>NC_138770.1:448819792-450219792 GCF_965119305.1 Pelophylax lessonae
CGGGAGCGCACCTCCGGGGCGCGCGCTCGCATCCTAGACCCTCACAAGCTAGTGACGTAGCCCTACGTCACTTTGCCTGTGAGGGGCTGACCGCCGCCGTAGATAGTCGTGCGGCGGTCGGCAAGTGGTTAAGGCGCACTCTACTCGGGCGCCTAGTGTCTCCTGGGTCTTCCGCCATCAGGCGTCAGCGAACCAGGTTTTCAAGGCGATGACTTGATCGTCGGTAAATACCTTTACAACATTTTATAAAGTTGATGTGATGGCATCGTCAGATGCCTCTTTTGGCCACAAGGTTCTGCAGGCCGCAATCTGAGGAGACTGTTGGTCTACCTCAAGGGTTTGTTGGGTGTTTCACTTAGGTCTCATCTTTTTGCTCGATGAGTCCTTGATGCTTCTGGTTGGCTCCGGTTGGGCCTTCTGGATTTTGATTTCTGTTATCCCACCCCTCATTTGTGGTACTGCTTTGGGACGTCCTGAGTTGTTATTAATCAACGAGGACTACGTCTGTCAATGAGCGACAGAGAAAAATTGATTTTTGTAAAATCTTACCGTAAAATCCTTTTCTCTTAAGCTCATTGACAGACGTAGTACCCGCCCCTCTGTTTTTGGGTTGGGTTAAATTCTCTAAATACTGCTTTGTGACATAACTGATTTGCTGTAGCAGGAAGTGAGAGGATATACCCTCTGGGACTGCCCCTAGGGTGTGGCCAGAACGTTTTCTTTCCTGTCTAGTCCTACTCCTGTAGAGGGCAGTATAACCCGAGTTGTTATTAATCAACGAGGACTACGTCTGTCAATGAGCTTAAGAGAAAAGGATTTTACGGTAAGATTTTACAAAAATCCATTTTTCTCTGTCGCTCATTGACAGACGCAGTCCTCTTGATTAATATCAAATTGGGTTATACTGCCCTCTACAGGAGTAGGACACTAGGCAGAAGGAAAACGTTCTGGCCACACCTTAGGGGCAGTCCCAGAGGGTATATCCTCTCTCTCCCTGCTACAGGATGTCAGTTTTTTTCTGTCTAGTTAGGAGTAAGGACCTAAGTTCCTTGCTGGGATCTTGGTCCTGGCAAGATTTTTTTTTTTAGAAAAAAATTTTTAGGCAGCTTTTTTCTCCAGTTGTTCCTGTGAGATCTTCAAGCAAGTATGCTGAAACTGGGCGACGGGCTGGATGTTAGGATCCAGTGGTCACCCCAGTCAGCCTACGAGCGCGTGCAGGCCCTAGCTCCGCGCTGGGTCGGCCGCGACATAGTCCCACTGGACAGGGACTAACCCTGTGAATTAAACGTCTCGCCTGGACGCCGACGACCAGTTGGAAACTGAGTCACAGCGTCCGTATTGGTCGACAGCCCCCCCACCTCGGTGGAGAGGGGTTCTGTCAGGAGTTGGCGCCCGCCTGTTCCGGTATGGTGAGTAAAATGTTCCCCCTCTCCCCCTGTCGGGTTTGTGGGTGGACGTGGGCCCCTCCCTGGGATGACCGGAATCCTGGATCCCCCCTCTATCCTATAACAGGTGTCACAGATCCCCCTCTTGAGGGTGATTTAGTGAATAGGAACCAGAAGGCATGGTTTGGGAGCTGACAATCGGTCACTGTATGAGGGGCACTGTAAGGGATCATGACTGTAGTCAGTGGCTGGCATTACTATTAGGATGGCCATGTAAGAGGGTGATAACATCTTACCTGATACATAAGGTGCAAAACAGGCCGATGCCTGTGCCTGGACTACCGCCATCCTCCCGCAGGCCGCCATCCTCCCACAGGCCGTACACCTCCCGCAGGCCGCACAGGCCGATGACTACCTCCCGCAGGCCGCTGCTATTTTGCACAAACCGCTGCCATCCTCCACAGGCCGCCGCCATTTTCCCGCAGGTCGTGCGGAGCCGCCATCTTGGCGTAGCCTCGTGTCTCCAGCATGGGGGCGGCCATGTTTGAGATGACCAAACACCTCGAGGAGTAATTGGGAGGCGCCGGAAGGCGTGTAAAGGGGCGGAGCAAGCCAAAGACTTCCTGTCTGTAACAGACAGTGCTGGGAGCAGGTTGATAGAAACTTCTGTGCATCAGGTGGTGAGCCTTGGGGTCTCTCTCTCTCTCTCTCTCTCTGTGGGGTCCAAGCAGGTAACACTGAGGGGCGCTGTTGCGCTGGGGGATTAAGAAAAAAAGTTTTTTCTTTGAAATTATTTTTTTGTTTGCTGGCAAGTGTCTTGTATAATCATGGACCCTGCCACACATGTATCCCCACCTGATCCCCTTGAGGTGGCCGCAGGACCCTCCAGTACCCCGCTTGTGATTATCAGCAGTTTTGGAGTCTTTGGTATCCCGGGTGGAGGTAGCCTGTCAGGGACGGGGGTCAAGGAAGCGACCCCCGCCTACCCCTATTTCATCTGATACTTCAGATACGGATTCTGAGCTGGTCACTGCAGCTGCAGGTCCCTCTGCTGGGGCTGCTGTCTCGGGTACGGTCTCCTCAGATAGTGAGGAGGACGTTTCTGCCTCCGCCATAGCGCAAGAAGAAGCGTTAGTGAACGCACTTGTCATGTCTGTCCGGGAAACCTTAAGTCTTGAGGTTACACCGGCAGAGGTAGATGACACTGAGATTCCCTTTGGTACCAGCAAGCCTACCAAAATGGCAAAGGTTTTTCCCTTGCCCAAATGTTTTGGTAACCTAATTAAGGAGGAATGGGATCATCCAAAACGAACCCCTGCTATTTCCAAACGCATTGCTAGACGCTATCCTTTTGAGGAATCCCTCCTTAAGAAATGGACGGTACCACCAGTGGTGGACCCACCAATTTCCAGACTAAATAAAGCCACTGTTATCCCGTTGGAGGGCGCTCCGTCCTTTAGGGATCCGGTGGATCAAAGTGGAAGCCGAATCCCGCTCCATTTTTTCCCTGATAGGGTCAACATTTAGGCCAGTGATTGCCATTGGTTTAGTTTCACAAACATTATTAGAATGGACCAAATTGTTACGCCGTGACATAAAGGGGAGAAGTATCCCCCCGGCAGTATCAGATTTGCTGGAGCAGATTATACAGGGGCTACAGTTCATCTGTGACGCCGCCCTGGACGCCACTCCCTTGCTAGGGCATGCATCTGTTTCAGCAGTGGTCCTCAGACGCGTTTTATGGTTAAAGTGCTGGTCGGCTGATCAAGGTTCCAAAAAAACTTTGGCTAATCTTCCCTTTAAAGGGGATCGCCTGTTTGGGGCCACCTTGGATGAGATTATAAAGGATCTCACTGGGGGTAAGAGCACTTTTTTACCACAGACAGCTAAAGGTAAAGGACCTCGTAACAGGCGAGGACCTTCCTTTTCCGCTCATAAAAAGTTTGTTCGCTCCGCTGGGGCGGGCGATAAGGGGAAGTCCTCCAAAGCCCCTTCAGGGGATTTCAGAGGGCGCTGGTCGGGAAAACAAAAGCCCGATTCAGCCAAACCTGAAGAGAAGACAGCCTGAAGGTGCGCTCCCACCCATCTCTGGGGTGGGGGGACATCTTCACCGGTTTCCGGATCCATGGCTTTCCAGAATCCCAGACAAAGGGGTTTGCGAGGTCATGCGGTCGGGATACAAAATCAAGTTTCGATCACTTCTACCGGTGCGATTCTTCCCTTCCAACATTCGACTATCCCCGGATCGCTTAAAAGCTTTGCGGGGAGCAGTAATAGACTTGATGCAACAGGGAGCGGCAGTTCCCGCTCCTTGAGCAGAACGTTTTCTTCACTTTTGCAAAGGATCACAAAAGGAGATTCTTTTCAGATGAAATCGGAATCCCGATTCTCTGGACAATCGGATCCGATTGAGCGAGCGGACCAGAAAGTCTCTGGTCTGGTAGCTTCGGTCTCCGAAGCTCAGCCAGGGGAAGTCATTTCTTCCGACAGAATCCAGGTTACCGATAAATGTATTGGAACTGAGAGCGATCAGACTTTGTCTGATTTTTCTGGACCAAGTAGCTTCAGGGCAACCCGGTTTGGATTCAGTTGGACAAGGCCACGGCCGTGGCTTATGTCAACCACCAAGGGGGCACCAAGAGTGCCCTGGCGGCCATAGAGGTGGCCAGTATTCTTCATTGGACGGTATGGGTTGTTCCGGCTCTCCCCGCAGTATGCACTCCGGGGGTGGAAAATCAGCAGTCAGATTAGGTCCGCCGTTAGATTCTGGATTTTCATCCAGAGATATTTCGCCAGCGGTGCCTTCATTGGGGCATCCTGGAGGTGGATCTGTTGGCAGCTCGGCTCAACAGGAAGGCGCGGAGTTTGGTAACCCGCTCCCGAGATCCGCGAACGAAAACAGCAGACGCGTTGGTCGCCCCGTGGGGACAGTATCAGCTACTGTATGTCTTCCCTCCTCTCAGGTTGCTGCTGAAGCTTCTTCGCAGGATAGAGGTGGAAGGAATTCGTTATCCTGGTAGTTCCAGACTGACCTCGTCAACCCGAGTACGCCGACTTCATCAGGCTGGTCGCGGACGCTCCCTAGAGACTTCCTCTCAGGGAGGATCTGCGGTCTCAGGGACCGATCTTCCATCCTGCTTTACAATCGCTGGCTTTAACGGCCTGGCTATTGAGACTCAGGTGCTGAAGGACAAGGGATTGTCAACTTCAGTTATTCCTACTTTAATTAAAGCAAGGAAAGCGACTTCGAGAAAAGTCTATCATCGCACATGGAGGTCTTATATTGCGTGGTGTGAATCCTTTGGATTTCCTCCACGGGCCTATTCGGTGACCTGAATCTTGGCTTTTCTGCAACAAGGAGTTGAGCCGAGGCTGGCCTTGAGTACTATCAAGGGTCAGGTTTCAGCGTTAGCAATCTTCTTTCAGAAACCTTTGGCTACTCATTCCTTGGTGCGGAATTTCATCCAGGGGGTGCGGCACCTGGCTCCGCCAGTGCGCGCGCCCTTACCGCCCTGGGATCTTAATTTAGTGTTGTCGGTTCTTCAGAAACCTCCCTTTGAAAATATCAGGGAGATTCCCTTGCTTACGTTATCCCAGAAGATGGCCTTCTTGGTGGCCATTACTTCTGCACGCAGGGTGTCAGAACTGGCCGCATTATCTTGTCGTTCCCCATATCTGGTGGTTCATAGGGATAAGGTGGTTCTTTGTCCGAATCCATCCTTCCTTCCTAAAGTGGTTTCAGAGTTTCATCTGAATGAGGACATTATATTACCTTCCCTGTGTCCTAAGCCCAGTCATCCTCGAGTGTGCGTTACATTCCTTGGATGTGGTTCGGGCAATCAGGGTATACCTGAAAACTACGGACTCATTTCGTAGAACGGATTCACTTTTTGTGATCACGGATGGCCCCAAAAAGGGGTTGCTTGCATCTGCCGCGACTATCTCCAGATGGATCAGACAGACGGTGGTACAGGCTTATTCTATTAAGGGTCGGAATCCTCCGTTCCCTGTTAAGGTGCACTCCACTCGGGCGCTTAGTGCTTCTTGGGCCTTCCGCCATCAGGCGTCAGTGGTCCAGGTTTGCAAGGCGGCTACCTGGTCGTCGGTTCATACCTTTACAAAATTTTATAAAGTTGATGTGATGGCATCGTCGGATGCCTCTTTTGGCCGCATGGTTTTGCAGGCCGCAATTTGAGGAGACCGTTGGTCTACCTTGAGGGTTTTTTTTCTGGTGGATTTTCAGTTGAGTCTCATCCTTTGGTTTGATGAGCCTTTAAGACTTCTAGTCGGCACCGGTTGGGCCTTCTGGATTTAAATTTTGATTTCTGTTATCCCACCCCTCATTTGTAGCACTGGTTTGGGACGTCCCGATTTGATATTAATCAAGAGGACTGCGTCTGTCAATGAGCGACAGAGAAAAATGGATTTTTGTAAAATCTTACCATAAAATCCTTTTCTCTTAAGCTCATTGACAGACGCAGTACCCGCCCCTCTACTTTTGAGTTGGGTTGGGTTAAATTCTCTGACACTGCTTTGTGACATAACTGACATCCTGTAGCAGGGAGAGAGAGGATATACCCTCTGGGACTGCCCCTAAGGTGTGGCCAGAACGTTTTCCTTCTGCCTAGTGTCCTACTCCTGTAGAGGGCAGTATAACCCGATTTGATATTAATCAAGAGGACTGCGTCTGTCAATGAGCTTAAGAGAAAAGGATTTTACGGTAAGATTTTACAAAAATCCATTTTTACCGGTACAGTGGTGCGACTCACAGGTAATAAAAGCACCTGGTTGTCGAGGACTATTTCAAGCGCTACCAAAAAAACTACTGATGCTAGCAGGGATCAGGCCTGACTCTTTTAACACAGGAGTTTTTTGTGTTGTGTTTTTTTGTAAGTGACAGTAATCTATTGATTACTACACTTGCCTGGGTGAAAGGGTTAAACGCAGGCGCTGGCAGGAATCAGTGCTGACCGTGCAAACACCGCGTTTTGGGAACCCCAAACTATGGGGGCGCTAGTATAGTTCTGATCAGATCAGATATTGAGCTGTTCAAACACTATACTAGTAATGGAAGTGTATGTGTGCGTGTGTGTGTGGTAATCAAGGGGTTATTTCTAACTATGCGCCGGGGTCTGCGGGGACCCTAAATCTCCTTTGGGATAGAAACTAACTCGCTAGCGCAAACTCAAGTCACAAGCACACTAATACAAAATACAGTAAAAACAGTATATTATGTGTGTATTAGTGTGCAATTTGACGGGGGGAAGGGGTTAACTGGATGTGATCAGGGGGGGATCAGGGGGTTAAATCTTTATTGGGAGGGGCTGGTGGGTATCCTACAGATAAAAGAAATGGTGGCAAGCGCTAAACCTGGTCACAAGTCACACTTATACGGGTATATAGAAAATGCTATATACTGTATACAGTGTGTGTTGTGGCAGGTGGTGTAGGGGGGGATCAGAGGGTTAAATCTTTATTGGGGGTGGCGGGGACCCTAAACCTTCTTGGGACAGAAACTTAGTCGCCTGCGCTAATTCTGATCACAATCACACTAATACAAAAATACAAAAACACTGTATATTACGTTTGTATTAGTGTTGAATGTGACAGTGGGGTAGGTGTTAACTGGAGGTGATCAGGGGGGGATCAGGGGGTTAAATCTTTATTTGGGGGGGTGGGGGGTAATTTAAGTGGAAAAGGGGGGGGTCGCAAGCGCTACACCTGACCACAAATCACACTTATACAAGTATATAGGAAAATGCTATATGCTGTATACAGTTGTCAGGGGCTGTAGGGGTTAATTGGGGGGGGGGCGATCGGGGGTTAAATGTGCCTATCTACCTGTGTGTGGGTGTGCTTGTGCAGTTACTCAGTTAGATGTGCTCTCCTCTCACGCTGGATCCAAACAGGACGATGGGAGGGGAGGGCACCTCTTCTCTAAGTCTGTGTTTACATTTCACAGACTTAGTGTCATTTGATTGGGCAGGACCGATCAACAGGTCCAGGCCAAAAATGATTGGCCTGGACCTGATGACTGATCGGTTCTGAACCCAATCGAGTCATCGGCGGGACCGTGGGCTCCAGAGCGGCGAAGGCTAGTAACGTACCGGTACGTCACTTTGCCTGGCTGGGGCTGACTGCCTCAGTATATGTACTTGCGGCGGTCGGCAAGTGGTTAAACAGCAGGGGAGTCTCCCCGCCGTCGGAATACAATGCCACAGCAGGGAAGATTCCTGAAGGCGACCTGGAACACAGTGAAGCCAGATTTAACCATAACAACCATGCAGCAAGCATTTTAGGTTCACGGTGAAAGTCTTTCTCATGACATGGTTTATATTGTGTGTGTTTTTAACTAAAATCTCCTATTTCATTATCTTTGAAAACATAGGCATAATGCCATTGTAAATTTTATCTTTTCCATTAATAGTTGGAAGCAATGATCAGCAAGGTGGGATGCCATGAACACTCCAAGCAAAATTGGAAGCCATGAACACTCCAAGCAAGATGAAATCCCTTTTCTGCTCCTGCAGCATTAACGGATGGTGGGTACCAATGTAACTCATGGCTTGAGTTAGCCACTCAATTTTGTGGACCGAAAAATGAATGTAATAAGGAATGAATGTAATAAGGAAGGCGATCAACTGAGTTATGAGCTTTCATCATAACACGTTGCTTGGGTTTAGCCACTCAGTTTTGTGGACCCAAAGCTTTACTACATATTTCACCACTATATTGTATAGCTTGCTAAATATCCCCACACTGAGATCTCTCTTGCGAAAGTGTACAGGGAGCCCCCGCTCTCTGGAAGTAAAGGATTAGCTGTTGCAAGAATTGTCGCAAAATTTCTATTGTGAGCTGTAATTGGGTACCTGGACTGGTTGCTGGGCTGTTCTGTAGTAGAGGGTTGAGGGACTGGGGCTATCAAAGTCCTTGCTGGATTGGGGGAGGAGTGCCCACTCCTCCGAGAAGGTCAGGGCTAGATCAGATTCAGTTTTCTCTCCAACTGCTCCCAGTGCATCCTAACAATCACTCTAGATGTTTGATTATGGCTTACAATGGAAATGGCCCTCTCCCAAAGCCCAATGTAGCTTTGTATAAAAGGCTGTTAATTCCCTGATTGCTGCTCATTAATGCCCACCTTGGAGCAGTATAGTACGCGGTTGCAAATAATTTCCCATTGATTGCAGACTCTTTGTGGTCCCAACAGAACAGCATTCGTATGCTACCCCCATATTGCCTGGTTCCTGTGCTGGAGTGATGGGATGAAATGCAAATGACGTGTATTGAAGTCCAGTTGAGCATTGTTCGAATACAGTGCCATTAATTCCCCTTTGCTGCTCATTTATATGCCCACCCTGGAGCAGTGTAGAATGCATTGCAAATGATTTCCCCTTGCGCATATGCTCTTTGTGGTCCCAACAAGGCAGAGTTAATAGGCAATGCATATAGTTATTGGCTGCTTTACTAGAGCCGTGTTTCGTTCATATGCAATGCAAATGATATGTTGCGTAATCAAGCCCTCTCTAGCGTTGTTTGTATACAATGCCAGTAATTCCCCTTTGCTGCTGATTTATGCCCAGCCTGGAGCTATCTAAATCTTGTTGCGGATCATCTGAATGATCAGTATGGTTGGGCTCTGGCAAGACTTTGCTGTTTGGGTTAGTTTGGTAAATTGGTAAGCATACTATTTAGTAGTTAGAATATGTAACCTGTGTTGTTTTTTAGCTACAAGAAAATCTAGGAGGATCATGAGATATAAGTAAAGGGTGATGGAAGTCTGCTGCTGAAGTGTGCTACAGCTGGGGGGCTGCTCTTCATTGGTGAAGGTTTTCGGAGCTCCTTCCTCTCTCCTCCTATTTGTGGTTGTTTGACCTTGCATGGGGAGCTTGGGTGGTCACATGGGGGTGGGTCAATTCTTGCTGGAGCCCACTTAAAATGGGATTGTATTTGTTTCCCTTTGTTATTGTTTAAGGTTAAAGCAAATAGAGCTCTCCTGATAAAAAAAGTGAAGTAAAGAAAAAAGCCACTTAAAGTAGAACTACAAGCAAAACCTTCTTTTTGTATAGAGTAAGGGGGGGGGGGGGTATAACCTCAGATATTTTTTGCCATCTGTCCCATTGCCGAGATTTTCCTTTATTTCCTGTCCCATAGCCGAATAGGAACTGAAAAGAAATCCCTGCAGATTAAGGGTTTTCCATGGGGACCGCCTGTCCCATTGTAATATTTCCTCTCTATTTCTTTCATAGGGACAACCAAAACTTTGGTATTTTTTTTAATTCCAATGATCCCACCTGTCTTCTGCTCATCAGAAGTGCGTGAGTGCCTGTCTCCAGCTCGTCAGAAGTGCGCGGGTGCCTGTCTCCAGCTCGTCAGAAGTGCGCGGGTGCCTGTCTCCAGCTCGTCAGAAGTGCACGGGTGCCTGTCTCCAGCCCGTCAGAAGTGCGCGGGTGCGTGTCTCCAGCCCGTCAGAAGTGCGCGGGTGCGTGTCTCCAGCCCGTCAGAAGTGCGCGGGTGCGTGTCTCCAGCCCGTCAGAAGTGCGCGGGTGCGTGTCTCCAGCCCGTCAGAAGTGCGCGGGTGCGTGTCTCCAGCCCGTCAGAAGTGCGCGGGTGCGTGTCTCCAGCCCGTCAGAAGTGCGCGGGTGCGTGTCTCCAGCCCGTCAGAAGTGCGCGGGTGCGTGTCTCCAGCCCGTCAGAAGTGCGCGGGTGCCTGTCTCCAAGCCCGCAAGAGGGCCCGGTTGCGTGTCTCCAAGCCCGCCAGAGGGCCCGGTTGCGTGTCTCCAAGCCTTTCCAGAGGGCCCCGGTTGCGTGTCTCCAAGCCTTTCCAGAGGGCCCCGGTTGCGTGTCTCCAAGCCTTTCCAGAGGGCCCCGGTTGCGTGTCTCCAAGCCTTTCCAGAGGGCCCCGGTTGCGTGTCTCCAAGCCTTTCCAGAGGGCCCCGGTTGCGTGTCTTCAAGCCTTTCCAGAGGGCCCCGGTTGAGTGTCTCCAAGCCCTTCCAGAGGGCCCCGGTTGCGTGTCTCCAAGCCGTTCCAGAGGGCCCCGGTTGCGTGTCTCCAAGCCGTTCCAGAGGGCCCCGGTTGCGTGTCTCCAAGCCGTTCCAGAGGGCCCCGGTTGCGTGTCTCCAACCTGTTCCAGAGGGCCCCGGTTGCGTGTCTCCAACCTGTTCCAGAGGGCCCCGGTTGCGTGTCTCCAAGCCGTTCCAGAGGGCCCCGGTTGCGTGTCTCCAAGCCGTTCCAGAGGGCCCCGGTTGCGTGTCTCCAAGCCCTTCCAGAGGGCCCCGGTTGCGTGTCTCCAAGCCGTTCCAGAGGGCCCCGGTTGCGTGTCTCCAAGCCGTTCCAGAGGGCCCCGGTTGCGTGTCTCCAAGCCGTTCCAGAGGGCCCCGGTTGCGTGTCTCCAAGCCGTTCCAGAGGGCCCCGGTTGCGTGTCTCCAAGCCGTTCCAGAGGGCCCCGGTTGCGTGTCTCCAAGCCGTTCCAGAGGGCCCCGGTTGCGTGTCTCCAAGCCGTTCCAGAGGGCCCCGGTTGCGTGTCTCCAAGCCGTTCCAGAGGGCCCCGGTTGCGTGTCTCCAAGCCGTTCCAGAGGGCCCCGGTTGCGTGTCTCCAAGCCGTTCCAGAGGGCCCCGGTTGCGTGTCTCCAAGCCGTTCCAGAGGGCCCCGGTTGCGTGTCTCCAAGCCGTTCCAGAGGGCCCCGGTTGCGTGTCTCCAAGCCGTTCCAGAGGGCCCCGGTTGCGTGTCTCCAAGCCGTTCCAGAGGGCCCCGGTTGCGTGTCTCCAAGCCGTTCCAGAGGGCCCCGGTTGCGTGTCTCCAAGCCGTTCCAGAGGGCCCCGGTTGCGTGTCTCCAAGCCGTTCCAGAGGGCCCCGGTTGCGTGTCTCCAAGCCGTTCCAGAGGGCCCCGGTTGCGTGTCTCCAAGCCGTTCCAGAGGGCCCCGGTTGCGTGTCTCCAAGCCGTTCCAGAGGGCCCCGGTTGCGTGTCTCCAAGCCGTTCCAGAGGGCCCCGGTTGCGTGTCTCCAAGCCGTTCCAGAGGGCCCCGGTTGCGTGTCTCCAAGCCGTTCCAGAGGGCCCCGGTTGCGTGTCTCCAAGCCGTTCCAGAGGGCCCCGGTTGCGTGTCTCCAAGCCGTTCCAGAGGGCCCCGGTTTCGTGTCTCCAAGCCGTTCCAGAGGGCCCCGGTTGCGTGTCTCCAAGCCGTTCCAGAGGGCCCCGGTTGCGTGTCTCCAAGCCGTTCCAGAGGGCCCCGGTTGCGTGTCTCCAAGCCGTTCCAGAGGGCCCCGGTTGCGTGTCTCCAAGCGTTCCAGAGGGCCCCGGTTGCGTGTCTCCAAGCGTTCCAGAGGGCCCCGGTTGCGTGTCTCCAAGCCGTTCCAGAGGGCCCCGGTTGCGTGTCTCCAAGCCGTTCCAGAGGGCCCCGGTTGCGTGTCTCCAAGCCGTTCCAGAGGGCCCCGGTTGCGTGTCTCCAAGCCGTTCCAGAGGGCCCCGGTTGCGTGTCTCCAAGCCGTTCCAGAGGGCCCCGGTTGCGTGTCTCCAAGCCCTTCCAGAGGGCCCCGGTTGCGTGTCTCCAAGCCCTTCCAGAGGGCCCCGGTTGCGTGTCTCCAAGCCCTTCCAGAGGGCCCCGGTTGCGTGTCTCCAAGCCCTTCCAGAGGGCCCCGGTTGCGTGTCTCCAAGCCCTTCCAGAGGGCCCCGGTTGCGTGTCTCCAAGCCCTTCCATAGGGCCCCGGTTGCGTGTCTCCAAGCCCTTCCATAGGGCCCCGGTTGCGTGTCTCCAAGCCCTTCCATAGGGCCCCGGTTGCGTGTCTCCAAGCCCTTCCATAGGGCCCCGGTTGCGTGTCTCCAAGCCCTTCCATAGGGCCCCGGTTGCGTGTCTCCAAGCCCTTCCATAGGGCCCCGGTGGCGTGTCTCCAAGCCCTTCCAGAGGGCCCCGGTGGCGTGTCTCCAAGCCCTTCCAGAGGGCCCCGGTGGCGTGTCTCCAAGCCCTTCCAGAGGGCCCCGGTGGCGTGTCTCCAAGCCCTTCCAGAGGGCCCCGGTGGCGTGTCTCCAAGCCCTTCCAGAGGGCCCCGGTGGCGTGTCTCCAAGCCCTTCCAGAGGGCCCCGGTGGCGTGTCTCCAAGCCCTTCCAGAGGGCCCCGGTGGCGTGTCTCCAAGCCCTTCCAGAGGGCCCCGGTGGCGTGTCTCCAAGCCCTTCCAGAGGGCCCCGGTGGCGTGTCTCCAAGCCCTTCCAGAGGGCCCCGGTGGCGTGTCTCCAAGCCCTTCCAGAGGGCCCCGGTGGCGTGTCTCCAAGCCCTTCCAGAGGGCCCCGGTGGCGTGTCTCCAAGCCCTTCCAGAGGGCCCCGGTGGCGTGTCTCCAAGCCCTTCCAGAGGGCCCCGGTGGCGTGTCTCCAAGCCCTTCCAGAGGGCCCCGGTGGCGTGTCTCCAAGCCCTTCCAGAGGGCCCCGGTGGCGTGTCTCCAAGCCCTTCCAGAGGGCCCCGGTGGCGTGTCTCCAAGCCCTTCCAGAGGGCCCCGGTGGCGTGTCTCCAAGCCCTTCCTGAGGGCCCCGGTGGCGTGTCTCCAAGCCCTTCCAGAGGGCCCCGGTGGCGTGTCTCCAAGCCCTTCCAGAGGGCCCCGGTGGCGTGTCTCCAAGCCCTTCCAGAGGGCCCCGGTGGCGTGTCTCCAAGCCCTTCCAGAGGGCCCCGGTGGCGTGTCTCCAAGCCCTTCCAGAGGGCCCCGGTGGCGTGTCTCCAAGCCCTTCCAGAGGGCCCCGGTGGCGTGTCTCCAAGCCCTTCCAGAGGGCCCCGGTGGCGTGTCTCCAAGCCCTTCCAGAGGGCCCCGGTGGCGTGTCTCCAAGCCCTTCCAGAGGGCCCCGGTGGCGTGTCTCCAAGCCCTTCCAGAGGGCCCCGGTGGCGTGTCTCCAAGCCCTTCCAGAGGGCCCCGGTGGCGTGTCTCCAAGCCCTTCCAGAGGGCCCCGGTGGCGTGTCTCCAAGCCCTTCCAGAGGGCCCCGGTGGCGTGTCTCCAAGCCCTTCCAGAGGGCCGCGGTGGCGTGTCTCCAAGCCCTTCCAGAGGGCCGCGGTGGCGTGTCTCCAAGCCCTTCCAGAGGGCCGCGGTGGCGTGTCTCCAAGCCCTTCCAGAGGGCCGCGGTGGCGTGTCTCCAAGCCCTTCCAGAGGGCCGCGGTGGCGTGTCTCCAAGCCCTTCCAGAGGGCCGCGGTGGCGTGTCTCCAAGCCCTTCCAGAGGGCCCCGGTGGCGTGTCTCCAAGCCCTTCCAGAGGGCCCCGGTGGCGTGTCTCCAAGCCCTTCCAGAGGGCCCCGGTGGCGTGTCTCCAAGCCCTTCCAGAGGGCCCCGGTGGCGTGTCTCCAAGCCCTTCCAGAGGGCCCCGGTGGCGTGTCTCCAAGCCCTTCCAGAGGGCCCCGGTGGCGTGTCTCCAAGCCCTTCCAGAGGGCCCCGGTGGCGTGTCTCCAAGCCCTTCCAGAGGGCCCCGGTGGCGTGTCTCCAAGCCCTTCCAGAGGGCCCCGGTGGCGTGTCTCCAAGCCCTTCCAGAGGGCCCCGGTGGCGTGTCTCCAAGCCCTTCCAGAGGGCCCCTGTGTGCCCGATGCTGTTTGGAATTATATGGGCTTGTGTCATGCAGCCCAGGACTTGCAAGGTGGTATCTGCAGTGCAGGGAAGCCGCTGCAGTGGTGGAGGCTTGCCACATGTGAGCTGCGGGTCCTGGCCACTCCGCATTCTCAGAATTCTGCTGCACTGTGCAACATGGAGAAAGCAGAAACTGTTGGCTGCTCAGCAGAAGCAGGTGCCTCATCTCATGCACTAGCCTGGCCCAGGTAAGGGGGGCACAGTGGTGCCTTTTGGTTATCCTTACTATTGGGATTACTTGTGTGTGGTTTATTGTGCCTTCCTCGCTAGGTGTCAGGGTAAAGGAAGCCTGCTGCTGAAGTGCGCTACAGCTTGGGGGCAGCTTTGCATTGGTGAAAGTTCTCGGAGCTCCTTCCTCTCTTGTCTATTTGCAGTTGATTGACCTTGCATGGGGAGCTTGGGTGGTCACATGGCGGGTGTGGGTCAATTGTTGCTGGAGCCCACTTAAAATGGGATTGTATTTGTTTCCCTTTGTTATTGTTTAAGGTTAAAGCAAATAGAGCTCTCCTGATAAAAGGAAGTGAAGAAAAAAGCCACTTATAGTAGAACTACAAGCAAAACCTTCTTTTTGTATAGAGTAAGCCCATCAGGGGTGCCCGTGTCCAGCCTATCAGGAGTGCCCGGGTGCCCGTCTCCATGCCCTTCCGGAGTGCCCGGTGCCCGTCTCCATGCCCTTCCAGAGTGCCCGTCTCCATGCCCTTCCGGAGTGCCCGGGTGCCCGTCTCCATGCCCTTCCAGAGTGCCCGGGTGCCCGTCTCCATGCCCTTCCAGAGTGCCCGGGTGCCCGTCTCCATGCCCTTCCGGAGTGCCCGGGTGCCCGTCTCCATGCCCTTCCGGAGTGCCCGGGTGCCCGTCTCCATGCCCTTCCGGAGTGCCCGGGTGCCCGTCTCCATGCCCTTCCGGAGTGCCCAGGTGCCCGTCTCCATGCCCTTCCGGAGTGCCCGGGTGCCCGTCTCCATGCCCTTCCGGAGTGCCCGGGTGCCCGTCTCCATGCCCTTCCGGAGTGCCCGGGTGCCCGTCTCCATGCCCTTCCGGAGTGCCCGGGTGCCCGTCTCCATGACCTTCCGGAGTGCCCGGGTGCCCGTCTCCATGCCCTTCCGGAGTGCCCCGGGTGCCCGTCTCCATGCCCTTCCAGAGTGCCCCGGTAGCCCGTCTCCATGCCCTTCCAGAGGGCCCCTGTAGCCCGTCTCCATGCCCTTCCAGAGGGCCCCTGTAGCCCGTCTCCATGCCCTTCCAGAGGGCCCCGGTAGCCCGTCTCCATGCCCTTCCAGAGGGCCCCGGTAGCCCGTCTCCATGCCCTTCCAGAGGGCCCCGGTTGCCCGTCTCCATGCCCTTCCAGAGGGCCCCGGTTGCCCGTCTCCAAGCCCTAACAGAGAGAGGGCCCCGGTTGCCCGTCTCCAAGCCCTTCCAGCCCAGGGGAGCAATGGCCAGCAGGGTTGTCTGTGCCTGTGTGCCCGATGCTGTTTGGAGTTATATGGGCTTGTGTCATGCAGCCCAGGACTTGCAAGGTGGTGTCTGCAGTGCAGGGAAGCCGCTGCAGTGGTGGAGGCTTGCCACATGTGAGCTGCGGGTCCTGGCCACTCTGCATTCTCAGAATTCTGCTGCACTGTGCAACATGGAGAAAGCAGAAACTGTTGGCTGCTCAGCAAAAGCAGGTGCCTCATCTCATGCACTAGCCAGGCCCAGGTAAGGGGGGCACAGTGGTGCCTTTTGGTTATCCTTACTATTGGGATTACTTGTGTGTGGTTTATTGTGCCTTCCTCTCTAGGTATCAAGGTAAAGGAAGCCTGCTGCTGAAGTGCGCTACAGCTTGGGGGCAGCTTTGCATTGGTGAAAGTTCTCGGAGCTCCTTCCTCTCTCGTCTATTTGCGGTTGATTGACCTTGCATGGGGAGCTTGGGTGGTCACATGGCGGGTGTGGGTCAATTGTTGCTGGAGCCCACTTAAAATGAGATTGTATTTGTTTCCCTTTGTTATTGTTTAAGGTTAAAGCAAATGGAGCTCTCCTGATAAACGGAAGTGAAGAAAAAAGCCACTTATAGTAGAACTACAAGCAAAACCTTTTTGTATAGAGTAAGCCCATCAGGGGTGCCTGTGTCCAGCCTATCAGGGGTGCCCATGTCAGCCCTTCCAGAGTGCCCGTCTCCATGCCCTTCCAGAGTGCCCTTGTGCCCGTCTCCATGCCCTTCCAGAGTGCCCGGGTGCCCGTCTCCATGCCCTTCCAGAGTGCCCGGGTGCCCGTCTCCATGCCCTTCCAGAGTGCCCGGGTGCCCGTCTCCATGCCCTTCCAGAGTGCCCGGGTGCCCGTCTCCATGCCCTTCCAGAGTGCCCGGGTGCCCGTCTCCATGCCCTTCCAGAGTGCCCGGGTGCCCGTCTCCATGCCCTTCCAGAGTGCCCGGGTGCCCGTCTCCATGCCCTTCCAGAGTGCCCGGGTGCCCGTCTCCATGCCCTTCCAGAGTGCCCGGGTGCCCGTCTCCATGCCCTTCCAGAGTGCCCGGGTGCCCGTCTCCATGCCCTTCCAGAGTGCCCGGGTGCCCGTCTCCATGCCCTTCCAGAGTGCCCGGGTGCCCGTCTCCATGCCCTTCCAGAGTGCCCGGGTGCCCGTCTCCATGCCCTTCCAGAGTGCCCGGGTGCCCGTCTCCATGCCCTTCCAGAGTGCCCGGGTGCCCGTCTCCATGCCCTTCCAGAGTGCCCGGGTGCCCGTCTCCATGCCCTTCCAGAGTGCCCGGGTGCCCGTCTCCATGCCCTTCCAGAGTGCCCGGGTGCCCGTCTCCATGCCCTTCTAGAGTGCCCGGGTACCTGTGGTGTGGGTCTGCACTGGAAGCCCCCTGTGTCAAGAAGGTTGACCACCACTGCCTTAAATAATGCTCTTTAAAAAGCTGGGGGTCTATTGGATTCAAGCTTCTGGTTCATGTGATCTCTTCTTCCATTCAGCTCTTTAATAGGTTTCTGCAGTTCATCCATGGACCATGGCTGGAAGGTGTGTGTACATGGATTTAAGAAGCATTGAACAAATATTGGCATTGAGCTCTTGTTTTCATCCAGCATTGGGTATAATTAACCTTTTACACTTCCCCATTTGTCTATCAGGACTGCACCTGGAGAGAGTTGCTGCACACAAATTCCCAGAAACACCACAGCCAGCCTTTAAGTTCTACGTCTTCCACTCTTTCACCATGCCCTTGGTTATGGTGTTTCCTCCACTATGGAGGCACTACAGGCAACTTTTGTAGTGGGGGCTATGCTCTCACTGGAGGGGGGGTGGTGTAGTGGTGGCCTTACCCAGGGTTTTTTCTGACCATCCCTGCACCCTCCCTCCTCTCAGATGATGGGGGTGTTGCAGTGCCTTTTTTTTCTCCACCAGCCCAGGGGAGCAGTGGCCAGTGTGGTTGTCTGTGCCTGTGTGCTCGACGCTGTTCGGAGTTATATGGGCTTCTCATGCACCCCAGGACTTACAAGGTGTTTCCTGCAGTGCAGGGAAGCCGCTGTAGTAGTGGAAGCTTGCCGGGTCCTGGCCACTTCACATTCTCAGTATTCCGCTGCACTGTGCAGCATGGAGAAAGCAGAAACTGACTGCTGCGGCGGAATGAGGTGCCTCATCTCATGCACTAGCCAGGCCCAGGTAAGGGGGGGGGTACAGTGGTCCTTACTATTGGGATTTTTTGTGTGTGGTTTATCATGCTTTCTTCTTTAGGTGTCGGGGTGATGGAAGCCTGCTGCTGAAGTGTGCTACAGCTGGGGGGCTGCTCTGCATTGGTGAAGGTTTTCGGAGCTCCTTCTTCTCTCCTCTATTTGCGGTTGTTTGACCTTGCATGGGGAGCTTGGGTGGTCACATGGCGGGTGTGAGTCAATTCTTGTCTTGCTGGAGCCCACTTAATATGGGATTGTATTTGTTTCCCTTTGTTATTGTTTAAGGTTAAAGCAAATAGAACTCTCCTGATAAAAGGAAGTGCTCTTCCTTGAAAAAGCCACTTAAAGTAGAACTACAAGCAAAACTTTCTTTATGTATAGAGTAAGGGGGGTTTATAACCTCAGTCAGATATTTATTTGCCATCTGTCCATTTCCAGCCTGTCAGAAGTGCCCGGATGCCTGTCTCCAAGCCCTTCCAGAGGGCCCCGGTTGCGTGTCTCCAAGCCCTTCCAGAGGGCTCCGGTTGCGTGTCTCCAAGCCCTTCCAGAGGGCCCCGGTTGCGAGTCTCCAAGCCCTTCCAGAGGGCCCCGGTTGCGTGTCTCCAAGCCCTTCCAGAGGGCCCCGGTTGCGTGTCTCCAAGCCCTTCCAGAGGGCCCCGGTTGCGTGTCTCCAAGCCCTTCCAGAGGGCCCCGGTTGCGTGTCTCCAAGCCCTTCCAGAGGGCCCCGGTTGCGTGTCTCCAAGCCCTTCCAGAGGGCCCCGGTTGCGTGTCTCCAAGCCCTTCCAGAGGGCCCCGGTTGCGTGTCTCCAAGCCCTTCCAGAGGGCCCCGGTTGCGTGTCTCCAAGCCCTTCCAGAGGGCCCCGGTTGCGTGTCTCCAAGCCCTTCCAGAGGGCCCCGGTTGCGTGTCTCCAAGCCCTTCCAGAGGGCCCCGGTTGCGTGTCTCCAAGCCCTTCCAGAGGGCCCCGGTTGCGTGTCTCCAAGCCCTTCCAGAGGGCCCCGGTTGCGTGTCTCCAAGCCCTTCCAGAGGGCCCCGGTTGCGTGTCTCCAAGCCCTTCCAGAGGGCCCCGGTTGCGTGTCTCCAAGCCCTTCCAGAGGGCCCCGGTTGCGTGTCTCCAAGCCCTTCCAGAGGGCCCCGGTTGCGTGTCTCCAAGCCCTTCCAGAGGGCCCCGGTTGCGTGTCTCCAAGCCCTTCCAGAGGGCCCCGGTTGCGTGTCTCCAAGCCCTTCCAGAGGGCCCCGGTTGCGTGTCTCCAAGCCCTTCCAGAGGGCCCCGGTTGCGTGTCTCCAAGCCCTTCCAGAGGGCCCCGGTTGCGTGTCTCCAAGCCCTTCCAGAGGGCCCCGGTTGCGTGTCTCCAAGCCCTTCCAGAGGGCCCCGGTTGCGTGTCTCCAAGCCCTTCCAGAGGGCCCCGGTTGCGTGTCTCCAAGCCCTTCCAGAGGGCCCCGGTTGCGTGTCTCCAAGCCCTTCCAGAGGGCCCCGGTTGCGTGTCTCCAAGCCCTTCCAGAGGGCCCCGGTTGCGTGTCTCCAAGCCCTTCCAGAGGGCCCCGGTTGCGTGTCTCCAAGCCCTTCCAGAGGGCCCCGGTTGCGTGTCTCCAAGCCCTTCCAGAGGGCCCCGGTTGCGTGTCTCCAAGCCCTTCCAGAGGGCCCCGGTTGCGTGTCTCCAAGCCCTTCCAGAGGGCCCCGGTTGCGTGTCTCCAAGCCCTTCCAGAGGGCCCCGGTTGCGTGTCTCCAAGCCCTTCCAGAGGGCCCCGGTTGCGTGTCTCCAAGCCCTTCCAGAGGGCCCCGGTTGCGTGTCTCCAAGCCCTTCCAGAGGGCCCCGGTTGCGTGTCTCCAAGCCCTTCCAGAGGGCCCCGGTTGCGTGTCTCCAAGCCTTTCCAGAGGGCCCCGGTTGCGTGTCTCCAAGCCCTTCCAGAGGGCCCCGGTTGCCTCTCTCCCAAGCCCTTCCAGAGGGCCCCGGTTGCGTGTCTCCCAAGCCCTTCCAGAGGGCCCCGGTTGCGTGTCTCCCAAGCCCTTCCAGAGGGCCCCGGTTGCGTGTCTCCCAAGCCCTTCCAGAGGGCCCCGGTTGCGTGTCTCCCAAGCCCTTCCAGAGGGCCCCGGTTGCGTGTCTCCCAAGCCCTTCCAGAGGGCCCCGGTTGCGTGTCTCCCAAGCCCTTCCAGAGGGCCCCGGTTGCGTGTCTCCCAAGCCCTTCCAGAGGGCCCCGGTTGCGTGTCTCCCAAGCCCTTCCAGAGGGCCCCGGTTGCGTGTCTTCCAAGCCCTTCCAGAGGGCCCCGGTTGCGTGTCTCCCAAGCCCTTCCAGAGGGCCCCGGTTGCGTGTCTCCCAAGCCCTTCCAGAGGGCCCCGGTTGCGTGTCTCCCAAGCCCTTCCAGAGGGCCCCGGTTGCGTGTCTCCCAAGCCCTTCCAGAGGGCCCCGGTTGCGTGTCTCCCAAGCCCTTCCAGAGGGCCCCGGTTGCGTGTCTCCCAAGCCCTTCCAGAGGGCCCCGGTTGCGTGTCTCCCAAGCCCTTCCAGAGGGCCCCGGTTGCCTCTCTCCCAAGCCCTTCCAGAGGGCCCCGGTTGCCTCTCTCCCAAGCCCTTCCAGAGGGCCCCGGTTGCCTCTCTCCCAAGCCCTTCCAGAGGGCCCCGGTTGCCTCTCTCCCAAGCCCTTCCAGAGGGCCCCGGTTGCCTCTCTCCCAAGCCCTTCCAGAGGGCCCCGGTTGCCTCTCTCCCAAGCCCTTCCAGAGGGCCCCGGTTGCCTCTCTCCCAAGCCCTTCCAGAGGGCCCCGGTTGCCTCTCTCCCAAGCCCTTCCAGAGGGCCCCGGTTGCCTCTCTCCCAAGCCCTTCCAGAGGGCCCCGGTTGCCTGTCTCCAAGCCCTTCCAGAGGGCCATCTGACCATCCCTGCACCCTCCCTCCTGTCGGATGATGGGGTTGTTGCAGTGCCTTTTTTTCCTCCTCCAGCCCAGGGGAGCAGTGGCCAGCAGGGTTGTCTGTGCCTGTGTGCCCGATGCTGTTTGGAGTTATATGGGCTTGTGTCATTCAGCCCAGGACTTGCAAGGTGGTGTCTGCAGTGGTGGAGGCTTGCCACATGTGAGCTGCGGGTCCTGGCCACTCCGCATTCTCAGAATTCTGCTGCACTGTGCAACATGGAGAAAGCAGAAACTGATGGCTGCTCAGCAAAAGCAGGTGCCTCATCTCATGCACTAGCCAGGCCCAGGTAAGGGGGGCACAGTGGTGCCTTTTGGTTATCCTTACTATTGGGATTACTTGTGTGTGGTTTATTGTGCCTTCCTCTCTAGGTGTCAGGGTAAAGGAAGCCTGCTGCTGAAGTGCGCTACAGCTTGGGGGCAGCTTTGCATTGGTGAAAGTTCTCGGAGCTCCTTCCTCTCTTGTCTAATTGCGGTTGATTGACCTTGCATGGGGAGCTTGGGTGGTCACATGGCGGGTGTGGGTCAATTGTTGCTGGAGCCCACTTAAAATGGGATTGTATTTGTTTCCCTTTGTTATTGTTTAAGGTTAAAGCAAATAGAGCTCTCCTGATAAAAGGAAGTGAAGAAAAAAGCCACTTATAGTAGAACTACAAGCAAAACCTTCTTTTTGTATAGAGTAAGCCCATCAGGGGTGCCCGTCTCCATGCCCTTCCAGAGTGCCCGGGTGCCCATGCCCTTCCAGAGTGCCCGGGTGCCCATGCCCTTCCAGAGGGCCCGGGTGACCATGCCCTTCCAGAGGGCCCGGGTGACCATGCCCTTCCAGAGGGCCCCGGTTGCCTGTCTCCAAGCCCTTCCAGAGGGCCTTCTGACCATCCCTGCACCCTCCCTCCTGTCGGATGATGGGGGTGTTGCAGTGCCTTTTTTTTCCTCCTCCAGCCCAGGGGAGCAGTGGCCAGCAGGGTTGTCTGTGCCTGTGTGCCCGATGCTGTTTGGAGTTATATGGGCTTGTGTCATGCAGCCCAGGACTTGCAAGGTGGTATCTGCAGTGCAGGGAAGCCGCTGCAGTGGTGGAGGCTTGCCACATGTGAGCTGCGGGTCCTGGCCACTCCGCATTCTCAGAATTCTGCTGCACTGTGCAACATGGAGAAAGCAGAAACTGTTAGTTGCTCAGCAAAAGCAGGTGCCTCATCTCATGCACTAGCCAGGCCCAGGTAAGGGGGGCACAGTGGTGTCTTTTGGTTATCCTTACTATTGGGAATACTTGTGTGTGGTTTATTGTGCCTTCCTCTCTAGGTGTCAGGGTAAAGGAAGCCTGCTGCTGAAGTGCGCTACAGCTTGGGGGCAGCTTTGCATTGGTGAAAGTTCTCGGAGCTCCTTCCTCTCTCGTCTATTTGTGGTTGATTGACCTTGCATGGGGAGCTTGGGTGGTCACATGGTGGGTGTGGGTCAATTGTTGGAGCCCACTTAAAATGGGATTGTATTTGTTTCCCTTTGTTATTGTTTAAGGTTAAAGCAAATAGAGCTCTCCTGATAAAAGGAAGTGAAGAAAAAAGCCACTTATAGTAGAACTACAAGCAAAACCTTCTTTTTGTATAGAGTAAGCCCATCATGGGTGCCCATGTCCAGCCTATAAGAAATGCCCGGGTGCCCGTGTCAGCCCTTCCAGAGTGCCCGGGTGCCCCGTCTTCCTGCCCTTCCAGAGTGCCCGGGTGCCCCGTCTTCCTGCCCTTCCAGAGTGCCCGGGTGCCTGTCTCCATGCCCTTCCAGAGTGCCCGGGTGCCCGTCTCCATGCCCTTCCGGAGTGCCCGGGTGCCCGTCTCCATGCCCTTCCGGAGTGCCCGGGTGCCCGTCTCCATGCCCTTCCAGAGTGCCCGGGTGCCCGTCTCCATGCCCTTCCAGAGTGCCCGGGTGCCCGTCTCCATGCCCTTCCAGAGTGCCCGGGTGCCCGTCTCCATGCCCTTCCAGAGTGCCCGGGTGCCCGTCTCCATGCCCTTCCAGAGTGCCCGGGTGCCCGTCTCCATGCCCTTCCAGAGTGCCCGGGTGCCCGTCTCCATGCCCTTCCAGAGTGCCCGGGTGCCCGTCTCCATGCCCTTCCAGAGTGCCCGGGTGCCCGTCTCCATGCCCTTCCAGAGTGCCCGGGTGCCCGTCTCCATGCCCTTCCAGAGTGCCCGGGTGCCCGTCTCCATGCCCTTCCAGAGGGCCCCGGTTGCACGTCTCCAAGCCCTAACAGAGAGAGGGCCCCGGTTGCCCGTCTCCAAGCCCTAACAGAGAGAGGGCCCCGGTTGCCCGTCTCCAAGCCCTTCCAGCCCAGGGGAGCAATGGCCAGCAGGGTTGTCTGTGCCTATGTGCCCGATGCTGTTTGGAGTTATATGGGCTTGTGTCATGCAGCCCAGGACTTGCAAGGTGGTGTCTGCAGTGCAGGGAAGCCGCTGCAGTGGTGGAGGCTTGCCACATGTGAGCTGCGGGTCCTGGCCACTCCGCATTCTCAGAATTCTGCTGCACTGTGCAACATGGAGAAAGCAGAAACTGTTGGCTGCTCAGCAAAAGCAGGTGCCTCATCTCATGCACTAGCCAGGCCCAGGTAAGGGGGGCACAGTGGTGCCTTTTGGTTATCCTTACTATTGGGATTACTTGTGTGTGGTTTATTGTGCCTTCCTCTCTAGGTATCAGGGTAAAGGAAGCCTGCTGCTGAAGTGCGCTACAGGTTGGGGGCAGCTTTGCATTGGTAAAAGTTCTCGGAGCTCCTTCCTCTCTCGTCTATTTGCGGTTGATTGACCTTGCATGGGGAGCTTGGGTGGTCACATGGCGGGTGTGGGTCAATTGTTGCTGGAGCCCACTTAAAATGAGATTGTATTTGTTTCCCTTTGTTATTGTTTAAGGTTAAAGCAAATGGAGCTCTCCTGATAAACGGAAGTGAAGAAAAAAGCCACTTATAGTAGAACTACAAGCAAAACATTTTTGTATAGAGTAAGCCCATCAGGGGTGCCTGTGTCCAGCCTATCAGGAGTGCCCGGGTGCCCGTGTCAGCCCTTCCAGAGTGCCCGTCTCCATGCCCTTCCAGAGTGCCCTTGTGCCCGTCTCCATGCCCTTCCAGAGTGCCCGGGTGCCCGTCTCCATGCCCTTCCAGAGTGCCCGGGTGCCCGTCTCCATGCCCTTCCAGAGTGCCCGGGTGCCCGTCTCCATGCCCTTCCAGAGTGCCCGGGTGCCCGTCTCCATGCCCTTCCAGAGTGCCCGGGTGCCCGTCTCCATGCCCTTCCAGAGTGCCCGGGTGCCCGTCTCCATGCCCTTCCAGAGTGCCCGGGTGCCCGTCTCCATGCCCTTCCAGAGTGCCCGGGTGCCCGTCTCCATGCCCTTCCGGAGTGCCCGGGTGCCCGTCTCCATGCCCTTCCGGAGTGCCCGGGTGCCCGTCTCCATGCCCTTCCGGAGTGCCCGGGTGCCCGTCTCCATGCCCTTCCGGAGTGCCCGGGTGCCCGTCTCCCTGCCCTTCCAGAGTGCCCGGGTGCCCGTCTCCCTGCCCTTCCAGAGTGCCCGGGTGCCCGTCTCCCTGCCCTTCCAGAGTGCCCGGGTGCCCGTCTCCATGCCCTTCCAGAGTGCCCGGGTGCCCGTCTTCCTGCCCTTCCAGAGTGCCCGGGTGCCCGTCTTCCTGCCCTTCCAGAGTGCCCGGGTGCCCGTCTTCCTGCCCTTCCAGAGTGCCCGGGTGCCCGTCTTCCTGCCCTTCCAGAGTGCCCGGGTGCCCGTCTTCATGCCCTTCCAGAGTGCCCGGGTGCCCGTCTTCATGCCCTTCCAGAGTGCCCGGGTGCCCGTCTTCATGCCCTTCCAGAGTGCCCGGGTGCCCGTCTTCATGCCCTTCCAGAGTGCCCGGGTGCCCGTCTTCATGCCCTTCCAGAGGGCCCCGGTTGCCCGTCTTCATGCCCTTCCAGAGGGCCCCGGTTGCCCGTCTTCATGCCCTTCCAGAGGGCCCCGGTTGCCCGTCTCTAAGCCCTTCCAGAGGGCCCCGTTGGCGTGTTTCTAAGCCCTTCCAGAGGGCCCCGGTTGCCTGTCTCCAAGCCCTTCCAGAGGGCCTTCTGACCATCCCTGCACCCTCCCTCCTGTCGGATGATGGGGGTGTTGCAGTGCCTTTTTTTTTCCTCCTCCAGCCCAGGGGAGCAGTGGCCAGCAGGGTTGTCTGTGCCTGTGTGCCCGATGCTGTTTGGAGTTATATGGGCTTGTGTCATTCAGCCCAGGACTTGCAAGGTGGTGTCTGCAGTGCAGGGAAGCCGCTGCAGTGGTGGAGGCTTGCCACATGTGAGCTGCGGGTCCTGGCCACTCCGCATTCTCAGAATTCTGCTGCACTGTGCAACATGGAGAAAGCAGAAACTGTTGGCTGCTCAGCAAAAGCAGGTGCCTCATCTCATGCACTAGCCAGGCCCAGGTAAGGGGGGCACAGTGGTGCCTTTTGGTTATCCTTACTATTGGGATTACTTGTGTGTGGTTTATTGTGCCTTCCTCTCTAGGTGTCAGGGTAAAGGAAGCCTGCTGCTGAAGTGCGCTACAGCTTGGGGGCAGCTTTGCATTGGTGAAAGTTCTCGGAGCTCCTTCCTCTCTCGTCTATTTGTGGTTGATTGACCTTGCATGGGGAGCTTGGGTGGTCACATGGTGGGTGTGGGTCAATTGTTGGAGCCCACTTAAAATGGGATTGTATTTGTTTCCCTTTGTTATTGTTTAAGGTTAAAGCAAATAGAGCTCTCCTGATAAAAGGAAGTGAAGAAAAAAGCCACTTATAGTAGAACTACAAGCAAAACCTTCTTTTTGTATAGAGTAAGCCCATCAGGGGTGCCCGTGTCCAGCCTATCAGGAGTGCCCGGGTGCCCGTGTCAGCCCTTCCAGAGTGCCCGTCTCCATGCCCTTCCGGAGTGCCCTTGTGCCCGTCTCCATGCCCTTCCGGAGTGCCCTTGTGCCCGTCTCCATGCCCTTCCGGGGTGCCCGGGTGCCCGTCTCCATGCCCTTCCGGAGTGCCCGGGTGCCCGTCTCCATGCCCTTCCGGAGTGCCCGGTTGCCCGTCTCCATGCCCTTCTGGAGTGCCCGGGTGCCCGTCTCCATGCCCTTCCGGAGTGCCCGGGTGCCCGTCTCCATGCCCTTCCGGAGTGCCCGGGTGCCCGTCTCCATGCCCTTCCGGAGTGCCCGGGTGCCCGTCTCCATGCCCTTCCGGAGTGCCCGGGTGCCCGTCTCCATGCCCTTCCGGAGTGCCCGGGTGCCCGTCTCCATGCCCTTCCGGAGTGCCCGGGTGCCCGTCTCCATGCCCTTCCGGAGTGCCCCGGGTGCCCGTCTCCATGCCCTTCCAGAGTGCCCCGGTAGCCCGTCTCCATGCCCTTCCAGAGGGCCCCTGTAGCCCGTCTCCATGCCCTTCCAGAGGGCCCCTGTAGCCCGTCTCCATGCCCTTCCAGAGGGCCCCGGTAGCCCGTCTCCATGCCCTTCCAGAGGGCCCCGGTAGCCCGTCTCCATGCCCTTCCAGAGGGCCCCGGTTGCCCGTCTCCATGCCCTTCCAGAGGGCCCCGGTTGCCCGTCTCCAAGCCCTAACAGAGAGAGGGCCCCGGTTGCCCGTCTCCAAGCCCTTCCAGCCCAGGGGAGCAATGGCCAGCAGGGTTGTCTGTGCCTGTGTGCCCGATGCTGTTTGGAGTTATATGGGCTTGTGTCATGCAGCCCAGGACTTGCAAGGTGGTGTCTGCAGTGCAGGGAAGCCGCTGCAGTGGTGGAGGCTTGCCACATGTGAGCTGCGGGTCCTGGCCACTCTGCATTCTCAGAATTCTGCTGCACTGTGCAACATGGAGAAAGCAGAAACTGTTGGCTGCTCAGCAAAAGCAGGTGCCTCATCTCATGCACTAGCCAGGCCCAGGTAAGGGGGGCACAGTGGTGCCTTTTGGTTATCCTTACTATTGGGATTACTTGTGTGTGGTTTATTGTGCCTTCCTCTCTAGGTATCAAGGTAAAGGAAGCCTGCTGCTGAAGTGCGCTACAGCTTGGGGGCAGCTTTGCATTGGTGAAAGTTCTCGGAGCTCCTTCCTCTCTCGTCTATTTGCGGTTGATTGACCTTGCATGGGGAGCTTGGGTGGTCACATGGCGGGTGTGGGTCAATTGTTGCTGGAGCCCACTTAAAATGAGATTGTATTTGTTTCCCTTTGTTATTGTTTAAGGTTAAAGCAAATGGAGCTCTCCTGATAAACGGAAGTGAAGAAAAAAGCCACTTATAGTAGAACTACAAGCAAAACCTTTTTGTATAGAGTAAGCCCATCAGGGGTGCCTGTGTCCAGCCTATCAGGAGTGCCCGGGTGCCCATGTCAGCCCTTCCAGAGTGCCCGTCTCCATGCCCTTCCAGAGTGCCCTTGTGCCCGTCTCCATGCCCTTCCAGAGTGCCCGGGTGCCCGTCTCCATGCCCTTCCAGAGTGCCCGGGTGCCCGTCTCCATGCCCTTCCAGAGTGCCCGGGTGCCCGTCTCCATGCCCTTCCAGAGTGCCCGGGTGCCCGTCTCCATGCCCTTCCAGAGTGCCCGGGTGCCCGTCTCCATGCCCTTCCAGAGTGCCCGGGTGCCCGTCTCCATGCCCTTCCAGAGTGCCCGGGTGCCCGTCTCCATGCCCTTCCAGAGTGCCCGGGTGCCCGTCTCCATGCCCTTCCAGAGTGCCCGGGTGCCCGTCTCCATGCCCTTCCAGAGTGCCCGGGTGCCCGTCTCCATGCCCTTCCAGAGTGCCCGGGTGCCCGTCTCCATGCCCTTCCAGAGTGCCCGGGTGCCCGTCTCCATGCCCTTCCAGAGTGCCCGGGTGCCCGTCTCCATGCCCTTCCAGAGTGCCCGGGTGCCCGTCTCCATGCCCTTCCAGAGTGCCCGGGTGCCCGTCTCCATGCCCTTCCAGAGTGCCCGGGTGCCCGTCTCCATGCCCTTCCAGAGTGCCCGGGTGCCCGTCTCCATGCCCTTCCAGAGTGCCCGGGTGCCCGTCTCCATGCCCTTCCAGAGTGCCCGGGTGCCCGTCTCCATGCCCTTCCAGAGTGCCCGGGTGCCTGTCTCCATGCCCTTCCAGAGTGCCCGGGTGCCCGTCTCCATGCCCTTCCAGAGTGCCCGGGTGCCCGTCTCCATGCCCTTCTAGAGTGCCCGGGTACCTGTGGTGTGGGTCTGCACTGGAAGCCCCCTGTGTCAAGAAGGTTGACCACCACTGCCTTAAATAATGCTCTTTAAAAAGCTGGGGGTCTATTGGATTCAAGCTTCTGGTTCATGTGATCTCTTCTTCCATTCAGCTCTTTAATAGGTTTCTGCAGTTCATCCATGGACCATGGCTGGAAGGTGTGTGTACATGGATTTAAGAAGCATTGAACAAATATTGGCATTGAGCTCTTGTTTTCATCCAGCATTGGGTATAATTAACCTTTTACACTTCCCCATTTGTCTATCAGGACTGCACCTGGAGAGAGTTGCTGCACACAAATTCCCAGAAACACCACAGCCAGCCTTTAAGTTCTACGTCTTCCACTCTTTCACCATGCCCTCGGTTATGGTGTTTCCTCCACTATGGAGGCACTACAGGCAACTTTTGTAGTGGGGGCTATGCTCTCACTGGAGGGGGGGTGGTGTAGTGGTGGCCTTACCCAGGGTTTTTTCTGACCATCCCTGCACCCTCCCTCCTCTCAGATGATGGGGGTGTTGCAGTGCCTTTTTTTTCTCCACCAGCCCAGGGGAGCAGTGGCCAGTGTGGTTGTCTGTGCCTGTGTGCTCGACGCTGTTCGGAGTTATATGGGCTTCTCATGCACCCCAGGACTTACAAGGTGTTTCCTGCAGTGCAGGGAAGCCGCTGTAGTAGTGGAAGCTTGCCGGGTCCTGGCCACTTCACATTCTCAGTATTCCGCTGCACTGTGCAGCATGGAGAAAGCAGAAACTGACTGCTGCGGCGGAATGAGGTGCCTCATCTCATGCACTAGCCAGGCCCAGGTAAGGGGGGGGGTACAGTGGTCCTTACTATTGGGATTTTTTGTGTGTGGTTTATCATGCTTTCTTCTTTAGGTGTCGGGGTGATGGAAGCCTGCTGCTGAAGTGTGCTACAGCTGGGGGGCTGCTCTGCATTGGTGAAGGTTTTCGGAGCTCCTTCTTCTCTCCTCTATTTGCGGTTGTTTGACCTTGCATGGGGAGCTTGGGTGGTCACATGGCGGGTGTGAGTCAATTCTTGTCTTGCTGGAGCCCACTTAATATGGGATTGTATTTGTTTCCCTTTGTTATTGTTTAAGGTTAAAGCAAATAGAACTCTCCTGATAAAAGGAAGTGCTCTTCCTTGAAAAAGCCACTTAAAGTAGAACTACAAGCAAAACTTTCTTTATGTATAGAGTAAGGGGGGTTTATAACCTCAGTCAGATATTTATTTGCCATCTGTCCATTTCCAGCCTGTCAGAAGTGCCCGGATGCCTGTCTCCAAGCCCTTCCAGAGGGCCCCGGTTGCGTGTCTCCAAGCCCTTCCAGAGGGCTCCGGTTGCGTGTCTCCAAGCCCTTCCAGAGGGCCCCGGTTGCGAGTCTCCAAGCCCTTCCAGAGGGCCCCGGTTGCGAGTCTCCAAGCCCTTCCAGAGGGCCCCGGTTGCGTGTCTCCAAGCCCTTCCAGAGGGCCCCGGTTGCGTGTCTCCAAGCCCTTCCAGAGGGCCCCGGTTGCGTGTCTCCAAGCCCTTCCAGAGGGCCCCGGTTGCGTGTCTCCAAGCCCTTCCAGAGGGCCCCGGTTGCGTGTCTCCAAGCCCTTCCAGAGGGCCCCGGTTGCGTGTCTCCAAGCCCTTCCAGAGGGCCCCGGTTGCGTGTCTCCAAGCCCTTCCAGAGGGCCCCGGTTGCGTGTCTCCAAGCCCTTCCAGAGGGCCCCGGTTGCGTGTCTCCAAGCCCTTCCAGAGGGCCCCGGTTGCGTGTCTCCAAGCCCTTCCAGAGGGCCCCGGTTGCGTGTCTCCAAGCCCTTCCAGAGGGCCCCGGTTGCGTGTCTCCAAGCCCTTCCAGAGGGCCCCGGTTGCGTGTCTCCAAGCCCTTCCAGAGGGCCCCGGTTGCGTGTCTCCAAGCCCTTCCAGAGGGCCCCGGTTGCGTGTCTCTAAGCCCTTCCAGAGGGCCCCGGTTGCGTGTCTCCAAGCCCTTCCAGAGGGCCCCGGTTGCGTGTCTCCAAGCCCTTCCAGAGGGCCCCGGTTGCGTGTCTCCAAGCCCTTCCAGAGGGCCCCGGTTGCGTGTCTCCAAGCCCTTCCAGAGGGCCCCGGTTGCGTGTCTCCAAGCCCTTCCAGAGGGCCCCGGTTGCGTGTCTCCAAGCCCTTCCAGAGGGCCCCGGTTGCGTGTCTCCAAGCCCTTCCAGAGGGCCCCGGTTGCGTGTCTCCAAGCCCTTCCAGAGGGCCCCGGTTGCGTGTCTCCAAGCCCTTCCAGAGGGCCCCGGTTGCGTGTCTCCAAGCCCTTCCAGAGGGCCCCGGTTGCGTGTCTCCAAGCCCTTCCAGAGGGCCCCGGTTGCGTGTCTCCAAGCCCTTCCAGAGGGCCCCGGTTGCGTGTCTCCAAGCCCTTCCAGAGGGCCCAGGTTGCGTGTCTCCAAGCCCTTCCAGAGGGCCCCGGTTGCGTGTCTCCAAGCCCTTCCAGAGGGCCCCGGTTGCGTGTCTCCAAGCCCTTCCAGAGGGCCCCGGTTGCGTGTCTCCAAGCCCTTCCAGAGGGCCCCGGTTGCGTGTCTCCAAGCCCTTCCAGAGGGCCCCGGTTGCGTGTCTCCAAGCCCTTCCAGAGGGCCCCGGTTGCGTGTCTCCAAGCCCTTCCAGAGGGCCCCGGTTGCGTGTCTCCAAGCCCTTCCAGAGGGCCCCGGTTGCGTGTCTCCAAGCCCTTCCAGAGGGCCCCGGTTGCGTGTCTCCAAGCCCTTCCAGAGGGCCCCGGTTGCGTGTCTCCAAGCCCTTCCAGAGGGCCCCGGTTGCGTGTCTCCAAGCCCTTCCAGAGGGCCCCGGTTGCGTGTCTCCAAGCCCTTCCAGAGGGCCCCGGTTGCGTGTCTCCAAGCCCTTCCAGAGGGCCCCGGTTGCGTGTCTCCAAGCCCTTCCAGAGGGCCCCGGTTGCGTGTCTCCAAGCCCTTCCAGAGGGCCCCGGTTGCGTGTCTCCAAGCCTTTCCAGAGGGCCCCGGTTGCGTGTCTCCCAAGCCCTTCCAGAGGGCCCCGGTTGCCTCTCTCCCAAGCCCTTCCAGAGGGCCCCGGTTGCGTTTCTCCCAAGCCCTTCCAGAGGGCCCCGGTTGCGTGTCTCCCAAGCCCTTCCAGAGGGCCCCGGTTGCGTGTCTCCCAAGCCCTTCCAGAGGGCCCCGGTTGCGTGTCTCCCAAGCCCTTCCAGAGGGCCCCGGTTGCGTGTCTCCCAAGCCCTTCCAGAGGGCCCCGGTTGCGTGTCTCCCAAGCCCTTCCAGAGGGCCCCGGTTGCGTGTCTCCCAAGCCCTTCCAGAGGGCCCCGGTTGCGTGTCTCCCAAGCCCTTCCAGAGGGCCCCGGTTGCGTGTCTTCCAAGCCCTTCCAGAGGGCCCCGGTTGCGTGTCTCCCAAGCCCTTCCAGAGGGCCCCGGTTGCGTGTCTCCCAAGCCCTTCCAGAGGGCCCCGGTTGCGTGTCTCCCAAGCCCTTCCAGAGGGCCCCGGTTGCGTGTCTCCCAAGCCCTTCCAGAGGGCCCCGGTTGCCTCTCTCCCAAGCCCTTCCAGAGGGCCCCGGTTGCCTCTCTCCCAAGCCCTTCCAGAGGGCCCCGGTTGCCTCTCTCCCAAGCCCTTCCAGAGGGCCCCGGTTGCCTCTCTCCCAAGCCCTTCCAGAGGGCCCCGGTTGCCTCTCTCCCAAGCCCTTCCAGAGGGCCCCGGTTGCCTCTCTCCCAAGCCCTTCCAGAGGGCCCCGGTTGCCTCTCTCCCAAGCCCTTCCAGAGGGCCCCGGTTGCCTCTCTCCCAAGCCCTTCCAGAGGGCCCCGGTTGCCTGTCTCCAAGCCCTTCCAGAGGGCCATCTGACCATCCCTGCACCCTCCCTCCTGTCGGATGATGGGGTTGTTGCAGTGCCTTTTTTTCCTCCTCCAGCCCAGGGGAGCAGTGGCCAGCAGGGTTGTCTGTGCCTGTGTGCCCGATGCTGTTTGGAGTTATATGGGCTTGTGTCATTCAGCCCAGGACTTGCAAGGTGGTGTCTGCAGTGGTGGAGGCTTGCCACATGTGAGCTGCGGGTCCTGGCCACTCCGCATTCTCAGAATTCTGCTGCACTGTGCAACATGGAGAAAGCAGAAACTGATGGCTGCTCAGCAAAAGCAGGTGCCTCATCTCATGCACTAGCCAGGCCCAGGTAAGGGGGGCACAGTGGTGCCTTTTGGTTATCCTTACTATTGGGATTACTTGTGTGTGGTTTATTGTGCCTTCCTCTCTAGGTGTCAGGGTAAAGGAAGCCTGCTGCTGAAGTGCGCTACAGCTTGGGGGCAGCTTTGCATTGGTGAAAGTTCTCGGAGCTCCTTCCTCTCTTGTCTAATTGCGGTTGATTGACCTTGCATGGGGAGCTTGGGTGGTCACATGGCGGGTGTGGGTCAATTGTTGCTGGAGCCCACTTAAAATGGGATTGTATTTGTTTCCCTTTGTTATTGTTTAAGGTTAAAGCAAATAGAGCTCTCCTGATAAAAGGAAGTGAAGAAAAAAGCCACTTATAGTAGAACTACAAGCAAAACCTTCTTTTTGTATAGAGTAAGCCCATCAGGGGTGCCCGTCTCCATGCCCTTCCAGAGTGCCCGGGTGCCCATGCCCTTCCAGAGTGCCCGGGTGCCCATGCCCTTCCAGAGTGCCCGGGTGACCATGCCCTTCCAGAGGGCCCCGGTTGCCTGTCTCCAAGCCCTTCCAGAGGGCCTTCTGACCATCCCTGCACCCTCCCTCCTGTCGGATGATGGGGGTGTTGCAGTGCCTTTTTTTTCCTCCTCCAGCCCAGGGGAGCAGTGGCCAGCAGGGTTGTCTGTGCCTGTGTGCCCGATGCTGTTTGGAGTTATATGGGCTTGTGTCATGCAGCCCAGGACTTGCAAGGTGGTATCTGCAGTGCAGGGAAGCCGCTGCAGTGGTGGAGGCTTGCCACATGTGAGCTGCGGGTCCTGGCCACTCCGCATTCTCAGAATTCTGCTGCACTGTGCAACATGGAGAAAGCAGAAACTGTTAGTTGCTCAGCAAAAGCAGGTGCCTCATCTCATGCACTAGCCAGGCCCAGGTAAGGGGGGCACAGTGGTGTCTTTTGGTTATCCTTACTATTGGGAATACTTGTGTGTGGTTTATTGTGCCTTCCTCTCTAGGTGTCAGGGTAAAGGAAGCCTGCTGCTGAAGTGCGCTACAGCTTGGGGGCAGCTTTGCATTGGTGAAAGTTCTCGGAGCTCCTTCCTCTCTCGTCTATTTGTGGTTGATTGACCTTGCATGGGGAGCTTGGGTGGTCACATGGTGGGTGTGGGTCAATTGTTGGAGCCCACTTAAAATGGGATTGTATTTGTTTCCCTTTGTTATTGTTTAAGGTTAAAGCAAATAGAGCTCTCCTGATAAAAGGAAGTGAAGAAAAAAGCCACTTATAGTAGAACTACAAGCAAAACCTTCTTTTTGTATAGAGTAAGCCCATCATGGGTGCCCATGTCCAGCCTATAAGAAATGCCCGGGTGCCCGTGTCAGCCCTTCCAGAGTGCCCGGGTGCCCCGTCTTCCTGCCCTTCCAGAGTGCCCGGGTGCCCCGTCTTCCTGCCCTTCCAGAGTGCCCGGGTGCCCGTCTCCATGCCCTTCCAGAGTGCCCGGGTGCCCGTCTCCATGCCCTTCCAGAGTGCCCGGGTGCCCGTCTCCATGCCCTTCCAGAGTGCCCGGGTGCCCGTCTCCATGCCCTTCCAGAGTGCCCGGGTGCCCGTCTCCATGCCCTTCCAGAGTGCCCGGGTGCCCGTCTTCATGCCCTTCCAGAGTGCCCGGGTGCCCGTCTCCATGCCCTTCCAGAGTGCCCGGGTGCCCGTCTCCATGCCCTTCCAGAGTGCCCGGGTGCCCGTCTCCATGCCCTTCCAGAGTGCCCGGGTGCCCGTCTCCATGCCCTTCCAGAGTGCCCGGGTGCCCGTCTCCATGCCCTTCCAGAGTGCCCGGGTGCCCGTCTCCATGCCCTTCCAGAGTGCCCGGGTGCCCGTCTCCATGCCCTTCCAGAGTGCCCGGGTGCCCGTCTCCATGCCCTTCCAGAGGGCCCCGGTTGCACGTCTCCAAGCCCTAACAGAGAGAGGGCCCCGGTTGCCCGTCTCCAAGCCCTAACAGAGAGAGGGCCCCGGTTGCCCGTCTCCAAGCCCTTCCAGCCCAGGGGAGCAATGGCCAGCAGGGTTGTCTGTGCCTATGTGCCCGATGCTGTTTGGAGTTATATGGGCTTGTGTCATGCAGCCCAGGACTTGCAAGGTGGTGTCTGCAGTGCAGGGAAGCCGCTGCAGTGGTGGAGGCTTGCCACATGTGAGCTGCGGGTCCTGGCCACTCCGCATTCTCAGAATTCTGCTGCACTGTGCAACATGGAGAAAGCAGAAACTGTTGGCTGCTCAGCAAAAGCAGGTGCCTCATCTCATGCACTAGCCAGGCCCAGGTAAGGGGGGCACAGTGGTGCCTTTTGGTTATCCTTACTATTGGGATTACTTGTGTGTGGTTTATTGTGCCTTCCTCTCTAGGTATCAGGGTAAAGGAAGCCTGCTGCTGAAGTGCGCTACAGCTTGGGGGCAGCTTTGCATTGGTAAAAGTTCTCGGAGCTCCTTCCTCTCTCGTCTATTTGCGGTTGATTGACCTTGCATGGGGAGCTTGGGTGGTCACATGGCGGGTGTGGGTCAATTGTTGCTGGAGCCCACTTAAAATGAGATTGTATTTGTTTCCCTTTGTTATTGTTTAAGGTTAAAGCAAATGGAGCTCTCCTGATAAACGGAAGTGAAGAAAAAAGCCACTTATAGTAGAACTACAAGCAAAACATTTTTGTATAGAGTAAGCCCATCAGGGGTGCCTGTGTCCAGCCTATCAGGAGTGCCCGGGTGCCCGTGTCAGCCCTTCCAGAGTGCCCGTCTCCATGCCCTTCCAGAGTGCCCGGGTGCCCGTCTCCATGCCCTTCCAGAGTGCCCGGGTGCCCGTCTCCATGCCCTTCCAGAGTGCCCGGGTGCCCGTCTCCATGCCCTTCCAGAGTGCCCGGGTGCCCGTCTCCATGCCCTTCCAGAGTGCCCGGGTGCCCGTCTCCATGCCCTTCCGGAGTGCCCGGGTGCCCGTCTCCATGCCCTTCCGGAGTGCCCGGGTGCCCGTCTCCATGCCCTTCCGGAGTGCCCGGGTGCCCGTCTCCATGCCCTTCCGGAGTGCCCGGGTGCCCGTCTCCATGCCCTTCCGGAGTGCCCGGGTGCCCGTCTCCCTGCCCTTCCAGAGTGCCCGGGTGCCCGTCTCCCTGCCCTTCCAGAGTGCCCGGGTGCCCGTCTCCCTGCCCTTCCAGAGTGCCCGGGTGCCCGTCTCCCTGCCCTTCCAGAGTGCCCGGGTGCCCGTCTCCATGCCCTTCCAGAGTGCCCGGGTGCCCGTCTTCCTGCCCTTCCAGAGTGCCCGGGTGCCCGTCTTCCTGCCCTTCCAGAGTGCCCGGGTGCCCGTCTTCCTGCCCTTCCAGAGTGCCCGGGTGCCCGTCTTCCTGCCCTTCCAGAGTGCCCGGGTGCCCGTCTTCATACCCTTCCAGAGTGCCCGGGTGCCCGTCTTCATGCCCTTCCAGAGTGCCCGGGTGCCCGTCTTCATGCCCTTCCAGAGTGCCCGGGTGCCCGTCTTCATGCCCTTCCAGAGTGCCCGGGTGCCCGTCTTCATGCCCTTCCAGAGGGCCCCGGTTGCCCGTCTCTAAGCCCTTCCAGAGGGCCCCGTTGGCGTGTTTCTAAGCCCTTCCAGAGGGCCCCGGTTGCCTGTCTCCAAGCCCTTCCAGAGGGCCTTCTGACCATCCCTGCACCCTCCCTCCTGTCGGATGATGGGGGTGTTGCAGTGCCTTTTTTTTTCCTCCTCCAGCCCAGGGGAGCAGTGGCCAGCAGGGTTGTCTGTGCCTGTGTGCCCGATGCTGTTTGGAGTTATATGGGCTTGTGTCATTCAGCCCAGGACTTGCAAGGTGGTGTCTGCAGTGCAGGGAAGCCGCTGCAGTGGTGGAGGCTTGCCACATGTGAGCTGCGGGTCCTGGCCACTCCGCATTCTCAGAATTCTGCTGCACTGTGCAACATGGAGAAAGCAGAAATTGTTGGCTGCTCAGCAAAAGCAGGTGCCTCATCTCATGCACTAGCCAGGCCCAGGTAAGGGGGGCACAGTGGTGCCTTTTGGTTATCCTTACTATTGGGATTACTTGTGTGTGGTTTATTGTGCCTTCCTCTCTAGGTGTCAGGGTAAAGGAAGCCTGCTGCTGAAGTGCGCTACAGCTTGGGGGCAGCTTTGCATTGGTGAAAGTTCTCGGAGCTCCTTCCTCTCTCGTCTATTTGTGGTTGATTGACCTTGCATGGGGAGCTTGGGTGGTCACATGGTGGGTGTGGGTCAATTGTTGGAGCCCACTTAAAATGGGATTGTATTTGTTTCCCTTTGTTATTGTTTAAGGTTAAAGCAAATAGAGCTCTCCTGATAAAAGGAAGTGAAGAAAAAAGCCACTTATAGTAGAACTACAAGCAAAACCTTCTTTTTGTATAGAGTAAGCCCATCAGGGGTGCCCGTGTCCAGCCTATCAGGAGTGCCCGGGTGCCCGTGTCAGCCCTTCCAGAGTGCCCGTCTCCATGCCCTTCCGGAGTGCCCTTGTGCCCGTCTCCATGCCCTTCCGGGGTGCCCGGGTGCCCGTCTCCATGCCCTTCCGGAGTGCCCGGGTGCCCGTCTCCATGCCCTTCCGGAGTGCCCGGTTGCCCGTCTCCATGCCCTTCTGGAGTGCCCGGGTGCCCGTCTCCATGCCCTTCCGGAGTGCCCGGGTGCCCGTCTCCATGCCCTTCCGGAGTGCCCGGGTGCCCGTCTCCATGCCCTTCCGGAGTGCCCGGGTGCCCGTCTCCATGCCCTTCCGGAGTGCCCGGGTGCCCGTCTCCATGCCCTTCCAGAGTGCCCGGGTGCCCGTCTCCATGCCCTTCCAGAGTGCCCGGGTGCCCGTCTCCATGCCCTTCCAGAGTGCCCGGGTGCCCGTCTCCATGCCCTTCCAGAGTGCCCGGGTGCCCGTCTCCATGCCCTTCCAGAGTGCCCGGGTGCCCGTCTCCATGCCCTTCCAGAGTGCCCGGGTGCCCGTCTCCATGCCCTTCCAGAGTGCCCGGGTGCCCGTCTCCATGCCCTTCCAGAGTGCCCGGGTGCCCGTCTCCATGCCCTTCCAGAGTGCCCGGGTGCCCGTCTCCATGCCCTTCCAGAGTGCCCGGGTGCCCGTCTCCATGCCCTTCCAGAGTGCCCGGGTGCCCGTCTCCATGCCCTTCCAGAGTGCCCGGGTGCCCGTCTCCATGCCCTTCCAGAGTGCCCGGGTGCCCGTCTCCATGCCCTTCCAGAGTGCCCGGGTGCCCGTCTCCATGCCCTTCCAGAGTGCCCGGGTGCCCGTCTCCATGCCCTTCCAGAGGGCCCGGGTGCCCGTCTCCAAGCCCTTCCAGAGGGCCCCGGTTGCCCGTCTCCAAGCCCTTCCAGAGGGCCCCGGTTGCCCGTCTCCAAGCCCTTCCAGCCCAGGGGAGCAATGGCCAGCAGGGTTGTCTGTGCCTGTGTGCCCGATGCTGTTTGGAGTTATATGGGCTTGTGTCACGCAGCCCAGGACTTGCAAGGTGGTGTCTGCAGTGCAGGGAAGCCGCTGCAGTGGTGGAGGCTTGCCACATGTGAGCTGCGGGTCCTGGCCACTTTGCATTCTCAGAATTCTGCTGCACTGTGCAACATGGAGAAAGCAGAAACTGTTGGCTGCTCAGCAAAAGCAGGTGCCTCATCTCATGCACTAGCCAGGCCCAGGTAAGGGGGGCACAGTGGTGCCTTTTGGTTATCCTTACTATTGGGATTACTTGTGTGTGGTTTATTGTGCCTTCCTCTCTAAGTATCAAGGTAAAGGAAGCCTGCTGCTGAAGTGCGCTACAGCTTGGGGGCAGCTTTGCATTGGTGAAAGTTCTTGGAGCTCCTTCCTCTCTCGTCAATTTGCGGTTGATTGACCTTGCATGGGGAGCTTGGGTGGTCACATGGCGGGTGTGGGTCAATTGTTGCTGGAGCCCACTTAAAATGAGATTGTATTTGTTTCCCTTTGTTATTGTTTAAGGTTAAAGCAAATGGAGCTCTCCTGATAAACGGAAGTGAAGAAAAAAGCCACTTATAGTAGAACTACAAGCAAAACCTTTTTGTATAGAGTAAGCCCATCAGGGGTGCCTGTGTCCAGCCTATCAGGAGTGCCCGGGTGCCCGTGTCAGCCCTTCCAGAGTGCCCGTCTCCATGCCCTTCCAGAGTGCCCGGGTGCCCGTCTCCATGCCCTTCCAGAGTGCCCGGGTGCCCGTCTCCATGCCCTTCCAGAGTGCCCGGGTGCCCGTCTCCATGCCCTTCCGGAGTGCCCGGGTGCCCGTCTCCATGCCCTTCCAGAGTGCCCGGGTGCCCGTCTCCATGCCCTTCCAGAGTGCCCGGGTGCCCGTCTCCATGCCCTTCCAGAGTGCCCGGGTGCCCGTCTCCATGCCCTTCCAGAGTGCCCGGGTGCCCGTCTCCATGCCCTTCCAGAGTGCCCGGGTGCCCGTCTCCATGCCCTTCCAGAGTGCCCGGGTGCCCGTCTCCATGCCCTTCCAGAGTGCCCGGGTGCCCGTCTCCATGCCCTTCCAGAGTGCCCGGGTGCCCGTCTTCCTGCCCTTCCAGAGTGCCCGGGTGCCCGTCTTCATACCCTTCCAGAGTGCCCGGGTGCCCGTCTTCATGCCCTTCCAGAGTGCCCGGGTGCCCGTCTTCATGCCCTTCCAGAGTGCCCGGGTGCCCGTCTTCATGCCCTTCCAGAGTGCCCGGGTGCCCGTCTTCATGCCCTTCCAGAGGGCCCCGGTTGCCCGTCTCTAAGCCCTTCCAGAGGGCCCCGTTGGCGTGTTTCTAAGCCCTTCCAGAGGGCCCCGGTTGCCTGTCTCCAAGCCCTTCCAGAGGGCCTTCTGACCATCCCTGCACCCTCCCTCCTGTCGGATGATGGGGGTGTTGCAGTGCCTTTTTTTTTCCTCCTCCAGCCCAGGGGAGCAGTGGCCAGCAGGGTTGTCTGTGCCTGTGTGCCCGATGCTGTTTGGAGTTATATGGGCTTGTGTCATTCAGCCCAGGACTTGCAAGGTGGTGTCTGCAGTGCAGGGAAGCCGCTGCAGTGGTGGAGGCTTGCCACATGTGAGCTGCGGGTCCTGGCCACTCCGCATTCTCAGAATTCTGCTGCACTGTGCAACATGGAGAAAGCAGAAATTGTTGGCTGCTCAGCAAAAGCAGGTGCCTCATCTCATGCACTAGCCAGGCCCAGGTAAGGGGGGCACAGTGGTGCCTTTTGGTTATCCTTACTATTGGGATTACTTGTGTGTGGTTTATTGTGCCTTCCTCTCTAGGTGTCAGGGTAAAGGAAGCCTGCTGCTGAAGTGCGCTACAGCTTGGGGGCAGCTTTGCATTGGTGAAAGTTCTCGGAGCTCCTTCCTCTCTCGTCTATTTGTGGTTGATTGACCTTGCATGGGGAGCTTGGGTGGTCACATGGTGGGTGTGGGTCAATTGTTGGAGCCCACTTAAAATGGGATTGTATTTGTTTCCCTTTGTTATTGTTTAAGGTTAAAGCAAATAGAGCTCTCCTGATAAAAGGAAGTGAAGAAAAAAGCCACTTATAGTAGAACTACAAGCAAAACCTTCTTTTTGTATAGAGTAAGCCCATCAGGGGTGCCCGTGTCCAGCCTATCAGGAGTGCCCGGGTGCCCGTGTCAGCCCTTCCAGAGTGCCCGTCTCCATGCCCTTCCGGAGTGCCCTTGTGCCCGTCTCCATGCCCTTCCGGGGTGCCCGGGTGCCCGTCTCCATGCCCTTCCGGAGTGCCCGGGTGCCCGTCTCCATGCCCTTCCGGAGTGCCCGGTTGCCCGTCTCCATGCCCTTCTGGAGTGCCCGGGTGCCCGTCTCCATGCCCTTCCGGAGTGCCCGGGTGCCCGTCTCCATGCCCTTCCGGAGTGCCCGGGTGCCCGTCTCCATGCCCTTCCGGAGTGCCCGGGTGCCCGTCTCCATGCCCTTCCGGAGTGCCCGGGTGCCCGTCTCCATGCCCTTCCGGAGTGCCCGGGTGCCCGTCTCCATGCCCTTCCAGAGTGCCCGGGTGCCCGTCTCCATGCCCTTCCAGAGTGCCCGGGTGCCCGTCTCCATGCCCTTCCAGAGTGCCCGGGTGCCCGTCTCCATGCCCTTCCAGAGTGCCCGGGTGCCCGTCTCCATGCCCTTCCAGAGTGCCCGGGTGCCCGTCTCCATGCCCTTCCAGAGTGCCCGGGTGCCCGTCTCCATGCCCTTCCAGAGTGCCCGGGTGCCCGTCTCCATGCCCTTCCAGAGTGCCCGGGTGCCCGTCTCCATGCCCTTCCAGAGTGCCCGGGTGCCCGTCTCCATGCCCTTCCAGAGTGCCCGGGTGCCCGTCTCCATGCCCTTCCAGAGTGCCCGGGTGCCCGTCTCCATGCCCTTCCAGAGTGCCCGGGTGCCCGTCTCCATGCCCTTCCAGAGTGCCCGGGTGCCCGTCTCCATGCCCTTCCAGAGTGCCCGGGTGCCCGTCTCCATGCCCTTCCAGAGTGCCCGGGTGCCCGTCTCCATGCCCTTCCAGAGTGCCCGGGTGCCCGTCTCCATGCCCTTCCAGAGTGCCCGGGTGCCCGTCTCCATGCCCTTCCAGAGTGCCCGGGTGCCCGTCTCCATGCCCTTCCAGAGTGCCCGGGTGCCCGTCTCCATGCCCTTCCAGAGGGCCCGGGTGCCCGTCTCCAAGCCCTTCCAGAGGGCCCCGGTTGCCCGTCTCCAAGCCCTTCCAGAGGGCCCCGGTTGCCCGTCTCCAAGCCCTTCCAGCCCAGGGGAGCAATGGCCAGCAGGGTTGTCTGTGCCTGTGTGCCCGATGCTGTTTGGAGTTATATGGGCTTGTGTCACGCAGCCCAGGACTTGCAAGGTGGTGTCTGCAGTGCAGGGAAGCCGCTGCAGTGGTGGAGGCTTGCCACATGTGAGCTGCGGGTCCTGGCCACTTTGCATTCTCAGAATTCTGCTGCACTGTGCAACATGGAGAAAGCAGAAACTGTTGGCTGCTCAGCAAAAGCAGGTGCCTCATCTCATGCACTAGCCAGGCCCAGGTAAGGGGGGCACAGTGGTGCCTTTTGGTTATCCTTACTATTGGGATTACTTGTGTGTGGTTTATTGTGCCTTCCTCTCTAAGTATCAAGGTAAAGGAAGCCTGCTGCTGAAGTGCGCTACAGCTTGGGGGCAGCTTTGCATTGGTGAAAGTTCTTGGAGCTCCTTCCTCTCTCGTCAATTTGCGGTTGATTGACCTTGCATGGGGAGCTTGGGTGGTCACATGGCGGGTGTGGGTCAATTGTTGCTGGAGCCCACTTAAAATGAGATTGTATTTGTTTCCCTTTGTTATTGTTTAAGGTTAAAGCAAATGGAGCTCTCCTGATAAACGGAAGTGAAGAAAAAAGCCACTTATAGTAGAACTACAAGCAAAACCTTTTTGTATAGAGTAAGCCCATCAGGGGTGCCTGTGTCCAGCCTATCAGGAGTGCCCGGGTGCCCGTGTCAGCCCTTCCAGAGTGCCCGTCTCCATGCCCTTCCAGAGTGCCCGGGTGCCCGTCTCCATGCCCTTCCAGAGTGCCCGGGTGCCCGTCTCCATGCCCTTCCAGAGTGCCCGGGTGCCCGTCTCCATGCCCTTCCGGAGTGCCCGGGTGCCCGTCTCCATGCCCTTCCAGAGTGCCCGGGTGCCCGTCTCCATGCCCTTCCAGAGTGCCCGGGTGCCCGTCTCCATGCCCTTCCAGAGTGCCCGGGTGCCCGTCTCCATGCCCTTCCAGAGTGCCCGGGTGCCCGTCTCCATGCCCTTCCAGAGTGCCCGGGTGCCCGTCTCCATGCCCTTCCAGAGTGCCCGGGTGCCCGTCTCCGTGCCCTTCCAGAGTGCCCGGGTGCCCGTCTCCGTGCCCTTCCAGAGTGCCCGGGTGCCCGTCTCCGTGCCCTTCCAGAGTGCCCGGGTGCCCGTCTCCGTGCCCTTCCAGAGGGCCCCGGTTGCCCGTCTCCGTGCCCTTCCAGAGGGCCCCGGTTGCCCGTCTCCGTGCCCTTCCAGAGGGCCCCGGTTGCCCGTCTCCGTGCCCTTCCAGAGGGCCCCGGTTGCCCGTCTCCAAGCCCTTCCAGAGGTGGTATCTGCAGTGCAGGGAAGCCGCTGTAGTGGTGGAGGCTTGCCACATGTGTGCTGCGGGTCCTGGCCACTCCGCATTCTCAGAATTCTGCTGCACTGTGTAACATGGAGAAAGCAGAAACTGTTGGCTGCTCAGCAGAAGCAGGTGCCTCATCTCATGCACTAGCCAGGCCCAGGTAAGGGGGGCACAGTGGTGCCTTTTGGTTATCCTTACTATTGGGATTACTTGTGTGTGGTTTATTGTGCCTTCCTCTCTAGGTGTCATGGTAAAGGAAGCCTGCTGCTGAAGTGCGCTACAGCTTGGGGGCAGCTATGCATTGGTGAAAGTTCTCGGAGCTCCATCCTCTCTCGTCTATTTGCGGTTAATTGACCTTGCATGGGGAGCTTGGGTGGTCACATGGCGGGTGTGGGTCAATTGTTGCTGGAGCCCACTTAAAATGGGATTGTATTTGTCTCCCTTTGTTATTAAGGTTAAAGCAAATAGAGCTCTCCTGATAAAAGGAAGTGAAGAAAAAAGCCACTTATAGTAGAACTACAAGCAAAACCTTCTTTATGTATAGAGTAAGCCCATCAGGGGTGCCCGTGTCCAGCCTATCAAGAGTGCCCGGGTGCCCGTCTCCATGCCCTTCCGGAGTGCCCGGGTGCCCGTCTCCATGCCCTTCCGGAGTGCCCGGGTGCCCGTCTCCATGCCCTTCCAGAGTGCCCGGGTGCCCGTCTCCATGCCCTTCCAGAGTGCCCGGGTGCCCGTCTCCATGCCCTTCCAGAGTGCCCGGGTGCCCGTCTCCATGCCCTTCCAGAGTGCCCGGGTGCCCGTCTCCATGCCCTTCCAGAGTGCCCGGGTGCCCGTCTCCATGCCCTTCTAGAGTGCCCGGGTACCTGTGGTGTGGGTCTGCACTGGAAGCCCCCTGTGTCAAGAAGGTTGACCACCACTGCCTTAAATAATGCTCTTTAAAAAGCTGGGGGTCTATTGGATTCAAGCTTCTGGTTCATGTGATCTCTTCTTCCATTCAGCTCTTTAATAGGTTTCTGCAGTTCATCCATGGACCATGGCTGGAAGGTGTGTGTACATGGATTTAAGAAGCATTGAACAAATATTGGCATTGAGCTCTTGTTTTCATCCAGCATTGGGTATAATTAACCTTTTACACTTCCCCATTTGTCTATCAGGACTGCACCTGGAGAGAGAGTTGCTGCACACAAATTCCCAGAAACACCACAGCCAGCCTTTAAGTTCTACGTCTTCCACTCTTCCACCATGCCCTCGGTTATGGTGTTTCCTCCACTATGGAGGCACTACAGGCAACTTTTGTAGTGGGGGCTATGCTCTCACTGGAGGGGGGGTGGTGTAGTGGTGGCCTTACCCAGGGTTTTTTCTGACCATCCCTGCACCCTCCCTCCTCTCAGATGATGGGGGTGTTGCAGTGCCTTTTTTTTCTCCACCAGCCCAGGGGAGCAGTGGCCAGTGTGGTTGTCTGTGCCTGTGTGCTCGATGCTGTTCGGAGTTATATGGGCTTCTCATGCACCCCAGGACTTACAAGGTGATTCCTGCAGTGCAGGGAAGCCGCTGTAGTAGTGGAAGCTTGCCGGGTCCTGGCCACTTCACATTCTCAGTATTCCGCTGCACTGTGCAGCATGGAGTAAGCAGAAACTGACTGCTGCGGCGGAATGAGGTGCCTCATCTCATGCACTAGCCAGGCCCAGGTAAGGGGGGGGGTACAGTGGTCCTTACTATTGGGATTTTTTGTGTGTGGTTTATCATGCTTTCTTCTTTAGGTGTCGGGGTGATGGAAGCCTGCTGCTGAAGTGTGCTACAGCTGGGGGGCTGCTCTGCATTGGTGAAGGTTTTCGGAGCTCCTTCTTCTCTCCTCTATTTGCGGTTGTTTGACCTTGCATGGGGAGCTTGGGTGGTCACATGGCGGGTGTGAGTCAATTCTTGTCTTGCTGGAGCCCACTTAATATGGGATTGTATTTGTTTCCCTTTGTTATTGTTTAAGGTTAAAGCAAATAGAACTCTCCTGATAAAAGGAAGTGCTCTTCCTTGAAAAAGCCACTTAAAGTAGAACTACAAGTAAAACTTTCTTTATGTATAGAGTAAGGGGGGTTTATAACCTCAGTCAGATATTTATTTGCCATCTGTCCATTTCCAGCCTGTCAGAAGTGCCCGGATGCCTGTCTCCAAGCCCTTCCAGAGGGCCCCGGTTGCGTGTCTCCAAGCCCTTCCAGAGGGCCCCGGTTGCGTGTCTCCAAGCCCTTCCAGAGGGCCCCGGTTGCGTGTCTCCAAGCCCTTCCAGAGGGCCTGTCTCCAAGCCCTTCCAGAGGGCCCCGGTTGCGTGTCTCCAAGCCCTTCCAGAGGGCCCCGGTTGCGTGTCTCCAAGCCCTTCCAGAGGGCCCCGGTTGCGTGTCTCCAAGCCCTTCCAGAGGGCCCCGGTTGCGTGTCTCCAAGCCCTTCCAGAGGGCCCCGGTTGCGTGTCTCCAAGCCCTTCCAGAGGGCCCCGGTTGCGTGTCTCCAAGCCCTTCCAGAGGGCCCCGGTTGCGTGTCTCCAAGCCCTTCCAGAGGGCCCCGGTTGCATGTCTCCAAGCCCTTCCAGAGGGCCCCGGTTGCGTGTCTCCAAGCCCTTCCAGAGGGCCCCGGTTGCGTGTCTCCAAGCCCTTCCAGAGGGCCCCGGTTGCGTGTCTCCAAGCCCTTCCAGAGGGCCCCGGTTGCGTGTCTCCAAGCCCTTCCAGAGGGCCCCGGTTGCGTGTCTCCAAGCCCTTCCAGAGGGCCCCGGTTGCGTGTCTCCAAGCCCTTCCAGAGGGCCCCGGTTGCGTGTCTCCAAGCCCTTCCAGAGGGCCCCGGTTGCGTGTCTCCAAGCCCTTCCAGAGGGCCCCGGTTGCGTGTCTCCAAGCCCTTCCAGAGGGCCCCGGTTGCGTGTCTCCAAGCCCTTCCAGAGGGCCCCGGTTGCCTCTCTCCCAAGCCCTTCCAGAGGGCCACGGTTGCGTGTCTCCCAAGCCCTTCCAGAGGGCCACGGTTGCGTGTCTCCCAAGCCCTTCCAGAGGGCCCCGGTTGCGTGTCTCCAAGCCCTTCCAGAGGGCCCCGGTTGCGTGTCTCCAAGCCCTTCCAGAGGGCCCCGGTTGCGTGTCTCCAAGCCCTTCCAGAGGGCCCCGGTTGCGTGTCTCCCAAGCCCTTCCAGAGGGCCCCGGTTGCCTCTCTCCCAAGCCCTTCCAGAGGGCCCCGGTTGCCTCTCTCCCAAGCCCTTCCAGAGGGCCCCGGTTGCCTCTCTCCCAAGCCCTTCCAGAGGGCCCCGGTTGCCTCTCTCCCAAGCCCTTCCAGAGGGCCCCGGTTGCCTCTCTCCCAAGCCCTTCCAGAGGGCCCCGGTTGCCTCTCTCCCAAGCCCTTCCAGAGGGCCCCGGTTGCCTCTCTCCCAAGCCCTTCCAGAGGGCCCCGGTTGCCTCTCTCCCAAGCCCTTCCAGAGGGCCCCGGTTGCCTCTCTCCCAAGCCCTTCCAGAGGGCCCCGGTTGCCTCTCTCCCAAGCCCTTCCAGAGGGCCCCGGTTGCCTCTCTCCCAAGCCCTTCCAGAGGGCCCCGGTTGCCTCTCTCCCAAGCCCTTCCAGAGGGCCCCGGTTGCCTGTCTCCAAGCCCTTCCAGAGGGCCATCTGACCATCCCTGCACCCTCCCTCCTGTCGGATGATGGGGTTGTTGCAGTGCCTTTTTTTCCTCCTCCAGCCCAGGGGAGCAGTGGCCAGCAGGGTTGTCTGTGCCTGTGTGCCCGATGCTGTTTGGAGTTATATGGGCTTGTGTCATTCAGCCCAGGACTTGCAAGGTGGTGTCTGCAGTGGTGGAGGCTTGCCACATGTGAGCTGCGGGTCCTGGCCACTCCGCATTCTCAGAATTCTGCTGCACTGTGCAACATAGAGAAAGCAGAAACTGATGGCTGCTCAGCAAAAGCAGGTGCCTCATCTCATGCACTAGCCAGGCCCAGGTAAGGGGGGCACAGTGGTGCCTTTTGGTTATCCTTACTATTGGGATTACTTGTGTGTGGTTTATTGTGCCTTCCTCTCTAGGTGTCAGGGTAAAGGAAGCCTGCTGCTGAAGTGCGCTACAGCTTGGGGGCAGCTTTGCATTGGTGAAAGTTCTCGGAGCTCCTTCCTCTCTTGTCTAATTGCGGTTGATTGACCTTGCATGGGGAGCTTGGGTGGTCACATGGCGGGTGTGGGTCAATTGTTGCTGGAGCCCACTTAAAATGGGATTGTATTTGTTTCCCTTTGTTATTGTTTAAGGTTAAAGCAAATAGAGCTCTCCTGATAAAAGGAAGTGAAGAAAAAAGCCACTTATAGTAGAACTACAAGCAAAACCTTCTTTTTGTATAGAGTAAGCCCATCAGGGGTGCCCGTCTCCATGCCCTTCCAGAGTGCCCGGGTGCCCGTCTCCATGCCCTTCCAGAGTGCCCGGGTGCCCGTCTCCATGCCCTTCCAGAGTGCCCGGGTGCCCGTCTCCATGCCCTTCCAGAGTGCCCGGGTGCCCGTCTCCATGCCCTTCCAGAGTGCCCGGGTGCCCATGCCCTTCCAGAGTGCCCGGGTGCCCATGCCCTTCCAGAGTGCCCGGGTGCCCATGCCCTTCCAGAGGGCCCCGGTTGCCTGTCTCCAAGCCCTTCCAGAGGGCCTTCTGACCATCCCTGCACCCTCCCTCCTGTCGGATGATGGGGGTGTTGCAGTTCCTTTTTTTTCCTCCTCCAGCCCAGGGGGAGCAGTGGCCAGCAGGGTTGTCTGTGCCTGTGTGCCCGATGCTGTTTGGAGTTATATGGGCTTGTGTCATGCAGCCCAGGACTTGCAAGGTGGTATCTGCAGTGCAGGGAAGCCGCTGCAGTGGTGGAGGCTTGCCACATGTGAGCTGCGGGTCCTGGCCACTCCGCATTCTCAGAATTCTGCTGCACTGTGCAACATGGAGAAAGCAGAAACTGTTGGTTGCTCAGCAAAAGCAGGTGCCTCATCTCATGCACTAGCCAGGCCCAGGTAAGGGGGGCACAGTGGTGTCTTTTGGTTATCCTTACTATTGGGAATACTTGTGTGTGGTTTATTGTGCCTTCCTCTCTAGGTGTCAGGGTAAAGGAAGCCTGCTGCTGAAGTGCGCTACAGCTTGGGGGCAGCTTTGCATTGGTGAAAGTTCTCGGAGCTCCTTCCTCTCTCGTCTATTTGTGGTTGATTGACCTTGCATGGGGAGCTTGGGTGGTCACATGGTGGGTGTGGGTCAATTGTTGGAGCCCACTTAAAATGGGATTGTATTTGTTTCCCTTTGTTATTGTTTAAGGTTAAAGCAAATAGAGCTCTCCTGATAAAAGGAAGTGAAGAAAAAAGCCACTTATAGTAGAACTACAAGCAAAACCTTCTTTTTGTATAGAGTAAGCCCATCATGGGTGCCCATGTCCAGCCTATAAGAAATGCCCGGGTGCCCGTGTCAGCCCTTCCAGAGTGCCCGGGTGCCCCGTCTTCCTGCCCTTCCAGAGTGCCCGGGTGCCCGTCTTCCTGCCTTTCCAGAGTGCCCGGGTGCCCGTCTTCATGCCCTTCCGGAGTGCCCGGGTGCCCGTCTTCATGCCCTTCCGGAGTGCCCGGGTGCCCGTCTCCATGCCCTTCCGGAGTGCCCGGGTGCCCGTCTCCATGCCCTTCCGGGGTGCCCGTCTCCATGCCCTTCCAGAGTGCCCGGGTGCCCGTCTCCATGCCCTTCCAGAGTGCCCGGGTGCCCGTCTCCATGCCCTTCCAGAGTGCCCGGGTGCCCGTCTCCATGCCCTTCCAGAGGGCCCCGGTAGCACGTCTCCAAGCCCTAACAGAGAGAGGGCCCCGGTTGCCCGTCTCCAAGCCCTAACAGAGAGAGGGCCCCGGTTGCCCGTCTCCAAGCCCTTCCAGCCCAGGGGAGCAATGGCCAGCAGGGTTGTCTGTGCCTGTGTGCCCGATGCTGTTTGGAGTTATATGGGCTTGTGTCATGCAGCCCAGGACTTGCAAGGTGGTGTCTGCAGTGCAGGGAAGCCGCTGCCGTGGTGGAGGCTTGCCACATGTGAGCTGCGGGTCCTGGCCACTCCGCATTCTCAGAATTCTGCTGCACTGTGCAACATGGAGAAAGCAGAAACTGTTGGCTGCTCAGCAAAAGCAGGTGCCTCATCTCATGCACTAGCCAGGCCCAGGTAAGGGGGGCACAGTGGTGCCTTTTGGTTATCCTTACTATTGGGATTACTTGTGTGTGGTTTATTGTGCCTTCCTCTCTAGGTATCAGGGTAAAGGAAGCCTGCTGCTGAAGTGCGCTACAGCTTGGGGGCAGCTTTGCATTGGTAAAAGTTCTCGGAGCTCCTTCCTCTCTCGTCTATTTGCGGTTGATTGACCTTGCATGGGGAGCTTGGGTGGTCACATGGCGGGTGTGGGTCAATTGTTGCTGGAGCCCACTTAAAATGAGATTGTATTTGTTTCCCTTTGTTATTGTTTAAGGTTAAAGCAAATGGAGCTCTCCTGATAAACGGAAGTGAAGAAAAAAGCCACTTATAGTAGAACTACAAGCAAAACCTTTTTGTATAGAGTAAGCCCATCAGGGGTGCCTGTGTCCAGCCTATCAGGAGTGCCCGGGTGCCCATGTCAGCCCTTCCAGAGTGCCCGTCTCCATGCCCTTCCAGAGTGCCCGGGTTCCCGTCTCCATGCCCTTCCAGAGTGCCCGGGTGCCCGTCTCCATGCCCTTCCGGAGTGCCCGGGTGCCCGTCTCCATGCCCTTCCGGAGTGCCCGGGTGCCCGTCTCCATGCCCTTCCGGAGTGCCCGGGTGCCCGTCTCCATGCCCTTCCGGAGTGCCCGGGTGCCCGTCTCCATGCCCTTCCGGAGTGCCCGGGTGCCCGTCTCCATGCCCTTCCGGAGTGCCCGGGTGCCCGTCTCCATGCCCTTCCAGAGTGCCCGGGTGCCCGTCTTCCTGCCCCTCCAGAGTGCCCGGGTGCCCGTCTTCCTGCCCCTCCAGAGTGTCCGGGTGCCCGTCTTCCTGCCCCTCCAGAGTGTCCGGGTGCCCGTCTTCCTGCCCTTCCAGAGTGCCCGGGTGCCCGTCTTCATGCCCTTCCAGAGTGCCCAGGTGCCCGTCTCTAAGCCCTTCCAGAGGGCCCCGGTTGCCCGTCTCTAAGCCCTTCCAGAGGGCCCCGTTGGCGTGTCTCTAAGCCCTTCCAGAGGGCCCCGGTTGCCTGTCTCCAAGCCCTTCCAGAGGGCCTTCTGACCATCCCTGCACCCTCCCTCCTGTCGGATGATGGGGTTGTTGCAGTGCCTTTTTTTTCCTCCTCCAGCCCAGGGGAGCAGTGGCCAGCAGGGTTGTCTGTGCCTGTGTGCCCGATGCTGTTTGGAGTTATATGGGCTTGTGTCATTCAGCCCAGGACTTGCAAGGTGGTGTCTGCAGTGCAGGGAAGCCGCTGCAGTGGTGGAGGCTTGCCACATGTGAGCTGCGGGTCCTGGCCACTCCGCATTCTCAGAATTCTGCTGCACTGTGCAACATGGAGAAAGCAGAAACTGTTGGCTGCTCAGCAAAAGCAGGTGCCTCATCTCATGCACTAGCCAGGCCCAGGTAAGGGGGGCACAGTGGTGCCTTTTGGTTATCCTTACTATTGGGATTACTTGTGTGTGGTTTATTGTGCCTTCCTCTCTAGGTGTCAGGGTAAAGGAAGCCTGCTGCTGAAGTGCGCTACAGCTTGGGGGCAGCTTTGCATTGGTGAAAGTTCTCGGGGCTCCTTCCTCTCTTGTCTATTTGCGGTTGATTGACCTTGCATGGGGAGCTTGGGTGGTCACATGGCGGGTGTGGGTCAATTGTTGCTGGAGCCCACATAAAATGAGATTGTATTTGTTTCCCTTTGTTATTGTTTAAGGTTAAAGCAAATGGAGCTCTCCTGAAAAACGGAAGTGAAGAAAAAAGCCACTTATAGTAGAACTACAAGCAAAACCTTCTTTTTGTATAGAGTAAGCCCATCAGGGGTGCCCGTGTCCAGCCTATCAGGAGTGCCCGGGTGCCCGTGTCAGCCCTTCCAGAGTGCCCGTCTCCATGCCCTTCCAGAGTGCCCTTGTGCCCGTCTCCATGCCCTTCCGGAGTGCCCGGGTGCCCGTCTCCATGCCCTTCCGGAGTGCCCGGGTGCCCGTCTCCATGCCCTTCCGGAGTGCCCGGGTGCCCGTCTCCATGCCCTTCCGGAGTGCCCGGGTGCCCGTCTCCATGCCCTTCCAGAGTGCCCGGGTGCCCGTCTCCATGCCCTTCCAGAGTGCCCGGGTGCCCGTCTCCATGCCCTTCCAGAGTGCCCGGGTGCCCGTCTCCATGCCCTTCCAGAGTGCCCGGGTGCCCGTCTCCATGCCCTTCCAGAGTGCCCGGGTGCCCGTCTCCATGCCCTTCCAGAGTGCCCGGGTGCCCGTCTCCATGCCCTTCCAGAGTGCCCGGGTGCCCGTCTCCATGCCCTTCCAGAGTGCCCGGGTGCCCGTCTCCATGCCCTTCCAGAGTGCCCGGGTGCCCGTCTCCATGCCCTTCCAGAGTGCCCGGGTGCCCGTCTCCATGCCCTTCCAGAGTGCCCGGGTGCCCGTCTCCATGCCCTTCCAGAGTGCCCGGGTGCCCGTCTCCATGCCCTTCCAGAGTGCCCGGGTGCCCGTCTCCATGCCCTTCCAGAGTGCCCGGGTGCCCGTCTCCATGCCCTTCCAGAGTGCCCGGGTGCCCGTCTCCATGCCCTTCCAGAGTGCCCGGGTGCCCGTCTCCATGCCCTTCCAGAGTGCCCGGGTGCCCGTCTCCATGCCCTTCCAGAGTGCCCGGGTGCCCGTCTCCATGCCCTTCCGGAGTGCCCTTGTGCCCGTCTCCATGCCCTTCCGGAGTGCCCGGGTGCCCGTCTCCATGCCCTTCCGGAGTGCCCGGGTGCCCGTCTCCATGCCCTTCCAGAGTGCCCGGGTGCCCGTCTCCATGCCCTTCCAGAGTGCCCGGGTGCCCGTCTCCATGCCCTTCCAGAGTGCCCGGGTGCCCGTCTCCATGCCCTTCCAGAGTGCCCGGGTGGCCCGTCTCCATGCCCTTCCAGAGTGCCCGGGTGGCCCGTCTCCATGCCCTTCCAGAGTGCCCGGGTGGCCCGTCTCCATGCCCTTCCAGAGTGCCCGGGTGGCCCGTCTCCATGCCCTTCCAGAGTGCCCGGGTGGCCCGTCTCCATGCCCTTCCAGAGTGCCCGGGTAGCCCGTCTCCATGCCCTTCCAGAGGGCCCCGGTTGCCCGTCTCCAAGCCCTAACAGAGAGAGGGCCCCGGTTGCCCGTCTCCAAGCCCTTCCAGCCCAGGGGAGCAATGGCCAGCAGGGTTGTCTGTGCCTGTGTGCCCGATGCTGTTTGGAGTTATATGGGCTTGTGTCATGCAGCCCAGGACTTGCAAGGTGGTGACTGCAGTGCAGGGAAGCCGCTGCAGTGGTGGAGGCTTGCCACATGTGAGCTGCGGGTCCTGGCCACTCCGCATTCTCAGAATTCTGCTGCACTGTGCAACATGGAGAAAGCAGAAACTGTTGGCTGCTCAGCAAAAGCAGGTGCCTCATCTCATGCACTAGCCAGGCCCAGGTAAGGGGGGCACAGTGGTGCCTTTTGGTTATCCTTACTATTGGGATTACTTGTGTGTGGTTTATTGTGCCTTCCTCTCTAGGTATCAGGGTAAAGGAAGCCTGCTGCTGAAGTGCGCTACAGCTTAGGGGCAGCTTTGCATTGGTGAAAGTTCTCGGAGCTCCTTCCTCTCTCGTCTTTTTGCGGTTGATTGACCTTGCATGGGGAGCTTGGGTGGTCACATGGCGGGTGTGGGTCAATTGTTGCTGGAGCCCACTTAAAATGAGATTGTATTTGTTTCCCTTTGTTATTGTTTAAGGTTAAAGCAAATGGAGCTCTCCTGATAAACGGAAGTGAAGAAAAAAGCCACTTATAGTAGAACTACAAGCAAAACCTTTTTGTATAGAGTAAGCCCATCAGGGGTGCCCGTGTCCAGCCTATCAGGAGTGCCCGGGTGCCCGTGTCAGCCCTTCCAGAGTGCCCGTCTCCATGCCCTTCCAGAGTGCCCTTGTGCCCGTCTCCATGCCCTTCCAGAGTGCCTGGGTGCCCGTCTCCTTGCCCTTCCAGAGTGCCCGGGTGCCCGTCTCCATGCCCTTCCGGAGTGCCCAGGTGCCCGTCTCCATGCCCTTCCGGAGTGCCCGGGTGCCCGTCTCCATGCCCTTCCAGAGTGCCCGGGTGCCCGTCTTCCTGCCCTTCCAGAGTGCCCTGGTGCCCGTCTTCCTGCCTTTCCAGAGTGCCCGGGTGCCCATCTTCATGCCCTTCCAGAGTGCCCGGGTGCCCGTCTTCATGCCCTTCCAGAGTGCCCGGGTGCCCGTCTTCATGCCCTTCCAGAGTGCCCGGGTGCCCGTCTTCATGCCCTTCCAGACTGCCCGGGTGCCCGTCTTCATGCCCTTCCAGAGTGCCCGGGTGCCCGTCTTCATGCCCTTCCAGAGTGCCCGGGTGCCCGTCTTCATGCCCTTCCAGAGTGCCCGGGTGCCCGTCTCCATGCCCTTCCAGAGTGCCGGGTGCCCGTCTCCATGCCCTTCCAGAGTGCCCGGGTGCCCGTCTCCATGCCCTTCCAGAGTGCCCGGGTGCCCGTCTCCATGCCCTTCCAGAGTGCCCGGGTGCCCGTCTCCGTGCCCTTCCAGAGGTGGTATCTGCAGTGCAGGGAAGCCGCTGTAGTGGTGGAGGCTTGCCACATGTGTGCTGCGGGTCCTGGCCACTCCGCATTCTCAGAATTCTGCTGCACTGTGTAACATGGAGAAAGCAGAAACTGTTGGCTGCTCAGCAGAAGCAGGTGCCTCATCTCATGCACTAGCCAGGCCCAGGTAAGGGGGGCACAGTGGTGCCTTTTGGTTAACCTTACTATTGGGATTACTTGTGTGTGGTTTATTGTGCCTTCCTCTCTAGGTGTCATGGTAAAGGAAGCCTGCTGCTGAAGTGCGCTACAGCTTGGGGGCAGCTTTGCATTGGTGAAAGTTCTCGGAGCTCCATCCTCTCTCGTCTATTTGCGGTTAATTGACCTTGCATGGGGAGCTTGGGTGGTCACATGGCGGGTGTGGGTCAATTGTTGCTGGAGCCCACTTAAAATGGGATTGTATTTGTCTCCCTTTGTTATTAAGGTTAAAGCAAATAGAGCTCTCCTGATAAAAGGAAGTGAAGAAAAAAGCCACTTATAGTAGAACTACAAGCAAAACCTTCTTTTTGTATAGAGTAAGCCCATCAGGGGTGCCCGTGTCCAGCCTATCAGGAGTGCCCGGGTGCCCGTCTCCATGCCCTTCCAGAGGGCCCGGGTGCCCGTCTCCATGCCCTTCCAGAGGGCCCGGGTGCCCGTCTCCATGCCCTTCCAGAGTGCCCGGGTGCCCGTCTCCATGCCCTTCCGGAGTGCCCGGGTGCCCGTCTCCATGCCCTTCCAGAGTGCCCGTCTCCATGCCCTTCCAGAGTGCCCGGGTGCCCGTCTCCATGCCCTTCCAGAGTGCCCGGGTGCCCGTCTCCATGCCCTTCCAGAGTGCCCGGGTGCCCGTCTCCATGCCCTTCCAGAGTGCCCGGGTGCCCGTCTCCATGCCCTTCCAGAGTGCCCGGGTGCCCGTCTCCATGCCCTTCCAGAGTGCCCGGGTACCTGTGGTGTGGGTCTGCACTGGAAGCCCCCTGTGTCAAGAAGGTTGACCACCACTGCCTTAAATAATGCTCTTTAAAAAGCTGGGGGTCTATTGGATACAAGCTTCTGGTTCATGTGATCTCTTCTTCCATTCAGCTCTTTAATAGGTTTCTGCAGTTCATCCATGGACCATGGCTGGAAGGTGTGTGTACATGGATTTAAGAAGCATTGAACAAATATTGGCATTGAGCTCTTGTTTTCATCCAGCATTGGGTATAATTAACCTTTTACACTTCCCCATTTGTCTATCAGGACTGCACCTGGAGAGAGAGAGTTGCTGCACACAAATTCCCAGGAAACACCACAGCCAGCCTTTAAGTTCTACGTCTTCCACTCTTCCACCATGCCCTCGGTTATGGTGTTTCCTCCACTATGGAGGCACTACAGGCAACTTTTGTAGTGGGGGCTATGCTCTCACTGGAGGGGGGGGTGGTGTAGTGGTGGCCTTAACCAGGGTTTTTTCTGACCATCCCTGCACCCTCCCTCCTCTCAGATGATGGGGGTGTTGCAGTGCCTTTTTTTTCTCCACCAGCCCAGGGGAGCAGTGGCCAGTGTGGTTGTCTGTGCCTGTGTGCTCGACTCTGTTCGGAGTTATATGGGCTTCTCATGCACCCCAGGACTTACAAGGTGATTCCTGCAGTGCAGGGAAGCCGCTGTAGTAGTGGAAGCTTGCCGGGTCCTGGCCACTTCACATTCTCAGTATTCCGCTGCACTGTGCAGCATGGAGAAAGCAGAAACTGACTGCTGCGGCGGAATGAGGTGCCTCATCTCATGCACTAGCCAGGCCCAGGTAAGGGGGGGGGGGGTACAGTGGTCCTTACTATTGGGATTTTTTGTGTGTGGTTTATCATGCTTTCTTCTTTAGGTGTCGGGGTGATGGAAGCCTGCTGCTGAAGTGTGCTACAGCTGGGGGGCTGCTCTGCATTGGTGAAGGTTTTCGGAGCTCCTTCTTCTCTCCTCTATTTGCGGTTGTTTGACCTTGCATGGGGAGCTTGGGTGGTCACATGGCGGGTGTGAGTCAATTCTTGTCTTGCTGGAGCCCACTTAATATGGGATTGTATTTGTTTCCCTTTGTTATTGTTTAAGGTTAAAACAAATAGAACTCTCCTGATAAAAGGAAGTGCTCTTCCTTGAAAAAGCCACTTAAAGTAGAACTACAAGCAAAACTTTCTTTATGTATAGAGTAAGGGGGGTTTATAACCTCAGTCAGATATTTATTTGCCATCTGTCCATTTCCAGCCTGTCAGAAGTGCCCGGATGCCTGTCTCCCAGCCCGCCAGCGGGCCCCGGTTGCGTGTCTCCAAGCCCTTCCAGAGGGCCCCGGTTGCGTGTCTCCAAGCCCTTCCAGAGGGCCCCGGTTGCGTGTCTCCAAGCCCTTCCAGAGGGCCCCGGTTGCGTGTCTCCAAGCCCTTCCAGAGGGCCCCGGTTGCGTGTCTCCAAGCCCTTCCAGAGGGCCCCGGTTGCGTGTCTCCAAGCCCTTCCAGAGGGCCCCGGTTGCGTGTCTCCAAGCCCTTCCAGAGGGCCCCGGTTGCGTGTCTCCAAGCCCTTCCAGAGGGCCCCGGTTGCGTGTCTCCAAGCCCTTCCAGAGGGCCCCGGTTGCGTGTCTCCAAGCCCTTCCAGAGGGCCCCGGTTGCGTGTCTCCAAGCCCTTCCAGAGGGCCCCGGTTGCGTGTCTCCAAGCCCTTCCAGAGGGCCCCGGTTGCGTGTCTCCAAGCCCTTCCAGAGGGCCCCGGTTGCGTGTCTCCAAGCCCTTCCAGAGGGCCCCGGTTGCGTGTCTCCAAGCCCTTCCAGAGGGCCCCGGTTGCGTGTCTCCAAGCCCTTCCAGAGGGCCCCGGTTGCGTGTCTCCAAGCCCTTCCAGAGGGCCCCGGTTGCGTGTCTCCAAGCCCTTCCAGAGTGCCCCGGGTACCTCTCTCCCAAGCCCTTCCAGAGGGCCCCGGTTGCCTCTCTCCCAAGCCCTTCCAGAGGGCCCCGGTTGCCTCTCTCCCAAGCCCTTCCAGAGGGCCCCGGTTGCCTCTCTCCCAAGCCCTTCCAGAGGGCCCCGGTTGCCTCTCTCCCAAGCCCTTCCAGAGGGCCCCGGTTGCCTCTCTCCCAAGCCCTTTCAGAGGGCCCCGGTTGCCTCTCTCCCAAGCCCTTCCAGAGGGCCCCGGTTGCCTCTCTCCCAAGCCCTTCCAGAGGGCCCCGGTTGCCTCTCTCCCAAGCCCTTCCAGAGGGCCCCGGTTGCCTCTCTCCCAAGCCCTTCCAGAGGGCCCCCGGTTGCCTCTCTCCCAAGCCATTCCAGAGGGCCCCGGTTGCCTCTCTCCCAAGCCCTTCCAGAGGGCCCCCGGTTGCCTCTCTCCCAAGCCCTTCCAGAGGGCCCCCGGTTGCCTCTCTCCCAAGCCCTTCCAGAGGGCCCCCGGTTGCCTCTCTCCCAAGCCCTTCCAGAGGGCCCCGGTTGCCTCTCTCCCAAGCCCTTCCAGAGGGCCCCGGTTGCCTCTCTCCCAAGCCCTTCCAGAGGGCCCCGGATGCCTCTCTTCCAAGCCCTTCCAGAGGGCCCCGGTTGCCTGTCTCCAAGCCCTTCCAGAGGGCCTTCTGACCATCCCTGCACCCTCCCTCCTGTCGGATGATGGGGGTGTTGCCAGTGCCTTTTTTTCCTCCTCCAGCCCAGGGGAGCAGTGGCCAGCAGGGTTGTCTGTGCCTGTGTGCCCGATGCTGTTTGGAGTTATATGGGCTTGTGTCATTCAGCCCAGGACTTGCAAGGTGGTGTCTGCAGTGGTGGAGGCTTGCCACATGTGAGCTGCGGGTCCTGGCCACTCCGCATTCTCAGAATTCTGCTGCACTGTGCAACATGGAGAAAGCAGAAACTGATGGCTGCTCAGCAAAAGCAGGTGCCTCATCTCATGCACTAGCCAGGCCCAGGTAAGGGGGGCACAGTGGTGCCTTTTGGTTATCCTTACTATTGGGATTACTTGTGTGTGGTTTATTGTGCCTTCCTCTCTAGGTGTCAGGGTAAAGGAAGCCTGCTTCTGAAGTGCGCTACAGCTTGGGGGCAGCTTTGCATTGGTGAAAGTTCTCGGAGCTCCTTCCTCTCTTGTCTAATTGCGGTTGATTGACCTTGCATGGGGAGCTTGGGTGGTCACATGGCGGGTGTGGGTCAATTGTTGCTGGAGCCCACTTAAAATGGGATTGTATTTGTTTCCCTTTGTTATTGTTTAAGGTTAAAGCAAATAGAGCTCTCCTGATAAAAGGAAGTGAAGAAAAAAGCCACTTATAGTAGAACTACAAGCAAAACCTTCTTTTTGTATAGAGTAAGCCCATCATGGGTGCCCGTGTCCAGCCTATAAGAAATGCCCGGGTGCCCGTGTCAGCCCTTCCAGAGTGCCCGGGTGCCCCGTCTCCATGCCCTTCCGGAGTGCCCGGGTGCCCGTCTCCATGCCCTTCCAGAGTGCCCGGGTGCCTGTGGTGTGGGTCTGCACTGGAAGCCCCCTGTGTCAAGAAGGTTGACCACCACTGCCTTAAATAATGCTCTTTAAAAAGCTGGGGGTCTATTGGATTCAAGCTTCTGGTTCATGTGGTCTCTTCTTCCATTCAGCTCTTTAATAGGTTTCTGCAGTTCATCCATGGACCATGGCTGGAAGGTGTGTGTGCATGGATTTAAGAAGCATTGAACAAATATTGGCATTGAGCTCTTTGTTTTCATCCAGCATTGGGTATAATTAACCTTTTACACTTCCCCATTTGTCTATCAGGACTGCACCTGGAGAGAGAGTTGCTGCACACAAATTCCCAGGAAACACCACAGCCAGCCTTTAAGTTCTACGTCTTCCACTCTTCCACCATGCCCTCGGTTATGGTGTTTCCTCCACTATGGAGGCACTACAGGCAACTTTTGTAGTGGGGCCTATGCTCTTACTGGAGGGGGGTGGTGTAGTGGTGGCCTTACCCAGGGTTTTTTCAGACCATCCCAGCACCCTCCCTCCTCTCAGATGATGGGGGTGTTGCAGTGCCTTTTTTTTCTCCACCAACCCAGGGGAGCAGTGGCCAGTGTGGTTGTCTGTGCCTGTGTGCTCGACGCTGTTCGGAGTTATATGGGCTTCTCATGCACCCCAGGACTTACAAGGTGATTCCTGCAGTGCAGGGAAGCCGCTGTAGTAGTGGAAGCTTGCCGGGTCATGGCCACTTCATTCTCAGTATTCCGCTGCACTGTGCAGCATGGAGAAAGCAGAAACTGACTGCTGCGGCGGAATGAGGTGCCTCATCTCATGCACTAGCCAGGCCCAGGTAAGGGGGGGTACAGTGGTCCTTACTATTGGGATTTTTTGTGTGTGGTTTATCATGCTTTCTTCTTTAGGTGTCGGGGTGATGGAAGCCTGCTGCTGAAGTGTGCTACAGCTGGGGGGCTGCTCTGCATTGGTGAAGGTTTTCGGAGCTCCTTCTTCTCTCCTCTATTTGCGGTTGTTTGACCTTGCATGGGGAGCTTGGGTGGTCACATGGGTGTGAGTCAATTCTTGTCTTGCTGGAGCCCACTTAATATGGGATTGTATTTGTTTCCCTTTGTTATTGTTTAAGGTTAAAGCAAATAGAACTCTCCTGATAAAAGGAAGTGCTCTTCCTTGAAAAAGCCACTTAAAGTAGAACTACAAGCAAAACTTTCTTTATGTATAGAGTAAGGGTGGTTTATTACCTCAGTCAGATATTTATTTGCCATCTGTCCATTTCCAGCCTGTCAGAAGTGCGCGGGTGCCTGTCTCCAAGCCCGCCAGAGGGCCCGGGTGCCTGTCTCCAAGCCCGCCAGAGGGCCCAGGTGCCTGTCTCCAAGCCCGCCAGAGGGCCCGGGTGCCTGTCTCCAAGCCCGCCAGAGGGCCCGGGTGCCTGTCTCCAAGCCCGCCAGAGGGCCCGGGTGCCTGTCTCCAAGCCCGCCAGAGGGCCCGGGTGCCTGTCTCCAAGCCCGCCAGAGGGCCCGGGTGCCTGTCTCCAAGCCCGCCAGAGGGCCCGGGTGCCTGTCTCCAAGCCCGCCAGAGGGCCCGGGTGCCTGTCTCCAAGCCCGCCAGAGGGCCCGGGTGCCTGTCTCCAAGCCCGCCAGAGGGCCCGGGTGCCTGTCTCCAAGCCCGCCAGAGGGCCCGGGTGCCTGTCTCCAAGCCCGCCAGAGGGCCCCGGTTGCCTCTCTCCAAGCCCTTCCAGAGGGCCCCGGTTGCCTGTCTCCAAGCCCTTCCAGAGGGCCTTCTGACCATCCCTGCACCCTCCCTCCTGTCGGATGATAGGGGTGTTGCAGTGCCTTTTTTTCCTCCTCCAGCCCAGGGGAGCAGTGGCCAGCAGGGTTGTCTGTGCCTGTGTGCCCAATGCTGTTTGGAGTTATATGGGCTTGTGTCATGCAGCCCAGGACTTGCAAGGTGGTATCTGCAGTGCAGGGAAGCCGCTGCAGTGGTGGAGGCTTGCCACATGTGAGCTATGAGTCCTGGCCTCTCCGCATTCTCAGAATTCTGCTGCACTGTGTAACATGGAGAAAGCAGAAACTGTTGGCTGCTCAGCAGAAGCAGGTGCCTCATCTCATGCACTAGCCAGGCCCAGGTAAGGGGGGCACAGTGGTGCCTTTTGGTTATCCTTACTATTGGGATTACTTGTGTGTGGTTTATTGTGCCTTCCTCTCTAGGTGTCAGGGTAAAGGAAGCCTGCTGCTGAAGTGCGCTACAACTTGGGGGCAGCTTTGCATTGGTGAAATTTCTCGGAGCTCCTTCCTCTCGTCTATTTGCGGTTGATTGACCTTGCATGGGGAGCTTGGGTGGTCACATGGCGGGTGTGGGTCAATTGTTGCTGAAGCCCACTTAAAACGGGATTGTATTTGTTTCCCTTTGTTATTGTTTAAGGTTAAAGCAAATAGAACTCTCCTGATAAAAGGAAGTGAAGAAAAAAGCCACTTATAGTAGAACTACAAGCAAAACCTTCATTTTGTATAGAGTAAGCCCATCAGGGGTGCCCGTGTCCAGCCTATCAGGAGTGCCCGGGTCAGTCCTTCCAGAGTGCCCGGGTGCCTGTCTCCATGCCCTCCCGGAGTGCCCGGGTGCCCGTCTCCATGCCCTCCCAGAGTGCCCGGCTGCCCGTCTCCATGCCCTTCGAGGGTGCCCGTCTCCATGCCCTTCCGGAGTGTCCAGGGTGCCCGTCTCCATGCCCTTCCGGAGTGTCCAGGGTGCCCGTCTCCATGCCCTTCCGGAGTGCCCGGGTGCCCGTCTCCATGCCCTTCCAGAGTGCCCGGGTGCCTGTGGTGTGGGTCTGCACTGGAAGCCCCCTGTGTCAAGAAGGTTGACCACCACTGCCTTAATTAATGCTCTTTAAAAAGCTGGGGGTCTATTGGATTCAAGCTTCTGGTTCATGTGGTCTCTTCTTCCATTCAGCTCTTTAATAGGTTTCTGCAGTTCATCCATGGACCATGGCTGGAAGGTGTGTGTGCATGGATTTAAGAAGCATTGAACAAATATTGGCATTGAGCTCTTTGTTTTCATCCAGCATTGGGTATAATTAACCTTTTACACTTCCCCATTTGTCTATCAGGACTGCACCTGGAGAGAGAGTTGCTGCACACAAACTCACAGGAAACACCACAGCAAGCCTTTAAGTTCTACGTCTTCCACTCTTCCACCATGCCCTCGGTTATGGTGTTTCCTCCACTATGGAGGCACTACAGGCAACTTTTGTAGTGGGGGCTATGCTCTCACTGGAGGGGGGGTGGTGTAGTGGTGGCCTTACCCAGGGTTTTTTCTGACCATCCCTGCACCCTCCCTCCTCTCAGATGGGGGTGTTGCAGTGCCTTTTTTTCTCCCACCAGCCCAGGGGAGCAGTGGCCAGCGGGGTTGTCTGTGCCTGTGTGCTCGACGCTGTTCAGAGTTATATGGGCTTGTCATGCAGCCCAGGACTTACAAGGTGATTCCTGCAGTGCAGGGAAGCCGCTGTAGTAGTGGAAGCTTGCCGGGTACTGGCCACTCCACATTCTCAATATTCCGCTGCACTGTGCAGCATGGAGAAAGCAGAAACTGACTGCTGTGGCGGAATCAGGTGCCTCATCTCATGCACTAGCCAGGCCCAGGTAAGGGGTGTACAGTGGTCCTTAATATTGGGATTTTTTGTGTGTGGTTTATTGTGCTTTCTTCTTTAGGTGTCGGGGTGACGGAAGCCTGCTGCTGAAGTGTGCTACAGCTGGGGGGCTGCTCTGCATTGGTGAAGGTTTTCGGAGCTCCTCCTTCTCTCCTCTATTTGCGGTTGTTTGACCTTGCATGGGGAGCTTGGGTGGTCACATGGCGGGTGTGACTCAATTCTTGTCTTGCTGGGGCCCACTTAATATGGGATTGTATTTGTTTCCCTTTGTTATTGTTTAAGGTTAAAGCCAATAGAACTCTCCTGATAAAAGGAAGTGCTCTTCCTGGAAAAAGCCACTTAAAGTAGAACTACAAGCAAAACTTTCTTTATGTATAGAGTAAGGGGTGGTTTATAACCTCAGTCAGATATTTATTTGCCATCTGTCCATTTGCCTAAACTTCCTGTCCCGTAGCAAAACTTAGTGAGAAGAAATCCCTGCAGATTGAGGGGTTTCCTTGGGGACTGCCAGGTCACCAGAACTAGTGTTCCTACTGTAATATTTCCCCTTTATTTCTTTTATGGGGACAACCCAAACTTTAGGATTTTCTTTACTTTCAATGATACTACCTGTCTCCATCCCGTCAGAAGTGCGCGGGTGCCTGTCTCGAAGCCCGCCAGAAGTGCGCGGGTGCCTGTCTCGAAGCCCGCCAGAGGGCCCGGGTGCCTGTCTCGAAGCCCGCCAGAGGGCCCGGGTGCCTGTCTCGAAGCCCGCCAGAGGGCCCGGGTGCCTGTCTCGAAGCCCGCCAGAGGGCCCGGGTGCCTGTCTCGAAGCCCGCCAGAGGGCCCGGGTGCCTGTCTCGGAGTATATTTAACCTTTTACACTTCCCCATTCGTCTATCAGGACTGCACTGGGAGAGCGAGTTGCTCCACCCAAATTCCCAGGAAACAGCACAGCAAGCCTTTAAGTTCTACCTCTTCCACCATGCCCTCAGTTATGGTGTTTCCTCCACTGCAGGCAACTTTTGTAGTGGGGGCTATGCTCTCACTGGAGGGGGAAGGGGGGGGGGGCAGTGGTGGCCTTACCCAGGGTTTTTTCTGACCATCCCTTCACCCTCCCTCCTGTCGGATGATGGGGGTGTTGCAGTGCCTTTTTTTCTCCTCCAGCCCAGGGGAGCAGTGGCCAGCAGGGTTGTCTGTGCCTGTGTGCCCGATGCTGTTTGGAGTTATATGGGCTTGTGTCATGCAGCCCAGGACTTGCAAGGTGGTTCCTGCAGTGCAGAGAAGCCGCTGTAGTGGTGGAGGCTTGCCACATGTGAGCTGCGGGTCATGGCCACTCCGAATGCTAAGAATTCTGCTGCACTGTGCAAAATGGAGAAAGCAGAAACTGCTGGCTGCTACAGCAGAAGCAGGTACCTCATCTTATGCACTTGCCAGGCCCAGGTGGTGCCTTTTGGTTATCCTTACTATTGGGATTACTTGTGTGTGGTTTATTGTGCCTTCCTCTCTAGGTGTCAGGAAGCCTGCTGCTGAAGTGCGCTACAGCTTGGGGGCTGCTTTGCATTGGTGAAGGTTCTCTGAGCTCCTTCCTCTCTCGTCTATTTGCTGTTAATTGACCTTGCATTGGGAGCTTGGGTGGTCACTTGGCGGGTGTGGGTCAATTCTTGCTGGAGCCCACTTAAAATTGGATTGTATTTGTTTCCCTTTTGTTATTGTTTAAGGTTAAAGCAAATAGAACTCTCCTGATAAAAGGAAGTGAAGAAAAAAGCCACTTAAAGTAAAACTACAAGCAAAACCTTCTTTTTGTATAGAGTAAGCCCATCAGGGGTGCCCATGTTTAGCCCATCAGGAGTGCCCGGCTGCCCATGGCGGCCCATTAGGAGTGACTGGTTGCCTCCCTTCCAGAGGGCCCGGGTGCCTGTCTCCTGCCCTTCCAGAGGGCCCGGGTGCCTGTCTCCTGCCCTTCCAGAGGGCCCGGGTGCCTGTCTCCTGCCCTTCCAGAGGGCCCGGGTGCCTGTCTCCTGCCCTTCCAGAGGGCCCGGGTGCCTGTCTCCTGCCCTTCCAGAGGGCCCGGGTGCCTGTCTCCTGCCCTTCCAGAGGGCCCGGGTGCCTGTCTCCTGCCCTTCCAGAGGGCCCGGGTGCCTGTCTCCTGCCCTTCCAGAGGGCCCGGGTGCCTGTCTCCTGCCCTTCCAGAGGGCCCGGGTGCCTGTCTCCTGCCCTTCCAGAGGGCCCGGGTGCCTGTCTCCTGCCCTTCCAGAGGGCCCGGGTGCCTGTCTCCTGCCCTTCCAGAGGGCCCGGGTGCCTGTCTCCTGCCCTTCCAGAGGGCCCGGGTGCCTGTCTCCTGCCCTTCCAGAGGGCCCGTCTCCTGCCCTTCCAGAGGGCCCGTCTCCTGCCCTTCCAGAGGGCCCGTCTCCTGCCCTTCCAGAGGGCCCGTCTCCTGCCCTTCCAGAGGGCCCGTCTCCTGCCCTTCCAGAGGGCCCGTCTCCTGCCCTTCCCGAGGGCCCGTCTCCTGCCCTTCCCGAGGGCCCGTCTCCTGCCCTTCCCGAGGGCCCGTCTCCTGCCCTTCCCGAGGGCCCGTCTCCTGCCCTTCCCGAGGGCCCGTCTCCGCCCCCTTCCCGAGGGCCCGTCTCCTGCCCCTTCCCGAGGGCCCGTCTCCTGCCCCTTCCCGAGGGCCCGTCTCCTGCCCCTTCCCGAGGGCCCGTCTCCTGCCCCTTCCCGAGGGCCCGTCTCCTGCCCCTTCCCGAGGGCCCGTCTCCTGCCCCTTCCCGAGGGCCCGTCTCCTGCCCCTTCCCGAGGGCCCGTCTCCTGCCCCTTCCCGAGGGCCCGTCTCCTGCCCCTTCCCGAGGGCCCGTCTCCGCCCCCTTCCCGAGGGCCCGTCTCCGCCCCCTTCCCGAGGGCCCGTCTCCGCCCCCTTCCCGAGGGCCCGTCTCCGCCCCCTTCCCGAGGGCCCGTCTCCGCCCCCTTCCCGAGGGCCCGTCTCCGCCCCCTTCCCGAGGGCCCGTCTCCGCCCCCTTCCCGAGGGCCCGTCTCCGCCCCCTTCCCGAGGGCCCGTCTCCGCCCCCTTCCCGAGGGCCCGTCTCCGCCCCCTTCCCGAGGGCCCGTCTCCGCCCCCTTCCCGAGGGCCCGTCTCCGCCCCCTTCCCGAGGGCCCGTCTCCGCCCCCTTCCCGAGGGCCCGTCTCCGCCCCCTTCCCGAGGGCCCGTCTCCGCCCCCTTCCCGAGGGCCCGTCTCCGCCCCCTTCCCGAGGGCCCGTCTCCGCCCCCTTCCCGAGGGCCCGTCTCCGCCCCCTTCCCGAGGGCCCGTCTCCGCCCCCTTCCCGAGGGCCCGTCTCCTAATTTATGCTCCTAGAACACCTGACGGTGCTCTTTGCATGTTGGGCCTCTGTATGTGGCCAGGCTGTGTAAAAGTCTCACACGTGGTATTGCCATATTCAGGAGGAGTAGCAGAATGTATTTTGGGGTGTAATTGCAAATATGCCTATACTGTGTGTGAGAAATAACTTGTTATTACAATTTTGTGTAAAAAATAAAGTATTTATTTCCTCAAGAATTGTGGGAAAGAATTACAACTCCAAAATCTCTCTATGCCTCTTACTAAATACCCTGGAATGTCTACTTTCCAAAAAGGGGTCATTTGTACTGTCCTAACATTTCAGGGCCTCAAGAAATTAGATGGGCCCGTCTGTACATCTGATGTGATTAGGTGTGATCAATTTTTAATGATTGGTACCATAGACTCTATAAGGCCCCTTTCACACAGACGGACCGTTCAGATCCGCCTGTCAGTTTTTTTTGTGGATTTGAACGGACACCCCATGCATCTCTATGGGGCATCGGATGTCAGCGGAGACATGTCCGCTGACATCCCATCCGATCCATCAAATCTGGACGGATGGAAACCCTATTTTCCATCCGTCGATCGGATGGGATCGAATGAGAATGGACAGACGGTCCGTTCCATTCCAATTCCCCCATAGAGATGCATGGGGACCTGACAGCTGTATCTCAGCACACAGCGCGGAGAACAGCTGTCATCCAGCTGCTCAGCGGGGGATCGACGGATCGATCCCCCGCTGAGATAAACGGAGTCCGTTTGACGGAATCCTAGTGTAAAAGAACCCTAACTGTCACACATAATAATACCCACTAATTTTGGGCTATTTTTACCAAAGATATGTAGCAGTTCAAATTTATGAGAAAAAAAAATTACTTTATTTGCAAAATGTTATAATAGAAAATAAATTAAAAAAAATTTTTTTCTACATTTTCGCTCTTATTTCACTTTTTTCGCAAAAAACTGAATTACTCAGTGGTGATTAAATACCACCAAAAGAAAGCGCTATTTGTGTGAAAAAGGATAAAAAATTTGGGTACAGCGTTGCATGACTGAGTAATTGTCATTCAAAGTGTGAGAGCGCTGAAAGCTGAAAATTGGCCTGGGCAGGGGGTGAAAGTGCCCTTGTATTGAAGTGGTTAAATAAGAGTTGCTTGTTCAATATTACTTCTGTAACTTTACCATCTGAGACTAAAATGCTGTCTTGCAGTGCATGAAAATGTTTAAATGCAAACAAAGCAATACATGTTCTTTTTTGGTTGGCTAGAATTTCATGTGTCAAGGCATCTTGCGGTTTTGATAGAAGTAACATAAGAAAACATGGAGGCTTCCCTCATGGGTTTCTTCAGGTTTCTTCAACTGGAGACTGCTGATTCTCTTGAAAAACTAAAACTTGCTATAGATGGATCACAATTCAAGCAGTTCAGCAGGGACTGGGCTGCATTTTCAGTTAATCTATGGCTGTTCCTATTCCAGAAATGTAGATCTAATGATAAGAATTCTCTCGAGCCAGCTTGTTGTTCCTTTCAAGAAGTGATGATCAGTGTATTCTGACAGCGGAGGAGTCTAAAATACATTAACAAAATTGGAAGGACTTCTCTTTCCACCTTGCTTGTGTGGATGGGGAAATCTGTTCAGTTAAACAGTTCCATGTATGGCCAGCCTTAAAGTAACTAAACTGTGACATGTATTCAGAAAGAGTTGTAACTTCCTTAAGCTGGCCATACATGGATTAAAATGTGGCTGGTTCAGCAGGGCCCAGCTGAATTTCGATCCATGTGTGGCCAATGTGGTTTACAGAAGTCAGTATATTCCCGCTCGATCAGTGCAGTAGGCTGCAGAGCTGATCTGTATATTTTGACAGCAGGGGAGTCTCCTCGCTGTCAGAATACAATGCCACAGCAGGGAAGCCAGATTTATTATAACAACCATGCAGCAAGCATTTTAGGTTCAAGGCGAAAGTCTTTCTCATGACATGGTTTACATTTTGTGTTTTTAACCCAAATCTCATATTTCATTATCTCTGAAAACATAGGCATGATGCCGTTGTAAATTTTTATCTTTTCCATTATTAGGTGGAAGCAATGAACAGCAAAGTGAGAAGCCATGAACACTCCAAGCAAAATGGGAAGCCATGAACACTCCAAGCAAGATGAAATCCCTTTCCTGCTCCTGCGGCATTGGTGGATGGTGGGTATCAATGTAACTCATGGCTTGGGTTAGCCTCTCAATTTTGTGGACCGAAAAATATTTAATGTTTTGTTATGCTGAGTAAGGAAGGAGATGAACTGAGTTATGAGCTTTCATTCTAACTCGTTGCTTGGGTTTAGCCACTCAGTTTTGTGGACCCAAAGCTTAACATACTTTTATTATGCCATTAATTCCCCGTTGTTGCTCATTTATATGCCCACCCTGGAGCAGTGTAGAATGCATTGCAAATCATTTCCCCTTTTGCATATGCTCTTTGTGGTCCCAACAAAGCAGAGTTCATAGGCAATGCATATAGTGATTGGCTGCTTTACTAGAGCCGTGTTTCATTCATCTGAAATGCAAATGATATGTTGTGTAATCAAGCCCTCTCTAGCATTGTTTGTAAACAATGCCAGTAATTCCCCTTCCCCGCTGATTTATGCCCAGCCTCTTTCTAAATCTCTTTGCGGATCATAATGAGCAGCATGGTTGGGCTCTGGCAAGACTTTGCTGTTTGGGTTAGTTTGGTAAATTGGTAAGCATACAATTTAGTCGTTGGAATATGCAACCTATGTTGTTTTTTATATTTAGAGGAAAATCTAGGAGGATCATGGGATATAAGGAAAGGGTACACACTTTTTTTTTTCCTGCAATAATATGTGCATTTTACTATTTTTTTTTCCACCCTCAGGGGTAAACTTTGCTTTTAATTGTATGTCCGTCCCTTTGGTGGTGTGGGTCTGCACTTGAAACCCCCTGTGTCAAGAAGGTTGACCACCACTACCTTAAATAATGCTCTTAAAAAGCTGGGGGTCTATTGGATTCAAGCTTCTGGTCCATGTGGTCTTTTCCTCCATTCAGCTCTTTAATAGGTTTCTGCAGTTCATCCATGGACCTCCTATGGTTGGAAGTGGTGTGTGTAAGGACTTAGAAGCATTGAACCAAATTTTGCACTTAGCTCTCCTTTGTTTTCATCCACCATCGGGTATAATTAACCCTTTACACTTTCCCCAATCATCTTTCACGACTGCACCTGGAGAGAGAGTTGCTCCACCCAAATTCCCAGGAAACACTATAGCAAGCCTTTACGTTCTACCCCTTCCACCATGCCCTCGGTTATGGTGTTTCCTCCACTATGGAGGCACTGCAGGCAACTGTTGTAGTGGGGGCTATGCTCTCACTGGAGGGGGTGGGGGGGGAGAGTGGTGGCCTTACACAGGGTTGTTTCTGATTGTCTGACCATCCCAGCACCCCCTCCTGTTGGATGATGGGGTTGTTGCAGTGCCTTTTTTCCTCCACCAGCCCAGGGGAGCAGTGGCCAGCCGGGTTGTCTGTGCCTGTGTGCCCGAAGCTGTGTGAAGTTATGTGAACTGGTGTCATGCAACCCAGGACTTACAAGGTGGTTGCTGCAGTGCAGGGAAGCCGCTATAGTGGTGGAGGCTTGCCACATGTGAGCTCCAGGTCCTAGTCACTCTGCATTCTCAGTTTTCTGCTGCACTGTGCAACATGGAGAAAGCAGAAACTGCTGGCTGCTACAGCGTAAGCAGGTGCCTCATCTCATGCACTAGCCAGGCCCAGGTAAGCGGGGTACAGTGGTGCCTTTTGGTTATCCTTACTATTGAGCTTTTTTGTGTGTGAAATTGTGCCTTCCTCTCTGGGTGTCAAGGTAAAGGAAGCCTGCTGCTGAAGTGCGCTACAGCTTGGGGGTTGCTCTGCATTGGTGAAGGTTCTTGGAGTTCCTTCCTCTCTCCTCTGTTTGCGGTTGTTTGACTTTGCATGGGGAGCTTGGGTGGTCACATGGTGGGTGTGGGCCAATTCTTGCTGGAGCCCACTTAAAATGGGATTTTAATTGTTTCCCTGTGTTATTGTTTAAGGTTAAAACAAATAGAGCTTACCTGATTAAAAGGAAGTGCCCTTCCTGGAAAAAGCCACTTAAAGTATAACTACAAGGAAAACTTTCTTTTTGTATAGAGTAAGGGGGGGGGGGTTATATCCTCAGTCAGATATTTTTTCACCATCTGTCTCCCATTGCTGATGTTTTCCTTCACTTCATGTCCCATAGCCAAACAGGAAGTTAGAAGAAATCCCTGCAGATTGAGGGATTTCCTTGGGAACCGCCAGGTCACCAGGACTAGTGTCCCCATTGGAATATTTCCCCTCTATTTCTTTTATGGGGACAACCCAAACTTTGGGATTTTTTTTACTTTCACTGATAGCACCTGTCTCCAGCCAAGAGCATGTAACTATTTTAAGCAAATAAAATGCATGTAAAAAGGCAATTTTTTTTTAAAGTTTGAAATAATGCTATGTTAATAGGAGCATCTAACAATATAAAGTGCATGTTACATTCCACTTTGGCTCCAAAAGTGGAAATATGCTTTAAGGACTGCTTTACAAATGTTTTGTCTCTAACCCTATACCTCTCCTCTTTTTTTAGCTCCTGCCTTCATTTCAACGAGTCTGCCTAACTGGACTAGCAGTGCTTGTCAGCAAGGTCAAGGTGAACTGCAATCAACGCAAAGATGTCATCTTCATCAATTTGCCCGACTTGCTTCGCAATTTTGTTCTGTAATGTGCATGAAGATGTAGCCCTTTCTGATGACTTGAAGGACTGTCCTCTACCATTCTTTATAACATGGAGTCATTGAATATAGCTAAAAAATAAATGTTGACCTGATTTTTAAACCTTAGTTGTGTCTTCCCATTTTTTCTCGGTGTTTCTAACCTGGATCATAGTAAGATGCATGCACTTTGAATTCAGATACCATTTAATCCATCAGAATAAAGCAGCCCATACATGATTTATTTTATTCGTTTTGATCAACTCTTCCCACACACTTAATGTGGGTGGGGAAATCACTCCTGCTGAGGTATTGTATTCTGATGGTGGGGAAAGTTCCCTGCTGTCGGAATACACTGATCAGCACTGCCGGATGTCACTTCAGTGTTGATCGTGCAGACTTTTTCAAATAGGCTATTGTACAAACAGCCCACCCTTACATGGGTCGACACTTGGCTGGTTCCTGCTGAACCAGGGCCGGATCCAGGGTGGGGGGGCGCAACTGGGCAATTGCCCCTCAAAAAAGTATTACTCCCAGTACCAAGTCCAAACTGAGCGGAGCCGCCACCTTCCTCTTCCGCCGCACGCCTAGTGGGTGTTGGCTTCACCCACCTCCTCCCTTAAGCGTCTCAAGGCTCCAGCACTGTGAAAGATGAAAACATCTGTGTGATGCTGGCTGCCTCCTTATCTTAGTCTCTATTCCTCTTCTATGGGAGCCCCCCACCAAAGCACCAAAGTATTACCTATAAAAGTGCGTACAATAATACATGTCTAATATCACAGAATACAGTCAGGTATGGATGCCATTAGTTATAAGAAAAAAGTGCTGCCCTTTTAGTATTGACATTGTCTAGTACAATCTTAACCACTTAAGGACCAGGTCTATTTCTGACACTTGTTTACAAGTTAAAATCAATATTTTTTGCTAGAAAAGTACTTAGAACCCTCAAAACATTATATTTGTTTTTTTTTTTAGCAGAGACCCTAGAAAATAAAATGGAGATCGTTGAAATATTTTTCACACCGTATTTGCACAGCGGTCTTACAAATGCAAATTTTTTGGAAAAAATACACTTATGTGAATAAAAAAATATGAAAACAGTAGTTGGCCCAATTTTTTTCTCTAATGTGAAAGAGAATGTTACGCCAAGTAAATTGATAAATGACATGTCATGCTTCAAAATTGCACACGCTCGTGGAATGGTAACAAATAGGGTTGAGCGAACACGGACTGTATTATTCGTGTTCGTACCGAATAATTGGATTTTTGTTACCCGAATACGGACCCGAAAACTTTACTGTATGTTCGGGTAAAAATCCGTGTTCGGTCATTTTATTTCTGGGTTTTGCATGCATTGGCACGCTTTTCATGGCGGGCTTTCAACAGCCAATCAACAAGCGTTTAACTGGTGTGCCTAAGCCATCCCAGCCATGCCTACAAATGTATCAGTAGCTGTGATTGGCCATCTGAAGCATGTGACCAAGTCTTTATAAGTTCGAGGCAGCGCCGCTGCGGCGTCATTCTGCTGTGTACTAGTTCAGGGACAGAGCACACATACGTGCTGGCTGCTGATTAGGGACAGACAGGCAGGCAAAACTCATTTGTGTCCGCATAGAATTGAGGGACAGGTCGGAGTGTGTTAGGCAGGGCGAGTTGTAGGCATTTTAGGGAGAGAGTCTGCTGATTTTAGGGTCAGTGTGTTCTACAAACTACAATCGCTATTGCTGTGTGGGGTGGGGTTTGCAGTGACCGATCTACGATCTTGGCAATCTTTTTAGGGAGAGAGTCTGCTGATTTTTAGGGTCAGTGTGTTCTACAAACTACAATCGATATTGCTGTGTGGTGTGGGATAGGAGATAGGCAGGTGTCAGTGGTCCACATCCATTTTGCTGTGTGTGGGCTGCAGTGAACACAATATTTTTGGGGTGCAGTGAACACAATCTTTTTTGCCCACTGAGGAGGAGGGAGAAAAGTATTTTTCTATCAGGCACTGTGTGCAGCATTTTTCCTTCAGCTGTGCTGTGCTGAGTGACTGATCATACACTGCTGTGTTCAGTTCACATGTGCTAATATTGAGTGGTTTCAGAAATCATAATTTTTTTCTATTCCACTATTCAATATACAGCCTTGGGTTAAAAAAAAAAAATTGTGGCCTGCAGCAGAGCTGAATGATATTTGGGGTTTTTGGGGTTCATCTCATACTTCTGAAGATTTGAGGGTGCTGCCTGTTCCATACTCCTCATTCAGCCTTTTAGGGGTACAAACAATAGTAATTGGGGCCTAGTGTGCTTCTGTACGTGTGAGATACATACACTTTTTTTTGATCATATTTCCTATTCCGCTATTCAATAAAAACCTTTGGGGATCAATTAAATTGCGGGATAGTTTGTGTTGGTACGTGTGAGATCCACCTTTCCAAGTTTTTGGGGTTCATCTCATACTTCTGAAGATTTGAGGGTGCTGCCTGTTCCATACTCCTCATTCAGCCTTTTAGGGGTACACACAATAGTAATTGGGGCCTAGTGTGCTTCTGTACGTGTGATACATACACTTTTTTTGATCATATTTCCTATTCCGCTATTTAATCAAAACCTTTGGGTATAAACAATTAAATTGCAGGATAGTCTGTGTCGGTACATGTGAGATACACCTTTCCAATTTTTGGGGCGCATCTCATACTGCTGAGGATTTGAGGGTGCTTCAGTCTGCCTCCTGCCTGTTCAGAACTCCTCCTACTCCTCATCCTGCCTTTAGGGTACAAAAAATTGTAATCGGGGCCTAGGTTGTGTTTGTACGTGTGAGATACACCGTTTTGTAAAATTTGTCCTATTCCGCTATTAAATATACACCCTGTTTGAGTGTAGAAAATTAAATTGCGGGATAGTCTGTATCGGTACATGTGAGATACACCTTTTTAAATTTTTTGGCGCATCTCCTTCTACTGCCGAGGATTGCAGGGCGCTTCAGTTTGCCTCCTGTTCCCAACTCCTCCTACTCCTCTTCCTCATCCTGCCTTTAGGGTACAAAAAATTGTAATCCGGGCCTAGTTAGTCTGTGTTTGTACGTGTGAGATACACCGTATTATAACATTTTTCCTATTCCGCTATTCAATATACACCCTTTTGGAGTGTAAGAAAATTAAATTACGGCATAGTCTGTATCGGTACGTGTGAGATACACCTTTTAAATTTGTTTGGCGCATCTCCTTCCACCGCCAAGGTTTGCAGGGCGCTTCAGTTTGCCTCCTGTTCCCAACTCCTCCTACTCCTCTTCCTCATCCTCCCTTTAGGGTACAAAAAATTTTAATCGGGGCCTAGTCTGTGTTTGTACGTGTGAGATACACCGTTTTTTTTATCCTTTTTCCTATTCCGTTATTCAATATACACCCTTTTGGGGTAAAAAAAACATTAAATTGCGGCATAGTTTGCATATTTGACTGTCAGATACACCCGTGCAATACTGTTGTTGTTTTGTTCCGCTATTCAATAAACACCTTTCTAGGGCAAGATCATAAATTACAGAAATATGAGGGGACCGCCAAATAGGGGCCGTGGCGCTGCTGGTAGAGCTCCTGTTGCAAGGAGAGGATGTGGTCGATCTGTGCCAGCTACATGCACAAGTGAAACACCTTCCACAAGTGTGAGTAGGCAACAGAACCTGCAGCAGTATTTGGTAGGGCATAATGCGCCTCTAGACGTGATGAGGCCTGAAGAAGTACAGGCGATAGTAGATTGGGTTGCTGACAGTGCCTCCAGTTCCTTCACATTGTCTCCCACCCAGTCTACTGCAGAAAGGTCAGAATTGGCACCTGCAGCCAATGTCCAACCATCTTTCACCTCACCCCCTTGGAAATCAGGCAAGCAGTCTGAGCCCCAATCCATACAGCAGTCTCTTCTTCTTTTTGAGGACTCTGTCAGCAGGGTTTCCCAGGGCCATCCACCTAGCCCTGCCCCAGAAGTTGAAGATATTGAGTGCAGCGATGCCCAACCACTTATTTCTCAAGATGAGTACATGCAAGGACCATTGCAGCACGTCTCCGATGATGACGAAACGCAGGTGCCAACTGCTGTGGCGTTCAGCATTGTGGAGACCGACAAGGAGGGCAGAGGTGAAGACTGGGTGGAAGATGATGTGGAGGACGATGAGGTCCTCGACCCCACATGGAATGAACGTCATGCAGGTGACCTGAGTAGTTTGGAGGAAGAGGCAGTGGTCGCACAGAGCCACCAGCACAGCAGAAGAGGCTGCAGAAGCAGAGCGGCCGTGCCCTAGACACTACGCCCGCTACTGCCCAACGCAGCAAGGGAACGAGCGCACCAAAGTCAGCTCAAAGGAGTTCTCTAGCGTGGAAGTTCTTTAGAAAATGTGCTGATGACAGGACACGAGTGGTTTGCACCCTGTGCAATCAGAGCCTGAAGCGAGGCATAAACCTTCTCAACCTGAGCACAACCTGCATGATCAGGCATCTAAGTGCAAAGCACGAGCTGCAGTGGAGTAGACACCTTCAAAACCAAGAAACGTCTCTGGCTCATCCTGCTTCCTCTTCTGCTGCAGTCTCGGCCGCTCCAGCCACATCTGTAGTGATAAAAAGAAAAGAGAAGGCGCCTGGCCCTTTAAATAAAAGATTGTTGAACCTGCTGCCCTTTTAATTGTAATAAAACAATAAATAGGTATATATCATAGGTAAAAAGGCGCTGGTAATCTTAATATATCACGTGTTATAAAAATTAATAGGTGATTTAAAGTGTAATATATGTGATTAAAAATTGCTACAAATATATATATGATCTACTATTGGTGCAATTAGCAAAGAAAAGTGCATACCAGTGCAATTTCAATTCAGAAGTGTTTGTGCTTCTCAAAGTAAATTAATCCACAAAGGTGTGGATCAGTGAACCAATAAATAGATATATAAAGAATTCCATACAAAAATCACATAAGAATATATAAAAATATAAATATATAAATGTGCTCCAAGTAGTGTTTAAAAGTCCAGGCAATAGCATGCAATCAAAATTGTGCTTGGTGGATTCTTATTAATCCCTTCACAGTGCTCCAGGTGCTGGGATGTGACAACCGTCAATTAAGAAGTGCTTGTGCTTCTCAAAGTAAATTAATCCACAAAGGTGTGGATCAGTGAACCAATAAATAAATATATAAAGAATTCCATACAAAAATCACATAAGGATATATAAAAAAATCACATAAGAATATATAAAAAAGTATAAATATATAAATGTGCTCCAAGTAGTGTTTAAAAGTCCAAGCAATAGCATGCAATCAAAATTGTGCTTGGTGAATTCTTATTAATCCATTCACAGTGCTCCAGGTGCTGGGATGTGACAACCGTGGCCTCTTACCAGCTAGCAGCAGGTCACAAGGACCCCCAACGCCTGTGATCCCTTTATTGGGTGGATCAGACCTCTCCTCGATTGCTTGGATCTCTGGCTCCTATATTACTCGAGTTGGACCATGTAGTCCCCCCATACACATAAAGATATAGAAGAACAAATAGCCTCCAATAGTGAAATACTGTTTTATTCTCCAAAAAACATACACTATAAGGTGACAATTAGCCTCTTACTATTTGTTGTGCCCTCCTGGCACTGGGCAATTCGCAGGAGTACAAAATCGTTTTTTTGGGTCTTAGGAAGATATTCTCCGGGGATCTGCAGCACCCTGTATCTCCTTTCCCCCTTTCTTTGTATTGCAGCGGTGGATGTGTATCCCAGCCTCTGTTCCGAATGCCTCTGTGTGTTACTTCCGGGTTAGCATTGACCACAATGCATTTCGCTTAACGAGCGTCCTCAGGCAGTCGCTGCCTGAGGACGCTCGTTAAGCGAAATGCATTGTGGTCAATGCTAACCCGGAAGTAACACACAGAGGCATTCGGAACAGAGGCTGGGATACACATCCACCGCTGCAATACAAAGAAAGGGGGAAAGGAGATACAGGGTGCTGCAGATCCCCGGAGAATATCTTCCTAAGACCCAAAAAAACGATTTTGTACTGCCGAATTGCCCAGTGCCAGGAGGGCACAACAAATAGTAAGAGGCTAATTGTCACCTTATAGTGTATGTTTTTTGGAGAATAAAACAGTATTTCACTATTGGAGGCTATTTGTTCTTCTATATCTTTATGTGTATGGGGGGACTACATGGTCCAACTCGAGTAATATAGGAGCCAGAGATCCAAGCAATCGAGGAGAGGTCTGATCCACCCAATAAAGGGATCACAGGCGTTGGGGGTCCTTGTGACCTGCTGCTAGCTGGTAAGAGGCCACGGTTGTCACATCCCAGCACCTGGAGCACTGTGAATGGATTAATAAGAATTCACCAAGCACAATTTTGATTGCATGCTATTGCTTGGACTTTTAAACACTACTTGGAGCACATTTATATATTTATACTTTTTTATATATTCTTATGTGATTTTTTTATATATCCTTATGTGATTTTTGTATGGAATTCTTTATATATTTATTTATTGGTTCACTGATCCACACCTTTGTGGATTAATTTACTTTGAGAAGCACAAGCACTTCTTAATTGACGGTTGTCACATCCCAGCACCTGGAGCACTGTGAAGGGATTAATAAGAATCCACCAAGCACAATTTTGATTGCATGCTATTGCCTGGACTTTTAAACACTACTTGGAGCACATTTATATATTTATATTTTTATATATTCTTATGTGATTTTTGTATGGAATTCTTTATATATCTATTTATTGGTTCACTGATCCACACCTTTGTGGATTAATTTACTTTGAGAAGCACAAACACTTCTGAATTGAAATTGCACTGGTATGCACTTTTCTTTGCTAATTGCACCAATAGTAGATCATATATATATTTGTAGCAATTTTTAATCACATATATTACACTTTAAATCACCTATTAATTTTTATAACACGTGATATATTAAGATTACCAGCGCCTTTTTACCTATGATATATACATCTGTAGTGATACCGGCACCTGCCACCCCACAAACAGACGATCTGTCAGCAACACCACCACCTGGGTCACCAACCATCTCCACAATGTCCCGTGGAAGTGTTCAGCTTTCCATCTCCCAAACACTTGAGAGGAAGAGGAAGTACCCCCCTACCCACCCGCGATCCCTGGCCCTGAATGCCAGCATTTCAAAATTCTTGGCCTTTGAAATGCTGTCATTCCATCTGGTGGAGATGCACAGTTTTAAAAACCTTATGTCGGTGGCTGTCCCACAGTACATCGTGCCCAGCCGCCACTACTTTTCCAGGCAAGCCATCCCTTCCCTGCACAACCAAGTGGGGGAAAAAATCAGGTGTGCACTGCACAACGCCATCTCTGGCAAGGTACACCTAACTACCGATACGTGGACCAGTAAGCACGGTCAGGGGCGTTATATCTCCCTAACGGCACACTGGGTAAATGCAGTGGCGGATGGGCCTGAGGCGGATAGCAATTTGGCGCATGTCCTTCCACCACCGAGGATTGCAGGGCGCTTCAGTTTGCCTCCTGTTCCTAACTCCTCCTACTCCGCTTCCTCATCCTCTACCGCCTCCTCATCCGGACAGCGTAACACCTTCACCACCAACTTCAGCACGGCCAGGGGTAAACGACAGCAGGCAGTTTTAAAACTTGCCTGTTTGGGGGACAAACCACACACCGCGCAGGAGCTGTGGAGGAGCATGGAACAGCAGACAAATGAGTCGTTGCTGCCAGCGAGCCTCAAGCCCGGCCTGGTGGTGTGCGATAACGGGCAAAATCTCATAGCAGCTCTGGGCCTAGTCGGTTTGACGCACATCCCTTGCCTGGCGCATGTGCTGAATTTGGTGGTGCAGAGGTTCCTTAAAAACTACCCCGATATGTCAGAGCTGTGCAGAAAGTGCGGGCCGTCTGTGCGCACTTTCGGCGTTCTCACCCTGCTGCTGCTCGCCTGTCAGCGCTGCAGCGTAACTTCGGCCTTCCCGCTCACCGCCTCATATGTGACGTGCCCACAAGGGTGAACTCCACCTTGCACATGCTGCAAAGACTGTGTGAGCAGCAGCAGGCCATAGTGGAGTTTCAGCTGCAGCATGCACGCGTGAGTCGCTCTGCGGAACAGCACCACTTCACCACCAATAACTGGGCCTCCATGCGAGACCTGTGTGCCTTGTTGCGCTGTTTTGAGTACTCCACCAACATGGCCAGTGCCGATGACGCCGTTCTCAGCTTAACTATCCCACTTCTATGCCTCCTTGAAAAAACAATTCGGGCGATGATGGAAGAGGATGTGGCACAGGATGAGGAGGAGGATGAAGAGGTAACATTTCCAAGGCTTTTAGGGCAGTCATTCGCAAGGGGCTCCGAGGGTGGGTTCCTGCACACACAAACGCCAGGGACACAATTGTCCAGCAGGGGCACAGTTCTGGAGGATGAGGAGGAGGAGGAGGAGATGGAAGCATGTTCACAGCAGGGTGGCACCCAGGCCAGCTCATGGCCATCACTGGTGCGTGGCTGGGGGGATACAGAGGACACGGACGATACACCTCCCACAGAGGACAGCCTTTCGTTGCCTCTGGGCAGCCTGGCACACATGAGCGATTACATGCTGCAGTGTCTCCACAACGACCGCCGAGTTGCCCACATTCTAACTTGTGCTGATTACTGGGTGGCCACGCTGCTGGATCCCCGTTACAAGGACAACGTACCGTCCTTAATTCACTCACTGGAGCGCGATCGCATTCCCACCTGACAGCGGGGCCACAGTGGAAGCACAAGGCAGAGGAGGAGGAAGAGGTCGCCAACGCAACCAGGGCACCGCCAGCACCTCAGAAGGCAGGGTTAGCATGGCCGAAATGTGGAAAAGCTTTGTCAGCACGCCACAACAAACAGCAGCACCAGCAGCTCATATGGAACGTCTTAGCAGGAGGCAGCATTTCACCAACATGGTGGAGCAGTATGTGTGCACACGCCTAGACGTACTGAATGAGGGGTCTGCCCCCTTCAACTTCTGGGTCTCCAAGTTGGGCACATGGCCTGAGCTTGCCCTTTATGCCTTGGAGGGGCTGGCGTGCCCTGCAGCCAGTGTATTATCTGAACGGGTATTTAGCACGGCTGGGGGCGTTATCACAGACAAGCGCAGCCGCCTGTCCAGAGACAATGTGGACAAGCTCACGTTCATTAAAATGAACCAGGCATGGATCCCACGGGACTTTTCCGTACCTTGTGCAGAATAGCAATGGATACCGACCTTACCCAGCCATTGTTCCATTTTTGCTCTCACTCTTTTGGGGTGTACCCTCATTTAAAATTTGTGAAAAGAAGCAGTGTTGGCTACCTCATCCTCCTCAGGGCCAGATTAACGTAGGGGCTATTGGAGCTGCAGCTCCAGGCCCCAGGTTGGCCATATTCACTGTTACCGCTCTTCTGTCACTTGTAAACACAGAAGTCTGGCTTCTATGCTCGCTTCCCCAGGCAGCTTCCTCAGAACCTCCCCACACAGCACGAAGGCCGGACAAGGAGGGACAGTTGCCGATGCATGGATGTGTTTATGGGCTTCAGAGACAGCATCCCATGTGGAATTAGGCATGCATGGCTGCACCCTTCCTCCTCTGGGTGCATGCCAAGGCACAGCCCTTAAGGCCCTTCAAAATCCTCAGCACCAAGCCCATGATGCTCTTAATCCGGCCCTGGTCCTTCTCCACCGCCGCTTCCACCTACACCGCCCATAGGTGTGCGCAGCCTATTGCATTAGGGTGTGCACCCCAAAGTTTAAATACACATGCATGTGTTTGCCTACATGTACATGGCCCCGATACATTACTTTCCCTGCTGGCAAAGAGAAATAGAGCAGAGCAGGTCCAAGGGAGATCTTTCCCATGTCTTCACTGGCAAACAGAGCAATAATGCTATGTGCCCTAGGTGATTAGGGTGTGCCCAGGTACACCCGGCACACCCTGTGCGCACGCCTATGACACCGCCACATCCACCACCACCTCAACCTCCCTCCTACTCCATATGGGCCTCGTCCTTCAGAGATGAAGAACATTGTTTTATTTTTCTGTTTTTTTTTGTTGTTTTAAGTTATTTCCCTATCCACATTTGTTTGCAGAGCACTTGCCATGCTCTTAACTACGTTTTGCTGCCATTTGCAGCACTCTAGCCCTTTCCATTGGTGTTTTAGAGCCATTTTAGTGCCTTAAAGTTTGGGTCCCCATTGACTTCAATGGGGTTCGGCGTCCGGGAAAAGTTCGGCAAAAGTCCGGGACACGGACCCGGACTTTTTTTTTAAAGTTCGGCCGAAACCCGCAGAACACGGACATCCAGGTGTCCGCTCAACTCTAGTAACAAACTTTGGTACTTAAATGTCCATAGGCGTTGCTTTAAACATTTCTACAGGTTACCAGTTTAGTTTTTCGGAGGAGGTGTAGTGCTAGAATTATTGCTCTCGCTTGAACAATCGTGGCGATACCTCACTTGTGGTTTGAAAACCATATAAATATGTGGGCGCGACTTGTGTATGTGTTCGCATTTGCGCGCAAGCACAGAGGGACGAGGTGCTTTTTTTTTTTTTTCTTCGTTTTTCTTCTTGTATTTTTTACACTGTCCCTTTCAAAACGTTTTTCTCTCCCCGTCTTCCAGGACGACCCAACAGTGAGAGATGAGAGGCTCCTCCTACCGGAAACACAATCAATTAAGATTAGTTAAAAGGCCCCACTCTTCCCTCAGGCCCTCAGTTTAGATTGCGTTTCTTCCTACAAGATACGTGTGTTATTACTAACCTTCAGACTTATGGAGTCGAAAGGTAACCCTGTGAGCCAGGTTCAGCGGAAGGCCACGGGTTCCCCCTGGGGGACCCCACGAGCAGACCTGCTGCCCCATCCAGGCTTCTCACAGGTCGCCCAATGTGGTGCAAGCCCTCGGTCACCTGCGGAGATGTTTCCAGGTCTTGCGATCCGGCGCCAGCAGCTCTCCTCCACCGAAGGTTTTTGAATTTCCCGCCGGACGGGCACTTCAAGCCTCATCTTCAAAACTGGAACTTCCGGCGCAACGTCATACACGCGCGACACGGGAAAGCGGAAGAACGTGGAGGAGATGCCGGAGCCACTTACGAGTGGCAAAGCAGAATCCAAGGCTATTGGAGCTCGGATGTCTGCTGTGAAAATGAAGCCCTCCACGACTCATCCTCCGGGGAAGGAAGAGGAGAGGCAGCTCCAGGTGTCGGCAGCCAAACCCAGGCCTGAGCAGGGTAAGTGCTGAACATGTAACCCTTATTGGGTCTATGCATTTTTTAAGACTGCTGGTTACCGACATAAAAAATACCTGGAAGTTGTATCATTTCCTTGAACTTATTGGAACCCACCATGTTCTTTCTATGGTCCTCAAAAGTGGACAAGGGGTCCCCCTGGGTTGCGGGATTTTAGCGGTGATACACTTCCACAAGAAAGTAAAATTTAAATCATTTTGTTAACAAAAACATATTAAAATCGATCTGTAAAAGATCTAGAATGTAGACATATTACAATATATACAGAGAGTGTGTATGGATGTAAAACCAGGACAATAAAGATGATAGTGGTACATATACTCAGTGGCATATGTTTGCTTTGAAGGAAATCCTCCAAACCGACGCGTTTCAGGCACGCAGGCCTTTCTTCAGGGGTCTGGTCTGGATGCGGAGAGATTTTGATTTCCTACATAACATAGCAGATAGTAGTTTTGTTAGTTACACAGGTTGTGGTATGTTAAATATATGTTCATATACAGATATAACAGAGTAGTTAATCATTACATGTGTGAATATCATTTGATGTACAGAAATGCATACCAGTAGAGTGATCCGAATGTGACAAGAGAGTCACAGCTGATAAAAGCAGAGAAGGGAGAGGTCCGCTGCGTAGGGTGCCGACAGTGCACCAAGAGGGGGTCCTAGGGGTACCGATCCTCCTGCATGTGGTCCCAGCGAGGATACCCAGTGGAAGGTCGTAATGGTGTCTGTGTTGGCATATATAGGGGGATATGTATAGTAGTTACTTTATTTGGAAATATCCTGCGAGTTATAGGTGAAATATATACTATGGTAAGAGAGGAGGTATACCTTGTGGAAACATTAGTACGTCTATGGAGGCGAGATCCTGTATTAAGCGGGTCCGAGTGCAGGAGAGTAGGTTTCCAACCGGAATCGCCTTCCTGCAATCTATATATCCTTATATGAGAGCTGGTCTAGGGGTAACATAATTTTCAGTTGTAGGATCTGTGTTACATCGTACCTTGGTATGTCAGTGGGTGAATGATGGGGTGATCGGGTCCTCCAAAAAGAAGCGTTATGGGGGTCCAGTGTTCCCCCAAATAAACAAGATGTGTGTAGGGATAGGGTGGTCCAAGGATAGGTAGTGAAATAGGAACATATGTTGTTATTTATCAATGTTAATCATGTCTTCATCTATATATGGAGTTAATTGGTGCGGATATACCTGAGGAGTAGAGATTCAAGCGTATCCAATTCTTGAATTGAGTAGTTGAATCATACACCTGGAAAAATAGCATAGTGTGTATGAAATCATAGTGTAATGTAATCATTGTCTAAACAGAGGAGGGTATAAAAATGGGGAAAAGTACCTGGAGTAGCTGGACCTAGATAGTAGGAGTTATAAATAGGGTGCAGCTTCCTGTTAGGTTCCTAGATAGCAAATTTCTAATCAGATGCAGTGAAATTATTCAAAAACAGATGGTCCTCATGTCATAATTTATTATAGGAAGGGTGATACCTACTGTATACTGTCTTGTATCCTGTCTTCCAGAGTCCTTGAGCGGTCCACAAGAAACCTCTGTCTCTACACCAGCATTGTCAGGGCACGTTGTTCATAGGAAGTGTGGTAATTGCTCAAATAAGTTGCCCAGCTCCCACAGTAAGGCCTTTTGCTATAAATGCCTTTATAGAATGACAGCAATGGAAACTTCAGGAATGATGAAAGACTTTTTTAAGACAATGCAGGAGGAAATGCTGTCCATTATGATGACAGTTAGGTCCACTCTAGGCGCTAATAGAGTGGACCCTATAGATCCCTCTTCAATGGAAGGGACTTCTTCTAAAGGAAGCACTCTATCAAGAGCGGGACAGTCGGGTATTACTCCAAACTACAGAAAACCTTCCCCCAACTCGAGTCAGGACAGAAGGTTTATCCCCAGAGGAGAGCCGCTCAGATTCCCCATCCTGCTCAGATGCTGAAGGGAATAAGGACTCAGATGCCCCAGACGAGGCAGAGTCAGCAAAAAACCTTTTTGGGTTAGAAAATATGCAGGTTCTCCTTCAGGCCATCTATGCCTCAGAAGAGATACCTGGTTTGCCTAGAGAAACCACGGCACAGGATAAACTCTACAAAGGGACAGGGAAGAGTCCCTCTAGAGTTTTTCATGTTCACCATTCACTGAAGACTTTGATTCTTCAGCAATGGCAATTACCTGAGAACAGGTTAAATAAAGGGAGCTCCTGGAAGAGGAGATTCCCCTTTAAGGAGGAGGATACAAGCAAATTCCTAAAAATACCAAAACTGGATGCTCCCCTGGCACAAGTTTCTAGAAAATCAGATCTCGCCTTTCTAGATGCTGGTAGCATTAAGGATGCCATGAGCCGAAAAGCATAAACTTTACTGGGAAAAGCTTGGGATGCCAATGCAGCTACTATGGCTTCAGGTCTAACAGCCTCCTGTGTGGCCAGAAATGCCTTTTCCTGGGTGGATAGACTCAGTAAAAGTCTGTCTCAGACAAAAACCCAAGAAATCCAGGACTCCCTGTCGGTGATAAGTAAGGCATTGGCCTACCTGGCAGACGGCGCACTAGAATCAGAAGCATCTGCCAAAACAGGAGCTCTCCTGAACTCAGCCAGAAGAGCTATTTGGCTTAAGGAGTTGGAAGGTAACCTCACATCCAAGACCAAGCTTTGTGGTCTTCCATTTGAGGGGACCCTTTTGTTTGGTTCAGGTTTGGACGATGTCCTTTCCAGATCTTCAGAAAAAGGGAAGAAATTTCCCACAAAACCTAGAGAGGCTAACAGGAATTTTTTTCATGGCCCCAGGGATAATAAACAACAAAGAAGGAAAAGGGAACCTTCAAAGAGCTGGAATTTTCGGAAGGAAAGATCAAGAAACAGTGCGTCCTTTCCTTCCACCTCAGCTGTAAAGGATTAAAAATGACTTAAAAGTCAAAGTAGGGGGCAGACTGAGTCAATTTCTTTCCGGCTGGGAAGAGATAACAGTCTCCCCATATATCCGCAGCACCATAAAAGAAGGCTACAGACTGGAATTTGCATCAATACCACCTCCAACAGTAACCCTTACACATGTCCCCAAGGGAACTCAAAAAGGGCAAGCCCTACTATTAGAGATTCAGGAACTGGCGGAACAACTGGTAATCATCCCAGTACCAAAGGAACAGTTTTTCCAAGGGTTTTACTCCCACGTGTTTGTGGTCCCAAAACCCTCAGGGAAACGGCGCCTCATAATAAACTTGAGAAATCTCAACAAGTTCCTTCTATACAAAAAATTCACTATGGAGACCATCTACTCAGTAAGAAAAAACCTACTGAAAGATGTGTTCATGATCACCCTGGACCTAAAAGATGCGTACCTGTATGTTCCTATTCACCAGGATCATCAGCCGTTTCTGAGGTTTGCAATAGTGACAGAGAAAGGAACCTCTCACTGGCAGTTCAGGGCACTACCATTTGGACTAACCTCCAGTCCAAGAATCTTTACCAAGATCCTAGCAGAAGCAGTGGCTTGGTTACACAATCAAGGGATAGCTCTAATCCCTTACCTGGACGACCTGCTGGTTTTTTCAAAAACAGAGGCCCAACTAAAGACAGACACCCAGCAAGTAATAACCCCCCTACAAGAGTTAGGATGGCTTCTAAATTGGGAAAAATCGTCTCTGGTGCCAACACAGGTACAATCCTTCCTGGGATTTCAGGTGGACTCGGTGTCACAAACTCTTTCTTCCCAAAGAGAAGAGGGAATAAATAGTTTCGGCAGTCTTAGAAGACTTAAAGAATGCTCAATCTTGCCCCAGGAGAAAAGTATTAAAAGTCTTAGGCCTTATGTCAGCCAGTATCCCAACCATTGTGTGGGCACAGCTGCATGCAAGAGAACTACTGTTCTTCCATCTGTCCTCTTGGGACAGAAGAATAGAGTCGCTAGACGAAATGGTTGTCCTCACTCCACAGGTCCAGACCTCCCTGGAATGGTGGACCAATTCAAACAACCTAGCGGAAGGCAGGCCATGGGGTCAGTGGGACCCACTAAGGATTACCACAGATGCCAGTACCAGAGGCTGGGGAGCCCACCTAGAGGGGGCACAAACCTAGGGAATATGGGGCAAACGAACAGCACAAGCCTCATCCAACTTCAGAGAACTGAAGGCAGTAGGAAAAGCCCTAAAAGCCTTTCGGAAACCCATATGGAACAGAGAGGTTCTGATATTATCAGACAACACCACAACTGTGGCCTATCTGAACCGACGGGGAGGGAACAGATCGAGATCTCTCCTTACCCTAACCCAAGACATCTTGGGATGGACCGAAGGGAGGGTAATCTCACTAGCAGCTGTCCACATCAGGGGAAAGGACAACCTGCAGGCGGATTTTCTCAGCCGCTACAGCATCAAAGAAGGGGAATGGGAATTGAATCCCAAAGTCTTCCAGTCTGTAGTAGAGAGGTTTTGGCAACCAGAGATAGACCTATTTGCCTCAGCTCTGAACAAGAAGGTGAAGAACTTCTTCTCCCTAACCAGGTCCAAAGAAATGGTAGGGCTGGATGCCTTAGCTCAGCCCTGGAAGTTCAATCTGGCCTACGCCTTTCCACATCTGATGCTAATTCCCAGAGTGCCCCAGAAATTGAGCAGGACGCAGGATCTGAATTTAATTCTGATCGCTCCCTGGTGGCCCAAAAGGCCATGGTTCCCAATCCTGAAAGCCATGTCCATAGCCTGTCCTTGGCATCTCCCAGTCTCCCCAGACCTTCTGTCTCAGGGACCAGTACAGTGTCAGAACCCAGGTTTCTTCCATCTGACGGCCTGGTTACTGAACACCAATTGCTTAGAGCAAAGGGATGCTCAGATAAAGTTGTAGATACTCTCTTACTGAGCAGAAAAACAGTCACTAGAAAAATGTATTTGAAAGTATGGAAAAAATTCTGTGCCTGGAAGAAGCAAAAGGACTTTGCTGCTACCTCTACTCCCATGATCCTGGAATTTTTGCAAGATGGAGTAGATAAGGGTGTGGCGGTGAACACCCTTAAGGTACAGATAGTGGCTCTTTCAGTTTTTTTGGACTCCAGTCTGGCAAAAGAGCCGTTAAAAGATTTTTGTTGGCTAGACAAAGGGTTACCCCTATTACTAAAGACAGGTTCCCTCCTTGGGACCTGAACAGGGTCCTAGAGGCGTTATCGAAGGACCCTTTTTGAACCTTTAAAGGAAATCTCATTAAAATTTCTTTCTCTAAAAGTAGCCATCACCACAGCAAGAAGAATTGGTGATCTACAGGCTCTTTCCATTAGAGCCCTTTATGGACCTCAAATCACTGAACCGCTTTGTGCAGGTGCAGAACTTTCAATTTGTGGCTATCCAGACTGTCAGGCAGTGAACTTTCTAGCAGATCCTGTTCAGACTCCTGTTGCCGTGGGGAGGTTAATCTCTTTCCTGTACCCCTCACACTCAGTCACAGATAATGCCCAAAAGGAGAATAAAACAGGCAATAGTGCATTACCTCCTATAAGACTTTATTAGTAAAGGTAGAACACTTACATTTAAAGTTGGATAAATAGGCGAATGTTATTTCAATCGTGGCCGCTCTGCAGCGCGGACCACAGGTGGTGACAGCGCAGGCTTCTCCCCCGACGCGTTTTCCCTGATGAGGCATCGACTGGGAATGGAGATAGGGGCCGCGCCGTCACATTGCACAAATTATTTTTTATAATTGCAGTTGCCTGGCCTGCCAGTGAGTGTCAGGTCCACAGAGTGTACTGTGCCCACTGCAGCGCCCATTACTCATATATACGGTGGCACAGCACCTTGCAAATTAAAAAAATATATATATTTTATAGTTGCCTGCCAGTGAGTGTCAGGTCCACAGAATGTACTGTACTCACTGCCCAACACTCATATAGGGTGGCACAGCACCTTGCACGCATAGTACCACAAATCTAAAAAAAAAAATCACAGGCAGAGGCAGGCCACCCCTCAGGGGCCGTCGTGGTCATGGTGCTGTGATAATGCCCATAATTGGCCCTAGAATAATGCCCAGTGTTCAGAAGCCACGTACCCTGAACTCAAAAAATTCTGAGGACATAGTTGACTGGCTTACACAGGACACCCAATCTTCTACAGCTTCCGCTCGGAACCTTGATGCACCATCCTCCTCCAGCTCAGCTTTGGCACCTCTCAATTTACCACTCGCCCACCCGCCCGCCGGCACCACCACCAACAATAGCACCACAGCCGCTTCACTTGATCTGTCAGAGGAGTTATTTACACATCAGCTGGAAGAAATAAGTGATGCGCAACCATTAGTGCCAGAGGATGTAGATAACGGGGATATGTCTCAGTCAGGCAGCATTATACACATGGACGTACATTGTGATGATGATGTTGTACCTGCTGCTGCTGCCTTTGCTGAGTTGTCAAGTGAAGCGGCTGATGATGTGTCCGTGGATGTCACCTGGGTGCCTGCTCGAAGAGAAGAAGAAGAGGGGGAAAGTTCAGATGGGGAGACAGAGAGGAGGAGGAGACGAGTTGGAAGCAGGGGGAGGTCATCGCAAGGAGCTAGTGGCACAGTCAGACAGCATGTATCTGCACCCGGGGTCAGCCAGACAGCACACCAATCAACGCAAGCTGTTGCCACCACCAGAATGCCGTCATTGCAAAGCTCAGCAGTGTGGCATTTTTTATGTGTGTCTGCCTCTGATAACAGCGATGCCATTTGAAACCTGTGCCAAAGGAAACTGAGTCGTGGGAAGTCCAACACCCACCTAGGTACAACTGCTTTGCGAAGGCACATGATCTCACATCACAAACGCCTATGGGATCAACACATGAGTACAAGCAGCACACAAACTCAAAGCCACCATCCTCCTCCTGGTCCAGCATCTTCAGCCACGTCAACCACTGCTGTCCTCCTTGCCCCCTATCAACAACCCGCCACTCCGCCTCTCACCTTCAGCAGTTCCTGCTCATCTGCCCACAGTCAGGTGTCTGTCAAGGAAATGTTTGAGCGTAAGAAGCCAATGTCACAGAGTCACCCCCTTGCCCGGCATCTGACAGCTGGCTTGTCGGAAATCTTAGCCCGCCAGCTTTTACCATACAAGCTGGTGGAGTCTGAGGCCTTCAAAAAAATTGTCGCTATTGGGACACCGCAGTGGAAGGTACCCGGCCAAAATATTTTTTCACAAAAGGCAATCCCCAACCTGTACTCTATTGTGGAAAAGGAAGTCATGTCATGTCTGGCACACAGTGTTGGGGCAAGGGTCCATCTAACCACTGATACCTGGTCTGCAAAGCACGGTCAGGGCTGGTATATCACTTACACTGCACATTGGGTAAACCTGCTGGCGGCTGCCAAGCATGGAATGCGTGGCTCTGCAGAGGAGTTGGTGACACCGCCACGACTTGCAGGCAGGCCTGCTGCCACCTCCTCTACTCCTCCTACTCCATCCTCTTTGCTAACCTCCTCGGCTGAGTCCTCTTCTGCTGTTGCGTCTTGCTCCACACCAACTGCACCCCCCCAGCTCCCCAGGGGCTATTCCACATGCCGGATATGACAGTGTCACGCCGTCTTGGGGTTGGCTTGCCTGAAAGCAGAGAGTCACACCGGACCAGCACTACTGTCCGCCCTGAACGCACAGGTGGATCAGTGGCTGACCCCGCACCAACTGGAGATCGGCAAAGTGGTGTGTGACAATGGAAGCAATTTGTTGGCGGCCTTGAATTTGGGCAAGTTGACACATGTACCGTGCATGGCACATGTGTTGAATCTGATTGTACAACGCTTTGTGCATAAGTACCCAGGCTTACAGGACGTCCTCAAGCAGGCCAGGAAGGTGTGTGGCCATTTCAGGCGTTCCTACACGGCCATGGCGCACTTTTCAGATATTCAGCGGCGAAACAACATGCCAGTGAAGCGCTTGATTTGCGACAGCCCGACACGTTGGAATTCAACACTCCTAATGTTCGACCGCCTGCTCCAACAACGGGGTGCAGACTTGTATAAAGTACTCGAAATTTCTACTTGAGTAAAAGTACAAGTGCTCGATCAAAAAGTGACTTGAGTAGAAGTGGAAGTGCTCGCAGAAAAAGTTACTTAACCGCTTGCCGACCGCCGCAAGTAAATTTACTGCGGCGGTCAGCCCCTCACAGGCAAAGTGACGTTAATTAACGTCACTAGCCTGGGAGGGTCTGGGGAGCAAGCGCACGCCGCCGGAGGCGCGCTCCCACGCGGTCATGGACCCCCCCGCGCGTGTGACCGGGGGACCCGATGTCCGCCGGTCACTCGGCGATCGTCGGGGGAGAGGGAGAAAGTCAGGCAGCTTGTGTAAACAAGCTGCCTGTCATTCTCCTCGGTGTAAATACACTGATCACACGGTTCTACTATGTAGAACCGATGATCAGTGTCCTTACACCTCAAGTCACAGCCAATCACAGTAAGAATCACGCCCCTAGGGACACACACAGCCCCTCCCTCTCAAATAAAGTTAACCCCTTCACTACCTGTGTATTTTTACAGTAACAGTGCATATTTATAGCACTGATTACTGTAGAAATGTCACTGGTAACCCCAAAAGTGTCAAAAATGTCAGTCAAGGGTCCGATCTATCCGCCCCAATGTCGCAGTACCGCAAAAAAAAAAAAAAAAAATCGCAGATCGCCGCCATTACGCGTTAAAAAAAAAAAAACAACAAAAATGACAAAAATCTTTCCCTTTGTTAGTAAACGCGATAACTTTTGCGCAAATCAATAAAAATACGCTTTTTGCGATTTTATTTTTACCAAACATATGTAGCATAAAACAAATTGGCCGAAAATGTTAAAAAATTTAGATTTTTACATTTTTTTTGGGGAATTTCATATAAAAAAAAAATGTGAAAAATATTGTTATTTTTGCAAAATTTACGCTCTTTTTTTGTTTATAGCGCAAAAAGTAAAAAGCGCACAGGTGATCAAATACCACCAAAAGAAAGCTCTGTTTGTGGGAAAAAAAGGACGTCAAATTTGTTTAGGTACAGTGTCGCACGACCGCGCAATTGTCCGTTAAAGTCACACAGTGCCGAATCGCAAAATACCCCCTGGTCGTTTAGCAGCCAAATCCTCCAGGGCTTAAGTGGTTAAGTAGAAGTACTAAAGTATTCAACATTTTTTTTTTACTTAAGTAGCAAAGTTTTTGAAAAAACTACTTGAAATACTTAAGTACTAAAAGTAAAAAGTACCAGTAGTTTTGAAAAAAAAAATTCTACTCAAGTACTGAAAGTAGAAGTACAAGTACTGTGTTATGTAGTTATTAAACAAAGAAGTCAAAAGTTTGAACATCATTGTTTTTTATTATTTAAAATGATTTATTCAAATGATTAACCTAAAGGACAATCACAATTCCTTAGGCTGTAACTTTTTGTAAACAAAAAACAGATAAAGTATGTCCCTCCCTTCCCCTTTTAAAGCATCCACCTTTTAAAGCCAGGGGTGGTCTCATTCCTGAGCTTCCTCACTCTCACAGCCAGGCAGATCACTTGAAGTTGAAGGGCCAGGGGTGGAAGGTAGTGTTTTTGGTTTGTCCATCTTTTCAGCTGATCAAAAGGCAGAACAGGAGCATGCGCAGTCTTCTTAATTGCGGTTTGATTTGATTTGCTCAATTGATGATGATGTGCCAGGCCAGCTTCATCAAACCTACAACGCTTAAAGTGAAAAATGCATCAAAAACTACTAACAAAGTGGCTGTGCTAAAAATGCTAATAAAGTGCCTGCAATTATATATATATATATTCTTCTTGTATTCAAAATCATCGCCCACAGATGATAAATAAAGTGACATGTCTGTGCTAAATGCAGTGCAAATTATTCCCACAATGTAAATTTAATTCATATAAAATATATATGACAATACCACAATAAAATAAGTTGTGATTGTGAATAATTTAGGTGCAAGTTTAAATGTGTAAACTAAACTTTATAACGAAAAGTCCATAACTGAATTCCAGTGTGCAATCTAAGAAGTGCTTGTCACTTGCTGTCAGATGCTTCCACCTTTCTTCTGTGATCTGCTCAAGTAAAGTGGTGGACTGGATAGCCTCTCTCTCTGCCTCTCACCTTAGTAGCACTGGCACTGCACTGGTTCAAAAAGCTGTCTATATTATTTTCATTATAAGAACTTGTCAGAACATGCTTCCACCACCTGTCCTTCACACTAGTAGTGCTCATTTGCTTTGCTCAAGTCAAGTTCCACTGCCAGTGGCCACTGCAGTGCAGGCACAGCCACACAGGCAGAGGCAGGCCACAGGAAGCACAGGCACCACCACAACACAACACTTATCGTCCATGGACCATGGATGGTCGGATAATCATCATAGCCGTCAGTCTCACTCTTCTTGGTTCAAAAAAGCCACCCATGACCCGTGTGTATATAATATATTAATATTTTATATTGATTATTTGTTTCTCAAATGGCACATTTGCCATGGCAAGGATTAGGCCCTCTCCACGGTCCACCTCACTCACCTCAGAGAAGAAGATGAGATTACGAAGAAAATGCTCCAAGTCCTGCTCCCGCGTCCCGCCGCCCGCGTCACAACTCCTCTCAGTAAGGGCCCTAAGGGGTGGAGTCTGAGTGACACACAACACATTTAGAGGCGGAGACCTCGAGCGGGAAGACGGCAGCACGGCTCCTCCAGTGCGGTCTCTTAACTTGATGATCATGACAGTGATTCCGCGGGCCACGACGCGAGCGAGGCTGTGGGATTGATTGAATTGAGTTGTGCTGCCTACTGCTACACGTTACCTACTACTACTACTAAATTGTGAGTCAGTATATTTTATTTCATTTTTTTATATAAAAGCGGTATTGTTGAGCACTACTAGCCACTAGATCTCCTGGCTGTCACTTTGTCACATGTTGGGGAATCACAGCGGCTTGGCTCCAGAAGTGGCGGGTGTCCCCGTCATCCTGCCAGGGCCGCCAAGAAGTTCATCACCTAATCTTAAGTTATTAATATTTTATGAGGAGAGGACCTATGGGATTGAGAATTGAAATAATTAAATATATATGGCTTTTTGAACCAGTGCAGTCAGTGCCAGTGCCACAGTGCCACCCAGACGCTATCCATCCATTCATTTATGGACTTTTCGTTATAGATAGGTTTACACACTTCAACTTGTTGCACGCACCTGACCTAACTTATTTCATAACTTATTTTATTGTGATTTATTGTCATATTTTATATGAATGGAATTTACTGTTACATTGTGGGAATAATTATTTTCACTGCATTTAGGCTTTAGAACATTCATGTCACTTTATTTTTGATACTGTGTGGAGTGTGGGCAGGGCACTGGGGGCAACGATGATATTATATCGATTGCACAGGCACTTTATTCGCACAGCCAAGTTGTGTTTGTTAGTAGTTTCTTGATGCACTTTAAGCGCTGTAGCACCATTTATTTGTTTCATATTTTCTTTTTATTGGAAAGATTTGGTATAGCAGCTTTTATTATACACAACCTTTATTTTCGTATGCGCTGATTTACAAATGACATTATACACATTTTTTTGAGCTTTATGCAACCTGCCATCTACTGTTCTGGCAGTGGTAATTTTTTTTAAAAGTAACGAGTAACGATGCAGCACAAAAAAAAATATTGGAGTAAAAGTATCGAAATCATCGAAAAATGTAGTGAAGTAAAAGTAGAAGTAGGAGAAAAAAAATTCTACTCTAGGAAAGTACAGATACCGCATTTCGGTGCTTAAGTACAGTACTTAAGTAGTTCTACTTCGTTACTATACATCTCTGCCGGGGTGCTAGGACAGCCTCTGCGGAGCTGGGTATTTTTTTGCCACGTTACTGGACGCTCATGCGCAATGCCTGTAGGCTCATGCGTCCTTTTGAGGAGGTGACAAACCTAGTCAGTCGCACCAAAGGCACCATCAGCGACATCATCCCATATGTTTTCTTCCTGGAGCGTGCCCTGCGAAGAGTGCTAGATCAGGCCATAGATGAGCGTGAAGAGAAAGAGTTGTGGTCACCATCACCACCAGAAACAGCCTTATCATCGCTTGCTGGACCTGCGGCAACGCTGGAAGAGGAGTCTGAGGAAGAGGAGTCAGAGGAGGAATGTGGCTTTGAGGATCTTTGGAAACACTATATTGCACTAAACTACAATTCTTGGTTGCTAGGCAGCAAGCACCTACCTACCTAATCCAGGCTAACATAGCCTTCATTGTGGAACTTCCTCCACAGTTTCAGTAAGGCATTGTTTAAACCTGTTTTTTACCAACACCTTTCTCCTACAAAGAAAGGATGACTGAAGAAGAAGAAAAAGATGTGGGAGATCTGGTTGGCGATGAATGGGAGACCCTCATGTCAGGCATCCAAACCAGTTTTAAAGTCAAAGAACAAACTGAATCAGATATCCTGGCACTATTCAGGACACTCCAAAAACACCTGGAGAGAAAGTCTGCGCTTTACTGGCACATTAAGACCTTTGAACGCTATATCAGCGAGAAAATCAACCCTGTAGGTTTGAGAATCCAAATTTTCCCTACTATGGAAAACATCACAACCCAACTCAAAAAAGAATGGGAAAACCAACTAAACGAGTGTTCACGGAATTTAATGATCCTTTTGCAAGAAGAATATTTAAGACAAATAAAAACCCTAGATCTTGACATTAAAAAAACCTACGAACAACTAGCCCCTCTCAAAAAGGCACAACTATACAGTGAACAAGAAAATAAACTTAAATCACATTTAGAAGACTATGGTAAGGATATCCTCAGGAAAAAAGAAAGAAAATATTGGCGCGATAAGAACGCCTTTGCCCAAGGCAGAGCCTATAGATGGGCCAATCAACTCTCCAACCGAAGAAATCAGTATGGCAAACCCACAGATAGAATGGGACAACCATACTACTCATCGGATTCATCTTCCTATAACTCTGGGACTGAACACTATAAAAATAGAAGAAGGGAACCCTCAAAACAACATGAAGCTCAACATAAAACTAATGAGGATAACTACCAGGAAACGGAACCCCAAGAAACCAATCCTGCAGAGGAACAAGGAACACACTCGGGAAACATGAACCCACCCCTCAAACCCCATAATTTCTTTACAAGATCCAAAGTGGACCCCAAACAACAACAAGGGGTTTTTTTAGGGAAAACAACTCCGAAACCGCCAAAGAAACACCAATCAGAGAAGAAACGGGAGGAAGAAAAACGGTCATAAATCTTTCATCTCATACACTGACGAATGACCAAAAAGAAGTACTATCTTTAGGACTCTCTTTTTGCCCAAATACCAACCTGGATAGATTCGAAACCATCAAAGATGTGAACCTATTTGCCAGAAATTTACTACTCAAAACCTTTTATCAAAAACAACCTCAACCCTCACAACCTGCATCCACATTAACCGCGGCTGAGTTCAGAGCCATCCGCGACCTCAATCTACTACTTCAGGAAAGTGACCTAGATGATTGGGACGATCCAACTGAATCTGATAAAGAACCTGACGAAGATGAACGGGAAACACCCCCTGACCAACTGTCCTTCAAAAGGAAATCTAATAAATTCCCATCCCTCAACCTTAACCCAGCAATTGCACTCTTCGTCCGACAAACCACCAAAGATATAGAATCAATTAAAGAGAAACAACACACGTCGAACTTAACAAACAAGCAAAAGCAAGCCCTCCAGGAACTTAGAAATAATGATGACATCATCATCAAACCCTCAGACAAGGGAGGAAATGTAGTCATCATGAACAAAGAAAAATATAAACACATGTGTCATACAATATTGTCGAATACTAAATGCTACAAGAAGATCCTTCCCATAATGACAAAATCCTATGAAGAAATTTTCTACTCCAAAATCGACAATGCATTCAAGAATGGCATCATCTCCCAAACATTGTGGGAATATATCAGAACACCGCATCCAAGAACCCCCACACTATACGCCCTACCGAAACTACACAAGAACTTGCATGATCCACCGGGAAGACCTATCATCTCGGGAAATGGAAGCATTTCAGAATCTATGAGCAGGGTCATAGACAGATACTTACGCCCTCATGTCAAAGAACTACCTTCATATACCCAAGATACCCTTCATCTCCTGAGGATACTCAACGACATCACTGTTCCAGAAGAAACATACCTAATCACTATAGACGTCGAATCATTATACAACAATATACCCCACACCAAAGGACTACAGGCAGTTGAAAACATACTTCATTGCCACAGTGAACGAGACCAAAACTTCAATAAATTCATCATTGACATGCTGGATTATATACTCAACCACAACATCTTCACCTTTGGCGGCAACTACTACATCCAAACATGTGGGGTAGCCATGGGAACCAGCTGCGCCCCATCTTATGCCAATATCTACCTAGGCTCATGGGAGCAAGAATTTTTATCAAACGAGGCAAACACCATCTACACTGACAAAATCCTTATATGGCAAAGATATATTGACGATATATTGATTATATGGAATGGACCGGAATACATGATAAAAGACCTATTAACCAAGATGAACCAGAACGAACATAATATGTTCTTCACGATGACCTATAACAAACATCAAGTATCTTTTCTCGACACCTTAATATATAAAGATACTATGGGCAAAATCTCCACCACACTGTTCAGAAAGGATACAGCAGGCAACTCGATTCTCCATGCCTCAAGTTTTCACCCTCAACCTCTAATCAACTCAATACCCTATAGCCAATACTTAAGGCTAAAAAGGAACTGCTCAGATCCAGCAAAATTCCAAATAGAAGCCAATGCACTAACTACTCGACTATCACAAAGAGGCTACACCAAAACATCACTACGCAAGGCCTTTAATCGTGCCAATCAACAAGACAGAGAAACACTGCTCTTTAAAAATAAAAAACCAACTCAAACTGAACCAGATACCCGAATAATCATCAGATTCACTAACGAACACCAGGAAATCAGAAATATCCTCACAAAAAATTGGTCCATCCTCTTGGAAGAACCCAGCACCTCTAAACTCCTACCTCAACATCCACCCATCACCTTCAGAAAAGCCGGCTCGCTACAACAACAATTGGTAAAAAGTGAATTCAAAGAAGGATCCAAAAAAGACCCCTGCAAAACAAAAGGCACGTTCCCCTGCGGGTCCTGTGCCCAATGTTACGTTATTTCCCAAACGATCAATACCATACTACCCAATGGTGACCCATTTCACCCGAAACATTTTTGCAACTGCAAGACCAGGGGAATAGTCTACATGATGACCTGCGAATGCGGGTCCTTCTATATAGGGAAAACCCGACAGGAGTTTGGCAAACGAGTAAGTCAACATCTTCAGACCATGCATGTTGGCAACTTTTATGTCCCACTAGGGAGACACGTAAAAGAATACCACAACTACAAAATGCCTAAAATCAAATTCATGGCCCTGGACAGGATCCACATCCCGCTACGAGGGGGTGATTGGAATAAAACCTTATTGCAATTGGAAATGCGATGGATTTCGCGACTTAAAGCTACTATCCCGCCTGGGTTAAATGAAGCACAAAGCTTCCGTCCTTTCTTACAAGGCTTTTCATCGGGGGAAAAAAGATTAAACCCCTACCAGGACACAGAACCGGCCCTGGAACCCCCAAAAGTATATGCATAATCTCAACTGACATTCCCCCCTCCAAGATTCATACAATCTGCACTCCCGACTTCACTATGGTTCACCATAGACCTTTTTGAATCCCATACAACATCATTGGGCTATTCTACTCAGTATCTTTTACCCAGTATCTTTTAACTGGCTAGACCGACCACAATCTCTCCCTCCGACCCACCCACATCCTCTCACAGACGTTTCTTCTTAATTTATATGCTGCAATTTTCATTTCATTTTATGTCCTAATTAATGTTACAATATTGTAATACGTATTATGTATACACATATGTGATGACACTGTTGCACAGTGCACCATCGCATAATCAAGTTCTTTAACCAGATTGTCCAACTTCCTTTTGCCTCCTTCCCTTAATCTCCAGGAGCTCCCGGCACGGTAAGCCCCGAATCCTCCGGGATCGGGGCATCTGAAACCGATGGGGGGGTCTCTCTACCTTCCTCTATCCCTGTCAGGGATCTCGGCTTCTACTCCGTTTCGGCGGCCACGAAGGCACGTCCGCACGGTTACAAGGGATGCGGTTTCCAGCCTCACGCAGGCGCGCATCACACCGTATCACGGACTCCGCCCATCGGCATCACACAGCGCACGACTGCGCATGCGTGACTGCCCATAAAAGGCCGGGGAACACTGCAATGTCTCAGTCTCTCCCGAACCCAGGGAGGAACACGGACCTTGCAGACAACGGCTGTTCATCACTTTGTTCACAGGAATCGTCTCCAAACGGACTAAGATCCTGCAACGGTTACTTTACCATTCAGGAACCAACCAAAATGTAAGTTTAGATTTGGTAGGAGACTTATTATATCTCCTAAACCAAACCTAACTTTTTCCCAACAATTTATGTACTTACTATCATCGGTATGTAATTAAGTCTATACACCTATAATTACAGACGATTACTATCAATGTGGGAGTTTCCCTAACCTCAACCACATTGGACCCTGGGACCAGACATGCTACCCAAGAAGTAATTATCACTATTATATTTATGAGCAAATCTCTGTATACCCAATTCCTTTCTAAAATCGCCATTTTCTCACCAACACAGCACACTGTTCCTGTAGCACCTGGAGAAACTTTGGGGAGGCAATACCCTAAGAAGTGGACAAATATGTATGTTTAACCATACTTTATATCAATTGTTTCTGAATCACCATGATATCATGATTTGATATTTATATATATTTATTCTCAATTATTCTTAGAATCGGTGACACATCCTTGATAAAGGCCTTGATAGGCCGAAACATGTCGGATTACCGATCAGGTCCCCTCTCTGCACCAATCCCTGTCCTTTGACAAGAGGAACTGCAGAGCTGGACCTATCCACGATACTTTCAAGTCACGTACTTATCACATGTAACACAACCTATATTTCCTCTTCACCTGCACAATGGGACTTTACCCATATATTCACTCCTCTGTTGTATATAAATACACTGTATAATAAATTTTATTTTATTTACTACTGCATACCTCCTTTACTCCTGCCCTTAAAATCCCATACCTGACCTGAGGCATCACAACCTACACAAGCTTTGAGGAGGAGGAACACCAACCACAGCAGGCATACCAGGGTGCTCGTTGTCACCTATCTGGTACCCGTGTTGTTGTACGTGGCTGGGGGGAAGAACAGACCTTCAATGAGATCAGTGAGGACAAGGAATTGGACATGAGTAGCTCGGCATCCAACCTTGTGCAAATGGGGTCTTTCATGCTGTCATGCCTTTTGAGGGACCCTCGTATAAAAAGGCTGAAAGAGAATGATCTGTACTGGGTGGCCACGCTACTAGACCCCCGGTATAAGCAGAAAGTGTCTGAAATGTTACCGAATTACCGGCAGTCGCAAAGGATGCAGCAGTTACAAAACAAGTTAAAAAGTATGCTTTACACAGCGTATAAGGGTGATGTCACAGCACAACGGGAATCTAACAGGGAAGAGGTGAAAGTAATCCTCCTCCTACCACAACCACGCCCACGCCGGCAAGGACAGGACGCTTTACAGACGTGTTGTTGATGGAGGACATGCGGAGCTTTTTAAGTCCTATGCATCACCACAGCCCTTTGGGGTCCACCCTCAGAGAACGACTCGACCGACAGGTAGCAGACTACCTTGCCTTAACTGCAGATAGACACTCTGAGGAGCGATGAACCCCTTGACTACTGGGTGTGCATGCTTGACCTGTGGCCTGAGCTATCCCAATTTGCCATAGAACTTCTGTCCTGCCCCGCTTCAAGTGTCTTGTCAGAAAGGACCTTCAGCGCAGCAGGAGGTATTGTCACTGAGAAGAGAAGTCGCCTAGGTCAAAAAAGTCTAGATTACCTCACCTTTATTAAGATGAATGAGGTATGGATCCCAAAGGGACTGACAGTGGGGGATGCATTTGACTAAAAAAGGCCTGATGAGATGCCTTGAGCTAAAAATGGTCCACATGCTGCTGTATTTAATCTCTGCATGCCGGATGACTTACGTGACTTCTCCGCCACCAACTACGGTTCAAGCCGCAATGTTTTAGTGAACTTTCTGCCTGAAAAACCTCAATTTTTCCGGCCGCTGCTACAGCAGCAGCTGCAACAATACCTACTTTTTCATGCATGTGTACATGCCTAATTTTTCTGGCCTCTGGTGCTACACTGTGGCTGCAAAAAAACAAAAAAAAAAAAAAAAAAAAGGCACATACATGTGTCAATTCCCCTTCGTGATCGTTACCTTGTTGTGGTGAAGGGGCTTGCGTATCACAATGAAGCGATCATCTCTAGGAGTGTGCTGGCAATGTTGGCACACCCCAGATGATAAGGTCGTTGCTTCATTATGAACAGACCAAAAGCGATCCGCTGGATAATTTTTCATAGAAAATACATTCATTTTCTTTATGATCATCTTGGGTGATCATTAACCGGTTGCCGACCGCCGCACGACTATATACTGCGACGGTCAGCCCCGGCCAGGCAGAGTGACGTATGGGTACGTCACTCGCCTGTCACTGAGTTGAGAGACAATTGCGGGCGCGCGCCCACCCGCCGCGGCTCGTTCACTGACAAGTCAGTGCGTGTGACCAGTGGACCCGATGTCCGCCGGTCACACTACGATCGCTCCGGTGAAGGGAGAAAGGTGGAGAGGCTTATGTAAACAAGCCGCCCGTCATTCTCCCTGGTGTAAAAATGAAGATCAGACGGTTCTACTATGTAGGACCGTTGATCTTTGTTTTTACACCAATAGCCATGTCCCTATACAGTTAGAATCACGCCCCTAGGACACACTTAACCCCTCCCTCTCCAATACAGTTAACCCCTTCCCTGCCAGTGTCATTTTTGCAGTAACAGTGCATATATATAGCACGGATTACTGCAGTAATGTCACTGGTAACCCCAAAAGTGTCAAAAATGTCAGTCAAGGGTCCGATCTGTCCGCCGCAATGTCGCAGTACCGAAAAAAAAAAAAAAAAAAAAAAAAAAAAAAAATCGCAGATCGCCGCCATTACGCGTTAAAAAAAAAAAAAAACACCAAAAATGACAAAAATCTTTCCCTTTGTTAGTAAACACGATAACTTTTGCGCAAACCAATCAAAATAGGCTTTTTGCGATTTTTTTTACCAAAACATGTAGCATAAAACAAATTGGCCGAAAATGTTAAAAAAAATTTGATTGTTACATTTTTTTGGGGGGGAATTTCATATAAAAAAAGTGAAAAATATTGTTATTTTTGCAAAATTGACGCTCTTTTTTTTGTTTATAGCGCATGATCAAGAAAAAAAAAAAAAAAAAAAAAAAAAAAAAAAAAAAAAAAAATCGCACAGGTGATCAAATACCACCAAAAGAAAGCTCTGTTTGTGGGAAAAAAGGACGTCAAATTAGTTTAGGTACAGCGTCGCACGACCGCGCAATTGTCCGTTAAAGTCACGCAGTAAAAAAATGCAAAAAACCCCCTGGTCTTTTAGCAGCCAAATCCTCCAGGGGTTTAGTGGTTAAAGCCTACTAGGCCAACAATGGGCCCACACTGCAGAATCATTGTTTTCTGGGTCACTTAATTGTCACTGAACTACCTCAGCACAACCATAAGCTTTGAAAAACCGCCATCGCCTGCAATCTCCCAAACGTGCGCATGAGCACAGTCATCACTACAGCAAGATTGACGCATAGAGGAATAAAATTTATGTCATGAGTGTGTCAACTATTGACAACTCTTTGCGGTTGTCTAAAATCTATTCGATACACGTCCCCTGATAGGGGACGTAACAGGGATTAAACTGATAAGAATAGTAACACTTAACACACCACTCATATAGGATGGCACAGTACATTGCACGGCGCACGCGCAGTGCCCAAAATTGGAAGTAAGAGGACAGACCAACCATCTTTTTCCATCTCTCGGTTCCTAAAATCTATTCCGTACACCGGCCCCTGATAGGGGACGTAACGTAACAGGGATTTAACTGATAAGAACAGATTTTTTTAATAAAAAAAAAAAAAAGGAGGAGGACAGCCTCTGCGGAGCTGGGTATTTTTTGGCCGTGTTACTGAATGCTCATGCACAATGGCTGTAGGCTCATGCGTCCTTTTGTGGAGGTGACAAACCTGGTCAGTCAAACCCAAGGCAACATCATCGACCTCAACCCTTATGTGTTTTTTCTGGAGCGTGCCCTGTGAAGAGTACTGGATCAGGCCGTAGATGAGCATGAAGAGGAAGAGTTGTGGTCCCCATCACCACCAGAAGCAGCCTGGTCGTTGTCGATTGCTGGACCTGTGGCAACGCAGAGAGAGGAGTCTGAAGAAGAGAAGTCAGAGGAGGAAGGTGGCTTTGAGGAGGTGGAAGACCGACCACAGCAGGTGTCCCAGGGGGCTTGTTGTCACCTTTCGGGGACCCTTGGTGTTGTACGTGGCTGGGTGGAGGAAGAGACCTTCAATGACATCAGTGAGGACAAGGAACGGGACATGGCTAGCTTGGTATCCAACCTTGTGCAAATGGCGAGTTTGCGGTTGTGCAAATGGACTGACTGACTTTTAAACGGGGAGTTTGGTCTGTCACTGTGAAGCGGGCGTAACCCTTACACTACCTGATTGATACAACATCATACCTAATCGTATACACACACACTGAATGTTTTAAAGCACGTTATTCCAAACAATTTAGGAACGTTAGGCGATTTATGCCCTTTATGGATTAAAACCCGACTCTGCGTCAACTACGTAATTTTCCATGGGAGTTTTGCCATTGATCCCCCTCCAGCATGCCAAAGTCCAGGTGTTAGTCCCCTTGAAACAACTTTTCCATCACTATTGTGGCCAGAAAGAGTCCCTGTGGGTTTTAAAATTTGCCTGCCTATTGAAGTCTATGGCGGTTCGCCCATATTCGCGGAGGTTCGCGAACGGCAAATTTTAGGTTCGCGACATCACTACTGTAGAACCTCATAAAGTTCAGGAGATGCATAAAAGTTTTCCGTTGTTACACAATAGCCCTGATTTAGCAATGGCTCAATTAGTGAAAGAACAGAAGATGTTGCCATTTCATAATTGCTGTATTTTTCATCAAATTTTGTTCCTTTTCCAGGGTATATCACTGAATTCCAAATGTATACAAGAAAGGGGGCACCCAAAATAGAGACTGCTGTGTCCTGTGTACCTGGGCACAGACCCGTCGAGGGACCCTATGGTAGTCCAAAAGGGTCTCAAGTGGTAAGTAGGGAGCCACCGCAGCCTGAATGAACTAGAGAGAAAAGACTGGTAGGGGCTAGAAGGAGCCTCTGGAGAACGGCTGCATTAAGGGATGCTCAGACCAACTTTATGTGAATAATCAAAAAAATCTTTATTGAAGATCAAAATGACACATGGTTTGAAAAATACCCCCAATATAGGGGAACAATGTACAAATATCAACAGATATGAAATGTAAATGACAGCACACAAGACATATAAAACCAAAAAACTTCACACATACAAGGCCGGCCACACACACACACACTGGAAGATCAGACCAGCAACGACCAGAGTAAGCTGCAAGTATTCCTACCGGGAATGTCAAGATGCTGCTATCTCATTGGTCTGCTGGTCGGCATGCCACAATGATGTATTATTCCTGGTATAAAATAACCAATAACTGCTGTACCAATAATTCAGAGGGTCATGACCTGCATGATTGAATCAATAATCAATCATGCAGGTCATGACCCTCTGAATTATTGGTACAGCAGTTATTGGTTATTTTATACCAGGAATAATACATCATTGTGGCATGCCGACCAGCAGACCAATGAGATAGCAGCATCTTGACATTCCCGGTAGGAATACTTGCAGCTTACTCTGGTCGTTGCTGGTCTGATCTTCCAGTGTGTGTGTGTGGCCGGCCTTGTATGTGTGAAGTTTTTTGGTTTTATATGTCTTGTGTGCTGTCATTTACATTTCATATCTGTTGATATTTGTACATTGTTCCCCTATATTGGGGGTATTTTTCAAACCATGTGTCATTTTGATCTTCAATAAAGATTTTTTTGATTATTCACATAAAGTTGGTCTGAGCATCCCTTAATGCAGCCGTTCTCCAGAGGCTCCTTCTAGCCCCTACCAGTCTTTTCTCTCGAATTCCAAATGTAGCCCATTGACGATTCGCATAGCATGTAGGATTTTTATGCCAAATCGTGCCCTCTTTGATGCAATGTATTGCACCCAGCTGAGCCTTCCCTTGTAGGCCATTAGACTTTCATCTATGCTGGGCACCGCTCCTCAGGAAGGATGTGCTGGAACTGGAGAGAGTCCAGAGAAGGGCAACAAAGCTAATAAAGCGACTGGAGGATCACAGCTCTGAGAAAAGACTACAACTTATTCTCTCTGGAGAAGAGATACTTGAGAGGAGATATGATATCAATGTACAAATACAGTACTGGCGACAAACTATTCAGTGAAAGGGAATATAAAAGGACTCACGGCCATTTGGTAAAATGAGAAGAAAAGCAGTTTAACCTAAATTGCCTAAAGCAGGGGTGTCAAACTCAATTTCATCATGGGCCACATCAGCAATGCGTTTGCCATCAAAGGGCCAGTTGTAGCTGGGTTGCACTATGTACACGGTGCAGAGTTCAGTATTACCTCAGGATTATTCTACGTACAGAGTGAAGGGTTCAGCAGCTCACTATGTACAGATGTCAGGGGTGCGCTACATACAGAGAGCAGGGTTCAGGGGTCCGCCCTGTACAGAGTGCAGGGTTCAGAGGTGCGCTGCGTACAGAGAGCAGGGTTCAGGGGTCCGCTACGTACAGAGAGCAGGGTTCAGGGGTCCGCTACGTACAGAGAGCAGGGTTCAGGGGTCCGCTACGTACAGAGAGCAGGGTTCAGGGGTCCGCTACGTACAGAGAGCAGGGTTCAGGGGTCCACTATGTACAGAGTGCAGGGGTCAGCAGCACGTTATGTACAGAGGGCAGGGGTGCGCTACGTACAGAGAGCAGGGTTCAGGGGTAATGACGTACAGAGAGCAGGGTTCAGGGGTCTGCTGCGTACAGAGAGCAGGGTTCAGGGGTCTACTATGTACAGAGTGCAGGGTTCAGAGGTGCGCTGTGCCCACTGTGCAACATCTCATTTCCACCGCTGATCCTGGGTTCGGACATCTGCACCCAGCACTCTGCCCCATCCCCTCACCTATAAACACATCTTTCTATACACCTCTTTAGCTCTCCTCCCTCCCCCCACCTTCCAAAGAAAACCACACATCTGTACTTTCTCCTACCTGATTTAAGATGGCATTTACAGAATGCTTTCATGGCCACTACTGCTACAAGTCCTCAAAATCCCGCCCTCAAGATGCAGCTGCTTGATGCAGATTAGAACACACAGCCACTGGAGCCGCCAGGTACCTCTGCCACTGACAGACTATGCTGAATCAACAGCGCATGCGCTCAGCTACACACAGCCAGGGAGAGGAGGAGGAGGAGAGTGCAGGAGAGTGTGTTTACTCCTGTTGCCAAGGAGACTTGTTCCGTGACAGCAGAAAGCAGCTGGTGAGAACAGGAGATGGCGGCTGGCGGCCGCTCCGCGGGCAACATCACAATACCCGGCGGGCTGGATTCAGCCCACGGGCCTTTTGTTTGCCACCTGTGGCCTAAAGGGTTCTAAACCATCAGAGCGGTAAGGATGTGGAATTCTCTTCCACAAGCGGTGCAAAACTATTAGATGGGCATCTTAACGACCACAACATACAGGGGTATACAATGTACTATTGACATAGTAACATATACACACACACTCATCATAGGTTGAACTGGATGGACTGGTGTTTTTTTTCAACCCCACTAACTATGTAACTATGAAAACCTTCAGATTTTTAGAGAAATTTTTGGGTACGTTCATTTTTCACCATTTTGCAAAAAAGGCGCAATGTAAAATTTACAAAGATTTGTTATTTATTAACAACACAGGATAAGATTTTATATTTAGTAGGAATTCAGCAGGAATTTTGTAAAATTAGCTGTGTTTTTATCTGCCAGTAATGCTTTTAGTGTATTTTTTACTAAAATATTGCTTTGATAAACATTCGCGCAAATTCTGTGTGGCCTAAAAAATCAGTAGCACCTTCTTTTTATTCTAGACCTCGTATGCTTTCAGAAAAATGTATAGTTTTGGAGATCTTTCACAAATTCTGAAAGCTGTAGGAGAAAAATGAAAACCTTCAGATTTTTAGAGAAATTTGGATATTTACACTTTTGCCTCTGTTCGATTTTCAATATTTTTCAAAAGGCGCAAATTTAAAGTAACAAATATTTGTAATTTATTACCTTAATACAGTTTAACCACTTAAGCCCCGGAGGATTTGGCTGCTAAAAGACCAAGGGGTATTTTGCGATTCGGCACTGCGTGACTTTAACGGACAATTGCGCGGCCGTGCGAAGCTGTACCTAAACGAATTTGGCGTCCTTTTTTTCCCACAAACAGAGCTTTCTTTTGGTGGTATTTCATCACCTGTGCGATTTTTATTTTTTGCGCTATAAACAAAAAAAAGAGCGTCAATTTTGCAAAAACAACAATATTTTTCAAATTTTTTTTATATGAAATTCCCCCCCAAAAAAAATGTAAAAATCAAAATTTAACATTTTCGGCCAATTTGTTTTATGCTACCTATGTTTGGAGAAAAAAAAAAAAAAAAAAAAAAAAAATCGCAAAAAGCGTATTTTTATTGGTTTGCGCAAAAGTTATCGCGTTTACTAATAAAGGGAAAGATTTTTGTCATTTTTGTTGTTTATTTTTAAACGCGTAATGGCGGCGATCTGCGATTTTTTTTGCGGTACTGCGACATTGGGGTGGACAGATCGGACCCTTGACTGACATTTTTGACACTTTTGGGGTTACCAGTGACATTTCTACAGTAATCAGTGCTATACATATGCACTGATACTGTAAAAATACACTGGTAGTGAAGGGGTTAACTTTATTTGAGAGGGAGGGGCTGTGTGTCTCTAGGGGCGTGATTCTTACTGTGATTGGCTGTGGCTTGAGGTGTAAGAACACTGATCAACGGTCCTACATTGTAGAACCGTGTGATCGGTGTTTCTACACCGGGGAGAATGACAGGTGGCTTGTTTACACAAGCCGCCTGACTTTCTCCCTCTCCCCGACGATCGCCGAGTGACCGGCGGACATCGGGTCCACCGGTCACACGCGCGGGGGGAGCGTGCCCGCTTCCCAGAGCCTCACAGGCTAGCGACGTAGACCTACGTCGCTCTGCCTGTTAGGGGCTGACTGCCACAGTAAATATACTGTGCGCAGTCAGCAAGCGGTTAAGCTTGTATGTTTAGTAGAAATTTTGTAAAACTTGCTGTGTTTTTATCTGCAAATAATGATTTTAGTGGATTTTTAGCAACAATATTGTTTTTAATAAACATTTAAGCAAATATCTTGGGACCTTAAAAATCAGTAGCACCTTCTTTTTATTCTACTGGTCATGTGCTTTCAGAAAATATGTATGGTTTGGGGGATCTTTTACAAACTCTAAACGCTATAAGTGAAAAATAAGAAAAAGCAAAGGAAAATTTTCAGAAATGGTCTGGCCAGCTGAGTTTAAAAGTGGATCACAGGGCCTGGCAGCGAAAGGGTTAAAAACAGGTGCTAACTGGTTGTGCAAACAGGCATAAATAACTGCGGCTGCCGATAGAATGTTATTGCATTGTAGAGGCACAGTAGCCACTGCTATCTGCTGTTAATTTCAGCCGCAGAATCAGTATGTCAAATAACATTTAAAAACAATTTGTTTTCTTTATACTTGAGCTATTGAGCTCCCTGGGCAAGCTGCCACTATGTTCGGCAGGACGGTCCTCCTGTGCGAACCCATGTAGGTATATGTCGGTCGCACGCCTGCAGCTAGGGGGCGACCCCCCACTCGGCAGCGGGGACTCCGATGCACTCTGATTGCCGCCTGACACCCGCGATCACTCCCCGCTGAGAGAGAAGGACTGGCAGCTGTTGTGAACACAGCTGACCCTTCTTTTCTCTGCAATGATCACAGAGCTCCTGTGATCCTTCTATATAGAATCACAGGTCTCTGTGATCATTTCACAAGCCACGCCCCCCACAGTTATACAAAAACAAGGAAGCTGATACAGTCTAAATACTCAATATATGTATATATACATTACTTACACTATGATTTTACTTTATAGATGCATGATGTGCATCCACCCCTGAGGAAGCGAATTATACTTTGTATATGATGCAGGGCTTTTATCATGGTTTTCATGTATATGCCTATGTAGCGGCCAGAGGAGTAGGGGACCGCAATGCAGAATTCAAGTACGGTACAGCAGACAATGAGGCTGAAGCAGAAACCGGCTTTATTAACCAACAGAGTATAATGGCCGGAGAATGATGTTAACAGTAATAACAGATTACATAGGTTTACAGCAAAGTTAACTGCAACGTGATACATAAAATGGCGCTCCCGCCAACGCACACACAGGAATACAGGCTACTCTGCTATATGATCCTATCTGATTCCCGCTAACTGGGACACGTTGCTGCAACACTCTGTCTACAGAAACCTGCTCTATGCCCTGCCACAGGTTAGCACCGGTGCACACTCACAGTTCTGTAGGTACAGCTGCTTTATCTCAGTCTCTGTGATGGTGGATGCAGTAAGGTCTCTGGATCTGTTCCTTGCTGTCTGTAGCTGCAGTCTCTTATGCACTGGTCTGGGTTTCTTTGCAGGTTGTTTATCTTGCTCTTTCACTTGGAGGCCACTGCAGTCTGGCCCCTTGCTCTGTAACTTGCTTGAGGTGCTCTGGGATGTTCTCTCCTCTCTTTCTCTGGTTCTCAGCTGCAGTCCGTAGTACCACAGTTCAGCTCTGTCTCCTCTGGCAAGATCCTGTTGCTCTGTCCCTGGATTATACAGTCTATATGCCCCCTCAAGGCCACAGCATACTGTCCCTTTTCTCAGCTCAGCACAGCCATCGAGACACGACACCACACCGTCCCAGGAACTTCCTGCTTCCTCCTCCTTTCCAGAAAGATTCCCTCACTTAAAGCAACAACAACTGTGGCTTATTCTCATTAACAACAACAGTGACATCTTGTGGCTGAAAGATGCATGACAGTCTGTGGGACTTTCTCAATAGAAGTACAGTGTAATGGAGTTTAGTCATTCAAGGGGCTGACCCCCTACACCTATGTGGGATTTTATTATTATATGCTATTATTAAATCAGTCTATCCTGTTGTACTAGACTGGACAATACAAATTTTGTCATTTGTTTAATAAAATTACTTGAACTATATGGTATGTATTATTTTGTCTTGATAAGTGTGGTGCCTCATATAAAGTCCCCTGGGAAAATGCAGCTACTTTTATAGCTTCCTTGTTTTTGTATGGACATTGGGGCTCTGATGTTCATTGTCACCATGTTCCCATGATTGACGGGTGACACCGACTATTTACTGCTGGCAGCAGGCATGTCGTTGGGGGGACGCCCAATGCAAGCGTTTGGGGACTTTCATGACGGAGCAGAGCCTCACTTTTTTGGCACCATTCCTGGGTTTTCATTTTTTATCACTGTCACAACTAATGAGTCCATTTTTTTTACTTTGTTGTTTTTTAATTATTTTTTCCTTCTTAGCCCTCACTTTTAAGCAACAGTGTTTGGCTGTTGAAGTAATTTGCCCTACACTATATACATTATATAATCTAACCCTGCCAGTCAGCACTACTTTTGGTCATTCATACCTCATACACTTATTTTTACAGTCCCTGCCTGGCTTATTGGTTTCTTTAATCTTCCCTTTCTTAATCCGTATTTAGATACATGGGCATACACCTCATCACCACCAGCTCTGTCCTCCTCACCACCCCTTCGCCCCTTGGCCCCCCCCCCCACAGCTCCCGGGTTAGACTTTCCGGGCAACCACAGTTTCCAGTTTTGTCCTGTTTAGACTGATCCAGTAAGTACAGAACATTGATGGCTTATCTGTCCAATATTGGTCTCATTACTCATGATACAGTCTAGATACCCAATATATGTATATATACATTACTTACACTATGATTTTACTTTATAGACGCATGATGTGCATCCACACCTGAGGAAGCAAATTATACTTCGAGAAATGCGTGTATATGATGCAGCGCTTTTATCATGGTTTTCATGTATATGCCTATGTTGGAATTGTATTATTATATGCTATTATTAATCAGTCTATCCTGTTGTATTGGACAATACAAATTTTGTCATTTGTTTAATAAAATTATTTGAACCATATGGTATGTAACTATTATTTTGTCTTGATAAGTGTGGTGCCCTTATATAAAGTCCCCTGGGCAAATGCAGCTACTTTTGTAGCTTCCTTGTTTTTGTGGTTATTGTAGTAATGTCACTGGACCCCACAAAAGTGTCAAAAATGTCAGTCAGGGATCTGATCTGTCCGCCGCAATGTCTCAGTCCCGCAAAAAATGGCAGATCGCCGCCATTACTAGTAAAAAAAAATAAATAAAATAAAAATGACATAAATCTTTCTTGTAGTTAGTAGACGGGATAACCTTTGTGCAAACCAATCAAAATACGCTTATTGCGATTTTTTTTACCAAAAATAGGTAGCAAAAAATAAATTGGCTTAAAATGTTAAAACATTTAGTTTTTTACACTTTTTTTTGATAATGTTATATAGCAGAATGTGAAAAATATAGTTTTTTTTTTTTTTTTTTTTTTTTTAGGAAGTCTCGCCCTTTAGTTGATTATAGCACAAAAAATAAAAATTGCAGAGGTGATCAAATACCACCAAAAGAAAACTCTATTTGTGGCAAAAAAAGGACATCAATTTTATTTGGGTACAGTGTCCCACGACCACGCAATAGTCCACTAAAATAACGCAGTGCCGAATCGCAAAATATGGCCTGGTCAATAAGGGGGAAAATCTTCCGGTACAGGGGTGGTTAAGGTCTCCCATGCTCCGCCCCTTTTTGAAAATCTCATGAGGGGGAGGGGCATAGTCAATATCACACAAAGCGCAGGTGTCCAAAGGTTTGAGAAACCTGATGCAAAAGCTTAATAGAAGAATCAAGCTGCCATTGTCTGATTAGCAATTTCTAATCGGTTTTTATGTTTACACTATTGAATGAACCACATTGTTCACACACACACGATCAAGGCACTACAACTGAATTATAAAAAAAAAACACATGCAGAATCTGCATTTGGTGTTAACAAATGACAAATAAAATAAATGTATTTACTTTGAAATGTACTAACTTGAAAGTCTTAAAATAAATACCATTAAGTATATTAACTTAAATATATATATATATATATATATATATTTACAAGTACATAACTGTTCTCATCCAAGTTGGAAAATAAAACATATAAACTTTAACTGGATAAATGTTGCAGGTTAGGAACTGCAAACATCTACACTCGACTACATTTTTAGGAGGTCCTCCTAAAGAAGACATCAGGGGTAGTGTTGAGCGAACACGGACTGTATTATTCGTGTTCATACCGAATAATTGGATTTTTGCTACCCGAACACGAACACGGACACTTTACTGTATATTCGGGTAAAAATCCGTGTTCGGTCGTTTTATTTCCGGGTTTTGCATGCTTTGGCGCTCTTTTCATGGCGGGCTTTCAACAGCCAATCAACAATCGTTTAACTGGTGTGCCTTAAGCCATCCCAGCCATGCCTGCAAATGTCTCAGTAGCTGTGATTGGCCGTCTGAAGCATGTGACCAAGTCTTTATAAGTTCGAGGCAGCCGCAGCGGCGTCATTATGCTGCTTAGATCAGGGACAGAGCACACATCAACGTGCTGGCTGCTGATTAGGGAAAGATAGGCAGGAAAAAAACATTTGTGTCCGGATAGAATTGAGGGACAGGTCGGAGTGTTTAGGCAGGGCGAGTTGTAGGCATTTTAGGGATAGAGTCTGCTGAATTATAGGGTCAGTGTGTTCTACAAACTACAATCGATATTGCTGTGTGGGGTGGGGTCTGCACTTAGTTCTCCTGATCTACGATCTCTTCTCAATCCTGTTAGGGACAGAGTCTGCTGAATTTTAGGGAAAGTGTGTTCTACAAACTACAATCGATATTGCTGTGTGGTGTGGGATAGGAGATAGGCAGGTGTCAGTGATCCACATCCATTTTTCTGTGTGTGGGCTGCAGTGAACACAATCTTTTTGGGGTGCAGTGAACACAATCCTTTTGGAGTGCAGTGAACAAAATCTTTGTGGGGTGCAGTGAACAAAACCTTTGTGGTGGTACAGTGAACACAATCTTTGTGGGGTGCAGTGAAGACAATCCTTGTGGGGTGCAGTGAAGACAATCCTTGTGGGGTGCAGTGAACAAAATCTTTGGGGGGGGGTACAGTGAACACAATCTTTGTGGGGTGCAGTGAACAAAACCTTTGTGGGGTGCAGTGAACACAATCCTTGTGGGGTGCAGTGAAGACAATCCTTGTGGGGTGCAGTGAACAAAATCCTTGTGGGGTGCAGTGAACAAAATCTTTGGGGGTACAGTGAACACAATCTTTGTGGGGTGCAGTGAACAAAACCTTTGTGGGGTACAGTGAACAAAACCTTTGTGGGGTACAGTGAACAAAACCTTTGTGGGGTACAGTGAACACAATCTTTGTGGGGTGCAGTGAAGACAATCCTTTTGGAGTGCAGTGAACACAATCTTTGTGGGGTACAGTGAACACAATCTTTGTGGGGTGCAGTGAACAAAACCTTTGTGGGGTACAGTGAACACAATCTTTGTGGGGTGCAGTGAACACAATCTTTGTGGGGTGCAGTGAACACAACCTTTGTGGGGTGCAGTGAACACAACCTTTGTGGGGTACAGTGAACACAATCTTTGTGGGGTACAGTGAAAAAAACCTTTGTGGGGTACAGTGAACACAATCTTTGTGGGGTACAGTGAACACAATCTTTGTGGGGTGCAGTGAACAAAACCTTTGTGGGGTACAGTGAACACAATCTTTGTGGGGTGCAGTGAACAAAACCTTTGTGGGGTACAGTGAACACAATCTTTGTGAGGTGCAGTGAAGACAATCCTTTTGGAGTGCAGTGAACAAAATCTTTGTGGGGTACAGTGAACACAATCTTTGTGGGGTGCAGTGAACAAAATCTTTGTGGGGTGCAGTGAACACAATCCTTGTGGGGTGCAGTGAAGACAATCCTTGTGGGGTGCAGTGAAGACAATCCTTGTGGGGTGCAGTGAAGACAATCCTTGTGGGGTGCAGTGAACAAAATCTTTGTGGGGTGCAGTGAACACAATCTTTGTGGGGTGCAGTGAACACAATCTTTGTGGGGTGCAGTGAACACAATCCTTTTGGAGTGCAGTGAACACAATCTTTGTGGGGTACAGTGAACACAATCTTTGTGGGGTGCAGTGAAGACAATCCTTGTGGGGTGCAGTGAAGACAATCCTTGTGGGGTGCAGTGAACAAAATCTTTGGGGGGTACAGTGAACACAATCTTTGTGGGGTACAGTGAACACAATCTCATACTTCTGAAGCTTTGAGGGTGCTGCCTCTTCTATACTCCTCCTCCTCCTCTTCCTCATCCATCCTTTTAGGTGTACAAACAATAGTAATTGGGGCCTAGTGTGCTTCTGTACGTGTGAAAAACATACACTTTTTTTTGATCATATTTCCTATTCCGCTATTCAAAAACCTTTGGGGCTCAATTAAATTGCGGAATAGTCTGTGTCGGTACGTGTGAGATCCACCTTTCCAAGTTTTTGGGGTTCATCTCATACTTCTGAAGCTTTGAGGGTGCTGCCTGTTCTATACTCCTCCTCCTCCTCTTCCTCATCCATCCTTTTAGGTGTACAAACAATAGTAATTGGGGCCTAGTGTGCTTCTGTACGTGTGAAAAACATACACTTTTTTTTGATCATATTTCCTATTCCGCTATTCAATAAAAACCTTTGGGGCTCAATTAAATTGCGGAATAGTCTGTGTCGGTACGTGTGAGATCCACCTTTCCAAGTTTTTGGGGTTCATCTCTTACTTCTGAAGCTTTAAGGGTGCTGCCTGTTCTATACTCCTCCTCTTCCTCATCCATCCTTTTAGGTGTACAAACAATAGTAATTGGGGCCTAGTGTGCTTCTGTACGTGTGAAAAACATACACTTTTTTTTGATCATATTTCCTATTCCGCTATTCAATAAAAACCTTTGGGGCTCAATTAAATTGCGGAATAGTCTGTGTCGGTACGTGTGAGATCCACCTTTCCAAGTTTTTGGGGTTCATCTCATACTTCTGAAGCTTTGAGGGTGCTGCCTGTTCTATACTCCTCCTCCTCCTCCTCTTCCTCATCCATCCTTTTAGGTGTACAAACAATAGTAATTGGGGCCTAGTGTTTTTCTGTACGTGTGAAAAACATACACTTTTTTTTGATCATATTTCCTATTCCGCTATTCAATAAAAACCTTTGGGGCTCAATTAAATTGCGGAATAGTCTGTGTCGGTACGTGTGAGATCCACCTTTCCAAGTTTTTGGGGTTCATCTCATACTTCTGAAGCTTTGAGGGTGCTGCCTGTTCTATACTCCTCCTCCTCCTCCTCCTCCTCATCCATCCTTTTAGGTGTACAAACAATAGTAATTGGGGCCTAGTGTGCTTCTGTACGTGTGAAAAACATACACTTTTTTTTGATCATATTTCCTATTCCGCTATTCAATAAAAACCTTTGTGGCTCAATTAAATTGCGGAATAGTCTGTGTCGGTACGTGTGAGATCCACCTTTCCAAGTTTTTGGGGTTCATCTCATACTTCTGAAGATTTGAGGGTGCTGCCTGTTCCATACTCCTCTTCCTCATCCTCCCTTTAGGGTAGGAAAAAATTTAATCGGGCCTAGTCTGTGTTTGTACGTGTGAGATACACAGTTTTTTATCCTATTCCGCTATTCAATACACACCCTTTTGGTGTAAAAAACATTAAATTGCGGCATAGTTTGCATATTTGACTGTGAGATACACCCGTGCGATACTGTTGTTCTTTTGTTCCGCTATTCAATAAAGACCTTTCTAGGGCAAGATCTTAAATTTCAGAAATATGAGGAGAGCGTCAAATAGGGGCCGTGGCCTGGGTCGTGGTGGTGCTGCTGCTAGAGCTCCTGTTGCAAGGAGAGGACGTGGTCGATCTGTGCCAGCTACACGCACAAGTGAAACACCTTCCTCAAGTGTGAGTAGGCGACAGAACCTGCATCAGTATTTGGTAGGGCATCATACGCCTCTAGAAGTGATGAGGCCAGAACACAGAGAGGCGATAGTAGATTGGTTTGCTGCTGACAGTGCCTCCAGTTCCTTCACATTGTCTCCCACCCAGTCTACTGCAGAAAGGTCAGAGTTGGCACCTGCAGCCAATGTCCAACCGTCTTTCACCTCACCCCCTTGCAAATCAGGCAAGCAGTCTGAGCCCCAAGCCATAGAGCAGTCTCTTATTCTTTTTGAGGACTCTGTCAGCAGGGTTTCCCAGGGCCATCCACCTAGCCCTGCCCCAGAAGTGGAAGAGATTGAGTGCAGCGATGCCCAACCACTTATTTCTCAAGATGAGTACATGGAAGGACCATCACAGCACGTCTCCGATGATGACGAAACGCAGGTGCCAACTGCTGCGGCGTTCAGCATTGTGGAGACCGACAGGGAGTGCAGGGGTGAAGACTGGGTGGAAGATGATGTGGAGGACGATGAGGTCCTCGACCCCACATGGAATGAAGGTCATGCAGGTGACCTGAGTAGTTTGGAGGAAGAGGCGGTGGTCGCACAGAGCCACCAGCACAGCAGAAGAAGAGGGAGCAGGGTGCAGAAGCGGAGCGGCCGTGCCCTAGACACTACGCCTGCTACTGCCCAACGCAGCAAGGGAACGAGCGCACCAAAGTCAGCTCAAAAGAGTTCTCTAGCGTGGAAGTTCTTTAGAAAATGTGCTGATGACAGGACACGAGTGGTTTGCACCCTGTGCAATCAGAGCCTGAAGCGAGGCATAAACCTTCTCAACCTGAGCACAACCTGCATGATCAGGCATCTAAGTGCAAAGCACGAGCTGCAGTGGAGTACACACCTTCAAAACCAAGAAACGTCTCTGGCTCATCCTGCTTCCTCTTCTGCTGCAGTCTCGGCCGCTCCAGCCACCTCTGTAGTCATACCGGCACCTGCCACCCCGCAAACAGACGATCTGTCAGCAACACCACCACCTGGGTCACCAACAACCATCTCCACAATGTCCCGTGGAAGCGTTCAGCTTTCCATCTCCCAAACACTTGAGAGGAAGAGGAAGTACCCCCCTACCCACCCGCGATCCCTGGCCCTGAATGCCAGCATTTCACAATTATTGGCCTTTGAAATGCTGTCATTCCGTCTGGTGGAGACGCCCAGTTTTAAAAAGCTTATGTCGGTGGCTGTCCCACAGTACGTCGTGCCCAGCCGCCACTACTTTTCCAGGCAAGCCATCCTTTCCCTGCACAACCAAGTGGGGGAAAAAATCAGGTGTGCACTGCGCAACGCCATCTGTGCCAAGGTCCACCTAACTACCGATACGTGGACCAGTAAGCACGGTCAGGGGCGTTATATCTCCCTAACGGCACACTGGGTAAATGCAGTGGCGGATGGGCCTGAGGCGGATAGCAATTTGGCACATGTCCTTCCACCACCGAGGATTGCAGGGCGCTTCAGTTTGCCTCCTGTTCCTAACTCCTCCTACTCCGCTTCCTCATCCTCTACCGCCTCCTCATCCGGACAGCGTAATACCTTCACCACCAACTTCAGCACGGCCAGGGCTAAACGACAGCAGGCAGTTTTACAACTTGCCTGTTTGGGGGACAAACCACACACCGCGCAGGAGTTGTGGAGGAGCATGAAACAGCAGACAAATGAGTGGTTGCTGCCAGCGAGCCTCAAGCCCGGCCTGGTGGTGTGCGATAACGGGCGAAATCTCATAGCAGCTCTGGGCCTAGCCGGTTTGACGCACATCCCTTGCCTGGCGCATGTGCTGAATTTGGTGGTGCAGAGGTTCCTTAAAAACTACCCCGATATGTCAGAGCTGCTGCAGAAAGTGCGGGCCGTCTGTGCGCACTTTCGGCGTTCTCACCCTGCTGCTGCTCGCCTGGCAGGGCTGCAGCGTAACTTCGGCCTTCCCGCTCACCGCCTCATATGTGACGTGCCCACAAGGTGGAACTCCACCTTGCACATGCTGCAAAGACTGTGCGAGCAGCAGCAGGCCATAGTGGAGTTTCAGCTGTAGCACGCACGCGTGAGTCGCTCTGCGGAACAGCACCACTTCACCACCAATAACTGGGCCTCCATGCGAGACCTGTGTGCCTTGTTGCGCTGTTTTGAGTACTCCACCAACATGGCCAGTGGCAATGACGCCGTTCTCAGCTTAACTATCCCACTTCTATGCCTCCTTGAAAAAACAATTCGGGCGATGATGGAAGAGGATGTGGCACAGGATGAGGAGGAGGAGGAGGAGGAGGATGAAGAGGTAACATTTCAAAGGCTTTCAGGGCAGTCATTCGCAAGGGGCTCCGAGGGTGGGTTCCTGCACACACAAACGCCAGGGACACAATTGTCCAGCAGGGGCACAGTTCTGGAGGATGAGGAGGATGAGGAGGAGGAGCTGGAGGAGGAGATGGAACCATGTTCACAGCAGGGTGGCACCCAGGCCAGCTCATGGCCATCACTGGTGCGTGGCTGGGGGGATACAGAGGACACGGACGATACACCTCCCACAGAGGACAGCCTTTCGTCGCCTCTGGGCAGCCTGGCACACATGAGCGATTACATGCTGCAGTGTCTCCACAATGACCGCCGAGTTGCCCACATTCTAACTTGTGCTGATTACTGGGTGGCCACGCTGCTGGATCCCTGTTACAAGGACAACGTACCGTCCTTAATTCACTCATTGGAGCGCGATCGCAAGATGCGCGAGTACAAGCGCACGCTGGTAGACGCGATGCTGCTGGCATTCCCATCTGACAGCGGGGCCACAGTGGAAGCACAAGGCAGAGGAGGAGGAGGAGGTCGCCAACTCAACCAGGGCACCGCCAGCACCTCAGAAGGCAGGGTTAGCATGGCCGAAATGTGGAAAAGCTTTGTCAGCACGCCACAACAAACAGCAGCACCAGCAGCTCAGATGGAACGTCTTAGCAGGAGGCAGCATTTTACCAACATGGTGGAGCAGTATGTGTGCACACGCCTACATGTAGTGAATGAGGGGTCTGCCCCCTTCAACTTCTGGGTCTCCAAATTGGGCACATGGCCTGAGCTTGCCCTTTACGCCTTGGAGGTGCTGGCGTGCCCTGCAGCCAGTGTATTATCTGAACGGGTATTTAGCACGGCTGGGGGTGTTATAACAGACAAGCGCAGCCGCCTGTCCAGAGACAATGTGGACAAGCTCACGTTCATTAAAATGAACCAGGCATGGATCCCACGGGACTTTTCCGTACCTTGTGCAGAATAGCAATGGATACCGACCTTACCCACCCATTGTTCCATTTTTGCTCTTTCTCACTCTTTTGGGGTGTACCCTCATTTAAAATTTGTGAAAAGAAGCAGTGTTGGCTACCTCGTCCTCCTCCTCAGGGCCAGATTAAACGTAGGGGCTATTGGAGCTGCAGCTCCATGCAGGCCCCTACCTTTTATATAGGCCCCGGGTTGGCCATATTCACTGTGACCGCTCTTCTGTCACTTGTAAACACAGAAGTCTGGCTTCTATGCTCGCTTCCCCAGGCAGCACCCTCAGAACCTCCCCACACAGCGCGAAGGCCGGACAAGGAGGGACAGTTGCCGATGCATGGATGTGTTTATGGGCTTCAGAGACAGCATCCCATGTTGAATTAGGCATGCATGGCTGCACCCTTCCTCCTCTGGGTGCATGCCAAGGCACGGCCCTTAAGGCCCTTCAAAATCCTCAGCACCAAGACCATGATGCTCTTAATCCGGCCCTGGTCCTCCTCCACCGCCGCTTCCACCTACACTGCCCATAGGTGTGCGCAGCCTATTGCATTAGGGTGTGCACCCCAAAGTTGAAATACACATGCATGTGTTTGCCTACATGTACATGGCCCCGATACATTACTCTCCCTGCTGGCAAAGAGAAATAGAGCAGAGCAGGTGCGAGGGAGATCTTTCCCATCTCCTCACTGGCAAACAGAGCGATAATGCTATGTGCCCTAGGTGATTAGGGTGTGCCCAGGTACACCAGGCACACCCTGTGCACACGCCTATGACACCGCCACATCCACCACCACCTCAACCTCCCTCCTACTCCATATGGGCCTCGTCCTTCAGAGATGAAGAACATTGTTTTATTTTTCTGTTTTTTTTTGTTGTTTTAAGTTATTTCCCTATCCACATTTGTTTGCAGAGCACTTGCCATGCTCTTAACTACGTTTTGCTGCCATTTGCAGCACTCTAGCCCTTTCCATTGGTGTTTTAGAGCCATTTTAGTGCCTTAAAGTTCGGGTCTAGGGTTGAGCGGACACCTAGATGTCCGTGTTCGACGGGTTTGGCCGAACTTTAAAAAAAAGTCCGGGTCCGTGTCCCGGACTTTTACCGAACTTTTCCCGGACACCGAACCCCATTGAAGTCAATGGGGACCCGAACTTTAAGGCACTAAAATGGCTCTAAAACACCAAAGGAAAGGGCTAGAGTGCTGCAAATGGCAGCAAAACGTAATTAAGAGCATGGCAAGTGCTCTGCAAACAAATGTGGATAGGGAAATAACTTAAAACAACAAAAAAAAACAGAAAAATAAAACAATGTTCTTCTTCATCTCTGAAGGACGAGGCCCATATGGAGTAGGAGGGAGGTTGAGGTGGTGGTGGATGTGGCGGTGACATAGGCGTGCGCACAGGGTGTGCTGGGTGTGCCTGGGCACACCCTAATCACCTAGGGCACATAGCATTGCCAGTGAGGAGATGGGAAAGATCTCCCTGGGACCTGCTCTGCTCTATTTCTCCTTGCCTACAGGTACATGGCCCCGATACATTACTCTCCCTGCTGGCAAACACATGCATGTGTATTTCAACTTTGGGGTGCACACCTTAATGCAATAGGCTGCGCACACCTATGGGCGGTGTAGGTGGAAGCGGCGGTGGAGGAGGACCAGGGCCGGATTAACAGCATCATGGGCTTGGTGCTGAGGATTTTGAAGGGCCTTAAGGGCCGTGCCTTGCCATGCACCCAGAGGAGGAAGGGTGCAGCCATGCATGCCGAATTCAACATGGGATGCTGTCTCTGAAGCCCATAAACACATCCATGCATCGCCAACTGTCCCTCCTTGTCCGGCCTTCACGCTGTGTGGGGAGGTTCTGAGGGTGCTGCCTGGGGAAGCGAGCATAGAAGCCAGACTTCTGTGTTTACAAGTGACAGAAGAGCGGTAAAAGTGAATATGGCCAACCCGGGGGCCTATATAAAAGGTAGGGGCCTGGAGCTGCAGCTCCAATAGCCCCTACATTAATCTGGCCCTGAGGAGGAGGACGAGGTAGCCAACACTGCTTCTTTTCAAAAATTTTAAATGAGGGTACACCCCAAAAGAGTGAGAAAGAGCAAAAATGGAACAATGGGTGGGTAAGGTCGGTATCCATTGCTATTCTGCATAAGGTACGGAAAAGTCCCGTGGGATCCATGCCTGGTTCATTTTAATGAACGTGAGCTTGTCCACATTGTCTCTGGACAGGCGGCTGCGCTTGTCTGTTATAACGCCCCCAGCCGTGCTAAATACCCGTTCAGATAATACACTGGCTGCAGGGCACGCCAGCACCTCCAAGGCGTAAAGGGCAAGCTCAGGCCATGTGCCCAATTTGGAGACCCAGAAGTTGAAGGGGGCAGACCCGTCATTCACTACATGTAGGCGTGTGCACACATACTGCTCCACCATGTTGGTAAAATGCTGCCTCCTGCTAAGACGTTCCATCTGAGCTGCTGGTGCTGCTGTTTGTTGTGGCGTGCTGACAAAGCTTTTCCACATTTCGGCCATGCTAACCCTGCCTTCTGAGGTGCTGGCGGTGCCCTGGTTGCGTTGGCGACCTCCTCCTCCTCCTCCTCTGCCTTGTGCTTCCACTGTGGCCCCGCTGTCAGATGGGAATGCCAGCAGCATGGCGTCTACCAGCGTGCGCTTGTACTCGCGCATCTTGCGATCGCGCTCCAGTGAGTGAATTAAGGACGGTACGTTGTCCTTGTAACGGGGATCCAGCAGCGTGGCCACCCAGTAATCAGCACAAGTTAGAATGTGGGCAACTCGGCGGTCGTTGTGGAGACACTGCAGCATGTAATCGCTCATGTGTGCCAGGCTGCCCAGAGGCAACGAAAGGCTGTCCTCTGTGGGAGGTGTATCGTCCGTGTCCTCTGTATCCCCCCAGCCACGCACCAGTGATGGCCATGAGCTGGCCTGGGTGCCACCCTGCTGTGAACATGGTTCCATCTCCTCCTCCAGCTCCTCCTCCTCCTCATCCTCCAGAACTGTGCCCCTGCTGGACAATTGCGTCCCTGGCGTTTGCGTGTGCAGGAACCCACCCTCGGAGCCCCTTGCGAATGACTGCCCTGAAAGCCTTGGAAATGTTACCTCTTCATCCTCCTCCTCCTCCTCATCCTGTGCCACATCCTCTTCCATCATCGCCCGAATTGTTTTTTCAAGGAGGCATAGAAGTGGGATAGTTAAGCTGAGAACGGCGTCATTGCCACTGGCCATGTTGGTGGAGTACTCAAAACAGCGCAACAAGGCACACAGGTCTCGCATGGAGGCCCAGTTATTGGTGGTGAAGTGGTGCTGTTCCGCAGAGCGACTCACGCGTGCGTGCTGCAGCTGAAACTCCACTATGGCCTGCTGCTGCTCGCACAGTCTTTCCAGCATGTGCAAGGTGGAGTTCCACCTTGTGGGCACGTCACATATGAGGCGGTGAGCGGGAAGGCCGAAGTTACGCTGCAGCGCTGCCAGGCGAGCAGCAGCAGGGTGAGAACGCCGAAAGTGCGCACAAACGGCCCGCACTTTCTGCAGCAGCTCTGACATATCGGGGTAGTTTTTAAGGAACCTCTGCACCACCAAATTCAGCACATGCGCCAGGCAAGGGATGTGCGTCAAACCGGCTAGGCCCAGAGCTGCTATGAGATTTCGCCCGTTATCGCACACCACCAGGCCGGGCTTGAGGCTCGCTGGCAGCAACCACTCATTTGTCTGCTGTTCCATGCTCCTCCACAACTCCTGCGCGGTGTGTGGTTTGTCCCCCAAACAGGCAAGTTGTAAAACTGCCTGCTGTCGTTTACCCCTGGCCGTGCTGAAGTTGGTGGTGAAGGTGTTACGCTGTCCGGATGAGGAGGCGGTAGAGGATGAGGAAGCGGAGTAGGAGGAGTTAGGAACAGGAGGCAAACTGAAGCGCCCTGCAATCCTCGGTGGTGGAAGGACATGCGCCAAATTGCTATCCGCCTCAGGCCCATCCGCCACTGCATTTACCCAGTGTGCCGTTAGGGAGATATAACGCCCCTGACCGTGCTTACTGGTCCACGTATCCGTAGTTAGGTGGACCTTGGCACAGATGGCGTTGCGCAGTGCACACCTGATATTTTCCCCCACTTGGTTGTGCAGGGAAGGGATGGCTTGCCTGGAAAAGTAGTGGCGGCTGGGCACGACGTACTGTGGGACAGCCACCGACATAAGCTTTTTAAAACTGGGCGTCTCCACCAGACGGAATGACAGCATTTCAAAGGCCAATAATTTTGAAATGCTGGCATTCAGGGCCAGGGATCGCGGGTGGGTAGGGGGGTACTTCCTCTTCCTCTCAAGTGTTTGGGAGATGGAAAGCTGAACGCTTCCACGGGACATTGTGGAGATGGTTGTTGGTGACCCAGGTGGTGGTGTTGCTGACAGATCGTCTGTTTGCGGGGTGGCAGGTGCCGGTATCACTACAGATGTGGCTGGAGCGGCCGAGACTGCAGCAGAAGAGGAAGCAGGATGAGCCAGAGACGTTTCTTGGTTTTGAAGGTGTGTACTCCACTGCAGCTCGTGCTTTGCACTTAGATGCCTGATCATGCAGGTTGTGCTCAGGTTGAGAAGGTTTATGCCTCGCTTCAAGCTCTGATTGCACAGGGTGCAAACCACTCGTGTCCTGTCATCAGCACATTTTCTAAAGAACTTCCACGCTAGAGAACTCCTTTGAGCTGACTTTGGTGCGCTCGTTCCCTTGCTGCGTTGGGCAGTAGCGGGCGTAGTGTCTAGGGCACGGCCGCTCCGCTTCTGCACCCTGCTCCCTCTTCTGCTGTGCTGGTGGCTCTGTGCGACCACCGCCTCTTCCTCCAAACTACTCAGGTCACCTGCATGACGTTCATTCCATGTGGGGTCGAGGACCTCATCGTCCTCCACATCATCTTCCACCCAGTCTTCACCCCTGCCCTCCTTGTCGGTCTCCACAATGCTGAACGCCGCAGCAGTTGGCACCTGCGTTTCGTCATCATCGGAGACGTGCTGCGATGATCCTTGCATGTACTCATCTTGAGAAATAAGTGGTTGGGCATCGCTGCACTCAATCTCTTCCACTTCTGGGGCAGGGCTAGGTGGATGGCCCTGGGAAACCCTGCTGACAGAGTCCTCAAAAAGAATAAGAGACTGCTGTATGGCTTGGGGCTCAGACTGCTGGCCTGATTTGCAAGGGGGTGAGGTGAAAGACGGTTGGACATTGGCTGCAGGTGCCAACTCTGACCTTTCTGCAGTAGACTGGGTGGGAGACAATGTGAAGGAACTGGAGGCACTGTCAGCAGCAAACCAATCTACTATCGCCTCAACTTGTTCTGGCCTCATCACTTCTAGGGGCGTTTGATGCCCTACCAAATACTGATGCAGGTTCTGTCGCCTACTCACACTTGAGGAAGGTGTTTCACTTGTGCGTGTAGCTGGCACAGATCGACCACGTCCTCTCCTTGCAACAGGAGCTCTACCAGCAGCACCACGACCCAGGCCACGGCCCTTATTTGACGGTCTCCTCATATTTCTGTAATTTAAGATCTTGCCCTAGAAAGGTTTTTATTGAATAGCGGAATAGGAAATATGATCCAAAAAAGTGTATGTATCTCGCACGTACAAAACCACACTAGGCCCCAATTACTATTGTTTCTACCCCTAAAAGGATGGATGAGGAGTAGGAGGAGTATGGAACAGACAGCACCCTCAAATCTTCAGAAGTATGAGATGAACCCCAAAAACTTGGAAAGGTGGATCTCACACGTACCGACACAGACTATCCCGCAATTCAATTGATCCTCAAAGGTTTTTATTGAATAGCGGAATAGGAAATATGATCAAAAAAAGTGTATGTATCTCGCACGTACACAACCACACTAGGCCCCAATTACTATTGTTTGTACCCCTAAAAGGATGGATGAGGAGTAGGAGGAGGAGTATGGAACAGGCAGCACCCTCAAATCTTCAGAAGTATGAGATGAACCCCAAAAACTTGGAAAGGTGGATCTCACACGTACCGACACAGACTATCCCGCAATTCAATTGATCCTCAAAGGTTTTTATTGAATAGCGGAATAGGAAATATGATCAAAAAAAGTGTATGTATCTCGCACGTACACAACCACACTAGGCCCCAATTACTATTGTTTGTACCCCTAAAAGGATGGTTGAGCAGTAGGAGCAGGAGTATGGAACAGGCAGCACCCTCAAATCTTCAGAAGTATGAGATGAACCCCAAAAACTTGGAAAGGTGGATCTCTCTCACACGTACCAACACAGACTATCCCCCAATTTAACTGATCCCCAAAGGTTTTTGATTAAATAGCGGAATAGAAAATATGATCCAAAAAAAGTGTATGTATATCACACGTACACAACCACACTGGGCCCCAATTACTATTGTTTGTACCCCTAAAAGGCTAGATGAGGAGTAGGGGGAGTATGGAACAGGCAGCACCCTCAAACCTTCAGAAGTATGAGATGAACCCCAACAACTTGGAAAGGTGGATCTCTCTCACACGTACCAACACAGACTATCCCCCAATTTAACTGATCCCCAAAGGTTTTTGATTAAATAGCGGAATAGAAAATATGATCCAAAAAAAGTGTATGTATATCACACGTACACAACCACACTGGGCCCCAATTACTATTGTTTGTACCCCTAAAAGGCTAGATGAGGAGTAGGGGGAGTATGGAACAGGCAGCACCCTCAAACCTTCAGAAGTATGAGATGAGCCCCAACAACTTGGAAAGGTGGATCTCTCTCACACGTACCAACACAGACTATCCCCCAATTTAACTGATCCCCAAAGGTTTTTGATTAAATAGCGGAATAGAAAATATGATCCAAAAAAAGTGTATGTATATCACACGTACACAACCACACTAGGCCCCAATTACTATTGTTTGTACCCCTAAAAGGCTAGATGAGGAGTAGGGGGGGTATGGAACAGGCAGCACCCTCAAATCTTCAGAAGTATGAGATGAACCCCAAAAACTTGGAAAGGTGGATCTCTCTCACACGTACCAACACAGACTATCCCCCAATTTAACTGATCCCCAAAGGTTTTTGATTAAATAGCGGAATAGAAAATATGATCCAAAAAAAGTGTATGTATATCACACGTACACAACCACACTAGGCCCCAATTACTATTGTTTGTACCCCTAAAAGGCTAGATGAGGAGTAGGGGGGGTATGGAACAGGCAGCACCCTCAAACCTTCAGAAGTATGAGATGAACCCCAACAACTTGGAAAGGTGGATCTCTCTCACACGTACCAACACAGACTATCCCCCAATTTAACTGATCCCCAAAGGTTTTTGATTAAATAGCGGAATAGAAAATATGATCCAAAAAAAGTGTATGTATATCACACGTACACAACCACACTAGGCCCCAATTACTATTGTTTGTACCCCTAAAAGGCTAGGAGTAGGGGGAGTATGGAACAGGCAGCACCCTCAAACCTTCAGAAGTATGAGATGAACCCCAACAACTTGGAAAGGTGGATCTCTCTCACACGTACCAACACAGACTATCCCCCAATTTAACTGATCCCCAAAGGTTTTTGATTAAATAGCGGAATAGAAAATATGATCCAAAAAAAGTGTATGTATATCACACGTACACAACCACACTAGGCCCCAATTACTATTGTTTGTACCCCTAAAAGGCTAGGAGTAGGGGGAGTATGGAACAGGCAGCACCCTCAAACCTTCAGAAGTATGAGATGAACCCCAACAACTTGGAAAGGTGGATCTCTGTCACACGTACCAACACAGACTATCCCCCAATTTAACTGATCCCCAAAGGTTTTTGATTAAATAGCGGAATAGAAAATATGATCCAAAAAAAGTGTATGTATATCACACGTACACAACCACACTAGGCCCCAATTACTATTGTTTGTACCCCTAAAAGGCTAGATGAGGAGTAGGGGGGGTATGGAACAGGCAGCACCCTCAAACCTTCAGAAGTATGAGATGAACCCCAACAACTTGGAAAGGTGGATCTCTCTCACACGTACCAACACAGACTATCCCCCAATTTAACTGATCCCCAAAGGTTTTTGATTAAATAGCGGAATAGAAAATATGATCCAAAAAAAGTGTATGTATATCACACGTACACAACCACACTGGGCCCCAATTACTATTGTTTGTACCCCTAAAAGGCTAGATGAGGAGTAGGGGGGGAGTATGGAACAGGCAGCACCCTCAAACCTTCAGAAGTATGAGATGAACCCCAACAACTTGGAAAGGTGGATCTCTCTCACACGTACCAACACAGACTATCCCCCAATTTAACTGATCCCCAAAGGTTTTTGATTAAATAGCGGAATAGAAAATATGATCCAAAAAAAGTGTATGTATATCACACGTACACAACCACACTAGGCCCCAATTACTATTGTTTGTACCCCTAAAAGGCTAGATGAGGAGTAGGGGGGGTATGGAACAGGCAGCACCCTCAAATCTTCAGAAGTATGAGATGAACCCCAAAAACTTGGAAAGGTGGATCTCTCTCACACGTACCAACACAGACTATCCCCCAATTTAACTGATCCCCAAAGGTTTTTGATTAAATAGCGGAATAGAAAATATGATCCAAAAAAAGTGTATGTATATCACACGTACACAACCACACTAGGCCCCAATTACTATTGTTTGTACCCCTAAAAGGCTAGATGAGGAGTAGGGGGGGTATGGAACAGGCAGCACCCTCAAACCTTCAGAAGTATGAGATGAACCCCAAAAACTTGGAAAGGTGGATCTCTCTCACACGTACCAACACAGACTATCCCCCAATTTAACTGATCCCCAAAGGTTTTTGATTAAATAGCGGAATAGAAAATATGATCCAAAAAAAGTGTATGTATATCACACGTACACAACCACACTAGGCCCCAATTACTATTGTTTGTACCCCTAAAAGGCTAGATGAGGAGTAGGGGGGGTATGGAACAGGCAGCACCCTCAAACCTTCAGAAGTATGAGATGAACCCCAACAACTTGGAAAGGTGGATCTCTCTCACACGTACCAACACAGACTATCCCCCAATTTAACTGATCCCCAAAGGTTTTTGATTAAATAGCGGGATAGAAAATATGATCCAAAAAAAGTGTATGTATATCACACGTACACAACCACACTGGGCCCCAATTACTATTGTTTGTACCCCTAAAAGGCTAGATGAGGAGTAGGGGGGAGTATGGAACAGGCAGCACCCTCAAACCTTCAGAAGTATGAGATGAACCCCAACAACTTGGAAAGGTGGATCTCTCTCACACGTACCAACACAGACTATCCCCCAATTTAACTGATCCCCAAAGGTTTTTGATTAAATAGCGGAATAGAAAATATGATCCAAAAAAAGTGTATGTATATCACACGTACACAACCACACTAGGCCCCAATTACTATTGTTTGTACCCCTAAAAGGCTAGATGAGGAGTAGGGGGGGTATGGAACAGGCAGCACCCTCAAATCTTCAGAAGTATGAGATGAACCCCAAAAACTTGGAAAGGTGGATCTCTCTCACACGTACCAACACAGACTATCCCCCAATTTAACTGATCCCCAAAGGTTTTTGATTAAATAGCGGAATAGAAAATATGATCCAAAAAAAGTGTATGTATATCACACGTACACAACCACACTAGGCCCCAATTACTATTGTTTGTACCCCTAAAAGGCTAGATGAGGAGTAGGGGGGGTATGGAACAGGCAGCACCCTCAAACCTTCAGAAGTATGAGATGAACCCCAAAAACTTGGAAAGGTGGATCTCTCTCACACGTACCAACACAGACTATCCCCCAATTTAACTGATCCCCAAAGGTTTTTGATTAAATAGCGGAATAGAAAATATGATCCAAAAAAAGTGTATGTATATCACACGTACACAACCACACTAGGCCCCAATTACTATTGTTTGTACCCCTAAAAGGCTAGATGAGGAGTAGGGGGGGTATGGAACAGGCAGCACCCTCAAACCTTCAGAAGTATGAGATGAACCCCAACAACTTGGAAAGGTGGATCTCTCTCACACGTACCAACACAGACTATCCCCCAATTTAACTGATCCCCAAAGGTTTTTGATTAAATAGCGGAATAGAAAATATGATCCAAAAAAAGTGTATGTATATCACACGTACACAACCACACTAGGCCCCAATTACTATTGTTTGTACCCCTAAAAGGCTAGGAGTAGGGGGAGTATGGAACAGGCAGCACCCTCAAACCTTCAGAAGTATGAGATGAACCCCAACAACTTGGAAAGGTGGATCTCTCTCACACGTACCAACACAGACTATCCCCCAATTTAACTGATCCCCAAAGGTTTTTGATTAAATAGCGGAATAGAAAATATGATCCAAAAAAAGTGTATGTATATCACACGTACACAACCACACTAGGCCCCAATTACTATTGTTTGTACCCCTAAAAGGCTAGATGAGGAGTAGGGGGGGTATGGAACAGGCAGCACCCTCAAACCTTCAGAAGTATGAGATGAACCCCAACAACTTGGAAAGGTGGATCTCTCTCACACGTACCAACACAGACTATCCCCCAATTTAACTGATCCCCAAAGGTTTTTGATTAAATAGCGGAATAGAAAATATGATCCAAAAAAAGTGTATGTATATCACACGTACACAACCACACTAGGCCCCAATTACTATTGTTTGTACCCCTAAAAGGCTAGATGAGGAGTAGGGGGGGTATGGAACAGGCAGCACCCTCAAACCTTCAGAAGTATGAGATGAACCCCAACAACTTGGAAAGGTGGATCTCTCTCACACGTACCAACACAGACTATCCCCCAATTTAACTGATCCCCAAAGGTTTTTGATTAAATAGCGGAATAGAAAATATGATCCAAAAAAAGTGTATGTATATCACACGTACACAACCACACTAGGCCCCAATTACTATTGTTTGTACCCCTAAAAGGCTAGGAGTAGGGGGGAGTATGGAACAGGCAGCACCCTCAAACCTTCAGAAGTATGAGATGAACCCCAACAACTTGGAAAGGTGGATCTCTCTCACACGTACCAACACAGACTATCCCCCAATTTAACTGATCCCCAAAGGTTTTTGATTAAATAGCGGAATAGAAAATATGATCCAAAAAAAGTGTATGTATATCACACGTACACAACCACACTAGGCCCCAATTACTATTGTTTGTACCCCTAAAAGGCTAGATGAGGAGTAGGGGGAGTATGGAACAGGCAGCACCCTCAAATCTTCAGAAGTATGAGATTGTGTTCACTGTACCCCACAAAGATTGAGTTCACTGCACCCCACAATGATTGTGTTCACTGCACCCCACAAAGATTGTGTTCACTGCACCTCACAAAGATTGTGTTAACTGTACCCCCCAAAGATTGTGTTCACTGCACCCCACAAAGATTCTGTTCACTGTACCCCACAAAGATTGTGTTCACTGCACCCTAAAAGGATGTTGTTCACTGCACCCCACAAAGATTGTGTTCACTGCACCCTAAAAGGATGTTGTTCACTGCACCCCAAAAAGATTGTGTTCACTGTACCCCCCCAAAGATTGTGTTCACTGCACCCCACAAAGATTGTGTTCACTGCACCCCAAAAAGATTGTGTTCACTGTACCCCCCAAAGATTGTGTTCACTGCACCCCAAAAAGATTGTGTTCACTGTACCCCCCAAAGATTGTGTTCACTGCACCCCACAAAGATTCTGTTCACTGTACCCCACAAAGATTGTGTTCACTGCACCCCAAAAAGATTGTGTTCACTGTACCCCCCCAAAGATTGTGTTCACTGCACCCCACAAAGATTCTGTTCACTGCACCCCACAAAGGATTGTGTTCACTGCACCCCAAAAAGATTGTGTTCACTGCACCCCAAAAAGGATTTTGATCACTGCACCCCAAAAAGGATTTTGTTCAGTGCACCCCACAAAGATTGTGTTCAGTGCACCCCACAAAGATTGTGTTCACTGCACCCCAAAAAGATTGTGTTCACTGTACCCCCCAAAGATTGTGTTCACTGCACCCCACAAAGATTCTGTTCACTGTACCCCACAAAGATTGTGTTCACTGCACCCCAAAAAGATTGTGTTCACTGCACCCCAAAAAGGATGTTGTTCACTGCACCCCAAAAAGGATGTTGTTCACTGCACCCCAAAAAGGATGTTGTTCACTCCACCCCAAAAAGATTGTGTTCACTGCACCCCACAAAGATTGTGTTCACTGCACCCCAAAAAGATTGTGTTCACTGCACCCCAAAAATGATTTTGTTCACTGCACCCCAAAAAGATTGTGTTCACTGCACACCAAAAAGGATTGTGTTCACTGCACCCCAAAAAGATTTTGTTCACTGCACCCCAAAAAGATTGTGTTCACTGCAGCCCAAAAAGATTGTGTTCACTGCAGCCCAAAAAGATTGTGTTCACTGCAGCTCACACACAGAAAAATGGATGTGGATCACTGACACCTGCCTATCTCCAATCCCACACCACACAGCAATATCGATTGTAGTTTGTAGAACACAGTTTCCCTAAAATTCAGCAGACTCTGTCCCTAACAGGATTGAGAAGAGATCGTAGATCAGGATTGAGTGCAGATTCACCCCACCCCCCACACAGCAATATCGATTGTAGTTTGTAGAAGACACTGACCCTATAATTCAGCAGACTCTATCCCTAAAATGCCTACAACTCGCCCTGCCTAAACACTCCGACCTGTCCCTCAATTCTATCCGGACACAAATGGTTTTTTCCTGCCTATCTTTCCCTAATCAGCAGCCAGCACATTGATGTGTGCTCTGTCCCTTAGCTAAGCAGCAGAATGACGCTGCTGCGGCGGCTGCCTCGAACTTATAAAGACTTGGTCACATGCTTCAGACGGCCAATCACAGCTACTAAGACATTTGCAGGCATGGCTGGGATGGCTTAAGGCACACCAGTTAAACGATTGTTGATTGGCTGTTGAAAGCCCGCCATGAAAAGAGCGCCAAAGCATGCAAAACCCGGAAATAAAACGACCGAACACGGATTTTTACCCGAACATACAGTAAAGTGTCCGTGTCCGTGTTCGGGTAAAAAAAATCCAATTATTCGGTACGAACACGAATAATACAGTCCGTGTTCGCTCAACACTATTCGGGTCCCCATTGACTTCAATGGGGTTCGGTGTCCGGGAAAAGTTCGGTAAAAGTCCGGGACACGGACCCGGACTTTTTTTTAAAGTTCGGCCGAACCCGTCGAACACGGACATCTAGGTGTCCGCTCAACCCTAATCAGGGGTCTAAAAGACTCCCGATGTTTAACCTGCCCTCCACTGAAGCTAATGAAGTGCCAATTACACACCAGGATGGGAAATTATGTTTTACATGTTGCTTTTGGGTCAAACAGGAAGGGGAGATCAGCAAATGGGCGTTCGCTGATCTCCCTTCCCTCCACCTGTTGGTACCTGCCATGCCAGTCCCAGGTCTGCCAATGGGTGCATGGAACCCAGGAAACATGGATGAGGTGTGTGTGTTTTCGGGGAGAAGTGGCCGGCACTAACGGGGGTGTGTGGAAGTGATCTGGTGGCTACACTGCTAATGTATTGTTTCCATACAACACTTGGCTTGTCAGGTTTATTTACAGTAAGTGAGATGCTTTCTTTTAGGCCTTGTTTTCATTTACGTTTTCAGGGCAGTAAAATCGTATGGCTGAGCCATGTTTATCACAACTCAATCACTCCCCCTTATGCTACAAAGGCACTGCCACCATAATATGTAGTACGGCAGTGGCAGCTGAGGGTTTTACACACTCCCAGTGGATAAAGCCATTGGGTATGTTTGTAAAAACTCCTGGCACCACTGTTGTATTATGTATGACAGTGGTAGTGCCTTTACAGCATAAAGGGAAGTGGTTGGGTGGTGGTAAACGTGGCTCAGCCATGCATTTTTCTGCCCTGAAAATGTAAATGAAAACAAGGCCTAAAAGAAATCATCTCACTTACTGTGTATAAACCTGACAAGCCAAGTGTTGCCTGTCATATGGAAACAGTGCAGCCACCAGATCACTTCCACACACCCCTGTTGGCGCCCTAGACTGAAAAGCTGTGGGTCCATTCTTTCTAATGAGTGGGGATACAAGCCGGGAGTGTGACACACTGTTGGGCATGTTTCTTGAAGCACTTCAGCACTTTTTTGGAAGAGTTTGGAGCACTGAGCACTTTATATAAGACTTTTTCTTTGGACTATTTGTTTTCATTGACATTTACAATTATAACTGCAAGCTGTGTTTTTTTTCCTGTATTCAAGGGGTGTAACTACAGGGGTTGCAATTTCAGCCTGGCCCCATGCTCCAGGGGGCCTGTGCGGCTCCCTTTTACACCTAGATCGGAGAGGCAGCGGGGGCAGCATGTCGAGAAATCACTTTCCTCCTTTTTCCTCCTGTAGCTGCAGGGGGAAAATGGAGGAGATTGGTTCCTCTGTATGCTGCCCCTGCCACTCCTCCTATCCCAGTTCACTTGTGGTCTACGGTCTGTGGGCCCCTGTGTGCTCCCCTGGTCCCCCCCACTGTGCTGCCCCCCCCCCCTCTGTGCTCCCTTCCCTCTCCTGCCGGCTGCTGCAGGGGATGTGTCACAATAGAGAACCAGGAAGGGGTTGGTAAATATGTAATTTACCAGCTCCTTCCTTTTCTGAATGGACAGAGTCATAGTCAGTGACATTGTAAAAAAAAAAAAATAAAAAAAAATGTATTCAATTAAAATACCAAAAAATAAAAACTGACACCAGTGGGTGAACTTCCAGGATCGGAAAGGTCACACTTGCAACCGGGCCCTGGCATTCCACCACCGTGATGGCCCTAAAAATGTCAGGAAGGGGGCCCACTGCAGAACTTGTGAAAGGGTCCTACTGTGGGACCCAATAAAGGGCCCCCTTTATTAGGTGCAAGGATAGCTACGTACAGGGTGCAAGGATCGCTACGTACAGGGTGTTAGCGATCCTTGCACCCTGTACGTAGCGATCCTTGCAACTCCTACATAGCGATCCTTGCAACCCCGTACATAGCGATCCTTGCAACCCCGTACATAGCGATCCTTGCAACTCCTACATAGCGATCCTTGCAACCCCGTACATAGCGATCCTTGCAACCCCGTACATAGCGATCCTTGCAACCCCGTACATAGCGATCCTTGCAACCCCGTACATAGCGATCCTTGCAACCCCGTACATAGCGATCCTTGCAACTCCTACATAGCGATCCTTGCAACCCCGTACATAGCGATCCTTGCAACCCCGTACATAGCGATCCTTGCAACCCCGTACATAGCGATCCTTGCAACCCCGTACATAGCGATCCTTGCAACCCCGTACATAGCAATCCTATGTACAGGGTACAAGGATCGCTATGCACAGGGTGCAAGGATCGCTATGCACAGGGTGCAAGGATCGCTATGCACAGGGTGCAAGGATCGCTATGCACAGGGTGCAAGGATCGCTATGTAGGGGTTGTAAGGATCGCTATGTAGGGGTTGCAAGGATCGCTATGTAGGGGTTGCAAGGATCGCTATGTAGGGGTTGCAAGGATCGCTATGTAGGGGTTGCAAGGATCGCTATGTAGGGGGTGCAAGGATCGCTATGTAGGGGGTGCAAGGATCGCTATGTACGGGGTGCAAGGATCGCTATGTACGGGGTGCAAGGATCGCTATGTACGGGGTGCAAGGATCGCTATGTACGGGGTGCAAGGATCGCTATGTACGGGGTGCAAGGATCGCTATGTACGGGGTGCAAGGATCGCTATGTAGAGGGTACAAGGATCGCTATGTAGGGGGAGTAAGGATCGCTATGTAGGGGGTACAATCCTAAAGAGTTCTCTATATATAGGGTACAATGTTAAGTACTGCGTGCTTCACAGCCCAGAAGAGAGGAGAGAGGGGTCACTGCCAAAGAGCAGCTACAACTTACAGAGGGAGTCCCGCCCACCGGGAGAGTGGAGCTGCCGCCACCTGCTGAGATAATGGCGCAGGGCCGTCAGAGGGGTGACAACGGAGCTTTTTTCAGACGGTGGTCACCTCCAGCGATAGCCCCTTACATACTGCTCACTCGGCTTTCACCTTCACACAGAACAGGTGAGAGCGCCCCTCTCCCGGCGGTGTGCACAGTCCTCCCTGCCCAGCAGTAACTCTATGAGAGAGGGAGGGGCGGGGGATGGGCACGGCAACTCCACTATACCGGCGAGAGGTGGCAGCTCTTCTACTATCCTAGGTAAGCCAGCGGCCGTGGCTGCGCCCTAGGCGGCTGCCTATTTTGTCAGAAAAAATGGCGAAGGCGCCTGGCCCTTTAAAAAAATATATTATAACCTGCTGCCCCTTTAATTGTTTAAAACAATAAATAGGTATGTATCATAGGTAAAAAGGCGCTGGTAATCTTTTGCTGAATGTAGATATTAAGATGTCACGTATTTTATAAATATAAAAATTATTAAATAATATGACAATATAAAATTATACGTGCTTATATAAAGTGCAAGATGCGATTCATATATATCAAGGTGCTTACTAGTGATACAATTATAAGTGCTGACTTCTATTAGTGCATATATTAATCGTTTTGGGTATTAGGAAGATATTCTCCGGGGATCTGCAGCACCCTCCTGTATCTCCTTTCCCTCCTTTGTATTGCGGCGGTCGGCAAGCGTCCCAGCCTCTGCTTCGAATGCCTGTATTCCTGTTTCCGGGTTAGCAATGACCACCGACCGCCGCAATACAAAGGAGGGAAAGGAGATACAGGAGGGTGCTGCAGATCCCCAGAGAATATCTTCCTAATACCCAAAACGATTTGTACTGCCGAATTGCCCAGTGCCAGGAGGGCACAACAAATAGTAAGAGGCTAATTGTCTCCCTTTAGTGTATGTTTTTAATGGAATAAAACAATATTTCACTATTGGAGGCTATTCTCTTCTATATCTTTATATGTGGGGACTATATGGTCCATCTCGAGTAATATAGGAGCAGGATATTCAAGGAATCGAGGAGAGGTCTGATCCACCCAGTTAAAGGGATCACAGGCGTTGGGGGGTCCTTGTGACCTGTTGGAAGCTGGTAAGAGGCCACGTGTGATACACCCCAGCACCTGGAGCACTGTGAATGAGAAAAAAAACCAAAGATTTAAAAAGCACAATCTGGTTGCACGAATTGCCCGTATTTTTTTTAGAGACACTATTTTGAGCACTTTCTGTTATTATATGTGATTTAATTTATTGGTGGACACACCAGCAAGCACTTTTGTGGATTCATTTATTATAATAAGTTTTTTATAAAAATCAAGGTTAGCACTTGCACTTTAAATAGATTATGCACCTGTGAGCACTTTCTTTTGCTTGTTGCACTAATTGGATAATATATGCACTAATAGAAGTCAGCACTTATAATTGTATCACTAGTAAGCACCTTGATATATATGAATTGCATCTTGCACTTTATATAAGCACGTATAATTTTATATTGTCATATTATTTAATAATTTTTACATTTATAAAATACGTGACATCTTAATATCTACATTCAGCAAAAGATTACCAGCTGCCTATTTTGCTTAGCGGTAGCGCCAGCCTGCCCCCTCCCCCCTTAACCACACCCTCTCCTTTCAGCTGATTCCTATATGTGTAGGGGAAATGTTTTCTTTCATACCCCTCCCCCCACTCCCATTGCTTCAAGCTGAGTTCACTGTTCAGAGGAGAAGTGCTAACCTGACCCCTCCCCCATTATCTTTGCTGTCAGCTGGGTCCTGTGAGTGGAGAAATTCTGACACGCCCCTCCCCCTGCACCGCCCCTTCTCCTGTGAGCTGACTCCTTGTCCACTGCTCCTCCAAAAGGCACTGAAAAAAAATATGTTAAAAAAAAAAAAAGGAAATAAAATAATAAAAATGAAAAATTACTGATTCCATCTTCTGCCCCCCCCCCCCCTTTAAAAAAAAAAAAAAAGTGTAAAAAATCCAAAAATAAATAGAAAATAGTTAAAAATAATATTTTAAAAAAGAAGATGTAGTAATGATACATTTTGACATTGTCCATTGCACTACTGACACCTTCCGCTGACCTATTTACACCATCCACTGGTCCCTAAAAGCATTTTGAAAAAATGAAAAAAAAAAAAAAAAAAAAAAAGAAGAAGAAGAAGGTTTGTATATAAAAAAATAAAATAAAAAAAATATGACACTATCCACTACTCTGACACTTTGCACTACCCTACTAACTTAAATCACTGCCCCACTGACACTAACAACCACTGGTACCCTAAAATAGTTGTAAAAAAATAATAAAACATTTAACTATAAATAGAAATAAAAACATACATTTGTAAAAAATAAAAAATGACTTCCACTGCCCTAATACAACCCCCCCCCCCCCCCCCAACACCTCCATTAGAAACGTTTAAAAAAATTGAATCATTAGAAAAAAAATAAAAAATACATTTGTAAACAAAAAAATTAACCACTTAAGCCCCGGAAGATTTTACCCCCTTCCTGACCAGGGGGTATTTTGCGATTCGGCACTGCGTGAATTTAACGGACAATTGCGCGGTCATGCGATGCTGTTTCTAAACGAATTTGGCGTCCTTTTTTTCCCACAAACAGAGCTTTCTTTTGGTGGTATTTGATCACCTGTGCGATTTTTTGATCATGCGCTATAAACAAAAAAAGAGCGTAAATTTTGCAAAAAAAGCAATATTTTTCACATTTTTTTTATATGAAATTCCCCCCCAAAAAAATGTAAAAATCAAAATTTAACATTTTCGGCCAATTTGTTTTATGCTATGTTTGGTAAAAAAAATAAATAAATAAATAAAATCGCAAAATTCGTATTTTGATTGGTTTGCGCAAAAGTTATCGCGTTTACTAACAAAGGGAAAGATTTTTGTCATTTTTGTTGTTTTTTTTTAAACGCGTAATGGCAGCGATCTGCGGTTTTTTTTTTGCGGTACTGCGACATTGCGGCGGACAGATCGGACCCTTGACTGACATTTGACACTTTGGGGTTACCAGTGACATTTCTACAGTAATCAGTGCTATACATATGCACTGTTACTGTAAAAATACACTGGCAGTGAAGGGGTTAATTTTTTTTTGAAAGGGAGGGGCTATGTGTGTCCCTAGGGGCGTGCTTTCTACTGTGATTGGCTGTGGCTTCAGATGTATGAACAGTGATCAACGGTTCTACATAGTAGAATCGTATGATCATCCTTCATACACAGGGGAGAATGACAGGCAGCTTGTTTACACAAGCCGCCTGACTTTCTCCCTCTCCCCCGCCGATCGCAGAGTGACCGGCGGACATCGGGTCCGCCGGTCACACGCGTGGGGGGGGGTACCGTGACCATGCGGGAGCTCGCCTCCGGCGGCGCGCGCGCTCTCTCCCTAGACCCTCACAGGCTAGCGACGTAGACCTAAGTCGCTTTGCTTGTGAGGGGCTGACCGCCGACGTAGATAGTCGTGCGGCGGTCGGCAAGTGGTTAAACAAAAATAAAAAGTCTACTGGCACCATTCACTGCTCTACTGACACCATCCAAATCTTCCCCCAAAAGATTGTGAAAAAATTATTAAAATAAATAACAAATATTTTACATTTAAAAATTTAAAAACCCCTTATTCTGCCCCCACCCCAAAAGCACTGTGAAAACAATATTTAAAATAAAATTAAAAAATTATAGTGGCAAATAATATTGTAAAAAAAATATAGAAAACAAAATAGTAAAAACAAAAAACTACTGACATTGTCCACTCCCCCCCCCCCCCCACCACCAAAAAAAAAAAAAAAAAAAAAAAAAAAAAAAGCATTGTGCAAAAAATGTATTAAATGATCAATTAACCACTTAAGCCCCGGAAGATTTTACCCCCTTCCTGACCAGGTTCTACTTTGCGATTCGGCACTGCGTGTCTTTAACGGACAATTGCGTGGTCGTGCGACGCTGTACCAAAATGAAATTGACGTCCTTTTATCCCCACAAAGAGCTTTTTTTTTGGTGGTATTTGATCACCTGTGCGATTTTTACTTTTTGCGTTATAAACAAAAAAAAAGAGCGACAATTTTGAAAAAAACAACAATATTTTTCACATTTTTTTATTGGAAATTCCCCCAAAAAAAATGTAAAATTCAAAATTTTTTAACATTTTGGCCAATTTGTTTTCTGCTACATATGTTTGGTAAAAAAAAAATCTCAATAAGCGTATTTTGATTGGTTTGTGCAAAAGTTATTGCGTTTACTAAGGGAAAGATTTCTGTCATTTTTGGTGTTTTCTTCTTAACGAGTAATGGCGGCGATCTGCAATTTTTTTTGCGGGACTGCGACATTGTGGCGGACAGATCGGACCCTTGACTGACATTTGATACTTTTGGGGGTACCAGTGACATTACTACAGTAATCAGTGCTATACATATGCACTGTTACTGTAAAAATGACACTGACAGGTAGGGGTTAACTTTATTGGAGATGCAGGGGTTAAATGTGTCCCTAGGGGTCCGGACTTGTTAGGGAACGAGTGGGGACGGGAGTGCGCCTCCGGCGGCGCGCGCTCGCCAGCTAGAGGCTCACAGGCTAGCGATGTAGTCCTACGTCACTTTGCCTGTATGGGGCTGACCGCCGCAGTAAATAGTCTTGCGGCGGTCGGCAAGTGGTTAAAAAAACTAAACAATAAAATTATAAAAAATAAATAAAATAAAAACTATTGACACCTTCAACTGTCTTACTGACACCATCCAGGGCTCTATTGACACCGCCCTCTTCCCCAAAAATATTATAAAAACAATGATGAATAAATATTATAAAAATAAAACATTTTTATTTTTTTAATTACTGTCTACTGCCCTATTGACACCATCCTCTGGTCCCCAAAAAACCTTTTTGAAAAAATAAAAAAAATAAAGATATAATTACATTGAATAAAAAAAATGCATTTGTAAAAAAAAAAAAAAAAAAAAAAAAAATTAAATACAGATAAAAGACTACTGACACTGAACACTGCCCTACTGACACCATCCATTGCCACCCTCCCAGAGACAGTTAAAAAACGGAAAATTGATATCAAATACTTACCGTAATTTTCCTTTCCTGATGGACTCCATGGCAGCATACGTTCGGGTAGGCCCCGCCTCCTCTCCTACCTCATAGGACCCCACTCCCATAAATCTTTTCTCCCTTTCAGCATCAGTGTTCTGTAACTAGCCTACTCAGGAATTGGGAGGGGACTCCTGCTGCCATGGAGTCCATCAGGAAAGGAAAATTACGGTAAGTATTTGATATAAATTTTCCGTTTTCCTGACAGACTCCATGGCAGCATACGTTCGGGAAATAACTCGCTATACACTCCCGGGTGGGAAGATGCTGAACAAAGAAAATTTTAATTGCCACTGTCAACTGACAAAACTTGTACGCCAAAATTAACAGAAGATAAAGCAGCAGGTTCAATACAATAATGGGAAAGGAAAGTATTGACAGATGACCAGGATGCTGCTTTGCAGATCACGTCAGGCGCGACGTGTTTGGAAGCTGCCCAAGACGTAGCGACGCTTCTCGTAGAGTGAGCTGTAATCGCCTCTGGAGGAGCCAAGCCCTTCGCTCTATACGCCCATTGGATAGCCTGGACAATCCAAGCAGCCACAGCTCTAGAAGATGCACGCATTCCCTTCTTTTTGCCATGGAGCAGAACAAAAAGGAAATCCGATTGGCGAAAGGAGGATGTGGCCTCCAAATATTGACTTAGAGTGTTGCCCACGTCTAGAGGATGGACTGAAGATTCCTCATCAGTTCTGAAGATGGGAAGAACTATCTCAGCATTTTCGTGGAAGACGGAGGTCACTTTTGGATTTGACCCCAGCATAGGGATTAGGACCACCCTGTCTTGAAAAAAGGTCAGAAAAGGCTCTTTGTGACCCAAATTGTGTATCTCAGAGACCCTCTTAGCGGAGGTAATGGCCACCAAAAATGCTGTCTTCAACGTAAGCTCCTTGATAGACATGGAAGCAACGTCCTTTGACGAAAAAAAGTCCAAAACTAATGGAAGATCCCATTTTGGAAATCTTGGCCTTCTCTGAGGCCTAAGCCTGACTGCGCCCTTAAAAAAAAATTGCTGAATCAGATAATGACTTGCCCACTGAATTCCGGTGAAGGCTGAAATGGCGGACACTTGCACCCGGAGAGAACTAACTGAGAGGGACAAATCCAGACCAGATTGCAAGAAACTTAGAATCTGCTGAATAGTAGGTGTACCTACTGGACCTGACCTCTGGGCCTGATGACTCATGAACCTGGCCCATATCCTTTCATATACCCTGTTGGTGCTAGGTCTTCTTGAACTCAAGAGAGTCGGGATCACCTCTTCTGGACATCCGAGAGCTTCCAACCTCCCCCTCTCAAGAACCACGCCCTGAGGTGCAGCCGTGCAGGGCATGGGTGCAGAGTAGGACCCTGAGATAGAAGGTCCGACCTGAGAGGTAGAGGAATTGGATCCCTGAAGCTGAGAAGGGACAGCAGGGGAAAACATGGCCTGTTGGGCCAGAAGGGGATTATTGCCACGATCTCTACTTCCTCCATCTTCAGTCTCCTCAGGAATTGGAGTACTATTGGTACTGGTGGAAATGCATAAGCAGACTGGAAGTTCCATCTGTCCGTGAGGGCATCCACTCCGAAAGCTCGAGGATCTCTGAATCTCGTGTAGTACTTCCGAAGCTTCTTGTTGCGTGGACTCGCAAACAGATCCACTTCTGGCGAAATCCCCAGGGACAGCACCCAGTTGAACACCTCCTGATGGAGGGACCACTCGTTGTTGTCTAGTTGGAAACGGGATAGGAAGTCTGCCTCCACATTCAACACTCCCGGAACAAAGACCGCTGAAAGATTGGCCAGATGATGCTGAGCCCATGTCATGATCGGCTCTGTTTCTTGGAGGAGAGATAAACTGCGTGTTCCTCCCTGCCTCTTGACATAAGCCACTGCCGTGGTGTTGTCCATCCTTAACAGCACTGAAGCCCCCTGTGTTAGATGGTGAAAAGCCTGGAGTGCTTTGAAGGTGGCTCGTAGTTCTAGAACGTTGGACACTACTCCGTGACCTGGGAAGTTCCATCTGCCTTGTGCCACTTCGGTCAGACAGTGGGCTCCCCAACTGGTACTGCTGGCATCGGAGGTTATCGTTATCCAGGAAATCGGAGCGATTGAGTGGCAGTTGGTCAGATTTGTACGACGTAACCACCAGGGAAGGCATCCCTTCATGAATGGAGTCAGGTGAATAACCTGTGACAAATTCTCCGTCGTCCATTGTTGGAGAAACCCCTTCTGGAAGGGTCTCAGTTTCCACATAGCCCACTTCACCATGGGCGAGGTGGCTACAAGCGTCCCTACTACCTTTAGACACTGACGAGCAGTGAGACGAGAGGCAGCGAGAGCGTGAGACACCCTGCTCTGGACTACAGGAATTTTCTCTTCTGGCAGGGAAATGGTGCACTTCACCGTGTTGAACAGTGCCCCGAGAAACACCAGCGACTGCGTAGGCACCAGATGGCTCTTTTCTAGATTCAGAATCCAACCGAATTCCTGAAGCGTAGATGTCACTTGCTCCAGATGTAAGAGTAACTGATGTCTGTCCTGGGACAGAAGGAGGAGATCGTCCAGATAATGATGCAATCTGATGCCTCTGGTCCTGATGAGAGCCACAACTGCCAGCAAGGTCTTGGAGAACGTGCGAGGCGAAGTTGAGAGCCCGAAGGGAAGACACGTAAATTGCATGTGAGCATGACCCACAGCAAATCGGAGGAACTGATGGTACTCTTTTGCCACAGGAACGTGGAAGTACGCGTCTTTTAGGTCGATCGATGCCAACCAATCTCCTGGGAGAATCGAATGTTGTATGGTGACTAGGGACTCCATTTTGAACCTTTCTTGATGGATAGACCTGTTGAGAAATGTGAGGTCTATTACCGGACGCCAGATGCCGTTCTTCTTCTGGACGAGAAACAGAGGTGAATAGACTCCCAAACCTCGTTCTGCCTCGGGAACTGGCACAACAGCACGCTGAACTAGTAAGGAATCCACATAAGCGAGAAGAATCTTCTTTTTTTCTGCCGAAGGAGGAAGTGAAGTTGCGACAAACCTGGGTTTGGGAACGTTGTCGAACGCCCATGAATGTCCCTGGGACACGATGTTTAACACCCAGGGATCCTGGATCGAGGCCGCCCAGACATCCCAAAATTGGAGCAACCTGGCCCCTACCGGGAAGGCCTGGACGGGCCCAACCTCAAAAGGATTTGGTGGCCTCCCGGTCACCAGACGAAGAGCCTTTAGAGCCTTTCTGGAAGGTGGATTGCCTTGACTTCCAACCTCTTCCGTAGGACTTGCCCGGTCTGTAGCTTCGTGCTTCCCTGGCACGATTGGTAGTTTGTCTTCTCGGAAAAGAGCGCTTCTGAGCGCCTGGGCGTTTATCCTGAGGGAGGAACCCAGACTTTCCACCCGTGGCCCGAGATATGGCTGCATCCAACTTGTTCCCAAAGAGGGAAGAACCCTCAAAGGGAATTCGGCACCATGCCTGTTTGGAAGCAGCATCAGCAACCCAAGGCCTAAGCCAAAGGGCGCGTTTAGCCGTAACTGAAGCCAGCATAACTCGAGCCAAAAGGCGAATGCTGTCTAGAGACGCCTCCCCCAGAAAACCCGCAGCCATCCTCAGCTCCTGGATTGGGGAGCTCTGGAGCACTTCTTCCGAAACTCCTGCAAGGGTGCCCTCGAGGGCATTAATCCAGACTTCCATGGCTTTTGAAATTGTAGCCAAAGCCAAAGCTGGCTTACAGGCCATTCCAGCCGAAAGATATGCTCGTTTAAGGTCAGCGTCGATCCTCCTATCCAACGGATCCCTAAAAGAGGCTGTATCCTCCATTGGAAGGGTGATATGCTTGACCAGACGCATCACAGCTGCATCCACACTTGGGGAAGATTCCAGGTACTTCACCTTTTCTTGTTTAAATGGATACAACTTCGCCATTTTTGTGGTCAGGGAATTTTTCCTTTCCACTTTGCTCCACTCTTCTGTAATTATATCTCCCAGCTCCCCTAGGAATGGAAAGTCCAAGCGCTCTTTGCATAGCTGCTTGAAATATTTTCGTTGTTTCGGGGAGGAGACAGCTGGTTCTTCCCAATCAAGGGCTTCTCTCACCGCTTTTACTAGAGGGGAGACAAGGCTGAACTCAAAACCTGAACCGGAGACATCTGAATCAGAATCGGACTCTGACGGAAGGATAGAAGGATGGCTGGGTTGGGAGGACTCAAAAGGATCCTGAACCAGAAGATCTCTTTCCGGAGAGCGGGATGGCCCTGCCGAAGTACTCGGCTTCTGTAACTCAGCTAGAGAGTCTTTGAGGACTCTACGCACCACTTCCTCAATATGATGGTCCGACTTCTCCCTTTCACCCGTAGCTTGGGCATAACAGGGTTTACACAGAGAAGAACCATCCGTTACTATGGTACCACATCCCCAGCATTTCTTCCCGTGCGGGCGCTCAGAATGATGTGTTGAACCAGAAGTTTTGCCATCACGTCCCCTATTATGGGGGGAGTTGCGTCTGGACCTAGATGAGGAGTGCCGGTGATGCGACTTTGAACGTCTGTCATCGCTGCGTGCGCTAGGCTGCTGATCAGACCTAGAAGAGCTGGAGAGAGAGATATATAGCAATACATAAGAGCAAACACAGAGACCTTCCCCCCCCCCCCCCTTAAATGCCCAGCACATACCTGGTATGAGCGGGCTGGCCACTAGGGGGCGGAGAAGCGTCCATGATCACACCAACAGAAGGTGAAACAAAAACTCTTCCTACAGCCAGATATAAAAAAGGACACAATCTGTACCACTACTCAAGAGAAGCAAAACTGCCAAAAATCCCTTTAAAAATCAAGGTTCTTACCTGTAAACTGCCAGTCAGAGTCTGGGGGAGGCTGTATCAACGTGCCGACCTTCCCACCAGCTCTGACAGACAACAGGATTTAAATATGCCGCCTCGCGGCACGGCGAACGCTACCGCGCATGCGCGAGTGACGTCACGCGTCATCCCCGCGCATGCGCACCGAATCCCGTGCCCGGCGGCTACCGCGCATGCGCAGAAGCGCCGCGCAACCCGGAAGCGGCGGCCGCAGACGCGGCCACGGCGAGACCGGGAGCCGCCGGACACAGAAAGCAGGGAACAGAAGCGGACCGGAACACATGTAAAACCCAGCCCGCACTCAAACCAAGTAAGTAACATCCTAAGACACTGATTCACACAAGGAATAAGCACTGCAATACAAAATAAAGTAAAAGAGATGTCCCATAACAGGGCTTACCACCCTGCCCAGAGCAGAGAAGGGTCCCAGAGGCGCACCACCGGTCCATTTCTTCGGGCAAATACAGGCCACCCGCGGCAGCAGGGCTCTCTCGGCCAGACCCCAGGCTCCTGCAAGGGATTTCTTCCATTGCCCCCTCCATACCCTGCTAATAGCCAGGGCTTATCGGAGGCTCCACGACCCCTTCTGCTTCAAAGTATAGGACTGGAAAAGTAGGAACATAACACGGTATGTATGAGGAGGACGAAAAAAGAACACTGATGCTGAAAGGGAGCAAAGATTTATGGGAGTGGGGTCCTATGAGGTAGGAGAGGAGGCGGGGCCTACCCAAACGTATGCTGCCATGGAGTCTGTCAGGAAAAATGATTTAAAAAAGGAAATAATAAAAATAATTAAAATATAAAATTGTGAAACATAATAGAAGGGAAGTGGACAGCATTATTAGTTATTTATTTTCCTTATTTCATTTTCTGGCACCATCCACTGCCCATCCCCCATGCATTGTGAAATAAATATCTATAATAAATATAAATTAAAATGTAAAAATAAAACAAAAATAAAAAAAGCTACTGACACTGCCCAGTGCCTTGCTGACACAATCCATTGTCCTAACCCCTCCTCCCTGAAAAGAATTGTTAAAAAAAAAGAGAAAAAAAAATCAACTACTGACTCCACCCACTGTCGTTCAATTCCCGGGTAAGAACTGTGGTGGACATTCCATCTGTGCCATTGTGCTGCGTGATGCACATTTTAGAGTGGCCTTTTATTGTGGGCAGCCTAAGGCACAGCTGTGCAATAATCATGCTGTCCAATCAGCATCTTCATATGTCACACCTGTGAGGGGGAGGATTATCTCAGCAAAGGAGAAGTGCCCTCCCCCATTCACTCTGCTGTAACTTCCCTTCTCCATGTAGAAAACAGCTGACATGCCCCTCCCCCTACCCCGCCCCCTCTGCTGTGAGCTGACTCCTCTGTAGGAAGACCCCTCCCCCACTCCCATTGCTTCAAGCTGACTCCATTGTTTATAGGAGAAGTGTTACCATGGCCCCTCCCCCATCTTCTCTGCTGTAAGCTGAGTCCTCAATGTAAAAACTGCTGACACTCCCCCTTCACTTTCACCCCTCCCCCAATGTTTTCACCTGAATACGTCCTCTGTGTAGAGAAGTGATGACTCCCCTGCACTGCCCCCCTCTGTTTTTGAGCTGAATCTTCTGTATGGAGAAATGTTGGCACTCCCCTCCCCCACTTCTCTCCTGTGATTCCTATATGTAGAGGGGAATGTTTTCCTTCACCCCCTCCCCCACTGCCATTGCTTCAAGCTGACTCCACTGTTATGTGGATAAGTGCTGAGCTGACCCCTCCCCCATTATCTCTGGGCTTTACAGAGAGTAAAGAGAAGAGCTGTTGAAGTCATTTGGCCTAAGACAACAAAATTCCACCAAGGCCACAACAGGGCTGGTTTACAAAAATGAAATAAATATAAAAAAATGAAATAAAATAGTAAAAATAATAAAGTAAAATAAAAAATATGGACACTGTCCACGTTACCCTCAATACAAATAATTAAGAAAGAAATAAAATAATTTATTGAAAAAAAATAAAATAATAAAATTGAAAGAATACACACACACACACACATATACCAACACTGTCCATTATCCCAATGAACTGATACACCGCCCTAACCCCTCCCCCAAAAAAGCATTGTGAAAAAAAAAAATATATAAACAAATTCCAAAAAAGAAAACAATTAAAAAAATACACAAAACTGTAAAATATGCTGACACTGTCCATTGCTCTACTGAAACTGTCACCTGCCTTACTGACACAGTCCACTACTTCCTTCCAGAAGCACTGAAAAAATAAACTGTCAAAAATCCTAGAAAAAAAAATACTGACATTGTTCATACAAATAAACCAATGTAAAAAATAATAATAAAAATGTAAAAAATAATAAAATTAAAAAAATAAAACTGACACTGTCCAATCTCCCAAAATAGACTTGTAAAAGATATTATGAAAAAAAAAGGACTGTGAAAAAAAATTAAATACATTTTAAAATAATTAAAAATATAAAATTTTAAAACAAAAAAAAAATACATTTATAGAGAAAAATAAATAGAAAAAAAACAAAAAAACAAAAAAAAAAAAAAAACTGACACAATTAACTGGTTTACTATCACTGCTCCACTGAGACCATCCACTGTGCCCCTCTCAGAGGCACTGCGGGGAAAAAAAAAAAATCATAAAAACAAACATTTTTTTTAAAATATAAAAAAAAAATAATACATTTCTACTGACACTGTCCACTGCCCAATTGACACCAACCCCTTCCTGACATTGTAAAAAAAATGTAAAATAAGATTGTAAAAAATGTAAAAAATAAAATAAAAATATAAAACTTTTGAGAAAAGCATTGTTCAACTGACCAATTATTTAAAAAAAAAAAAAATTGACACTGTCCATTACTCTACTGACTCTGATGATTACCTTACTGGCACCATCCAATGCCCCTAAAAGCATTTTTTAACCACTTTACATACGCTCACTTTGCTGCAGCAATGTGGCTCGTTATCGTCCAGCGACGTAGACCTACGTCGCTGGACTCCTCCCCTTGTGTTCAGTCACAGCGGGAGTCGGGCCAGGGGCGGAGCGGCGGTGATCACCGCCGCTCTTCCCCGATCATCGGGGAATCGAGTGTGGAGATCCGCCCACTTGTGTAAACAAAGCGGGCGGATCTCCTAAGTGACAGGCAGGGTTTAGCATAGCTGAACCTGCGATCTGTGCCTGTGTCACTCAGTCACCTCCCCCCACACACGTTAGTAAGCACCAGGCATACATTAACCCCTCCCTCTCCAATAAAATTAACCCCTTCCCTGCCAGTGTCATTTTTACAGTAACAGTGCATATTTATAGCACTGATTACTGTAGTAATGTTACTGGTACCCCCAGTGTCAAAAATGTCAGTCAAGGGTCCAATCTGTCCGCCGCAATGTCAGTCCCGCAAAAAAAAAAAAAAAACACACCAAAAATAACAGAAATCTTTCCCTTAGTTAGTAAACGCGATAAATTTTGCGCAAACCAATCAAAATCCTCTTATTGTGATTTTTTTAACAAACATAGGTAGCAGAAAACAAATTGGCCAAAAATGATAAAAAAAATTTTGATTTTTACATTTTTTGGGGGGGAAATTCATATAAAAAAAAATGTAAAAAATAGTTATTTTTTCAAAATTTTCGCTCTTTTTTTGTTTATAGCGCAAAAAGTAAAAATCGCACAGGTGATCAAATACCACCAAAAGAAAGCTCTGTTTGTGGGGAAAAAAAGGACCTAAATTTCGTTTGGGTACGGCGTTGCATGACCGCGCAATTGTCAGTTAAAAATCACACACAGTGCCGAATCACAAAAAGTGGCCTGGACGTAAGACAGCAAAATCCTCCGGTGGTAAAGTGGTTAAAATGCAACAAATACAAAATGTAACTATAAAATAAATTAGATTGTATTGGGGTTTTTTGGTGCCTCAAACCAAATATGGATGGGACTTTACGGGCAAGTAGAAGGGGGTGTGTATAATGAAGGTTATATAACATAAATGCTCAATTAGGCAGTAAAAAGAATAGTGTTTGAAAAAATCAACAAAGATTTATTTACATATAATTCCAAGTATTATTAATACCGTAAATGGTGAATAATGTGCTTGGTTTAAAGGCCCAAGTGTGAGGAAGTAAAAAAGAGGTTGATTCTGAGAGAATCAGTGACAATAGTGCAAAAGTGACATGTTCTTGAGGAGTTTGTGGGGTTGTTTTCCCATAGATATTAAAGGGGATCCTCAATGTTCGCTGACGCGTTTCGGCTCATAGGCCTTTTTCAAAGCGTTAAAAGGTCACTCTATGCTTGTTCTATAAAGAGGAATATATACCTTCAGTATGTTTATCAAAGATAAATACACATAATTTTATATAAAGATAATGGTGTTCCACGTACATGGGTGCTGCTGGCATTGACTGCATATGGCTCCCCTGTCCTTTTTTAGTCACAACGAGATCATGTTCTGCGTGCAGCCTAGGATGGTGGTAAATAAATAATAAATGTATATATATATATAGAAATATACAAGTTTAGATGAGTATATTGTGTCCAATATAAGTGTATATATTATATATATGATGACCACTTACAGTTTTTGGCTGGCTGAGGGTTAACAACCACTTCCTCCAAGCGGGTGAGTTTTGTAGTTTTTCTTCCTCTGTTTGTACCAGAGTCTATTTCCGATCTATAGTATAATATATGATATGTAGGTACTATGGTAAAATAGTTTCCATAATGGTGCTTTAGTGCTTAAAAACGTAAGGAAGTAATGTGACTTCATTGTGCTCAAACTTTTATTGGTAATAGCTCGGGAGTTTTCCCTTTAAAACTTACATTTGGTGGTTTGGTCTTGAAAATAAAGAGAAAAAATCCATCCGGCTGGCGCAGGTTACGACTGTTCCCTTCTCTCTGCACGAGAGAAGTGAGGACTGTTCGTCGATCCCCGGCCTTTTAAAGCCCTCGACGCATGCGCAGTGGTTTCTGCACATGGGACGGCTTTAGCTGCGAGCATGAAGAGACGTCAGTACGTACTCCTGCGCTTGGGTGCGCGCGCAGGTTGCTAGGGCTCGTAGTGCTGGACGCTTTCTGGTCGCCAGCACGGAGGGAGGAGCCCACCCTTTCCCGAAGGTGATTGGTGGATCCCCAAACTGCCCCTACGTGGATACGCAAGGGCTACCCGTGCTGGGTGTGACTAACAGGACTGGGGCCAGCCATTCTGTAGCACTGACAGCTACATATCACGTACGTGGACTGATACATTCATGGATAAGTTAAAACACAGGATTATGCATATGCCGTACCCGGCGGTGACAAAATGCAATAATACAAATAAAATAAGGGTAACGGGGTATACACAATTGGATTAATTATGCAGTAAGCAAAATAATACAAGATGATATAATATAAACAGAGTATAGATTTTTAAAGCAAAAAACATTAATCCCACTTCAGGGACTTTATGGGTCGAGAAGGAGCAATCCCAAAACCCGGGCACTCCAGGGTCATCCCGAGGCCATGCTCAGCAGGGTCGGATGCAGGCAAGCAGCACAAAAATGGGATATTGTCTTAGGGGGGAGTTTGAAAACCTCAAATGAGTGGGGAAAGAAGTGGGGAAAGAATTAGAATCCCACATATGATTGTTTCCCAACATAAAAACGAGAGTAGGGATAAGGGATGGATGGATGGTTAATGTCTAAGTTGATCATAGACGAACCTATCGAGATCATGGGAGTAGGAACGTATTATGTGGAGGGAGGTTTTTATGTCTGTACAGAAGTTAATTTAGATGTTTTATTTTTGAGAAGGAATCTCATTTCAATCTGTCTTTCCTGAAGCGAAGCCCTCCAGGAAAGGGCGAAAACTTTCGTTCTCGTTCAGTCCAGGTGGTTTGGTGGCTTGGAGGCGTCTTATCCACCTCATTTCCATTTGTAACAGACGTTTATTCCAATCCCCCCCTCTATACGGAATATGGATCCTTTCCAGGGCTGTAAAGGTGACTTTTGGCATGATATTCTTGTGATGATGTGCTACGTGTCTGCCCAGAGGTACGTAAAAATTGCACATCTGCATGCTGTTGATATGCTGATTGACACGTTTCCCAAACTCCTGTTTGGTTTTACCCACGTAGTAGGATTGACATTGGCACATCATAAGGTAGACCACCCCTCTTGTGCGGCAGTTCACAAAGTGCCGAGGTGTAAAAAAGTCTCCATTTGGAAGTGTTAGGTTTGTGCATTTTTTTATCACATTACATTGCCCACAGTTACCACAGGGGAATGTGCCTTTTAACTTGCAGGGATCCCTTCTGGTTTCCTTGTACTCACTATGGGTGAGCGACTGTTTCATGGATCCTGCTTTCGATATGTGATCTGAGGATTTTCTGGTATGAATGGTTTTATGGTGGAGTCCTCCTTTAGGATTTGCCAGTGTTTTGTTATAATATTCCTTATTTCGGGGTGGTCATTTGTGAATCTCATGATGACCCTTGTTTGATTTTCTGATTCATCTGATGTTTGTTTCTTTTTCTTTTTAAACAGAATGTCATGTCTTTCTAGTTTAACCCTGTTGAAGGCTTTCCGTAAGGTTGTCTTTGTGTATCCCCTCTTTTTAAATCTTTTAAAGGGAAAACTCCCGAGCTATTACCAATAAAAGTTTGAGCACAATGAAGTCACATTACTTCCTTACGTTTTTAAGCACTAAAGCACCATTATGGAAACTATTTTACCATAGTACCTACATATCATATATTATACTATAGATCGGAAATAGACTCTGGTACAAACAGAGGAAGAAAAACTACAAAACTCACCCGCTTGGAGGAAGTGGTTGTTAACCCTCCGCCAGCCAAAAACTCTAAGTGGTCATCATATATATAATACATACACTTATATTGGACACAATATACTCATCTAAACTTGTATATTATATTATATATATATATATATATATATATATATATACACACACATTTATTATTTAATTATTTACCACCATCCTAGGCTGCACGCAGAAAATGATCTCGTTGTGACTAAAAAAGGACAGGGGAGCCATATGCAGTCAATTCCAGCAGCACCCATGTACGTGGAACACAATTATCTTTATATAAAATTATGTGTATTTATCTTTGATAAACATACTGAAGGTATATATTCCTCTTTATAGAACAAGCATAGAGTGACCTTTTAACGCTTTGAAAAAGGCCTATGAGCCGAAACGCGTCAACGAACATTGAGGATCCCCTTTAATATCTATGGGAAAACAACCCCACAAACTCCTCAAGAACATGTCACTTTTGCACTATTGTCACTGATTCTTTCAGAATCAACCTCTTTTTTACCTCTTTTTTACTTCCTCACACTTGGGCCTTTAACCCAAGCACATTATTCACCATTTACGGTATTAATAATACTTGGAATTATATGTAAATAAATCTTTGTTGATTTTTTCAAACACTATTCTTTTTACTGCCTAATTGAGCATTTATGTTATATAACCTTCATTATACACACCCCCTTCTACTTGCCCGTAAAGTCCCATCCATATTTGGTTTGAGGCACCTAAAAACCCCAATATATTTTACCAGGGACGGTGGCAACACCTACTTTTTGTGTGCAAAAGAAACCCCCCCCCCCTTAAATAAATTAGATTGTAAGAAAAAAAAATAAAATGAAAGAACAACTAACAATGTCCACTGCCCTAATGACATGATCCACATCCCTAACAAAAAAAATGAAATGTAAAAAAAATACATTTGTATTATAAATAAAACAATTAAATAACAATTAAAAAATTACTTACACTGTCCACTGCCCTACTAACATGATCCACTGCCCTTTAAGAAGCACTATAAAAAGGCATTTAAAAAAAAATTATAATAAAATTGAAATTTAAAAGAAAAAATACATTTGTAGAAAAACTTAAATGAAAAAATGATTTACTGACACCATTAACTGCTCTACTAACACTGCTAAGTGCCCGGCTAAGGCTATCCAGTGCACCACTCCTAGAGGCACTGTAAAAAGAATATATTAAAAAAGAAAATTAAAAAAATAAAAATATAATTTTTAAAAATATTAGAAACTAAAAAAAATAAAATCAGCAATTCTACTGACACTGTCTACTGCCCTACTGACACCAGTCGCTTTCTAAACCTCCAATAGCAATGTGAAAATAAATAATAAAAATAAAAATAGTTAATAATTATAAAAAATCTAAAACTTTTGACAAATATATTTTTTTCTACTACTCCATATGCACTGCTCCCCCAAAATGTATGTGAAAAACTTCAAAGACAGACCGACTGGTCCCAGCACCCAGTCATTGTCATATTGGAGTATGGGACTTTGTAGGAAGTAATTGAGGTAAGCAAGAGCGATAAAATCCAAAAATGTATTACAAAAAATACATATTAAAATTCAACATGATAAGGACATGCGTGATAACAAATACAGTACATATCAAATTGGATAAATAACAAACAGACGCCCGTTCATTCACCGCGTTTCTCAGACTGATTGCACAGTACTTGCTTCATCAGGAATGAGGGCAATATATTCATCTTCCGATACTTTAATAATATAAAGAAACACAACAATAAGTTATGAGGCAGTACATAATGACCAAATAATGGCACTCACATGCCTTATACAATTCCAATTCTTTTTCTTCAAATATTATAACAGCTTACCATTAGGGATGATCGAACGGTTTGGGTCGACCATCGGTTCGACCCGAACATTGGCTGTTCGAGGTTCGGCTGAATTTAGAACTTTTTGCCCAAAAAGTTCGGAATTCGGCAACCAGAACCGACCAAAATGCAATGGGACAGGAAGTGGGCTTTAAAAGCCCATGATTGGACCAGAACCATTAGCAAAAGCCAATTGAGGGGGCAGGAGAATGCTAGGAATGTGATTGGAGTGACTAGGGGGTCCATAGACCAATCATTAGTGAATACGCCCCCCACTATATAAGATAGCCCCCGCCAAATTCCTAGCATTGTTATACAGGGACATGGAAGAGAGTGGAAGCAGTTTGTGGACTTCTGCTACAAAGTGTCATTTAGCATTTATTAGTGTGAGGAAAGGGATATCTAGTGTAGTTAGGGTGCTCTTTTACACTTTAGTTAGCTTTAATTTATTCAGTTTCTGTAGGGAAAGTGTTAAGTGTAAGGGGACCGTAGTGTAGTGTAGGGTTAACTGACAGTGACTGCTATGGCAGGGTGACAAAACCCTTCCATATCAGGGTGACCGCTATAGAGAAAAGCTAGTTTCTCTGAAGTCACTTTCGCTGCAGTAATATGGCTTCGCCCCCGTCAGCATTCTTTTTGGCTGCAGGCGTCTATAGGGATCTTTTGAGCACATGTTTGGAGTCAGACATGACATCTGAACATGTGTATAGGGGGTATATATACACACACCCATGTATGTATATATACACACCTGCACATATATAGGTGTGAAAGGAGCAGAAAAAACTACTTGCGCTAATGAAATAATTAACACCAATATAGTTACGCTCCTATCACACCTATATATGTCTAAGTGTAAAATACATATAAGTATGTGTGTATATATATATACCCGTACACACAAGCTCAGATGTTTTGCCTGCCTCCAAAGAACCCAAAAAAATGCCCAAAAAAAAGCTAGCGCCAAAAAAAAAAAAAAAAACGCCCAGGTGTGTTGTTGCAGGCATTTTTTTTGGGGTTTTTGGAAGCAGGCAAAACATCTGAACTTGTGTATAGTGGTATATACACACACATACTTATATGTATTTTACACTTAGACATATATAGGTGTTATAGGAGCGTAACCATATTAGTGTAAATGATTTCATAAGCGCAAGCATATATTTCTGCTACTATCACACCTATATGTGTCTAGGTGTATATATACATGTATATATACATATAAGTATGTGTGTGTATATACCACTATACACAAGTTCAGGTGTTTTGCCTGCCTCCAAAAAAACCCAAAAAATGCCTGCAACAACACACCTGGGCGTTTTTTTTTTTTTTTTTTTGACGCTAGCGTTTTTTTTGGGTTCTTTGGAGGCAGGCAAAACATCTGAACTTGTGTATAGTGGTATATATACCACTATACACAAGTTCAGATGTTTTTCCTGCCTCCAAAGAACCCAAAAAATGCCCAAAAAAACGCTTGCTACTAAACCGGCAAGGTGTGAAAAGCGAGAAGCCACTAACCTATTCTATAAGTGACCTAATACAAACAATTTTTTTTTTATGGTTCTGGACATGCTACAGAGCTGATTTGATTACCGAAGTTCGGGTCCCATTGATTTCAATGGGGTTCTGAAATCCGGACCGAACTTTCAGGAAGTTCGGTTGTTCTGGCCGAACCAAACTTTTGAAAAGTTTGATCATCCCTACTTACCATACTTCACACATATTTTAACAATTTAATCGAACTCCAGTAAAATGGATCGCCGGTATAAGTGGATCGTAGTCTTAGCCATATATCATGGGGGACAGCATCTATCTCCCCAAGAATCAGCCATATAGTGCAGACTGGACCAGCTTGCGTGATGCAGACTTGTCCCACAGCAAATGTATACAAATGTATATAAAATCAATCAAGGGATCAGCCCCAAGATGTCACCCATTTAGTGCCCCATCATGTTATCATTAATCATCTCCAATATATCACACACAGTATACTGTATATGAAAAGGGGAAAAGATATGGCATTCATATATCATAAACCAATTACAACTTCAAAGGTTTCAAAGAAAACTGCTTCCATATAGTCCTAGCCTCTTATGAAAGAGGCAAGACAATAGGGGCAGAAAAAAATGGGGAACCAGAAAAAGGGAGGGAAAGAGCCCCAGCAAACAATTCGTTTCCATTTCCCTGTATTATAAGAGTAAAAGAGGAGTCCAAGACTAATCCCCAATTTTCTGTCAGTATACAACGATGGGCAAGTAAAAAATCCCCAGGTGCAGAGGCCATTTTCTACCATGTTCCAAAAGGAGCTTACCAAAAATGAAGGATTGCCGCAATACAAGATGGAGAGCGAGGAGGAGCTGCTAACGGCATCCTCCGCGTGCGCTCCATCTTTAAGCTAGTCCCACTGGAAGTGACGCCTAGCCCGCCCGCGTCACTTCCGGTGTGGGCGCATTACGTCACATCCGGCCGCCGCAAGAGGGGAGATCCCGCCCCTTCTCTCGCGGCCGTCAGTGATTCCGACCAACGATTGGAGGAGGCACAGCCCGCCACTAGAGGGAGAGTTCCTCAGCTTTGCGCCCGAGGCTGCACAGTCGACCCTGTATCCGTCCCATCCCTGCAGCCATCCACTGGATACAAAACAGACAATAGTTAGTTACATCAAAAATATAAATATCATACAGTCAGAAGTGCATTGCTATATCATTGCATCATAGTGGCTACGGGTTATATGAGATATAAATCTGCACATGAACATCATTACATAATGAACAAGACAAAACACATACAAGAAAAGAAAAATTAAAAAAAGGAAAAAAGAAAGAAAAAAAAGAGAGAGGGGAAAAAAAAAAAAAGAAGAAACAGAAAAAGAGAAAAGAGGAAAATAATGAATTAGAATAAAAATATATAGGGAGACTTTTGTCAAGGGCATCCAATTAGCTAAATGCATATATACATGTGGGTTACATGATGGAAAATGTTACAAAAAAGGCTTAAACGATACTGCCGTGTTGAGACCCGGCCATACCGTTGCCTGTAAATTAAAAATCCATTTAGCCTCTTTTTGCAGGATTTTGTTGTCAAAGAAAAACTGATATAGTCTGGATTAAATCCATGATGTATGCCCACGTTTTGCAAATGGGCGTAAAAATCAAACCCACCTCTAGATAGTATAAATGGTCCTGTATTCGTTTGGCAAATCTCCTTTTCGTCTTCCCCACATAAAATGCCCCACAGAGGCAATTAGCAATATAGACTACTCCTTCGGTAGTACAATTTGCAAAGGAGCGGCATTTTAGAATTCCTCCATGGGGTAGGGCAAGTATATTGCCCTCTTTAACCCATGGACAGAAATCACAACTGCCGCACCTAAAAAGGTACCCTTTAAATTATCAAAGCCCTCAATCTGTTCACGAGAAGGATGATAATGGCTATGGACCAGGGAGTCCTTGATTGATCTCGATTTTCTAAATGTAATTTGAGGTTGCGTTTTTACATATTTAGAGATCACTCGGTCATCCCTTAAAAAATGCCAATTATCAGAAAGAACCTTTCTAATGACTTGATGGTGGGCATTGTACCTAGTAATGACTCTCGTGATACCCTCACGTGGACGTTTTTTTGGTCCAAAAATCAGTTGGTCCCTTTCCATCACTTTTGCCCTTGAAAAGGCTCTTTTAAACACCTTGTTGCTGTATCCTCGAGCACGTAGGCGAATACGTAGGGCATCTGCCTCTCTTTTAAAGTCTGCCTCTCTAGTGCAGTTACGGCGTAGCCTAATATATTGGCTATATGCTATACTATGCACTAGAGGGCGCGGATGTCCGCTATCAAAATGTAAAATTGTATTTCCTGCCGTGCTCTTACGGTACAGCGAGGTATGAATCGAGCCATCCTCATTGAGGAATACAGTAAACCCCCGCTCCATCGCGGTTCCGTTTTTGCGGTCCCGGTATATTGCGTTTTTTTTGTAATGTTATTTTACTATATAAATCATTAAAAATGAAATATTTTTGGGTTTTCCATAGCTCTTGCTAGGTCTCTCAGTATCTTTTATGTGTTTAAATGAGTTTCTATTGTTTTAAAAGTGTGTTTAAAGACCTTAAAATGCTTTTACACGTACAGTGACAGTAAAAAAAAAACATGCCTACAATGCATTTTAATAGGGTTTTTCTATTTTGCGGATTTTCACTTTTCGCGGCTGGGTCCGGAACGTAACCCCCGCAATGGAGGGGGGTTTACTGTATTTGAGTACCCAGGAACGGTATAACCGTATGACTCCACTGCATTGTAAATTTAGGATTATATTTGTTGGTAGTTAGAAAGGCCATAAATTGGTGTAACTCATCTATAGATCCGGTACAAATTAGTAGGACATCGTCGATATAGCGACGCCAAAGGGCAATGTGGCGGAGTAGCGACAATGCCATATCCTCCGCGAACAGTGAACGCTCCCATCCTCCCAGGTACAGGTTTTCATACGATGGGGTACAAAAGGTCCCCATCGCAAACCCCCTGTACCTGGAGGAATGTTTCACCATTGAAGGTGAATAAGTTGTAATGTAAAATATGATGCAAAAGGCCGAGAACAAACACGGCCTGTGCCCAATGAGAGCGTCCCTGTTCGCGGAGGTAGGTACCCACCACCCCTAGTCCCAAGAGATGTGGGATGCTTGAGTAGAGGGCCTCAATGTCTATGGCAACTAACAAAGTGTTTTCCGGTACCGTTATTCCGTCTAAAATCTTAATTCGAGGGTATCCTTGAGATAAGATGGTAATCTCGCAACATGGGGCCTTAATTGGCTATCCACATACTTGCTTGCCATCTCTGTTGCACACCCCACTCCCGACACAATAGGTCATCCTTGAGGTCGTTTCAGGTCCTTGTGGACCTTCGGGAGGAAGTAAAACATGGGTAAAATGGGCCATTTGACGAACAGGAACTCCTAGAGGTCTTGATCAATAGTGCCCTTTGCTAGTGCCTCTCATAGGAGATCCCCAAATGCGGCAGTTTTCTCCTGAACTAAGTCAGATGAGACACGCAAGTACCAGTCCTGATTGGATAAGATGGTGAGGCACATATCCTCGTATTGGCTGCGATCCATAATGGCCACATTGCCGCCCTTGTCAGAGGGCTTGACGACAATGTGGTTGTTACGGATCAAGCAGTCAAGAGCCCTTTTCTGCTCACTACTTATATTTGGGGCATATGGAATTGTAGTTGGCAGGTTTTCGATATCTTTAATTGTTTGTTTCAAAAAAGCCCAGATAGCTGGGCATGTCTGCAACTTTGGAAAGAGCTTAGATTTAGCCTTCAATTTAGGGGGACTCGGGTGGATTTTTCTTCCTCCTCACTGGAAGAGGAGGAATCCATACTATCACCTCCCTGATATTGTTCATTTTTGTCTAATAAGTGCATGAGGGTTTTCAGCATCTTGAAGTCCTGGACCTTGAAGTCCTTGTAAGTTTCATCTGACCCTGCTTCCGTGGTGCCTCGTTCTTTATCATATATAAATCTGAAAGTCAGATTCCTTGCAAATAAATGCAAGTCTTTCACAACCTCAAACTTATCTAATTTGTCCAAAGGGCAAAAACTTAATCCTAGTGCTAGTACCTCTTTTTCTACTGGGGATAGCGGATAGGAGGAGAGGTTAACTACATCAAGTGTGTCTGGTTCTAATTGAGTTTGACCACATGGGAGTCTAACGTCCCCATTCTCTTGTCTCCCAGCACCGGCTGCGTTGCTGATGCAGCCAGCACTGGGGTACATACCAAAGGGGATTGCTATCAGTCTCTAGTGTTGACATATCCCTATGGGCTTTGGTTACAGCACCTTTACTAGGGTGCAAAGGGCCAGCAGCTGCCCTGAACATAGGTGTTCGGGGAGGCTCCCCATGTTGGCCATGACCAATGTTTACGCCTCTAAAGATATTAGACTGTTTTGATTTTTGGAGTAATTTCATGTGGAGATACAGCACGTTTCCCTGATCGATTAGGGGGCGCATATTTTCTGTGAAAAACATATTAGTAAAAAATTAGAAAATTGTAAAAAAATTATTAAAAATAAAATACCATTTTGACACTGTCCTTTGTTCTACTAAAACTGCCTATTACCCTACTGGTATTATCCACTGGCCTCCCCAAAAGCATTTTTTAAGAATGAAAAGAATAAAAAAATAATTAAATTCTAAAAAAAAAAAAAAAAAAAAAAAAAATGAAACTTTAAGGCCCCATGCACACGGGACGTTTTTAACGCCGCTGTAAGCAGCGTCAGGCGTTTTCTTTTTGCAGCCTAAAAACGCCCCTCCATGTTATTCTATGGCCTCATGCACACTCAGACGTTTTTGAGCTGTAAGTGGCTTAGGCGTTTTTAGGCTGCAACAAGAACCCACCACCTGCGCGTTCTGAGGACCAGCGTTACAGCGTTAAAAACGCCTGACGCTGCTAAAAGCTGAATAACTTTGCTATAACGTTGCTTAACGTGCGTTAAGCCACGTTATACGTTTTTTTTTCTTCCATTCAAAATCAATGGTTCCCTATGGGAGCCTATTGATTTGAATGGAGGTTGCACCGCAACACCGCAAGTCGGATCCGACTTGCGGGGTGACTTGCGCTGTGGGAATCTTGAGGGAGAACTCCACGCCAAAATGGGAAAAAAACGGCGTGGGGTCCCCCCCAAGGTTCCAAACCAGGCCCTTCGGGTCTGTTATGGAATTTGAGGGTAGCCCCATGCCGAAAAAACGGCGTGGGGTCCCCCCCAAAATCCATACCAGACCCTTATCCGAGCATGCAGCCCGGCAGGCCAGGAAAGGGGAGGGGACGAGCGAGCGGCCCCACCCCCCCTGGACCACACCAGGCCACATGCCCTCAACATGGGGGGGTGTTGGTGCTTTGGGGCAGGGGGAGCTCTGCACCCCCCACCTCAAAGCACCTTGCCCCCATGTTGATGAGGACAAGGGCCTCATCCCCACAACCCTGGCCGGTGGTTGTGGGGGTCTGCGGGCAGGGGGCTCATCGGAATCTGGAAGCCCCCTTTAACAAGGGGGCCCCCCAGATCCCGGACCCCCTCCCTATGTGAATGGGTATGGGGTACACTGTACCCCTACCCATTCACCCCATAAAAGGCAGTGTATGGAAATAACGACAAGAGACGTTTTGGAAAGTTTATTAAAAATCTTCATCCGTCTCTTCTTGTCTTCTCCTCTCCGGGGTCTTCTGCTCTTTTGCTGTCCCCCTCTTGTATTCTTCTCTCCGGGGTCTTCTGCTGTCCCCTCTTCTGCTGTCCTCTCTTCTTTTCTTCTCCTCTCCGGTCTTCTGCTCTTTTGCTGTCGGCTGTCTTCTTCCTCCGGTCCTCCGACGACGACGTCTCCGCTGATTATGCCTGTCTCCGGTCTCTTCAGCTTATTATATAGCCATTAGGGGCGTGGCCCCGATGACGTCATCTGGAGGCCCCGCCCCTCATGTCACATATGACGTCATCTGTGACATGAGGGGGCGGGGTCTCCAGATGACGTCATCGGGGCCACGCCCCTAATGGCTATATAATAAGCTGAAGAGACCGGAGACAGGCATAATCAGCGGAGACGTCGTCGGAGGAGGACCGGAGGAAGAAGACAGCTGACAGCCGACAGCAAAAGAGCAGAAGACCGGAGAGGAGAAGAAAAGAAGAGAGGACAGCAAAAGAGCAGAAGACCCCGGAGAGGAGAAGACAAGAAGGGCGGACAGCAAAAGAGCAGAAGACCCCGGAGAGGAGAAGACAAGAAGAGACGGATGAAGATTTTTAATAAACTTTCCAAAACGTCTCGTCGTTATTTCCATACACTGCCTTTTATGGGGTGAATGGGTAGGGGTACAGTGTACCCCATACCCATTCACATAGGGAGGGGGTCCAGGATCTGGGGGGCCCCCTTGTTAAAGGGGGCTTCCAGATTCTGATGAGCCCCCTGCCCGCAGACCCCCACAACCACCGGCCAGGGTTGTGGGGATGAGGCCCTTGTCCTCATCAACATGGGGGCAAGGTGCTTTGAGGTGGGGGGTGCAGAGCTCCCCCTGCCCCAAAGCACCAATACCCCCCCATGTTGAGGGCATGTGGCCTGGTGTGGTCCAGGGGGGGTGGGGGCGCTCGCTCGTCCCCTCCCCTTTCCTGGCCTGCCGGGCTACATGCTCGGATAAGGGTTTGGTATGGATTTTGGGGGGGACCCCACGCCGTTTTTTCGGCATGGGGCTACCCTCAAATTCCATAACAGACCCGAAGGGCCTGGTTTGGAACCCTGGGGGGGACCCCCACACCGTTTTTTTCCCCATTTTGGCGTGGAGTTCCCCCTCAAGATTCTCACAGCGCAAGTCGCCCCGCAAGTCGCGGTGCGACCTCCATTCAAATCAATAGGCTCCCATAGGGAACCATTGATTTTGAATGGAAGAAAAAAAAAACGCTGCTAAAAGCAACGTGGCAAAACGTGCAATAACGCCAATGGAAAAAGCTACTGAAAGCACGTTTTTACAGCTGCTTTTTCCGGCGTCAGAACTAACTTTGACGTACGTTTTTTCTAACGCCCCGTGTGCATGGGGCCTAAAAAATGTTGAAACAATTAAATTTAAGAAAATAAAAAAAATAATAAAATAAAGAACTACTTTTAATGTCCACTGCCCTAATGACATGATCCATAGCTATGACAAAAAAAAAAAAAAAAAAAAAAAAATGAATTGGGATGTAAAAAAAAAAAAAAAATACATGTGTAAAAAAAAAAAAAAAAAAACAAAAAAAAAACAAAAAAAAAAAGATAATAAAAAACTACTGACACCATTCACTCCTCTACTGACGCTGTTCACTGCCCTACTAATTGTAAAAAAAAAAAAAATGAATGAATGAATAAAAACTACTGACACCACTGTTCAGTGCCTACTGAGACAATCCACTGCCCCCCTCCCAGGGGCACTTTAAAAAACGAAATGACATTTTTTCAAAATATATTAACAAAATAAAACTGTAAAATATATTAGAAGATAAGATAAAAAATATATATACTGACACCGTCCACTGCCCTATGAACAAAGTTCGCCCTCCCCCCCCCCCCCCATAGCATTGTGAAAGTAATATTAAAAACAAATTGGAATAAAATTATAAAAATGTAAAAGTGTAAATATAAAAATAATAAAATAAAAATAAAAAACTACTGATACCATCCACTGCTCTACTGATAATGTCCAATGCCCCCCCCCCACCCCCCCTGAATTTTTTTTTTAAAGCATATATATATATTATAAATTATAGAATTGTTAAATAATAAAAAAAATAAAATACAATTCTGACACTGTACACTGCTCTACTGAAACTGTCCATTGCGCCACCCCCCCCCCCCCAAAAAAAAAAAAAAACCTGTTTAAACAATTTAAAAAAAAAATAATAAAAAGATAGGTTGTAAGAATTAGAAGAACTGCTGACAACTTCTACTGTCTTACCATCGCACATTCTACTCCCCGCCATTCACTCCGCACTGTACATCTTCTATTTACCATTACCACATTCTGCACTATGCAAGTCATCTCCAACTCTATTTAACCATGCCCCCTTTAACCACTTTACCACCGGAGGATTTTGCTGTCTTCAGTCCAGGCCACTTTTTGCGATTCGGCGCTGTGCGAATTCAACTGACAATTGCGCGGTCATGCCGTACCCAAACGAAATTTACGTCCTTTTTTTCCCACAAACAGAGCTTTCTTTTGGTGGTATTTGATCACCTGTGCGATTTTTACTTTTTGCGCTATAAACAAAAAAAGAGCGTTTATTTTGAAAAAAATAACAATATTAACATTTTTTTTTTTATATGAAATTCCCCCCAAAAAAGATGTAAAAACCAATTTTTTTAAAAATTGGTGGCCAATTTGTTTTCTGCTACCTAGGTTTGGTAAAAATCGCAATAAGCGTATTTTGATTGGTTTGCGCAAAAGTTATTGCGTTTACTAACAAAGGGAAAGATTTGTCATTTTTGTTTTGTTTTTTTTAACGCGTAATGGCGGCGATCTGCGATTTTTTTTGCGGGACTGCGACATTGCAGATCGGACCCTTGACTGACATTTTTGACACTTTTGGGGGTACCAGTGACATTACTGCAGTAATCAGTGCTATATATATGCACTGTTACTGTAAAAATGACACTGGCAGGGAAGGGGTTAATTTTATTGGAGAGGGAGGGGTTAATGTATGCCTGGTGCTTACTGACGTGTAGGGGGGGAGGTGACTGAGTGAGTCATGGACAGATCGGATGTCCAGCTATGCTGAACAGTCCGATCTGTCACTCCCTGTCACTATGGAGATCCGCCCCCTGTGTTTACACACAGCGGGCGGATCTCCAGACTCGATCCCCGACGATCGGGTAAGAGCAGCGGCGATCGCCGCTGCTCCTCCCCTGGCCCGACTCCCGCTGTGAATGAAAACAGCGGGAGCGAGCCTCCGGCGGGGCGCAAGCGCCGCCCAGAAGGGGGGAGTGTCTGACGACGTAGTACTACGTCGTCAGACGATAACGAGCCACTCTGCCGCAGTAATATTACTGTGAGCAGTCGTAAAGTGGTTAACCATGCCCCCTTTAAGCCACGCCAAATATTTAGCACACTTTACACCAAGGCCACTTTTTGCATTTTTATTTTAATCAACGTCTAGGGCCCAGTCTTAATCTTGCACACAGCCCTCTGATTTCATGATACGCCCTGAGTCAGGGAATAGAACCATGTGCAGAAAACACATCCAGTAAATGCATAGAGATAATCACCTATAATTGGGAATATTCAATCACACTTCTATCTAATTCACTAATTATCTAACTATACTAAATAATGACCTGACTGACTGTATTATTCATTACAAATCATTCTCTTTATAAAAGATATTTTCTATCTCTTGTTGAGTCTTTGCTGTACATAGAGATGTCAGTATTTTAGTGTGAGAACCTCCTGAGCCAATCAGCTTCCCCAATAAACACTGGAGGCGGGGAGACCCCGCCCAGAGCTGACATCACACTATTTCTAATCCTCACTTTGCTGAGCACTTCAATGTCACAGCCTGAAGAGTAATATGGAGAAATGGGAAATGCAGTATAGAGGACAGACGTCTGTTCTTTATAGAATCAAATCATTCTTCACACCCCTCCCCCACTCCCTCTTCTTCACACCCCTCCCCCACTCCCTCTCCTGTCACCTGATCCCTATATGTAGAGGTGAAATGCTTTCTTCCCCTCCCCCACTCCATCGCTTCCACTTCACTCCCCAGTTTAGAAAGAAAGATTGACATGTCCCCTCCCCCATTCACTCTGCTGTAAGTTTAGTCCTCCATGTGGAAAACAGCTGACATGCCCCTCCTCCTGCCCCGCCCCGTCTGCTGTGAGCTGACTCCTGTTGAAGACCCCTCCCCCACTCCCATTGCTTCAAGCTGACTTCATTGTTTATAGGAGAAGTGTTACCATGGCCCCTCCCCCATCTTCTCTGCTGTAATCGGTGTCCTCAATGTAAAAACTGTAGAGAAATGCTGACATGACTCCTCCCCTTACACCTCCCCCTTTGCACTGAGCCAAATCCTCTGTATGTAGAAATGTTGGCACACCCCTCCCCCTGCTGTAGAGAGAGAAAGAGAGAAAAAGAGAGAAAGAGAGAGAAAGAGAGAGAAAGAGAATAGTGGATAATGTAGATGTGGCTCATTGATAACCAGAAAAAAAAAAACACAAGTTATACACCAGTTATACAAGAGAACATGCTGGGACTTGTAGTCCTGCAACCATGGGAAACTGATGTTGATGGGATGCTATACTGTCCCTATAAAATCACATTATCCCTGATATTAAAGTCATTTAACAGTAAACTGTGCCCCTCCCCCGGGATCGGACTAATAGTGGTGGAAGGTCTGTAATGTTTGTGACATGCACTGAAATAGTACTTAGTGTTACACTGCAGCGACCCGGAGAGTTTACAATTGGTGCACACATATAGGGGAGTGGTCTGTGGTGTCACCAGAAGGAAAAAATGTCCCTGTGGTGACGGTATGACTGGGAGGAAATTATACTGCTACAGTATGTTGTTTGTGTCAACCTGAGGAGGACTGATTGGCCTCTATGTCAGTGGGATGAGGGAGGGTAGGTGGACTTTGAAGGGTGCATAGACCTAAAGGGCTCTGAAGGAGGAAGGGGGGTGAAAGGTCTCTAAGGGCTCATTCAAACATGCTGCTATCATTGCTGGTGTTTGACAGGTGGTGAGGGGGCAATAAGTTGCTACCAACAAACCGTCGGTGCACAGCACCAATCTCCTGCGCTCTGAGTGGTACAATCCTCTGTCCACCTCAGCTACAATCTTGCAGCTGTTGAGAACTTGTGACTCGGCAACACCGGATAGCTTCGGCCTTACAGCCCCTTACGAGACCAGGGTAGTCTGAGACCACTAAAAATGACAAAACAAACACAAGGGCACACCGGCATAGTGCATTATCCTCTAAAAATGGTTTATTTAAAATAAAGGTATAAAAATACTCACAAATGAGTTCTTGTTAAAAGCTTACGCGTTTCGAGGCTTAGCCTCTTCCTCAGAGGCTCTGAGTAGGAGGCTAAGCCTCGAAATGCATAAGCCTGTACAGCTTCAAGGGATGGTATGCCCTTGGATCTCGATGCTGAAGACTGTGTACCACATTTTAATGTGATTTTAACAAGAACTTGTTTGTGAGTATTTTTATACCTTGATTTTAAATAAACTATTTTTAGAGGATAATGCACTAGGCCAGTGCGCCCTTGTGTTTGTTTTGTCATAAGTTGCTACCATCTGTTTTATCTCTAAAAATGCTGACCTACTGGGCTTCTATAGTGTGCAGTACATGCCATTTCACTTTTGCCATGTGCAGAGCCCTGTCTGGCACCATCTCCTTGTTCAGGTGGGTGGTTTGTGGCACTAAAAATGCAGCTCAACTGCCTATTTTTACCTCCCTATAACCTGTGTAAATAAGCCCTATGGCCTTGCTTTCACTTGTGCTGGTGGGGGGAGGGTCATAAAATAAGGGAGTTGAGTTGCAGTTTTACAGTCGACACCGCTTTTAGCTTCAAAGGCAGCCGCATGGGGTAAGCCCATGATGCAGCTGTGAGGTTATGCATCCCAAAATGTTTTAATTGATAGACTGCCCTACAGGTGAGAAATTTGGAAAATAATCCATGACCCTTTTCTAAAAAGGTCACATCACACAGTGCTGCAGCACCATGTGATTTGGTGTGTGTAAAAATGTGTCACATCACACAGTGCTGCGGCACCATGTGGTTTGGTATGTGTAAAAATGTGTGCATTAGCAGATGTGGGGGGGTGCCCTTAACCCATCAATGGCACTGCTGAACACTTTCTAAAGGACAGGACACTTCTGTGTTTGTCAGGAAAGCCACATTTTAGTGCACAATCCTGACATGTGCGGTGCTTTGGGTTTAGCCGCAGTGCAATTGTATGTGCAATTTACCTGCAGATTTAGGTGCGCTCCCATTGATTTCTCATGGACTGTGCATTTTCTGAACGTCCATCAAAGATGCAGCATGCAAGACTGTGATTTGTTTTCATGAAAACACGAGGTTTGAGAGAATTTAACCACTTTAGGACCGGAAGATTTTCCTGCTTAACGTTCAGGCCACTTTTTGCAACTTGGCACTGCGCGAATTTAACTGACAATTGCGCGGTCATGCAACTCCGTACCCAAATGAAATTTACGTCCTTTTTTCCCCACAAACAGAGCTTTCTTTTGGTGGTATTTGATCACCTCTGCACTTTTAATTTTTTGCCATAATAAAAAAAAAAACAAGAGCGAAAATTTTGCAAAAAAAATTGACATTTTCTAATTTGACAGTTAAAAAAATATCCAATATATTAAATTTTTGTCATATATTTAGGCCAAAATGTATTTAGCTACATGTCTTTGACAAAAAAATTCTAAATGAGCGTATTTTTAACCACTTTAAGACCAGGAGATTTTTCCCCATTCCTGACCAAGCTATATTTTGCGATTCGGCACGGCGTTACTTTAACGGACAATTGCACGGTCGTACGACGCTGTACCAAAATTAAATTTATGTCTTTTTTCCCCACTAATAGAGCTTTCTTTTGGTGGTGTTTGATCACCTGTGCAATTTTGAATTTTTAAGAAAAAGAGCGACAATTTTGAAAAAAAAAAAAAAAATAATATTGTTTACATTTTGATATTATAACATTCTCCCCCCCCCCCAAAAAAAAAAAAAAATTACAAATCAAATTTTTTAACATTTTAGGCCAATTTGTTTTCTGCTACATATTTTTGGTAAAAAAAAAAAAAAAAAAAAATCACAATAAGCGTATTTTGATTGGTTTGCGCAAAAGTTATTGTGTTTACTAACTACGGGAAAGATTTGTCATTTTTATTGTTTATTTTTTTTTACTAGTAATGGCGGCAATCTGCGATTCTTTTTGCGGGACTGCGACATTGCGGCGGACAGATCGGACCCCTGACTGACATTTTGACACTTTTAGGGGGACCAGTGACATTACTACAGTAATCAGTGCTATAAATATGCACTGTTACTGTAATAATGACACTGGCAGGGAAGGGCTGAACACTGTTGGTGATCAAGGGGTTAAATGTATGCCTCATGCTTACTGACATGTGGGGGGGGGGGGAGGGGGTTGTGTGACAGAGACACAGATCGCAGGTTCAGCTATGCTGAATCCTGTAATATGTCCCTGTCTGTCACATAGGAGATCCTCACTCGATCCCCGACAATCAGGGAAGAGCGGCGATCACCGCCTCTCCTCCCCTGGCCCGACTCCCGCTGTGTCTGAATACAGCGGGAGCGAGCCTCCGGCGGTGCGCGCACGCCGCTGAGAGGGGGCGGGATCCATCGATGTAGGTCTACGTCGCTGGACCCAGGAGAGCCAATTTGCCGCAGTAGGCTCAATGTGAGCAGACGGCAAGTGGTTAATAGAAGCGCACCTACAATTGTGGGTAAACTGAACATACAATCATCCTGCGGCCATCCTGTGGCTCCCCTATGTGAACCCACTATTAGGGATCAGAAAATAGTGAATTAATGAGGAGGTTGGGGTGGTATGTGCTCATAGCTCCCAACGGTCCTTGATTTTGAGGGACTGTCCCTGATTTGGAACAAAGTCCCTCTGTCCCTCTTTCCTCCACATTTGTCCCTCATTTTGATCTGATCTATATAGTTGTATATAAAATGCACCATTTATCTTTCAAAAAGTGTTTGCCAGTGCTAAACCTTTCATCCAATTTCTAAACTCCAAAAGCCAGTATAAAAGGAATAGTAGTGGTAAAAAAGCACTTGTGGGTTTACCCAATGATTTTTTTGTACAATTCTCTTTTAAGGGGGCGTGGCAGGGGTGTGTCCTATGCCTACATATTTTTGATAATAGGTGTCCCTCATTCTCATCCCTGAAAGTCGGGAGGTATGTGTGCCTGAGAAGAGCAAAGTAATGGGGTGTAGAGGAAATTTGAATGTTCTAGGTTGTGTGGGGACAGGACAGAAGAGCTAAAAGCAAACTGGGATGGAAAGGGTGCAAAATCAGTGTGTGGAATGGTGTGCTAAGAGCAGAGGCTGCAGGACAAGTGTTGTAGATATTTATAGACAGAACAGATAAGAGAAGGAGAAGGGGAAAAAAATCAACAGGGCAGAGAAGTAAGAAGAATCCAGTGGCGGCCCCCCCTATCCATGCATCCAGCCCCCTAATCTACATGCAGGGCGCCGGACGCATGGAGTTCAATGGGTCTTTTTTGGTGGCATCTCTGCATTGAAAGGGGGCATGATGGCATCTCTGCATTGAAAGGGGGCACGGTGGCATCTCTGCATTGAAAGGGGGCATGGTGGCATCTCTGTGCAGTGAAAGGGGGCATGGTGGCATCTCTGTGCAGTGAAAGGGGGCATGGTGGCATCTCTGTGCAGTGAAAGGGGGCACGCTGGTCTCTGTGCAGTGAAAGGGGGCACGCTGGTCTCTGTGCAGTGAAAGGGGGCACGCTATACCTTAATTACTGAAGGCCCCTTTCACACTTTTGTGACCTCAAAGTCACGCAATTTTTTTACAGCATTTTTTGCCGCAAAGCAATGCCTATTACATTTTTCTGTTTGAGCCCCCCCCCCCAAATTTTTGAGCACCAGCTGCCACTGGGAGGATCGGTGCTTACTTACTGTGTGATCATGCAGGAAAGGTAGAGAAAGGTGTAGGGGGGCGGAGCGGAGATGGAACGGACAACTGAGTGTAAGGCCCCTTTCACACATGGGAGTCCATCAATGGACTCCATTTCTCTCAGCGGGGGATCGATCCGCCGATCCCCCGCTGAGCAGGCGGATGGCAGCTGTGTCTCCGCGCTGTGTGTGGACACAAAGCTGTCAGGTCCCCGCTGTTCTCTATGGGGGAATTGGATGGGAGCGGACTGTCTGTCTGTTCTCATCTGAGCCCATCTGATCCGATCTGCTGGACAGATGGAAAATAGGGTTTCCATCCGTCCGGATCTGACGGATTGGATGTCAGCGGACATGTCTCCGCTGACATCCGATTGCTTATAGAGATGCATGGGGCATCCGTTCAGATCCGCCAAAAAAAAAAAAAACGGACAGGCAGACCTGAACTAGAGTGAAAGGGGCCTTAGTGAGGTGTCCTGGGAAGGAGAGCAAGGTGAGGGCGGCAGTGTGGGAGGGGAGTTTGTTTAGTAGCTGCAGTAAACAGATAAGGCAGATTTCGGATGAACGGAGGAGTCAGGGAATCAGTAGATAGAACACTGTGGCTTACATTCACTGCATGTCAGTGAGGCAGGAGCAGCAACCGAAGCTCCCAGTGTGGCCCCCCTGACCCCAGATTAAGACACCGCCCAGGGCAAGAGACCCTCCTGCCCACCCCTTGTACCGGTGTTCTAAAATTTCATCGGACCCATGAAAATTGCGGACCCTCGTCACTTCCGGTGATGCTACGTCAGAACCCAGCTGGTACGACCGCTGGTGCGACAGCTGGTGCGAGCCCCGGTGTGCATGTGCACAAGACATTTTCGAGGTCCGATGAAATGATAAGACTTAGCGAACAGCTGACTGAGAGGAGGCGGGGCTGAGTTGGGACAGAGTTGCCGCCGCGTCATCGAGTTCTTACAGGGAAGCGGTATGGAACTGTAGAGCTGGCTTAGAGGGGGGGGGGGGACGCGGTGCGTAATGAATGCATTAAAAAAAGGCACCTTCTGTTCCAAGTATGCTAAATAATTATAATAAAAAATACTAAATATAACGAAATACTGAAGATAAATATTAAAAAACAATATATATATATATACACACATACACACACACACACACACACACACACACACACATATACTAAAGATAAATATTAAAAACCAAATATGAAATATCAGTATAAAAAAAAAAAATTATATATATACACATATATTTTTTTTTTTTAATTCTTCCATTTATATATATGTATATATACAGTGCCTTGCGAAAGTATTCAGCCCCCTTAAACTTTGCGACCTTTTGCCACATTTCAGGCTTCAAACAAAGATATAAATCTGTAATTTTTTGTGAAGAATCAACAAAAAGTGGGACACGATCATGAAGTGGAAGGAAATTTATTGGATATTTCAAACTTTGTTAACAAATAAAAAACTGAAAAATTGGGCGTGCAAAATTATTCAGCCCCTTTGCTCTCAGTGCAGCAAACTCTCTCCAGAAGTTCAGTGAGGATCTCTGAATGATCCAATGTTGACCTAAATGACATGATGATAAATAGAATCCACCTGTGTGTAATCAAGTCTCCGTATAAATGCACCTGCACTGTGATAGTCTCAAAAGGTCCGTTTAAAGCGCAGAGAGCATCACGAAGAACAAGGAACACACCAGGCAGGTCTGAGATACTGTTGTGGAGAAGTTTAAAGCCGGATTTGGATACAAAAAGATTTCCCAAGCTTTAAACATCCCAAGGAGCACTGTGCAAGCGATAATATTGAAATGGAAGGAGGTTCAGACCACTGCAAATCTACGAAGACCTGGCAGTCCCTCTAAACTTTCAGCTCATACAAGGAGAAGACTGATCAGAGATGCAGCCAAGAGGCCCATGATCACTCTGGATGAACTGCAGAGATCTACAGCTGAGGTGGGAGACTCTGTCTATAGGACAACAATCAGTCATATACTGCACAAATCTGGCCTTTATGGAAGAGTGGCAAGAAGAAAGCCATTTCTTAAAGATATCCATAAAAAGTGTCGTTTAAAGTTTGCCACAAGCCACCTGGGAGACACACCAAACATGTGGAAGAAGGTGCTCTGGTCAGATGAAACCAAAATCGAACTTTTTGGCAAAAATGCAAAACGTTATGTTTGGCGTAAAAGCAACACAGCTCATCACCCTGAACACACCATCCCAATGTCAAACATGGTGGTGGCAGCATCATGGTTTGGGCCTGCTTCTCTTCGCAGGGACAGGGAAGATGGTTAAAATTGATGGGAAGATGGATGGAGCCAAATACAGGACCATTCTGGAAGAAAACCTGATGGAGTCTGCAAAAGACCTGAGACTGGGACGGAAATTTGTCTTCCAACAAGACAATGATCCAAAACATAAAGCAAAATCTACAATGGAATGGTTCACAAATAAACATATCCAGGTGTTAGAATGGCCAAGTCAAAGTCCAGACCTGAATCCAATCGAGAATCTGTGGAAAGAACTGAAAACTGCTGTTCACAAACGCTCTCCATCCAACCTCACTGAGCTCGAGCTGTTTTGCAAGGAGGAATGGGCAAAAATTCCAGTCTCTCGATGTGCAAAACTGATAGAGACATACCCCAAGTGACTTACAGCTGTAATCGCAGCAAAATGTGGCGCTACAAAGTATTAACTTAAGGGGGCTGAATAATTTTGCACGCCCAATTTTTCAGTTTTTTATTTGTTAAAAAAAGTTTGAAATATCCAATAAATTTCGTTCCACTTCATGATTGTGTCTCACTTGTTGTTGATTCTTCACAAAATATTACAGTTTTATATCTTTATGTTTGAAGCCTGAAATGTGGCAAAAGGTTGCAAAGTTCAAGGGGGCAGAATACTTTCGCAAGGCACTGTGTATATATATATATATATATATATATATATATTGTAAGCTGGGGAACAGGTAGCAGGTGCAAAGCTCCCTGGGATGAGCAGTTTTTCAGGCACAGATACCAAATCCAGTGTGCTAGTGACAAACAGTGCAGTGTTTATTGGTGCTATATACAAGTCTTTATACAGGTGCTGTACAGTGCTTTAAGGAAAACAAACAGAAATAATAATAATAAACAAAAGCCTAGCCGTGTCCCAGCACTTACTACACAAAATGCAGTCCCTCACTAACTCAGACCAAGCAAGCCTACAACTTGCCAGCTTCCAAAGACACACACTGACAGTGTTACCAACCTTCTGCTCTCCTAGACAAACGTTGTCTAAATTCCCAGGCTGAGAGAGCACTGCTGTTTGTCTCAGGTGAGATTAAATTGGCCTGGTGAAGAGGACGAAGATCCGAACTGGATCATGGCTCAGAGATCCCTAAAGGTATAGGAGAGATGCCTGGGTGATGTATAAACCCCGAACAGGACTTTTCCTGGCTCTCTCTGAGACACTGTGCTACAATATATATATATATATATATATATATATATATATAATTTGATCAGGAGAACAGCCCTCCATTGATTTAACTGAGTGAGTGCCGGTTCACATTTCTGCGATGCGGGAACGCTGGGAATATACAGCCTGTTCTTGCATCGCATCCGCACCCCTGGCAGTTCACACTGCCATATGCGATACGCTGGGGGGTGTCAATTAAAAGTTAATGACACCCCCAGATCAGATCGCATATCGCAGTGCAATCTGCAAGTTCGCAGAGACTGATGTGAACCACCATGCCATCCGATTCTGCTGCGGACCAAAAAATGGTCCTGTGTTTGTTGGGTGCGATTGCGGTGCGAATTCAGCCATACAAACTGTATGGCTGAATTTGCACCGCACAGAGATCGCATGTAATTTTAGGAGCAGCGCGCTTCAAATTACATGCGATCTCTGTGATCGCAGAAATGTGAACCGGCACTGAGAGGAGTGACAGCTCTCTCGTGACGTGTCTGCATGATGGGAGACACAGGTTACATGAGCGACGGGGGACACGTTACATGAATGACGGGGGGACACAGACTACATTATGGCAGGGACAAGGGACACAGGCTGCGTGATGGGGGAGGGGACACGGGCTGAATGATGAATGCAGCACAGGTGGGCATGAATGAGGCACAGGTGGGCGTGAATGAGGCACCAGTAGGCATGAATGAGGCAGAGATGGTGCCGATCAGTGTGTACAGGGTGTGAGGAGAGAGCTGAACCGGACATGCAGCGCTTTGTTGACAAATGATTGCTCCGTCATTGGATGAAGCGTTCATATGGTAAAGGGCCCCTGTCATTGGCCCTTTACCAGAATCTGCAGGAAGTGCAATTCTGTGAAGACGTCCCTGTACGCCCTCCCAGAATAAGCTGACCGCGCTGTAGCCATCATTGGGCTATGTCAGGCAAGTAGTTAATCCCTATAGTAGTCTTAGCTATCCGATAGTACCCTTGAACTGGGGCGTTGCATTACCTATATTCCGCAGTATTTGGCCAAAGACTATCACCATACCAGTCCCTGTAAAAATTAGGCATTGCCCCCAAAAGATTTGTGTGGCTACTGGAGGTCCTCTAGTATAAGTTTGCCAAGTATGGTGCCCTGAACCCCCGTGGTTTGGGCCCTACATTTATAGAAGCTTGGTCTGCTATGTTAATCTATGGCAGGGTCGTAGTCTGGAAATTTGAGGGGCTACAGCTTGGACACCAAATGAGTCCGGGGGGCCCATATTTGGCATAGAGGTAGGGGAGGCCTTCCTTTACCACCCAAAACATTTTTGGGTTGGAAGCCAAAAATGTCCTGGTCAACTTTTTCTAGGGCCCCTTGAGAAAATGTGGCCCCCGGGCCGTATGGCGCAGCAGGGATGGCTGGATACCCCAGGATACCTTGACTCTTAGCTACTCAACTATACCTGCAGAGCGGGGCTCCATAGTTCCCATGTTCTGTGGTGGTCAGCTAAAATCTACCCCAATGCAGGTCCCTGTGAAAATTAGGCATTGGCTCCAAACAAATGTATGTGGCCCCTGGGGATCATATAGTGACCCTGTGCCAAACTTGTTGCCCCTGGGTACCGTGGTTTGGCTACCACAGGGCCCTACATTTAGAGTAGCCTGGCCCGCTATGTTAATCTATGGTGCAGTCGCAATTGGGAATTTGAGGGGCCACAGATCAGGCCCCCGAATGAGTCCAGGGGCCCAAATTTGGCACAGAGGTAGGGAACGTCTTCCTTTACCACCCTACAATTTTGGGATCTGAAATTTTATGGTCAAGTTTTTAAGGGGCCCCTTGGGAGTGTGTGGCCCTCGGGCGCTACTGCACAACAAGGATTGGTAAGTACTGCAGGAATCTCTGGTCTCTTAGCTATTTAACAGTATTTGCAGAGCGGGGCTCTGTAGTTCCTGTGTCCTGCGGTGGTAGGGAAAATTACACCCCCATACAGGTCCCCATGAAAATGAAGCATTGGCCCCAAAAAAGTTTTGTGGCCATTGGGGGACCTCTAGTAACCCTGTACTAAGTTTGGTGCCCCTGGGCCGCATCATTCCAAAACCGCGGGGCCCTACATTTAGGCTAGCTTGGTCTATCTATGTTAATATATGGCGCAGTAGGGAATTTTCAGTGGACAGGAGCTAGCACACGCAGAAAGTAAGAAAGGGAGTGCCAAGTTAGACCCTGAAGAGTAACCTAAAACAGAGTTCACTTTCTTTATCTTCACTACAGTGGCAAGGTGAAGCAGCGGCCTTGCCGCACACACTACAGTTAGTTGTCCTCAGGATTGTACATAGTTTCTAAGTTAGAGTATCCCACTCATCCCTTCTCCAATCCCAGTTCCAAATATAACACAAAAAAGCAAATCCCCTGGACTGTTCACTGACTGAGCCAAGGACTTAAAGTGATACGTTTTACAGACTGTTGCTATGGGTAACCTAGGGGAATCCAATCTCACCAGCTCCCTAAGGGCAGTGCTACACTTAATTGTTTCAGGGACCTGCATAGGGGTAGATTTGTCTAACCACTATCAGTGGTGGCTGGTGCTCAAAATTTTGGGGGGGCGCAAACAGAAAAATGTAATAGGCATTGCTTTGGGGCAAAAAATGCTGTAAAAGATTGTGTGACTTTGAGGTCACAAAAGTGTGAAAGGGGCTGTAACAGACCCTTACCTTTGACAGAGAATATTTGTGCTTACCTGGTTCATGTGTGTGAAGGATTTCCCAGCAACCATTCGGTTATTTACACTCCCTGCTATCATATCTCTCTTTGCACTGTGAGCCCCAGGAAGTGACTCCTTATATGGACATTCCATGAAGTCAAGGTATGGCCAGCCTAGAGACGGAATGTCTGCTAATTAACGATGCGCTTTTGTCTACATTATGTTGATTTGGGCTGAGGCAGCTTTTGTTAAGTGTGGTAATGACCTTACCTATTTGTCTGGGAGGATGTTGGGCCATTGTTTAAATAGTGTCTGATATACTCCCCAGGTGTATAAAAGCCTGTATTCTTGTTTCAATAAAGGGTTGTTTTTCTTGACCCTTCAAAATATAGCTTTGTCTCGTTCCAGGAGGGGGATTTTTTCTGCATTATTACCCGGTCGTTCAACAGCTGAACCTGACTCTCCTCTTGGATCTTATGGTTGGGATTCTACTACTCCATTACTACACAGGGACTTGTCAGGAAAAAGGACGTCCCCAACGGCTGATACCCTCTCACCACCTGGGTAGCCGTTACATTGGTTGGCAGCGGTGGGATGGTCCTTTCATCCAAAACGCAAGCACTGAATGGAGTCTCGGTACGCTAGACTGAAGAGACCCACACTGAAGGATTTATTGGAGAATCGTGGAAGGAGTGCCAGTAACAGACTGCGGAGAGAGCTGATAGCTGACCTGCTGGAACTGGACGAAATGGATAGATCCATGGAGGCAACCGAGCCCCTTGCGCCTGTCAGCGAGGAGGAGGAGGTTACAAACATTGTACAGAGGAGATTAGCCATGTACCCAGCAACATCAGTAGAACTGATGGAGCATTTGTTCCTTGAAGTAAGAGCAGCGATTCGAGAGAAAAGGGGACACAAAATTGAACTAGCAAAGGCAAGACAACCTGTCCCACAGACAGTTCATACTCCCCCTCCAACTAACGCAGCAAAGAAGATACACTTTGCTGCATTTAAAGCATTTGTGGAGAATGAAGAGGAAATTGATGGGTATTTGGCGGATTTTGAGCGACAATGCTCCCTACATCAAGTACCCCCAGAGCAATGGGTCACTATTTTGTCCGGGAAACTGTCGGGCAAAGCGAGCAAGGACTTTCGGGTGCTCACCCCAGAGGACATATTACAATACCAGCGGGTCAAAGAGGCGCTGCTAACCCGATATGCCGTAACCCCAGAAACCTACCGCCGTCGCTTCCGGGAGTCCAGAAAACAGGCTGTGGACTCCCACATGGAAAGGTCTAACAGGATACAAAGGGTGGCATCACACTGGGTACGAGGGTGAAACGCAAACACCGGGGAGGAAGTGCTGCAGTTATTTCTACTAGAACATTTTTTCCAAGATTTATCCGCCGACTTGCAGGACTGGGTAAGGGACCGGAGCCCCAACAACCTCAATGAGGTGGCCCGGCTGGCAGATGAATACGCCGACACTAGGAAGGTGAGCCAAGGTACCACACAACCAGCTAACAAGGTAGAGCCTTGTACCCCAGCCATCACCCCTCTCCCGGAGTTCCGTGCCCCCGTACCTCCAGGGCCATCTCGCCCTCAGGGGTCGAACAACTACCCTCGGGACTTGTCAAGAACGACTTGCCATCGGTGCAGCAACCCTGGACATATTGCCCATTACTGCCCTTTGGGATCGGCCACTAACAATTGGAGGTGCACCTCACCCAACCCAGAGAACAACACACCACATACCTCTGCTGCTCACTGCCTGGAGGCCGAGATGGGCCCAGAGGAATGCCTGGGCATCTTATATGAGGCAGACCCATCCAAGTGGCATCCACACATAACCGTCAGCATCATCGTCAGGAGGTACGAGTAAATGGGCAGGTAGCTCAAGGCTTGAGAGACACTGGAGCTACCATCACACTGATGCACAAACGACATTTGGTGAAACTGGAGTACCGGTCCAATCGCACAGTTGCTGTACATGTGGCGGGAGGGGCTGTGTTTCGTTTACCCACGGCCCCGGTACATTTGGACTGGGGGGTCGGGTCGGGAAAGACCACGGTGGGCATCATGGACAACTTACCTGCTGATGTAGTATTGGGCAACGATATTGGCCCCCTGGCTTCAGCCTACTTGCCCATCACTGCTGCTGCTTGCCCCGTGACCACCCGTGCCCAGAGCCGTATCGCAGACGATCCTACAACAGGACGGGAGACCCATGTAAGCCAAGAAACGACCCTTAGACCCCCTACATTAGAGGGACCTTTAGCTTGGGACACCGCAGAGGAGTTTGGGAGGGAAACCAGAGAAGACCCAACCCTCCAAAAATACCGTGAACTAGCTGACAGTGGGGGGCATGAGCGGGAATGCTTTGTATGGGATAACGAACGATTGTATAGATTGACCGAAGGTAGGAAGAGAGGCTGTGTCCCTGCGCAGAAGCGCCAATTAGTGGTACCCAGAAAGTACCGGCAGGACATTTGGGGGGTAACTGCACTACCTACAGGATCACCCAGACCTTTTTTCTCGAAGGATGTGCGGCGCTACTGCAGTACATATGACGTTTGCCAACGAGTAGGGAAGAGAGAGGATCATCCTAAGGCGCGACTGTCACCGATGCCCATAATCGAGGAACCATTTAGCAGGGTGGCAGTCAACCTGGTAGGACCCCTATCTAACCCCAGTCCCTCCGGTAAGAAATATATTCTTACCGTAGTGGACTACGCTACCCGGAAGCCGTCGCTCTGACGAATATCCAGGCTGACACTGTGACCAGTGCCCTAGTTCGAATATTCACCAGAGTGGGATTCCCACAAGAAATATTGTCTGACAGAGGGACCCAGTTTACCGCTGACCTCACCCAACAGTTATGGAAGGTCTGCGGTATTAAGACCCTCCTCAGCTCACCATATCACCCCCAGACTAACGGTCTCTGTGAACGCTTTAATGGTAACCTGAAGCAATTACTACGGACCTTTGCAGCGGAATACAGAGACTGGGGGCGATTCTTGCCGCACCTCTTGTTTGCATATCGGGAGGTACCACAGGAATCCACTGGGTTCTCTCTGTTCTAACTGCTCTACGGAAGGAGAGTCCGAGGACCTCTCGACCTCATCCGGGAGCACTGGGAAGGAGAGATGGAACACGAGGGGATCCCCATTGTGCCATATGTTCTGGAGATGCGGGACCGCATGGCGCATTTAGCTCGGATGACACGGGACCATCTCCATGCGGCCCAGGACCGACAGAAACGTTGGTACGATAGGGGCGCCCGGCAAAGAACATTCCAGGTAGGACAGAAGGTTCTGGTGCTTAGACCCGCTCAAGGGAATAAACTCAAGACCTCCTGGCAGGGCCCTTACAAGGTAGCAGCGCAAGTCTGCGACACTACTTATGTGATTGCCAGCAGCAAGGATGAAAGGGTTTAGAAATCCTTTCACGTTAATAGAATATCAAGAGAGGCCAGAGGATATTGCAGCTATATGTATCCCTGCTACTGAGGATCCCGACAGCCTACCCATCCCAGATCTTTTAGCACGCACCGAACCCAATAGCTTGCTCAGTACGGTGCAACTAGGGGAGCACTTAAACCCAGCAGAAAAGGGTCAGCTCACTCAGTTATTAACGAAGAAGGGATTAACGTTTTCCCAGGAGCCGGGATACACCCCGCTAGCGACCCACTACATAGAAACCCCAGGACAAAACCCCCTTAGACAGACCCCATACAGGATCCCTGAGGCAGTGCAGGAGAAAATGAGAAAGGAAATACAAGAGATGTTGAGACTAGGAGTCATAGAGCCTTCCGACAGCCCCTGGGCCTCACCAGTGGTCCTAGTACCCAAAAAGGACGGAACTACCGGGTTTTGCGTGGACTATAGATGACTCAATGACCGTACAGTGACGGATGCATACCCCATGACCAAAGTTGACGAACTATTAGATCGCATTGCCAGGGGGCGGTATCTGACCACCATTGATCTGTGCAAGGGATTCTGGCAAATTCCCCTGGCCAAGGAAGCTATCCCCAAGTCGGCGTTCGCCCCCTCGTTTGGCCTCTACCAATTTAAGGTCATGCCAGTCGGGATGAACAACGCCCCAGCTACATTTCAGCGCTTGGTAGATAGACTCCTTGATGGCTTCCAGGACTTTGCTTGCGCATACCTGGATGACATTGCGATCTATAGCGAAACTTGGGGGGATCACTTGCGACATGTAGAGGCCGTACTGGATCAGATTTGTGCCACAGGCCTAACTCTGAAGCCAGAAAAATGTCACTTTGGTATGGCCGAAGTCCAGTACCTGGGACACAGGGTGGAGTGTGGGAAGCAGCGACCAGAACCCGCTAAGGTCGAGGCTGTGGCCAACTGGCCCACACCCCACACCAAGACTCAAGTATTGGCGTTTTTGGGGACAGCCGGATACTACAGGAAGTTTGTCCCTGACTATAGCGCCATCGCCAAACCCCTGACTGATCTAACTAAAAAGAACCTGCCTAGAGTAGTCCTGTGGTCTCCCACCTGTGAAACAGCCTTCCAAGCCTTAAATAAAGCTCTGATCCACGCACCTGTTCTGTCTGCCCCCGCCCCTAAAAAAAGATTTGTCGTCCATACAGATGCGTCCATGTACGGACTTGGGGCAGTTCTAAGCCAGATCGGGGAAGACGGAGGAGAACACCCTGTCGCGTACATGAGTAGAAAATTGTTACCCAGAGAAGTGAGTTATGCGGCAGTGGAAAAGGAGTGTTTAGCCCTGGTCTGGGCTCTAAAGAAACTTACACCATATCTGTATGGCCAAGAATTTACCCTCATTACAGATCATAATCCCTTGGTATGGTTGAACCCAGTGGCTGGAGATAATGGACGCTTGTTGAGATGGAGCCTAGCACTACAACTATACAATTTCTCCGTCCAATACCTCCCTGGCAAGTTGAATTGGAACACGGACGGACTGTCCAGGCAAACAGAGTGTTCCAAAAAAGGGGAGCAGTGTAACAGACCCTTACCTTTGACAGAGAATATTTGTGCTTACCTGGTTCATGTGTGTGAAGGATTTCCCAGCAACCATTCGGTTATTTACACTCCCTGCTATCATATCTCTCTTTGCACTGTGAGCCTCAGGAAGTAACTCCTTATATGGACATTCCATGAAGTCAAGGTATGGCAAGCCTAGAGACGGAATGTCTGCTGATTAAAGATGCGCTTTTGTCTACATTATGTTGATTTGGGCTGAGGCAGCTTTTGTTAAGTGTGGTAATGACCTTACCTATTTGTCTGGGTGGATGTCGGGCCATTGTTTAAGTAGTGTCTGATATACTCCCCAGGTGTATAAAAGCCTGTATTCTTGTTTCAATAAAGTGTTGTTTTTCTTGACCCTTCAAAACATAGCTTCGTCTCGTTCCTGGAGGGGGATTTTACTGCATTATTATCCGGTCGTTTAACAGCTGAACCTGACTCTCCTCTTGGATCTTATGGTTGGGATTCTACTACTCCATTACTACACAGGGATTTGCCGGGAAAAAGGATGTCCCCAACGGCTGATACCCTCTCACCACCTGGGTAGCCGTTACAAGGGGGTCAGACATGGGTGCTATGGAGAGGAGTACAGGGGGTCAGACATGGGGTGGTATGGAGAGGAGTACAGAGGGACAGCAATGGGGTGGTATGGAGAGGAGAAGAGTACAGGGGGTCAGTGATGGGGGGTAAGGAGAGGAGAACAGGAGGTCAGACAAGGGGTGGTATGAAGAGGAGTACAAAGGGTCAGATATGGGGTGGTGTGGAGAGTTGTACAGGGGATCAGACATGGGATGGTATGGAGAGGAGTACAGGGGTCAGACATGGGGTGGTATGGAGAGGAGTACAGAGGGACAGCAATGGGGTGGTATGGAGAGGAGAGGAGTACAGGGGGTCAGTGATGGCATGGTATGTAGAGGAGTACAGGGGATCAGACATGGGGGGGTATGGAGAAAAGTACAGGGGTCAGACATGCGGTGGTATGGAGAGGAGTACAGGGGGTCAGACATGGGGTGGTATGGAGAGGAGAGGAGTACAGAAGGTCAGTTACGGGGTGGTATGGAGAGGAGAGGATCACAGGAGGTCAGACATAGGGTGGTATGAAGAGGAGTAGAGGGGGTCAGACATGGGGTGGTATGGAGAGGAGAGGAGTTCAGGGGGTCAGACATGGGGTGTAATGGTGAGGAGTATAGGGGGTCAGACATGGGGTGGTATGGAGAGGAGTACAGGGGGTCAGACATGGGGTGGTATGGAGAGGAGTACATGGGGTCGGACATGGGGTGGTATGGAGAGGAGTACAGGGTGTCAGATATGGGGTGGTAAGTAGAGGAGAGGAGTACAGGAGGTCAGACAAGGGGTGGTATGGAGAGGAGTACAGGGGGTCAGACATGGGGTGGTATGGAGAGGAGTACAGGGGGTCAGACATGGGGTGGTATGGAGAGGAGTACAGGGGGTGGTATTGAGAGGAGTACAGAGGGGTCAGACATGGGGTGGTATGGAGAGGAGAGGAGTACAGGGGGTCAGACATGGGGTGGAATGGTGAGGAGTATAGGGGGTCAGACAAGGGGTGGTATGGAGAGGAGTACAGGGGGTCAGACATGGGGTGGTATGGAGAGGAGTACATGGGGTCGGACATGGGGTGGTATGGAGAGGAGTACAGGGTGTCAGATATGGGGTGGTAAGTAGAGGAGAGGAGTACAGGAGGTCAGACAAGGGGTGGTATGGAGAGGAGTACAGGGGGTCAGACATGGGGTGGTATGGAGAGGAGTACAGGGGGTCAGACATGGGGTGGTATGGAGAGGAGTACAGGGGGTGGTATTGAGAGGAGTACAGAGGGGTCAGACATGGGGTGGTATGGTGAGGAGTATAGGGGGTCTGTAATGTTCCGGTACCTTTGGTACCCTAAATTACACTTTCCACAAGTGTATGCGCCCTACCATTTACTTTTGGAAAGGTGCGCATACACCTTTAAGACTGGAGCTGTCATCACTCAGCGCCGGACTAGATGGCTATTTAAGGCGTCGGTTCTCACTCACATGTGTTCGTTCAAACACCCTTATCTGGATGCTAACCTTGCTTGAAGCTTCCATGCTTGCAAGCTTACTTCGCTGACGGAACCTCGCTGCGCTGATCCCTGTATCCCGCTACTGGATCATCCGCCTCTCCTGAACCACCCTTCGGCTGTATCGCTAATAGTGCTAAGTACCCCGCAGGGGAATTCTCTATAAACTTATACTAAGCTTACACTATCTAGCTCTGCATAGTAGAGACTGTTTATCACATCTGCATAAACTAGATTGCTAGCTCTTGAGACTACTGCTACTTTTCTGCACTGGGTTGATCTCTTTTGTATGTCCACCTGCTATTCTATCATCTGCTATCATACAACATTGCTAAACCTTCCTGCATCCATCTGCTACTGTCTCACCTTCAAGTGTCTATCACCTACCACCTCCACTCAACCTATCCCTCAACCTTCATCATTGTGTTACCACATGCATAAAGTCACTCTAAGAACCAGCTTGCTAATTGTGTGTATTTACTGGCTGAAATAAGACCTTCCACACATGATGAGTCATTGAGGTTGGGAATGGTATCTCAGCATATCTCTTACATGACAACTGACGTGGAACTATTTCTGCAGCTGAAAATCCACACCATATAAAAACGCAGGAGCGTTACAGGGTCAGACAAGGGGTGGTATGGAGAGGAGTACAGGGGGTCAGACATGGGGTGGTATGGAGAGGAGTACAGGGGGTCGGACATGGGGTGGTATGGAGAGGAGTAAAGGATGTCAGATATGGGGTGGTAAGTAGAGGAGAGGAGTATAGGAGGTCAGACAAGGGGTGGTATGGAGAGGAGTACAGGGGGTCAGACATGGGGTGGTATGGAGAGGAGTACAGGGGGTCAGACATGGGGAGCTATGGAGAGGAGAAGAGTAAAGGGGGTCAGACATGGAGTGGTTTGGAGAGGAGTACAGGGGGTAAGACATGGGATGTTATGGAGAGAAGTAGGGGGGTGGGACATGGGGTGGTATGGAGAGGAGAGGATTACAGGGGGTCAGACATGGGGTGGTATGGAGAGGAGAGAAGAAAAGGGGGTCAGACATCGGTGGTATGGAGAGGAGTATAGGGGGTCAGACATGGGGTAGAATGGTAAGGAGTATAGGGGGTCAGACATGGGGTGGTATGGAGAGGAGTACAGGGGGTCTTACATGGGGTGGTATGGTGAGGAGTACAAGGTGTCAGACATGGGGTGGTATGGAGAGGAGAGGAGTAAAAGGGGACAGACATGGGGTGGTATGGAGAGGAGTACAGGGGACAGACTTGGGGTGGAATGGAGAGGAGAGAATAAAAGGGGGTCAGACATCGATGGTATGGAGAGGAGTATAGGGGGTCAGACATGGGGTAGAATGGTAAGGAGTATAGGGGGTCAGACATGGGGTGGAATGGAGAGGAGTACAGGGGGTCTTACATGGGGTGGTATGGTGAGGAGTACAAGGTGTCAGACATGGGGTGGTATGGAGGGGAGAGGAGTAAAGGGGGACAGACATGAGGTGGTATGGAGAGGAGTACAGGGGACAGACTTGGGGTGGAATGGAGAGGAGTAAAGGAGGTTAGACATGGGGTGGTATTGAGAGGAGTATAGGGGGACAGACATGGGGTGGTATGGAGAGGAGTACAGGGGGTTAGACATGGGGTGGTATTGAGAGGAGTATAGGGGACAGACATGGGGTGGTATGGAGAGGAGTACAGGGGGTCAGACAGCGGGTGTTATGAAGAGGAGTACAGGGGGTCAGACATGGGGTGGTATGGAGATGAGAACAGTATAGGGGGTCAGACATGGCTTGGTATGGAGAGTAGTAGGGGGGCCAGACTTGGGTTGGTATGGAGAGGAGAGGAGTACAGGGGGTCAGACATGGGTGGTATGGAGAGTAGAGGAGCACAGGGGCTCAGACATGGGGTCGTATGGAGAGGAGCACAGGGGCTCAGAAATGGGGTGGTATGGAGAGGAGTACAGGGGACAGACTTGGGGTGGAATGGAGAGGAGAGAAGAAAAGGGGGTCAGAAATCTGTGGTATGGAGAGGAGTATAGGTGGTCAGACATGGGGTAGAATGGTAAGGAGTATAGGGGGTCAGACATGGGGTGGTATAGAGAGGAGAAGAGTACAGTGAGTCAGACATGGGGTTGTATGGAGAGGAGTACAGGGGGTCAGACATGGAGTGGTATGGAGAGGAGTATAGGGGGTCAGACATGGGGTAGAATGGTAAGGAGTATAGGGGGTCAGACACAGGGTGGTATGGAGAGCAGAAGAGTACAGGGAGTCAGACATGGGGTGGTATGGAGAGGAGTACAGGGGTTTAGACATGGGGTGGTATGGAGAGGAGCACAGAGGGTTAGACATGGGGTGATATGGAGAGGAGTACGGGGGGGGCAGACACGGGGTGGTATGGAGAGGAGAGGAGCACAAGGGGCAGACATGGGGTGGTATGGAGAGGAGTGCAGGGGGTCCGACATGGGGTGGTGTAGAGAGGAGTACAAGGGGTTAGACAAAGGTTGTTATAAAGAGGAGTAAGGGGGTCAGACATGGGGTGTTATGGAGAGGAGTATAGGGGGTCAGACATGGGGCGGTATGTAGAGGAGAGAAGAGGAATACAGGGGGTCAGACATTGGTGGTATGGAGAGGAGTACAGGGGGTCAGACATGGGGTGGTATGTAGAGATGTCCCGAACTGTTCGCCGGCGAACAGTTCCCGGCGAACTTCGCATGTTCGCGTTCGCCTCGGCGGGCGAACATATGCGATGTTCGGTCCACCTCCTATACATCATCATTGAGCAAACTTTGACCCTGTACCTCACAATCAGCAGACACATTCCAGCCAATCAGCATACCCTCCCTACCAGACCCTCCCACCTCCTATAAAAAAGCAAGGGCAGCATCCATCTTAGATTCATTCTGAAGAATTTTTTTTCTGGTTCTGGACATGCTACAGAGCTGAAACTTCACAGGTACACTTTTTAGACCCTCCAGACATTAAATCACACAAAAAAAGTTTTTAAAAATTGTCATTTTTGATAGAGAGCCAATTATTGGAAAAATAAAAAAAAAAAAAAATAAAAAAAAAATTTCTTTGGATTTATTGTTTGGGGGGTCTAAAAAGTGTACCTGTGAAGTTTCTCTGTGAAGCTCTGTAGCATGTCCAGAACCAGAAAAAAAATTAGAATTAGGGTTAGGGCTAGGGCTAGGGTTAGGGTTAGGGTTATTTTTAGTGCTTAGGGTTAGAGGGTTAGGGTTAGAGGGGTAGGGGTAGGGTTACTAACTATCATCAAGTATCACAACGTAACCCTAACCCTATCCCCTAACACTAAACCTAACCCTAACCCTAACCTAGCCCTAACCCTAACCCTAACCCTCTAACCTTAAACATAACCCCCTAACCCTAGCCCTAGCCCTAACCCCAATTCATAATTTTTTTCTGGTTCTGGACATGCTACAGAGCTGAAACTTCACAGGTATACTTTGTAGACCCCCCAGACACTAAATCCAAAGATTTTTTTATTTATTTATTTATTTTTTTTTTAATTTTTCCAATAATTGGCTCTCTATCAAAAATGACAATTTTTAAGAACTTTTTTTGTGTGATTTGGTGTCTGGGGGGTCTAAAAGTGTACCTGTGAAGTTTCAGCTCTGTAGCATGTCCAGAACCAGAAAAAAAAATTAGAATTAGGGTTAGGGCTAGGGTTAGGGTCAGGGCTAAGGTTAGGGTTATTTTTAGTGTTTAGGGTTAGAGGGTGAGAGGGGTAGGGGTAGGGTTACTAACTCTAACCCTAAGTATCTTACTGTAACCCTAACCCTATCCCCTAACACTAAACCTAACCCTCTAACCATAACCCTAACCCTCTAACCTTAACCCTAACCCTCTAAGCCTAGCCATAAAAATAATGCTAACCCTAAACCTAACCCTAACCCTTTAACCTTAAACTTAACCCCCTAGCCCTAACCCTAGCCCTAACCCTAGCCCTAACCCTAATTTGTATTTCTTTTCTGGTTCCGGACATGCTACAGAGCTGAAACTTCACAGGTACACTTTTTAGACCCCCCAGACACTAAACCCAAAGAAAGTTTTTTTTTTTTTTTTTAATTTTTCCAATAATTGGTTCTCTATCAAAAATGACAATTTTTAAGAACTTTTTTGTGTGATTTGGTGTCTGGGGGGGTCTAAAAAGTGTACCTGTGAAGTTTCAGCTCTGTAGCATGTCCAGAACCAGAAAAAAAATTAGAATTAGGGTTAGGGCTAGGGTTAGGGTTATTTTTAGTGCTTAGGGTTAGAGGGTTAGGGTTAGAGGCGTAGGGGTAGGGTTACTAACTCTAACCCTAAGTATCTCACAATAACCCTAACCCTATTCCCTAACACTAAACCTAACCCTAACCCTTAAAGCCCAGTTCCTGTCCCATTTTGGTCGGGTTTTGGTCTGTTTGCGGATGTTTGCGGTGCGTTGAACGGGGAGTTTGGTCTGTCAGAGTTTGGTCTGTCACTGTGAAGCGGGCATAACCCTTACACTACCTGATCGATACAACATCATACCTGATCGTATACACACACTGGATGTTTTAAAGCACATTATTCCAAACAATTTAGGAATGTTAGGTGATTTATGCCCTTTATGGATTAAAACCCGACTCTGCGTCGACGACGTCATTTTTCATGGGAGATTTGCCATGGATCCCCCTCCGGCATGACACAGTCCAGGCGTTCGTCCCCTTGAAACAACTTTTCCATCAATATTGTGGCCAGAAAGAGTCCCTGTGGGTTTTAAAATTTGCCTGCCTATTGAAGTCTATGGCGGTTCGCGATGTTCGCCGGTTCGCGAACATTTGCGGAAGCTCGCGTTCGCCGTTCGCAAACATTAAATTTTATGTTCGCGACATCACTAGTGATCACCAGTCAGTGTGGTTTAATATAAGAACTGTGAAAGAGTCTCACCACACAAAAACAAAAGTTTTAGATTTTAGAAAAACAGACTTTTCAAAAATGAAATTAGTCATAAATGAGTCCTTATCAGACTAGAACGGATTACATGGAGTCCAGGAGAAATGGGACTACTTAAAAGGTGCATTATTGAAGGCAACAGAAAATTGCATTAGACTTGTCAGTAAAAGCAAAAAAAGGAAGAGACCACTGTGGTACTCAGCAGAAGTAGACCAAATCATTAAAAATAAAAAGCTAGCATTTTGTAATTATAAAAAAACCCAGAGCAATGAAGATAAGGAAATCTACAAGATTAGGCAGAAAGAGGCCAAGCAAGTTATAAGAACTTCTAAAGCGCAGGCAGAAGAAAAACTAGCTCAGTCTATGAAAAAGGGGGATAAGACATTCTTCAGATATACAAATGAAAAAAGGAAATTAAAACAAGGAATAACTAAATTAAAAACAAAGGACGGAAGGTATGTAGAAGAGAATAAAGGGCTAGCCGACTGCCTTAATGAATACTTCTGTTCAGTTTTTACAGAAGAAAAAGAAGGAGAAGAACCTCCACTTGAAAGGATGACTAATGAATCGTTTGATGCATGTGTCTTTACAGAGGAAGACGTTCTAAGATTGCTGTCTAAAGTGAAGACAAATAAGTCACAGGGTCCTGATGAGATACACCCAAAATTATTAAAAGAGCTTAGTGGTGAGCTGGCAAAACCATTAACAGATTTATTTAACCAATCATTAGTAACAGGAGTCGTCCCGGAAGATTGGAAATTGGCAAATGTCGTGCCCATTCACAAGAAAGGTAGTAGGGAGGAATCGAGCAACTATAGACCAGTGAGTCTGACATCAATAGTAGGCAAATTAATGGAAACCCTATTAAAGGATAGGATTGTGGAACATCTTAAATCCCATGGATTGCAAGATGAAAAACAACATGGGTTTACTTCAGGGAGATCATGTCAAACAAATCTTATACATTTTTTTGACTGGGTAACTAAAATAATAGACGGTGGAGGTGCAGTAGACATTGCATATCTAGACTTTAGTAAGGCTTTTGACACTGTCCCACATAGAAGACTTATCAATAAACTGCAGTCATTGAGCATGGACTCCCATATTGTTGAGTGGATTAGGCAGTGGCTGAGTGACAGACAACAGAGGGTTATAGTCAATGGAGAACATTCAGAACAAGGTCATGTTTTTGACCTGGCAGATCCAGGGCGATGTGCATTAAGCGAACAAATGGAACACCTACGACGTGGAACAAAACCTACCATATTTTGAAAGAAAAAGGAAGGTTTTTGCGGTGGATTGATCACATTTGGGGCTATTTGAAGCCTCAAAGGAGGCACTCCTTTATAAATGACCAAAGGGTTCTGAGGAAGTTGCGGTTCTAAGACATGGGGGGGAGGAGAACGAGGACGACATTATACTGGATGATGAGCTGGAGCCAGGCCACTACACCACTTCCAGTTAAGTGCGAATGGGGGCCTTCATGCTCCAGTGTTTTAAGGGGGATCCCCATATAAAAAGCATAAAGGGCAAGGACCAGTACTGGGTAGCAATGTACTTAGACCCCCGGTACAAACAAAAAATGGCAGAAATGTTATCAGAATCACAGAGGGCGGTCAGAATGCAGCACTTCCAGGCCTTCCTGCGAGAAATGCTGCATTCTGCTTTTGCGTGCACTGGCAGAGGAATTTCCAGTCACAGAGAGACAGTTGCGGGTAGCAATGCAACAGCGCCTGCAAGAAGAGGGCGGTTTGAAGAGGTCTTGGTCACTTCAGATGTGAGATCCTTCTTTCAGCCGAACCATCGACAGCTGTACTCCGGATTCAGCATCAGGGAACGCCTAGACCGACAGGTGTCAGACTACATCGGGTTAACGGCCGATGTGGATGCTCTGAGGAGTGATGAACCCCTGGACTACTGGGTGGGCAGGCTTGACCTTTGGCCAGAGCTTGCACAATTTGCGATAAAAAAGGTTGGCTTGCCCCCCGTCCAGTGTCCTGTCCGAAAGAACGTTCAGCGTAGTAGGGGGGATCATGACCGATAAGCGCACTCGCCTAGCTCATGACAGTGTAGACTACCTCACATTTATAAAAATGAATGAGGCATGGATCTCTGAAGAATTCAACACATGTGACCAGTAGACCATATTTCATTGAAATTCCTCATGACAGGCCACAAAAATCCGCCAGACCGGATGTAGGGTCGAGATGTCTCCTTTCTTTGTGGGGATTTTTGGGAGGGTTTTAGTATGCACAAAATTTATCATATCGGTTTTAGTAGTATATGACAAAGGTAATTTCTCATTCCCCTTTTTTTTGTTCAGTTTGTATTCCTATTGTTTTGAATATTCTCTCCAAGGCTAGTCAGACACCCGTACAGTGTGATAATTTCATATAGCAACACATGAGCTGCCTCTTTGGTGGAGTCTATTAACCACTTAAGCCCCGGAGGATTTGGCTGCTCAAAGACCAGGGCCTATTTTGCGATTCGGCACTGCATGAATTTAACGGACAATTGCGCGGTCGTGCAACGCTGTACCCAAATGAAATTGACATCCTTTTTTTCCCACAAATAGAGCTTTCTTTTGGTGGTATTTGATCACCTGTGTGATTTTTACTTTTTGCGCTATAAACAAAAAAAGAGCGGCAATTTTGAAAAATTAACAATACTTTTCACATTTTTTATATGAAATTCCCCCCCAAAAAATTTAAAAATCAAAATGTTTTAACATTGTAGGCCAATTTGTATTCTGCTACATATTTTTGGTGAAAAAAATCGCAATAAGCATATTTTGATTGGTTTGCGCAAAAGTTATTGCATTTACTAACTACAGGAAAGATGTATGTAATTTTTATTGTTTTTTTTTTAACTAGTAATGGCGGCGATCTGCGATTTTTTTTTTTTCGGGACTGACTTTGCGGCGGACAGATCGGACCCTTGACTGACATTTTTGACACTTTTGGGGGTACCAGTGGCATTACTACAGTAATCAGTGCTATACATATGCACTGTTACTGTAAAAATGACACTGGCAGGTAAGGGGCTAACTTTATTAGAGATCAAGGGGTTAAGTGTGTCCCTAGGGGCGTGCTTCTAACTGTAACTGTGCTTCTAACTGTAAAGGGGCGTGGCTTGATGTAACCACAGAGACATACGATCCTACATAGCAGGATCGTATGATCTCTGCAGTTACACCAGGGAGAATGACAGGCGGCTTTGTTTACATTAGCCGTCTGCCTTTCTCCCTCTCCAGCGGGAGACTGCGAGTGACCGGTGGACATTGGAGCCGCCGATCACTCGCGCGGGGATGGCAGTGAACGAGCGGGGTAAGGAGCTCGCCCCCTATTGGCTCTTTGCCCAGGGGGGCTGACCGCCGCAGTATATGTACTTTTTTTTATTATTATAGGCGGAACTGACGCCGGGATCCCGGCGGTGTGCCTTCCACTCATATTTAGTGAACGAATTAAGGGGAAAAGGGCTTGCAAGGCTGTGTGTAAGCCCCTACCCCATACCATATTCCATAGTATATTTTTAAAAATCACAAGAGAGTATATATAGTAGTATTGTGTATATCAGTGCATGGACTGAAGAGATCACATCTAGACTTGATCACCAGCAAGTTCCATGGTGTACAATGATCTCAACGATAACAACAATATATCTACCATCATACGTTATGGCAGCACTCTCTGAACTGGCTATGTCTTGCTAACAACCCTTTTTCTTTCTTCTTGTTTATTTATTCATTTATTATTTCGGACACATTGTTTGCATATCTGATCAGGTTAAATGTTATAATGTGTGAGTACTATGAATCAGCATTATTGTGGGCTGATGGTAATGGTGTGTGTGGCAGGGGTTAACAACATTATTTTAACCACACCCACGTGGGAGGAGTTTTCCAAGGCCCCACATATAAGGCGTGAGCCATTGTTGCTATATAAACTGGTGGTTTTGACATAGCCCATTGGCTCTGAGGAATAAGCAAAGCCTAGAAATGCGTCAGCTGTTTTTTCATCAAGGACAGTGGACATTGACATAAATTGGTTCCGATGTTTGTTTTTGATATGCTGGTTTACACCATTGTTTGTGAGTAGTCACTTTTACCTTTTACTAATAAAGCCTTATTGGGGATAATGCGCTAGACCTGTGCGCCCTTTCTTTGTTTTTGTTTGCCAACAGATCTACATCTGGAGTGCCCCAACGAAGGAACAACTGCTGGAACACCTACGGATGGAGGGACCATTTCCCTGCATCCAAGGCCTGTCGACTGCCAATTTTCCACTCCTGGCATGTAAACAGCGGAGAGAGCTGGAACAAAACATTCTGCCCATTGGAGGATGCCAGCCACTTCCAAGGCCGCAAGGACATTTTTGGTGCCCCCTTGGTGATTGACATAAGCCACGGCCGTGGCATTGTCCGATTGAATGCGCACTGGACAACCCTGCAGGTACTCGGTCCAGTGGACTAGGCAAAACTGGATCGCTCTCAGCTCCAGAACATTGATCGGTAACCTGGACTCCTCCAGGGACCAGACTCCTTGAGCAGACAACCTACCGAGAACTCCCCCCCACCCGGACAGACTTGCATTTGTGGTGACAACTTTCCAATATATAGGGAGGAAGGATTTCCCTTGCATGAGCATCAGGGACCAAAGCCACCAGATCAGGGACTCCTTGGTCACCTGGCTCAGCTGAATCTGAATATCCAGGGAATTTGGATTCTTGTTCCATTTGAGAAGGATTTCCTTCTGAAGGATCCTCGTGTGGAATTGAGAGAAGGGGACCGCCTCGAAGGATGACACCATTAGTCCTGGAACTCTCATACAGGTCCGAAGGGATGACCATTTGCTGGACAGCAACAGCTGAACCGCAGTCTGGAGTTTTACCGGAGGAAGAAACACCCTAGCTGAGGACGAGTCCAAAGTCAGGCCCAGGTAGTCCAGTCTCATGGACCAAGGACGATTTCTGAAGGTTCAGAATCCACCGAACTTCTCCAGAGTTCTCATGGTGATTTCCAAATTTGTTTCCAGCACCGTAGGAGACTTCACACGGAGAAGAAGATTGTACAGGTAACCCAGGACCGATATCCCCCGCTGCCGCAACAGCACCATGATTGGGGCCAACACCTTTGTGAAAACCCACAAACTGATAGTGATCCTCTCCCAAGGCAAAACGGAGAAACCGTTGGTGTCCTGCACAGATTGGGATGTGAAGGTTGGCATGTTGGATGTCTATGGAGGCCAGGAAATCCCTCTGATGAAGGGAGGCCATCACTATGCAAACTGATTCCATCTTGAATTTTTGAACTCGCATGAAGCAATTTAGTGCTTTCAGGTCCAGGATTGGACGCACCCTGCCTTCCTTCCTGGGAACCGTGAACAGGTTTGAATAAAAGCCCTGAAAACATTCTGCACACGGAACCAGAACTATTACCCCCTGTTGTACCAGGTCCTGAACTGCCCCAGAGAGTGCCAGCAAGCGATCCAGAGACAGTTGCACATTGGAGGGGAAAATCCTTACCGGAGGGACGGATCGAAACTTGATCTTGTAACCGGACCGTATGACCTCCTGAACCCATTTGTCTGGTATTCCGGATAGCCACAGGTTCGGACACCAGCAAAGACGCCCCCCCCACCCCAGATACAGGTGAGGGTGCACCTTCAGGCCGAGGTGGTCTTGTCCGCAGGTCTGGAGAAACCAGACTTTTGTTTGCCAGACCAGGGTCGCTTGGAACTGCCCGAGGGAGCCTTGAAGGGCTTTGCCTTATCGACTGACCCTGAAGGACAAAAAAACGTCTTATGTGCTGGAAAGGAGGGACCTCATCTGCGACGAGGGTCCTTACCCTTGTTAGCCTGTGGAAGAAAGGTACACTCCCCCCCCCCGTGAGACCCTTAATGATGTCATCCAGGGTTACTCCAAACAGGCGATCTCCTTGAAAAGGCAGATCAGTCAAGGCCTTTTTTGAAGTCTGATCTGCAGACCAGCACTTTAGCCAAAGTATACACCGGAGGGCCACTGCTGAAACTGACAGTCGGCCCAATATGGGAGCAGTGTCCAGCGTGGCATCACAAACAATTTGCAGCCCCTGCTGGTCCAACAGCTCCTCAAAGGCAGGAGGGAGACATTTTCCCTCCAAGTCACGACGTAGTAACTTAGCCCTTTCAGTCAATGTTTGCGTGAGAAGGGCAACCGTCAACACCCATCTCAGTGCAGACCCCGGCAGGGAATACATATTGCGGGCCACAGACTCCGCCTTCCTATCCTCTGGATCCTTAAAGGACAGGGAATCCTCCACTGGAATCACGGTAGCTTTATTCAGCCTGGACACTGGAGGGTCCACCGTAGGTGGCACAGTCCACTTCTTTATCAGGGACTCCTCAAAAGGGTAGCGTCTAGTAATCCGCTTAGGCACCCTAGAGGAACACTTTGGGCGGTCCCATTCTTTTTTGAGCATGGCGTCAAAATATGTGGGAAAAGGAAAAACATTTGCTGCTCTGGATGGCTTGTGAGTGCCAAACGTAACCTGTGCCTCAGTCGCAGCTGCGTCCTTCATTTCTAGGGTCTCAACGCACAGACAACTAGTGCATCCACCAGCGCCTTATCTTGAGCAGCAGTAGAGGTAGAAATGTCATCCTCACTATCAGAGGAGACAGGGCGTGGAGGTAGCAGACCTGGCAGGGAGACCCGCATCTGCAGTAGCTGAATCAGACTCAGAGCCTGAGACATCAGATGAGGCAGGGGTAGTCGGAGGGCGTTTCTTAGCACCTCAACCTTAAAAGGCCACATCTACCTGGGACACAAACGCTTCCAGGACAGCTGAAATTGCATCTGTAGACAACTGGGGTCTGGAGGGCCCTGCAGCCTCCCCGAGGGGTTCAGGTGGGGACACAAGATCTGTAGGGTCTTTTTCTAGTTTTAAATATTACTAACCAAAATAACCCACAAACACAACCCATAAAAAAAAAACTGGGGGGGCAAGGTAGGTAGAGGTTGTCTAGACCGAGAGGAGAAGATTATAGTAAGGGTAAGAGGTAGAGATTGATTTGATGAAGGTTAAAAGGAGAAAGGAGACCCCGATCGCTAGATAATGGTATTAGTTATGAGGAAATAAGAACTTTATGTTGATTGTTAAATCATATGATTATATGGTGTTTTGTTCTTGTTTCTCATCTCCGGTTGCTTGTACAGCCTTATTACAAACCCTAAATAAAAGTTATATTTGAAAGCTGAGGGCGCATAAGGTCCGCGACGTAGGCAAGAAACGCCACACACAAGGGCCCATGGGAGGCACCCAGGTTCATGCCTTTACCTCCATTACCAGTTTGCGCCAGGATTACCATGTACGTTTTTGGAACTGTGGGGACAATCCTCCCTTTTCCCTCCTCTTTCAGCTTCCATCAACCACCAGTTCATGCAATGTTCTCATACGCATTTTTTCATACATCATACATCAACTCTTGAAGAAGTGGCACATTTAGTCCACAAAACGTGTCAGTCTATGGATGTTATGATTACACCTTATTACTCATTACGATTGTTCATTTTGTCATGCTGGTTTGTTTTGAAGCTGTCTTGGGAATCAACTTCCCTTTTGCCTATTCAGTTTTTTTGATACCATACATCATGTCTCACTATGTATATCATGTTTGTATTTTTTGCAATACTATTAAATATGATCTTTCAACCGTGCAAGCCTTGTCACTGCCATGTCTCTAATATAAAGTCCCAACCTTCTCTTTTTTGTAATTGAATTTAGGGATGGAGACGCACGGCCAATCCCACCGTGCGCCTCATCTAAAGTCCCGCCCTCTTCCTAACTGAATTAGGGATGGAGAGACATGACTGCTGTGACAGGTCTTTTTATTTATGTATTGTACACTGACCGGTAGTGATGGCTCATATCCCTTAGCCTCATATACTGTGTCAACAACAGATTCCCTCCTGATCAGTTAGGGGCTCTGTATACTTTAGTTACATGCACAGGTTGATATATAATATTTAGGTAACAACCGGATACATGTCTGTTACATCATTTGTTTGTTTGTTTATTTATTTTTGTTTATCAGCAATTTTGCCTTTGTTATCTGGCATGGACATCCTGGCGTTGCTCGCTGGCTGGTTGGGATGTCTCCCTTTGTTCCTCCCGGGAGCTGCGATGTGTGCTGTATGCCCTATCCCTTTCTCCCCCTCTCCGAGCGGGAGATCGGGTGGGCGGGGCCATCGCACATCGGCGTCACGTCCCACGCCGACGTGTGGTGTCATGTGACACCCACACGCCGACAGCTGATCTCCATCTCCAGTGCTCAAAAGGGAGCCTGCCAGACGGGTTGGCTTCTCCGGCTGTTCCCGCGGTTCCCCCTTAGATGCACTATACGTAACGCTGGACGCTCTAGGACCGACGGCATTTGGCGGACACCCTGCACACTTCCTACTATATCCTAGCCGGTACCTTCCTTTTTCACCTCCCTTCCACTTTTATCACTCTTTTGGGCTATCATATAGTCCCTTTTCACCTCTTCACTCCCTCTTCTCCTTAGGCACAGTTTTCAATGGGAGCATACTATTTCACTCCCTCTTTTTTCCTTTATTGTTTTCACCTGGCAACCCTATTTCCATGGGTTTCTTGTGTTTTCACTTCACTCATTCATATATTTCCCACATTTCGGTTTCAGTGCTCCTTTTCCTCACCTCACTTTTCTTTTTATCATTTCACAGTTATTTTCACATATTATCAAATCACATTCATTTATATTATGCAAGGTATTTTACACTTCCCCATGACTGCACATATATACTTTTATTCATTTGATATAGTTACTTTGCACCTACCATTCATTACCATTTTTCTTATCCAACCTCTCTTTTTCCATCTACAGCATATAAGTCATACAATAGTACATATATATACATACTTACCATTCATTGTTACTTTATCAATGTAGTACATATTTACATATAATTTTTAACATTTACTACTACTTATTTGATATAGATATACTACTACCAATATCCAGACAACTTCTTCTACTCATTTGCCCTTGTGTGTGGTGTTTCTTGCCTACGCCGCGGACCTTATACGCCCTCAGCTCCCATGGGAGGCACCCAGGTTCATGCCTTTACCTCCATTACCAGTTTGCGCCAGGATTACCATGTACGTTTTTGGAACTGTGGGGACAATCCTCCCTTTTCCCTCCTCTTTCAGCTTCCATCAACCACCAGTTCATGCAATGTTCTCATACGCATTTTTTATTACAGATATGGATCATACATCGACTCTTGAAGAAGTGGCACATTTAGTCCACGAAACGCGTCAGTCTATGGATGTTATGATTACACCTTATTACGATTGTTCATTTTGTCATGCTGGTTTGTTTTGAAGCTGTCTTGGGAATCAACTTCCCTTTTGCCTATTCAGTTTTTTTGATACCATACATCATGTCTCACTATGTATATCATGTTTGTATTTTTTGCAATACTATTAAATATGATCTTTCAACTGTGCAAGCCTTGTCACTGCCATGTCTCTCATATAAACTCCCAACCTTCTCTTTTTTGTAGTAACATAGTTAGAGAGGTTGAAAAAAGACATCAGTTCATCCAGTTTAACCTATGATGTGTGTGTTTGCTGTTAACTGTACATTGTATACCCCTGTATGTTGTGGTCTTTAACCACTTTACCACCGGAGGATTTTGCTGTCTTACGTCCAGGCCACTTTTTGCGATTCGGCACTGTGCGACTTTAACTGACAATTGTGCGGTCGTGCGATGCCGTACCCAAACGAAATTTACGTCCTTTTTTTCCCCACAAACAGAGCTTTCTTTTGGTGGTATTTGATCACCTGTGTGATTTTTACTTTTTGCGCTATAAACAAAAAAATTCCTTTCTCTGAGTCCTCCGACAGTCGCCGCCTCTTCATATTCGTCACAATGGGGTAATTGACCTTTCTCCGTAGGAGTAGCTAGGCAACAGAATATGTCAATATTAAAGCTTTTAACATATCCAACCCCCAGGGGGTGGTCCCCTCAGTCAATACCCTCCTGCTTCCTGTTCCATACCTCAGTTTCAGTAGAATAGCAGTAGAGTACATAAACAAACCCCAAAAGAGGGGCGGGGGCGGCGACTGTCGGAGGACTCAGAGAAAGGAATTTTACAGGTAAGATTTTACAAAAATTCTGTTTTCTCTTACGTCCTCCGACAGTCGCCGCCTCTTCATATTCGTCACAATGGGGACGTCCCAAAGCAGTGCAAACATGAGGGGTGGGAAACGCAGCCGCGCCTAAGGCAACGCCGTCTCCACATCAGAGAAAGTAACCTTACCAAAGGAAGGAAACCAGCTGGGCAGCATGAAAAAAAAGTTTGCTCAACAGGAGCAACAACCCAGGAAGAACAAATAACCTAGGGATAAAAACATCCCAAAACAGCCAAGGGCCCAAACAAGGGACCTTAAGGTACTGCCGCACTAAGAACCTTGCGGCCAAAGGAAGCATCTGCCGATGCCTGAACATCCACTTTGTAGAACTTTGAGAAGGTGTGAACGGACGACCAAGTCGCCGCCTTACACACCTGGGCCACAGAAGCCCGATGATGACAGGCCCAAGACGTACTCAGAGATCTAGTAGAGTGCGCCTTCACAGGCATAGGAGGAACCTTCCCCTTCAAAGCATATGCCTGCTCAATGGTCTGTCTGATCCATTTGGCGATGGTAGAAGCCGACGCCGCCATGCCCTTCCGAGGTCCCTCAGGAAGGACAAAGAGAGAATCCGTCTTGCGGAAGGATTTAGTCGAATTCAGGTAAACCCTGATCGCCCTAACAACATCCAAGGAATGTAAGGCCACCTCCTTTGGATGCTTAGGCTCCGCGCAAGCGAAGGCAAAACAATGTCCTCATTGAGGTGAAATTCCGAAATCCTCTTCGGAAGAAAAGAAGGATTAGGTCGCAAGACCACCTTATCCAAGTGGAGTACCAGATACGGAGACCTGCAGGTCAAAGCCGCCAGCTCCGAAACTCTGCGAGCCGAAGTGATCGCCACCAAAAAAGCGACCTTTTTGGACAACAGAGGCAACGAGATCTCCCTGATTTTTTCAAAAGGAGCATGTTGTAACACGGACAGAACAAGGTTCAAGTCCCATGGAGACAAAGGCTCCCTCCTAGGAGGGACCAGGTGTCGCACCCCTTGAACAAAGGTGCCAACCAGAGAATTAGACGCCACAGGGCGTTGAAAAAGAACGGCCAGAGCAGAAATCTGACCCTTAATCGTGGCCAACGCCAAACGCTGGTCCACACCCGTTTGAAGAAAAGCCAACACTCTCGAAACCGAGTAGGAGCGAGGGGAGTACCCCCTGGACTCACACCAGGCAAAATAGGCCTTCCAAGTATACTTTTCCCCGAAGAGGCCTTCCTAGCATTGATCAAAGTATGAATGACCTCCGGAGAGAGACCCCTATCCTTCAGGACCTCGGTCTCAATAGCCAGGCCGTCAAAGCCAGCGACTGTAAAGCAGGATGGAATATCGGTCCTTGAGACAGAAGATCTTCTCGAAGAGGCAGACGCCATGGAGCGTCGCCTGCCAGATTCACGAGGTCTGCGTACCAAGACCGGCGAGGCCAGTCTGGCGCCACCAGAATCACCGTTTTTGGTTCCGAGAACAACCTGCGAAGGAACCGGGATAGCAACTGAATTAGTGGGAATGCATACACCAGCCGATACTGATGCCACTGAGCCACTAACGCGTCTGCCCAAGGATCGCGCGTCCTTGCCACGAACCTTTCCACCTTGTTGTTCAGACGAGACTCGAACAGGTCCACATCCGGAAGACCCCACTTCGCGCACAACATCTGGAAGACCTCCGGGTGGAGCGACCATTCCCCCTGGTCCAGAGTCTGGCGGCTCAGATAATCCGCCTGCCAGTTGTCCACCCCCGGAATGTGAACTGCCGTTATCGCTGGGACGTGCGTCTCGGCCCAAGACAGAATGTCGGCCACTTCCCGAGACGCTCGAGCACTCCTGGTGCCCCCTTGGTGGTTGATGTAGGCCACCGCTGTGGCATTGTCCGTCTGAACCCGAACCGGACAGCCCTGAAGCTTGTCCGTCCAGCGTCGAAGGCAAAGATTTATTGCCCGCAATTCCAGAATGTTGATCGGAAGGGAAGATTCCTCCTCCGACCAAGTTCCCTGGGCGGATAGAACGCCCAGAACACCACCCCAGCCCGACATGCTGGCATCCGTGGTGATCACCGTCCATGAAGGCGGACGAAAAGACTTGCCCCCCGACACCGCCGGGGACTGCAGCCACCACAGAAGATTGCTTCTCGTGCGAGGACTCAACGATATCTGAAGATCCAGAGATTGTGGTCGCCCGTCCCACCTGGACAGGATCTCCGCCTGGAGATCCCTCGTGTGAAACTGGGCGAATGGAATCGCCTCGAAAGCCGAGACCATCAAACCTAAACACCTCATGCCCCTCCGAAGGGATGAGCATGGAATTTCCCGAAGGGAACTGACTTCGTCCTGAAGCGTTTTGAGCTTGTCTTCTGGTAGGAAGACTCTTGCCTGAACCGAATCCAGAATCATACCCAGATAGGGAAGACGAACCGACGGGCACAGCATCGATTTTGGGAAGTTTATCGTCCAACCAAACTCCTGCAGAGTTTGCATCGTGACGGACAGGTCCTTCACCAGACCCTGACTGGTCGTAGACCGAACCAGAATGTCGTCCAGATACCCCAGGATTGAGATACCCTGGGCTCTCAGTAAGGCCAGAACCGGTGCAAGCACCTTGGTGAAAACCCACGGAGCCGAAGCGAGACCGAAGGGTAACGCTACGAATTGATAATGATCCTCCGCAATGGCAAAACGAAGGTACCTTTGGTGACCCTCGAAAATGGGAATGTGTAGGTACGCATCCTTCAAGTCGATGGAGGCCATGAATTCTCCTGGAACTAGAGCAGCCACCACCGAGCGCAGGGATTCCATGCGGAACTTGCGAACCCGCACAAAGCGGTTCAGAGCTTTCAAGTCCAGAATTGGACGCACCTTGCCCTCCTTTCTGGGCACAGTGAACAGATTTGAATAAAACCCCCGAAATCTGTCCCGATGAGGCACCGGAACCACCACTCCCTGAGCCCGCAGGTCCTGCACCGCCAGGTGCAGGTCCCGCAAACGCTCCGGAGACAGTTGAAGGTTTGAGGGAAAAAACCTGTTCGCCGGCCGAGACAGGAACTCGATCTTGTACCCGGATCGAACGATCTCCTGAACCCACCTGTCCCGAATGCGGGCCAGCCAGGGTTGAAGAAAACCGAGCAAACGTCCCCCTACCCCAGAACTGGGTGAGGGCGTCCCTTCAGGCTGCGTTGTTATGGGTAGCGGATCCGGACTGGCCGGACTTGTGCTTACCTGCCCACGGTTTCTTTTGGGAGCCCTGACCCTTGAAGGGTTTGCCCTTATAGTGCGACCGAAAGGCACGAAAGGACCCCTGAGGGGGCCAAAACGAAGTGTGCTTCTTACCTTGAGCGCCCTTAGCCTTGTGAGATTGGGGCAAGAGCGTGCTCTTACCCCCAGAGATCCCCTTAATCAGCTTATCCAGTGAGTCGCCAAAAAGACGAGATCCCGAATAGGGCAAATTAGCCAAAGTCTTGCGAGATGATTGGTCCACAGACCAACATTTTAGCCAAATCAAACGGCGTGTCAACACCGCCACGCTGTGCACACGTGCAGCCAAAGGAATCACATCCAATTTCCGCATCACACAAATACATGACCCCCTGATGGATCTGATCCACCATTGCCAAAGTCGTCGGCGGGGCAGAATCAGCCACCAGGACGCGCCTGAGTACTTGCGTCCAATCCGCGACAGCCTGAGCTGCCATAAGGGAAGCAGAAATAGCTTTCAGCATGGAACCGGTAACCGAGTAAGTATGACGGGCAAGAGACTCCAGTCTCCTGTCCGTAGGGTCCCGGAACACCGGGGTATCCTCTGCCGGAATCGCCGTAGATTTATTCAAAACCGCCACCGCGTGATCCACCGAAGGCGGCACACACCAACGTTCATCAGTGGCGGGTGTGAAGGGATAACGCAGCTTGAACCTACTTGGCACATTAAAAGGTTTCTTTAGATTGCGCCATTGTTCACTAACAGCGCGCTGAAAATCCTCAGTACAAGGAAAAACCTGCGATGTTTTGCGCCTCCGCTGTGTCCCATAAGAAGCCAGAACAGCAGGTGGACACGGTTCATCCTGTAAATGCAGCGTTTGTTTGATAGAAGCAACCAATTCATCCATGATTGCAAGCTCTTCAGACGAGCCAGAGGGAGAATCATCAACCCCCTCAACCTCTGCATCCCCCTCCGACCCTGCAAAGTCCAGGGACGAACGGGACCCCGATAAGGGGACCCCAGCCATAGCAGCCCCATCACCTTCGCCCTCTGAATCAGAGGATATTGAAACTCTGGGCCGTTTAGTGGATTGAGCAGCCACAAGCATTTGCACCTGAGCAGCCAGGTTAGCCACAACTGCGGCCAAATCGCCCCCCTCAGGGGAAACAGCAGCAGCCCCTTGTCCACCCAGTAAAGGGGGAGGAAATTTGCTTTCCTGAGAATCCATGCCCCCAGAAGTGTGTAGGAGAAAAAAAGGGTAACTGCTCCTTTAAAAGCGCGGCGAGCGCAGCCCACCGCTCACACACACCTGCACAAGACGACCCCCACAGGGGAAAACTACAAACTTAGGCAAGGACACAGGACTAAGGAGGATAAAAACCTGGAGAGATCACTGCTGCTGCTGTATCGATCGGTGTGCCCAGGGAAAAGGAAGTGATGTACCAGAAGCCGCTCCTATAAAGCCTATGGAAGGCTACAAGAAAATGGCCGCCGGGGGAGGAGGTAAATGCAGTGCTACATGAGGCCGGAGTGATCGCCGCCAAAATGGCGGCGTTTTGGCGCCAAAACCGCCGCTCCCAGCTTATAGAAGCCCTCATAAGCCTGTAGTTAACATTAACATGGCGGACCGCAGCAGCGGCCGCCGCATGTTGCACAAACATGTACCACAGCATGCCCTACAACATATAGCATGTCACACAGAGAAAACACACAGTTGGTAACACAGAACAGTGTATCACAGCCCCCCTCCTTGCAGCCCACAGCAGCATCCAGACAGGGAGCCCCACAGTGTGAACAGACATGCAGGGTTACACAGTCCCAGACTGACACCCACTAAACAGACAGGTCCCCACACAGAGTACACTTACCTTCTGAATGGCGTGGGGAACCTGCACAAGCGATCAGGCCACTGCACATGTGACAGGGAAAGTCGCAGCCAGGACGCAGTAGAACTGCGGTGCGAAACCGCATGGCGTCCAGTGAGGTAGCCACCTCACCACAGCATCCCTGCAGCGAACAGGGATGGGTCGTTCACCAGTGCCAGGAAAAATACCTGACTGAACGCTCGATGGCAGGCTGGGAAGCCACTGGCCCACAACCTGCGATCAGGGGGGCCAGCCCGAGACCCAGCCCGCATGATCCTCTTCATCAGAAGAACTAACTAATGCTGACAAAAGTAACAGCTAGGTAAAGAGAGAGAAAAAAACTCAAATAAAATCAAAAAGAAGATAAAGGCTGAGACAAAATGCCCCAGCACAGAAAACAGCCAGCTAACTCCTAACAGCTAGTCAATGAAACTGAGGTATGGAACAGGAAGCAGGAGCGGGGGTAAAGTGGTTAAGGTGCCCATCTAATAGTTTTTTTAAACTATCGATGCTCCCTGCTGATACGACTGTTTGCGGAAGAGAATTCCACATCCTTACTGCTCTGACAGTAAAGAACCCCCTACGTACTTTAAGGTTAAACCGCCTTTCCTCTAGTTTTAGTGAGTGGCCAAGTTTGTTCCTTATGCTAGGGTCGCCAGTACAGTATTTGTACATTGATATTATATCCCCCCTTAATCGTCTCTTCTCCAGAGAGAATAAGTTCAGTGCTTGTAGTCTTTCCTCATAGCTGATGTCCTCCATTCCCCTAATTATTTTTGTTGCCCTTCTCTGGACTCTTTCCAGTTCCAGCACATCCTTCCTGAGGACCGGGGCCCAGAACTGGACAGCATACTCCAGATGTGGCCGGACCAGAGTCTTGTAGAGAGGGAGAATAATCTCTTTATTTCTGGAGTGAATCCCCTTTTTTATACATCCTAGTATTCTGTTGGCTTTGCTTGCAGCGGCTTGGCATTGCATCCCACTGCCAAGCCTGTTGTCTACCAGTACCCCCAGGTTCTTTTCCATCTTAGATTCACCCAGAGGTTCCCCCCCTAGTGAGTAGATTGCTTTCTGGTTTCTGCCACCCAAGTGCATTAGTTTACATTTTTCAACATTAAACCTCATCTGCCATGTAGTTGCCCACCCCATTATTTTGTTCAGGTCCGCTTGTAAGGTTTCCACATCCTGCATAGAAGATATTGGCATGCTTAGTTTAGTATCATCCGCAAATACTGAGATTGTACTAGATATCCCCTCCTCTAGATCATTTATGAATAAATTAAACAAGATTGGCCCCAGGACAGAACCCTGGGGGACCCCACTTTCCACACCCGCCCAATCCGAGTACTCCCCATTAATCACCACCCTTTGCACTCTCCCCTGAAGCCAGTTCTCTATCCAGGTATTCACTTTATGGTCCATACCTACCTTCCTTAGTTTGAACAGTAAGCGTTTGTGGGGAACTGTGTCAAAGGCCTTTGCAAAGTCCAGATACACCACATCCACAGGCTTACCTTTATCTAGGTGGCAGCTCACTTCATCATAGAAGGTTAATAGATTGGTTTGGCAAGAACGATTTTTCATGAATCCATGCTGATTACTACTAATAATACAATTTTCATTACTACAGTCTTGTATGTGGTCTCTTAACATCCTCTCCAAAATCTTGCAGACTACTGATGTTAGGCTGACCGGCCTATAGTTACCCGGGATATATCTCGGCCCTTTTTTAAATATTGGTACCACGTTGGCTTTTTTTCCAATCAGCTGGAACCATACCCGTCTGTACACTATCCTTAAAAATCATGAATAATGGTCTGGCAATCACCTGGCTGAGCTCTTTAAGAACCCTCGGGTGCAAGCCATCCGGTCCCGGTGATTTATTTATATTAAGTTTCTCTAGTTTCGTTTTAAGTCTATCTTCTGTTAGCCATGGCGGTACTTCCTGAGGTGTGTTGTTTAGTTTGGCCATACAAGCTGGGTTAGTGTAGCCCCTCAATTCTTTTGTGAAGACTGAAGAGAAGAAATTATTTAACACTACCGCCTTTTCCCTGTCCTCTGTGGCCAAATCTCCCTTGTCGTCTTTTATGGGGCCAATGTGTTTTGGCCTCGCTTTCTTATTTTATATATATATATATATATATATATATATATATATACATACTTAAAGAATTTCTTGGGGTTCTTTTTACTCTCTTCCGCTATATGTCTCTCGTGTTCTATTTTAGCCACCCTGATTTCGTCTTTACATTTCTTAGTAATGAACACAGGGATCCTGTGTTCCTCTTATTTAGGAACACAGGTCCCTGTGTTCATTCAGTAAATACATCCCCCCCGGTTAGATACCACCCCCTTGGGACACATTTAACCCTTTGATCACCCCTGGTGTTAACCCCTTCCCTGCCAGTGTCATTAGTACATTAACAGTAGTAATGTCAATGGTCCCCCCAAAAGGGTCAAAAATGTCAGCTAGGTGTCTGATCTGTGTGCTGCAAGGTCGCAGTCCCACTAAAAATTGCTGATCGCTACCATTACTAGCAAAAAAGTAAGTAAATAAATAAAAATGACAAATATTTCCCCTAGTTTGTAGACGCAATGACTTTTGCGCAAACCAATCAATATACACTTAGTGGGATTTTTTTTAATCAAAAATATGTAGCAGAATACAAATTGGCCTAAAATGATGAAAAATTTTTTTTTTTTTTTTTTTTTTATTGGGAATGTTATATAGCAGAAAGTAAAAGTTTTTTTTTTTCAGAATTGTTGCTCTTTTTTGTTTAGAGCGCAAAAAATAAAAATTGCACAGGTGATCAAATACCACCAAAAGAAAGCTCTATTAGTGGGGAAAAAAAGGACATCAATTTTATTAGGGTACATCATTGCAGGACCATGCATTTGTCAGTTAAAATAATGCAGTGCCGTATCGCAAACAAATGGCCTGGTCATTCTGGGGGAAAACCTTCTGGTCCAGAAGTGGTTAAAGGATGAGTTCACTCTGGGACTTCTGTCTAGATTCTTCCTCCATTACCACATAGTATCTGCTATTATAGTTATTGGGTGATTGGATCCTCTAAAATTTCAGGACAAAGGTGTTCGGAAAAATCTTAGTGGTTATCTGGGGAAATAAATGTGACATATTTATTAATGTTTGTTTTGTGCTGCACCATAGGAATTGGGGATAATGCAGAGGACCTTCCATTTTTCTATATTTCAAAACGTATCTCTTAACTGTGTACTCCTAACTGAGTGGAGATCATTAGAGATGTTTTGTTGTTTACCTCGAGCCAGGGAATGCCCAGAGGCTCTGTTTTGTACCACCTTTAAAACCATTAAAAAGAATTAAAAAAAAAAAAAAGTTCACGTTTCAAAAACAAAATAAATGCCCATATTTTTGCAGGTAACAAAAAAAAAACGGTGGGTGCATTGTCAGACTTTAGCACAGTCTTGATCTAGCTTTGTGCCCATATTCCCGTTTAGGCTTTTAGTTACAAAGCTAGAGGAAGAATGAATGGACAATGAGCGTGCTAAGCAGCACACCCACAACCCATTCAAACTACAAGTACATCTGCTATGGTGGGAGAAAGTATTTGTAGTTTTTTTTATTCACAGAACACTGAGTGAATGATGCTGCTGTGTGGTTAGAGCCCTGCAGAGCTGTGCTGTTTTCAAAATGTGACAGTGGTTGCGGGGAGAAGATCCTCCACCCGCTGTCACAGAGAGGGGAAAACTGGTGGTGGGAGGCCGATGCATAGGAGCATGTTACATCCTAAACATGGGTGTAACATGTAACATGCTCCTAAAGGTAAACTTATCCATTAAAACCTTGGATGTAGTGGCTGCATTATTTTTACTTTCTTAAGGCTTTTTCCCCTTTCATTTTTACTTGCCAGTAACATTTCCCAGTCTTAGGGCGACAATGTTCACTTATGGTACAGTATCTATACAGGAGTGTTGTTGTCACCCTAGGCAGCTGTCCTGATTTTGTGGAATACAAACCTCTCCACCTCTCCATGATATAAAAATTCTGGTTCTGCAGTCCTCAGAGATAGCTGGAAACAATGTAACTGATACCAGTGCAGCAGACGTAGAGAGCACAAGAAGTTATCAGCTGATAAGATTTCTGGCAGAATCAACAAGTATTTTTTTTAACAAAACAAAATAACAAAATGCATTCAATTAAATATTTGCCAGACCAAGGTAAGTTAAATGTTAGGTATAAAAACCTTTTAAGCATATTTTTTTTTTTTTTGCTTTTTATACTGTGTATATTTAGATTAGATATTTGTCGTGTTCATGGCAAATTATTGCTGCAATACTTTTGGAAACTATTGCACTATACTCACAAATAAACAAGTGACAATTCAAAGGTACCACAATGCCTTAATAATAAATTCATTGACATAGCTTTACTTTATTTTTTTAAATGTTTTAACACTCAAAAATTTGATCTGGCTTATATGTTAACCATCAAGGCTAAATACATATTTTTGTAAGCAGTGAAAAATTACACAGAAAATATATGGCACAGTATTCACCCAAGAAATCTTTAATCAAAGGCATACACCAATGCGATTTACAGTGAAAAAAAAATAAAAACAAAATGACCCTTCTGCATCAGTGTATACAATCTGGCGCCAAACAGCTGACTTTAATGGAAAAAAATATATTTTGCTCCAAAGTCAAAGAACAAAGAACCTTTTGGCACCACAATTTCAACTGTTAATTATTAAGCTTGATAAACATAATCTCTAATAAACTATTTACTTAAATAATTGCATGGTGCAAAAATGAGCTGCGGTTGCCTGTGGCAACCGTAAAGCATTTTGGCCCCCTTTATAGAAAACTTATTTTTGCTACAATGCTTTCGGCATGTAGCTGTCTAAATTTCATAAAGTGGAGAATAAACAATATTTTCAAGCTGTTTTTCCTGCTTTTGTTGCCATTTAACAACAACTATACATTATTATTCAAAAAGCCTTCAAAAGATTCTTGAAGGAGATACAATGTGTTTTCTGACACTGGACGTCCATTACATAGCTTCAAACTCATCGATTCTCTGTTTTGTGTTGCCCTGTCGGATTTGCCGAAGCGTCTTGTACTTGTCACGGCCCGCTTGCCTGTTCTCTGTGTGCAACAAGTCGTTGTGAGTTTTCTTGGTTTCATCTCGTGCTTGAGACAATTCACTTGTCAAAGCCTATAATAAAAAAGACAAATAATTGTATTTCACCTAAAAAAAAAAATGGGATATTTGACCTACCCTAAAATCCATTTCTCTGATGTTCATTGAAGGATACAGCTCCTGGTATTCATAACCATTGGGTTACTCTGCCCTCTACAGGATTCGGATACTAAGTAGAAAAAAATTCTGGCTACACCCATGGGCAGTCCCAGGGGGTATACTTCCTTTCTCAGCTTTAGCCACCCAGTTTTGTAACAAGCAGTGTCAAGAGAATAATACCTCCACAGAGGGGTGTGTCCGTCAATGAACATCAGAGAAATGGATTTTATGATCAAAAATCCCATTTTCTCTTTTGTTCATTGACGGATACAGCTTCTGGTATTCATAACCATTGGGAAGTCCCAAAGCAGTGTTAAACATGAGGGGTGGGAACAACCAACAAATTCCCAAGGCTAAACATTAGCCAACCAGGCAACAGGGTTTCAACCAAACAACCGGAGCCCACCTGAAAAAACATTACACCCTCAATGAGGATCAGCTCCTCTTAAACAACAGCCTACAAAACCTTGCGGCCAAAGGCAGCATTGGCAGATGCCAACACATCCACTTATATAAATCTTTGTAAAAGTGTGCACCGACGACCAGGTTGCCGCCTTGCAAACCTGTGTCACTGATGCCTGAAGAGGGAAGGCCCAAGTATAGTGCGCCTTGACAGGGAAAGGAGCAACCTGACCCCTGATGGAATAGGCCTGAACCACCGTCTGTGTGATCCATGTGGAAATGGTTGCAGAGGAAGCGGACAACCCTTTTTGAGGTCCATCCATGAGCACAAACAGAGTCTGACTTCCTGAAAGACTCCGTAGCTGCCAAGTACACACTAATTGCCAGGAACAACTCCAAGGCATTCAAGGCAATTTCCTTCGGATGTTTAGGCCTGGGACACAGGGATGGCAACACAATGTTTTCATTCAAATGAAAGTCAGACAACCTTCGGAAGGAACGACGGACAGGGGTGAAGAACCACCTGCTGAACGATAGGATAGGTAAACAACAGGATAACGCCACCAGTTCCGACACCCTGCGTGCAGAAGTGATAGCCACTAAAAAGGCCACCTTCTGCGACAACGTAAGCACCAAATTAAGATTCCAAGGCAGCAACAGGGCCCACACTGGAGGAACCCAATATCAGACACCCTGAAGAAAGGTACGCACCAGGGAGTGTGTGGCCAAAGGTCGTTGGAAGAAGACCACCAAGGCCGACACCTGGCCCTTAATGGTACTCAAGGCCAATTTCTGTTCAACCCCCCATTGAAGGAAGGTTAAGACCCGAACCACTGAGAAGGAGCGAGGAGGAACGAACCCCAAGAGACTCACACCACACAATGTATGTCTTGCACGTACGATGGTAGATCTTCCTAGAAGAAGATTTTATAGCTTTTAACAGGGTAGGAATCGCCGACTCCGATAAACCCCTTTCCTTCAGCACCTGGCGTTTAACAGCCAAGCCGTCAAAGCCAGTGACTGTAAAGCAGGATGGAAGATCGGCCCTTGGGACAGAAGATCCTCCCCGAGAGGAAGCTCCTAAGGAACATCGGCGACCAGCCGCACCAGATCGGCTTACCAAGCCTGGCGAGGCCAGCCCGAAGCCACTAAGATGACCGGAATCTCTTCTGCCTCGATCCTGCATAGAAGTCTGGGCAGAAGCTTGAGAGGAGGGAAGGTGTAAATCAGCCGATACTGACCCAACGGGGGCCACCAGCATGTCTGTGGTGTCCGCCAGAGGATCCCTTGACCTAGCTACAAAACTTTGAGGCATACAGGGACCCAGGATTGGGAGACCAGGCCTCAAGGACAGATCCAGGCAGGCCGGAGGGCCCTGACAGGAGCCCCCACCAGGTACAAACCCCCCCCCCCCCCCGCATAGTCAATCGTCCGGTCGGCGGCGGTCAGAAAAGTGGCCAGACCACTCACACAGCCTCAGCGTATGCGGAAGGGTGGGGGCAGGATGTGGGACTCGGCAAGGAGGGGGTGCCTGCGGGAAGGAGGGGATCCCGGGGGTCCGATTGTCCCAAGGAGGGGCCCACCTCCACCCCAAAACCCTCCAGGGGGAGAGGGGGGACAGCTACTCACCACACCAGGAACCAGGCAGGCACCGCTCCAGACAGAACCCCTCCTTATCAAAATGGGGGCTGTCGGCAAGGAGGTACAGTGCGAATCAGGCCGAGACCCGGTCGTATGCAAACTCGCGGGGCGTTCAACTCGCAGGCCAGCCCCCGTTCAATGGGGCTATGTCGCGGCCGACCTAGAGCGGAGCTGAGGTCTGTGTGCGCTTGCTGGCCAGACTGGGGTGCCCACTGGATCTAGTTATCCAGCCCGTCGCCCAGTCTGGCAGTTGACTGTAGATCCCACAGGAAAAATCCAGAAGAAAAAGTTGCTATAGCAGAGAGAGGGAGTTTAACCCTTGGGACTGCCCATGGGTGTAGCCAGAATTTTTTTCTGCCTAGTGTCCTACTCCTGTAGGGGGCAGTATAACCCAATGGTTATGAATACCAGGAGCTGCGTCTGTCAATGAATGAAAGAGAACAAACTTTGATGGCCAAAACACACTTTTATAGTGCCATTCCTTTGTAGTGTTAGCATGCAGCACAAAGCATGGTAACACACTACTGTGTGTTGTGCTGCGCTGTGTAACAAAATTTGCTGCATATCGATTTTTTTTGTCCACTGTTGTGCATGTGCCTATTTACAATGAATACACTACCTTAACACAGCACACATGATGCGGCAAACACACATTAAAACTTGTGCTTTAACACACATGTACATCAAAGAATGTATGTATTAAGAACTCTACAGTTATAGCAGTTATAGCCTAAATTATAGAGTAAGCTATTTCAACTTGTGTACAGCTTTCTTGTATTTTATGGAAAGTATGAATTCTAAGGGGAAGCAACAAAATTAAATGTGGAAAGCAACAAAATAGGCAGTCACATTAAAAGACTATATATTTCCTTAAAACAGGGGTCTAAAAGGTTAAGGGTAGCTCGCAAACATGTCCCAGTGGTGTCGACCCGGTCTTCCACTGAAAGCGCCAGAGCAGCGCAGGCGCACGCTCACCCTATCCTAGCCAGCAGAGGGAGCCCCCACCCCTTGCATACGTACGGCTGCAGGGTGGAGAAAGCCTCCGGAATAGCTTGGGCGGGTTCGGGCTTCTCCGAACATCCCAGAGCTCTTCCTCCTCCATGCTCATCCCTACCGGCCCTCCTCCCCGATCCAAGGGGCTTGTGGGTGATGTCAGGTGGGAATGCAACATAGGATTACTGCCAGGAATCAGAGCCAGGACATGTGGGTTTGCCACTGCACCACTCTGCATTAAAAAACAACATCTGTGCCCTTCTAACACCCCCAGCCCTCCAGCATCATGCACACCTGATGCCCAGCACCATGCCCTTCTGACACCTAGTGCCATACCCCCTTGATCCCCAGTGTCATGCCCTCCTGACACCCCAACGCTATGCCTTCCTGACACCCCAACGCCATGCCCTCCTGACCCCCAGCAACATGCCCTCCTGACACCCTAACGCTATGCCATCCTGACCCTCCGCATCAAGCCCTCCTGACACCCAGCACTGTGCCTCCCTGACACCCCAGTCCTCCTGATCCTCCAGTACCAAGCCCTCCTGACACCCCAGCCCTCCTGATCCCCCCAATGCCATACCCTTCTCCTTCTGTCCCCCCCCCAGTGCCATGCCCTCTTGAAACTCGCGCCATCCTGAACCCCCCTTCACCTTGCCCTCTTGACACCAGCCCTAAATCCTACTAACCTCAGTACGCTGCCCTACATCCTACTGACCTCTGTACACTGCCCCACATCTTACTTACCTCTGTACTTTGCCCTACATCCTACTGACCTCTGTACGCTGCCCTACCTACTACTGATCTCTGTACGCTGCCCTACCTACTACTGACCTCTGTATGCTGCCCTACATCCTACTTACCTCTGCACCCTGCCCTACCTACTGCTGATCTCTGTACGCTCTCCTACCTACTACTGACCTCTGTACACTGCCTTACATCCTAATGACCTCTGTACGCTGCCCTACATCCTACCGACCTCTGTACGCTGCCTGACCTACTACTGACCTCTGTACGCTGCCCTACCTACTACTGACCTCTGTACGCTGCCCTACATCCTACTGACCTCTGGACACTGCCTTACATCCTACTGACCTCTGTACGCTTGTCCTACATCCTACTGACCTCTGTACGCTGCCCTACCTACTACTGACCTCTATACGCTGCCCTATATCTTACTGACCTCTGTACAGTGCCCTACATCTTGCTGACCTCTATATACTGCCCTACATCCTACTGACCTCTGTACGCTGCCCTACAATCTACTGACCTTTGTACACTGCCCTACATACTACTGATCTCTCTACGCTGCCCTACATCTTACTGACCTCTGTACCCTGCCCTACCTACTACTGATCTCTGTACGCTCTCCTACCTACTACTGATCTCTGTATGCTCTCCTACCTACTACTGACCTCTGTACACTGCCTTACATTCTACTGACCTCTGTACGCTGCCCTACATCCTACTGACCTCTGTACGCTGCCCTACCTACTACTGACCTCTGTACGCTGCCCTACCTACTACTGACCTCTGTACGCTGCCCTACATCCTACTGACCTCTGTACACTGCCTTACATCCTACTGACCTCTGTACGCTTGTCCTACATCCTACTGACCTCTGTACGCTTGTCCTACATCCTACTGACCTCTGTACACTGCCCTACCTACTACTGACCTCTATACGCTGCCCTATATCTTACTGACCTCTGTACACTGCCCTACATCTTACTGACCTCTGTACACTGCCCTACATCTTACTGACCTCTGTACACTGCCCTACATCCTACTGACCTCTGTACGCTGCCCTACAATCCACTGACCTCTGTACACTGCCCTACATACTACTGACCTCTCTACGCTGCTCTACATCCTACTGACCTCTCTACGCTGCCCTACATACTACTGACCTCTGTACACTGCCCTAATTACTACTGAGCCTTGGAAACTGCCCTGCATAGTACTGACCTTTGTACACTGCCCTACATCCTACTGACCTCTGTACACTTCCCTACATACTACTGACCTTTGTATACTGCCCTACATCCTACTGACCTCGGTACACTGCTCTACCTATTACTGAGCCCTGGAAACTGCCCTACATCCTACTTACATTGGCCAGAAATCTGAGCAGATAGCTAGGCCTGAAACTAGTCAAGAAAATCAGCCTACAGTACCAGATGTTCTGCGTTCATGATAGACTCTGGCATCAGACTTGTGTGGGTGACCAATTACTCCCTAGACATTGAATAAAAATGTGGCTGAAAGTGAATGCCAAGTTTCTCACTGAAGCTAACTTTTAACCACTTTCAGATTGCTCATGTTGCTGCTACTGCAGCACAGTGGCATCCCTGGGTCCAGCGACCTAGACCTACGTCGCTGGATTCCTGCCTGTCTCAGAGCCGTGCGCGCGCCGCCAGAGGCTTGCTGCCTCTGTGTTTAGACACAGCAGGAGTCGGGCCTGGGGAGGAGAGATGGCGATCACCGTCTCTCTTCCCCGATCGTCTGGGAAAGAGTGAGAAAATCTGCCTGCTTGTGTAAACAAAGCAGGCGGATCTTCTCTGTGACAGACAGGGACAGATCACAGGATTCAGCATAGCTGAACCAGCGATCTCTGTCACAGAACCCCCTTGTGCATGAGGCACACATTTAACCCCTTAATCACCAACAGTGTTAACCCCTTCCCTGCCAGTGTATTATTACAGAAACAGTGCATATTTTTAGCACTGATTACTGTATTAATGTCACTGGTCCCCCCAAAAGTGTCAAAAATGTCAGTTAGGGGTCCGATCTGTCACAGTCCCACAAAAAATCGCAGATCGCCGCCATTACTAGTAAAAAAAAACAATAAAAATTTCAAATCTTTGCCGTAGTTAGTAACTTTTGTGCAAACCAATCAAAATATTTTTTTTTTTAACCAAAAATATGTAGCTGAAAACAAATTGGCCTAAAATGTTAAAAAATTTTGATTTGTAAATTTTTTTTGGGAATGTTGTATATCAGAATGTGAAAAATATTGTTTTTTTTTTTTTCAAAATTGTCGCTCTTTTTTCAAAAATTAAAAATCGCACAGGAGATCAAATACCACCGAAAGAAAGCTCTATTTGTGGGGGAAAAAAAGGACATACATTTCATTTGGGTAAAGCTTTGCACGACCACGCAATTGTCCGTGCAATTAACGCAGTGCCGAATCGCAAAATATGGCCTGGTCAGGAAGGGGGTAAAATCTTCCAGTCTTAAAGTGGTTAAAAATACGGTCATTGAGATTTTTTTTTTTTTTTCAAAGACATGTAGCTAACTACATTTTGGCCTAAATATATGACAAAAATTGAACACATTGGATATTTTTTAACCGTCAAATAAGAAAATGTAAATTTTTCGCTTTTTTTATTAATATCGCAAAAAATAAAAAGCGCAGAGGTGATCAAATACCACCAAAAGAAAGCTCTGTAGGACATACATTTTGTTTGTGTACAGCATTGCATGACTGCGCAATTGTCAGTTAAAACCGCGCAGTGCCAAGTTGAAAAAAGTGGCCTGGTCATTAAGCAGCCAAATCCTCCGGGGCTAAAGTGGTTAAGGTAGCAAAGTTTAGATTTTTACAGTGACATTATTTTTAGTTGTTTTTTCAAAGTTTTCTTCAGGCTGTCTTTACTTTTTATTTGGGTTTGGTAGTTCATTTCTTTAAAAAAAAAAAAGGGGGGGGGGGGCGCGAGTACTGCACCCGGTGATCTTTTGTTGTCTTTGATCTCTTCAGTGTTATCCAAGTAGATCTCCAATGAACAATGAACCCCCTGACTATTACTACAGTAGTATATTTTAATTTTAAGCAAAACAAAAAAACCAGTGCAAATTATATTCTTACCAGTAGCTGCCTCTGTACACGTTCATTTTTCTCTGCTTCTGTAATGCGCGACTCCTCTTTACGGTCATCGTGAAAGTTGTCATATGTGAATTCTGCACTGAACTCCACTCCATCCTCTGGAAGGTGCTCATTCACGTACTCCCTGATGGGCACATTGATGGGCACATATGCAGGTGGAGGTGGAGGAGGGGGCAGTGGAGGGGTGCTCATGACTATTTGCAGCTCTTCCTTAGTTCTCAGGAGGTCACTCTGTGCTTCCCTTGCCTGTTTGCCAAGAAAAGAAAACATTAATTATAGTGCACCTCAACCAAAGCACACCTAATAAAAAAACATTGGAGACTTATGTGAAGATAGAAACATAGAAGTAAAGGATCAGAATGTAACCAGAACAGCAATCTATATATGTCACTATATTACCAAAGATATGGATTGCCAGAGCCTTTCCACATGCCAAAACACATGCCAAGATACACGTGCATCAAAGATATACAGGAAAATTTGTATTAAATGTACTGTACATACTGCCTATAGCAACCACAGTTAGATTTAAAAGAGAATAAGAAAATATGTGAAGTGATCCCTTGCAACCAATCAGATACAATTTTTTAGCCGACTTCACTGAAGTGTTATAGTTTATTGCATATTCACATTCTAATTTCTAAATCGATTAAATAAGTCCATCTTCAGACACTTGAAGAGGAGGCAGGATTAAATGATCTTAGCAACATTTTGCACTTTTGCAGCAGCTTTCTAAATCAACAGCAATAATTTTAAAGCTTATCCTAAAATGCCAAACATATGTATGTTTTAATATAGCTATGTGGAACTGATTTTTGAAAACACCTGGTAAATTTAGTAAAATGACTAACATGGGTTATATTGCCAATGTTTATAGTGTAAACCACGTACAAATGTTGTGCTTTTATTTTTTGGAAACACGTACTGTAAGTCTAACAGGTGTTTGAAATGTGGTATAATTACCAAATGACCAGGTAAAATAGTAAAAACTATAGCAGAGTAAACACCTAAAAAAGCAAAAGCTTACTACCTTGCATTGGCCATTTCCCCCTCCCTCCTTTCGTTTCTCTTCTCCTCTACCCCCTTTTTCTTTCTTTCTTTCACTAAGGCTCGGTTCACACATATGCGATGCGGGAACTCTGCAAATCCACTGCGGGTTCCTGCATCACATTTAAATTGCAGGCAGTTCACACTGCCATATGCAAATCGCTGGGGGTGTCAATACAAAGTTAACGGCCCCCCAGATCAGCTCGCATATCGCAGTGTGAACTGACAGTTTGGACATGAATCGGATTGCATTGGTGTGAACCACCATGCGACCCGATTCTGCTGCGGACCCAAAAAAGGGTCCTGTGCTTGTTCAGTATGAATCAGATGCAAATTCGGCCATACAATCTGTATGGCTGAATACGCATTGCACAGACATCGCATGTGATTTTGAGAGCAGTGCGCTCCGAATCACATGCAATGTCTGTCATAGCTATAGTGTGAACAGGGGCTAATTTCAGTATTCTTTTCTCCTCAGGTTGCCCCATTTTTGGGGTCACCGTTTAGGGATATCACCCTGGGTGTAGAGGTGGTTATGCTACTGGACACCCACATATGAAGACTCTGCCTTCCCTATATTATTTATAGGAACCCTATTGTTTTCTGTATGCCTAGTTTATATTACCATACCCAGTATGTACTTTGTTGGTTTCTAAAAAAAGGATTGCTGTCCGTTCTCTTTCTTTTTTATGTTCTGACTAAAATGTTCTGCTTATTACCATCCTTAAAGTATATCACCTATATGTGTGGGTGTGCATGAGTTTCCCTTCTGTTGATATGTTTGTACATTTTGGTTCGTCATGGATATTATTCTTTTGTACCTCAATATTTTGAAAACTTAATAAAAAGAGATTAAACCTAAATAAGCACAAGGTATTATTATTACTATACAGAATATTATTATAAGAATACACAGATTCCTGTATTCAAAACCATTTGTTAGAAATGTTTAGTAAGACATAAAAGAAAGTGTGAGTACATACCCTTAACTGCCATTCGCCCACCTCATCTTCTTTGGCTCTCTTTGCTTCCTCCAGAAGGGTAATTCTATTTGTATACTCCGCAAGCTCTAAGGCCTATGGGAGAAGAACAAATGTGAGGAAATAGAATTTTGTGTTTTAGGCCAGATGCAGATTTTTTTCATAATATGAACACATACATTCATAGACATTTTTCACAAACTTTATGTTCATACATTTAAAGACATGTAGAATAAAAAAGCACAATCTGAGTGTCAGGATCATTTTTGTGTCCTCATATTCTCACGGTTGTAATATCCTGTACTGTTATTTTGTAGGGCCCCAGAACAATGACAACACAGGGCTCAACTACAGAACAGGTGTGCACTCCATCTCAGCAAATTCTCATAGTGCCCTCTAGGTGGCAGCAAATTCTCAAAATGCAAGGCTAGGTGGAGTAACTCCTCTAAAGGGAATATGAGGACATTGAGCACTCTGTAAGAAGCTGAGCACTCTGTAAGAAGCTGGGTGTTTGCAGATAGATGAAGTGCTACAAAGAACAATAGAAGTAAAAAAGAAGCATAAAGAAATGGGGGTCTCACCAGCTGCTCCTGGCTCTTCATCTGATCAACAGCTTGTCTCTCCAGCTCTTCTTTGGCATGGAGAGCAGCAATGCGTTCTGCCTCCAATCTTTCTGCTTCTAACTGAGCTCTTTTCCTCTCTTCTTCCAGCTCATGGGCTTTTCTTATCTGTTCAGATAATTCTGTTTAACAGAAGTACAAACTGTATTGGTAAGGGTGTATTCAATCAGTGCAGATGTGAGAAAGAACTTGCATTTTCTGATAGACTGAGCCAGTCTATAACATATCACTCTGAAAAGCCCATTTTACAAGTTCTGCAACAGATAATCCAAAGCATCAAGGTAGTGTTGGGGAGTTTTGCACATTGCTTCAGTTAGGCTACAGGCCTGATGGTTATAGTCTGTTGCCCTCAGCTCTTCCAAACGTGTAGAGTAATGCCCCGTACACACGTGCAGATTGTCGGCCGAAAAGATTCGGCCGACGACCGATCTGCCGATTTTCGGCTTGTTAGTATGATGCTTCCGACAGCGCACTTTCGGCCGAAAAGAATCTGTCGTGCAAGCATTAAAATTTTTGTATGCCGACACCAGAGCGGCCGATTGTTCGCCAGTCAATACAGAATTCGGCCGACAGACAGCAGATTTGCAAGACTGGGCATGCTCAGAGAAGAAAAAACACAGGGAAAGTTAACCATCACATGACATCACTTCTGCAGTCAGCTGTAGTCGGCGGACAAAATTCTTGTGCAGTCTTTTGCACTTTTCAACAGACACGACAGCCCGGGGACAAAAGATGGCCGATCGTTCGGCCGACGATCTGCACGTGTGTACGAGGCATTATTAAAAAAGAATGTGTAGACATGTGAAAGGTAGTTTGTTATGTGGGAACAAGCAAGAAAGACTCTGAGTTACATTTCTCACAGTGAGCTTGTTTTGGCTAAGCAATGAGATGGTCTTCTGGAAATTCACAAGAGTTTGGATCTCCAGAGGGTTACAGAAGTGTGTTTGTCTGGTATTAATGATGGTAATGTTTTGATTGTTTAACTTCTTTGCATAAATGGTCAAAATGGTATACCTTTTAACTTACACACCTGTATGACAAGCTGTGTCTTCTTGAATCAGACAGCTTTACAGGATTTGAATAAGTCAGTGAGAAACATGTTTATTTACTTTTAAAAACTGGAATAGAGACGCTTAAAAAAAAAATAGGGGAAAGGAGGTGTCTGTGTTACAGGTTAGCTGCTTTGTTCACTGCAATCTGGCTGGTCACTGTTTGCAATAATAATTATTTTATTTTCTCTTGTTTTTAGGGTGGGTGTCCAGTATAAATTAAAAAAAAAAAGGATTAGGAGGATTAACCACTTTAAGACCGGAAGGATGTACGAGCCACCCTGCCGCAGTAAATAGGAGGCAGATGGTCGGGAACTGGTTAAGTACCGGTTCAAACATATGTGATGCGGGAACCCTGAGAATCCACTGCGGGTTCCCGCATCGCACTCGACTCACAGGCAGTTCACACTCTGGGGGTGTCAATACTTTGGTCCGAATGCAATGAAAATTTAGCCATACAATCTGCATGGCTGAATTCGCAAAGCATAGACATCTCATGTGATTTGCAGAGCAGTGCGCTGCGAATCCCATGCAATGTCTGACATCACATATGTGTGAACCGGCACTAACTTAGAATGCAATGACAAGGCCACCTGTAGGATCTTCTGACCGAGCCTAGCGTCTGCCGATGCCTGAACATCTACCTGGTAAAAATTAGCAAATGTATGAGCAGAAGACCAGGCGACAGCCTGGGAAACTTAGGCTGAATATTGAAGAAGCCTTCAGGAAACCAAACAAAGCATTTAGAATAACAAATCAATCCAGTCCCAAGATTCAGATTACAGCCATTTGATTCTTCTTAAAAAAAGAGCAGTGCGCTGCGAATCCCATGCAATGTCTGACATCACATATGTGTGAACCGGCACTAACTTAGAATGCAATGACAAGGCCACCTGTAGGATCTTCTGACCGAGCCTAGTGTCTGCCGATGCCTGAACATCTACCTGGTAAAAATTAGCAAATGTATGAGCAGAAGACCAGGCGACAGCCTGGGAAACTTAGGCCGAATGTTGAAGAAGCCTTCAGGAAACCCAACAAAGCATTTAGAATAACAAATCAATCCAGTCCCAAGATTCAGATTACAGCCATTTGATTCTTCTTAAAAAAAAAAAAAAAACGTAAAAAGCCAGCAGAGCTGTCTTCACTGCTGTGGGTCCCTGCATCGCCATCTTGGACTTGGGAGCTGGCTGTGATTTCCTGAGGAATCACAGCCAGGTCCCCACTGTGCATGCCCAAGATTGCATGGCGTAGTAAGTCCCACTGCCCCACAGCCTCCCAATGTATCCAAGGAGGATGCAGGCAGGAAAAGGGGCAGGACAAGAGATGTCATTCTTCTCTAGATGAGAACTGAGGAAGTGGGAGATGGTACTTGTCAAAAAGTTAGCCACTCCCCGTAAAAAAGAATCCCTCAAATGTGTTAGGAGTGGTGGTGGGGAGGATGATTAGCGAGTGTCACCTTCACTTTTGAGTCAAGGTCTGCTTTAAGGATACTGGTGTCTCCAGAAAGAGAAGGACAGTAAGGGACAAGGTCACTCATTGTGGTGGGACTGTCCCTAGAGCCTAGCTCAGCACCATGCAGATGAATCCTTGAGTGAAACAAAAATAATCTTGCAAAGAAAATATGGCTAGTAAAAATGGTTAAGCTTTTCTCATTAGAGAGTAGACATCCATCCTCCAAGCACACCCGCAAAAAAACAGACGCACGATGGAAGTGGGATAGGGTTATAACTGACTGGCCAATGATTTTTTTTTGCCGCTCCTGTAGGTGGAAATGTGAACCAATTGGATGCATACCTGAATCCTGCGTGCCTTAATTGATGAGAAAAAAGTTGTGGCTGGACATATATAGTATCTCACAAAAGTGAGTACAACCCTCACTTTTTTGTAAATATTTTATTATATCTTTTTATGTGACAACACTGAAGAAATTACACTTTGCTACAACGTAAAGTAGTGAGTGTACAGCTTGTATAACAGTGTAAATTTGCTTTCCCCTCAAAGTAACTCAACACACAGCCATTCATGTCTTAACAACTGGCAACAAAAGTGAGTACACCCTTAAGGTAAAATGTCCAAATTGGGTCCAAAGTGTCAATATTTTGTGTGGCCACCATTATTTTCCAGCACTGCCTTAACCCTCTTGGTCATGGAGTTCACCAGAGCTTCACAGACAGCCACTGGAGTCCTTTTCCACTCCTCCATGACAACATCACGGAGCTGGTGGATGTTAGAGACCTTACGGTCCTCACCTTGCGTTTGAGGATGCCGCACAGATGCTCAATAGGGTTTAGGTCTGGAGACATGCTTGACCAGTCCATCACTTTAACCGCAGCTTCTTTAGCAAGGCAGTGGCTATCTTGGAGGTGTATTTGGGGTTGTTATGTTGGAATACTGCCCTGCAGCCCAGTCTCCAAAGGCAGGGGAGCATGCTCTGCTTCAGTATGTCACAGTACATGTTGGCATTCATGGTTCCCTCAATGAATTGTAGCTCCCCAGTGCCCCAGACCATGAGCACGTGCACTCATCTTCTTTGGTCAATCATGGCATGGCCTGTTCTGAGTGAAACCTGTTCTGTTAAACCTCTGTATGGTCTTGGCCACTGTGCTGCAGCTCAGTTTCAGGGTCTTGGCAATCTTCTTATGGCCTAGGCCATATTTATGTAGAGCAACAATTCTTTCTTTCAGATCCCTCAGAGAGTTCTTTGCTATGAGGTGCCATGTTGAACTTCCAGTGATCAGTATGAGAAAGTGAGAGCGATAACACCAAATTTAACACACCTGCTCCCCATTCACACCTGAGACCTTGTGATACTAACGAGTCACATGACTACGGGGAGGGAAAATGGCTAATTGGGTCCAATTTGGACATTTTGACTTAACTTGTTGCCAGCAGTTTAGACATTAATGGCTGTGTTTTGAGTTATTTTGAGGGGACATCAAATTTACACTGTTATACAAGCTGTAAACTCACTACTTTACATTGCAGTAAAGTGTAATTTCGTCAGTGTTGTCACATGAAAAGATATTAGTACTTGTACTTATAACAAGTGTTTAAAATGTTGAAAATTTTTAAAAAGTTAGCCTTCACTAGTGGGTAATGGCCTCCTCTGCAGGAGCAGGCTAGGCAGTAAAAGGTTAACAAACAAAAGCCTTTACACATAATACACCTCTAGGGGGCTGTTCCTTAGCTATTACCCATCAACCACTAGGAGCTGCTCTCCAGTTTTGTAGCAAGCAGTATATGAAGACTATCAACCCCAAAAAAGAAGAGGGGCGGGGGCGGCGACTGTCAGAGGACTCAGAGAAAATAATTTTACGGTAAGTTCTTACAAAAATTCAATTTTCTCTTACGTCCTCTGATAGCCGCCACCCATTCAGTTAGCCTTCACGAGTGGGATGTCCCAAAGCAGTGCAGGTGTGAGGGGTGGGAAGACACAACCAAAGAAAAGGCAACGTGCAACCAGACCAGAGTCGAAAAAACTGAGCCAACAGGGCAACAAAAGCTCAATAGGAGCCAACCTTGGACAAATACACCCCAAGAAGAGACAGAAACACACGTCTCTGCAAAACAACCGGCCAAGGGAAGCAATCCAAGGATGCCATCACATCAAGACCAGGTCGCCGCTTTGCACACCTGAGCCACAGAAGTCTGATGGGGAAATGCCCAAGAGGCACTGACAGCTCTAGTAGAATGAGCCCTGACAGGCAAAGGAGGAACCTGACCCTTGATTGGTCTGATCCATTTAGAAATGGTTGCTGTGGATGCAGCCGAAGCCTTCCGAGGTCCCTCAGGAAGGACAAACAGGGAGTCAGACTTCCGAAAAGACTCCGTGGCAGACAGGTAAACCCTGACCGCCTTAACCACATCCAAGGAATGTAAGGCAATTACCTTGGGATGCTTGGGTTTCGCACAAAGCGAAGGCAAGACAACATCTTCATGGAGGTGGAGAGCAGATCCCACCTTGGGAAGAAAAGAGGGATTGGGTCTCAAGACCACTTTGTCCCTATGAACAACCAGATAAGGCGAGCAGCAAGACAGAGCCGCCAACTCAGACACTCTGCGAGCAGAGGTGACAGCCACCAGAAAAGCAACTTTCTGGGACAACACAGGCAGAGGTATGTCTCTGATGTTTTCAAAGGGAGGCCGTTGCAAAATGGCAAAACCAAAGTTCAGGTCCCATGGTGGCAAAGGAGCTTTCCTCGGGGGAGCCAGATGTCGCACTGCCTGAATAAAGGTGCGAATCAAGGAATTAGTCACCAAGGGACACTGGAAAAGAATGGCCAAGGCTGACAACTGACCTTTAATCGTGGCCAGCGCCAAATGCTGATTCACACCTTCCTGTAGGAAGGCCAAAACCCTCCCTACTGAAAAGGAGCGGGAAAGAAACCCCTGCCACTCGCACCAGGCAATATACGGGAGGCGAACCCAAGGAGCTAGAGCCGACTTCTGGAAGGTGACGGTCCACCCGAACTTCTTGAGCGTCTGAACCGTGATCGACAGAACGCTCGTCAAGGTAGCACACAAGCTCAAACTTAACAGGAGGTCGTCCAGATAACCGAAGACCACAATCCCCTTTAAACGCAGTAAAGCCAGCACCAGAGCCAAAACCTCGGTGAAGACCCTGGGAGCCGAAGCGAGACCAAAGGGCAACGCCACAAACTGATAATGCTCCTCTGCCACCGCGAAGCGGAGATACAGCTGATGACCCTTGGAGACAGGGATGTGCAGATATGCATCCTTCAAGTCGATGGAGGCCAGGAAGTCCCCTGGACTCAATGATGCCACCACCGACTGAATCGCTTCCATCCGGAACTTCTGAACGCTCACAAAACAGTTCCGAGAATTTAGGTCCAGATCGGACGCACTATGCCCTCCTTTCTGGGCACCGTGAACAGATTGGAGTAAAAACCGCAAAACCTATCCTGTGAAGGGACTGGCACAATGACTCCTTGGGCGAGAAGATCTTGAACCGCCCCCCTTGAGATCTCCGAAACGATCGGGAGTCAGATGGAGATTTGATGGATAGAACCTGTCTGCAGGGCGAGCTCGAAACTCGATCTTGTACCCTGAACAAATCAGTCAGTGAACCCACCTGTCCTGAAGCCAGGGTTCCTGGAAACAACGCAGACATCCCCCCACCCCTGAAACGGGTGAGGGCGTCCCTTCAGAAGGAGGCAGACTGGGCCGCCGAACCGGCCTTGAGCTTACCTGACCATGGCTGCTTGTGACCACCTGAGGTCTTGAAGGATTTCCCGTCATCCTGTACCCCAAAGGCACGAAAGGACCCACGATGAGCATTAAAAGAAGGGCCCCGCCTAGCGCGGGGTGATTTTCCCTTAGAGGCTTGGGGCAAAAGAGTACTCTTGCCCCCCGTAATCCCCTTGATCAACTCATCCAGAATGTCCTCAAAAGGACGACTACCCACATAAGGGACTTCAGACACAGTCTTCTTAGAAGCGTTGCCAGCCGACCAGCTTTTCAGCCAAATAATGCGGCAGGTCGCAACCCCGACCGCAGACAGCCGTGCAACCCAGGGAGCCTCGTCCAAGGCGGCGTCACACAGGTACATCACGGCCTGGGTCACTTGATCGACCATGTCCAGGGCAGCCGCAGATACCGACTTCACCATCAACGTGCGCCTAAGCGCCCCGGACCAGTCCGTGACAGCTTGAGAAACCATCACCGAAGCGAACACAGGCTTGAGCAGGGAGCCCGCCACCAAATATGTGGAGGGAAAGCGTCCCCACACGCCTATCCGCCGGATCCTTAAACACCAGGGAGTCCTCCACGGGCATCAAGGTAGGTTGATTTAGTCTAGCAACAGTGTGGTCCACCCTAGGTGACACCGTCAAACGATTATCAACAGGATCCGCATAGGGATAACGGCATTTAAAACGATTGGGCACCGCCAGCATATGCTTGATGCGACGCCATTGGACGCTCACGGTTTCGTGAAACACCTCGGGCAGGGGAAAACCTGACCCAACTGTTGGGCTTTGCGGGACCCGAAGGAAACCCGCTTACCTGACAGGGAGGACTCATGCGCAAGATTTAAAGTCTCCTTAATGGAGCTAATAAGTGCATCCACCACAGCGCGGTCCCGCACCTCCATAGAGGAAGACTCTTCCTCCTCCCCACCTGAATGTGAGGACTGGCAACCAAATCAGGCTCTGAGTCAAAAGACTGAGAGGGCATAGGCCGTGTTTCAGAAGTGCGTTCAGACATCAGCAGATCCACTTAGGACGCCAAAGTCGCAAGAGCAGCAGATAATGAGGCCATGGAAGAGGATTCAGGAGTTCCTGAAGCACCAACCAGGTCTGTGGGAAATTTGGCATCCTGGGACTCTATATTAGTAATAAAAAAGGACGCTGGTCCTCTAAAACGGCGGTTCCCACGGACCCCCCTCCTCGGAAACTGCACCACCTGTGGAGACCCTTCAGAAACAGCGGTTGCCCATACCCAAGATGGCGCCCGATCAGCACCAAAACGATGAGCTAAAATGGCTGCTGCCCACACAGTGAGTCCCAAATAGCCTGCCCTCACCCAAAATGATGGCCATGCGAACGGCGCCAAATAGAGCAAAAGATACATGCGCTTGCCCCCACAGGGAACCCTAGAGAGCCCCCCCCCCGGGATGTATGAAGCCCCCACACCCCCAGTCATGGCAGTATGCACAGCAGATCGCCCCCAGCAGGGGCAGGGAGGAAGGGGGCCGTACCATATGGCCAGGAGGGGGATACCATAGAAGCCACCATGTACTGCCATCCCCTAAAAGTGGGCCCACAGAACACCCCCACAGACAATAGTCCCCTTTTAGAGACCCAGGGGTAGTAGCACTCACCAGTCCAGTGAACGCGGGCACTGCTCTGACACGGAACACGTCCCACCCTGAGTAAGGGTGCTGTCAGCCAGGAAGGATGCTAGCAACTTACGGGCGTTCCGGAGTTGAGACATCCCGGCGAAGAAGGGACTCCGCAGGCTCATCCCCATCCCAAGGGGCACTGTCATTGTAAGGCCAGGGTGCACCAATGACCTGCGTCGCTCAGTGGCAAGCTGGGACTCCATAAGGATCTATATTATCCAGTGCGAGGCCCAGCTCTGCTGATGCTTGTAGTCCTCCAGGAATTCCCTGACTAACTAGCGATAGTGAGTGAAATAAAATAGCTATTTTCAAAGAAAAAAACACTTTTCAAGAAAAAAAATATAAAGAAACTGAGACACTAGGTCCCAGCAGGGAAGACCTAGCCTACTCCTAACACTAGGCAATATTAAACTGAAGAGCAGCTCCTAGTGGCTGATGGGTAATAGCTGAGGAACAGCCCCCCTAGAGGTGTGTTATGTGTAAAGGCTTTTGTTTGTTACCCTTTTCACTGCCTAGCCTGCTCCTGCAGAGGGCGCCATTACCCACCTGTGAAGGCTAACTGAACGGGCGGCGACTGTCAGGGGACGTAAGAGAAATTACATTACTCCTGACAGAAAGCAAAATTTGTCACAAAAATGCAAATTCAGATAAATTCCTTGAAAAATTTAACATTTACATAAATGAGGCAGCACAGACAAGCAAATATTGCTTTGTACAGTATGTGCACATTTTAAAAGCTGAATCCTTTAGTAAAAAAAAACTTTATATTTATGCAACATGCAGTGCTTATATTTGTTGAAAATTTTATTTTTGTTGCTGTCCCTATATTTAAAAGAAAGGACTAATCAAAGAAAACAACTTTTATAGCATAAAGAGTGATAAATCCTAATATGTGCATTACCTCTCTCTGCTCTCCTAGTCTTCTCTTCATATTCATGCAACCTAAGCATGAGTTCCTCCTTTTCTCTTATCATCTGCGCCTTCTCTTTCTCCACCGCTTCCCTCTTTTTCTTCTCATTTTCAAGTTGTTGTCTGTGTAAAACACAATAAAGAGAGGACATCACTATTATTATTATTATACAGGATTTATATAGTGCCAACAGTTTTCGCAGCGCTTTACAATAAAAAAGACAGTACAGTTACAATACAATAAAATACAAGAGGGTGCTGCTCATAAGAGCTTACAATTTAATAGTGTGTGTCAGAGTCTAGGATTACACCTAGTACCCTGGCCTGAGGGGAGGGACTGATAGTAGCAATGTTGATCTTGATGGAAAAGTCATGGAGGGGGACACAGGCGGGGGGAATATTATCAGCTTGATAGTGACCAAGGGAGAGGGTATAGACAGAGAAGAGAAGGGGTCCAAGGACAGAGAATTGGGGAACCCCTAACAAAAGAGGAAATGAGAGGAGGAGACAGATTTATTGGTATTATTGAAGGAGTGATGTGATAGGTAGGAGAAGAACCACAATAGAACAGTATTTTGGAGGCCAAGGCAGTGTAGTTTGTCGAGAAGGAACGGGTGGTCAATAGTATAAAAGGCAGCTGGAGAGAGGTCTATTAGTAAGAGTATGGAGTAGTGGCCATGGGTTTTAGCAGTTAGTAAATCGTTAGTGAGTTTTAGTAGAGCAGTTTCTATGGAGTGCTGCGAACGAAAACCCAGACTGTAGAGGATCAAAAAGGTTGTTTTCAGTAAGGTAGGTGCCAAGACAGTTGTAGACTAAGCATTCTAAAATTTTAGAGCTGCCAGTATGTAAAAAAAAAAAAAAAAAAAATATATATATATATATATATATATTTATTTTCAATTCTTTTAAATATTTATTTTATGTTTTTTTTTTCTTGTTTGCATACTGTGACCAGAGCAATACAGTGTAACACTGTACTTCTCCGGGGCAATTATGTCAATGCTAGCAGCAATGCTGGCAGCATACGTCTATTTCCCAAAGACAGCCTCTGGATATATTGCTGAGCATGTGCACTCAACTTCTTTGGTCTACCAATGGGGAGGCCTGTTCTGAGTGGAACCTGTCCTATTAAACCGCTGTATGGTCTTGGCCACCGTGCTGCAGCTCAGTTTCATGGTCTTGCCAATCTTCTTATAGCCTAGGCCATCTTTATGTAGAGCAACAGTTCTTTTTTGAGAGTTATTTGCCGTGTAGGTGCCATGTTGAACTTCCAATGACCAGTATGAGAGAGTGAGAGCGATGACACCAAATTTAACACACCTGCTCCCCATTCACACCTGAGAACTTGTAACACTAATGAGTCACATGACACTGGGGAGGAAAAATGGCTAATTGGGCCCAATTTGGACATTTTGATTTAGGGGTGTACTCACTTTTGTTGCCAGCGGTTTAGACATTAATGGCTGTGTGTTGAGTTATTTTGAGGGGACAGCAAATTTACACTGTTATGCAAGCTGTACACTCACTAGTTTACATTGTAGCAACGTGTCATTTCTTCAGTGTTGTCACATAAAAAGATATAATAAAATATTTATAAAAATGTGAGGGGTGTACTCACTTTTGTAAGATACTGTATATCATAGTTTGTGGACGCTATAACTTTTCTAGAGACTAAATAGTAAATGGATCTGGGTTATTTTCACCAAAGAAATGTATCAGTATACATTTTATCAAAAATGTTGATCTTTTTTAATTTATTTAGTAAACAATAAAAAAAGCCAGTGGTGATTAAATACCACCAAAAGAAAGCTCTATTTCTGTGAAAGTGCCCGGTGTTGATGTGGTTAAACATCCCAAATTCCCTGCTAGGCATAGTTCATAAATATAAAACTTAGCCCAGTGAATACTGTCATTTACCGAGTTAAACTTTTTATTATATTTTTCATGGTGCGGTGATTTGTTTGTTATTTTAGCATAAACATGGCTGACAAAACCATAAGAAATACAAGGTTTAAAAAAAAAAAGAACAACCAACCATATAATAACCAGTTCAGTAAGCACAACTGTTCTATTTTAACTGGGCTCTTTTTTTTTACCGTTCAAGCTGCTTCTGGTTCTTTTCTTCCTTGGCCTGTGCTTTCATCTGCTGTACCTCGATAGTATCTGGCTTTCTGCGACGCATGTACAGCTCATGGTTACCCATACACAACTGCAAGATCCGCTTGTTAATCCTCAGACGTGGAGCATAGAAGACAAAGTCCTGTGTCAACAGAAATATTAGTTAATACAGTGAGTCCAGAACTCTTAAACAATATCTGAAGAATTAACCATTAAATTTCAAAGTGGTTGTAAAGGCAGAAGGTAGGCCTTCTGCAGACAGAACCAGTGAGAAACTGGGTGAATTTTGCCTTTGAAGTCTTGCATGACTGTGAAAGAGATCCTGTTGGATAAAACAAGACATCTGGCCTCATTTGGTGGAGCTAAGGATTCTGATGACAAACTAGACCTTACATTCAAAGAGTGAAAGAATTCCAGATTGCAAATGTCAAAAAACCTTACAGTAGGAAGCGTGTCAGCAGGGCTCCCCTGTTGCAGCGGGAACATCTCCTGGATACAGACAAGTTGTGACTATGTGGAGGTAAGGAAATTAAGCAAAGGGTAGGAGGAAGAGCCGCAGGTACTCACCAATTTAGACATCTAGTAACCGGTGAGCGTCAGATGGCTGGGGATGGCCAAAGTCAAAGTAGGCATGAGATGGGAGTACCATGGGGCTCTTAGAAAAGCTGAATAAGCCATGGAAAGATACTTCCCCATAAGTGGGAAAGAGAATGCAGAGCACAAAGAAACTGATGGAAAGCAGAAAATATGAATGCACCCAACGATCCAAAAAATGATTTAATGCCCCATGCTAAGCCTATTAACAGAGTGAGACTTCAGAAATAGAGCAAGCACTGAGATGATGTCAGCAGTTCTGTACCTAGAAAGTGGATGAAGCTAACTTGTTGCCAAAATGGGGTCTGAAAAGTGCTGTACATGAAAACTAGTGCCCAAAGGTCACTTCCATGATAGCCCTGCAATGTCCAGTCCAAAGGGGTCAGACCACAGCACTCTAAAGACCAGGCTTAGTATAGGCCATGCTGGACAGCTGAAAGAGCAGAGACCATTTCTAGCAGTGATGTAGAAGAGAATCTTAAATGAAGAAAAAAATGAGGACAAATGCTGGCAAAAAGAGGTTAGACTTATTCCTGCAGAACTGAAGAAATATGTCCATCCTTCTGGGGCTTAGATCAAGGAACTGAGGTATGCTGATAGTAGGAGTGGTTATCTTGGGCTGGCCTACAGTTTTAGTTATTTGTCAGTGAACAATCATCCAGTAGATGGCAGTATAACTGAAAGATAATGATTTTTCATGTCTATGGAGGGAATAAAAAGAAAAGCTTTTGTTGCAAGAAGCAAGAGAATGGAATCATACAAGTTCTCTATACAAGTTTTTCACATTTGTAGTGCATAGTGCAGGCTACAAATGGAAACGCGAGAGCTGACCAGTTTCAAGGAAACTGAACCATACAAGTTCTCTATACAGGTTTTTCACATTTCATTTTCTAAGTGCAGGTTAAAAATGGAAATGGGACAGATGACCAGTTACTTTTGGCAATAGTCATATTTAATTTTTTCCCATTTCATAAAACTGCCTTTAAAAATTTGATTATAACAGAAACATATGGTGCCAGCGCATAAGTAGAAAACATAAACTGTTATTGTAATATATTGCAGAAATCCACCTGAAAATGCTTTCTTTGGGTGGTATTTATGAAGGGTATGTGGTAGGGTGGTGGAGAAGGCAGTACATATGTGTAGTATATTAATATGAATGCATGCTCTACAGAGGTTCCAGTGTTTGCACTTTTTTTTTTTCTCTCCGATGTTTCAAATAGTCTACGATCTTATAAATGTGAATTACTACTAAAGAAGTAAAGACAACACCGCTGCCAGTTTACACCAAGCCTTCCATTAGAATAGAAAGGAGAATATAATTTTAGTGCTGCAGTCTTAAGGAACATGGCAGAGTAAAGTGTCATGTGTACTGCAGAAAATGGAGTTCATGTCTAATGTGATAATGTTCCCATTCTGATTATGATATAACATATATTCTCCAAACCACTATACGTGGCACTGTGACAAGTGGCACACCAATCCATGCTGGATGCGCCATATTCCAACTGCCCGATTGTTTTACATTATGCAGTATGGTACACATTCCATAACGCTTATTTGTACACAAAATTACTCACACCAGTATGACTTCTGAATTACAACTCAATGTTCAATATATAGCCACACCCTTGCTAGTAATGAGTACCAACTGGATATTAATGAGCATCAGGCCAATTAGCCCCCTTTCACACGGGGCGATTTGAACAGCACCGCCCAAATTGGTGCGACGCCGACTTTGTCGCACTGATTGCCAAAACTAGTTTTTGCACTACTTTTGGTGACTTCGGGGCGATTTCAATAGACAGCTGCACAGATGGCTTTCAAATCGCCCCCAAACTTGCAATGAAATGCGGGTTTGAAACGTGCGAGTTCAGCTGAACTCGCACAATTTCAAACCCGCTCCAATGTGAACGTACCCTTAAAGAGAGAATACTAGATGAAAAAAAGTAAAAATGACCTAATGTTATAATATTCAGTAAGTGTATGGACATCTAAGCTACTTCATAAGGTAAGTGCATGATAACTGTTATTAATGGGTTAATAACCTGAGTAAAACTGATTATACTGTATGTGCACTTACTGGAGCTTTCTTGTCGATTGGCTTGATAATAAATTTCTTATCATTGAAGGAGATATTTCTAATTTCACTCCAGGGAAACCCAATCTTTGGAGTCAGCCTAAAAGAAAAGGAACACTTTTTAAATATAACATAATAATGATAAAACTGGATTTTTGACTTACCGTAAAATCCTTTTCTCTTGAGTTCATTGACGAACGCAGTTCTCTCTGATTCATATCACTAGGGTAATACTGCCCCCTACAGGAGTAGGACACTAGGCAGGAAAAAGTTCTGGCTACGCCTATGGGCAGTCCCGGAGGGTACACCCTCTCTCTTCCTGCATAGGATGTCAGTTTTGTATCAAAGCAGTGTCAGAAAGTAACACCAACCCAACTCAAAATAGAGGGGCGGGTACTGCGTCCGTCAATGAACTTAAGAGAAAAGGATTTTACGGTAAGTAAAAAATCCAGTTTTCTCTATCGTTCATTGACGGACGCAGTTCTCTCCGATTCATATCAGTAGGGACGTCCCAAAGCAGTGCCATAAAATGAGGGGTGGGAACAGCAGAAAATAACAAGTCCCCATATCCAAACATAGCCAACCAGGCAACATAGGACTCATCAGAACAAAAGAAGAGGCCCACCTGAAACAAATAGTAAACACATTCAAGGAAGGCCAAAAGCCCTCCAAACAGCAGCAAGCAAAAAACCATGCGGCCGAAAAGAGGCATCTACAGACGCCAGCACATCCACCTCATAAAACGTAGCACAGGTGTGAACAAACAACCAGGTAGTCGTCCTGCAACCTGAAGCACAGATGCCTGTATGGCAAAAAGCCCAGGAAGCACTAGGCACCCAAGTAGAAAGCGCCGAAACAGGGAAAGGTAGGACCTGACCCATAAATGAAGAAGCCTGCACCACCGACTGTCCGATTCACCTGGAAATAGTCACAATAGACACAGGCAGCCCTGTCCTTGGGCCAACCGTGAGCACAGAGAGCGAACCTGACTACGGGAAGACTCAGTAGTCGCCAAGTACCCCTCGAGTGCCCAAACTCCATCCAGAGTATGCAGCGCACATTCCGTAGGATGAGGGGGCTCAGGACACAAGATGGCAAAACAATGGCCTTGTGCAAGTGAACACTAGAAACCACATTCAGAGGGAAGGACAGATCCGGACGAAGTACCACCTGGCCCCATGAACCAACATATAGGGAGAATGACAGGACAATGACGCCAGTGCCGACAACCCGCGTGCAAAGTGACAGCAACCAAGGCCACCTTCTGCAATAAGGTAAGCAGGGGGTACCCTCGATACTCGCAAAGGAGGGTCTGGAAGAACCGACTCCACTTACCAAGGTCCCCAGTTGGCGACGGAGGTCGCACCGGAATAACCAAGTGTCGCACCCCCTGGAAAAAGTTATGCACCAGGGAACGGACGGCCAACAGCCTGTGGAATAAAAATGATTAAAGCCAAAACCTGACCCTTGACAGTACTCAAGGCCAACTTTTGATGACCCCCCCCCCCCCGTTGAAGGAGGCCAAGATCCGGCCACTGAGCAAGAGCAAGGGGGAGCCCAAGAAGACTCACACCACGCAATACGTGACTTTCTCATACGATGCAAAAAATCATCATAGAAGCAGACAGTCCCCCGTCCTTTGACACCAGGCTTACAACAGCCAAGCCGGCAAGCCGGGCCAGCAAGCCAGCGACCGCAAAGCCGGATGGGAGATCAGCCCCGGAGAGAAGAAACCCTCCCTGAGAGAAAACCTCCAAGGTTCGTCAGCGGCAAGCCTGACCAGGTCGGCGTACCAAGCTCGGCGAGGCCAGTCCTAGAGCCACGAGAATGACCGAAATCCCTGCCGCCTCGATCCTGCAAAGGATTTTTGGCAGCAACTGGATAGGAGGAAAGGCAGATAGCAGCTGACACTGACCTTGGCCCATCTGCGAGCACCCTCGCACGACCATGCCGGCGTCAGCCTTGCACAGGTGACCACGCCAAACACCTCAGCATCGAACATGTTGAACCAAGCGAATGTTCTTGCCCATGACAGAACCCATGGGGCCACCATTGCACCAGCCAGAGGGTTCCGGGAGCGGGCCACGATCTCAGCACTATCCTGTAGATGCAATGCCAACAGGCCCACGTCCAGAGTGCACCCAAACTTAGGCACAACTGCTGGAACGACTCTGGATGAAGGGACCATTGCCCTGCATCTAGGGCCTGTCGACTGAGGCAAACCGCCCACCAATTGTCTTGTTTCCCCCCTGGAAAGGGAACAGCGGATAGAGTCGGAACAAGGCGCTCTGCCCAATGAAGAAACATCACTTCCAAGGCCGCAAGGATACTTTTGGTGCCCCCATGGTGAATGACACAAGCCACGGTCGCGGCGTAGTCAATTGAAAGTGCAACGGACAGCTGCAGGTGCCCGGTCCAGTTAACTAGGCAAAGCTGGATCACTCTAAGCCCCAGGACAATAATCGGAAACCTGGATCCTCCAGGGACCATACTCACGAAGCAGAAAACCTGCCGAGGACTCCTCCCCACCTGGACAAGCTTGCATCCGTGGTGACAATTGTCCAGTAGGCGGGGAGGAAGGATTCCAGAGCTAGACTCCCCGGGCACCCGGCCCAGCCGGATCCGCTAGTCCAGAGAGTTTGGATTCCAGTCTCCTTCGAGAAGGATTGCCTCCTGGGGGATCCCCAAGAGGGATTGAGCAAAAAGGACCGTCTTAAAAAACACCATCAGTCCCAGAACTCGCATGCAGGTCCAAAGGGAAGACCATTTGCGGAACAGCAACAGTCGACCGCAGTCTAAAGTGCCAAGAGTTTTGACCCTGGAGGGAGAAGCACCCTGACCAAGTCCAAAGTCAGGCATATAAAGTCCAGTCTCATGGAAGGGACCAGGGATGATTTCTGAAGGGTCAGAACCCACCAGAGTTCTCACGGTGACAACCAACTTCGTTGTCAGCACCGTAGGGGACTCCAAACAGAGAGAAGCAGAGCGGCCAGGAAACCAGGGCCGATACACCCCACTGCCACAACAGTGCAAGGACCGGAGCCAACACCGTTGTGAAGACCCTAGCAGCATAAGCAAGACCAAAGGGTATCGCCACAAACCAAGAGATCCTTCCATAAGGCAAAAAACAGAGAACCCGAAGCTGTCCAGAACATAACGGGACATGAAGGTAGGCAGCTTAATGGCTATGGAGGCCAGGAAGCCCCCTGATGTAGAGAAGCCACCACGGTGCGAACCATACCAACTTGAATTTGTGATCTGCATGGAACCATTAAAGGACCTATAGGTCCAGCTTATTGATCCAGAGCCTGAACTGCCCCACAGAGCGCCTGTAAGTGATCCGGAGACAGCCATACATTGGAAGGGAAAAACCGTACTGGAAATAAACGGATCAAAACTCGATCTTGCAACTGGACCGCATGACCTCCTGAACCCAGTCAGTCTGGGATCCGGGCCAGCCGCAGGTTCTCGACCCCCCTAGAAGGGAGAGGAAGTACCTTTAGGCCGAGTAGGCCTTGTCCGCAGGTCTGGAAAAAACCAAACCCATGTACGCCAGACCCGGGTCGTCTGGAACCCACGCGGAAGTCTGAAAGGACTTCGCCACATCGACTGTCCTCAAGGGATGAAGAAACTGTTTGTGAGCCAAAAGGGAGGAACCCTAACTGCGACGGAGGCCCTCACCCTTGACAGCCTGTGGAAGAAAACACTCTTCCCCCCATGAGACTCTTACATAATGTCATCCAGGGCAGCGCCAAACAGGCGATCCCCTTGAAAAGGGAGATCCATTAAGACCTTCTTAGAAGTTTGATCCGCAGACCAACACTCCGGTCAAGTAGACTCCGGTCATCCACCGCCGAAAACGATAAGGTGACTATACAAAGGAGCCTCGACCAGCGCGGCATCGCAAACAAAATGCAGCCCCTGCGCCAGCTGGTCCAACAGCTCCCCCCAGGGCAAGAGGGACATGCCCCACACCAAGTCGCGGTGTTGGTACTCCGCCCATCAGGCAGAGTCTGCGTGGCGAAGGCAAACATGAACACTGTTCCCAGTGCAGCTACGCCAGGGAGCACAGAGCTCAGGCCACAGCCCGTGCCATCCTATCCCCCAAGTCCTTAAAGGACAGGGATTCCTCCACCGGAACAATGGTAGTCCCATTCAGCTAGAGACCATACGGCCACCAAAGGCGGAACAGTCCTCTGTACCAGAGACTCCCCCCCAAAAGGGCAATGGCTAACGGGCGCTTAGACACCCCAGGGGAATGTCACAGGTGGTCCCCTCCTACATGAGCAGCCAGCATAATGAGCAGCTCCGGGTGGCATGTGAGTGCCAGATGCCACCTCCGCCCTAGGCGCAGCAGCCGCTGCGACCCCCAAATTGCAGGGTGCCACGCACCGAAAACAACCAGTGCGTCCACCAGCGCCTGTCGTAGCAGGGGAGGTGGAAATGTCATCCTCATTATCCGAGGAGATAGAAGCAGACAGAGGCTACAACAAAATGGGGGCCCTGCGAGGGAATCGCGGTAATAGGGACCCACAGGGGGACCCCCAGAACGCCCATCCACCACATCCACTTCAAAAGAACCCCAGCAAGGCCCCCCGCCGCACGATCATTGAGCACGCAGTCAGCGCACTCCACCGGCCCCCAATGCAGCCTGCACACTAGGCCCCAGACTCAGGTAGGCCCAAACAGTCGCCCACTTGGGGGGGTGGGGGGGAGAGGAGGGGGGTCACAATAGGACAGAGGGAAACCCAGGAGTGTGAGGGTCCGACCATCCCAGGGAGAGGGCCCGCGTCAACCCCAAAAATCCGAAAGGGAAGGGGGGGACATTTACTCACCATACCGGGAACACAGGCGGGCGCCATCTCTTGACAGGACCCCACGCCACCTGAGTAGGGGGGCTCTCGGCCAAATAGGAACGCTGCGACATCAGCCTCGACCCTGTCGTGTGTGTCCTGGCGAGACGTTTAACTCGCTGAGCCAGTCCCCGTCCAGTGGGACTATGTCGCGGCCGACCCAGCGTGGAGCTAAGGCCTTCACGCGCTCGCAGACCAGACTGGGGTGACCACTGGATATGGGGGTCCAGTCTGTCGCCCAACCCGGCATAATTGCTTGAAGATCGCACAGGAAAAAAGGTTCTGGAGAAAAAAAGGCTAGCTAAGAAAAATCGAGATAAAAAAATACATTTATGCCAGGACCAGAGATCCCAGCAAGGAAATAGGTCCTTACTCCTTACTAGGTAGAAAAAAACTGGCATTCTATGCAGGAAGAGAGAGGGTGTACCCTCCGGGACTACCCATAGGTGTAGCCAGAACTTTTTCCTGCCTAGTGTCCTACTCCTGTAGGGGGCAGTATTACCCTACTGATATGAATCAGAGAACTGCGTCTATCAATGAACGATAGAGAAAAAATATTTGCATGTAGCAAAAATAGCATTAAAGTGATTCTTTTTTTTTTCTATAGTAAGAAAGTATTTTATTTACCAGACAATTATTCCTTCTCAGACATTACCAATTATATCATCAAGCAGCATAAATCATTTTTTATCACGGTCATGAATTACCTGGACCCTTTATTCCAGGTCAGGCAAACCTTAGCATTCTGAAATATGAATGACCACAAATGACCAAGGCAATGTAAAGAATATGACAGGAACAAACTAGCTGATCAGTGAGGGGTGAGGAGATAGGTTAATTGGCATCATCCTTAAACTTGAACTGCAGGCACAAAAACTTTCATTTATATTTACACTATATTAGCAAAAGTATTGTGACACCTGCCTTTAAGGCCCGTACACACGTACCGATCGTCGGCATACAAACGTCGGTGGACGAAGGATCTGCCGATTGTACGCGTGTTAGTATGGTGCCTCCGACAGATGTCTGCGCACAATCCGCGGACAAAAGTCTTTCGTGCAAACATGAAAATATTTGTATGCCGACACCAGAACGGACGATTGTTCGCCTGTCAGTACACAATTCGGCCGACAGACCGCAGATTTGCAAGACTGGGCATGCTCAGAAAATAGAAAACACAGGGAAAGTTAACCATTACATGACATCACTTCTGCAGTCGGCGGACAAAATTCTTGTGCTGTCCTTGTGCTGTCTTTGCACTTTTCAGCAGACACCGACATCCCGGGGAGAAAAGAGGAACATTTGTAAGCCGACCATCGGTACGTGTGTACGGGGCTTAACATGAACTTTAATGGCATCCCAGTCTTAGTCCGTAGGGTTCAATATTATGTTGGCCCACCCTTTGCAGCTATAATAGCTTCAACTCTTCTAGGAAGGCTGTCCAAAAGGTTTAGGGATGTGTCTATGGGAATGTTTGACCATTCTTCCAGAAGCTCATTTAAGAAGTCAGGCACTGATGTTGGACGAGAAGGCCTGGATTACAGTTTCCGCTCGAATTCATTCCAAAGGTGTTCTATTGGGTTCAGGTCAGGACTCTGTGCAGCTAAGTCTAGTTCCTCCACCCCAAAATCACTCATCCATGTCCTTATGGACCTTGCTTTGTGCACTGGTCCAAATCATTTGGTGGAGGGGGGGGGGCTATGGTGTGGGATTGTTTTTAAGGGGTTGGGCTTGGCCCCTTAGTTCCAGTGAAGGAAACTCTTAAGGTGTCAGCATACCAAGACATTTTGGACAATTTAATGCTCTCAACTTTGTGGGAACAGTTTGGGGATGACCCTTCCTGTTCCAACATGACTGCTCACCAGTGCACTAAGCAAAGTCCATATATACATGGATGAGCGAGTTTGGGGTGGAGGAACTTGACTGGGCTGCACAGAGTCCTGACCTCAACCCAATAGAACACCTTTGGGATGAATTCGAGCAGAGACTGCGAGCGCGGCCTTCTCACCCAACATCAGTGCCTGACCTCACAAATGTGCTTCTGGAAGAATGGTCAAACATTCCCATAGACACACTCCTAAACCTTGTGGACAGCCTTCCCAGAAGAGTCAAAACTGTTATAGCTGCAAAGGGTGGGCCAACTCAATATTGAACCCTACGGATTAAGACTGGGATGCCATTAAAATTCATGTGCATGTAAAGGCAGGCGTCCCAATACTTTTGGTAATATAGTGTGTGTGTATATATATATATATACATACATACATACATACATACATACATACATACATACATACATTATACTTCAATAGCTGTAAACCTTGAGTTCCCCAAACCCAGATATTACTATATAAAAGTAGTGGTGACATCATCATTGTGCTGCACATAACTTGCACAGAGAGCAGCACTGTGGGAGGGACCAAACATGCCAATCCAGTACAGGTTGCCTGCAGACATCAGAAATGGCCAGAAAAAGAGCATTCCCCTTACACACAAAGAGACCTCAGCAGTGATTGGTCTTTTTTACAGGAAGCTTATGGACAGAGGCAAAGTTTGTGTAAGGGTCATCATACACAGGTATTTGTGTTTTTGCTTCTGCCATGCAATTGTAAAAGATTTGAAACAAAATAACTTTTATCATATTTTGTTATATAAGTTATAACAATACTTTATATTTTTTAGTCAAGTTTTTTAGGGCAGAACTGTAAACCAAAAATACATTTTCTAGCAGGAGAAACATTCATAATCTCTTAGGCCCAGTTAACATGAGCTAATTTGGAATCACGGATAGAATCCAAATCGCAACAAAACATGCAACTCGCATTTGGGTGCCATTATTTTTAATGGCACCAGAAAAAACATTGCGACTCAGAGGCATAACTAGAACCTTCAGGGCCCTGGTGCAAGAAACCATGAAGGGCCCCCTGGACCCCTGCCTGGGGCCCTTCCCTTCAAGCCCGGGGCTTTTCCCCCGGATCCTGGGGCCCTTTACTCTTGTTGCAGGACCCTTTATTATGGTCCCAGATAGTGATCGACCAATATTGGTTTTTCGTTGCTGATACCGATACTGACACTTTGGCCAATGCATATCAGTATCGGCCGATATTTTTGTACATTTAAAAAAAAATGTATTTATTTATTTATTTTTTTTTGACGGGTACTTTTGTGGAGGGATCTGGGGGTCTAAAAGATCCCAAACCCCTCCTCTGCACTTAAAAGCATTCAAAACTTCAAGTTTGGCTGTTTTGAATGCTGTAATTTTTTTGAATCTGGGGCCAAATAGTACCCGGAAGTGATGTCACTCATGACATCACTTCTGGGTTTTTGCATGGAGACCCGATCAGAGCCGAAAGGCTGGTTGCCCGCGGGAAACCTGGGCAAGCTGCAAAAGGTGGCCGGGGGGGTGTTCCCTCCCACTCCTTGTAATGACAGCCAAGCGGCTTCTCAGCCTCATCGGTTGTCATTACAAGACAGCCGACTGTCGGCTATGGACGCCGGGAACCGGGGTGATGTCTCAAGCTGCAGGCATCACTCCAGTACATGCACTTTCCCGAAATATCGGTAACCTCCGGGGCCGATTCCGATATATCGGGAAAAGAGCATATCGGCCTTGCCGATAATTGCTCGATCCCTAATCCTGGAGCGGGACCCTTTGACAAGTTCTGCAGTGGGCCCTCTTCCTGCCACCTTAGGGCCTCCCCACGGTGGTGGAATGCCAAGGCCCGGTTGCAAGTGTGACCTTGGCGATCCTGGAAGTTCACCCACTGGTGTCAGTAGTTTTTAATTTTTTGGTATTTTATTGTATTATTTTTTATAATTTTATTTTATTTTTTTACAATGTCACTGACTATGACTCTGTCCATTCAGAAAAGGAAGAAGCTGGTAAATTACATATTTACCAACCTCTTCCTGGTTCTCTATTGTGACACATCCCCAGCAGCAGCCAGCAGGAGAGGGAAGGGAGCACAATGGGGGAGGGGGGGGAGTAGCACAGTGGGGGGGGGGGGGGCAGGACCAGGGGAGCACACAGGGGCCCAGAGACCGCAGAACACAAGTGAACTGGATATGAGGAGTGGTGGGGGCAGCATACAGAGGAACCAATCTCTTCCATTTTCCTCCTACAGCTACAGGACGAAAAAGGAGGACAGTGATTTCTCTACATGCTGCCCCCGCCGCCCCTCCTATCCAGGTGTACAGGGGAGCCGCACAGGCCCTCTAGAGCAGTGATGGCGAACCTTGGCACCCCAGATGTTTTGGAACTACATTTCCCATGATGCTCATGCACTCTGTAGTGTAGTTGAGCATCATGGGAAATGTAGTTCCAAAACATCTGGGGTGTCAAGGTTCGCCATCACTGCTCTAGAGCATGGAGCCCAGTTGCAATTGCAACCCCTGTAGTTACGCCCCTGGTACGACTCACTATGTCTACAATATCACAATGAATTAAGTAGCTGTAGAATAGCTTAATCATATTTGCCATATCCAGGGGATACTGGGACAATGGCCAGAAATGTGCTAGGCAACACGTGCTAAGAAAGTCACAATGGAAATTAAACTTTCCTCAAAACCATCATGGTGCCAAGTTATTATGTTAAGACACCTGCAATTAAGAGACCAAAATTACAAACTGAAAAGCTGCACTGATTAGCCTCCCACTGCTTTCTCAAAAGCAGCCCTCTACATTCGTAAGGGAACTGTTAGGCTGCAAATTCCAGGAATTCAGGTGCCCGACCTATCCACTTACAATAAGTAGAAAATCACATGCTGCACTCACAAGGTAACTTTGTAGTGCTAGCAGGTATTGGGTGTTCCAAACAGGAAAACTTTTCTTTTGATCAGTCCTTTAGTTTGTTGGATGTAGCAGCTTGAAAAACCTGTTTGTGTCTCCATAGTGACACTGTAGGGTTCCAGTATTTCAAATAATCAAAAAAGTACTGGCAGTTTCTGTTACGTAACCTACAGACAGGCACTCCTTGTTTCTCCACAGGGTGGAATCTGCAAGGTTGGCAGCTTACAAAAGAGTGACTTCATGTACTTCTTTCTATTTCTCTAGACAGGGCAGGATGGTGCTAACCACACCTTATGCTTTATAGAGCTGCTGCTACTCAGTCATTTCACCAGAGGGACACCCCTCACTATATCCTTCCAGTAATGATATCGCTAAAGTATAGCTCTATGCTCCATTGTTTCTTTTTATATTATCCTCACTATTAAATATGTAATAAATAAACTGATAAGCTGTCTCTCAAACATTGTATTTCTCACTATCTAATGCGTTGGCATACACATATTGCAGTCATTAAGTAAATGTTAGGTCCTTATGCTTCCCCAAAATATACAGGGCTCAATTCACTACAGGATATTACATGCTATATTTGGGTCACATATCCAAATATTGTATGTGATAATGAAAACGTCAATTCAATATAGGTTTATGCTGTATTTACCTCAATAATAGGAAACGCACGGTAAATACCACATGAACCTGTCAGGTCAATTCATAAAAAAGTAAACAAATAATGTTAAATAAGCTGTGGTCTAGTCAAGCGATATTTAATGAATATATATTAGGGATGCACCGAAATGAAAATTCTGGGCTGAAACCGAAAATGCAGGATGCCCTTGGCTGAAAACCGAAACCGAAAATTACTTTTTCCCCCAAATAATTTTAAAATAGAAGAGGGGCATACACCAAAAACAGGCAGCGATGTACACCTGTCGCTGCCACCCTGTCACAGTATATGTACTGTGACGGGTTGGCAAGAGGGTAATTTAATTACCAATGGTATTAGTATTATGCAGAATGAGGGGGATAATGTATTGCCACTGCTGGTCACTGATGCATTAGTGACTGACCAGTGGCAGTTAATTAACCCCTTTGTGCTGCAATAGTGCAACCAGTATCAGTGTTAATTAACACTGGCTGCACTGATACTGGTGGCACTAATGCAGCACAAAGGGGTTAATTAACTGCCACTGGTCGGTCACTAATGCATCAGTGACCAGTAGTGGCAATACATTAACCCCCTCATGCTGCATAATACTAATACCAATGGTAAGCTGCCCCAGCCCCCCCCCCCCTGCCTCAGCTTCCCCCCCCCCCCCCGCCTCAGCGTCCTTACCCTTACTGTCACTCTGCTCCTCCGGTGTCCTTCATTCAAAAAAGACGCGCCTCTGGCCGGTGGCCCGCCTCCCGGTGATGTCACTACTACTACGATATGTCCATGAATGAACTAACACACCGGGCGGGAGGGCGGGCGAGTGGCCGCTAATAGCTGTAACTATGTGAGCGCTTCACTTCCCTGTCAGAGGAGATACATGCCTGACAGGGAAGTGAAGCGCTCACATAGTTATAGCTATTAGCGGCCGCTCGCCCGCCCTCCCGCCGGTGTGTCAGTTCATTCATACACATCGTAGTAGTAGGGACATCACAAGGAGGCAGGCGGCTGGCCAGAAGTGGGACTTTTCAAACCTGCACTGCGCCCTCCTCCTTCCTCACGGCGGCCATTAATTTCGGCATTTTTAAACCATTTTCGGCCGAAATGGGATAGGCCCATTTTCGGCCGAAAAATTCGGTGGCCGAAATTTCGGTGCATCGCTAATATATATGATTTTACTAGCTGGTTGTTAGGAAGCTTGCACCCATCGGCATCCTTAACAACCAGTGTATAGCTGGTTGTCTAGGAGCCGGCACCCACCATGTCCTTATCAACCGGTGACTCATCTGCTGTCAGTGAATATTTCCCAAAGAAAAGAGCCAAAAAATAGAATTTTTGTAAGAACTTACCGTAAAATTCTTTTCTCTGAGTCCTCTGACAGTCGCCGCCTGTTCAGTTAGCCTTCACTAGTGGGTAATGGCCTCCTCTGCAGGAGCAGGCTGGCAGTAAAAGGTTAACAAACAAAAGCCTTTACACATAATAAACCTCTAGGGGGCTGTTCCTCAGCTATTACCCATCAGCCACTAGGAGCTGCTCTCCAGTTTTGTAGCAAGCAGTATATGAAGACTACCAACCCCAAAAAAGAAGAGGGGCGGGGGCGGCGACTGTCAGAGGACTCAGAGAAAATAATTTTACGGTAAGTTCTTACAAAAATTCTATTTTCTCTTATGTCCTCTGACAGTCGCCGCCCGTTCAGTTAGCCTTCACTAGTGGGATGTCCCAAAGAAGTAGGTGTGAGGGGTGGGAAGATGCAACCAAAGAAAAGGCAAAGTGCAACCAGGCCAGAGTCGAAACAAACTGAGCGAACAGGGCAACAACAGCTCAACAAGAGCCAACCCTGGACAAAGACACCCCAAGAAGAGACAGAAACACACGTCTCCGCAAAACAACCGCCACACGGCCAAAGGAAGCATCCGAGGATGCCATCACAGCAAGTGTGTAAAATCCCGCGAAAAGATGCACAGACGACCAGCCACCGCTGTGCACACCTGAGCCACAGAAACCTGATGGCGAAACGCCCAATAGGCACGGACAGCTCAATCAGAATGAGCCCGGACAGGGAAAAGAGTAACCTGTCCCTGGATTGAACAGGCCCGAACAATCGACCGCCTGATCCAGATAGAGATGTCCCGACCGCCCGAACCACCCTCAAGGAAAGTAAGGCAATATCCCAGGGATGCTCGGCTTTCGCCCAAAGCGAAAAACAAGACAACATCGTCGTAGAGGTGGAAAACAGATACCACCTTGGGAAGAAAAGAGGGACTGGGTCGCAAGACCAGTTTGTCCCTATGAACAACCAGATAAGGCGAGCGGCAAGACAGAGCAGCCAACTCAGACACTCTGCGAGCAGAGGTCACAGCCACCAGAAAAGCAACTTTCTGGGACAACACAGGCAGAGATATGTCTCTGATGTTTTCAAGGGGGGACCATTGCAAAAACGGACAAAACCAAGTTCAGGTCCCTTGGCGGCAAAGGAGCTTCCCTCGGGGGAGCCAGATGTCGCACCCCCTGAATAAAGGTGCGAATCAAGGAATTAGTCACCCAGGGACGCTGGAAGAAAAGGCCAATGCCGACAACTGACCTTCAAACGTGGCCAGAGGCAAACGCTGATCCACACCTTCCCGTAGGAAGGCCGAAACCCTCGCCACCAAAGAGGAGCGGGGATGAAACCCCTGCGACACGCACCAGGCAATATACGCCCTCCAGGTGCGATGGTAAATAATACCAGAGGTAGCTCACCGAGCCTTCAATAAGGAAGGAATGACAGCACTTGAGAGACCCTTGTCTCTCAAGACTTGGCTTACAACAGCCACGCCGTAAAAGCCAAAGACTGCAAAGCAGGATGAAGATCGGCCCTTGAGACAGTAAAACGTCTCACAGCGGAAGCCGCCAGGGAGGCTTGACGACCATCTGCACGATGTCTACGTACCAAGACCGACGCGTCCAGTCTGGAGCCACCAGTATGACCCGCACCCGTTCTGACACCAACCTGCGGAGGAACCTGGATAACAGCTGAATCGGAGGGAAGGCATAAATCAGTCGCCACTGGTGCCAGGGCACCACCAACGCGTCCGTAGCGGCCAACAGAAGATTGCGTGTTCTGGCCATGAACCTTCCCACCCTATAGTTGAGACGGGACGCAAACAGATCCACGTCCGGAGTTCCCTACCTGGCCCACAGGAGGTACACACTACCGAATGCAGGGACCATTCTCCCTGGTCCAGGGTCAGGCGACTCAGATAGTCCGCCTGCCAGTTCTCCACACCCAGAATGAGAACGGCCGAAAAAGCCGGAACGTGCGTCTCGGCCCAAGAGAGGATCTCGGCCACTTCCTTGGCCGCCGGGCACCCTTGATGCCCCCGTGGCGATTGAAGCAAGCCACTGCCGTGGCATTGTCCGTCCGCACCCGAACCGGGCAACCCTGAAGCCAAGGTGACCAACGTTACAAACATAGCTTGACAGCTCGGAGCTCCAAGATGTCTATCGGTAAGAAGGCCTCCTACACCGACCACGTCCCCTGGGCACAAGGCGAGACCAGAACTCCACCCCAGCCCAATAGGCTGGTATCCGTGTTGAGCACCGTCCACCGCAGAGACCGGAAGGATTTGCCTTGTGTCAGAGATGGTGACAGGAGCCCCCACAAAAGATCCGATCTTGCTAGGTGGCTCAGAGAAAACCACCTGTCCAATGACTGAGGCGTTCTGTCCCATCTGGCAAGGATCTCCCCTTGCAGAGTTCTCGTGTAAAATTGAGCAAACGGGGCGGCTTCGAAAGCCGAAACCATCAGACCCAGGGACCGCATACAGGCCCGCAGAGAGGAGAGATCGTTGTCCCTGAGGGACCCGATCTCGTCCCGCAGGGCTCTGAGTTTTGTCCTCCGGGAGAAAAAGTCGTGCCCAAGCTCAGTCCAGGACCATCCCAGGTACTGGAGACGAACTGACGGGGTCAGAGCCGACTTCTGAAAGGGGACGGTCCACCCGAACTTCAGGAGTGTCAGAGAACCTCAATCCCCCTGAAAACATAGTAAAACCAGCACCGGAGCCAAAACCTTGGTGAATACCCTGAGAGCCAAAGCGAGACCGGAGGGCAACGCCAAAAACTGGTAATGCTCCTCTGCCACCACGAAGCGGAGACAGCTCTAAAGACCCACTTAGATAGAGAACCTCTGTACCCGCACAAAGCGGTGCAGAGACTTCAGGTCCAGAATCGGACACACCTTGCCCTCTCTTCTGGGCACCTTGAACAGGTTGGAATAAAAACCGCGAAACCCCTCCCGTGAAGGCACTGGCACAATGACTCCTTGGGCAAGCCAATCTTGTACCACCCCCATAAGAACTCTGAAACGAGCGAGAGTCAGATGGAGATTTAACGGAAAGAACCTGTCTGCGGGGCGAGATCGAAACTCGATCTTGCACCCTGAATGAATCAGTTTGTGAACCCACTTGTCCTTAATTCCGGACAACCAAGGTTCCTGAAAGCAACGCAGACGTCCCCCCACCCCTGAAAACAGGTGAGTGCGTCCCCCCAGGCAGAGGTAGACTGGGCCGCCGAACCCGCCTGACCGCCTTTGGTCTTACCTGACCATGGCTTCTCGTTACCACCTGAGGACGTGAAGGACTTCCCTGTATCCTGAGCCCCGAAGGCACGAAAAGACCCACGATGGGCCTTAAAGGCAAGGGACCCACCTAGCACGGGGGGGGGGGGGGATTTACCCATAGAGGCCTGGGACAAAAGAGTACTCTTGCCCCCCGTAAGCCCTGAGATCATCTCATATAGAGTGTCCCCAAAAAAGCGATTACCCACATAAGGGACATCAGACACAGTCTTTGTGGGAGCGTGGGCAGCCGACCCGCTTCTTAACCACACAAGGCGGGAGATAGCAAACCTGACCGCAGACAGCCGTGTGACCAAAGGGGCCTCATTCAGGGCCACGGCACACCGGGACATCACGGCCTGGGTCACTTGAGCCACCATATCCAGGGCAGCCGGAGATACCGACTCCGCCACTAATGTCATAGTGCCCTGATCCATTCCGCGATAGCTTGGGAAATCATCCCCGAAGCGAACACAGGAGTAAGCAGGGAGCCCGCCACCAAGTAGATATGGCGGGAAGGCGTCCCCCATGCCTATCTGCCCGATCCTGAAACATCGGGGAGTCCTCCACTGCATTAAAGTAGATTTACATAGTCTAGAAACAGTATGCTCCACCGTCCAACAGTTATCAACAGGATCCGCAAAAAGATAACGGTATGAAACTGCTTAGGTACCGTCAGCATGCCACTGGTCGTACACAGTTTTGTGAAACTCCTCGGGACAGGGGGAAAAACCTGACCCGACTTCTGGGCTGTGCGGGACCTGAAGGAAACCCGCTTACCCGACAGGGAGGGCCCATCATCAAGATGTAAAGTCTCCTTAACGGAGCTAATGAGCGCACCAACCGCGGCACGTTCCCGCGCCGTCATGGAGGAAGACTCCTCCCCCTCACCATCCGAATGGGAAGCCTAGGACCCCTCAAGGGGGACGTTGTCTGTGGCAACCAAATCGGGCTCTGAGGCAGAAGACTGCGAAGGCATAGGCGATGCAGCAGATACACTTTGGACGCCAAAGTCGCAAGAGCAGCATATAATGAAGCCATGGAAGAGGATTCAGGAGTACCTGAAGCCACAACCAGGCCTGTGGGGAAAAGGTTACCCTGGGAGTCCATTATTGTAAATTAAAATTAATGGGAGGCTGGCCCTTTAAAACGGCGGTTCCCACGGACCCCCACCGCAACTTGCACAATCTGTGGAGCCCCTTCACAGAAGGTGATAGCCACCAGAGAAAAACGTTTTAACATGATAATGCCTGAGAAAACAGTAAAAATGCCCCACAGTGTCAGTGTTTTCCACAAGGTGCTCAGTGAAAAGGAGAGGAGGGAGGAAGTGACCTCATCCCCTAGAGGCCTATGCCCGCCCTGAGCCACAAAAAAAATGGTGCCTAATGAAAGTCAATGGGAGGAATCACAGGCAAAATGGCTCCTGCCCTTACTAGGCGTTTGCCCACACCCTAGATGGCGCCCGATCGGCGCCAGAAGAGGGAGTTAAAATGGCTGCTGCCCTTACAATGAGCCCAGCCAGCCTGCCCTTACCCAAGATGGTGGCCGCGCTAAACGGCACCAAATAAAATCCACAAGCACTATCTGGCCACCACAGGGAACCACAGAGAGAACCCCTGGATGCTACAGAGCCCCCCCATGCCCCCCAGGTACAGCCACGCACAGCGCTCTCTACAGGGCCAGGGAGGGAGGGAAACTTACCACGCTGGCCAGAAGGGGGATATCACAGAGACCACCAGCACTGCCATCCCCTACAGGTCCTAGTCCCAGGGACAAGGGGGTAGTAGTACTCACCAGTCCAGAGAATGCGATGGACCTCCAGTGCACCAGTGACCTGCGACGCTCAGTGGCAGGCTGGGATTCCATAAGGATCTATATTATCCAGTTCGAGGCCCAGCTCTGCTGTCGCTTGTAGTCCTCCAGGAAAATTCCCTGACTAACTAGCGATAGTGAGAGAAAATAAAAAGCTAATTTCAAAAGAAGAAACATTTGTTCAAGAAAAAAAAAAAACATAAAGAAACTGAGACGATAGGTCCCAGCATGGAAGAGCTAGCCTACTCCTGACGCTAGGCGGCATAAAACTGGAGAGCAGCTCCTAGTGGCTGATGGGTAATAGCTGAGGAACAACCCCCTATAGGTGTGTTATGTGTAAAGGCTTTTGTTTGTTAACCTTTTACTGCCTAGCCTGCTCCTGCAGAGGAGGCCATTACCCACTAGTGAAGGCTAACTGAACGGGCGGCGACTGTCAGAGGACGTAAGAGAAAATAACAATTTCAAAATCCATGCCCGACGCTTATCCAAACATCGAGCCTGGAAGGGCAGGAAAGGGGGGGGGGGGGGGGGTAAACACCTTGTTCCAATATTGATGAAGACAAGGGTTTCTTCCCCACAACCAAGGCTTGGTGGTTATGAGGTAACTAATTGAAATCTGGAAGCCCCCCCCCCCCCCGATAAGCCCCCAACACCCCTCCCCCCACAACAGTAAATAAAAAACACAACACAGTTTTTGACATGTCCTTTATAAAAAAAAAAGTACAAAAAAATATCCCCAATGACAGGATATACTCCTGTCAGGAAATGAGGCAGACTCGGTCTGACTTGCTGCAGATTCTAATGTGCCCTTTGAGAAAAATGACAGTGTGCAGTGAAATTTCAGTACAGGAAAAAAGTCTATACAGCTCTGCAAGACTGAAGGTTCAGCTGGAGTTCAGCCTTAATAGTGCCCCAGGGTGTGTTTAAAGTTTTTTGTTTTTTTGGTACTAAACCCAATCCTTGACTTATATTGATAAGTTAGTTGGTCTTTTGGATGATGTTGCTTCAATGTGTTGTCTAATTTTATACTCAGGACTTTCTGTAACACTTTAACACTGGTGGATTCCATTCATACAGTACAGTTTCTTTCATTGTGGCCTATTTAAGATGGTCACACATTATAATCTAACTAGGGGTGCACCGATCCGATATTAGGATCGGATATTGGCCTCAATACTGCCAAAATAGCTGGATCAGTAAAATGAACAGGTCCACAGGCCGATCCGGTTTCGTTGCAGCAGAACCTAGCGCAGTGTCTGCTGAGTCCCGGCTCAGCCGTCACTTACTTGCATGGAGCCGCTACTTCCTGTAAAGGTCCGGCTCACAGGTGGAGTGATATCAGATGCACTTCGCCTGTGAATGGAGGAGCCATACACAGGAAGCAGAGGCTTTGCTCTGTACTGCAGCCGCATGCTTCCCGGGCTCAGCCAGACAGACACAGTGCCTACAAGCAAATCCCTGCAAATCCCCTTATTGCTATTATTGTATACTGAGTATATATATATATATATATATATATATATATATATATATATATTTCTCAGGTTCAGCTGCTATGTTGTATGTTGCATTTTAAATTCCTGTTTGCAGGATTTTGCATTTCATATTTTTTACATGTTTACTGTTTGATATGTTCAAGCAATAAACTTTGTTTTTTTTTCTTGTGGCTACATTTTATTCTTTTTAATTTTGAGTTTGATTACATATATTTTAAATTTTGAATGCACAATTGTTATAACAAAACAATAGTTCCGGATTGGTATCGGCAGATACACAAAGCCAGGTATCGGTATCGGGACTAGAAAAGTCGGATCGGTGCACCCCTAAATCTAAAGGCACACACACACACCGATCGTCGGCAGACAAGCGTCGGCCGACGAACGATCTGCCGATTGTTCGCTTGTTAGTATGATGCCTCCGACAGCCGTCAGCGCACATTCTGCCGACAAGAATCTGTCATGCAAGCATTAAAATTTTTGTATGCCGACACCAGAGCGGCCGATTGTTCGCCAGTCAGTACAGAATTCGGCCGACAGACCGCAGATTTGCAAGACTGGGCATGCTCAGAAAAGAAAAAACACAGGGAAAGTTAACCATTACATGACATTACTTCTGCAGTCGGCTGTAGTCGGCGGACAAAATTCTTGTGCTGTCTTTGCACTTTTCAACAGACACCGACAGCCCGGGGACAAAAGACGGCCGATCGTTCGCCGACGATCGGTACGTGTGTACGGGGCTTTACTATACAATCTTCTTTAGATTTACCAATAGCTGCGTAGTATGAAGGACTACCCAAACAATTGGGCAGGCACTTGCAATACATAATTGTTGGTAACTAAATCTAACAGATTACACAATAAAACTGTACTGTATGGGACCAGCAATAGTGGTTCGTATCCAATCAATGATTTTCTGTTTATAGCATGAAAAAAAGGTATTTTGTTTTTCTTTTTATACTTCAACATGTGTAAATTAGTGACATAAAATGCCACTTTATTTCTCATTTTACTTTGTATTCCAGGCTGCAACACTACTAATAGAGGACATATTAAAAAGGTGTGACTATGCAAAGGATATGAATATATGAATTGATAGGTAAACTGATACATTTTTGTTAAAATTTGAACAAAAAGGACGCTTTGAGAATAGCCTTAACCACTTCGCATCCGGGCCAATTCTGACATTTTACGCATACACTATATTTTTTTTAAAAGTATTGGGACGCCTGCCTTGACATGCACATGAACTTTACTGGCATCCCAGTCTTAGTCCGTAGGGTTCAATATTGAGTTGACCCACCCTTTGCAGCTATAATAGCTTCAACTCTTCTGGGAAGGCTGTCCACAAGATTTAGGAGTGTGTCTATGGGAATGCTTGCCCATTCTTCCAAAAGCGCATTTTGTGAGGTCAGGCACCGAGAGAGGGTCTAGCTTGCAGTCTTCGCTGTAATTTATCTGTTTCATTCAGCTGATGCCGCCGGTCGCATTGCTCCTGTCTCTGCGACCAGAAGACAAAGGTGGTGATGGTGGTAGCGGGACAAGTGGAGGACCCCCTTCCACTTACTGCAGAAGTGATCGAGTGGCTATTTAGCCACTCAAATCACTTCTGCTACAACTGGGATTGCTGGCTGAAAAATGTAATACAGCGATGATGCCTGTAGGTGCAGGCATCATCCCGCTATATTCGCCGCAAACCGAGGACGTCCATGGATGTCCTACGGCTGTCAAATAGTTAAACATATACATAGATTTTGTACTGCGATCATAGCATTTTATGCCGTACAAACTCCAAGCAAATTTTCAACAAGTACAATTTTGCTTTCTCACATCAACAGGCCAGTGCAAAACTAGTCAAACAATCCAGTGAATGCCTGATTACTTACTTGTCATCCTGTTCATAAATATTTAAGCCCAGTGAGTCAACTCCAAGCCAGAGGTCTGTTCCCTTTTTATTCTTAATTTCAAAGTAGTTGATGCCATACATCTCTAAATCTTGGGCTATCTTCAGGTATTCCAGCATTGCATCTTCTCTATAGATTTATGAAAATGAAAAATCAGTAGATGGTTATAGTGCAATATCTCAAAGATAAAACGGAATTTTTGTAAAATCTTACCTGTAAAATTCCTTTCTCTGAGTCATCTGACAGTCGCCGCCTCTTCATATTCGTCACATATGGGTATTAGGCTTTGCTCCGAAGGAGTAGCTAGGCAACAGAATATGTTAACATTAAAGCTTTTAACATATCCCACCCTCAAGGGGTGGTCCCCTCAGTCAATACCCTCCTACTTCCTGCAACCATATCTCAGTTTCAGTGGAATAGCAGTAGAGTATACAACCAAACCTCAAAAGAGGGGCGGGGGCGGCGACTGTCGGAGGACTCAGAGAAAGGAATTTTACAGGTAAGATTTTACACAAAAATTCCGTTTTCTCTTACGTCCTCCGACAGTCGCCGCCTCATATGGAGACGACCCAAAGCAGTGCAAACATGAGGGGTGGGAAACGCATCCGCGCCGAAAGGCAACGCAGTCTCCGCATCAAAGAAAGGAACCTTACCAAAGGAAGGAAACCAGCTGGGCTACAGGAAAAATAATTGCTCAACAGGAGCAACAACCCAGGAAAAGACAAAGAACCAGGGGATAAAAAAACTTATCCCAACAGCCAGAGGTCCCCAACAAGGGACCCTAGGGAATTGCCGCACTAAGAACCTTGCGGCCAAAAGAAGCATCCGCCGATGCCTGAACATCTACTTTGTAGAATTTTGTGAAAGTGTGTACGGTCGACCAGGTCGCCGCCTTACACACCTGGGCTACAGAAGCCCCATGACGACAGGCCCAAGACGTACTCAGAGATCTAGTAGAGTGCGCCTTCACAGGCACAGGGGGAACCTTCCCCTGCAAGGCATACGCCTGTTCAATGGTCTGCCTGATCCATTTGGCGATGGTAGAGGCCGACGCCGCCATGCCCTTCCGAGGACCCTCTGGAAGAACAAACAAGGAGTCCGTCTTTCGAAAAGACTCAGTCGATTTAAGGTAAACTCTTATCGCCCGAACAACATCCAAAGAATGTAGTCTCACCTCCTTTGGATGTTTAGGCTTCGCGCACAGCGAAGGCAGGACAATATCCTCATTAAGATGGAATTCCGAAACTCGCTTCGGAAGAAAAGAAGGATTAGGTCGCAAGACCACCTTATCCAAATGAACAACCAGATACGGAGACTTGCAGGACAAAGCCGCCAGCTCCGACACTCTGCGAGCCGAAGTGATCGCAACCAAAAAGGCGACCTTTTTGGACAACATAGACAACGAGATCTCCCTGATCTGTTCAAAAGGAGCACGTTGCAACACAGATAGAACGAGATTCAAGTCCCAAGGGGGCAGAGGATCCCTCCTAGGAGGAACCAGATGCCGCACACCCTGAACAAAAGTGCCAACCAAGGAGTTGGAAGCCACGGGACGTTGAAACAGAACGGCCAGCGCAGACACCTGACCCTTTATCGTAGCCAGCGCCAAACGCTGATCGACACCTGTTTGAAGGAAGGACAGCACTCGGGAAACCGAGTACGTGCGGGGTGAAAACCCCCTGGACTCACACCAGGCAAAATAGGCCTTCCAAGTACGGTAGTAAACCTTCCCCGAGGAAGACTTCCTCGCGTTGATCAAGGTATGAACGACCTCTGGGGAGAGACCCTTCTCCTTCAGGACCTCGGTCTCAACAGCCAGGCCGTCAAAGCCAGCGACTGTAAAGCAGGATGGTATATCGGCCCTTGAGACAGTAGATCGTCTCGAAAAGGCAGACGCCACGGGGCGTCGACCGCCAGATTCACGAGGTCTGCGTACCAGGACCGGCGAGGCCAGTCCGGTGCCACAAGAATCACCGTGCTGCGTTCCGAGTGTCGCGCGTCCTTGCCACGAACCTTCTCACCTTGTTGTTGAGACGAGGCGCGAACAGGTCCACATCTGGAAGACCCCACTTCGCGCACAACATTTGGAAGACAGCCGGGTGGAGAGACCATTCCCCCTGATCCAGGGTCTGGCGACTCAGATAGTCCGCCTGCCAGTTCTCCACCCCCGGAATGTGCACCGCCGTTATCGCCGGGACATGAGTCTTGGCCCAAGACAGAATGTCGGCCACTTCTCGAGCCGCTCGGGCACTCCTGGTGCCCCCTTGGTGGTTGACGTAGGCCACCGCCGTGGCATTGTCCGTCTGCACCCGAACCGGGCAGCCCTGCAGCCGGTCCGTCCAGCGATGAAGACAGAGATTTATCGCACGCAATTCCAGAATGTTGATCGGAAGGGAGGACTCCCCCTCCGACCAAGTTCCCTGGGCGGACAGAACGCCCAGAACACCACCCCAGCCAGACAGGCTGGCATCCGTGGTGATTACCGTCCACGAGATAGGACGAAACGACTTGCCCCCGGACACCATCGGGGACTGGAGCCACCACAGAAGGTCTCTTCTGGTGCGATGACTCAACGAGATTTGAAGATCCAGAGATTGAGGTCGCCCGTCCCACATGGACAGGATCTCCGCTTGGAGACTCCGTGTGTGAAACTGGGCGAAGGGAATCGCCTCGAAGGCCGAGACCATCAATCCCAGACATCTCATGCACGTCCGCAGAGACGAGTGCGGAACGTCCCGGAGGGACCTGACTTCCTCCTGAAGAGTTCTGAGTTTGTCTTCCGGCAGGAAGACCTTCGCCTGCACCGAGTCTAGGATCATTCCCAGGTAGGGAAGACGAACCGACGGACTCAGTGTCGACTTTGGAAAATTTATCGTCCAACCAAACTCCTGCAGAGTTTGCATCGTGACAGACAGGTCCTTCTCCAGACCCTGGCTGGTCGTAGACCGAACCAGAATGTCGTCCAGATACCCCAGGACAGAAATGCCCTGGGCTCTCAATAACGCCAGAACCGGTGCAAGCACCTTGGTGAAAACCCGCGGAGCCGAGGCGAGACCAAAAGGCAACGCCACGAACTGGTAGTGATCCTCCGCAACGGCGAATCGAAGGTACCTCTGGTGACCCTCGAAAATGGGGATGTGAAGATACGCATCCTTCAAATCGATGGAGGCCATGAATTCCCCCGGAACCAGGGCAGCCACCACCGACCGCAGGGATTCCATGCGGAACTTGCGAACCCGCACAGAGCGGTTCAGAGCCTTCAAGTCCAGAATTGGACGAACCTTGCCCTCCTTCCTGGGCACGGTGAACAGATTGGAATAAAACCCCCGAAATCTGTCCCGATGAGGCACCGGAACCACCACTCCCTGAGCCCTCAGGTCCCGCACCGCCAGGTGCAGGTCCCGTAAACGCTCTGGAGACAGTTGAAGATTTGAGGGAAAAAATCTGCTCTCCGGCCGAGAGAGAAACTCGATCTTGTAACCAGATCGAACGATCTCCTGAACCCATCTGTCCCGCACGCGGGCCAACCAGGGTTGAAGAAAACCGAGCAAGCGTCCCCCCACCCCAAAACTGGGTGAGGGCGCCCCTTCAGGCCGCACTGTTATGGGCTGCGGATCCGGACTGACCGGACTTCTGTTTCCCAGACCAGGGCTTCTTTTGAAAGCCTTGACCTTTGAACGGTTTGCCCTTGTAGTGTGACCGAAAGGCACGAAAGGACCCCTGAGGGGGCCGAAAATTAGCATGCTTCTTCCCAGAAGCCCCCTTAGCCTTGGGGAAATGGGACAAGAGAGTGCTCTTACCTCCGGTGATCCCCTTAATCAACACATCCAAGGACTCCCCAAAAAGGCGAGACCCATCATAAGGCAGATTGGCTAAGGTCTTACGTGAAGATTGGTCCACCGACCAACATTTCAACCAAACCAGGCGGCGAGACAACACCGCCACGCTGTGCACACGTGCAGCCAACGGGACTAAGTCCAAGTCCGCATCACACAGATACATGACACCCTGGTGGATTTGATCCACCATATCCAGGGTCGCCGGCGAGGCCGAATCGGCCACTAGGACGCGCCTAAGCATCTGCGTCCAACTTGCGACAGCCTGGGCCGCCATGAGAGAGGCAAACAGAGCCTTAAGCATAGAACCCGTAACAGAGTAAGTATGACGGGCAAGAGACTCCAATCTCCTATCCGTGGCATCATGGAACACTGGGGAATCCTCTGCAGGAATCGCAGTGGATTTGTTTAAAACCGCAATTGCGTGATCCACCGGGGGTGGCACACACCACCGTTCATCAGTGGAAGGCGAGAAAGGATAACGCAGCTTGAACCTACTTGGCACAGCAAAAGGTTTGCGTAGATTACGCCATTGTTCCTTAACAGCGCGCTGAAAACCATCATTGCAGGGAAAAACCTGCGGCGTCCTGCGTTTTCTCTGCGTCCCATAAGCCGCCAAGGCAGCGGGGGGACACACTTCATCCTGCAAACGCAGCGTTTGTTTTATGGAAGCAATCAATTCATCCATGATTGCAAGCTCTTCAGGCGAGCCACGGGGAGAATTATCAACCCCTTCAACTTCAGCCTCCACCTCGGACCCCACTAGATCCAGGGAGGAGCGGGACCCCGATAAGGAGACCCCCGCCATAACAGCCCCATCACCTTCACCCTCAGAATCAGAGGAAAGAGAAACTCTGGGTCTCTTAGTAGATTGAGCAGCCACCAGCATCTGCACCTGAGCAGCAAGGTCAGCCACAATAGTGGCTAAATCCCCCCCTGGGGGGGAAACAGCGGTCCCCTGGCTTTCCACCAAGGCGGCAGGAAATTTGCCCTCCTGAGAATCCATTGCCCCAATATCAAATGCCGGACAATAAAGGGTTAACTGCCCCTTTAACAAGCGCGGCGAGCGCAGCCCACCGCACCACACACAAGCACAATGAGACCCCCACAGGGACAATAAAACTGACACAGGCAATGGATAAGAAGGATATAACCTGAGGAGACCCTCGCCGCTGCTGCTGCCTCGATCGGTGTACCCAGGAGAAGAGGAAGTGATGAGACCAGGGCGCTCTATTAAAGCCTATGGGAGGCTACAAGAAAATGGCCGCCATGCATGTAGAACATGCGGCCGGAGCGAGTGTAGGCAAAATGGCGCCGTTTGGCGCCGAAACCGCCGCTCTACAGTACAGTAATGCACACATTTTATCCATATATAAAAAACATGGTAGATCGCCGCAGCGATCGCTGTATAGTGCCCAAACATGCCACAAACATGCCCCACAGCACACAGCTTCTCACACTGACAAAGCTGACACACATAGTGTCACACAGCTCCCCCCCCCCCCCCTGCAGCCCACAGCATGCAGCCGAGTGATAGGGAGACAAACAGTGAGAACAGAGGCAGGTTACACAGTCCCAGACTGACACCCCCCCCAGACAGACAGGTCCCCACATAGATACACTTACCTCACAATGGCGTGGGGGACCCGCACAGGCGAACAAGCCGCTGCACATGAGGCAGGGAGAGTCGCATACAAGACGCACAAAATGGGGGTTAAGAAACCGCACAGCGTCCAGTGAGGTAGCCACCTCACCAATCATCCCTGCACCGAACAGGGATGGGTCGTTCACTGTGCCAGGAGCATTACCTGGCTGAACGCTCGATGGCAGGCTGGGAAGCCACTGACCCACGACCTGCGACCAGGGGGATCAGCCCGAGACCCAGCCCGCATGATCCTCTTCATCAGAAGAACTAACTAATGCTGACAAAAAGAACAGCTAAGTAAAGGTAGAGAGAAAACTCAAACAAAAAATCAAAAAGGAAGAAAGAGTCTGGGGCACAAAGCCCCAGCACAGAGAGAGCCAGCCACTCCTGACAAGCTAGACATTGAAACTGAGATATGGTTGCAGGAAGTAGGAGGGTATTGACTGAGGGGACCACCCCTTGAGGGTGGGATATGTTAAAAGCTTTAATGTTAACATATTCTGTTGCCTAGCTACTCCTTCGGAGCAAAGTCTAATACCCATATGTGACGAATATGAAGAGGCGGCGACTGTCGGAGGACGTAAGAGAAAAATAATTTTATCTACTTTATCTCATACCAATTCCTCTGAATTGCTCACCTCATCTACTCTATCATCATTGTGTCCAGTTTTTCACTATCTAGAGATTCTCAGTTCTACCATCGGTCATGAATACTTCTATAGGACATATCTATTCCTTCCACAACTTCTTATATGCTACCCCTCACTGCAAGTCTCTTTACCCAAAGGAAAATATCAGTCTTTACAAGTAATTTATTATAAATAAAAAATAGTGCAGCGCTTAATTATATATAACACCAAAAAAAATTACATCATAAAGTGATGTAAGTAACAAAAAAATTTTAATATATAATTGTCACTCTTGACTAGTGATAGTCCAGTGTGAGCTAGACGTCTCTTTGGACCACTCAAACAAAGTGCTTTAATGTGTCCCACCACTAATCCAATGCACTCACCAGAAAGTGTTGCTGAACAAGTCATAGGCAGCAAATTTGGATCAAAGGTATCATCCAGATTCAATGATGTAATGCTGGGGACAGACTCCCAGGAGTCAAGGCCTTCTGGAGATGACAACCGAACCGCAAGGTCAATAGCCTTTGAGAAAAGCAGATGGATGGCAGGATTTTGTGAAATGGATGCTCACCAAAAGGTAAAAACATTGGTAATAGTGTAGTATTTTCTGGTGGTGGGACACACCTGTGGTGATTATTTTACAGAACAGTCCTTTGTCCTTTAAGTGTGAACTGTTGTGTTCTAGTGCTTATTCACTATGCCCATATGCTGATTTAGTCTTTGAACAGTCATTTTATTTGGGCATTACACGGTTTTAATAGTTCAGCACACAGTGGTGTTTCACCTTTCATATTTTATTTACGTACACAAATATTCCCTTTTGAAATAAAATTTTATCAATCTCTTTGCCTTTTGCTGCGCATCTGTTCCACAAACTTCTGCCAACCATCTGCTGTTTTCAAAGGCTACTGACTTGGTGGTTGTCATCTCCATAAAGGCATCGTTGAATTTAGATAATACCTTTAAGCCCAGTTTGCTACCTATGACTTGTGCAGCAATACTTTCTGGTGAGTGAATTGGATTAGTGGGGGGACACATTGCAGCACTTTGTTGGAGTGGTCCAGAGAAACTTATAGATCAATAAGGACTATCACTAGTCAATATATAAAAATATTTTTTGTTACCTATTTACATCACTTTATGATAACATTTTTGGTGTTATATATACAGTGCCTTGCGAAAGTATTCGGCCCCCTTGAACTTTGCGACATATTGCCACATTTCAGGCTTCAAACATAAAGATATAAAACTGTAATTTTTTGTGAAGAATCAACAACAAGTGGGACACAATCATGAAGTGGAACAAAATTTATTGGATATTTCAAACTTTTTTAACAAATAAAAAACTGAAAAATTGGGCGTGCAAAATTATTCAGCCCCCTTAAGTTAATACTTTGTAGCGCAACCTTTTGCTCCGATTACAGCTGTAAGTCACTTGGGGTATGTCTCTATCAGTTTTGCACATCGAGAGACTGAAATTTTTGCCCATTCCTCCTTGCAAAACAGCTCGAGCTCAGTGAGGTTGGATGGAGAGCATTTGTGAACAGCAGTTTTCAGTTCTTTCCACAGATTCTCGATTGGATTCAGGTCTGGACTTTGACTTGGCCATTCTAACACCTGGATATGTTTATTTGTGAACCATTCCATTGTAGATTTTGCTTTATGTTTTGGATCATTGTCTTGTTGGAAGACAAATCTCCGTCCCAGTCTCAGGTCTTTTGCAGACTCCATCAGGTTTTCTTCCAGAATGGTCCTGTATTCGGCTCCATCCATCTTTCCGTCAATTTTAACCATCTTCCCTGTCCCTGCTGAAGAAAAGCAGGCCCAAACCATGATGCTGCCACCACCATGTTTGACAGTGGGGATGGCGTGTTCAGGGTGATGAGCTGTGTTGCTTTTATACCAAACATAACGTTTTGCATTGTTGCCCAAAAGCCCAAAAGTTCGATTTTGGTTTCATCTGACCAGAGCACCTTCTTCCACATGTTTGGTGTGTCTCCTAGGTGGCTTGTGGCAAACTTTAAACGACACTTTTTATGGCTATCTTTAAGAAATGGCTTTCTTCTTGCCACTCTTCCATAAAGGCCAGATTTGTCCTATGGACAGAGTCTCCCACCTCAGCTGTAGATCTCTGCAGTTCATCCAGAGTAATCATGGGCCTCTTGGCTGCATCTCTGATCAGTCTTCTCCTTGTATGAGCTGAAAGTTTAGAGGGATGGCCAGGTCTTCGTAGATTTGCAGTGGTTTGATACTCCTTCCATTTCAATATTATCGCTTGCACAGTGCTCCTTGGGATGTTTAAAGCTTGGGAAATCTTTTTGTATCCAAATCCGGCTTTAAACTTCCCCACAACAGTATCTCGGACCTGCCTGATGTGTTCCTTGTTCTTCATGATGCTCTCTGCGCTTTAAAACGGACCTCTGAGACTATCACAGTGCAGGTGCATTTATACGAAGACTTGATTACACACAGGTGGATTCTATTTATCATCATTATTCATTTAGGTCAACATTGGATCATTCAGAGATCCTCACTGAACTTCTGGAGAGAGTTTGCTGCACTGAAAGTAAAGGGGCTGAATAATTTTGCACGCCCAATTTTTCAGTTTTTTATTTGTTAACAAAGTTTGAAATATCCAATAAATTTTGTTCCACTTCATGATTGTGTCCCACTTGTTGTTGATTCTTCATAAAAAAATTACAGTTTTATATCTTTATGTTTGAAGCCTGAAATGTGGCAAAAGGTCGCAAAGTTCAAGGGGGCCGAATACTTTCGCAAGGCACTGTATGTGTATATATATATATATATATATATATATATATATATATATATATATATATATATATATATATATATATAATTATCTACGCGCTGAAATATTTTTTCCTTTATTGTTTACTAAAGTTTGAGCATATTTTACCTTTGTTGCTAGCAGCTATTTTTTTCCACAAAGCGCCAGCTATTGTTTATACTTTTTTCACAACTCGTTTATTACTATGTAGAAGCCAAGATCACCAGTTAGCCACTTGTAAAAGTAAATAGTCTTTATTGGTCTCTCAAAACAAGCAAACACACATAGCTTCCTTCAGCAAAAAATAAAGGCAAACAGTCCATAGTCCTAGTATAATTAAGACAGTCAGACAGCCCACACTTTCTCACAGCTGTGGACTACTCCATTCCACCTCAGACAGGCGCTGACTCCTTCAAATTGCTTTTCAAGACTCCCTTGCAGATGGGTTAATCCTTCCAGGGACCAAAGTCCCTGCATTCAAGGATTGGAGGCTCTTTCCCACCCAAGGTCTCTCTCAGTCACTGAATTCTAGGTCCAAAATGAGAACTTACCAGTCCAGAGAGTACCCCTTATCCAGCATGGATCAGAACCCCTTAGTACTAAAAATGTCTCTTGAACGTTCCCTTAAAAGGGATAACAACCCAAATAATAGGAAAATATATCTCTTAGTCAGGACCCATTCCTGGTGTTCTGTACACCATATTATTCCAGTTCCATTCAGTTCAGTCACTGTTATCTGTATTCATAGAAAGTTAATTCAGACAGTCCTTTGGTCTCCTCCAGTATTTTGCTTCTGTACATTTTTTGTTTGTATGTTTTTTCAACTGTTATTATCTGATTTATAGCACTTACAATACATTGGTGCTTTATAAATAAATAAATAAATAATAGTAACAATGATATCACATCAAATATGTAAAAAAAAAAAAAAAGCACCGGTAGTTCAGGAGAGCACTGAAACCCCACCTACATCAGGCTGTACTTAAAACAGATGGACAGGACCCCAATCTCTTACAGTTCACTGAACTGTAAGAGATAATCCTGCAGTGCAGACAGCGGCTTGTATTGCTCTTCAGAATGCATAACACTTACTAAGGAATATGTCTAATTGAGACGCTATGTACTGGGCTATGAAAATAACTGCTTGTGTACAGTGTGGAGCTATTGCTTATTGGAATAGGATTCAACTATGGAGACCAAAGTCTAGTGCAGGTTGTGTTTGGGCAATCCCTTTCTGAGCTATCTAAAGGATGTCTAGGAAAAAAAGTTAAAGGATTAAATTCTTTCTAAAACAAATCTATTTCTCCTACATAACATATTTTATTTTTCCTTTATCCTCCAATAACAGTAAGAACTGTGATACTTGGCTATCAGCAGCCCCAGCCTCCCTCTCTCTGCTTGCAGTAGAACACAACACTACACTTTGCAACAACTATTGCAATCTACACTTACTGGCCACTTTATTAGGTACACTTTGCTAGTATTGGGTTGTACCCCTCTTGCCTTCAGAATTATCCTGCTGGAAGTAGCCATCAGAAGATGGGTACACTGTAGTCATAAAGGGATGTGCATGGTCAGCAGCAATACTCAGGTAGGCCGTGGCATTTAAAAGATGCTTAGTTGGTACTAAGGGGCCCAAAGTGTGCCAAGAAAATATTCCCCACACCATTAAACCACCAGCCTGAATCATTAATACAAGGCAGGATGGATCCATGCTCTCATGATGTTTAGGCCAAAATCGGACCCTATCATCTGAATGTCACAGCTGAAATGGAGACTCATCAGACCAGGCAATGGTTTAATAATCTTGTCCAATTTTGGTGAGCCTGTGCGAATAGTAGTCTCAGTTTCCTGTTGATAGCTGACAGGAGTGGCAACCGGTGTGGTCTTCTGCTGCTGTAGCCCATCTGCTTCAATATTCGATATGTTGTGCGTTCAGAGATGGTATTCTGCATACCTTGGATGTAACGAGTGGTTATTTGAGTTACTGTTGCCTTTCTATCATCTCAAACCAGTCTGCCCATTCTCCTCTGACCTCAACAAGGCATTTCTGTCCACAAAATTGCCACTCACTGGATATTTTTGCTTTTTCAGACCACTCTGAGATGCTTGTGCATGAAAATCCCAGTAAATCAGCAATTTTTGAAATACTCAGACCAGCATGTCTGCCACCAACTACCATGCCATTTTTAAAGTCACTTAAATCCCATTTATTCCTCATTCTAATGCTCAGTTTGAACTTTAGCAAGTCTAGATGCCTAAATTCATTGAGTTGCTGTCATGTGATTGACTGATTAGCAATCTATGTTACCAAGCAATTGAAAAGGTGTACTTAATAAAGTGGCCGGTGAGCGTATATTCATTGTACTGGGAAGATCTGATGACCAGAACTCTACAAACATTGGGTATAAAGAACTGAATTCTTTAGGTGTAAAATAAATATACAGTATTCAGTTTCCACTGCTTTGCCCCAATTCCTGGGCATTCTGATCAGATAAGTCTTCAGCACTTCCTCATGGTACTGAAAACTGCCTACCCTCTCCTTCCTTTCATGCAGTGTAGCATTGCCTATTCAGAATGCCAAGGCCTTTGGGTGAAGCAAAAAATACTAAGAGCCCTTTCACACTGAGGCGCTTGAAAACTGCCCATAAAACACTGAGCGCTTTTGCATCACTTTTGAGGTGCTGGTAGTGTGCTTTTTTTTTAACCGCTTGCTGACTGCCAACAGTAATATTACTGCGGCAGTGTGGCTCCCCTGGGTCCAGCGACGTAGACCTACGTTTAGACACATCGGGAGTCCGGCCGCAGGAGGAATGGCTCCGATTGCCGCTGCCCTCCCCGATTGTCGGGGAGACGGTGAGAAGACCCACCTGCTTATGTAAAAAAAGCAGGCGGATCTTCTCAGCAAACTGAAACTGCGATCAAATTGGCCTAAAATGTTAAAAAATGTTGATTTCTAAATTTTTTTTTTTTGGGGGGGGGGGGGGGGGTAATGTCATATAGCAGAATGTGAAAAATATTGTTTTTTTTTTTTTTCAAAATTGTCGCTCTTTTTTTGTTTATAGCGCAAAAATTAAAAATCGCACAGGTGATCAAATACCGCCAAAAGAAAGCTCTATTTGTGGGAAAAAAAGGACGTACATTTTGTTCGGGTACAGCATCGCACAACCGCGCAATTGTCTGTTAAATTATTGCAGTGCCGAATTGCAAAATAGGGCAATAATTGCAAACTGCTTCAATAACCATTTTGAGTTGCTTTTGAAACTTTTTCAAGCGCTTCCTATTCATTTCAATGAAGAGGGGTGTTTTTGAGGTGCTTCTTTTAGCGCTCCAAACATGCTCCAACGATGCTGTCAGCACACTGCCCCAGTGTGAAAGCATTTATTGATTTTAATAGGAATAGGTTTTCTTGAGGTTTTCAGGCGCTTTGTTTTAGCGCCAAAGTGCTTGAAAAGCGCCTCAGTGTGAAAGGGCTCTTAGAGATGTTGCTGGTATGTTCTTCTTGGTGTTTGCACCACCTGTCATGTCAGGTTTTCATACCTGTCAGAAGCATCTGGTGTTTTTAAAGTGAGTGTCTCTTTAAATGGTGAACAATTACTGACACAAGTCAGTAGGAGCCTGTCAAACCAAAATTTCTACAGAGCAAGGTGAAATCTTTAGGGAAAGTCTGAAAGCTTTAGTAAGCTGTTGGGTGACAGAAACATTCTGCATGCATCCAAAATGAAAAAATAAAAAAACAAATCTGTAGAAGTTCAACCCACAGCACAGGATGGAAACAATTCTGCTACCTATTGAGATGAAAGACAATCTTTGCGCAATCATTGCACCTATGCATCTGATATACAGACATTGCCTTAAAAAAAAGAACTGTTTCTCAAAACTGTCTTAAGGTTACACTAACATGTTGTGTTTTGCGAATTTCCAGGTATCTGCACAACTAGTAGAAGCACTTTAATTATTCATCATGCAATTCTAAGAAGAAATTTAGAAAATAAGACCCATTAGGTGTCCCTGAGGACAAGTTTCTGAAAATCTGTTCTACAGTGATCCCTTACTTATGTGACGGTGATGGGAATAATTTTGACTCGCTTAAAAACATATTTAATTTTAAGACAAAAAAGATAAAATAGAAAACTTGAAAAAAAAAAAAATGTTTTTTTTTCTGCCACAATTATCCCGCTGTAAAATAATTGTATTTACTTGCTTATGGAGTGGGACATACACATTGGTAATGTGTATGTGGAATGAGGGAAACAGATGTTCGAGCTGAGTAATATATAAACCACAAAACCAAACTTACTTGAGCATTCCGCGGTGCTCCGTGTGCCACACCTCAATCCTCTCTTCCCACTGCTCTCTGGAAAGCTTGTGCTGATCCAACACTCTAGAAACATATGATACATGGACAGTCATTTCATAGACTAGTTTTCATAACTGTACCTTCATGTAAAGTGCCCCTGTAACCTGCCTATGCAGGGCAAAGCAACAGGTTTATGTAAACCTAATGGCAGCTGCTTAAACATATATTCTCTTTTCTAACTGTCATGCTGTTCATTCAGGTAAGTGATATTAAGCTATAGAGAGCATGTTATTCATTGCCCTTCCTCCTACATGACAGCACCGATGATTGGTGGCTGGGCACTCACATACTTCTCGCTGTCACATGGGAGCGGTGAGTGAGTCTGCAGTCTTCTGTAGCTTTCACAGGACTTGTTTGGGATCATAGCAGCCGAATGTGTGCAATGAAATAAAGTATAAGCAGCTGCAGGGTCTTGGCATCAAAGAGAACTTGTTGCTATGCCCTGCACCACATTTATTTAAGGGATTCTGCTACGTTATTGCAATACTTAAAGTGGAACTGCAAGGTGAACACCCCCCCTCCCCTTCCCCAATCATTTGTTTGCAAAGCTTTCCTTCCTCCTTGAATCACCCTTGCATTCTTTAAAAATACCTTTTCTTCCAAGTCTTCAATCAGGTCACATGATTTCACAGGTCCTCTACATCCAGTGCTGGATTTTTTAATACAAGCTGAAGTTCCTCCTTAAATAATACTTCAGGACTTCATAATTTCTGTTGGGACCAACATTTTTCTGCATTGGATAAATGTAGGTCACAGAGAAAACCATTGTTTTCACACCACAATGCTGGTGTAATGTGCAGTGCGGAAAAATGCAGTATGTCTGCATTTTTCTGCAGCACACCGGATGGCTGTACAGTGAGATAAATGAGTGACACTTCAAATAAAGTGCAGGCTTGTGTGAACCTAGCCTTAGCCCTGGTTCACACCAGTGCGACTTTGAAATCCTGCTACTTCAGCGTGATCTTAAAGCCGCAGATCAGTGCGATTTGCATCTCTGATTTCATTGCGACTTGTACAGAATTGTGTAATCTCAATATTGGTGTTACTTGTTTATATGTTTACCTTTGTGGCAAAAGGCGTTCTGTGCTCAGATATCCAGATTTGTGGATTTCTTTGCTGTAGTCTCCAAATTTGGCTTGTACAGCATATGATCCAAGAAGGACAGCTGTCTCGGGAGGGCAGTACACTTCATCACTCAGTATACCATCTTTTACTTGCAGGAAGAACAGTTTCTGAGTGATCTCCTGGATCAATTCCTCAGACACATCCTCAGGGAAGAACTTGGCACGGAATTTGAACTGCAGTGGGTTTTCTTTTCTGACTTCTTGTGCTGATACCTAAACACCAGAGACACAAACAGAAAGGATATCAATCTCTAGAGGATATTTTAAAGGGAAACACATCATTTTGGATCAGTTTTATATTAACTGTTTTTAGGTGTGTGTATAAACTACTTTATATCATCTTTTTTTAACTATCTATTTACAATTTTTGTTTTGCAAATAAACATTTACTACATGACCAGGGTTTAATGGACTGTGATATATACCATATGCAGATACTCAGCAAAGCAAAGTAGCTTGCGTCATAGCTACCTTGTCTGATAAAAGCATTCAACTTAGACATCTGATATGGGATAGATGGCTATCCTAATATTTCATTCTGTAAAAAAGGAAGCTCTTTCAGCACAGCTGAAAATGAATAGTGCTATTGCTGTGAAAAGGACACTGGAGCTCCATCTGCTGGCTGGCTACAAGATGTTGTGCTATTAATATGCAATATTTACTAGACTAAAATATTGTTTTAAACCTGACCATATCACATAAGATAGGGAAAGTAAACATCCACTATAAATTCTCTTTAAACAGTTTGCATCATTTATGCACTTTGAGACTTAAGCCAGCCATACATGGATGAAAATTTGGCCGGTTCAGCAGGGATTGGCTGACTTTCGATCCATTAAGTAGAAACAAGAAGGGTTTAAGGCCTTAAATCAGGAAGAGAATTTCCCATATAGCATTCCCAATATTTAAATCACCAGTGTGGTGTAGTCACTATAGCCAAACAACACATAAAGAAAAAGTGATCCCTGTTAACAAGAGACAGGGAGGAAAAGTGGCTATTTCTATGACCAAAAAAAAAAAGAAATAGCATATTGGGTGGTAAACAAAAGTAGAATTTACTTATTTTATTTCATATCAAAAATTACCCCCAATTAAAAATAGAGGGTATCAAAGACGCCCAGAATGGGAAAATACTCCAATCTACAATAACAGTACATGTCATACATGCTTACAAGTAAGAAAACAAGACCAACTTAAAACAATAACAACAAAAAGCATCCGGACGCCAAGTATTTCACCACACAGGGTTCTATCATGGTTAACCGCCGTATATAGATTACCAATGAAACAATTCTTTGTAGGTTTTGGAAAGAAGGTGTCTACAGATGTTAACAGCTTCTCATTGAGCAAAAGACCGCATGATCCAGTTCCAACATATCTGAGTCTCTAGTATAAGTTTGGCTGATTAGGTTAGAGTTAACCGTGCGGTACAGTGTTGTTTGGCTTATGATAGGAAGACACACTTGAGCTCTGCAGGTTATTTTAGGATTTTACATATCACCTGGGAACCAGTGATTTTTGGCCACATTGGAGATCCTTGTAACAGTGCAGTGAGTGTGTATAATTGCAGTCTCTGGTATGCAGCTGACACACTTCACAAGAAGACTGTTTATGCTATACAAGGGTCTTGGATTCAACTGGAGATCATGTTGTGTGGATAATGCACCAGTCAGACATGGGCCCAATACCTTAGTACAGCATGAGGGGTGTACAAACACAACCAGTCTTGGTTGGGATATCATGCATACTTTACCTCTGCTCAGTGCACGCTTCCAGATGGTCCCAAATGTGGCATGTCTGATCCATGTGAGCTCATTATCCAACTGGTCCAGTACGGTAGTCCAGTGCATACAAATGCTGACGTTTCAGGAGAATCCACTCACCAGCTTGTTGGTCCTCTCCACTCAGCTCCCTAACCCTGCAGCTTATGCCTCGAGTGGCATCACGTGACACTGATGACATCAACATGTTTCCCAATAATGTAGCGTAGCTTCGACGTGTTTTGTTTCATGGTCGTCATGTTTTGTTACATGTAAGCATGTATGACATGCACTGTAAATGTGGATTAGAGTATTTTCTAAGTCTGGGTCTTTGATACCCTGTATTTTTAATTGGAGGCAATTTTTGATATGAAATAAATTAAATAAATGATACTTTTTTTTTTTTACCACCCAATATGCTATATTTTTTGTCAAAGAAATATCCAATTTTCCTCCCTGTTTCTTGTTACAGGGACTACTTTTTCTCTTAGACTTTTGATCCATGTATGGCAGGGGTGGGGAACCTACGGTTCGGGGGCCATATGCGCCCCCCGAAGTCATCTGGTCTGGCCCCTCATGCAGCTTAGTCTGTGTCTCTTAGCTGATCTGTCAGAACGGAGCCGATGCTTCCTGTATAGTTCCTGCTCCGTTATGACAGTCTGAGTGAGTCACAGGGGGAGTGATATCAAATGCACTCCTCCTGTGACCCATACAGGAAACATCACTCTTCCTCCAGCATGGCGCTGCTACACTTCTCCTAGCCAGCATTTCCTGCCAGCAGCACACACAGAAGTACCAGCCAGAACCAGCAGTACCAGCCAGAGCCAGCATTACCAGCCAGCCAGAGCCAGCAGTACTCACAGCAGTACACACAGCAGCACCAGCCAGAACCAGCAGTACCCACAGCAGAACCAGCAGTACCAGCCAGAGCCAGCAGTACCAGCCAGAGTCAGCAGTACCTACAACAGTACCAGCCAGCAGTACCTACAGCACAGTACCAGCCAGCAGTACCAGCCTGAGCCAGCAGTATCCACAGCAATACCAGCCAGCAGTACAAGCCAGCAGTACCAGCCTGAGCCAGCAGTACCCACAGCAGTACCCGCCAGAGCCAGCAGTACCAGCCAGCAGTACCCACAGCACAGTACCAGCCTGAGCCAGCAGTACCCACAGCAGTACCAGCCAGCAGTACCTACAGCACTGTACAGGAGTCAGCAGTACCCATAACAGTACCAGCCTGAGCCAGCAGTACCCACAGCAGTACCCACAGCAGTATCAGCCAGCAGTACCCACAGCAGTACCAGCCAGCAGTACTCACAGCACAGTACAAGCCAGCAGTACCAGCCTGAGCCAGCAGTACCCACAGCAGTACCAGCCAGCTATACCCACCAGCAGTACCTGCTAGCAGTTCTTTTCAAAACTTACCACCACAAAAAAAGTCGACTGCGCTCAAGACTGACCGACGCAAACCTGGAAAACCTGTTGCGAGTAGCAACATCATCAATACCAGCTAACATCACACAAATCACGAAAGAGAAGCAGTTGCAGCCATCCCATTAGGGGTGAGTTAATTAAATGTTTGACCAAATATAACAGGCTCATTTTTAAAGGTGATAATTTTGTACGGCCCCCGAATGGTTTTATAAATACCCAAATGGCCCTTGGCAGAAAAAAGGTTCCCCACCCCTGATGTATGGGCACCCTGGTTTTACACAAGTCAATCTATCAAGCATGGGCAGAAGACTGGAGTGAGGTAAGTATAAAGCCTAACATTTATTTTTTTTTTTTTTACTGGTACATCTTACACCTACTAATAGTACATTGTTTGTGAAGAGAAAATGGGCCCAGGCAGAATAAGCAGACCTTTCATTTAAGTACAAGGTCCGCTTTAATAAATAAATTTGCTAACAGGCATCCCACTTACAGGTTAGACATTAGGTGTAAACATTAACAGCCTGAGTACTTTAAGCAGAAAACGTTTGAGCTCTAGTAACTTCTTTAGTTAATATTGCTGTCAAAAAATCAAAGTTGGGTAGATCACAAAGCAAATAATGTGTTACTGTATAAAATTATACAATACTATTTAAATCTGCAAGCGAAGTATGAAATAGCAAAATGTGACAAACCGTAAAGCCTTGTACACAGGATGAGAATATCGGACAAATGATCGTCCGTTTTTCTTTTTGCATGCTAGTCTCAAATCAAAAATGAAGAGGTTACTAAACTTACGAAAATTCTCGCACAACAGAATACAACTCCCGAAGTGATGTAATGTGCTGTTTTGTACTGTAATGATTTTTTAGTTTCCGAGCATGTGTGGTCTTGCTCTTTTGATTTTCGTTTCAGACAAATACTGTACTAAGTAAATGAAAATCGTTTGTTCTAGTACCGCTCAAGAACATTTTTTTGGTCCCTTCGGATACTTTTGGATGTACTGTCGTGATCAAAAGCTGTGTACTAACGATCAGATTATCGTATCATTGATTCGAAAGTGGTATTTTTCATTTGACTTTCTGATCCTGTGTACTAGGCTTAAAAGGGGTGCAAACTGGCAGCAAATGCAACACACATATAGGTAGCCACAAACTCAATTAAAAGTCACCCATAAAATTAAAGTAAATTTATACCACCTAATTTTTTTTAAACAGTAAAGGGCTGGGTTACACAAAATGAATATTTATGCATTGATTAATCCTGTTTTTGAAGTTGAAAGTTCACTTATGTACAGCGTATGTAATGTCTTTGCCAAAATTAAATTTGCCACGTTTCAAATCCAGTCTTTAAGTTCACCCCTTAGACATCATCAGAGATGTCTGAGAGATAGAGGTGTATTATTCCCCTGCTAAAAAAGGATAAGAACTGTTTAGCCAGAGTCAGGCCTTCAACTCTTGTGGGCAGAGATCACATGACCAATGCCCTGGCTTATAAAACATCCAACTCCCCAAAACGATGTTGCCTTATTTTAATACTATAAACGTACAAGCCTTATATAAATCCTGTATAAGGATATCTTCATAAAAAAAGTAGCAGAGCGTTTTATCAACTTACAGTAATTGAGCTATAAAATTTGGAGGCAATAAAAATGTCTGTGTTGCCCACAACAATCTACAACTGTCATCTGTATAAAAGATATTGAAAATGACAGTAATATCTGGTTGCTATGGTCCAAATGTACACTTCCTCTAGCTGTTCCATATCTACTACATTTTTTCTTCTATCATATGTGTCTTGAGACTGCTGTCTACATAGGAGGCAATAATGATGTGTGCTGATGCATTTATTATTGTGATTTAAACATTTTTTAATCCTGGGAAGTGTGACATCTGCTATTTAAAAATGTGTTGTTGTATTGTTTTCTTTCTAGGATAGCTCATCTGATTTTCAGCATAATTGTATAGAGTAAAATACCCAGTAAGTGCATTATAAAACACGGAAAAAATGAGTCATATTTGCTGGCCTCATCAGCTACAGTGCTGTAAAAAAAATAATTGTAATTTCTGGATAGTCGGGTGTGAAGTGAAATAAAATCCAACATTTTACAGTTGTTCACTGGACAAAAGGTGATGGAAAATCTTTCAATGGGGGCACCTGTCTAAGATGTTAATTTTGCCTCAAAATGTCCTCGACGGTGCACAAAATAATAGTAGAGGTAGAAACCCTTCACTATTCTATCCAAAACGTAAAAAAAAAAAAAGCTTTATATATATATATATATATATATATATATATTTATTAAGAAATACAACAGTACTTAGTTGGGAAATTAATAAAAACATTTGTGACATGACTGATAGTGTCTGTAGTCATGTGAACTGTTGACTGGTATCTACAAGTTTTACCTTGATGGTAAGACTAAACCCTTTGTTGGCCCTAAGACACAGCATTTTTTGTCAGAGGACTGTAAGCATACACTGAGACACCTTTTAATGCCCAATTCCAGGAATTAGGCAAAATCAAACTGCTCATTAAGGGTGGGTACACCCTTGTGCGGTGCAGGCCACTGCATGTAATTCAGATAGGAATTGCACTGCATTCCTATTCAAATCACATGTGATTCTTTTCAGTGCAATTTGAGCCTATTCATTTTGTATGGGCTCAATTGGCACCACACGAAAAAGGTGCAGGCATCTTTTTTTGCCGCACTGGAATTGCATTGCATAGGTGTGAACAAACATGTGATTCAATTCTTGCAACTGCACTGTGTTTTGCGAACAGTTTTGGGATGTCATTAATTTAACATTGGCACCAGTGGCAGATCTTATGAACAGAGTGTGATTTCAATGTGGTGCGAGAAAAACTCAAGATTAGCTGCATTTTCTGCACCGTATATATGTGAACCAGGGGTAAGTCTAGGGATGCAGGAATAAGGAGTAATATTTAGCTTAGTCCACATTCCCGCAAGCTGCGTCCATGCTGTGAGACCAGTCTCCAAAGCCTCAACTGCAAGCTGTAGTTGATAGCTTCCTTCTCATATACAATGCAGAGTGAATAGCCCTGGGATGTATATAATGACAGAAATGTACTGCCCACTAACTAAAGCTTTGGGGAGAAGATGAGAGCACAGGGGCCTCTCCTGTGGAATGAGGAGGTTTAGGTAAGAAATACAGTTTCTTCTGATACCAACTAGAAATAAGTGCAGGGGAGCCCCATTGAAAGGGTAAATTTTGTCCAGTTTCTGGAGCTGAAGTTTAAGTTTATACCTGTGCAAAGAAGTAAAAACTTTACTTCCTGTAAAGCCCAAATGTAATTTCAGCTTAAAACAGTTGAATACATTTCAGGTGCATCAAAACAAAAGGTGTACAAAGTATTATTTTGTTTTCTTTAAAAAACAGGCACAACCTGAGTAGAAAAGAATGCCCCCTATGAAAGCATACTGCGGAGAAGATACCTTGCTCACTACATGCAGTTTTTAATTATATTCAGTAAAGGTAACACTTAATATTTTACATTTTTTCAGAGGAGGCTGGGGCAAGTAAGGCTACATACAAGTGGGCGCATTTGCCTGTGCAGTACATATTTTTTGGTGCCCGGGATGTCCTGAAGCTGCGTTTAGTTCCCCATAGACATGAATGGGCGAAGGCAGCTGCTATTTGTGTAGAGCAGCACATGCGCACAAGCGTTATGTTGCAATTGCAGGTAGTGTGCGTTCAGTGCATTGCAACTGTGCGTGTGTGCAACTCTACGCAAAAAGTTGTACACAGTCACCTTCACCCAATCATGTCTTTGGGCAGCTGTATGCAGCTCCAGAACACTTCAGGCACCTTTTTACGCTGCATGGGAGAATGCATCCATGTGCATGTAACCTTACTTGTCGCCCCAGCCTCTTCTCATAAAATTCCAATATTATGTGTTACCCTTAATAAATATAATTCTTCTTTACAAAAAAATAAATAAAAAATACATGCAACCTACAGGCTCTGAGTACTTCCTGCTATGCTCTGAAAAATCTGCTTCAGGGAGAAAGACTGCTCTTTCAAGCCAATACAAAGTGGTTTCCCTTCTCCAATCAGTTCTTTCTTATGGTGGTCTGGAGCAAATTGTTTTACAGGAGATATGGAGACTAATATAGAGCCAGGCTATGCTGCTGGGAACAAGACACAGCTTCAGTAAAAGTAAACTATAATGGCAACATGGCCTGCATAGGACAAAGGCAAATGTGTTATCATTAGTGGAAATGGAGTTATATCTAGCTTCCACTATACCCTAAACCAGTTAGCACTGCAATAATATAAGCTGCTCTTTGAGAAAACACTTTTTGTAACACATTGTTTGCACTGGTTAAATAGTTACAGTGCGATTTACAAGTGAGGAACCATCAGCCATCTCTAGAATTTAGATATGACTTCTGGACTCTACTACTGAATGGCAAACTTACCTTTTTATCAAGTTTCAACCAAGTATGGAAACCCTTAGTATCCATGTATTGCAGTCCAAAGTACCACACCTCACGCAGTCCCACTGTTTTGACCACCTAAAATCACAAAGTACTTGTTAATAATTGACAGAAGTATGCAAAGACTTGCAAAGCAAAAAAGAAAAAAAATCTAGCTTTTAGTAAAAGGTATCAATTATTAATCTCTTACTCATGACAGACAGTACAAATGTTGACTATTCTGAACATTTTTCTAACAAAAATAAATCATCAGTACTAAGGGACGATTCCGTCACCAAGGTTTCTGGTGCTATTCTTTTGGGCACAAGAACTATTCAGAGCAGAGGATTCCAGACCAGTGAGACTAACTAATGCAAATAAGAAGATAAAGTAAATGTGCAGCTAAAACTTTTTTTTTTTTTTTCCCGGTTTTGGTTAGGGAAGTGAATGAAAAAAAAAAGCTCTGTCGCATTTTATTGCTTTCTATGTTCCTCTCCTTCCAAGGTAGAAACCCTCTCTAAATCCAAAATATAGGACTCACCAGAACAGTGAATGAGGGTAAAACATCCAAAGTGATCACCCGTTTTAATGACAAGCAAGGGCTCATCCACATGGGGGCCCAGGCCTGGACACCCATGCAGAGGGCTATACTGTATTTATCTGCACAGGCACATATAGACAGCCTGTTAAAATGAAAGACTGACGGCTACGCACATCCTCACTAACTTTCATGTCCTTGGCTGTACATCCGTATAGGTCCAATGCACAGCTCTAAACACAGTCTGTCTGTGTTCAAACCTATGCATCAATCCAGTGTGGGTGTAGAGATCCTAGTGCCCGTGTGAACAAACTCTAAGAGGGAATTCCACTCAATTTGTAAAGATTCCTTTAAACTGCCCTTTGCATCTCCAGGCAATTTCCCCAATGGGACACAGACAGCAAAAAATGAATTGACGGGGTTTTTAAACCTTCTTTACTCTATCCGATATACTAAAAAAGTATTAGCTAACTAAGGGAGGAGGAGAGATAGCTGGAGTGAAATCTTGGCTGCACACAGAATGATTTGCAAATGAATAGGGTTGAAAATTGAACCCAATGAGGCAAAAGATCTAATTTGCTAAGGTGTGAAGTGCATCAGAATCAGCACCTAGCGGAACCCACACCAGCCCTTCTTACATAGTGGTGAAACTCCAAAGTTTATCAAGAGAGCGGGGAGACGAGAGTCTGGCTGAATACTGGGACCGTCTTGAAAGCTATCACTCACCTATGCTAGACCCCAAGGGGTCATCTGGTAAGTGAGTGGGGTACCTGGTGATGGATTCCTTTTCCTTCCCTTATTTGAATGAAGGACGCAATTTTTTCTGAACACCAAGCACTGCAATCACCTTGATTTATTTGCTGCACATTTGCACTTGCACTTTCAAGTTTAAGGACTATAATCTGCATTTGTATTTATTTATTTATTTATTCATAGTTGCACAGTCACTTTATGTAATCACTTGGGGCAACCCATAACTTATCATTACTGAAAGTGGTTTTATATATTGAATTGCACAGATAATATTGGGCGCTGTCTCCCTTTGTTTCACGCTTCACAAACACATTGTTGTTTTCTTGACTAGCAGCTCAATCTTCTGAATTTAATCTTTTTTATAATTAACCTTCATTAATTTTATTAATTTTGACACCCTTTCATCCTAGGCGCGATCACGTGAGTGACAATAGTCACCACACCCCCCTTTTTTTCAAAAAATAAATTGACGGGGTTTTTAAACCTTCTTTACTCTATCCGATATACTAAAACAGTATTAGCTATACATTCACTACAAACTTAGATTAGATATAGTTAGGGGTTATAAGGATGGTTAGTGTTAGGTTCAAGGGTGGGTTAGTGTTAAGGGGGCCTTAGGTTAGGGCATCATTCTATTTGCCAGAAGCTCTGCACTCAGAACTACCACCATTGTATCACCACACTGTTACACCATAAGCAAAACCCACTGAAAAACTGCATACTTGACCCAAGAGTTTTTTTTTAAAATGAACCCTGTAAATATCTTTTTCAGAGCTCTTCAGGTCGGTCACGTGACTCCCAGCGGCTCTCCTACTCCTATCAAGGGCTACAGCGGAAGGGGCGGAGCAGCCAGCATGGCGTTCACGTGACCTACCCAGCTGACTTCAGAGGGAGATCTCGGCCCCTCCCACTGTAGACATGGATCAGAGTAGGAGAGCAGCCAGGAGTCACGTGACTAGCCTGAAGATCTCTGGAAAAGAAGGTAGTTAGAGGCTTTGTTTTAAAGAAAACACTGTGTGTTATGGCTGGATTTAAGAGAGGGGCTGGCAGTGAATTTATTTGTTAAGGTTACAAAAACACTTTACAGGTCAATACATTTTATGCAGGATCTGAAAAAAAATGTATATACTAGTATCAGTGGCGGTGTGTTTTGGGAAGGATAAAAAAGGCAAAATGCACACCAAAGTTTCTGGGTTGCACTATGGGTACAAACAACATACACATACTGTATGTGGTAATGCTGCGATTGTCAGGAGTAGAAGAATTTATTTTAGGTTGTGACAGCAAGAAATATACAGCTAAATTTACAACAATGAAAATTGTTTACTATTTTCGGCCAGAGGTATCTGTTTCTATTTACTACCAAAAGAAAGCCCAATTTATCTGGAAAAAAACAAGGTATAATTCACCTGGATTACATATAGTAGTTGCGATGGTATGTACAGTTTTACTAACACATGTTAAAATTACAGAATTTTTGATTTAAATACTGAAAGTTTTGAATAAAAAAAAACATTATGATGAAACCTCTGATTTGAAATATATTAAAATTAATTAGCACACACACACCTACCAGATCAACACTGGCTACAAAGTATTATATGAATATCATACTAAAATGTAAAAGTATGTTTTAAAGGGACAACGATGCATTTCAGACATTATGACAATACAAATAGTATCTGTTTACTGATGGCCTTTAATGTTTTGAGCAGACAGCATGCAGACAGATGTATATTCCTATGTGTGTAAATGTAAATGTACTGTGTATATAATTATCAGTTTTTATACTGTGTAAACTTGTTACACAGGATGGCAGCTGCTAAATTAATGAAGCAGACTTAGTGACTAGAAGCCTCAGGGGATTTAATCACAATGCAGCTACTGGAACATGCAGGTGGCCATACATCCCTCAAATATTAATAAGAAAGTAGAGGGAAAGGCATGCATTTAGCAATTACAGTGAAGCAATTGGATACCATTTAGCTTTACTCAATAGATATATATTTGGGAACAGGCAAGAGTTTTAATGCAGAAGAGACACATGTTTCTTCTGGCCTAAATTATTCTTACCTGCTTGTTCACAATGTACACTGAGCTATACTGTAAATGCCAAGATAAATGAACTTGTGTGCATGTGTAGGAGTGACAACACCCCGGCCTGGCCAATTAAAATGGCCGAAGACTGGAAGCTGGAAAAAGATTGGCCGAAGATGACAGCAGTTGGAAAGGGTGCTCATGGACCTTACATTGCTGCAATATAGTTCCGGTTTAATCACTATCACAAAATCATGACAACTAAATTTAAACATATTATCTATTTGAAGTGATTTATAATCAACCTAACAACAAATATTTTATTTTTGTAGAAATAAAAAAGTTATATGGTACTTTTGGGCCCCTTGCCCATGGGACCATCTAACTGCAGTGTGTCCCTCCTGGTACTTTAGTGTCCAGGAGGAACGGGTGCAGCGTCTGTGGCAGGCAGTGGCCTAATGAGGCTGAACACTGTACTACTGTAAGGCTCGGTTCACATAAGTGCGATGGCAGACATGATTGATTCGGAGCGCACTGCTCTGAAAATCACATGCGATGTCTGTGCGATGCAAATTCAGCCATACAGATAGTATGGCTGAATTCGCATCTGATTTGGCACAAACATGCAAAGGACCCTTTTTTGGGTCCGCACCAGAATTGGATCGCATGCTGGTTCACACTTATGCGATCCAATTCACGTCCGAATGTCAGTTCGCACTGCAATATGTGAACTGATTTGGGGGTGTCATTAACTTTGAATTGACACCCCCAGTAGATTTGCAGGGTTCCCGCATCGCATAATATGAACCGGGACTAAGTGGTACAGGCATTTAGGACAAGCGCTTAATTTATAAAATAAGGTCTGCAGGTATCGACAGCAGGGTTTGCTCTTGGATACGGAACTGGCTAAAAGGCCGTGTCCAAAGGGTGGTAATAAACACCGCATACTCAGACTGGTCTGAGGTGGTAAGCGGGGTCCCCCAAGGCTCAGTCTTGGGGCCGACCTTGTTCAATTTATTCATAAACAGCTTTGAGGACGGGATCAGTAGTTCGTTATCAGTTTTTGCAGATGACACAAAATTGGCCAGGGCAATAACTACACAGCATGAAGCAGATATCCTACAGAATGACCTGGACAAAATTACGGAGTGGGCAACGACATGGCAAATGAGGTTTAACGTGGAGAAGTGTAAGGTTTTGCACTTGGGGACTAAAAACATAAAAACACAATACACTTTAGGGGGGGAACCCTTGGGGGAATCAAAAATGGAGAAGGATCTGGGAGTCTTGGTTGATGATAGATTAGGCAACAGCATGCAATGTCAAGCGGCAGCTTCCAAAGCCAACAGAATATTAGCATGCATAAAGAAAGGGATGTATTCCAGAGATAAGACTATAATCCTTCCACTTTATAAAACTCTGGTCCGACCGCATCTGGAGTATTCTGTCCAGTTCTGGTCGCCAGTCCTCAGGAGGGATGTGTTGGAGCTGGAGAAAGTCCAGAGAAGGGCAACTAAACTAATTAGGGGATTGGAGGACCTTGATTATGAGGAGCGTCTGCAATCGCTTGATTTATTCTCCCTGGAGAAGAGACGTCTGAGAGGGGACATGATAGCAATTTATAAATATCTTAATGGGGATCTCAGCTTAGAAAAAAAGCTGTTCATTCGAAGGAATTGCATGAGGACTCGAGAACATACAATGCGATTAGAGGAGAAGCGTTTTAACCTCAGGCAACGTGGGGGGTTCTTTACTGTTAGGGCTACAAGATTGTGGAATTGTCTACCACAAGAGGTGGTTTCTGCAGGTAGTATGGTGACTTTCAAAAGACTCTTAGACTTGCATCTCAAGGATCAGGAGATTAAAGGCTAGGTTAGATGATTACAGTCACACACACCTACACAGGTTGAACTGGATGGACTATTGTCTTTATTCAACCTCACCTACTATGTAACTATGTAACATTAAGGGATGAGACTGAGGATGAGGACATGGCAGAATACCTGTGTTTTGGAACCATGTCTCTGAATGCACAGATCCCTAACCACCTGCTGAACCTGACTTTTTCTGGCATTTGTTGTTTACAGGTAAAAATCTGTATTTTTGCTAGAAAATCACTCAGAACCCCCAAACGTTTTATTTATATATATATATATATATATATATATATATATTTTTTTTTTTTTTTTTTTTAGCAGAGACCGTAGAGAATAACATTTTGATCATTGCAGTATTTTATGTCACATTATATTAGCACAGTGGTCTTTCAAATGCAATCCTTTTTTGAAAAATTACACGTTATTGAATGAAAAAAAAAAAAAAACAAAGCAGTAAAGTTAGCCCAATTATTTTGTATAATGTAAAAGATGATGTTACGCCAAATAAATAGATACCTAACATGTCATGCTTTAAAATTGCACGCACTCATGCACGCACGCACGACGACAAACTACGTTACTTTAAAATCTCCATAGGTGACACTTTTTTTTTACAGGTTATCTGTTTTGAATTACGGAGGAGCTCTAGGGCTAGAATTATTGCTCTCACTCTAACAATCACGGTGATACCTCACATGTGTGGTTTGAACACCATTTACATATGCGGTCGCGACTTATGTATGTGTTCGCTTCTACACGCGTACTTGAAGGGATGGGGCTCTTTAATTTTTTTTTTCTTATTTATTTTACTTTTTATTTTATTGTGTCCCTTGTAATATAAATAAGCATGACATGCCCTCTTTATTATGGGAGCTAGGGTCAAAAAGACCTCAGATCTCTTATTTTCTTTTAAAAGAAAAAAAACTTTAAGAGAAAAAAAAAATCCTCCAAAAGCATAGAGCCGAGTGGGGGCTATCTTGCCCTCACGAGGGTTCCTGCCCAGGCATCAGAGGGATTGGATTGGCTCCGGGCTCACCAGCCACTCCGGTAATCTCAGAGACGACTGGGAAGAGGCGGGGGGGGGGTGGCCCTCTCCCGCTGCCTACAAAAGTGATCTCGCAGAGAATCCGCTGCTGGGACCGCTTTCCGGCCGCCTGACTGAAAAAAAGAAACCAGGGTTATTGCAGCTGCTGCATAACCCTGGTATTTGATGACGTACTTTTACAGTTAGGCGGTCGGCAAGTGGCTAAATATCAACATCAGTCAGTACATCATAAAATAATATTAACACTTTGAGAGAAATTAGTATATAGTGTCTGAGACTCTGTCACATCTGGAGTGCAGCCAATCAGCTTTTACATTTAAATCTTCTAAGTTGTGTGTAAAAAAATGTAAAATAAAAGCCGATTTGCTGCTTTGGGCAATAGGACTAGTTAAGACAGAATTTGTCTCATAAACTTTTTAATAATTCCCGTCAATATTGTGCTTAATAATGTTAATATGTACATGTATGACTGATCAAATATTGCTGTATTGGGTTATATTAACTGGGATGTCTGTTTGATTGGAGATAATGGGAGAAGACATTTGATATAAAACAGATACCTGCTGAATACTGTATGTGTAGTATACACCCTAAAGATAAGTGAACCATCCCCCCAGCCCCAGTGGTGGTCATATCTGCACAGTGAGACCTCATAGACACACAGTGGGATTGTACTTGGAGAGTGAAGCATATGTTCATGAGATTTGGGCCAATCAGACTTCCCTGGGATCTCAATGGAAGGAGTGTGATTTTACCTTCACCAGAGGCCGCAGGCCAAAGCCAGGGGTACAGTAATTATATTTAATAACATTTTTCCCTGAAGATTGTTTATTGCAGAATTTTGGTATGGGGATGCATAGTAAATATGAAGACTGAGTTTTTACTTCAGGGTCAGCCTTAATGTTCCCATATTTCTTTTCTATGTTTCAATGAATTGCAATGACTACTAAGTACCCAATGTGGGTTAATCAGATGTAATCTTTAATCTAATCAGTGACTGCATTTACCATTGCAATAAAGCTATTCCTAATTTGAAATTCGGATGGGAGTGCACAATTGGCTGATCATTTCTTAAAGTTTGTTTATAGTTTGAAGATCATTTGGAAAACTGGGGCAACAAGGGTGATGTAAACTGGCATTTGGTCACTCATAATTTAAATAGTTTGGAACAGGAAAGTCAGCCAAAAATGTAAAACAATTACTTTTGGTACACCAAGATTCCTTGCAAACGAGCACTCAGCAAGTTATTGTTCCTGCTGCAATGGCTCATTAGCCGTACACAATGTGTGCCTATTTCATAATAATACTGGATCATGAAGAAGGAATGCAATAGGGAGATTTTTAATCAGTGTTCCAGCTAGGGTATCTTATTTTTGCAACCACACAGCTACATGTAATGCACACCCTGTCTGGAAAGGGTTAAACAGTATGTAAACCCAACATTTCATATTCCTGATATGTGCCTGCTGTACCATGTACTTGTATGAAAAAGTATCCTGATCTATTTGTATCGCTTCCTGTGTGAGAAATCCCTGGTGTTCCTGCCAGTCCCTCTGCTTTCCTATTCAAAAACTGACCACTCTTAGCAGGAGAGCACACCATCTCTAGATATGCTGGGAACTCAGTGTGCTCTCCTCCAATGATCAGACTTGTCCTCAATTTAGTGGGGAAATCGGTGTACTATTGCTTCTCCTCTCATTAGCTCTAATGCAGATGAGAACAGAGGAAATGTGATCATTTATAAAAAAGGTATTTGTACATGTTTTGCCTTTCATTTCTATTTTCCACTGAATGGTTTGTTCTACAAGGTGATTGTTTACAATCACTTTAATGCTGCATTTGTTGGCTGGAAATGGTGTCTTTTTTACATTTTAATGGATTTACTGATTCATTATTTCACAGGGCCATTTCAAAAATAGCAGAGCAAATAAAAAATGGGCAAAACTGAACCTGCTGCATACGTTGATAAACAACAAAAAGCCATGTTTTTTCAGTGTTTTTCAGCTTTTTATCAGAGTTAGATCGTATTTACAGCTAAAAACACCTCTAACATCCACTAGTTCTGTTCTTTTTTTAAAGCCAGAAAACGCCCCTGTCAAAAATTGCTGATAACAGCCTATGTGTGCATGGACACATAGGATAACATGCTGGGGAGTTTACTTGCTGCAGAAAAAAACATCTGATGCCAAATACAGCAGCTCATTGCCCCCATTCTATCAGTCCATCACTTTGGGCAGCCACATAGACCAGCAAGAATATGTAAAAAAAAAAAAAAGGGCATCCAAGTGGCGCTGGGACTTTGATATGAGTTTAGGCTTCTTATTTTGACTGCTGATGCAGATAATGCTGGACAGGAACCAGAATCCAGCAATCAGCTCCCTGCATGGATACAAACAGGAAAGTATTTTTTTGAGTCTACTCAAGGTTCTCATTTCTAACTGAAGCCCTGATGAAGGGGGAGCTTCTTTGACCCCGGAAACGCGTTGGCTGTCTTTTAACATGACATCAATAAATTAATTTGGACCTATTTTTTGGTCTGGCTCTACTTCCATATATGCACATCTTTTCCCAGTAAGAATATGTGGGAGGAAAAAGACACAGATGACTTTTGACACTACCAGTTGTAATATCTTTCCCCAATTACAGCAGCTTGAAACTCAAGCAGAGTGGGGACATTAAGTGCCGGATCACACTATGGCGATGTCAGACATCGCATGTGATTTGCAGCGCACTGCTGTGCAAATGCCATGAGATGTCTGTGTGATGCGAATTCAGCCATACAGATTGTATGGCTGAATTTGCATCGCATCACATTCGGACAAAAGTCGTGCAGGACCCTTTATATGGTTCGCACCAGAATCAGATCGCATGGGTGTTCACACCTATGCGATCTGATTCCTGTCTGAATTAACAGTTCGCACTGCGATATACGAACTGATCTAGGGGTGTCATTAACTTTGTATTGACACTCCCAGCGGTTCGCATATGGCAGTGTGAACTGCCAGTGAGGCGGGTGCGATGCGCAGTGGATTCACGGGTTTCCAGCATCGCACCAATGTGAACCAGCGTGCACGCTCGGCACAGCTATTTTTGCACTAATGCACACAAATATGTGGCCGCTCGGCACTAAGGGCCACCCGCCAAGAGGCTGCATATTTGTGTGCAGCTGGCGCCAAGTGGTTAATTGGTACAGCTAAAAAAGCATTTTCATTCTTTGCGCAAACACACACACGCACACTATTAACAACTTTACACTTGCATGAGCCTGATAGGAATCTTGTGTCGATACCCCAGTATTTAGCAACATTACTTGAATTATGACTATAAAAAAAAACCTGTAAATTAACACATTACTGTACAATTACTGGGTCCCACCTGATCAAAAAGCTGTTTGCCAGTAGTGTTCGGCTGTATGGCAAATTCCAGCTCCGCGTCCATGGTGGTCACCCGTACATTGACCTGAAATAATAAAATATAGGATCTTGGTAAGATCATTTATGTATGTTATTGTAAATCATAAACAAAAAAATATTGCACAGGTATACAGACTAAATATAAAAGTGCAATCTGCTGCCAACAACACAAGAGGACCAATAGTGAAAAACGTAAAACAATAAAAAATGTAGCCCCGCTAAACATAGATAATTAATAAACAAGTGTCCATAAAGTGCTGCTCTGAACAATGCAGGTAAATTGTTGAAGATGAACATCCAGTAACAGTGAATATAATTGATGTGCGTTTTGATTGCACTTCCACGGATATTGAATTAAAATGCCTCCTTACCAGAGGTCTAGACTCCAAATTATAAGAGTCTAGACAGGCGTGATATAGAAGTAGAACAGATCCAATCAGCTTCCTCTATTATATTGCAGGTAGTGGTACTGTCATGGCTGATGGTAAAGTTTACTCCATAGTAGGGCCCATGAAGGAAAGATAAAACAGCCACATAGTGTGAAACTGCTCAAAAGTTTATTAAAAGAAATGAGTGCTAAACACTTACAGAAATCCAGTATAAAATGAGCATTAATCAAGACATCCTAGAAGTCGATCGACCAGTATACAGAGTTGGCGTGCGTGGTACCTCATGGACATGGGCTCCCACTGATGCGTTTCATTAGAATTATTGTCACCTGGTGTATGACTGGTGCACAGTCATGTTGGAACAGGAAGGAGCCATTCCCAAACTGTTCCCACAAAGTTGGGAGAATAAAATTGTCCAAAATGTCTTGGTATGCCGACGCCTTAATCATTCCCTTCACTGGAACTAAGCCAAGTTCCAAACGAAGCCCAACCCCACACCATAATCCCTCCTCCACCAAATGATTTGGACTGCTGTGAAAGTGCATACATGACATGTTCATTATTTATACCGTCACTTGTTTATTGTGCACATCTTTCCTTTAAACTCTTATAAAATATATTATTATAAAACATTATACAACTGTATGTTTATATAAATACTTTGTTTGCCAGGTAGGTCAAACATTCCAATTTTGTGTAAAGTTTAGTAGATATTTATTTTCCTCTATCTGCAGTAAGAACTCCATGCCCCCATTCACATTGACTGCAGCATTGAAATCAGTGCAACTTCAGGTGTGACTTTGAAGACATCTGTGCGGCTTCATGCACAGATGTCTATTGAAGTTGCATCCAAAATTGCCAAAATTAGTGCATGTTAGGGCTCTTTCAGACGGCCGCTCCGCTGCTTTAGTCTGCTGCGGGACTTTTTTTTTTCACGGAGCGGATGACATTTGTGTCATCCGCTCCGTGTGCCCGCATATCATCCCATCCGTTTGCGGATGATATGCGGACATAATGTAAGTCTATGGGCATTGCGGATGTCAGCGGATGACACCGCTGACATCCGATTTTCCTTCCTTTCCGTTTTTTACACGGATGAAAAAATAGGGTTCTGTTCCGTTCCAAAAAACGGAACAGAACTGAAAGGAGGAAAATTGGATGTCAGCGGATGGTATTCCGCTGACACCCGCAATGCCATAGACTTACATTATGTCCGCAAATCATCCGCAAAAAAATAGGATGATTTGCGGACAAGCAGAGCGGCCGTGTGAAAGGGCCCTAATACTTTTTTAAATCGATGTAGCACTGCAAAGTGAGTGTGGCATTAATTTGAACACTGCCAATAGGACAGAACTTGTCATGCCATTTGACCCGTCAGGGGCTAAGGGCCAGTTCACACCAAAACATTCAAAACTCACTGCACTTGCAATCTGCAGCGGGTGTCAGTGCAATACTAAAGATACCCCAAACGCAGGTCGCAAACACCGTGCATTTGCCTGCACCAGAACAGAAGTACCATACAATCTGGGTGCTGTGCATTTTGTAAAGTGCATGCGTTACTTTTTCTCCTGTCTGGTGCGAGTTCAATCTTTTTAAATGAATGAGCTGAAATCACACTGCCCCCAAACTGCATGTAAATAACACAGGAACGCACAGCATGTTCTCATGCAATTTATGATGTGAACCAGCCTTAAGCTAATACCACTGTATCATATTCCCTTTCTTGCTGTGCCATTACCATCAGGGAAGCAAACACACATTACAAATGTTACATTTATATTTACCAATGTCAATTCATTGTACAAGCCTACCTAATCAATCAATGTACAGTATATCCAAGTTGGTTACCACACTAAATAGCTGTTGATAAATATATTTATAATTGGATATTGATGTGTGTGGCCACTTTAACAGCACAAGGACCCAGATGGCTGAAGTACTTGCTTTAGTTCATCCTCTTGTTTATATGTTAATGCTATACATATGTTTTACAATAGGTACAGGCTGACTGGAGAAAAAAAATAACTTTAAGCCCCCCTTTCACACTAGCGGACCGTTCAGATGTTCAGACGCCTGTCAGTTTTTCAGGTGTATCTGAACGGATGCCCCATGCATCTCTATGGGACACCGGATGTCAGCGGAGACATGTCCGCTGACATCTGATCCGGTCCGTCATATCTGGATGGTTGGAAACCCTATTTTCCATCCGTCCAGCAGATAGGATCAGATGGGATCGGATGGGATCGGATGAGAACGGACAGGTGGTCTGTTCTCATCCGATTCCCCCATAGAGAACAGCGGGGACCTGACAGAGCTGCCATCCGCCTGCTCAGCGGGGGATCGGCGGATTGATCCCCTGCTGAGAAAAACGGAGTCCGCCGACAGACTCCCAAGTGTGAAAGGGGCCTAAAGGATAGTCAAAACCTAACTAAAGTTAAACCTGCTCTGTGCCACATTCTAAGCCTTATCTAGCTAACCCTGTAAAGCAAAAATCACTGTACTTACAAAATCACTGTACTTACCTATTCTGCAGCCAATCTGGTACCACGCTGAGCTGTCAATGGCAGCTTCAGCGTGGAAGTGGGTGCAGGAGAGGCACTCGATAACGGAAGCCCCATAGTAAGTCTATGGATGACATCACTTCCTATTCATTTCACAGCCGTTGTCGGTCCTATCCTGCACAGAACTTCCATCGCTGGAGACCGGACCGAATTGGGTGCAGAAGAGAAGTACAGCGATTTTTGCTTTACAGGGTTAGATAGATTAGGTTTAGAATGTGGCACAGAGCAGGTTTAGCGTTAGTTAGGTTTTGCCTGGACTTATCCTTTTAAAAGAAGATGAGACATGTATAAAGTATTTCTACTGCTTGTCGTGTTGCAGTTGGAGAGTCCCCCTTACTTCCTGTCTGGTAAAACATTTTCAGCAGGATAGGAAGTGATGGAAATCTCTCTAATGGAGCCAAGATAGCAGTAGCAACCCAGCGAGGGTTCTTCTAACCCTTTCTCACTTTATCCAAAACTAAGAAAAAATCTTTTAGCTAGACGTTCACTTTAACTTATGTGCCCTTTGATTTGCTTTAAGCCAATTGATGTCTTGGCCTTTTCTGGAACTTTGTGCTTACAGGTCTAAATTATTATTTTTTGCTAGAAAATTACTTAGAACCCCCAAACATTATATTTTTCTTTTAGCAGAGACTCTAGAGAATAAAATGGCGATTGTTGCAATATTTTATGTCCCACAGTAATTGCGGAGTGGTATTTCAAACGCAGTTTTTTTTTAAAAAAAAACTTTAATGAATTAAAAGAAAAAAAACACAATATTCACCCCAATTTTTAGTATAATGTAAAAGATGATGTTACGCCAAGTAAATAGATACCTAACATGTCATACTTTAAAATTGTGCACGTTCGTGGAATGGGGACAAATTACTGTACTTAAAAATCTCCATAGGCGATGTTTTAAATTTTACAGATTACCTGTTGTTAAAGAGTAGGTCTTGCACTAGAGTTATTGCTCTCACTCTACCGATCACCGTTTACATTTGCTTGTGCAACTTTAAAAAATAAATTTCTTCTTATTTATTTTACTCTTTATTTTGACACTGTTCCTTTACTTAAATTTTTTTTTTATCACTTTTATTCCTATTACAAAGAATGTAAAAGGATGACAGGTCCTATTTATTATTTTCAGAGGTCGCTCTGTTCCTCCAAGGGCATAGATGAGTGGCGGCCATCTTGGCTGCGCCTGTAGGACCACTTTTATCTTCGAGAGAATCTGCTATAGAAAAAAAACAATACCAGGGTTTAAGGCAGCTAGTTGCTGCCATACCACAAGTATTTAACTGCAAAGTAATTACGTATTTTTACTATGGGCTGGTCGGCAAGTTGCCTGCTTTCTACGGTAATATATCATAAAATGGCCAATTAAACTCTGATTTGTAATTTTTCTGTTTAATACTCCTTTGTGATTCCATGTTATGAAAAGCATAAATTACTGTTTTATTTCTGCAAAAGAGATACAATACCATTTGCAACTACAGAGATCATTATGAAAATGGCAAGGTCCTAACCAGTAAAATATCTGCCAATTATAAACAGCTTTACATGCATTGCTGCGTATAAATAATGCAGATAAAGTGTAATTGGCAATAGTAACTGCCGGTTTAATTAGTATATTATTTTTTCACAAAGCTGGTCAAATGACAAAGATATAACACAATGCTGGTTACATTTGCCCAGTATGTACACAATAAGGATCAGGGTGAGGTTAGATAAATCCTAGTTAGAGAGAGGTTGTCACATTGTATAAAAGTGGAGCCACCCGATTCAATCTTTCCAAGTATCAAGCTTGATTTTAAAGAGAATTGCACTATTAATAGAATTACAATATTTTATTTATCAGTTGCTTACATAGTAAGCAGTAAGTGCAAATAATAGTGGCTTTACTGGTCAATTAATCATAAAAAGTCATTTTTTACATATACAGTATAGTAGTCAATACATGAATGCATTTCAACTGAAAGCAGTAGAACAAACAAAAAATACATTAATGAAAAAACTGGGAGTTAGAAGGCAATTTTAAAGACAGACAATCACTAACGAATGTTCTTATATAAGATTTAGGGTTTGTTCACACTAAAACGCCTTGTGGGAGAGCCACGTTCTCCATCTGCAATGCCCTTGCGATCTTCTGCGGGGTCAGTTCAAGTTAACGACATCCCAAATGCAGGTCGCAAACACATTGCGTTTGCCCCCACCAGATTACATGCTACAAAAGTACCATGCGATGTGGTTGCATACACTACTTTTGTTGTGGTGTGGTGCAATTTCAGCCCATTCAAAATGAATAGGGCTGAAATTGCACTATACAGAACTGCATGTGAAGCGCACAGAAACCGGAAAGCGCTCCTCTGCGATTCACATGCAGCTCCACTTACTGTATACAATGGGGAAAATAATTATTTAATCCACTGCAGATTTTGTAAGTTTGCCCACTTACAAAGAAATGAAGGATCTATAATTTTTATCATAGGTATATTTTAAATGATAGAGACAGAACAAAAAATCCTGAAAAAACACGATCCAAATGTTATAAATTGAGTTGCAGTTCAGTCAGTAAAACAAGTATTTTATTCCCAAGCAAAACAGGACTTAGTACTTGGTGGAGAATCCCTTGTTGGCAACCACAGAGGTAAGGCATTTCTTGTAATTGGTTACCAGATTTGCACACATCTCAGGAGGGATTTTGGTCCACTCTTTTTTAGAGATCTTCTCTAAATCCTTAAGTTTTCTTGGCTGTCGCTTGGCAATTCAAAGTTTCAGCTCCCTTCATAGATTTTCTATAGGATTAAGACAGGCTAGGTCACTTCATGACCCTAAATGGCTTCTTCTTGAGCCACTCCTTTGTTGCCTTGGCGGTATGTTTTGGGTCAGTGTCATGCAGGAAGACCTATCAATGACCCATCTTTAGTTTTCTGGCTGTGGAAAGAAGGTTTTACAATACATGGCCCCGTCCATTGGCCCCTGAATATAGCAAAGTCGGACTGTACCTTTAGCAGAGAAACAGCCTCAAAGCATAATGTTTCCACCTCCATGCATGACTGTAGGGATGGTGTTCTTAGGGTCATAGTCAGCATTTTTCTTCATTCAAATACGGCGGTTCAAGTTAATACCAAAGAGCTCAATTTTGGTCTCCTCTGAGCACAGCACTTACTCCCAATCCTTCTCTGAATCATTTAGATATTCATTGGCAAACTTCAGACAGGCCTGTACGTATGCTTTCTTGAAGAGGGGAACCTTGCAGGCACTGCAGGATTTCAATCCATGGCGGCTTACTGTGTTACCAATGGTTTGTTTGGTGAATGGAGTCCCAATTTCCTTGAGATCATTCTCAAGCTCCTCCAGTGTAGTTCTGGGCTGATCCCTCACTTTTCTCATGATCATCTTTACAAGCACAAACATTTTTCTCATACGATACCAGAGTGTACGATTTTTTCGTTTAATCAGTACAGTTTTCGTCAGAGAACACAATACAAATACAATATAACACATTACATCCCTTCCAAATTTTTTTCTGTCGTACAAGAATTTTCTTAACTTTAGTAACCTCTTCATTTTCGATATGAAGACTAGCATGCAAAAAAAACAAACAAACAGACGATTGTCTATTCAACCCCCCCCCCCCATTGAAGGAAGGTTAAGACCCGAGCCACCGAGGAACCCCAAGAGACTCACACCACACAATGTACGTTTTCCACGTACGATTGTAGATCTTCCTAGAAGTAGATTTCCTAGCTTTCAACAGGGTAGGAATCGTAGACTCTTATAAACCCCTATCCTTCAGCACCTGGCGTTCAACAGCCAAGCCGTCAAAGTCAGCGACTGTAAAGCAGGTTGGAAGATCAGCCCTTGGGAAAGAAGATCCTCCCTAAAAGGAAGCTTCCAAGGAACATCGGCAACCAGCCGCACCAGTTCGACACACAAAGCCCAGGGAGGCCAGTCTAGAGCCACTAAGATGACCGGAATCCCTTCTGTCTCGATCCTGCATAGAAGTCTGGGCAGAAGCTCAGCCGATACTGACCCCACAGGGACACCAGTGTGTCTGTGGCATCCGCCAGATGTTCCCTTGACTTAGCTACAAACCTCCACACTTTTCTGTTGAGCCAAGACATCAACAGATCCACCTTGGGAGTGCCCCACCAAAAAAATGAGAAACACCTCCCGATGAAGGGACCGATCCCCGTGGTCCAACGCCTGCCGACTGAGATAATGCACGTGCCAATTTTCTACCCCGGGAATGTGCACGACAGAGAGGGCTGGAAAAAAACATTCGGCTCACCCTAGATAGCCGGCTACCTGCAGAGCTGCCAGGACACTTCTTGTGCCCCATTGATGATTGACATAAGCCACGGCCCTGGCATTGTCCGATTAAATGTGCAGTGGACAACCCTGAAGACGATCCTTCCAATGATCCAGACACAGTCTGATCGCTTAGAGTTCCAAGACATTGATCGGTAGTCCGGACTCTTCCAGCATCCAGATCACCTGAGCAGAATGCTTGCGGAGGACGCCTCCCCAGCCGGACAGGCTGGCATCTGTGGTGACCACTGTCCAATACAAGTGGAGGAAGGATGTTCCCAGCCGAAGCGCCGGAGAATGAAGCCACCATATCAAGGAGTTCCTCATTCCCCAACTCTGGCACTGATTTTCCAGAGACTGGGGAGTGCTGTCCCATTTAGCCAGAATCTCCCTTTGCAGGGACCTCGTATGCAACTGTGCAGACGGAACCGCCTCTAAGGTAGACACCATCAGGCCCAGCACCAGCATGCAAGTCCGGAGGGACGACAATCTGTTGGACAGCAGGAGGTGAATTGCAGCCTGCAATTTTTGAGTTTGTCCAGAGGAAGGAGCACTCTGGCTAAGGAAGAGTCCAGAGTCAGACCCAGATAGTCCAGCTTCGTGGACAGAACCAGAGCAGACTTCTGAACGTTCAGAATCCAGCTAAACTCCTGCAGAGTTCATATTGTGATCTCCAGGTTGTCCACCAGAGCAGAGGGAAACTCCACTCACAGAAGGAGATCGTCCAAGTAGCCCAGTGCCACTACCCCCCGTTGGCGTAGGAAGGTTAGCACCGGGGCTAACAGTTTTGGGAAGACCTGAGGAGCAGAGGAGAGACCAAAGGGTAACGCCACAAACTGATAATGCTCCACTCCCACAGCAAAGCGGAGAAAACGCTGGTGACGGGCACATATTGGAATGTCAAGGTAGGCATCCTTGATATTGAAAGAGGCGAGGAAATCCCCCTGACACAGGGATGCCACCACCGTTCGAATGGACTCCATTCTGAACTTATGTCGCACAAAGCAGTTTAGTGCCATGAGGTCCAGGATTGGACGCACTTTGCCTTCCTTCCTGGGGACTGTGAACAGGTTTGAGTAAAAACCCTGAAAACTTTCCAAAGTCGGAACCGGGACAATCACCCCTTGAAGGAACAGGTCTTATACCGTCCTAAACAGGCGGTCTGGGGACAGGCGCAAGTTGGAAGGAAAAAACCTTGCCTGGGGACAAGACTGAAACTCGACCAATTTACTTTCTAGACCTACTTGTCTTGCACTAGGGAAGTTCACGGGTCCGGAAACCAGCGAAGACGCCTCCCACCCCCGATACGGGGTGAGGGCGCACCTTCATGCTGAAGGAGCCTTGTCCATGGATCTGGAAAGAAGCCCGATCTTGGCTTGCCAGACCAGGTTAGTTTAGATCCTCCTGAAGAGGCCCAGAAAGGCTTTGAGCCCTTGTCAGTCGACCCTGAGGCACAAAAAAACTTCCTATGAGCTGAGAAGGAGGGCCCACTTCTACGACGAGGTTCATTGCCCTTAATAACCTGCGGAAGAAAAGCACTCTTTCCCCAGTGAGACCTTTAATGATGTCATCCAGGTTAGCTCCAAACGGGTGATCTCCTTGAAAAGGAAGATCAGTCAAGGCCTTTCTTGAAGTCTAATCCGCAGACCAGCACTTGAGCCAAAAGACACGCCGAAGGACCACTGCTAAAACAGAGAGGCGAGATATCAGGGGATCCGCATCCAAAGAGACATCACAGATAAACTGCAGCCCCTAGTCTAGCTAGTCCGCCAGCTCAACAAAGGCAGAGGTGAGCTGTTCCCCCTCCAGGTCACACCTTAAGAGCTTAGCTCACTCGGTCAGGTTTTGCGACACTAGGGCAATATGAACCAGCCAGAGTGTACATATGGTGGGGCACAGCCTCCGCCTTCCGGTCAACGGGATCCTTAAAGGCCGGGGACTCTTCAACCGGAATCATGGTTGCCTTGTTTAATCTAGAAACTGAAGGGTCCACCACCAGCGGCACAGTACACTTTTTAATAAGGGACTACTTATAAGGGTAACGCCTAGGAAAGTGCTTAGGGACCCCACTTGGACACTTTGGTCGTCCCTACTCTTTAGAGACAATTCTGTCAAAATAGGAAGGGAAAGGAAACACCTTTGTCGCTCTGGATGGCTTGTGAGTGCCAAAGGGTAGCTGCGCCTCGGTCACAGCTTCAGCTGCATCCTCCATCTTCAGGGTCTCACGGACAGATACAATCAGTGCATCTGCCAGTGCCTTTCCGTGCGCTGTCGCAGACGTGGAGGAATCATTCTCCCTATCAGAGGTTTATGTGTGCGTTGTTGCAGACCCAGTAGGGTGACCCACGTCTGCGGCGGCCAAATCAGATTCAGGATCTGATGAGACAGATGAGGCAGGGGAAGACAAGGGGCACTTTTTTCTAGCCCATCACCCACAAGCCATTTCCACTCGGGACACAAGGGACTCGAGGACCTCTGTCAGTGCATGGATGAATGGATGGTTGGGACCTGGAGAGCCCCGCAGCCCCAGAGAGGGGATCAGGTTGGGAAATGTGCACCAAAGACTCCAAGACTCACCAGGGGAACCCCACAGGAAAGTTTAAAACACCGCCAATGGACAACCCCCACCATGCTGTCAGCATCACCTGGTCGCCAGGCACAAAGCATCAGCGATCCTCAGCAGAGAGGGAGAGGACCCCACCAGACTCCCCACCCACAGGAATAAGCCCCTACAGCCACCAGGATAATCTGCGCTACACAGGCGGCGATCAGGAAGTAAAATGATCCAGGAGTCAGCAGCAGAGGGTGAGGAGGGGCTCCCACCTCCGAAATCACCGTCCACAGGGCTTCATTGTCATGGCCGTCGCTATTTTCAATGGTGAACCACAGCAAAATGCCCGCCGGACTACACAAACATGGTCACCGTGTATAGAACACACAGGCTACAACAAAATAGTGGCCCCCACAAGGCATACAGGGACCCAGGATTGGGAGACCAGGCCTCAAGGACAGATCCAGGCAGGCCGGAGCCCCCACCAGGTACAACTCCCTCCGCACAGTTGATCGTCCAGTCGCCAGCGGCGCACCCCTCCCCCCGGCCCCCATCGGCAGTCAGCGCCCTACCCCCGGCCCAGGAAAGTGGCCAGAACACCAAAACAGCCCCAGCGTATGTGGAAGGGCAGGATGAGGGACTCGCCCGGGGGGAGGAGTGCCTGCTGGAAAGAGGGGAACCCAGGGGTCTGACTGTCGAAAGGAGCAGCCCACGTCCACCCCAAAACCCTCCAGGGGGCGAGGGGGGAACACTACTCACCATACCAGAAACCAGGCCGGCACCTCTCCAGACAGAACCCCTCTTCATCAAAATGGGGGGGCTGTTGGCCAGGAGGAACGCTGCGACTTGGGCCAAGCCCCGGTCATATGCGACCTTGCGGGTCGCTTAACTTGCAGGTCACCCCCGTCTAGTGGGGCTATGTCGCGACTGACCTAGCCTGGAGCTAAGCTTGCTGGCCAGACTGGGGTGACCACTGGTTGATTGTAGATCTCACAGGAAAAATCCAGGAGGTAAAAATTTCCTATCTAAAAAATGTTGCCAGGACCAAAGATCCCAGCGAGAAACTAGGTCCTTACTCCTGACTAGGCAGAAAAAAACTGACTGGCTATAGCAGAGAGAGGGAGTATACCCCCTGGGACTGCCCATGGGTGTAGCCAGAATTTTTTTCTGCCTAGTGTCCTACTCCCTTAGGGGGCAGTATAACCCAATCATGAATACCAGGAGCAGTGTCCGTCAATGAACGAAAGAGAAAATTCCCCCTCCACACCGAGTGTGTGGATGATGAAGTCTGCGGTTTTTTTTTTTTCTGTTTTTTGTTTTTTTTTCAAATGAAAAGAAAATAAAATAATATACAATAATATACGGGCTGAACTAGAGTGAATTTTCATTTACATTGTAAGATATATAGGCATTTAAAGGCCAGGGCCAGATTATTATCACAAGCCTGTTTGGGGATATTAACCATTTGCCGACCGCCTCCTATACATTTACTGCGGCACGCAGCCGTTTACAGGCAAAGTGACGTAGTACTACGTCGCTTGCCAAAGAGCCTGTAGGCTTCCACCCCCGCTCGTTCCCTGCCTAGCCAGCGCATGTGACCGGCGGCTCCGATGTCCGCTGGCCACTCGCAATCTCCCTCAGGAGTGGGAGAAAGACAGACAGTTGATGTAAACACAACCGTCTGTCATTCTCCCTGAAGTAATGACAGAGGCTATGCGATCCTGCTATGTAGGACCGTATGTCTCTGTGATTACTTCACTAGCCACGCCCCCTAACAGTTAGAATCACGCCCCTAGGGACACACTTAACCCCTTGATCACCAATAAAGTTAACCCCTTCCCTGCCAATGTCATTTTTACAGTAACAGTGCATATTTATAGCACTGATACTGTAGTAATGTCACTGGTAACCCCAAAAGTGTCAAAAATGTCAGTCAGGGGTACCGATCTGTCCACCACAATGTCGCAGTACTGCAAAAAAAAAAAAAAAAATCGCAGATCGCTGCCATTACTAGTTAAAAAAAAAAAAAAAACAATAAAAATGACATAAATCTTTCCCATAGTTAGTAAATGCAATAACTTTTGTGCAAACCAATCAAAATATACTTATTGTGATTTTTTTTTACCAAAAAGATCTAGCAGACCAGATTTTGATTTTTAAATTTTTTTGAGGATTTCATATAAAAAAATTTGAAAATATTGTTATTTTTTCAAAATTGTCGCTCTTTTTTTTGTTTATAGCGCAAAAAATAAAAATTGCACAGGTGATCAAATACCACCAAAAGAAAGTTCTGTTTGTGGGAAAAAAAGGACGTCAATTTCGTTTGGGTACAGCGTCGCACGACCGCACAATCGTCCGTTAAATTCGAACAGTGCCGAATCGCAAAATAGGGCCTGGTCTTTGAGCAGCCAAATCCTCCGGGGCTTAAGTGGTTAAGTAACTCTTTTACTTGATTCCTGGTCCTGACCTGATTTAGAATATTGTCATCATGTGTATATAAATTTATATTACATGACTATTTCTACTGATGGGAAGAAATTGGGCCCAATAATTATACAGGAAAAAGCTGTCTCTTTAGCTGGCAATACATTGTTAGAATTTTGGCCTATCCAGGGGATTTTAACAGGAATTCTAACGGTGGGTGGATCTGCTGGCTCAGCAAAAGTAAATTAAAGGATCATTCAGCTGCAGGCATTGTTCAGCTATTCTGATAGCCAGCCCTACTGGCTGTCAGTATACAATGGCCTGGCAGGGGGGATTTATCATTTCATGCCATTGGTGTAAATGTAGCCCACAGGCTGTAAAAAAGAAATCTATTAGTGGATGGTTTGCCTAAGCCCCGTACACACGTACTGATCATCGGCCGAACGATCGGCCGTCTTTTTCCAGGGCTGTCGTGTCTGTTGAAAACTGCAAAAGACTGCACACGAATTTTGTCGGCCAACAACAGCCGACTGCAGAAGTGATGTCATGTGATGGTTAACTTTCCTTGTCTTTTTTCTTTTCTGAGCATGCCCAGTCTTGCAAATCTGCTGTCTGTCGGTCGAAATCTGTACTGACTGGAGACCGTTCTGGTGTTGGACAAAAAAAATTTAATGCCTGCACGACAGATTCTGTTCGGCCGAAAATGCGCTGTCGGCTGTCGGAAGCATCATACTAACAAGCCTACAATCGGCCGATCGGTCGTCGGCCGAATATTTACAGCTGACAATCGCTACGTGTGTACGGGGCTTTATGCCTACTGTGTCTAATGGTAAATCCAGCTCTGACAGAGGTAAATTTGCACTGTGAAATGCAAGCAATTTCCAGCAGATATCAATGTGATTTTATGGGCTGCAAGTCGATATGAAAGCTGAACTCCAGGAAGCATAACAATTCTCCCTTGTACTGGGGCTACAGGTTACCTGCTCATTTATGCTTAGGGGACCAGGTAAACCAGTTCTGCTTATATGATCCTCTGCTCTTGTAGCCTCTGTCTGCCCAGGGAGTGGAGGATTGGATAGGTAAATGTGCTTTTACAGTCCCATAGACTCAACCCTTGCAGTTAAAGTAAAACCCCCACCCCACCGCAAGAAATAATTTTTAGGTTTCCTTAATTTGAGCTGTAACAATCACCATGTACCTCAGCCTTTCAGAAAGAACAATATGTGTAGGCACCTCAAAGTATCAACCATCAAGCTATTTATAAACATTGTTTCTCTTCTTGTTACATTTAGTGACAGGTTCACTTTAACAATGTTAATGTCAGTATAATGTATCACACTTAACTTGGCTAACCCACCTTGTTACTGTGATGACTACAGTTAACCTAAAAGCCAAGTGGGATTAAAGAGCAGATGGAATTAAAAACACCTACGCACTAAGCAATCTTCTAAAACCTGGTGAAATGAAGCCCTGGGCAGGCTAGTATAAGAAGCCGATTAGCCATAGAAACAACAAGTCAGTAAACAGCCGCTGTGTGTTTAAAACCATGATGTCAGTTCATGTATACCACTCACTGACAGGCAAACATAGGAGAATCATAGGAGCTCCAAGCAGATTAGACCACTAAATTAAAAGAATTATGATAATTCATTATTTACCCTTCCATATATTACAGCTTAATGCTTCTCTCTATCCAAAACTGATTTCATACATGCTACAGAGCTGGATTACACATCAGCTTTTTATGCCCATCAGATAGTGAGATCCGCTTCCTACAGTTCTCAGATCTGCTTCCCCCACACTGGAGTCTCACTTCTCTTCTTGCAGCAGATGGAGTGTAAAGCTGGAGCTGGCTGAATTTCCATCCCCGTGTACTCCTCTCTGTTCAATAGAAGCAAAGCCGGTCTACCAACCGGCTTCTGTCAAACGGTCCTGCTGAAAAACCAGCATTCGATCCGCCGCTGCAGCCAATGACTGAAGCACTGATCAGTGCATTCTAAAAGGAGGGTAGGCCCCTTCTGTCAGAATACAATAAAGCAGTGGGGGAGTTTCCTGCACCTACATTACTTGTGTCGATGCGGGATTCTGAGTTTTTTCCTTCAGCCTCAAGGTCAATATCGGGACAGGTTTATCCAGTACCTATGGCAAGGACGCAGATCTGGGTCCCCACCCGTCTCTTAATTCATGCTGTAGAATGGGTACTTGTCCTTGGCTAATTCTCTGCACCCTTGTTCTTGCTGTGCATGGTTGGCATGGAGTGTGGTCTGCATATATGTGGCCAATTGTTTACATTCTAGTTGCACATGCACAGAGTGCTTTTGTATCAGCTGTGAGATAGGGTGGAGAGTGGACATGTTGGAACACAGTGAGATAGCAGTAGCTGTGAAGGCAGACATGATCTGCAGCCTAATGGTTGCTAGACACTGATCTGGAGATTGCGTGTGATGCTGTGCCCTAGGCAGCTGTCCCTACTGCCCACTACTACTCTGCTCAAGGTGTATACCCCGCTTTACTCATTCTGTATTGTCCAAAATAAGGAAATAAATGTAAATCAGCCCCTTTTTGGTCTCTGGAGATTTCAGGAGTAATGACACGATACCTAAAGCTGCCAAACACTGTTCATTTTTTTTTTCTTTCAGCCACCAGGCTAGAGTTTAGAGCTTATAAAACAACTCTTATAAGGCTACATTTACAAGGGAAACCAGGGGTAGATAATTTGCTGCGTTTAGAGGCAGTTAAATGACATCTCTGGACTTAGCAACACTTATGTTGTGCTATGGCAGCAAACAAATTAGCTGCTGCTACAAATCTGAGAGCTACTTGTTGTTTCCATAAAGTGTGTGCAGGCAGCATTTAGAGCCGGCAGCAAGGACCTACAGATTCTTGTTAGCGGCGGCCCCTGTGTGGCTGTGTGAATGCCGTCTAACTGGAAAAGAAGGCCATTTTGCTGAAGCCCAGAGCCCCTGAACAACAGTAAATCTTTAGGCTGTCAGCAGATCGGCCTCTAGTGGCTCTGATTTTCAGCACAAAGCCAAAAATAGAGAGCAACTGAGCATGTGCAGAGCAGGGCTAGACAGTGTATCACTGAATTTCTAACAGTATAGACACTTATTTTTAGTCTTTTATATTCAAAAGGGGCCAGCCTGAAGTGATTTATCAGGACCTAAATTTCTGACTTAAGTTCCACTTTAAAATGTAAGCTCAAAAACAACGTATTGCAGCTTACAAGTCCTTGGATGCAGTTACTGCATTTGTTTTCTTTATCAGGATCTTTTCCTTTGTTTTTCTCTGGGAATCCTGTGAATAACATACTTCCTGTTCCTTTATGTCTAGACATTTCTCCACTGTACCTCTGGGGATCATGGACTGTACATGGACTGTACTTCAAACATATCTACCATTCAAAACTATATAAACTCCATGGTTCTTTGTGCTTTCTTTAATGTTAGGTTCACACCTTAGCATTTTTGCAGCTCACCATTCAAATGAATTGGGGTGCCATGCCTGCATTTCCACAAAAAAAAAAAGAAAAATAGGGTGTATGCACCTTTTCAAAAATGCAGCCACAGGGAAATTGCACTGTCTTTTTGACCATGCGATTTCCCTGTGATTCCCGCACCGCAAACGTGCTGCGGAGTGGGATAAAAGTGGGTGCCATTCAGAACAAATGGCAGCCCTGCGGGTCTCTTAAGAGCAATGCATTTTCACTGCGGGTGGTTGCAGGTGCAGGAATTGTTGTGATTCCCATACCCACAGCCACACTCATAGGTGTGAACCTAGCGTTAAGATCACAAGATGTAACAAGGATACTTCATTTCTGGTAAGATCAGCAAGTATTTTCTTTTCTTGGTTAAAATGTTCTTAGCCTAAAAACAGAAAATGAATGCAACCACTACATTTACGGACTAATAGGCTGCAATATGTTACTTTTTTGTTTTTTTGGGTATAGATATGCTTTTACAGCAGTAGAGATTTTTTGCCTTTCCAGAGAGGGCTGTGCTGTGTGCAAATTTCAGAACTGGATGGAAAAACATGTAAATCATTAGCAGGTAAAACAGCCCCCTATATTAACCATTGAATGTAGCCATTTGCCTGCAGTTCAGTTATAAATATATATTTTAAGGAACAAAAAAAAATTCTTCATCTTTGAACATTTTGACAAGAAAATATAAAAAAAAAATAATTGAACATACACTTTGCTAAGCGCACATTTGCCTAGTAAGGCAAAGAGTCTTTATTTTTCTATGTGTTTAGCTGAAAACTAGAGCCATGCAAGCACAGGAAGAACATGCAAACCTCATGCACAGATCTCCAGTGTGGTCTGAACTCAGGATACTAGCACTGCCGCTGTGATCTATTAAAGTAGAACTATGGGCAAAACTTTTTCTGTCATTTTCGAGTAAGAGAAGGTTATAACCCGTCAGATTTTTTTTTTTTTTTGCCATTCCTACACCTCCTGCCCCATAGCCAAACAGGAAGTGAGAGGAAACCCCTTGCAAATTAAGGGAGTTTCTTCGGGACCCCCCAGGTCACCAGAACTAGTGTCCCTATTGGAAGAATTCTCCTTATTACTTTTCTGGGGACAAACCACAATTTGGGATTTTCTTTTACTTTCAATATAAACAGTTAGCAATAAAAATTGACAGGGGTTCTAATCCACTTCCACTCTATCCAAAACTAGAAAAAAGTATATTGCCGATATTGCAGATATTTTTGTGACGTCATTCTGCCTTCTTAGGCTGCCTCCCTCACCTTGGACAGCCTCGCCTGGAGTCGGGACTAGTCTCGCGGGAGTGTATCACAGCCATACACCCACCCACAGCATCCTGGTGCCAGCCAGCCACCCACATCCACAGGCCCTGTACCAGCCAGCCAGCTACATGCACTGTACCAGCGAGCCACCCACAGCCCCTGTGCCAGCCAGCCACCCACCACAGGGTGCCAGACAGCCAGCCACCCACCCACCACAGGGTGCCAGACAGCCAGCCACCCACAGGCCCTGTACCAGCCAGCCAGCCACCCACAGGCCCTGTACCAGCCAGCCACTCACAGCCCCTGTGCCAGCCAGCCACCCACCACAGGGTGCCAGACAGCCAGCCACCTACCCACCACAGGGTGCCAGACAGCCAGCCACCCACAGACAGGGTGCCAGACAGCCAGCCACCCACAGGCCCTGTACCAGCCAGCCACAGGCACTGTACCAGCCAGCCGCCCACAGGCCCTGTACCAGCCAGCCACCCACAGCCCCTGTGCCAGCCACCCACCTACCACCGTGTGCCAGTCAGCCAGCCACCCACCACAGGGTGCCAGCCAGCCAGCCACCCACCACAGGGTGTCAGCAAGCCAGCCACTAAGCATTAAACAAAAATTACCATGTTCAGTACCATTTTATGTCAAAACTTTAAATGTACAAAATAGCGGCCCATATCGGCCGATACCGATATGTTGTGACCAAAATATCGGTATCGGCCCTGAAAAAAACATATCGGTCTATCCCTACTTAAAACAACTAAATAAATACAAACTGTGGCAAAACAACAACATAAAGGTTTTTTTATTACTAATGTCACAAAGGCATTAAAATGCACACAGTATATAAATGATAAAAGAAAGCCTACAAATCCAGAATGCAAATGCTGAAGGATTAGATGTACAATGTGAACACATAAAGAGAAAGGGTCAGTCTTGGTCATGGGAAAATAGGAAAAGGATGCAATAAAACATGAGGACAAACATTACAATTTATTTGATGGTGTGTCCTGTAATCTGCAAACATTGATTGCATTGTAGTAGCTAATGTCTCATCAGTAATCTTTTCTTTTAACTGATTTGGGAAATACAATAAAGATAAGCAACAAGTCAACCTTGTGTCTGATTACACTGCAAAAATGTGTCATGAGATGGTAACCAAAAAAACACTTTTACCAATTGGCAGTTCTAACCACAGTCACAGACCCTACGCTTATTAGGCTGGCACAGTACTGTCCATAGGTTCATTTTCTGGTTCAGGAATGAACATGTAAAGCTTTAAAATCATCAGCCTTTGACCATTCACCTACAGGCTTGCAATGCCAATAAGGCCTCTTGCACACGATACTCCTGTTTGAGCATCTCCTTTTTCAGCTGCGTAATTTTTGTCTTATTAAAATGCGCGCAATTGTGCGCATTTTCGTGCATATGCGTTTGCGCAAATTCACGCCTCTGAATATGCACGTTTTTTTGTTTCAGATCAACAGTATGATCATGTGCGTTCATTTGATCGCATTTGTGTGTATTAGCGCAAATGCACGCATGAGGCGTAAATTACTGTCCAAAAATGCAGATTTTTCTATTTTGTTCTTACTGAAAAATACGCGGCACTCATTTACGCGCCTGTGTGCATTGGCAGATTAGAATGAATGGGCTGTATTTTAGCTCATAATAAAAAAGCTGTACTGCGCATTTTTAAGCTGCAGTGTGCAAGGGGCCTAAGGCAATTAACTAGAAATACTAGCTCATTACAGAAGAGTTTTTGGATACATTTTATTAGAGCATTGTCTGCAGACTCTCACCTTACCAAATATCAAAATGTTAAACAAGAATCACTATACACATTATAATTTGACAATAAAATTGTTGTACAACTTTAGATTTACCAAAACTGTGTAAAATGAGAGCCTAATCTAACCAATCAATTTGCTTCTATTCATGCAGGCCCTTGCACTGCATAGTTGATGGTAGAGGAGATTGTAATGTGTGTGGTGAGCTTTACACTCCGGAAATAGATAGATATTAATAGGAGTATTTGTAGTCTGTCTTGTTCATATTACAATACAGCTTTGACAAGGAATCTAGGATATCTCAAATCTTTTTGTTAGTATTCATATCTGCATATAAAATGAGCTCTTCATATTGCAGTTAGCATAATATTTTTAAACAATGATCATCTTTCATCAACATCTGCCGTGACACATTTCATGGTAATTTTAAAGTGACTGAGTTACCTATTTTGCTATAAAAAGGCTGGTGGAAGGCCTCCCAGCATCATAGAAGAAATCTAACTGAATGTGACAAAAGCCAGTACAGCAGGGACTAGTCGAGGTCCATTCATCAACTAGGGCACAAGCAGCCTGTCTAATTTTTTAAATGCGATCACAGCCAACGGCTATAGTCACTAGCAGTAACCATTGTGTTCTGTCGCTCGGGAAGGCTCTGTCCGGCAGAACAGAATAGCGCTGCAGGAAAGATTCCCCCATCAACACTAATCCAGTGTTAATCTAAAATAATGATTTTAGTCTACTAAAATACGACTAAAACTAAAACAATTCAGATGACTAAAATACGACTAAAACTAAAATGACATTTTAGTCAAAAGACTATGACTAAAACTAAATTGAAATTTGACGACAAAATTAACACTGTTTATATATGACAACGGCTAAATCTGTGTCTTTAGTGCATGTGCAAACCTTAATAACAGAAATAACACATTATTAGATTTTTACTCCAGGAGTATATAATGAGTTTGGCAATTCTAGAATGCTTAAATAATGCATTACCATTTAACTAAACCCATTAGATTTGAGTCGTCTAAAATTATTTTAGTCAACTAAAATGTACTGAAGATTTAATCAACTTAAATACTGACTGTGTTGATGGGGGAATCTAGTGTTAGTTTATACTATTTTAGTCTACTAAAATACGACTAAAACTAAAACAATTCAGATGACTAAAATACGACTAAAACTAAAATGGCATTTTAGCCAAAAGACTATGACTAAATGGAAATTTGATGTCAAAATTAACATTGGAGGAATCGAGTGATTTTTTTTTTTCCTTCTACCCATGGTGGAAGAGAAGAAAATTGCATAATTGATGGCCAGCTCAAGTAGTACTAGTTGTACCAAGACCTGAAAGAGAACTCACAAATGCAGTTCTTTGTTGAATAGGTTCATGCATGTCTATAAAAAACTGTAAGCTTTTCTTTGATAATGATGCTTTTTAAGGTTTGTGTTGATGGACAACGGCGGTGGTATCATTCAGACCTATACTTGACCTGCAATTGACATCCTTGCAACCTATGTTCATCTTCCTTCTAAGCTGCATCCACCTGCTTCAAGCTGATTTTACATTCCTGCTGACTAATATGGGAGAGAAGCAGTTCTGAACAAAAAAAGCCTGTCGATTTTTCAGCCATTAACCTCAAATAAAACTAATACAACTCTCAACAGTAATGATCTCTCATGCTAATGCATAAGTGTGTACTAAGCTCATGTGTACTCAAACATTGTACTACTGGCATTCCCTACCAATCTAAGTAAATCAGGCCCTAAACATATTTACATGTATATACAGTATATATAAATAAGCAAAACCATGTTTCCATTTATCCTGCGTCATTCTCCTTTACATGATACATGTAGGACTGATTCACACCAGAATGCAGTGCAGGAAAGGCACATTCTGTGCAAGTTTTCTGCACAGCAGGTGAACATGCTGCCCTTACAATCTGCATGCAGGTGCCAATGTAGTGGTGATAGCACCCCAAATGCAAACTGCAAGCACAGTAAGTTTAGGGGGAACCAAATCAAATGGTACTGCAGTATCAAGAGGTTTGGTGCCTGCACTACTTTTTCTGCGGTCCAGTGTGCTTTGCAACCCATTCAAATGAATCGGCTGTCAAAACACACTGCATGGGAACAAGTGGGAATCATATGGGAATGTGCACATTCCAGTGTGACCCAACCCTAACAGGGGATTATCTAACATGGAGGAGAAATTCTGAACACGAAACCAGGGAGTAGAAAGCCCCGTATAGACAAATGAAGCTGGTAGGTCATCTGACTTTTTGGCGTTCTCTAAAAAGTGAAATACAAGTTCTAGCTAAACTGACCCTTTAAACCAATCTAATAAAATAGGCACAGCTGTTTGAGAAGCATTCGTTTTCAGACTAGGTAAGCTTTATCACACCCAAAAACATATACCCAATAACACAGTGGGAAGGTGTTCTGTTGTTTAGAGTAGTGATCGACCGATATCATTTTTTTAATGCCAATACTGATACCGATATATTGGTCATCGGATATCGGTATCGGACGATATCTGCCGATTTTTTCGGACATGTAAAAAAACATTTTTTTTTTTTTCCAAAAGGTACTGTTGTGGAGGGATCCCAAACCCCTCCTCGGCCAAGTTTGGCTGTTTTGAATGCTGTCAGTTTTTTTAATTTGGCGCCGAGTATCCGGAAGTGATGTTATGACATCACTTCCGGGTTTTTTACATGGAGACCCGAACAGAGCTGAATGCGGCTTTGATCGGGTCTTCGGCAGCAGTGGAGGTAGGATGCCCTGGTCTCCCGGTGGGGTGGGAGACCCGGTCGAGCCGAGGAAGGCGGCGGGAGGGGGGACGTCCCTTCCCGCTCCTTGTAATGACAGCCGAACGGCTTCTCAGCCACATCAGCTGTCATTACAAGACAGCCGATCTTACGCTGGTATCGGGGTCATGCCTCTAGCTCTAGATTTCCCTAATCATAGGCAATATCTGTAAATCAAAAGGCCGATTCCGATATATCGGGGAAAGTGCACATCGGCGCCCGATATATCGGCATTGCCGATAATCGGTCGATCCCTAGTTTACAGATGAACTGGTCAGGACTGATAACACTGCTTGAGAGTTTATTTCAGCAGACACAGAGCACACAAAGTCAAAAACTCACTGGATTTCATGTAGAACCAAGAGGCATTGTTTTAAAAAAATTGAATTGTACACTTAACATACTAAAAGGTTTTAGAAAAAAAGTCAATATCCCATCAAAAGTAGCTTGTGTAAAATACAAGCCAAAAAAACCTTCCCTGAAAAATACCATCAAACTTCCTGAATGAAATTCCAGAAAATGGACTAACCAATTTAGGACATGGAGAAACTTGATACCCCACATTACCCTTTCCTTTATGACGCAATGAAAGTCCTTCAAGCAAAAGTACATTCAAGGGCAGTGAGATTACAGTCCGAGGAAAAAGCTTTGAACAAAGCCAACAGAAGGGGAAATGCTGGAAACGGTATTGGAAAATTATATTTACCTCTTAGTCATACCCTGCTTTTTTAAAGCAGAGTTCTAAAGATAAATGGGCCTATATATGAGGAAAAAGGTCCATATATCACCCTATTTATCATCCCCTAGTTAAAACATGTAGTTATCTCTTGCTGTCGGGAGTGTGACCAACTGAACGAGCGACGGTTTTGTTTCCATGGAATTCAGCTTTACCAAACAGTCAACAAGGAAAATCCTTGTGGTGGCAAGAAATATTTTTAGAAAATGCAATTAGTAAGTATAAAATATAGGCCTATATAAAAGACGCAAAAGTCGAAATGTCATACATTTCAACATGTCTCATTTTACCCAGAAGACACTGATCTCCTCCTGTTACTCCCTCGTGTTCTACATTTGCAGTAGCTTGTGGTAAAAGCTTCAAGGCACAATGACCTTATTCTCTAATCCTGGAAATGTATATTATACCAGCCTTCATATTACTATTTTTTAAATGCTATATACCAGGGGTGGGGAACCTTTTTGGCTGAGAGAGCCATGAACACCACATATTTTCAAATGTAATTCCGTGAGAGCCATACACTATATTTCAGGGGTCGGGAACCTTTATTTAAGATGCTGAAACAATCTGTTATGTTGCAGATCTCTGACAATTGTGTCTTCTTTTGTGTTGAGTAACTAAAAGATCCAGCATGCCAAAGCTTCTGACACTTCTTGTAAATTTGGGCAATCTTTGGCTTCAGCACTTTCTAGAAACACACAGTCCTTCAACAAGTTCTGTGCAGAGGCATGCTGAAACATTGTGGTTATGCTGCAACTTGTAGTTCCTCAGCAGCTGCTTCTACTCCCTGACGTCCTGCTCACATCCTCCTAGTTTTAGCTTTGCTAGAGGATAGGAATGTCAAAAACTGCCACAGGGTATCATGAGAAAGCCTGCAGGAGCTTGGCAAGGAAGGTGCATTTGATTACCTTGTGGACCACTGTCATTGTGTTCCTTCCTTCTGCCAGTGACTCCCTGCATGTCCCCCTCACCTTAGAGTCTGTTCTGTTGTCAGCAGGGAGGAAGGGAAGGCGGGAGCTATCTGCCGGCACACACTCACTGTTAACAGGACTCGGAGGAAGAAAGTTGGTCCGGAGCTGCTGAGCAGCAGGTGGCTGAAAAGGCTGTGCTGAGCCGGCAGCTATGTGAGCGCGCGCTGGTGATGGTCACCTACGCATGCGCCACCCACGTTACATTACTGGACATGTTCGCCAAATCACAGGGCGCCCGCCGGCCATTCTGAGCAGGAAGATCATGGCGGCTGGAGCGCAGGGAGAGATATTAGCGCGGCTCACGTCTGGACATGCCCCCCTATATTAAAGATTTGTCTTTTTGTCTGCGAGCCAAATGCAGCCATCAAAAGAGCCACATCTGGCTCACGAGCCATAGGTTCCCGACCCCTGCTATATACTAATGCACACACTCAAAATACAGTCGACTAATGACATTACATAATCTGCCATCACAGTCTCATGTCTCTAAAACCAATCTCTGTCACTGTCCTTATTTGTTCATATTGCAGTTCAGTGTCTGCAGGATCAGTCTGCTGTTTCACACCTGGGTCCCTTTCTGTTCAACTGTGCAGCTGCTTTCAACCTTTCCAGAAACCTGCCTAGGATTTTTGCAGTATGAGTGTTTAGAAGTTCCTTCATTCCCTCTGATTCGTAGCGAGAAGCGGTGCTGGACACTTGTTCCAAGGTCATGTCTGGGGAAAGCTATTTAAACCTAATAAGCGCACTTGGAAGTTGCCTGAGCAAAGAAATCCCTGTTTCTACTTGCCCTGATTTATTTTCTGTTTGTCTTGCCTGCTGATTTTGTACCACTCTTCGACTTTGCCTGCTGTCAGCTGTTGCCAGTTTGAGTGTAAGCAAGGGCCGCAACTTGGAAGCTGTCCGCAACAAAGTCCATCATCCCTTGTGGCATGCTCTAGTAAATGCCAGGCAGTTTCCTAGACCTAGAGTCTCACCCCCTCTTTAAGGCCTGCATTCACCTAGCAACACAGAGGTTCCACTATGTCCATGACATCTGCCAGTAGGCTATGTCCAACAGTCCAAACAAATGGCAACCACCCCATCCTATAACTGGCTACTGGCTAGGCTATGTCCCCAAATTATATTATTGTTGGGCGGTGGCGTAACTAGAACCTTCAGGGCCCCGGTGCAAGAAACTATAAAGGGCCCCCCTGACACCTGGCCGGGACCCTTTCCTCCGAGCCCAGTGGTGGAACACCAAGGCCCTTATAGTCCCTGTAGTTCAGCGGTCACAAACCAGGGAACATTTGGTGGTCCCCAGGGGTTCTCCCGCAAATCAACACTGTGGCAGGTGTATACCACCCAATGTTGTTTCCAGTTTTGCTCTCAATGTGTGCCGACAGTCAATACTGTCACACTGCGTATTGATACCTGATGCCTCCACTGTAGTTCTAGCTCTGGTGAACTCAAAGGGAGGCACCGAGAGTAATGCATAGAGTGGGTGGTGAAGAAGGAGGGAACTTCCAATGGCAGCGCTGATCATAGACTGTGGGAGGGAGCACGGAGGTCGAGCACATGGCTGGATAAGGTGGTTAAATCCAATGATGAGTATGTGTAAGGCCTGCAAAGTAGTGATGTACAGTGCGAGGTGGGGGGGTTGGGGGGAGAAAGCCACAGCATTCTGTGTATAAGGCAGCAGTGTGATCAAGGAGAAGGGGGGGGGGGGGGGTAGAGAGCGGGAGCATTGTGTCTGTAAAGCAGCAGTGTGATCCAGGGGAAGGGGGGCGGAGGGCCTAACATGCCCACTATCATTGAAAGCTGCCAGCAACAATGTAAGGCTGACGTATTTTGTTAGTGCTAACTCTTAAAAGGGGTTTTTAGGGATATATATATATATATATATATACTTTGTACATACAGTATATACACACACACTATTTATTGTTACTAATTATGATCTTCAGTTGACTGGCTTGCTGGTTCAAAGAAGCTTCAGTACCTTCTACATATAGCAAGATGAGTCCACTGCATCATTTATATAGTTTATAATGTTTAATGTTTGCCTTTCTTATTTATGGTAATTTCATGCACTGAAATGGTTTGGAGATATGTTGTAAAGGCATTTATTCATGCTGCCAACTTTCCCATAATAGTTATCTACTTGAATCCTGTTTGGGCAGGATAAAAGATACAAACATCTCAGAGCCACATCAGCATACGTTTGTGACTTTTAAACAACCATCTATTGTCCCTCTAAAAACATGGATTGTTGGCACCTGCCTAAATTACACGTTTGCAGAAAAAAAGGCGGTATGGTCCAGTTCAAAAGAACCCTACAACCAGAAGCTGGTTGAACGGCATCTGAAGAGGCATGACCAAAAAAGGTCTGCCAATCGGCATCTGACTGGTGTGTCTTATTAGTATAGATCTCCTCCCGAGCTCTTGAGTTTTTTTTGTTCAGCCCGCTGGGGTGAATGAAGAAAAAAAAATGATAGAGTGTACTAGGCTTTAGGAGTCTGCATACTTGTTATAGGGTTGTCATCTGAACTGCAGAGGAGTTTACATGCCGCAATTGCGATGCTTCGCACCCACGGCAAAGTATACCTGATGTGTAGTGAACAGCGGCTAGCAAGTCCACTGAATGCTACACACCATGGAAGCACCATTAACGCCCGCAACTGTGTGCAAAGCGTCAAAGCGCTTCCTCGTGGCCTGTTAGTAGCCTCTGAAGCACAAATCGGTCAATAATCAGTTACATACCAAATAAAAAATCCACAGTTGTCAGTGCATGTGTTTCTTTAGACCCAAGTACTGCACAAACATCAGATCAACAGTCAAGCATCAAGAATCATATACAGTCCTATAGCAATGACCTATTACAGATGGTAGGTACTAAGACCAAAAGTCTGGATTTTATAGTGTTAAATGTAACTCTTTTTAACAATTTTATTCACAATAATCAAATTAAATTCATGTAATAATGAAACAACAACTATTCTTTCTTCTCAGCTTGATCATTTACTTAATCTGAAAGACAACCATAAGTAAACTAATCCGTTACCTCCTGTGGTCATTCTTGACATATTCCAGGTTACAGAGTACACAAGCCAACCTTTGAAATCTGCTTACTACAGGATTTTGTCCTACTTTGCTGGAGATCGCAGAACAATTAAATCCAATATTAAACATCTCACTAAAGTGGGTCTGTTTTTTTATTCAACCTGCTGGCTGAACAACAAAAAAAATGGACAAATTTCAGGTGTATGGGGAAATCCTCCCCGCTGTGCTATTGTATTATATCCAGAGGTTGTCTTAGGGAAATAGACGTATGAGTGCTGCCAGCATTGCTGCAAAGGTTGAAGGGGGGGTCAGCCTGTCAGTGCTCAGACCATACGCTGCACACTGCATCAAATTGGTCTGCATGACTGTGTACCCAGAAGGAAGCCTCTTCTAAAGATGATGCACAACAAAGCCCACAAACAATGTTCTGAAGACAAGCAGACTAAGGACATGGATTAACCAGTTTACAACCGCCCACCACAGATGTACTGTGGCAGGCAGCCGCTCCCAGGCAAATTGCCGTTCATGTACTCATGTCGCTCTCGGGAGGCTAGGGGGATGAGCGCTCGCGCCGCCGGGGCGCGCGCTCAGAGCCGCCCCCGCTCGTCAGGGGAATCCCATGCAGCGGCGGCTCTGATTGCCGTCTGACACCCGCGATCGTTCCCTGCTGAGAGAAAAGGACAGTCGGCTGATGTAACCACAGGTGACCGTTCTTCTCCCTGGAATGATCATAGAGCCCATGTGATCCTTCTATATAGGATCACGTGTCTCTATTGTCATTTCAGAAGCCATCCCCCCCACCCCACAGTTAGAATCACTCCCCTAGGCTCACATTTAACCCCTTGATTACCCATAATGTTAACCCCTTCCCTGCCAGTGTCATTATTACAGTAACAATGCATACTTTTAGCACTGATTACTGTAGTAATGTCACTGGTCCCCCCAAAAGTGTCAAAAATGTCAGTCAGGGGTCCGATGTCGCAGTCCCGCAAAAAAAAAAAAAAAAAAAATCGCAGATTGACGCCTTTACTAGTAAAAAAAAAAAAAAAAACCAATAAAAATGACATAAATCTTTCCCATAGTTAGTAGACGAGATAACTTTTGCGCAAACCAATCAAAATACGCTTATTGCATTTTTTTTCCCCAAAAATATGTAGCAGAACACAAATTTGCCTAAAATGTTAAAAAAGTTTGATTTCAAATGTTTTTTTTTTTTTGAGAATGTCATATAGCAGAATGTGAAAAATATTGTTCTTGTTTTCAAAATTGTCGCTCTTTGTCGCACAGGTGATCAAATACCACCAAAAGAAAGCTCTATTTGTGGTAAAAAAAGGATGTCAATTTTATTTGGGTGCACATGACCGCGCAATTGTTTGTTAAATTAACGCAGGGCCAAATCGCAAAATTGGGCCTGGTCAGGAAGGGGGTAAAACCTTCCGTGGCCGAAGTGGTTAAAGGAACCATGTCCTGTGGTCTGATGAGACTAAGATAAACTTATTTGGTTCAGATGGTGTCAAGCGTGTGTGGCGGTAACCAGGTGAGGAGTACAAAGACAAGTGTGTTTGGCCTACAGTCAAGCATGGTGGTGGGAGTGTCATGGTCTGGGGCTGCATGAGTGCTGCGGGCACTGGGGAGCTACAGTTCATTGAGGGAACCATGAATGCCAACATGTACTGTGACATACTGAAGCAGAGCATGATCCCCTCCCTTCATAGACTGGGCCGCAGGGCAGTATTCCAACATGATAATGACCCCAAACACACCTCCAAAGACGACCACTGCCTTGCTAAAGAAGCTGAGGGTAAAGGTGATGGAACGGCCAAGCATGTTTGCAGACCTAAACCCTATTGAGCATCTGTGGGGCATCCTCCAATGGAAGGTGAAGGAGCGCAAGGTCTCTAACATCCACCAGCACCGTGATGTCGCCATGGAGGAGTAGAAGAGGACTTCAGTGGCAACCTATGAAGCTCTGGTGAACTCCATGACCAAGAGGGTTAAGGCAGTGCTGGAAAATAATGGTGTCCACACAAAATATTGACACTTTGTGCCCAATTTGGACATTTTAACTTAGGGGTGTACTCACTTTTGTTACCAGTGGTTTAGACATTAATGGCTGTTTGTTGGGTTATTTTGAGGGGACAGCAAATGTACACTGTTATACAAGCTGTACACTCACTACTTTACATTGTAGCAAAGTGTAATTTCTTTAGTATTGTCACATGAAAAGATATAATAAAATATTTAAAAAAATGTGAGGGTGTACTTACTTTTGTGAGATACTGTATATACAACCCCATCCACCTTCCATTTCAGCTTGAAGGGGCTGGTCGAGCAGAGGAAACACAGCGGATCAACCACCTATTTTACCACCACATGGATGTCTATGTGAAGAAGCCCTTAGGGCAGCGGCGTGAAACTCAATTTCATTGCAGGCTGCATCAGCATTATGGCTGCCCTCAAATGGCCAGTTGTATCTGTAGGTCCCCTTTAACATGGACGTCTCCATGAAGCGGGATCCGCTTCCCCAGTGGGGGATCTCTCTGCTGATCTCAACTGAGCAGGCAGATGACAAGTCTGTGCCCGCTTTACTATGCAGAGCGTCTATGGGGCAATTGGATAGAAACGGACCGCCTGTCCATTTCCATCCGATCTGCCAGACAAATTGGCAATAGGTCCCTCATCCATCAGTTTTTGGCGGACAGGACCAGATCCCATGGCAGCAAGTGTCGCCGCTGACATCCGCCACTCCATAGAAGAGACTGGAGGGTCCGATCAGGTCCGCCTGAAAACTGACAGGCGGACCTGATCGCCAGTGTGAAAGGGGCCTAAGACCAAATGTCCAAACATCCCACCCCCACCCCCCCACACTTTTACATCAGATGTCAAGACCCCCCACATCACAGTGCACCACCCTTATCTTGTGCTGCTGCTGGAAAGAAGCTGGGGGTGGAGCTGGAAAGCAGAAAGTTCAGGGTCTGTAAGGAGGACAAGAGGGCTGGAGTCAGCTGCTAGAGTCTGCTGAATGCTGAGACCAGGTGAGGTGGTGATAAGCGGGTACTGCAGCTGCACAGAGAGGAGCAGGCTATGCAAGAGGAATTCTGTCCTTCTCTCTTCTGCCACCTGTTGAAATGGAGGGGGGCAGGGGGCAGTGACAAGCCTGTCTGCGGCTGTACGGAGAAGCACAGTATCTGGCAGAACTGCTGACACAAGGTGGAGGCAAAGATGAGGGGAGTGCTGCAGCTGCAGGAGAGAAGGGCTACATGAAATGGCCTGGTGGGACGGGCTTTGTGTTTGACACATGTGCCTTTAGGGTATATACAGTTGAATCCATGTGTCTACTTTTGAAAAAAATGTGATATCAGTTTATTTGCTTTGATTACTCTAAATTTCAAGTATTACAAAGGTCAAGCTTGGACCAATGTAACTGCAAAAAATAAAGCACATACCTGGAATTCAGCTTTAAGGTTAATGTGGCAAGCAGAAAGTTAAAGAAATATAGCAGAACTATAGCAAATGTTTTCTTTTTCTCCCATAGTGATCAAAACTCTAAGGCCCCGTTCACACTGGGGCGATCCGACTTCCCGGGGCGACCTCACAGGTCGCGGCGCGCAGCTTGCACCGCGATCTCGGAGCGGCCGTCACGGACTTCATAACATTGAAGTCAATGCAGGTTGCTCCGGGTCGCCCCAAAGAAGCTCCGGACCCTTTTTCTAAGTCGGCGACTTCGCTCCTATTAGAACGGGTCCACAGCTACTCTATACGAGCCGACCTACGGCGACCTGTCAGGCGACCAGGTCGCCTGACAGGTCGCCCCAGTGTGAACGGGGTCTTATTCTGCACTCAGTTAAAGGCTCATTATTATTATTATATAGGATTTATATGCCGCGAACAGTTTACACATCGCTTTTCAAAACAGAGGGAGACAGTACAGTTACAATACAATTCAAAACAAGATGGATCAGAAGGCTCTCTCTAGAGCTTACAATCTACTTTAAAGAAGAATTCCAGGCATGATAAATCTTTTCATAGTTATATTGGTCCAGCTTGGACCAATGTAACTACACTATGAATCGAGCATGGCGTCACCGCCACGCCTCTCCACCTCATCCATTTAAAAAAAGCTTTACATTCGTTCAGAAAATGAAGCCTGTGTTGAGCAGCCAACCTCCTGTGCTGCTCAGCACAAGTGGAGATCACTGAGGTAGCAAAGTCTACTGCAGTGATTTTTACATTTCCAGGGGCATCAGCCAGGTATAGTATATTTATAGTTACATTGGTTGTATCTTGACCAATGTAACTATGTAAAAATATACCATACCTAGAATTCACCTTTAAATGTAGCACGCAGACAGTGTATGTGTGATTATTTTGCCTGTAAGACCCCGTTCAGACTGCGGCGACATGACTTGGTGGGGCGACCTCTGAAGTCACGTGCACAGCGTGCACCGCGACCTCGGCGCGACTTGCACGGACTTCATATAATTGAAGTCAATGCAAGTCGCCTCCAGGTCGCCCCAAAGTAGTACAGGACCCTTTTTCTAAGTCGGAGCGACTTGTGTCACTCCTATTAGAACGGGTCCTGTACTATTCAATGGCGAGTGACCCACCGCGACTTGTCAGGCGACTTGTGAATGGACCCTAAAGGGAATATTTCATAAATGAAATAGCTTAGACATGCAGCAGTTTACTAATTAGAGTAACATGTTTGAGGCCCCGTTCGCATAGCAGCGACGCTACTTCCCGGGCGACCTCCGAGGTCGCGGCGCGCTGCTCGCCCCGCGACCTCGGAGCGGCCGGCACTGACTTCATAACATTGAAGTCTATGACGGTCGCTCCAGGTCGCCCCAAAGAAGCTCCGGACCCTTTTTCTAAGTCGGAGCGACTTGTGTCGCTCCTATTAGAACGGGTCCGCAGCTTCCCTATGGAAGGCGACCTACGGCGACCTGTGAGGCGACCAGGTCGCCTCACAGGTCGCCCCACTGTGAACGGGGACTAACTGTGTCTGTTGATATTCAGCCTAATAAAACAATACAAAGCTGAATTCACACAGCCCTGGTGCCCAAGCCAAGACTAGCAAAGGCAATTTTTAAATCCTCCAGAACTACTTTGACAAAGTATGTTTATTCCTATTTTTCTTCAATGTCCTATCTTCCATAAGCACAAAGCCACATGCATAATTTACATGTGCCTTTGAACTTTTCTATGACAATCTGTGTGCAAGACTGCAGATTGTTGAGCAATGAAAGTGCAAAGGAGATCATGAGATTCGTTTCACTGTGCTTTGGGTAAAATACATTTTAGTAGTCTGGAAATATTTACACAACCCATTTAGGAAATGTGGGACGGCATGTAAGAAGCCAGGCTTTTTATTATTAAAAATGTCACTTGGGTAAGGACAAGATAAGAAAGATCTGTGACAAACAGGAAATAAGAAAGAGCCACAGTGGTGTGATTGAATTTAAATATATAAAGGTTTAAAATAGGAATGCGGCCAAATCGAAACTCTTGACCCATTGCCCACATGTCTATAAAGCTTTGTTTACACCATAACATGCATTATTACCTGCCATGACCTGTGTCCTAACTCCTAACACTTGATAACACTGTGACTACGTGTTGTGGTGAACCCCAATGTACAGTGCTCTGCAGTGCACCCACATTATAGCCCACTGCGACATGCAGTATATGGTTCTGTGTATTGCATTGCCCTGTGCTGAAGAAAATTAAACAGTATGGCCAAACCATTCATCTTGTGCAGATTTGCATAAAACACATGCATTGCAAAACAATAATAACAGACAATTTTTAGAAGAAAGTACTTACAATCCTGCATTTTGGCACTTAGATGCAGCACCTATATGCTACATTTCCATTGTTTACCACATACCATTGCCTTCTGTTCTATGGGGGTGTTCCCACCTTTGCACTTTCCTGCAGTGCAATTTTGGAAGAGCTGGGGGATTGTGAGATTGTGGGCCTCTACAATCTCTACATACCAAGAAAGCGAGAAGGTCACAGCATGGTGGACACAGAAGAGCTAAACCGGCTGGTGAGGGCAAGACCTTTCCTCTATGACCTATCGGTTAATGCCTACAATGATCGCACCAAGTATGAGAGGGTATGGCAGGATGTTGCCCATGAACTGTACAGGAATTGGGACAGTTACTCCATCTCAAAGAAAGCAAACATAAGTTTCCTCCAGAATGTGTATGCCACTGTATACTTATTATTATAACTCTTCTGTATACACACATTCTTGCTCTACTGCACTGTGAAAATAAACCTTTATAGCTTGCCATTGTCCACAACCAAAAAAGCATAATGCATGAAAAATGCATTGCAATGTATCATAGAACACACTTAGATGCATGTAAAAATGCAACAAAAACGCACCAAAAATGCACAAAAAAAAAAAAAAAAACCGAAGGAGCAGGAGGTGTGATCCCAGCTGAACTGAGGGGACATCTTTCCACTTGGGTCAGGGAAAATTCCCACTTTTTTAGACAGCTGGCACTGGAACAAGTAGGACTCTGCTGTCTAAAAAAGAAGGTTTGAAGGTTTCTCCTTTATTCCAGGATTGCTGACAATTGTAGAACTCAAAATTTCCCATTACTGTACTTTATCTTCCCCTGACAATGGTTATCAAGAAAATTAGAGAGGGGGAATCTGCCTAGCAGAGACACAGGCAGGAATAACATCCTGAAAGGGGTTCTGCTCATTTAGAGGTAGGTTGGGTGATAGGTGTTCAGGTAGCAGAGAAATGAGGGCCCACTTGCACCTACAACAATGCAACAAATGGTAACACACATTACGCATTCACACCTTAAGTGCCGGTTCACACTAATCCGACTTGTCAGGCGACTTGGTCACCTGACAAGTAGCTTCCAATGCTGTGCAATGGAACCGTTCTAATCAGAGCGACTCAAGTCGCTCCGACTTAGAAAAAGGTTCCTGCACTATTTTTTGGCAAAGTCGGAGCGACCTGCATTGACTTCTATTATGAGAAGTCATTGCAAGTCGTGCTGAAGTCGTGCTGCACGGGCGACTTCATTAGTCGCCTGAAGTCGGGGCGACTTTGAGTCGGATTAGTGTGAACCGACTCTAATGCATTATCATACTGACAATTAAGAACGCTACTATGCATTACCTGCATAATGAGGCTGGTTTTCTGACTATAGTACTTTACCCAGTCATTGACTATCATGAATTTTATTTTTACTTTCCTTTTCAGAAACAACCATCTGACATGCTTTCTTTATACGTTACTGATTGGTCATTTCAGGCAGCTTCAATCCCATTCCTTCTGCTCTTGAACCACATATAGAAAAAAACACAACATAAGGATAACTGCATATCATAGTAAGCAGTATCTAACTACTCTTCTGAATAGACCTTGCTGTTTGCATTCCACAGAATCATTAAGGAAGTCATTGAAAACCATCTATAACCATGCAAATTTCTGATATCTGTAGTTCTTATGATAGGCTTTATTATTTATTTTATTTGACAGATTGTACAAAATAACAAAGCAAGGTAACTTAGTTTTATTTAAAAAAAGAACTGGTTTGTTGAAAGGAATCTGTCAGGACTGAACTGCCATTACTAGCTTGTTTTCGAAGAGCATGGTTCTTAGCTAATAAACTTTTTCTTGTTTAAGACCCATTTACACTCTTGGGTTTTAACACATCTGGTTCACACCTATGCATTTTTAGTGTGTTTTTAGTTTTGCAGAAACACACTACAGTCCATTAACATGGTTCCCTATGGGTCTTTTCACATCTGTACATTTTATGAAAATGGCCAGGGACCAGCAGGTTGTGTTTTTGGTTCTGGAGGCTTTAATGGATCAAAAATGTGTTATGAAAAACGTGAAATGCACCTAAAATATGCATCAACTGCAACCTGCATAGGTGTATACCAGACCTCAAGCAATGGTCATCAAGCAGTGGTCCATGGACCACTGATGGTCCACAAGAAAATTTTGGTGGCCCCCAGGGGTTCTGCCGCAAATCATCATTGTGGAGGATGTATACTGTCCAATGTTGTTTCCAGTGTTGTTCTCAATGCGCGCTGACAGGGGAGTGCAGAAAAATGCAATGCAGCTATCACTGGAAAGCAAGTTCGTAGACAAGAACTGACTGCAAAGAGGCTGCAGAAAATCAGTAGATGCCAAAAAGGATAAAAAAAACAGTGAATCAAGTATTTGATTATTAATAAACATTAAGGAGTTGTTTATGACACACACTGATTTAGCACCTGTCATGCAGTTGGGGTTTGCATCTACAGTACTTTATTATCTAGTGAATTCGGCCTCATTCACAAGGGTGTATCTACAATATGTGTACACCCTTGTGAAAGGCCGTCTTTGACCAATTGGGAAACATAGGTGTTCCATGCATTTGCGTGCAGGCAGTCCCATTCATGTCTATTGCGATGCAGCAGCTGTACGAATACAGCTGTTCTTTCATATCTGACAGCTGTGCGAATGAGGCCTTAGTGACCACAGATATACTCGTGTGAATGAGGCCTTAGTGACCACAGACAAACCTGTGTGAATCAGGCCTTAGTGACCACAGACATGCCTGTGTGAATGAGGCCTTAGTGACCACAGATATACTCGTGTGAATGAGGCCTTAATGACCACAGATACACCTGTGTGAATGAAGCCTTAGTAACCACAGACATGACTGTGTGAATGAGGCCTTAGTGACCACAGACAAACTTGTGTGAATCAGGCCTTAGTGACCACAGATACACTCGTGTGAATGAGGCCTTAATGACCACAGATACACCTGTGTGAATGAAGCCTTAGTAACCACAGACATGACTGTGTGGATGAGGCCTTAGTGACCACAGACAAACCTGTGTGAATCAGGCCTTAGTGACCACAGATACACTCGTGTGAATGAGGCCTTAATGACCACAGATACACCTGTGTGAATGAAGCCTTAGTAACCACAGACATGACTGTGTGAATGAGGCCTTAGTGACCACAGATGCAATTGTGTGAATGAGGCCTTAAGCCCCGTACACACGTACCGAATGTCGGCCGAACGATCGGCCATCTTTTGTCCGGTGCTGTCCTGTCGGTTGGAAAGTGCTAAAGACTGCACACGAATTTTGTCGGCCAACAACAGCCGACTGCAGAAGTGATGTCATGTGATGGTTAACTTTCCGTGTGTTTTTTCTTCTCTGAGCATGCCCAGTCTTGCTCATCTGCTGTTAGTTGGCCGAATTCTGTACTGATTGGCGAACAATCAGCCGTTCTGGTGTTGGCCAACAAAAATTTTAATGCCTGCACACCAGATTCTGTTCGGCCGAAAAGTCGCAGTCGGTTGTCGGAAGCATCATACTAACAAGCCGACAATCGCTACATGTGTACGGGGCTTTAGTGACCACAGACAGACACGTTTGAATGAGGCCTTAGTGACCCAGAACAAGCCGGGTTAACACATGCTTGTTCCAGATCAGTAATTCACCAAGCAGTGAAGAAAGATAAGGTATGTCAGCTTTGCAGCATGCACCTTAAAAAAAAAAAAAAAAAAAAGTCATAACAGATTCCATATTTTTACTCTGACAGTTTCCTTTTACCAATATAATGATAAACAAATTAATTGTTATTCTATTTACATAATTCACTAATCATTACCTTTACAGCTGCTTGAAAATACACAGTTGGGCAAAGGTTATTGAAAAATGAACCTGTCTAATTTGAAACTAGCTAAGGGTATGGAAAAACAATTTTTTTATGGCAATATTATTAGAATGGGATTATAACGGGAAATACAGCTTCTCGTAATATATTTGTAATTTTAATAGACAAAATCGGAGACTTTACAATCAATTTAATCTTTGCCTAGGTGAGAATGATGTGCGCTTGTCACATGTTGCAGGAAGCTGAAGAACCAGTCTCACTGCACTGCCAAGACTTTAGGACAGGCATGTCCAACCTGCGGCCCAGAACCGCAGGCAATGCGGCCCACTGCCCCCTGAAAATTTTTTTTTTTTGCTTGGGAGGAAGGAAGTCGGGTCGGGGGCACGGCCACAGCGGCTTCCAACTAACTGTAGGCAGAGGCTGCCTCGGAAGGGAACATCCTCTAGTTGTGTTAAATTAGTACGGGGGGTGCAGCGGTGCGGGAAGGGCGCAGTGGCGTTTTATTACATATATACCTTAACTATAGTATATATTTTATATGCGGCCCGAGAAAATTTCTCTACACTCAATGTGGCCCAGAGAAGCCAAAAGGTTGGACACCCATGCTTTAGGATGCCACCGTTGGCTCCCAAATCTCAGATGGAGGTATCAGAGATCCAAAACCCAGCAAAGATTTGGCTCTGGGGAAGAGAGTGCTGAACTCCATGGGCTGGTAAGTATCTTTTTCTTAGAAGTCAATTAAAAGTTTCAGTTTCTTAAAAGTCAATTTTATCACAACCCAAGTGAAAAGTTCCTCTTTAAATACGTTTTGTAAACTCATTTATGCCTACAATAAAGCTGACAGAATATAAGGTCACTTTATTATTCTTTGGCACATGATCAAACTCTTGCAGTATCATTCTCTCACCTGCCATGCATGCCTCGCTGAACACTAGGAGGCTGGCTCCCTGAAAACAGTAAACTGCTTTTCAACTCCCTTCTGTGTTATCTATATAGAACAATGTGGGATCAGACAAAAATGTCCAAACTGCTAGATTATTTCTTGTACTTTCGTCAGTTTACCCTAGTTATATTTTTCGTTTTTTTTTTTTATAATTTATACATTATCAGATTGTGGTAAGGCTTTGCCAAATAATCTGCACTTTGTTACAATTCCATGGTAGGTTTGGGTACTTGAAAATATTGTCAGTGCCCTTTTACTGTTCATAGCTCCCTCCGTCAGTGTTTATGTTGGGGGGACATGATGAAAGGGTAGCTCTGCTGCTATAGAGCCATGAAACGAATATTCAAAATCTCACTCTGCCCCAAAATTTTTTCACAAGCCAGTCTCTAAGACATGTAACAGGAGTTTGAACAAAAACAAAAAAAATAGCCAATTTCCCCATCCACACACTCGATGTGCTGAGTTATTGTATTCTAAGAGTGAAGAGACTTCCCCATCATCAGGAATAACCCAACAGGCTGATTGTACTTCTTGACTTCTAATCTCTTCGGTGTTATGATACACTGATTTTATCACGCAATGTGAGTGCTTTTAACCACTTCAATACTGGCCACTTTTCCCCCTTCCCACCCAGGCTAATTTTCAGCTTTTAGCGCTGTTGCATTTTGAATGACAATTGCGCAGTCATGCAACACTGTACCTAATCCAAATTTATGTAATTTTTTTTCCCACAAATAGAGTTTCTTTTGATGGTATTTGATCAACGCAAGGTTTTTTTCTTTTTTGCTACACAAATAAAAAAAAGACTGAAAAGTTTGAAAAAAAAAAAAAAAAAAAAGTTTTTTTGTTTATGTTATAAAATTTTGTAAATAAATAAATTTTTTCCTGCACTGATGAGCACTGATGAGGCCGCACTGACAGGCACTGATGAGGAGGCACTGATGGGGTGGCACTAATATGCAGCACTGATGGGCACTGATATGTGGCACTGATAGATAGCACTGATATGCAGCATTGGTGGGCACTGATAGGCGGCACTGATGGGCACTGATAGGTGGTACTGATAGGCAATAATGGGCACTGGTGGGCAGCACTGATAGATAGCAATGATGAGCACTGGTGGGGAGCACTGATGGGGAGGGCGGGAGGGCACTGGAGGGGAGCACTGATGGGGAGGGCACTGGCGGGCTCCCTGAGCCCTGATTGCCATCCCTGGTGGCCATAGTGGGCATCCCTTGGGTCATGGGTGGGCATCCCCGGGGTCATGGATGGGCATCCCTGGCGGCTCTAGTGGCACCCCCCCAAGGGTCTGCACTGGTAATCAATGCTTTGATTACCAGCACAGATCCCCCCCCCTCCCCCGTCAGGAGAGCCGCACATCGGCTCTCCTCTACGCATGAACTGAGGAAAGCCGATCAACAGCTATTCCTATTTACTATGTGACCAGCTGTGATTGGACACAGCTGGTCACATGGTAAAGAGCCTACGTCAGAGCACTGATCTCCGCTCTGAGCGCATTATCCTGCCGCCATCATATGATGTCCGGTTTGGATAATGTAACCACCTTTCTGCCGTTGTTTGCCTATAGGGTGGGCGGAAAGTGGTTAACCTCAGTTGTATTTAAATATCAGCAAACGCTATGCCAGTATTTTGTCTTTAATATGTACTATGTATGCTGAAATATCAACAAAGGTCTCTGATCATTTCACAAGCCACGCCCCTCCCCCCCCCCCCACAGTTAGAATCGCTCCCCTTGGCTCATATTTAACTCCTTGATCACCCACAGTATTAATCCCTTCCCTGCTAGTGTAATTATTACAGTAACAGTGCATATTTTTTATCACTGATTACTGTAATAATGTCACTGGTCCCCCCCAAAGTGTCAAAAATGTCAGTTAGGGATCCGATCTGTCTGCCGCAATGTCGCAGTCCCACTAAAAAAAATTGCAGACACCGCCATTACTAGTAAAAAAAAAAAAAGCTTATTGCGATTTTTTTTTACCAAAAATATGTAGCAGAAAACAAATTGGCCTAAGATGTTAAAAAATTTTGATTTTAAATTCTTTTTTGGGGAATGTTATACAGCAGAAAGTGAAATATATATATATATATATATATATATATATATATACATATACATACACACACATATATTTTTTTTTCTCCAGAATTGTTGCTTTTTTTTTGTTTATAGCACAAAAAATAAAAAATCGCAGAGGTGATCAAATATCACCAAAAGAAAGATGTATTTGTGGGAAAAAAAAGGACATCAATTTTATTTGGGTACAGCGTCGCACGACCGCACAATTGTCCGTTAAAGTAAAGCAGTGCCGAATCGCAAAAAATGGCCTGGTCATTAAGGGGGCAAATCCTTCCGGTCCAGAAATGGTTAAAGGGACATTTTTTAGTTGCTGTTGAATTCTTAATATACACAAATTATTAAAATGACTAAAATTTAAATAAAATAATAATAAAATTACGGCACTTTTTGTGTTATTTGATCACACATGGATCAAAAATTCAACTAGCTGAACTGCTCGATTTGCGATTCATGTAGAATGGATTAAAGTAGAATTTCAGGCAAAACGTTTTTATTCATTTTAAATAGAGTAAGAGAGGGTTATAACCTCTTTAAGATTTATTTGTGCCTTCTTCATCCCCATGGGGGGATTTACCTTCACTTCCTGTCCCATAGTCAAAACAGGATGTGAGAGGAAATCCCTACAATTTAGGTGAATTCCTTTGGGACCCCCAGGTCACCAGAGCTAGTGTCCTCATTAGAAGATTTCCCTTCTATTACTTTTCAGGGGACAACCCAAAATTCGAGATGTTCTTTTACTTTCACTTTCAAAGATAAATGCAAACAGGACAAACAGAGATCTTTTTTTAGAGCAAACCACTGCAGCATGGTGGTGTGAATTGACATGATAGGGAACAAAGCTTTTTCCATTGTCTATGCATTGGAACTGCACTGGGAAAGACTGCAGCCCAAGGTATCTGGTGTGAACCTACCCTTAGGATCCAAACCCTGAAATAGACGGTACCTAAAATCCTGCTGTTGTCAAAGTATAACTAGAGCCAAAACTTGTTATTACTTGTTCCTGATGAGTCTGGGAAAGGTAAGAACCTTTGTTAGGTTTCTCCTGTTTGTGTCTTTTGTATTTGTGGCCACTTGTACCGGGACAGGAAATGGTCTTTACATTTTAGTCCACTTTACCGTATCGCAAATTATTTTAAAATATACTATTTAAATTGGAATTCCAGGTATGGATACATTACACATAGTTAACATTGGTCCATCTTGCATTAGTCCAAGCTGGACCAACGTAACCATGTCTAAAATGTTCATAACTAAAATTATTTTTTAAATATCTCCTAACTAGTTTATATAGTCCAACACAATTTAGTAGTGCTAGTCTATGTTTATTGAAGAACCCTTTTTTAAAACACTTTTTGAGAACTTTCTAGGTAAGATTTCCAATTGCTCAACAAGGCAGAAGCAACAGAAACATTTGTAAAATATTACAGAAGATATATAAATGACATACACATGATGCTATTCTTATCTGCGTAGAAGCGATTCCCTGAAAATATATAGAAAACCTATAAATAACTTCACCAGCCCTTCACATTGGACATTGCCCTTACAATTTTGGTTCTTGTGTAACTAAGGTGTGTGATTAATGGAGTGCAGTACAAACACACACATCCTGATACTCCCAGTGATTCACGTCCCAGGAATAACTCGTATATGAAGTCACTTCAGGTGCAACTGCGTCAGTTTAATGGTTTCGCCACTTTCAAGTTAATGAATCAGCGCTCCTTCAGCTAATGAGCAATCAGCTTTTTGTCTTGGAATGCACCACATTGCTACGCATAACTGATAAGAGAATTATGTTGCTTAAGCTATGTGAGGTATTTATGGGCATTCGATAATGATGCATTGTGATGTTTCTTCTGTGTACTGGTAACTATTATTACTGTAGCCAAGCTTAGGTAAACATGCAGACAATTCCTTTTTTTAAATTCCCTTCATATTTTCTTATTTGAAGGAATAACCAAAACTAAACATTTTGTTTCCTAGACAGTGCTTTACTTCCTGTGTAAAATGATACTAAGTGGCCTATTTATAAAGTTTTGAACAGGTTAACCTCTTGCCAACCACCAGCCGCAGATAAAAAGAAGAAGAAGAAGAAGAGGGGAGAAGCGCTCTAAGTGCAGACAATTTATTGCAGATAACAAGACAGTATACTGCAGCAAGGTGGCTCGGCTGCGCGAATTGCTGTACCCATTCGTTACTCCTCGGGAGTCGCGAGAGGGGCAGCTGATCTGTGGGGCCGGCGGCCGCGATTGCCGCCGGGCACTCGCGATCACTCCCCGGGGAGACAGAACGGCGGTCTGCCGTTATAAACACGACAGAACGCTGTTCTGTCAGCAATCAACACAGGGCTCTTGTGTCCCTCCTATTTAGGAACACAGGTCCCTGTGTTCATTCCATAAGCCCATCACCCTCACAGTTAGAAAACACCCCCTAGGCATACATTTAACCCTTTGATCGCCCCTGGTGTTAACTCCTTCCCTGCCAGTGTCATTAGTACAGTAACTGTGCATATTTTTTGCACTGATTACTGTAGTAATGTCACTGGTCCCCCCCCCAAAAGTGTCCAAAATGTCAGTCAGGTGTCCGATCTGTCCGCCACAATGTCGCCGTCCCGCTAAAAATCTCTGATCGCCGCCATTACTAGTAAAAAAAAAAATAAAATAAAAATGACAAATCTTTCACCTAGTTTGTAGACGTGATAACCTTTGCACAAACCAATCAATGGGTCCTCTGATTCCTAATGTATTATATTTGTACTGTCTACCCTCAAGTTGTAAAGTGTTGCGTAAACTGTCGGCGCTATATATAAATACTATATAATAATAATAATATACACTTATTGGGATTTTCCTTTACCAAAAATATGTGGCAGAAAACAAATTGGCCTAAAATGATGAAAACATTTTTTTTTTCTTATTGGGAATGTTATATAGCAGAAAGTAAAAAATATTGTTTTTTTTCTTCAAAATTTTCACTCTTTTTTTTGCGCAAAAAAAAAAAAATTGCAGAAGTGATCAAATACCACCAGAAGAAAGCTCTATTTGTGGGGAAAAAAGGACATCAATTATTTGGGTACAGCATCGCACAACCACGTAATTGTCAGTTAAATTAACTCAGTGCCGAATCGCAAAAAATGGCCTGGTTATTAAGGGGGGGTAAAACCTTACGGTCTTTAAGTGGTTAACTCAGGGGTAGACAGCCTTTTGAACCTGGTGCGCCATGATAAGTTTGTAAGAATATAAGAAACAGGGCTGTCATTGCCTGACAGCCCCACCACAATATCGACAACCACAATACCTCCAAACGTAGAATCTGAGAAAGAGGGACGCCTCAGAGACATCAGGACATGTGAGGCACTATGAGTGCTGCGGCGAAAAGTAGGCACAGTAGCTGTTAGATCATGGTAGGTGTGTTTTGACAAGACCAGTTATTATCAATGAGCAGTGATTCCATCTGCCTGATAACTGTTAATGTTTCAAGCGGAAATTCAATCTGAATAAAAACCTTACCCCATTGCATTCCTCCCTCCTACACAGTGCAGAAAGCCTGAATTTTGTGTGGGTTTGTTTATTTCCTTTATTTCCCACTTAAACCTGCCCCTTCCGTCATTCTTGCTTAGGCGACTCCACTCCTGAAGCATTCTTGGATATGTGTCACACATAGGTTTCAGCTTCCAAACATTGCTGGAGGAGAGATGACCTGTGGCTGGTGAAGGCTGGACACGGTGGCCAGCTGCCTGAACCTGGTGGAGAAAGATGGCTTCCAATTACTCCAGTAAGGAAGATGGTGGAGTAGGACTCTGCATGTAGCATTGAAGCAGTGGAGAAGGATAATACTAGATTTGCAGTTTCCGGTGAATATGCTATTTTGGGATAAAGCAATAAATGTGACATTTACCAAACATTCTTGCCAGAATTATCTTCTTGGTGCATGTGGTAGAATACAGTGACTGGTTCATCAGCAGTGAATCTTTGTTGAATGTCACATTTTGTTCTTTATAAATATGCCCTGTGTATTACATTCCCTAAATGGGGACACAGATAGGAAAAAATAACTGTCAGGATTTTAAACCCCTCACTACTCTATGCAAAGTTTATACACTGCTCAAAGGAACACTTTTTAATAAGAGCACAGCATCAAGTCAATTAAACTCCTGGGATATTGATCTGGTCAGTTAAGTAGCAAAAGGGGGTTGTTAATCAGTTCCAGGTGATTTGGTGTTATTGAAATTAACAACAGGTACACTAGATGGGCAACAATGAGACGACCTCCAAACAAAGGTGGAGGAAACTGACAGTTTTTTTCCCTACTCATCTCTTCTGACTGTTTTTTTACTAGTTATGCATTTGGCTAGGGTTAGTGTCACTACTGGTAGCATGAGGTGATACCTGGACCCTATAGAGTTTGAACAGGCAGTCCAAAACCTCCAAGATGGCGCATCAATATGTGCCATTGCCAGAAGGTTTGCTGTGTCTCCCAGCACAGTATTAGGAGAATGGAGGAGTTTTCAGGAGACATATAGTTACTCTAGGAGAGCTGGACAGGGCCATAGAAGGTCCTTAACCCATTAGCAGGACCGGTATCTGCTCCTTTGTGCAAGGAGGAACAGGATGAGCACTGCTAGAGCCCTACAAAATGACCTCCAGTATGCCACTGGTGTGAATGTCTCTGACCAAACAATCAGAAACAGACTTCATGAGGGTGGCCTAAGAGCCCGGAGTCCTCTAATGGGCCCTGTGCTCACTGCCTGGCAACACGGAGCTTGATTGGCATTTGCAATTGAACACCAGAATTGGCAGGTCCACCACTGGCGCTCTGTGCTTTTCACAGATGAGAGCAGGTTCACCCTGAGCACATGTAACAGACTTGAAAGGGTCTGGAGAAGCCGCGGAGAATGTTATGCTGCCAAAATCATTCAGCATGATCGGTTTGGTGGTGGGTCTGGGGAGGCATATCCATGGAAGAATGCACAGACCTCTACAGGCTAGACAATGGCACCCTGATTGCCATTAGGTATCAGGATGAAATCCTTGGGCCCATTGTCAGACCCTACGCTGGTGCAGTGGGTCCTGGGTTCCTCCTGTTGCATGATAATTCCTGGCCTTATGCAGCCATTTACTGAAGTTTGAAGGAATTGATACCATTGAATGGCCCCTACACACTTGCCTAACCTAAATCCAATAGAACACCTCTGGGACATATTTTTTTGGTCCATTCGACGCTGCCAGGTTGCACCAGTCTGTACAGGAGCTCAGTGATGCCCTGGTCTAGATCTGAGAGGACACCATCCGTCAGGTATGCATACAAGCACTTAGGGGACATACAAACTACTGAGTACCATTTTGAGTTGCTGCAATGAAATTTTAGCAAAATGAACTAGCCTGCTGCATCATTTTTTTACTTTGATTTTCAGGGTGTTCTTGAATTCAGCGTGGCATCCTTTTGTTCCGAATACATTACCCAGTCCATATCAGTATAGATATCCAGCATGATATTTTTACCCATTGAGATCTAAAGTGTTTTCAAACTGTTCCTTTAATTTTTTTGAGCAGTGTACTTTCTAGGTATTCTATTAGATATACGTTAATATGGAACTTTGTTCTGTGGATTGAGTGAATGTCAGATAGCCGCACTTTTTTACCCACTCTAGTGCACAGATGTACCTATTCGTGTAACCCAATTGTTTATGACTGCACACACCCCGTGTCTAGCATTATTACAGGAGAGCAATAGTGACAAGCCAATGACAATTCCTGGTAATGGCCTTGGAGGCCAACTGGGATCACCTCTTTCTAATACAAAAAAAATCACTAATACAACAGTGTAGCCACAGAGTTAAACTATCTCAACCTGATCCTATACATTAGGTGACCGTCACACCATCCAGTCAATTTTCAAATCTAAATTAGGTGACAATCTCATGTGTAAAGTAGCAACCGGCACTATTCTTAGGAGGAAGATGCCTGGACATATGTTAAACCTTTTCTAATCTTCAGTGAAGCCTACAGGATGGGAATAATGGGTTCCCTGGTCAAGACGCCACAGCTGTTATGTCTACAGATCAGAGCCAAGAAGAGCTAAGGAAGAGACCCAACTGAAAAATGCAACTTAATCAATTAAGGACCAAGCCTATTACTGACACATGTTGCTTACAAGTTAAAATCAGTATTTGTTGCTAGAAAATTACCTAGGACCCCCAAACATTATATATATTTTTAAAGCAAAGACTCTGGAGAATAAAATGGTGGTCGCTTAAACAGGAAAGTTAGCCCAATTTTTTTTGTATATTGTGAAAGATGATATCACGCTTAGTAAACAGATACCTAACATGTTACGGTTTAAGATTGTGCTATGGTACATAGTCAAAGTTTTTAAAAATTTTAACGGTTACCAGTTTAGTTACAGAGGAGGTCTTTTGCTATAATTATTGCTTTCGCTCTGGCTATCACGGCGATACCTCACATTTGTGATTTAAACACCATTTACATTTGCGGGCGTGACTTTCTTATTTTTGGTATGCGAGATAACGGCAACAGGGGAGCTTTAAAAATTATTTTTTTTCCTATTTATTTTATTTTTTAACACTGTTTTTAAAAAAATAAAAATAAAACTGATCACTTTTATTGCTGTTACAAGGAATGTAAACATCCCTTGAGACAGGATTAGACAGTGACTTTATGGAGGGATCTAAAAGACCCCAGACCCCTCCATTGCACTTAAAAGTATTCAAAATGCTGAAATCTGCATTTTTGAATACTGACACTTTTTTTAAATTGGCGCCTTTAGCAGCTGAGTAAACCGGAAGTGACGTAGTGCCATTGCTTCCGGGTTACATGATCAGAGACCCGATCGAAGCCGAATCCAGGTTCGTTCAGGATTCTAACCAGCCGGCGTAGGTGCGAACATGGGACATGGGACCCCAGCAGAGCGGCGGAAGGGACGTCCCTCCCTCTCGCTGGGATAACGGCCAAGCGACTACTCAGCCGCATCGGTTGTTATCTCCAGAAAGCCAACCGCCGACTCTAAAAAATGGTACCAGGGTGATGCCTCTGGCTGCAGGCATCACCCCGGTACAACCACTTCTTCAAGCCGACGCATGGGTACGTCGGTTTGCGGGAAGTGGTTAAGCCTAGTAGACACAGACCGAATGCCGGTTTCAATAAAAACCGTCCGACAATCGGGCCTGCTATTAGACCGACAGTCTGACAAAAGCCAGCCATGGCTTCTGTCGGATGAGCATGTTGTAAAACTATTTCCCAATCAGCGCTCTCAGCCAACAGTGTTCCGGCGCGGGGGGGGGGGGGGTTTCGTACCCCTGTCAGAACACAATAGTTCAGTGGGGGAGATTGCTGTACTAACATCGGATAGAAGTGACCTGAACCATCAGGTGTGATAGTGTGTACTAGGCTTAAGGCCTCATGCACACTGGACGCGATTAAAGGTGCCTAGCGTCAACGCTAGGCTCATTTAGAACTTGAGCGTTAACTCATTTCAATGCCCAGAATACATTATTTATTCTGGCCAATGAAATAAATTACTACCCAAGCTCTTGATGCCTGTAAACATGCCTAAATACTTGTAACAGCATTGGACAGTTTTATAAGCGTCAGGCGTTTTTTTTTTTGCCAAACCGCTGCTGGCTTCTAAGAGACTTAAAAAATACATCCTGTGTGCATAAGGCCTAAAGCTGACTTTCGAAAAGATCTTCATAAGAATTTGGAGCTGATATAAAGCAAGTACATAAGGTTAGATCTAGATTATGTGCTTATATTGTGCCTAGAGATCAGCTTAAATTCTGCATGCTTAGAATTGCATAGAATTATGAATTTATGATCAAACTCCTATAACATCTGCTATATAATATGTACATTAAATATTTATACTAGCTGTCCCTCTTTGGTTCGTCTTAACAAAAGAAAATATAACTATAATGTATTTTCAGTTGGCGCTAAACATTTGAGTTATTGTTATATCGCTTTACATAATGCTTGATGTAATACTACAGTATGCATTCTGTACCATATTTTTTTCATTTTGAATTCAGGAAATGTATGTTTTTTGTAGGCTAGCTGGTAAGTGTGCTGGGAAATGTTTTTTTGTAATGTGCAAAGCCCTTCCATGCATACCTTACTGCAAAGGCTAATTATAAATTGGGGTGGTTGTCATTTTTGTACAGTTTGTTCACTGAATTTGGTGTGTGGACACATTGGACGCCTTCAGCTGCCATTGTGCTCTTGCTGGGCTTTTAATGTGTCCCTGGGGTATGGGCTTCCTCCAGGCATACCTGCCATTAATGTATCCACTGCTACATATGCTTTAACTTAGAGACTCTCAAATATAAGAGTTAGGACCGCACTGTACAGAGAAGCCTTGGTGAGGCACTGCGGCTTCCACATATACTGTATTTGCAAATATATGTGCAAATAACCCTTCTGTTTTTAACATAAATTATTCAACGGGGTCAATTTTGTTTTTTGGATGGGGCTTTTTTGCAGGCTAGATAATACCTGTGCTGGGAAAAAAAATAGTGTAGACAGATGTTGCAAAAGAGTACTATTTCACAAATTCTTTATAAATATGCCTCTTAACTGTATTTTTTTAGCTCTCTAGGTTAGTTGTTTTAAACTGAGATCTACAAGCTTGTGTCAGGTAGTTTATACTATTATTTGAATGGGAAAGTCCTATAATTTGAATTCCAGAGAGAGCTGAGCGGTGTTTCTATGGGTTAAGCAAACCTTCTACTATTTTAGTAATCAACACCAAATTCTCATCCATACAGAGGGCTCATTTTCCAGTTAGCTAGACATTAAGTTATAGGAAGAGTAAGGTCCTGTTTTGTCTATCTCATTGCAGTGGTATAACACACCAAGCAAGGCGCCATTCATTTTGTATATGCATCCACAGAGCTCATCTACAGTGTACCATAGCACACAACAATCAGCTACTATCTTCAGCATGTTCAGTTAGGCTTTGAAAATGAAAAATAGAATCTAATTGGTTTCAGATTTTGATCCATCTGTGGGCAGGCTGGTTGATTTGAGATTGGTTACTATGCACAGCTTCACCAGATTCTGTATGCAACAGTTTTAGCAAATGTCCCCCATTGCCAATAATGGGACTGAACCCCTAGACCACATGTGTCAAACACAAGGCCCGCAGGCAGAATCCGGCCCTCCAGGCCATTTCATGTGGCCCTCGCACCTCTCCTGCAGCTGCAGGAGAGCTCAAGCCCCTGTACTTTTTGCTTTCCTGCAATGCCTACAGCTTCTTCCCAGCAGCTGCACAAGATAGGGGGGGGGGGGGGTTCACTGTGATGTAAGGAAGGGTGAAGGACTCAACTTCTGATGGTGGTGAGGCTCTTAACATCTTATGTAAGGGTAGGGGATTCTCTGGACATCTAGTCTTACAGATACAACCGGCCCTTTTGAGGGCAATCATAATGCTGATGCGGCCCGCGATTAAATTGAGTTCGACACCCCTGCCCTAGACCAATGCCACAGAGTCACAGTTCTCTTCATTAAGCCACCATGCCAACATAGGCTGGAGAAACTTGGGTCCAATACAGAAGTTTATTATGAGAATCCACAATAGTCATACATCTTAATTCTTGAATTTCTCCCAAAAAGTTCTAATTACATCCTAAGATCTTGTCCGTCAACGAAAATTCATTATAACCACCAGTGCTCATATTTGTTTATACCCAGCATTACCAGATGGAGATTTCAGTCAGCAGTGTAAAATATGGTAAATAAAAGTTTGTCTCATGTAGACCATGTTTTACTAACACTATTACAAGCACCATTTATAAATACAATGCAGTTAAATAATATCAGCATTAAATGAATACATTATTTATATCCAACATACCACAGGCTAATCTAACAAAGCACAATAGAGATAGAAATATATTGTCCACTAATCATACAGAGCTCAACACAGTGCTTTTAAATCAGATTACAAGTGTCCATACAGTTTAGGGGCCACATACCCCGTTTCTTGTATAAAAGTCAACATTTAAGCCAAAATTATTCATTTCCTGAGGCTAATCAGACTCATGGGGTAAGTGGTAATATAATTTACACAACCATTCATTTGGTAGATGTTCAGATCTTCTAAAATTGTATTTTTCATCTTCAAGTAAAAGCAGGCTGAGGAAAGATACATGCTGCAAAAGGCCTGAATTGTTACTATATTACTATATTGTATTTCTATAATATGCTCCACATGAAAGACAAGCGCTTGTAATCTATGGGAACACCACTGGAAAGCTAACACCTCTTTATTTTATTTATTTTTATTTAATATAGAAATTTATCATTTAACAAAAGTAAAAAAACAACAATAAAAACCTTTGACTCTGAATTACCTCACTCCCTAGCAAACATGACTATTAACTGTCATCTTCAAGTACCAGATGTGTCCTCTTGAAGGCAATTAAGCTTCTATTATGTTTCTATTTTGTTTTTGTTGATGGAACATAATGCAGGTGACCAGGGACAGCTTTTATTCCTTGCTGGGTATATTCAGAATTCTGTACAATATTCAAAGACAATGCTATTTGTACAACCCCAATTCAAAAAAAAAAAAAAAGGTGTGTAAAACCTGCATAAAAATAAAATGCAATAATTTCAGTCTCATAAATCCATTATTTATTCAAAATAGAAAATAAACAAATCAATTGTTTAAAATGAGAAAATGTACCATTCTATGAAAAAAAATCAGGTAATTTTAAAATTGATGGCAGCAACATGTTTCAAAAAAGTTGGGACAGGGACATAAAAAGCTGGCAAAGTACAACCCCAATTCCAAAAAAGTTAGTATAGGGCCTGTTCATCACGGTGTGGCATTCCCTCTTCTTTAACCTGTTACCGACCACCTGCCCCAGTTAGCGGGGAAGCCGATGCAGCAGGCAGGCGGCTCCGATTGTCGCACGACACCCGCGATCGTTCCCCACTGAGAGAGAAGAGGGGTCAGCTGTTGTAAACACAGTGGGCCGTTCTTCTCCCTGTAATGATCATAGAGCCCATGTGATCCATCTATATAGGATCACATGTCTCTATGGTCATTTCAGAAGCCACGCCCCCCCCCCACAGTTAGAATCACTCCTCTAGGCTCACATTTAACCCCTTGATATACACACACACACATATATATATATATATATATATATATATATATATATATATATATATATATATATATATATATATATATATATATAATGTTTGGGGGTTCTAAGTAATTTTGCAGCAAAAAATACTGACACAAATTGTTAGACACATCTTTTTCAAATTTGTAAACCTCTGCCCATCCTTACTTCTGGGACACTCTGACTCTTTAAGATGTCCTTTTTCCCCCTGCATTATTGGGAGTAAAGAATGCCCCATCATTGGTATTGGCGAGAGGAATATTTCCCCACTGTTGGTATTAGGGGAAGAAACAGCACCCTGTTGTTGAGCTCTAAAAGGCAAGAAAAGGGCCACATCCCCCCCCCCCCCGACTGCAGTTTGAAGACCACTGCTCTGGAACACTCTGCCCCAATCTCTCCAGCTATGTTCTACTTTATCTGCCTTTAGGTGATCCTCAGAAACTCCTTGTAGAAGTCTATACCTAAAACTGAATTTTTACTTTCTTCATCAATTCAACCCCTTACATAGTTACATAGTTAGTGAGGTTGAAAAAAGACACAAGTCCATCCAGTTCAACCCATGATGCGTGTGTGTTTGCTTTTAACCGTACATTGTGTACCCCTGTATGTTGTGGTCTTTAAGGTGTACATCTAATAGTTTTTTGAAACTATCTATGCTCCCCGCTGATACGACTGCTTGTGGAAGAGAATTCCACATCCTTACCGCTCTTACAGTGAAGAACCCCTTACGCACTTTAAGGTTAAACCGCCTTTCCTCAAGTTTTAGTGAGTGGCCACGTGTCTTATTGTATTCCCTTTCTCTGAATAGTTTGTTCCTTATGCTAGGGTCGCCAGTACAGTATTTGTACATTGATATCATATCCCCCCTCAATCGTCTCTTCTCCAGAGAGAATAGGTTCAGTGCTTGTAGTCTTTCCTCATAGCCGATGTCCTCCATTCCCCTAATTATTTTTGTTGCCCTCCTCTGGACTTTCTCCAGTTCCAGCACATCCTTCCTGCGGACCGGTGCCCAGAACTGGACAGCATACTCCAGATGTGGCCGGACCAGAGTCTTGTAGAGCGGGAGAATAATCTCTTTATTTCTGGAGTGAATCCCCCTTTTTATACATCCCAGTATTCTGTTGGCTTTGCTTGCGGCGGCTTGGCATTGCATGCCACTGCCAAGCCTGTTGTCTACCAGTACCCCCAAGTCCTTTTCCATCCTAGACTCACCCAGAGGTTCACCCCCTAGTGAATAGCTTGCTTTCTGGTTTCTGGCACCCAAGTGCATTACTTTACATTTTTCTACATTAAACCTCATCTGCCATGTGGTTGCCCACCCCGTTATTTTGTTCAGGTCTGCTTGCAAGATTTCCACATCCTGCATAGAAGATATTGGCATGCCTAATTTAGTATCATCTGCAAATACTGAGATTGTACTAGATATCCCCTCCTCTAGATCATTTATGAATAAATTAAACAGGATTGGTCCCAGGACAGAACCCTGGGGGACCCCACTTTCCACACCCGCCCAATCCGAGTACTCCCCATTAATCACCACCCTCTGGACTCTCCCCTGGAGCCAGGTCTCTATCCAGGTACTCACCTTATGATCCATACCTACCTTCCTTAGTTTGTACAGTAAGCGTTTGTGAGGAACGGTGTCAAAGGCCTTTGCGAAGTCCAGATACACCACATCCACAGGCTTACCTTTATCTAGGTGGCAGCTCACTTCATCGTAGAAGGTTAACAGATTGGTTTGGCACGAACGATTTTTCATGAATCCATGCTGATTTCTACTTATAATACCATTTTCATTACTAAAGTCTTGTATGTGGTCCCTTATCATCCCCTCCAAAATTTTGCAGACTACTGATGTTAGGCTGACCGGCCTATAGTTACCCGGGATATATCTCGGCCCCTTTTTAAATATTGGTACCACGTTGGCTTTTTTCCAATCAGCTGGCACCATACCCGTCTGTAAACTATCCTTAAAGATCAAGAATAATGGTCTGGCAATCACCTGGCTGAGCTCATTAAGAACCCTCGGGTGCAAGCCATCCGGTCCCGGGGATTTATTTATGTTAAGTTTCTCTAGTTTAGCTCTAAGTCTATCCTCTGTTAGCCATGGCGGCACTTCCTGAGGTGTATTATTTAGTTCGGCCTTACAAGCGGGTTTCGTGTAGCCCCCCGATTCCTTTGTGAAGACTGAAGAAAAGAAATTATTTAACACTTCCGCCTTTTCTCTGTCCTCAGTGGCCATTTTTCCTTTATCATCTTTTATGGGGCCAATGTGCTCTGGCCTGGCTTTCTTACTGTTTATATACTTAAAGAACTTCTTGGGGTTCTTTTTGCTCTCCTCCGCTATATGTCTCTCGTGTTCTATTTTAGCCGCCCTGATTTCATCTTTACATTTCTTATTACACTCTTTGTAGTGCTTAAATGCTGCCAATGACCCCTCAGTCTTGTATTTTTTGAAGGCCTTTTCTTTAGCTCTAATATACATTTTAATGTTGGAGTTTAGCCACCCAGGGTTTAGTTTTGCTCTTTTAAATTTATTTCCCTGTGGAATGCACTGGCCCACTCCCTTGTTAAGTATGCTCTTGAAGCACTCCCATTTTTCCTCCGTGTTCTTTGTTCCCAGGGTTCTATCCCATTTGATATTTTCTAGCAGCGAGCGCAGTTTAGGGAAATTGGCTCTTGTGAAATTCAGCGTCCTTATATTACCCTTGTGTTTCCTATTACTGTAATTAATACTGAAACCAATTGACCTATGGTCACTGTTCCCTAAGTTGTCCCGTATTTCTATATCCGTGATCAGGTCTGTATTGTTGGTAATCAGTAGGTCAAGTACCGCATTGCTTCTTGTCGGTGCATTCACCATCTGACCCATGAAATTGTCCTGCAAAACATTTAGGAACTGCCGAGCCTTGGCTGAGTGTGCGGTTCCTTCTGCCCAGTCTATATCTGGATAATTAAAGTCCCCCATTATAATGACATTTCCCATCCTTGCTGCCAATCCTATCTGTAACATGAGGTCCGCCTCACCCTCCTCCCTCTGGTAGGGGGGCCTATAGCATACGCCCAATATTACCTTCCCCGCCGTGCCTTCCCTTTGAAGCTCTACCCATAGGGATTCTGCCTCGTCCATAGCTCCATTATTAATATCATCCCTCATATTTACCTGTATACTGTTCTTAATATACAAACATACCCCTCCCCCTTTTTTACTTTCTCTATCTCTGCGATAAAGGGAATACCCCTGAATGGACGCCATCCAGTCATGAGAGCTGTCAAACCAAGTCTCAGTTATCCCCACAAAATCTAAGTCCTCCTCAAATATCAGCAGCTCCAGCTCTCCCATCTTGTTGGCCAGGCTTCTGGCATTGGTATACAAACCTCGTAATTTTGATCGGTTATATTTATCCTCTTTTGATGTTTTTAGGCTGCTCTCTTGATTTTTCCCCGTACCCACCCTGGGTATAGGAGCTCCGCACACCCTATCGCTAATGCCCCAATTTCTGCCCTCTGAAACTTGCTTTCCACTGGGTAATTCTACATCTGTACCCTCCCCCCCATTCCCTAGTTTAAAAGCCCCTCTAACTTTTCGGCCATCCTCGCACCCAGTACGGCTGCACCCACCCCATTTAGGTGCAATCCGTCCCTACCAAAGAGCCGGTGACCGACTGAGAAGTCGGCCCAGTTCTCCAGGAACCCGAAACCCTCCTTACTACACCAGCTCCTCAGCCACTCGTTAACTTCCCTAATCTCCCGCTGCCTCTCTGGTGTGGCTCGAGGTACAGGTAGTATTTCGGAAAATATTACCTTGGAGGTCCTAGTCCTCAACTTAGCGCCTAAGTCCCTGAAATCGTTTAGGACTCTCCGTCTTCCTCTGCCTATGTCATTGGTACCCACGTGTACCATGCCAGCTGGGTCTTCCCCAGCCCCACCCAATAATCTGTCCACCCGATCTGCTTTTGTATCATGTTCCTCTCCTGTTTGAGCTGACCATACACTAGAGCTGCGTGATTATTGGTTAAAAAATTGCAATATCGATTAACCCCCTTCACGATCTTAAAACAGCATGTCCTCAGTTTTTACAGAGCTGTTCTCTGCTCACTCTTAGAGCCGGTGTTCCGTGAGAATTACCTACCCGTGAGAAAAACCTACCCTCATCACTTCCGGGTGCACAGCACTGTATGTAATTCGGCGTTTACATTAAAACAGCTGTGCTGCAATACGAATGATCTCCACTCCTGTCCCTGTCACTTCCCTCATCTCGGCTAGTAAATAAAAAAACGGCGGCGGGTGTATGAGAACATAAATCACGGAGCCGAGACCCGCTTTTATATTTACTAGCCAAGATCAGGGGAGCGACAAGGACAGGAGCGGAGATGACTTATATTGCAGCACACTTGTTTTAATGTAAGCGTGGCGTGGGTAGGTTTTTTTCACGGACACCGTGATAATTTCCTACTAGTGCCCATGTGCACTAGTCAGGTCCTCAGCTCTTTCATTAGGTATCCGGGGCTGTGAGCATGCGCAGTGCTGCGCTGCTCAGCTGTTCCTGGCCGGAAGTGACGAGGGTAGGTAATTCTCACGTTACACCGGTTCACATTTGTGCGGATGCGGAGATCGCATGTAATTCGGAGCACACTGCTCCTAAATTACATGCGATCTCATGTGCGGTGCGAATTTCAGCCATACACTTTGTATGGCTGAGTTCGCACTGCATCCGCACCAAACACGCACATGAGGCATTTTTTTATTCGCAAAAGAATCGGACCGCATAGTTGTTCACACTAGTGCGATCCGATTCTGTGCGAACTTGCAGATCGCACTGCGATATGCGATCACAACTGGGGGTGTCGTTACCCCCTGCGTATCGCATATGGCAGTGTGAACTGCCAGAGGTGCGGATGCGATGCGGGATCACGCTGCATATTCACAGCGTTCCCGCATCGCACAAATGTGAACCGAGCCTTAGCTGTCAAAATAAAAGAGCCCAAGCAAATGTTTATTGACATTGTTAAGGCTGCTAAATAACTATAAACACAATGCTTTACAATGTATCATTTCCTTTTCTTTAGATCAGAGGAATGAACTTCTGTCTGTAAGTGAGGGGGGCAGTTTAACCTCTTAAAGACTAAGCCTTTTTCTGACACTTGTTGCTTACTAGTTAAAATCAGTATTTTTTGCTAGAAAATTACTTAGAACCCCCAAACATTTTTTTTTTTTTTTTTTTTTTTTAGCATAGACCCTAGAGAATAAAATAGCGATCATTGCAATCTTTTATGTCACCCTGTATTTGCGCAGAAGTCTTTCAAATGCAGTTTTTTGGGGAAAAAAATATACTTTAAAAAAAAAAAAACTAAAAAGTAAAATTAGCCCAATTTTTTTATAATATAATGTAAAAGATGATGTTACGCCGAGAATCCTGATCTTTATTCTAAGCAAAAAAATTGTGATTCTCATTTTGTCCAGAATCGAGCAGCTCTACCATTCACTGTAAGATTTTTGTCATTTAGCTCTGCTGGATAAATGAGAGAAATCTATCAATTTCCCCATCCATGATAAATAACATGGATGAAGGGATCTTCATTGTTGGCTATTGTATTCTGATTGACTGCACCCACAGCTGTCAAAATACCCGCACAGCATCAGCATCTGATTGGATGCAGCTGCTGTTCCTAAAATTTTCCACCTGACTCCTTCAATTTTCAGGTCAAAGGATGTTGGGCATGAGAGTATCCACAGGGCCAACCAGGGCTCAAATCTCTAGCTGATTCATCAGGAACTGGCTAACAATCTGTCTGTGTATGGCCAGCTTTAGATTGTAAGTGTTCACAAGCAGGGAGCCCATAAACCCTCTTGACTTGTATTGTAACTATACTCTGTATCTCTATTTTGTAAACTGTTGACACTATATAAATCCTGTATATTAATAATGTAGTGTGAATTACAAAAGTGGCTGAATTTTACTTATTTCCTTTGGACAGTAAGCTTGTAAGCATGTTTTAAATGTATATTTATTTACCTATTTGCCTGGAGTTACATAAACCACCATCACAACAGACATCATTTCAACTAACAGCATCAAACCTAAAGCCCCGTACACAAGTACCGAATGTCGGCCAAACGATCGGCCGTCTTTTGTCCGGTGCTGTCCTGTCGGCTGAAAACTGCAAAAGACTGCACATGAATTTTGTCGGCCAACAACAGCCGACTGCAGAAGTGATGTCATGCGATGGTTAACTTTCCGTGTGTTTTTTCTTTTCTGAGCATGCCCGGTCTTGCTAATCGGCTGTTTGTCGGCCGAATTCTGTACTGACTGGCGAACAATCGGCCGTTCTGGTGACGGCCAACAAAAATTTTAATGCCTGCACACCCGATTCTGTTCGGCTGAAAATGCGCTGTCGGAAGCATCATACTAACAAGCCTACAATCGGCCGATCGGTCGTCGGCCGAATATTTACGGCCGACAATCGCTACGTGTGTACGGGGCTTTAGGTAGAACTATAAGCAATTTTGCCTAGAGTAAGGGAGGATTATAACCCTGTCAGATTTCTTTTCGTCATCTGTGGGGAGATTTCCCTTCACTTCCTTTTTTATAGCCAAACAGGAAGTGGGTGGAAATCCCTGTAAATTAGGGAATTCCTAGGGGACACCAGAACTAGTGTCCCAATTGGAAGATTTACCCTCTATTACTTTTCTGGGGACAACCCAAAGTTTAGGATTTTCTTTTATTTTCACTTTCAATGATAATGGTAAACGGGACAAATAGCGAGAGTGGATCTCCTTAACAGGGGCACAGACAGTAATAAGAACTCACAAGCATTCTAACTCCACTCCACTAAAAAAAGTTTTGTCTTTAGCTATACTTTAATGCTGCATTCACATGGAAGATTTAGCAGCTGCTTAGCCACCATTGATTTGGGGAGCAGGTACTGAGCTGCCAGACATCTTCAAAATTTAACCCAGCCTCTGGTAATATATTTCAGAATAAACAAAGATTTAACGCATACTAGGAATTTTCATTCGTTCATTGAAAAGATGTTTATAAAATAGTGATTATCTGTCATACTGGGCATAAGGAATATATGAGTATACTGTACAGTGTACTAAAACGAAACCCTAGTACACACGGACCAAATGTCGCGCGTCATTGGCTGGTTCAATAGAAACCAACCGTCATTCAGCCCATGTGTACAGAAGCCAGTCTGACAGAAGCAGGGTTCGACCAATGACTGAGAGCGCTGACCAGAGTGTTCTATCGGGGGTCAGAACACAAAAGCTCAGCGGGGAGATCGCTGTACTAACAACGGATTGTTAGTACAACAGCTCTGACCTAAGCTGTCAGGGTTTCTTTTTTACAAGAATAAACTTGTAGTGTGTATGAGGTTTAAGCAAGACAAATCTATACTTAGAAATTAAAAGCAAATAAAATTAGATGCCTTCCTTAAGAAATGCCAGTTGCCATATGGGAGTCCTGCTCATATCCACCTATCTGTCAGCACATGGCCACAGGCTTCACTAAGATGCAACTTCAAAAAAGAAAAAAAGCTTGTACACAACCTTTTCAAAACATCAGTGAATAATTGATAATTACTGATAAAAAAAACACCTAACTGTAACAACAGGTCCCCAAAGGGGGCCTTGACAAGTCTTCACAAAGTACTCAATCATAAGCCCACAATATGTCTGTGTGCACCTTCATTAAGCTTCTAGAGTGCTCTTTGATCCTCAAAGTCATGGAGCTTACTATGAAAATCTTGACTTCATACTCTGAGCGGTAAAACAAGCAAGGCTTAGCACATGGCACTGTGGGCTGCTTGAGGCAAGGCACGCCCCAACCTTCAGATTTGAGCAGGTTGTGGCCTTTGCTAACTAAGTAGGGTCTCCAGGGTGTTCTGCAAATCAACTGAATAAATATATCGGCAAATTTTGGTACCTGGTTTTCTTTCATATACTTAGGTTCTATAGGTGTACTAGCCTAGTTTAAAGTGCATCTCAGTTTTGGATATAGTGGGAAAGAATTAGAAGTTTTGCCAGGTTTTAGTGCTATCTGCTATTAGCAGTATGGTTGCCCTCAAAGGGCCATTTATATCTAGGGTGCGCTACAAACCGAGTGCAGGGTTCAGGAGTACGCTGTGTAAAGAATGCAGTTCCAGGGTTGCCCTATAGACAGAGTTCAGAGATGTGTTGTGTACAGAATATAGGGCTTAGAGATGCACTATGGCCAGTGTGCAACCCTACCCCCCCAAGCTTCCTCGCATCTATCTCTCTTACCTTGTCGGCTCTACTAACTCCCTGTGTAGATGGGTCGCTCTGTCTCATTTGCAGGAAGATCATTCTCTCTCAGATTTTGGAGATCTGTCCCTGCCGTGAGTACATGCAGGATCTGTTAGTTCCTGGATGCACTGAGAGCAAAGCAGTCCATTGTAAGCACAGAAGGATACTGTGTTCACAAGTGACAGTGCGGAGCGGGAGCAGAGGGTGAGAACCAGAGGTGGCGGAATGGAGTTCCAACACAAAACTGTGTGGGGGGGGGCCACATGACAAGGCCTGGTGGGTCAGATTCAGCCCACAGGCCTTGTGTTTGACATATGGTATGTGCTTTGGAGAAATTCACTTTCTCTCTGGTCGAAAGGTGCTCCTCAGGACAGGAAGTAGGAGGAGCTCTCTACAACATAAACACAGACAACAGAAAAAAATGTTTTTTTTTTATTTTAAAAAGTTAAAGCGCAGTTTGGCCTCAAATACCTTTTTTAACTAAAAATACCCCTATAATACTAATCCATCGCCCTTTACAGAACCGCTATTCTCATACTTACGAGGTGTACAGTATTGGATTTTAGTCAAAATCTTACTTTTAAAAACACTGTCTGGGCGTGGCCATCTTGGATGTGGGCATCTGAAGCCGCAGTGTAATCTGCTGTGTCCTTCTTCCTGATTCCAGGGAGTGTTCTGGGAGTTCTTCCTGATTCCAGGGAGTGTTCTGGGAGTTCTTCCTGATTCCAGCCTCCTGGGAGTGATGACAAACAGCTCCCAGGATGCAATGCAAAGGCGGAAGTGATGCCGGTGGCCGTGGCCACAGAAGGGGGAGAAGGAGGAAGTACAATCAAAAATGCCCTGAAAATTAAGGGACCCCCGAAAAAAATTGAAAATGCCCAATTGTTGATCAGCATAGCGAGCACTCCAGGAATCACTAAAGTTGCTTTTTATTGTATGTATTCGTTCTGAAGATTTTCCCTCCCTTCCTATCTGAAAAAATGTTGTACCCAAAACAGAAGACAGAAAACCTGACAGGGGTTCTTACCTTTCCCAAATTCTATCCAAAACTAAAAAGAGTTTTGGGTATGGATACACTTTAAAGAGTAAAGCCCCGTACACACGTACCGAATGTCGGCCGAACGATCGGCCGTCTTTTGTCCGGTGCTGTCCTGTCGGTTGAAAAGTGCTAAAGACTGCACACAAATTTTGTCGGCCAACAACAGCCGACTGCAGAAGTGATGCCATGTGATGGTTAACTTTCCATGTGTTTTTTCTTCTCTGAGCATGCCCAGTCTTGCTCATCTGCTGTTAGTTGGCCGAATTCTGTACTGACTGGCGAACAATCGGCCGTTCTGGTGACGGCCAACAAAAATTTAATAGCCTGCACACCCGATTCTGTTCGGCCGAAAAGTCGCAGTCGGTTGTCGGAAGCATCATACTAACAAGCCGACAATCGGCCGATCGTTCGGCGGCCGAATATATTTTATATTTAATATTAATATTTAATCGCTACGTGTGTACGGGCCTTTAGTTGCCTTTTTTAGGCCATAAAAAAAAAATATCTTGTATTTCAGAATGCCCAGCACATTACATGGCACTCATTGGCTGTTAAAATAGTTGCTTCAGTCCCCCTCCATAAATGTAGGCAGTGAACTGCCCATCCGAAACCTCCTCCCCTCCAGGATGGAACGGACATTAGCTTTATGCCCCCAGTGGTCACTCTGGCTACTTCAAACACTATGCATGCACAATGCTTTCTCTCAGTCGCTCTCAGTGGCTGAACTCAGCTACTGTTGATACATCAACACCGGGAGCGCACTGTTTGAAGTAGCCAGAGAAGCCGCTGGGGACATACTGCTACTGTCTGGCCCATCCTGCCAGAGTGAGGGTCAGTTGGTAAGCAGTATTTTTAGACAGGGTGTGCATGGCCTACAAGTATGGATGGGGATATGAGCAACTACCTATACAGAGGAGGAGAGCTATGTAATATGCTGGGGATACTAGAATGCATGGGGGATTTTTTTTTTTTTTCGAGGAATTTGGGAAAATGGCCATTAATTGTGAATTAACCATTTAAGTAGAAGTTTACTCTTTGTTTTAAAGTGTAACTGTACTTTCAATGCTGTACTGTACTTTTTAATCCTCCAGTCCCCCTCGCCTGTCTAATACTCACCAGTCTCTGATCCGCCAAGATCTCCTTTCAGTCGTGTGGAGAGATTTTGAACTCTCAATAGGACTGAATGGGGCATATGGTGTTCACACACAGGCCAATAAAGAAGATTCTAACAAGAAGTGTATGTGCACTTTAAATAATTCTGATTTCGATTTTGTTCCCTGTAACACCATAAATTATGCTATACAAATTCTGTTATAGACACACTGGGGGAAGGGTTACTGAAACTGGTGCACAGAGAATCTGTGAATAGTAACCAATCAGCTCCTAAGTTTTACTGTCAAAGCTTTATTGAACAAGATGAAGTTAGAAGCTGATACTCTGTGCAGCGGTTTTAGTAAATCCCCTTAACTATCAGTATCAGTATATATTTTCCATAAAAGCATAATTGCAATAAAATATAAATACTAAGAATGAAGGGTAATGTTATATACCTTACCATTTTCTAATCAGCTCAGAAGAAACATGCAGTGTATGTCTATAGGTGCTAAATGCATTCTCCATGCACATAAGCAGAGCCTTACTGACATTTAGCATATCATTTGTATGTTTATACAAGATTAAGCGGCAGCACTAGAACATGAATTTTTTTCTAGTCTTGTGACTAGAATGTAATTACAGGATTGTGTCATTGTCTAAAAGCCTTTAGTTATTTGAACAAACAACAAATTCCCCATTGGTCAGCATGCAATCGTAATTCTTTTTTTGATGACAGGTGCATTGTGTGAGCTTTCAAACCCTGATAACATTCAGGCCACTGTTTAAAAGCTATTGTTGGGAAAATGAGTTACACCTCAGCATTGATTGTATGTGAGTGATGTCCTCAAAAGCATGTACGCATGTAAACACCCTAATAAAATGTCTACAGTATTCTATTACAACCTGCCATATATAATTTCTTATAGCTGACATCAGCATGTAGATTGCTGCATTTACATTTGCATAATTAAAGGGTCAATCAACCCCAATCTGATATTTATGTTAGGTTCCCTGGTCTGCATGCCTGCAATGACCTTTAGGAGGTGTCCCTATTCGGTTGCGAATATTTTTTTTTCTTTTTAATTAAGGGGAATGAAATAGGGGATGCCAGAAAAAATGCAAAGATGGGGGGGGGGGGCACCAAAATCTCCAGGAGAACGGTCAGAATTGGTGTAGGTGTTAGAGTATCCAAGTCATGTAAGAAGCCAGATACTGATTCTGTCCATCAACATCTAGCTATAACTTAAATATGATTTTTTGGTGGATTGAACTTTGAGGCATTTTTGTTTTTCAATAAGACAGATCAAAAATATATCTTTCAAATCAATCCTAAGTGTCCTTTTGATGTTCTGTTGTACATTGGGATGGAAACGGGTGGGGGACCGTGCCTCTTCTCCCTCAGCACAGCTTGCTCCCATGTGGGGTGCTGAGGGGGGGGGGGGGGGGCCGGGACTCTGCTAGGGTGCACCCGATCCCCGTCATTCGTACTCTTTTTTTTTGACATTACCATCTGTGAAGACAATGTGTTTCTAATTTGTTCGTTCATGAGTTGGTCTTGGATGTGGGTTTAACTGCATATTAATGCGATCGCTCTTCTATGCAGCACTGTTATCTCATTTTTATTGTTATTTTATTTTTTTGCTTTGCTTTCTTACTTTGTTTTATATTGTTATGTTTTGTAATGCAAAATACCTAATAAAGATTATTGAAACTAAAAAAAAAATATATATATATATATTTTTCAGAATGTTGAAAGAGTGATCTGCCAGTATACAATACATAAACTAATTATCTAATGCAATCAAGTTTGGGCAGAATTCTCAGTGCTCATCTCACCTATTTCCTACTTTACACATCTAAGCATGCACAATTTCATGGTCAACAGACTAATGTTGACTGCAGTAAATTATTCTCTTTGTACTCTATTTGCATATCCAAATACTCATTTTCCTCTACTAAAAGGGAGGAGTTCTTGAAATACACTAAAGTAAACTTAGAATGCAATGGTTCACAATGACCTCAGGCAACACAAATTGTCACCGCAGTCAAAGCAGGCCATACATGGATCGAAATTTGGTTCAGCAGTGACCGGCTGAATTTCAATCCATATATGGGCATCTTGGTTATACACAAGTTGATCTTTCAATCGACTTGTGTACAACCAGCCTGTAGGGTTTTTACCAAATGATCAGTGAGCGCCTCCGGCTCCTGCAAAATGGACTTATTTAAACGATACACTGATTTACTAAGAGTAGAAAAGGTGTAGTTTTCCTAATGAATAAAGTGAACCTGTGTCTGCTTCTATGATCGAATCATGTGTCAGGCAAATTCTGTTTTTTTTTTTTTTCAATATCCCCCCAAAAGCCAAAGCTTCACACTATTCAATAAGCTAAGCAAAAAGTCACTTTCCTAAGGTAACATTCAGTACTAATTATAGTTATTTATCACATTATTTGCATACTTGCCATTGCAATATTTTGTTATTAAATTGCAAAGTATTTCTGAAGTAGTACTAGTGTTAAAGCCTTCCATTTTTTATTACAAATGCATTTGTATGGACCAGCTGAACAGAGGACAATAAATGCTTACTAAGGCTCCATTCACACCTGGGCGTTTTTGAGCGTTTTTCTGCTCTAAGGATCAGCTCATAAAACGCCCAACAAGACAAATCCTATTCATTTCAATGGCCCCTGTTCACATCTGAGCGTTTTGACATTTTAAGCAAAACGCCCAACGCTCAAAAAAGTACGAGCTTCTTTTTGGGCAGATTTCAGGCGTTTTTTTTTTTTTTTTTCCATTGGTCACTAGTCAATCTAAAAACACCTGCACAAAAACGCCTGTAAAACGACTGCAAAACGCCCATAAAAACGCCTGAAAAACGCCTGAAGCAAAAACGCACAGGTGTGAATGGAGCCTTAAAGAAAAACCCTAAAACACTTTGAATTTGTTATCTTTACCATCACAGTCTCTGCGTTCTTGTCTGCTACTCCGCCAAACTTCCAGTTGGGGAGCGAGCAATCACTTCATATAAATGCCCCTCCTTGGTACTACATGTCTCAAAATTCCAATCGCTACCCTGGGTACCGCATATGCATGCCCCATTGTCCCTGACTGCCCGTGCATGTAGTGTAATAGCATCAGCTTACTCTCTCCCACACAAAAGGGTGGCTATATGTGACTACGTGGGGTGGCAATCTTTGCTATTGCCTCAACAAAGAAAAGGGAAGGGGCAGTAGTTTGGAGAGGAGGCAGCATGCAAGGTAAGTACTGAGGCAAGCTGCTAGAACTGGTTTATTAATACTTTAATGCAGGGGTGTACCTAGTTACTCCCTTGGGTTCAACGATAACAGATGTGGCTTTGAGTGCACTTGTGGCGGTCTATTGTGCACTGATATGGGTTCTTCACCATCCTATGCACTTCCATTTTTTTGTTATTAGATAATTTGTCTTCTTGCGATCACATTGTTCATTCAATAACTCAATCACAGTTGTTTTGCCCTTCAGGATGCCTAAAGAATGATTTTTTCGCAAGCCAACCCTCCCTTGAACTCTGCCCTGGGGGGTTTCAGGGATCTGGATCTAAAGTCTCCGGTCGCAGGATTGTCTTTCATCCATTAGCAATGCCATAAATTCCCTGAAGAAGACCATGTCTGTATTGGGTCGAAACGCGTTTGGGCACAAGCTCTGGGCAGCATTACTATGCCAATTGAGTATACTTGCTCTAATCTTAACTGTTGTTATTTTGGATGGATTATGTTTTTAAATCTTGTAACCAGAGCTCATATTTTTTAATCCTGTGTGGAACAACTTTTTAATGAATTGTTTAATAAAATAATATATTTTTACAATACTGTCGATTGCACAATTACTTGCTGCTAAAAAAAAAAAACCTGGGGGAACTATTCCAAATTTTCAGGGTTTCCTACCAATTCCTTGGCTTCTTCCTGAGCCACATTGGAAGAAGAGGAATTGTTTTGGGCCACACACAAAATACACTAAGGCTCGGTTCACACTGCCACGACTTGGGATCCGACTTGTGAGAGCCCAAGTCGCGTGACATGTAAAATCCCATGTTCGTCAATGAAAGCTGTCCTAATTAACACTACTGGAGTCGCTCCCAATTCAGAAAAGGTTCCTGTACTACTTCAAGGAGACTTCTATGCGACTTTTATTTTCTTCTATTCTATACTTTTATCAAAGTAATACTCAAGTCGCCTGGCAAAGTCGAACTGCAAGTCACACGACTTTCAGGTCGCGGCAGAGTGAACCGAGCCTAACAATAAGGATAGCTGATGAGCAAAAAAAGTCAGACAGATCACAAAATAACTATCACTAAAATAGACAATGTACCCATCTGAGTATGAAAACTTATTTTTGGTAATATTTGTTATAATAAAAATAAAAGAGGGCAACATAAAACTAGTGCAATATTTGACACTGTTGTTAATCAACTACCCCATCAATATCTGGTTCAGTGGATGTAGTAGCAATTCTCAATGAATTCTTAAAGTGTTCATCAGATATTTTGGTTCTAATTTTGCACTTCCTGTGCATCATCCTTGAAAATAGTTGCTAAAAAACATAGGTGCTACCGAAAACAGAGGACATGACTAAGGTGCAATTGCAAGTAAGAGATTTTTCTTTAGGAAGATAAAACTTATAAAAGTCCAGTAAAGTGACAATGTCAATTTTTTTTTTCAACCACATGTTTGCAAAGCATTAACACATTTTTGCAGAAAAAAATAAAAAATCCAACATATTTAGGTAACCTAACAATTTTATTTTGGGCGGCAATCATAGGCATCTTGGACCACAGGTTGGACAGCCCTGCTTTAAAGGTTCATGTACATAGAGCTTTTATGGGCATAATTTATGCCTAGTGTAATTTCCCGGTGTTTTGTGCATTGGTATTTACCTGTGCATCTAATGTAATTTGAGAATACAGAACTATCACTACATTGGACATGCATGCACAGATCAATGACGATGTAAAGAACCATCAACCTTTACAACAGCCCAGCCATATACAGCCTGGAATATAGCTGAATGCGGAGCTCCCCAGTCACTGGAAAGCACCAGAAAATTACACTAAGCATAATATGCCTATAAAAGCCCTGTGTGCATGAACTCTAATATATCCATGTATTTGTCCATATTTCTGCCTATATTGAATGTATAACAGCCCCCTACGTAATATAATATTCTGAGAAATCAGGAAGCAAAAAAATGTGCCACAAAAGTTCTATTACAATGTGAGAGGAAAGTCACTTCCCTCTGTAAATCATTGCACACCGGACTGTAGAGGACAAATACCAAGTCACACAATCTGAACCTGGGAAATTGAGCTCCACATACCATGGACACAAGGAAAAGTAAGTGACATTTCAGTTTTGCGGGCATCTGATGAATGGACTATGGCACTCCTGAGACATTCATCTGATCATTTTGTTCACCTATTGCTGGTAATAAATACTTAGTGGGTCCTTTGGCTGCATGAGAGTCTCCCAGCTTTTTTTCTTACTGCCCTGAGTTTGTAAGGTCACGTAAAAATTAACCCAGAACATTTACTGGTTACATCCACTATTCTAAAGAGGATTGTTGTCTCAGTCTAACTGAGTTATTCAGTAACATAACTGCAAAGAAGAGTGGAGTGGGGTAATCAATATCAGTCACTCAGAAATCAGCTTTTATCTGCTAAGGCCACAATCTTTATTGTTCCACACAGGGGAAAGCTGTACTGAGACAATACAGAGGATTCCAGTACTAGGCTCTACTACTGAAAAATGCCAGTTAACTGGCTGTCAAGCGGATCCATTTGCCTTATTTGCCTTAAGTGTATCACTAGGCAAACCTATTTTTTTTTGTACTGAATGGTGTGGGGTAGGGTTAGACCCGCTGTCAAGTTTTTTTATTGCTGTCTGTGTTGGGTGAATTTACCCCTCTATTTGTACTGGTGTGCAGTTCCCAGTTCCAATCTTTTTCTGTACATAGGCAAACAGCTTACAAACATTCAACAGTCCTCTTATGGATATGAGCACGGGGGGGGGGGGTGCAGGACCTACTTTACGGTATATCATGATTTGAAAAGATGCAGAATGCAAACTTGAACCAGTGCTTCACTTTGGTAGAAAATAGAGTGAATGGAGTTGAGCAGGTGTACAGCATATTCATTAATCCATGTGTACCAAAACAAAGTGAGGAGAAACCCAAAATTATAAAATTGATCCCAGATTAAAGGGAAAAAGGGAAATCCTCTGAAGAACACACCTGCTCTGGGGATGTGTACATTTCTCTTATTCAGACCAAATGAGGAAAATCAAGAGATTCCTCTATCTGTGCTTAATAGCGTGAGTGAAGGAATGTGCATTTCTGGCAATTGTATTCAGACAGCCGCAGCTCCTGTGGCTGTTTTGATTACCTGAACAGTGACTGCATCTGAAAGGATGTAGTCAATATTTAGGTGGCAATTCTTCACCTGGCTCAGTCAGATTCTGAATCAACTTTTGTCGAGCCTGGTAGTTCTGACAGGGTCAGCCACAGCTTGAATTTCAACTGAAATGTATGCCTAGCATTAAAGGGGAGTTCCTCTCACTTTGAGAGATTTCCTATAACTTGGTTCTCTAGGACAGGAAGTGAAGGGAAATTTCCCTAGCGGTATGTAAACAGCATAAAATAAACTGGTGGGGTTTATCCCTCCCTACTCTATCCAAAATGTAAAAAAAAGTTTTGGCTATACATATACTTTAATACTTTCTGAGACATTAACCTGTAGATCAGGAGTTATGACATCACTCTGACTACCTGACCTGCACACCTGTTCTATTCCAGTGACTCAGAAAATAATGAAGCTAGAGACAGGATAGGAAATAGTATTGGAAGGCAACTTCAAACACAAAATTCCAAGCAAAATGAAAACTTCTGCTTGGTTAGCATTAAGATGATAAAATAATACAAATAATAAAGGAAAAACCTTTATTAAGTTGGCAAAGCGGAACGTTGCCAACTTAATAACAAAATAATGTTCTTTAGCAAGGAACAGAATTCCACATTAATATTTATGCAATCAAAATTAGTGTACTGTAAATTGCCTCCAGCATTGTTCCTGCTTCTTCTTGCCAGAGGTTGCCATTTTGCTGAAGCCCAGAACCCCTGAGCAGCAGTAAATCTTTAGGCTGTCAGCAGACTGGCCTCTACATTTACAGCACAGTGCCAAAAAAAAAAGGCAAGGTTGAGAAAGTGTATTACTGGATTTTAAACAGTATGGGTACTTATTTTTAATGTTTTACATTACTATTATTACCACTACAGGTACTTATACATCACTTTTACATATATTATACATTCACATCAGTCCCTGTCCTCAAGGAGCTTACAATCTAAGGCCCCTAACTTACATTCATGCATACTAGGGACAATTTAAACAGGAGCCAATTACTCTATCAACATGTCTTTGGAGTGTGAGAGGAATCCGGAGTACCCAGAGGAACCCCTCGCAGGCACAGGGAGAATACAAACATAGCTATACCTGCAAAAGGGGCCAGCCTGAAGTGATCTAGCAGGACTTTATTTTCTGACTAAAGTTACACTTTAATGTAACAGCAACAATGTGCACTTTATTAGATTGTCCAATGTATGCACACTTCATTCACTGACAAAAATGACAATGTATCACTGTCCTATGACATGAATCTAGCTACATGTGGTTCAAAATTAAGCAATGCAATACCATCAAATCACTGCTTCCCACTATAATCCCCATCCATCAGGGGATGTCAGCAGGACATAACCTGTGAAGTCAATCAAACATCTTCAACCTATATTACAACATGATATTTGAAGCTAATTCCTGATTGGTCTGAATATCTCAGTATACAATTGTAAATGAAAATCTCTGTTCTTAGGAGTGCGGTCATTTTTGTGCCTATCCACAGCCGATTCCAGATTTTACCTATATAATGATTTATTCATACATTAGATTAGATTACTTTTGAGCTCTATTAAGTTAACAAAATAATTCTTACCGGTTTTGGCATGATTGGTTCTTTCTGAAGTTGTCCGCCAAAGAAAAAATGATGTAATTTCCAGGCTCGGTACTAAAGCAGATCCTAAAATAGAAAAGTATTACCATGAATATATTGTATAGCACATGGAGCTAAGCTGCTTGGAAAACATCCTACGATCTTGAGTAAGATGTGTGAATCATAACTCCAGCTAGAAGTTTCAAGTAGCAATGAAGAAAAAGGCCTCACCCTTCGGAAGAAAGTCCAATTACAACCTTAAAAAGGTCATTTAAACCACACCCTTCAATCTAAACATATTCGGTACATTGCTGCATATAAACCCTCTAGACCTGCACTCTGTATAGAGCAGAAATCACATAATAAACCTATTAATGTCTATCTTTATATATTATTGGATAGTTTTTAACTTTCTATCTCTGCTTTAAAACGTATATTAGGTACAGTATAAACATGTGACGGCTTTGTTGCTCACCAAAACCCAAAAAACAAACATTGTTGCATATGCATATGTTACATTGCGATGACAGGCAAACAACCTACAGTATAGGCATCACCAGTTAACTTCCTGCAGATGAGAGGAATCTATAACATCATATATGATGACAGGTAGAAGGACCGACCGGCTAGCACAATATCTGAGCATGACGTGTTAAGCAAAAATGTAAAACATTTACTTTACTGTAAATCATAGGGATTTAATTGCTGTTCCTGGTACAATATTATGCAGTAAGTTTGTAGTTTAAGTGAAACTCTTTAATGGCTAACTTAAATCCAAGCTTTAACGATGCCTAGGATCCCCTTATAAAACCTGATGCAGGGATCTATAACTAGCCACAGCGTGGATAGAGGAATCTCTATTGCTGAGTGCCAACCAGGGCCGGTGCTAGACTATTTTGCGCCCTAGGCAAGACCAGCTACTTGCGCCCCCCCCAAAAAAAACTGTACATATTGCCCCCTTTCCTACACATAATGCCCCCTTTAACCCTATACTCCCCTTCCTGTATACACTGCCCTCTTGAATCCTACACCCCCCTTCCTATACACACTGCCCCCTTTAACCCTACACCCCCTTTCCTGTACACACTGCCCCCCTCGCTAGAGGTGACATCCACCGGGGATTAGGAGGTGAAAGGAGAAAAATGTGGTACTGGCCATGGCTGCGCCCTAGGTGGCAGTAAGACCTAGGCGGCCCTGGTGCCAACTATTGTATTCTGACATCCAGCACCTGCAGCTGTCAGACTACCTGAACAGGGGGCACTGCTTCTGGTTGATGCAACAATTTTCAGATCGAATGATGTCTGGAGGATGAGTTCTGACAGGGCCACCCATAAAGCAGGTTTATCATTTTGTGTAAAGCCAGCCCAAAGAGGAGCAACGGCCTTCAATCCAAAACTGTAATAAAAGCATTCTTGTGACTTGCAGCATCTAATTATTTTACCCGTCCACATAGTATGTACCTGTAAAATCTTTCATTATATATCACCTCTGGGTATTCTGTTAGCAGCCATTGCAGATATGGGCATCTGACGCCCGCTGCTATGCATTTCCGGGGTTTTGGTGCAGCTGGCTACGCAGCATGCACCTCCCGGTCTTGTGCAGGGATAGTAGTAATACCGTGCAGCGCACTTTGTGATGACGGGATGTCTGAACACTCCTGGGATTGATGACGCTGGTTTCCCAGGAGTCCATAGGATAGCCTAATGATGTAATCGCCTAGGCGGCCAGGACCATTTTAAAAAACGTACTTTTCAAATAATAATAAAAATAATTAAATATCTATTTATTCATGCACTACAGGTTGGTATTGTAATGGGGATAAAAAAAAAAAACTGACATCAGTCTTGTTCAACTCTGGTTTTATATATATATATATATATATATATATATATATATATATATACACATATACTCACATAATCCCTGCTGATCAGAAAAGACCTCCCTCTGTATGACCGGCGCCCCATGACCGGCGCCTGCAGCATTTTCTACCCTATACTCCAAGAGTCACATGCCCTCAGATGTCATCAAGGACAATGCACAGCCCATAGTCCTGTTCTGTATGTAAAGATGTTGAGGAACAGTCCACAAGCTGGAGCGTTGGGGGCAAGAGGCGGCTGCTGGGAAATTGGAGATCAGGTAAGTAAGGCAGCCCATAAATGAGTGTTTTTTTTTTTTTTTGCAGGCTGAATGTTTCTGATAGCGGTGAGACTTCCTCTCCATCCGAATACACTGATTAGTGCTGTTGCCTATTGCCTGCAGCACTGATTGAGTGGAAAATAGTTGAAAAGAGGTAGATCAGTAAAACAACTTCTGTTCAGCCACAGTGCCCACATATGGATCAATGTCTATGATGATGATCCATTTCTGGTCAGCGTAAAGGATAAAGTCACCTTTTGTAATATTTAACCCATATTCAGGGTGTAACATGTTACTGCTACAGCTGCCCCCATGCCCCCACTGTGCCCCCAGCTGTCCCGAGTCCCCACTGTGACAGTAAACTAAGGATCTTCTCCCCGTATCCGCTGTCACAATTCAAAAAAGACACAGAGCTCTGCCCACCCGCACCATTCATTCACAGAGTTCTGTGAATGGGAAACTAAAACTATGCAAAGGCTGTCGGGTTGGAGTTCTCAATTAACTACCAGGGTGCTGTTGTATGCTAGGTAGTTCATTGATGCTTTCTGTTAGTGTGTAACTGCCTGCCCGTATGAGGTACAGCCAAACAGCTTACACAGAGTCTGCAAGAGCCCTGCACCCACAATCTGCTGATCACAGGTGCAATGCTTTCCAGGCTCCCAATTTTAAAAAAAAATTGTTTGAACGTTTTTTTACCTGCAAAAAATATGCATTTATTATTTTTTTCAAAAAAAGGTAAAATTTTCATTTAAAGCGGTTGTAAATTACTGCACTTTTTTTTTTTTCTTACCTGCAAGGCAAAGGCATAATAGGCATACTAGAACTATATGTGAAACCTACCTGAAAACGAAGCCTTCCAGCGATGCGATATCACCGCTGACATGGCTTCCATCTTCACCCATCTTGCTCCCGGGTTTGCGGACTCCGGCTCTGTGATTGGCCAGAGCCGCGATGACATCACTCCCGCGCATGGCGCAGAGCTCTGAAGGAACGGCACAAGTGGCTGTTCCTCCAGAGTGCATGCGCCAGTGATGCCACTGGCTGCATGCACAGTAAATATGTCCTAAACGGTGCATGTTTAGAAGACGTTTACACTACCTATAGGTAAGACTTATTATAGGCTTACCTATAGGTAAAATTGAAAGATATAAGTTTACTTCCTCTTTAAAACTGTTTTTTTTCTGGTACCCTAGACATAAACAAGCACTCGTTGTTTCCACTAGAGTAGGGGTCTCCAAACTTTCTAAACAAAGGGCCAGTTTACTGTCCTTCAGACTTTAGTGGGGGCCAGATTTTGGACAGTGGGAGTAGATAATGTCTCAGGCTTGGTGGTCAGTGGGTGTAATATAAGTACATAGGACCCCTGTGGTTTGGTGAAAGAAGAATAGTCCTCAATCATTGGTATTAGTGGGAGGAATAATGCCCCATTGTTGGTGTCAGTGGGAGGAATAATGCCCCATTGTTGGTGTCAGTGGGAGGAATAATACCCCATTGTTGGTGTCAGTGGGAGGAATAATGCCCCATTGTTGGTGTCAGTGGGAGGAATAATGCCCCATTGTTGTTGTCAGAGGGAGGAAGAGTATCCCAAGAGCCAATTAAAAGCAAGTAAAGGGCCTGCGGGCCGTAGTTTGGAGACCACTGACCTAGAGATAGGTTCTACATAATTTCATTGCTAAAGCCAGCCATACATGGATCGAAATTCGTCTGGATCAGCAGGGACCAGCAAAATTGCAATCCATGTACAGGCAGGCTGGTTGTACGCAAGTCAATCTACTGAACAACTTTGAGCTGTCGCTCGATCTGTGCAACTGGCTATAGCCGGCGGTGCTGATCAGTCTATTCTGACGGAAGGGAAGTCAAAATACAATAACCCAGCAGGGAGGATTCCCACATCCACATTGAATGTATTTTCGGGGGAATTGAGTCAAATGAAAAAAAACTGAATCATGTATGGACTGCTTAAAACTGGCCATACATTATACAACTTTCTTGTACAATTTTCCTAAAGATTTACTAAAACCAAACAATACGATGTCAAACCCATACACTTTCTATTTGTATTCCATCAGGCAGGCCCTTGCATTACATAGTTGAAAGTAAATCTAAAGGAAATTGAATAAGAAAATTGTATAATGTATGGTCAGTTTAAAGTGGTTTTAAAAGCAGAACGTTTTTTTTTTTTTTATCTTAATGCATTCCATGCATTAAGATAAAAAGCCTTCCGTGTGCAGCAGCCTCCACTCAGCCCCCCCCCATACTTACTTGAGCCCCATCTCGATGTTGCCTGAGAGACTCAGCTGCCTGGGACTCTCCCTCCTTACTGGCTGAGACAGCAGCGAAGCGCCAAAGGCCCCCGCTGCTGTCAATCAAAGTCAGTGAGCCAATGAGGAGAGTGGGGGGTGGGGCCAGGCCACGGCTCCTTGTCTGAATGGAAACAGGGAGATGTGGCTCGACTTGGGTGCCCCCATAGCAAGCTGCTTTCTGTGGGGGCACTAAACAGGAGGAAGGGGCCAGTCGGGGACCGAGGAAGAGGTGGATCTGGGCTGCTCTGTGCAAAATCACTGTACAAAGCAGGAAGGTATAAGGCCCCTTTCACACGGGCTTTCCGATCATATCCACCTGTCAGTTTTTTCAGGCGGACCTGATCGGATGCTTCATGTACCTCTATGGAGCAGCGGTGATATGTCCTCTCCAATTCGAGGTGGTCTGTAAAATCCAGATGAATAGTAACCCTATTTTCCATCCGTCTGGAGGATCTGATCAGATGGGATCGTATGCAAATGGACAGGCAGTCCGTCTTCATCCGATCTCCCATAAAGGGGAGCGGAGATCTCACAGCTCCGCCTCTGCAAAGTTAGCGGAGACAGACCTGTCATCCTCCAGCTCAGCGGGGATCGGTGGATCGATCCCTGCTGAGCAAAATGGAGTCCGTTGGGCGTAAAACCCGTGTGAAAGGACCCTAACGTGTTTTTTATTTTTAACAAAAAAAAAACGAGACTTTAGTGTCACAGGGGTCTTTAAACTATGGCCCTCCAGTTGTTCAGGAACTACAATCCCCATCATGCCTGTGAATGCCAGAGTTTTACAATGCCTCATGGGATGTGTAGTTCTAAAACAGCTGGAGGGCCGCAGTTTGAGGATCCCTGCGAGTTTAAGGCTGCATTCACACTTGAGCGTATCGTTTTCGCGCGTTTTTTACAGCAATTTTTTCAGGCGTTTTTGGAGGCAGGCATTGACATCTATCAAAAACGCTGGTAATCAGCCCAAAAAGAAGCTCATGTACTTTTTTCAGCTACAGGCGTTTTACTTCAGGCGTTAAAACGCTCAGATGTGAACAGGGGCCATTTAAATGAATGAGGTTTTACTTGTTGGGCGTTTTGGAACGTTTTTTTTTAGCGTTTTTGGAGCTGAAAAACACTCAAAAACGCCCAGGTACGAATGGAGCCTAAGACAATACAGATAAAATACTTAACATACTGTACAACCGATCAACAGCTGACAATCATAAACCATAAAAGAAATTCCGCCTTGACTGGTAACAGAAACCAAGGACAATACAAAGGATGTCCCTACAAATCGGAGGCACCAGTAAACATGGCTGTAAACGCTTTACCCATCTCATTCCATGTTTTCTTTTCTAGCACATCCTGCGTAACGATTAGTAAATACTTACAGAAAACTCCTGCCCCCCCCCCCCCTTGATACCTGCATCTGACATACATTAAAAGTGTGTCCTCAGACACAGATTTTTGGATTTCGTCTTACAGAACGCATGTTTAGGCGAAGGCCAGCTGCGTTCTGTAAAAAAATACGCTTGTAAATGTCCTTTTTTAATATGAGTGTGAATAAAGCGTAAAGCTGACCTGTCCATAGGCGAGTATACGGACAGGTGAACGACCCTAAGCTGCGTTTCAACCCTTTTAGTGTGACCCTGAACTTCTCCTCAGCCCCACCTCTACCTGTCTGCCTTCCTGTAACTTGTTCTGCTACTTTCCCCTCAATCCTTCCCATTACATGTGAAGAGCTGTGTGTGCTGGGATTTATGAGTCCTTCCTCACAGCTCTGTACTACATTGCACAAGACACCTGAACACAGGCACACCCCATGTATCCACCACAGCACACCCTTTCCATCCATCCATCCACAAACCTCCATTGTCTGCTCCTTGTACAGAACAGCCTGCTTTGTAGTGTGTCTCCTCCAATCTCAGCGGACAGGCAGTGTGCCCTCTCCTAGCAGGGGCACTAATCCTCCTAACACCTGTTACACATACAAGGAGAGACGTCCTCCTCAGGATTACTGCCACAGGCTGAGGCAGCATGGAGGATGAGGCACCGCACCGTACACACTCACACACATTCACACACACACACACACACACACACTACTCACCGCTGTAATGTCAGAAAGTACCCGAGGTGCCCTGCTCTTCTCTCCCCCGTGCTCCTTTACTCCCCTCTGGCTGCAATATGGCTGACTTGCCAACTTAGTCCAGCTGGTCCCTCCCTCAGTCCTGCCACTCCCTCAGCTGGGACCTGTTGTGTCACCCATTACCTGCCTCTCCCTCCACTCCCACAGCCTGTGAGGTGTACAGCAGCAGCAGCACATGTCACTACATACACACATAGCACTGCTTTTCATTCCTTATTATACTCAAAAAAAACTACATGCAAAACTTTAATAAAAAGAAACTTTGGCTTTGAGGGTTACCAACCGTCAGTAAATTTACTGTCCGTCTGTTTTACAACTTGTCTTTAAAGCGGAGTTCCGGCCACAGAAATAAAATTTCAATGAACATACCCCCGGGACAGTCAGGGCTAGTGCATTCCACAATAGCTAGCCTCTGATCTGCCCCGGTTTGCACTTACCTGCAAGAAGAAATACTCACTTTTAAAATTTCTTCTCCAGCGTTGCCATCTCTGTTGTGGGCAGCTTAAAGCCAGCGCAATCCTCTTCTGCGTCCTCTTCCGCGTCCTCTTCGGTCCCACGATGCACTGCGCCAGCCTCGCCGTTGCTTCCGGGGCCGCAGCGTCATCCCTGCACAGCTTCTGGGCATGCCCAGAAGCTGTTTAGCAAGGTATGACGCGCCTGAACCGGAACTGACGTCGGGGGGCGGTACAGGCGCATTGATTCCTGGCAGCGATGACGTTCAGCTCCCAGGAATCATTGCAAAGCGGAAGTGACGGCGCGGGCCACGCGGCCGAGGGAGGAAGTGGAAGAAAGGTGAGTATTTTTTTCTGCAATTACAAGGTAAGTAAAAAAAAAAAAAAATCGTAACTTCCCATTTCTTTTTCAGGTGACAAATAGGAAGCGGACTATGTCGATTTTGTGGCCGGAACTCCGCTTTAAATATTGAGGACTGATCATTTGCCATGCTGTGTTGCATTTTGTAATGCTGGCCATACACTAGCCCAAAAATCATTCGAAAAACTGTCATTTGGCCCGTTTGTTCGTTTTTCTTCCTGTTAGGCTCCGGTTCACATATATGCGGTGCGGTAACTCTTGGGAATCCACTGCGGGTTCCCGAGTCGCATTCAAATTGCATGTGAATCCCTGGGGGCGTCAATACAAAGTTAAAGCGGAGTTCCATCCAAATGTGGCAGATACCATAGATGGCCTCATTGCCCACCATGAAAGCACAGTCAGAGTGCTCCAGGGTTGTGTGAGTAGTAAGGATGGAGTTGTAGGGCTCAACAACTGTTGTTGAAACCTGGGGAGCTGGATAGATGGAGAATTCCAGCTTAGACTTCTTCCCATAATCAACAGAGAGACGTTCCATCAGCAGAGAGGTGAGGCCAGATCCAGTACCGCCACCAAAGCTGTGGAAGACCAGGAAACCTTGAAGATCTGTGCACTGGTCAGTCAGTTTTCGGATCCTGTCCAGAACCAAGTCAAATATCTCCTTGCCAATTGTATAATGACCACAAGCATAGTTATTGGCTGCATCTTCCTTGCTTGTAATTAGCTGTTCTAGATGGAATAACTGACGATATGTTCCAGTTCGTACTTCATGACTGTTGGCTCATTTGCTTTCTCCCCCCCTACGATGCCACATTTGTCACCTTTCAGGGGGGAGGGAGGCACGGGTACCTGTTTTTGATAGGGACCCTTCCCCACTTCCTGGAAACGGCACCACGACAAAATTTGGCCCCCTCCTCCTACCCTCCACCGCCGAGCCAATCCGAATGCGCAGCGTGATTCGTGCATGCGCAGTAGGGACCCGGCCGCGAAGCCACAAGGTTCTCTTATCGGCGATGGCGGCAGCAGCACCCGACAGTCGATGGAAACATCGGCTGCGGTGCCGACATTGCTGGACTCCAGGACAGGTAAGTGTCCTAATAATAAAAGTCAGCAGCTACAGTATGCTGACGTTTAATTTTTGGAGGGGGAGGTGGAACTCTGCTTTAACGACACCCCCAGATAGGTTCACATATCGCAGTGTGAACTGAGAGTTCGGACATGAATCGGATTGCATAGGTTTGAACCACCATGCAATCTGATTCTGCTGCGGACCCAAAAAAGGGGTCCTGTGCGTGTTCTGTCCGAATCCGATGCAAATTCAGCCATACAATCTGTATGGCTGAATTTGCATTACAGTGCACTCCGAATCACATGCAATGTCTGTCATCGCTATAGTATGAACCAGGCCTCAATGGGCACAAATAGAAAATCAGTTTTAACTTTTCAGAGCTGAAAAATCGAAAGAACAGTTTGGAAAATTCTGCCGAATGAACAATAAATTGAAAGGTTTCTCGCCCACACTGTTTGCACTAGGCATCAGTGGCGGCCGGTCTATTTAGGGCACAGGGGCGCCGCCCCCCCATCCATGCATCCGGCCCCCTAATCTGCATGCAGGGGCGCCGGATGCATGGAGTTCAATGGGATTTTTTTTTTTTTTGCATCACCTGATTAGAGCCAGAGGCGATGCAAAGGGTGGTCCCGGGGCGCAGAGCAGTGCGTTCCGAGCCCACCCATTGTGTGACAATAGCGAATGAAAATTCGCTATTGTCACACCGATCCTCCTCCTGGCCAATCAGGAAGCGTGTCCGATACGTGCTTCCTGATTGGCCGCAAGGCAAACCCTTTGCCATTGGCCGAGGAGGAGGTGGGAGCGGATGCCAGTCTAACGCCCATACTAAAGCTCACTGACGCCAGTCTAACACCCATACTAAAGCTCACTGACACCAGTCTAACGCCGATTCTAAAGCTCACTGACGCCAGTCTAACGCCCATACTTCAGTTCACTGACGCCAGTCTAACGTCCATTCTAAAGCTCACTGACTCCAGTCTAACGCCCATACTAAAGCTCACTGACTCCAGTCTAACACCCATACTTAAGCTCACTGACGCCAGTCTAATGCCTATACTAAATCTCACTGACGCCATACTAAAGCTCACTGACACCAGTCTAATGCCCATACTAAAGCTCACTGATGCCAGTCTAATGCCTATACTAAATCTCACTGACGCCATACTAAAGCTCACTGACGCCAGTCTAATGCCCATACTAAAGCTCACTGATGCCAGTCTAACGTCCATACTAAAGCTCATTGACGCCAGTTTAATGATATACTAATGCTATAGGAGCATTTGTTAGGCATTAGAAATTTAGTCAAGTGTGAACAAGCCCTAAGGGGTTTAGGATGACGGGAAGTGGGATGGGGTTTATGATCATGTGACCACCGTGATTGGCTGAGCTTTCCGTTAGCCGCCAGTAAATGTGCTTGGAGCGTGCGGGGGAACGCGCTTATGGCACAGCTGTATTTGCACTAATGCATGCAAATAATGCGGCCGCACGGCACCAAGGCCCACCAGCCAAAAGGACGCATATTTGCGTGCGGCTGGCGCCAAGAGGTTAAATATAGAGTTCTGTAATTTTACAGGTTATCGGTAAAAAATGTGTCAGTAAAATTCACATGTTTTGGTAGTAAAAATGCCACAAGAGGTTGGCAACCCTGCTTTAGATACACATACACACTGGGCATATAGCCTATGTGCGTCCAACTCTGGCGTATTTGCGTTACTGAGGGGCATAGGTGTCACTTCCGGCACTGTCAAAGTCTGTGGCAGGCTGCAATGTGCTGTGGCTGGACATTGCACTAAGCAGGGATGCAAACCATACCGTCTTTTTATCCTCAAGTATGAATACTGATACTTGTGCTTAAAGTGGAACTACACTGCATCTGAGCACCAAAAACACTATTCAATTCATTTTTAATATTAAAAGCAAACTCACCCATCCATTTATGTCCCCATGCATTATTTTGCTGAGATATCACCTTGAAAAACACCCCCTAGCATTTCTGCCTGTGGCCATCTTCAGTAGGGGCAGACAATTCATGTAGTATCTACTTCCTGAAATCCATCTGCCCTTAGCTCAGGCATGCAGGCAAGAGGGTGTGCTTAGCTGAGAAAAACACTTTTCACCTCCTGAAGACTCCTGGGATTTATGGCATTATTTCCCTAGGCAAAGATCAGGAAGTAACTGAAGAAATGTAAAAAAAAAATGTTAAAAAGAAGTAAATATTATTTACCTTCCTATCCAATTACTAATGCTAGCAGCATAAGGAATAAAAACAGTCAGTGTTGATTGAGAGAGTGAAGTTCCACTTTAAGTACTTGCCGATACCGATTACCGATACCTTTGCGGTGCGATTTGAGCCCATACAAAATGAATGGGCTCAAATCGCATTGCAAAGAATCGCATGCTATTTGAACAGGAATGCGGTGCGCTTCCTGTCCGGATCACATGTGTTTTCCCACACTGCTCCTGTGTGAACCCAGACTTAAGTCACTATGATAAGCAAAATCTAAAGAAATCCGTAATTCGCTGCAACACCTCACTCTTGTTGATCCTTCATGCAAAAGACATCACAGACAGACCTTAACGTGAAACGCGTCAACCCCCCCCCCCAACCTATCCTCTGCCCGTGGCCTCTTGGAACACAGCACAGGTCCCACGAGGCTGCAGGGCCAGCCGAACCTGTGCAGATGGAAGCCGCAAGGAGTCACAGACGGCTTCCCACAGTTAGCATGACTGCACCTGGGGCCCAAGACCCACAAAGAACTAGCCCAGGTGAGGACAGCGTTGGATCCTTGGACAAGTACTGTAACTGCTGACTTCTCTTTTTTTTTGTGCGGGGGGTACGTGGTTTTGATAAGTACCCGTTCCCACTTCCGCCTGTGTCACCTAGGAGAACAGAGCAGAAGTCCCCCTTCCCATCTTCTGCCTGCAGTCTCTTGGAACACATCACAGGTCCAGTTGAACATGGCCAGTGGGAAGCCACAAGGAGCCACAGCTGGCTTCCCACAGTTAGCATGACAGCAGCGTGGACCCCAAGGCCAGCAAAGAACTGGCCCAGGTGAGGACAGCACTGGATCCATGGACAAATACTGTAGCTGATGACTTCTCATTCTTTGGTGGGGGGGCGGGTACCCGGTTTTGATGGGTACCCCTTCCCACACCTGCCCGTGTCCCCTAGGAGAACAGAGCGGAAGTCGTCCCCCCCCCCCATCCTCTGCCTGCAGCCTCTTGGAACACATTACAGGTCCCAGAAGGCTGCAGGCCCAGTCTAAAATGCCCACAGTTAGCATGACAGCGCTGGGGATCCCAAGACCGGCAAATGACTGGCTCAGGTGAGGACAGTGCTGGATCCTTGGACAAATACTGTAGCTGCTAATTTCTCTTTTTTTTTTTGGGGGGGGGGGGCTGGAGAACCTCTTTAAGGGCTGACGCAGGAACATGGTGCAGGATACTTGCATTAGGTTAATGTTTGCCACGTCGGGTTTATCACACTGGGTGTGCAATCTGCTGCGGACGTCAATCCTAATCACACCCCAAATGTGTTTGCCTGCAGCAGCGCGCATGATACTGAAGCACCATGCAATCGGGTGCAGTGTGTTTTTGAAAAGTAGAGCACTTTTGGTGGGATCCAGTCCAGTGAACTCATTCCTGTGCGATTCAGGTGTGAAGCGGCCCTTATACCAGATGCAGTTGAACACATTTTTAAAATTCAGTATGAACGCATATGCAAGAATGAAATATGAATGCATTTCAATGAGCCTGGTTTACACCAATGCTGTGCTTTCATGTCCATTTAAAAGAAATTACAGCATATTGTGTTGTTTTGTTTTATTTTTTTTTTTGCACGTAAATGCACAGTAACTGTAAATTATTATTTTTGATTATTAATTATTAATGATGATTATTAATGATTATGCCTAAAAACAGCACAACGCACATGTGGAACTGCACAATGAACGCAGGGATTGTGGTGTAAATGAGCCTTTGGGGACGTATGTCTGGTTCACAGGTATTCTGCATTCCAGGCATACCTCCCTTGATTTGTATTTCCTTAAACATGAGCGCCTGTGTATTTCAGGCTGTCTGAGACTTTGACAGGGCCGGACGCTGCACCTGTGCCTCCCAGATGCACGAAAAAACATTGGGGTTGGACGCACAGCGGCTAACCTTTAGTGTGCATGTTGCCTTATCAGTGAAAAGTTTAACTAAAGGCAGATATAAAAATCTAAGAGCTCTTTCACACTGGGTGTACTGGAATTGTGCCAACCACTCCTGTCCAACACTACCCCTACGCAATACAAGACAAAAGGCCCTGTTCCGTATGGGGCCTTGTCACACTACTACCGTGATCTGTGCTGAAAAGACAATGGCATTCAGTACTAGTATGGTATGTCACTTGTGACATTTCAGATAAAGTGGAACTTTAGGCTAGAAAATGAAAATGGGTGGACAGGCAGGATTTTTTAATGCAGAAGACACATGCTTTTTATTTTCTGCATTAACCACTTGAGCCCCAGTAGATTTTACCCCCTTCATGACCAAGGCATTTTTTGCTATTCGGCACTGCGCTACTTTAACTGGTAACTTCTGCAATTATGCAATCCTGTACCCAAAATACATTTATGTCATTTTTTTCACACAAATAGAGCTTTCTTTTGGTGGCATTTGATCACCACTGGGTTTTTTTTTTGCAAAAAGAAAAAAAGACCAAAACGTAAAAAAAAAAAAAAATAAAAAAAAAAACTGCTTTCTGCTCCAAAACATATTCAATAAACAAAAATGTAATTTCTTCATAAATTTTGGCCAAAATATATTCTGCTACATGTTTTTGATAAAACAAAATCCCCATCAGTGTATAGTGATTGGTTTCCATGACAATTATAGCGCCCACAAGCTATGGTATACAGTGTATACAGGAATTTTTATTTATTTTTTCTTATTATTAATGGCAGCAATCAGCGACTTAACATGGGATTGCGATAGTCCATTTGACACTAACTGACGCTGAGAGGAACTGATGAATTTACATCACCAGTGACATTAATACAATGATCAGTGATAACACTATACACTGTCACTGTACTAATGACACTGACTGGGAAGGGATTAACATCTAGGGCAATCAGGGGGTTAAAAGTGTGCCTAACAATGTGTAATTTGTGCAAAGTGTGCTGCTTTTTACTAAAGATCTTTCAGTTTCTCATCCCTGTGAAACCGATATATCTCTCTATGTGTATAGAGCTCTGTGTTGTTTACCAACACAGAGCTCTTGGCTGTGATTGCACACAGCCAATCAGCAGGTCCCGTCAATAAATCATTGGCCAGGACTTGCTGACAGGCTCCTATTGTGCACAATTATAGCATGAGCCAAGTAGGGGGGCACGAATAATGTGTGCACCCAAAACCCGAAAAGTAGTCAGTGATGTACGGGTATGTCAATTTGCCTACAGCTGCCACTCGCCCGCAGTACATTGCAGGCGGGTGGTCGGCAAGTGGTTAAAAAACTACCTACCTGCCTGTCCGCCCCTCTACAGTATGCTGCACACGAATAGCTTACTGCACAAATTCTGCAATGATGAAGCAGACAGAACTGATGTCATCTTGGCTCAGACAATAACAAACAAGACCTGGAAGCCGCCCCACTGAAGATGTCAGCGGCCAATGGGGAGTTCTGGGGACAACTCATTGCTGGATTCAAGTTACTGGTGTGAAAGAGCCCTAGAAGGTATTATTATTTCAGCCCTGTATTTATTAAAGGACAATGAATTACACAATGCAGGGTGGCTGGCGGCAACGTGTGTGTGGGGATGTTGGACCATTTTAATAAATAGCTGTAACCAGTTACTTGTCAGCCACTGACAACAGCTATTCATTTAATTAACAGAGTTAGGGGATCCATTCTGTTATAAATGAATGGTCATTGAAGCCACCTCAAACTTATAAGCAGAAGGGAAATCCAAGGATGTAAGGCTTACTAAGCTGTCCAGCTGGAAGCAGTTGTGTTCCAATGTAAACCTTACATCCTTGCCAGAGAAAGATTTAAAGATCAACATTAAAATGCACAATTCCTTTAAATAGCATGCTGGTCACTACATTGAAAGGGGGCATGTATGCTGGTCACTACATTGAAAGGGGCATGTATGCTGGTCACTACATTGAAAGGGGCATGTATGCTGGTCACTACATTGAAAGGGGCATGTATGCTGGTCACTACATTGAAAGGGGCATGTATGCTGGTCACTACATTGAAAGGGGCATGTATGCTGGTCACTAAATTGTAAGGGGCATGTATGCTGGTCACTACATTGAAAGGGGCATGTATGCTGGTCACTACATTGTAAGGGGCATGTATGCTGGTCACTACATTTAAAGGGGCATGTATGCTGGTCACTACATTGAAAGGGGCATGTATGCTGGTCACTACATTTAAAGGGGCATGTATGCTGGTCACTGCATTGAAAGGGGGCATGTATGCTGGTCACTACATTGAAAGGGGCATATATGCTGGTCACTACATTGAAAGGGGGCATGTACGCTGGTCACTGCATTGAAAGGGGGCATGTATGCTGGTCACTACATTGAAAGGGGGCATGTATGCTGGTCACTGCATTGAAAGGGGGCCTGTACTGTGGGGTTTGTGCTAGGGGGCCTGTACTGTGGGATTAGTGCTAGGGGGCCTGTGCTGTGGGGTTTGTGCTATAGGGTCTGTACTGTGGGGTTTGTGCTAGGGGGTCTGTACTGTGGGATTAGTGCTAGGGGGTCTGTACTGTGGGGTTTGTGCTAGGGGGCCTGTACTGTGGGCTTTGTGCTAGGGGGTCTGTACTGTGGGGTTTGTGCCACTCTCAGTCAGTGTATCCCATAATAGGGTGTCTCTCACAGTATATCCCATAATAGGGCCCCTTTTCCTATCATGGGATATACTAGTACTGATGGACGCCTTAATGTGTGAAATATTGGGAGAATTTGTTCACGCAAGCCAAATACAGGGGACAAAATGGGTGGAGTCTATAAGGGGTGGGGCTTCTGAGAAACGTGAGGGGTCAAAATAGAAGGGCGGGGTCTTGCGCCCCACCATCTTAAAACTTCACCAGCCGCCACTGCTGCTGACCCAGGCGCCCTGATGCAACAGGGTCCTCTAATGCTTCTCAACTTTATGCAAAACTAAAAAAAAATTGCCTTTAGTTATGCTTTCATTTAATCAAGGCAGTAGTGTACATTGTCCCATTGGTGAAAGGTGACATTTTTGTTTCTTACATTTTAGACTTGGGTACTTCGAGATTTTGTGAACTGTTAATGTAAATACATGCTGCTGAAGACAGATACAGGTACACAGTTAAAATGCATATTAACTGTTAACTATATGCATTGCCAGGGTATGCTGTTGCTGTAAAAATAATACTATTCTGAAGCACCATGCATCATTTTAAAGTGTTACTAAACCCAGGAGCCTGCATTCACTAAATCTGGTCTCCCACAGTACACAGAACATGGAAATGCAGTTAATTTAGTAAATATAAACTGCTTAATGCCTTTTCTCATCAGCAACATATAGCAGTCTTATGACTTCTATCAGTGTCCAGTTAAAGCTTGTAGGAGGAGTTTTCATTCTACTCTGGCTGTCCTACGAGGCTGCAGGACCCCTGACCCTGTATCTGGACAGTGCTGATGGGCCCTGTGCTGATCACATGCACCTTCCAAGAAAAAAAAAAACTCTCTAGCAATACACACCAAACTGATGCCCCCAAGGCTATGTGCTATCAGCAGATGGATTGGGGACAGTGGAAGAAGGGGAGGATGAGAGAAAACAGGATCAAGTAGCCTTTTTACCCAAGGCGTAGGATTAACTCCTTAGGTTCCACAGTGAGTACTGCATATAAAGATTTTACTGTTGTGGGTTTAGTAACACTTTAAGCCTGTAAATTAACGCATTTCTGTTTTTTTTATTTTTATGTTGCCCTAAAAGCCACTGGCCCCTTTCACACTTATGCGACGCGATTTTGACGCGATTTTGAAAGCAATGCCTATGGCTATATACCTCAAAACGCATTAAAATCAGCCCAAAGTAGTGCAGGAACTACTTTGAAGTCGGTGCGACTTCAAAATGCACAGATATGAATGGGGCTCATTGAAAATAATGGAAAACGACTTGTCATGCGATTTTGCGGTCCAAAATTTGCGGGACAAGTCGCACAAGTGTGAAAGGGGCCTAACAGGACCCTCTCCACAGTGTGACCGGTCATGCAAAGTCTCCCAAGTAAGTTGCTTCTGGCCACAGTTGCATTTTGCCTCCTTCAGGTACAATGCAGGTTAATAGACCTGCATTGTAGATGATAATGCTAAGGGAGATGAGTTCAGCGCCAGAGCAGGGTCAGGGTAAGTATTATTGCCTGCTTCTGTACCCGCTAGACGTAAAGAACATTTAACACTTGCAGTGTGGGGGAGGGGACCTACTGCAAGGGTAGATTTTGTCTTATTTCTGAACAATGTCATGGCGCTCTCTAGTATAGGTGGGTGGTTTGGAAGGGAGGGGGGGCGAATAATGAGGGTTCCAATCTGTCATGGAGGGGGCCACGTTGAGCCTCCCCAGGAGAACGCCGGCACCCTCCTCTCGCCGCACAAGACGGAGAAGGAGACAGATGATCCTCCATCACTCACTACACTGTTTTATCCTTACCTCTGTGTAAGTTACTATGTTTATTGTCTACCAATACATTTTATGCTACACTAAGCTGGCACCGCTCTCTCCTGCTTTTTGTCTTATTTCTGCAGCTAGTTTCTAACCTTCTGCCAGTAGGGTGACCACGTGTCCCGGATCGCCCGGGACAGTCCCGCATTTGGAGAGTCTGTCCCGGGTCCCGGTCACCCTCATTCCGGGACAATGCAGTGTCCCGGAATGATCTGAGCCCGTGAGCCGCCGTCCGCCGACCGCTGCTGTCAGCCCACCATGACAATAAACAGAGGCAGTGTGGAAGGTGAGAGGACAGACCAGGAACACTGACACTCGTGCCACCTACTACCAGCCCTTCCCTCACCTTTCACACACTTTCCACAGATTAGCCGGCGTCACATGCTTCTCCGGCGCCGCCCGATGACGTAGCCGGCAGTGTTGTTGCTGTGAGGAGAGCAGTGATCACCGGGCTGACATTGACATGAGCGGGTTACATAGACTGTGTGTCCACCTCGGGCGGGTAGCCCGGGTATGGGGGGCTCCGGTACAAGTTTGTCCAGTCAGACTCTTCCACACCGATCCCCGGTGTCTGGCTTACGACAAGCAACTCTGCCTGGGCCAAATCAGTAAGGTAATTCTCCTGTACTACAAGTCCCAGCGTGGCCTGAGAGTTCACACTGGAGGGGGTGGGCCTGTATGGTGTCTCCTGTACTCACATTACCCTGGGCTCACACTTGGGGCTTATTGGCATCAGCAGGCAGGTACGTTTTAAATGCAGGAGGAACACACATCCAGGAGAAATGATTGTATTCTAATGGGCCAGCTTCACACCATTGTAATGCATTCATGTGTGTTTAACCACTTAAGCCCCGGAGGATTTTCCTGCTAAAAGACCAGGGGGTATTTTGCGATTCGGCACTGCGTGACTTTAACGGACAATTGCGCGGTCATGCGACGCTGTACCTAAACGAATTTGACGTCCTTTTTTTCCCACAAACAGAGCTTTCTTTTGGTGGTATTTGATCACCTGTGCGATTTTTTGATCACGCGCTATAAACAAAAAAAGAGCGACAATTTTGCAAAAATAGCAATATTTTTCACATTTTTTTATATGAAATTCCCCAAAAAAAAATGTAAAAATCTAAATTTTTTAAAATTTTTGGCCAATTTGTTTTATCCTACCTATGTTTGGTAAAAAAAATTGCAAAAAGCGTATTTTGATTGGTTTGCGCAAAAGTTATCGCGTTTACTAACAAAGGGAAAGATTTTTGTCAATTTTGTTGTTTTTTTTTTTAACGCGTAATGGCGGCGATCTGCGATTTTTTTTGCGGTACTACGACATTGCGGCGGCCAGATCGGACCCTTGACTGACATTTTTAACACTTTTGGGGTTACCAGTGACATTTCTACAGTAATCAGTGCTATACATTTGCACTGTTACTGTAAAAATACACTGGCAGTAAAGGGGTTAACTTTATTTGGGAGGGAGGGGCTGTGTGTGTCCCTAGGGGCGTGGTTTCTACTGTGATTGGCTGTGGCTCTAGCTGTAAGGACACTGATCAACGGATCTACATACTAGATCCGAGTGATCAGTGTCTTTACAGCGAGGAGAATGACAGGCAGCTTGTTTACACAAGCTGCCTGACATTCTCCCTCTCCCCCGACGATCGCCGAGTGGCCGGCGGACATCGGGTCCGCTGGTCACACGCGCGGGGGGGTCCGTGACCGCGCGGGAGCGGGAGCGCGCCTCCGCGGGCGCGCGCTCGCTCCCCAGACCCTCCCAGGCTAGTGACGTTAATTAACGTCACTCTGCCTGGCAGGGGCTGACCGCCGCAGTAAATCTACTTGCGGCGGTCGGCAAGCGGTTAATAAAGTACAGTGTGCTGCATTTTTCTGCCCCACAAACAGCTGTAAGTTGAAATGAAGAAAATGATTATTGAAAATGGGTGCAAACGCAGAGATTTTGGTGCAATCGAGCCCTTAGTGTTTTTGTAAATATATGCAAAATCGTGCTGCGCATTTCCATGTGTTCTGTGCTGAGTGTAGGGAGCAGCCCTTTCATTTGAATGGCCGGCCCTTCGTGCGACAAAGCCGGATGAAGTAGCTCATGCAACATTTTAAGCTTGGAGATTTGTGTGTTTTGCCACATGTAATGGCCCATACACACGATAGGGAAATCGGAAGCAAAAGTTCGTCCGGCGAACGGATCGCTGGTATGGTGCTTTTGACAGCCGATTACGCACTTGGGAAAGTAAGTGTCCCTGAATGGCAGTTAGGAGATGTGGTCACCCTATCTGCCAGCCATGTAACACATATGTACAACAGTAACGATGGTGGGCTTAATGCCCACATGCAGCACCTATTCATCTGTAGGGAACCAAGGTTTCTGTGCTGAGAGTGAATTCACTACGCACTCCCAGCACAGTGACCAAACTGCCATAGACAGTTCTCAGTTTCTTGCTATGATCAGGAGCCGGTGGGACAGGTTCCCAAATATGTGTCCACAATAGGCATGTGTTCAGAAAGTCTGTCCTGCCCTCCGGGCATATAGACCCTTTTAAAGGGACGCCAGGGCTGGGCTGGAAGGGGTTAAGCACGTTTGGCGAAACAGGTGAAGGTTTCTTCATAGATGCTTCCTTATCTGTACATCTTCAAAATATATTTTACAGTCAAGCATGATAAACAACACTATGAAGTGGTTTCATTTTACTGGAAGTTTGCTAAATATTCTCCGCTATGCTATGTATAGCTGTATTTATTTATTTATTTATTTTTTACTTTATTGACACTTACAGTATATTTTCTTGTTTATCTTTTTAAGGCAAGAGGGCTAATGTGCCTCTAAGTATCAGAAATACCTAAGGCACATTTAGAAAGCCTCTAGTTCATGGGTGTCCAACCTTTTGGCTTTTCTGGACCACACTGAGTGTAGAGAAACTTTCTTGGGCCGCATATTAAATATATATACTATAGTTGGGGTATATAAGTAATAAAATGCCGCCACACCCTTCCCGCACCACCGCGCCCCCCGCACTGATTTAACACAACTAGAGGATGATCAAATGAAATGGAATCAGTATACAGAGGTTTACTTCTTCTGAGAGATATTAAAGGAACACTCTAACCACCATGACTACTTCAGTGATTTGAAGTGGTCATGGTGGTAGGAGTCAGAAAGACTGCACATGTTCCCCTCACCCCCCTCTGAGGCAGCCTCTGCCTACCGTTAGTTGGAAGCTGCTGTGGTCGTGCCCCCGACCTGACTTCCCTCCTCCCCAGCAAAAAAAAAATTGTCAGGGGGCAATGGGCCGCATTGCCTGAGGCTCCGGGCCGCATGCGGCCCTCGGGCCGCAGGTTGGACATGCCTGCTCTAGTTCTTGGTTAGACCACGGAGGAATGAGGTGATCATCAGTGCAACTGATCTCTCCTAGGGGATGATCTCAACTCCACAGCAGACTCTACCCCTCCAACAACTTGATGGGACAATCCAAAAAGCATCAGTGGTCCAACAAGACCTGTGCTATATCCATGTTAGTTGTCACTCTAATCCCACTGCGGAACACTCATTGTCAAACTGTAAGGGCACTGCACTGCACACAGGTCATTTTTAAAGTGGACCCACCAACTACCTTCTCCAAAAAATAGACTATGCAGCCAGGGGGCCCCAGTTAATATGAAAATAAATCATGCAGCTTTGTAAAATGTTCATTAATCGTATAGTCAAACCTGATCGGCAGCATACAAGTGGAGGAACTGTCACAGGTATGGCACAATGCAGGGTGGCTGGCGGCAACGTGTGTGTGGGGATGTTGGACCATTTTAATAAATAGCTGTAACCAGTGACTTGTCAGCCACTGACAACAGCTATTCATTTAATTAACAGAGTTAGGGGATACATTCTGTTATAAATGAATGGTCATTGAAGCCACCTCAAACTTATAAGCAGAAGGGAAATCCAAGGATGTAAGGCTTACTAAGCTGTCCAGCTGGAAGCAGTTGTTTTCCAATGTAAACCTTACATCCTTGCCAGAGAAAGGGTTAAAGATCAACATTAAATTGCACAATTCCTTTAAATAGCATGCTTGGGTAAGGGGTGCCTTAAAGTTGCTTGGGGCGGGGTGCCTTAAAGTTGCTTGTGAAGTGGCACTTTTGTAGGATGTACTAACAATACCAATTTAAATTATTGGTTGGTAGATTACATTTCCCTATCTGCTTGGGTTTTTGTTTGTTAAAAATGGCATAGGGACCCCCCAAATCAAACAAAGGGTTTGAGGAGCTGGGCACTGCCAGGGGGACATAAACTATTGCAAAAAAAAAAACATGCTCTTCAGTGGGATGCAGCTCTTTTAATAAGGCTTAAAGGGAAACATTAAAATACACAATTGTTTTAAATAACATTCTTCGAGATGCCTTAAACCTGCACATCTGTAGAATGTACACAAGTAAAAGTAACTTTTACAAAAAAATAATTTAAATAGCCAGTCACTAAATGACATATCCCATTTGTAAATAAAGCTAAAGTCTGAGATTCCTTTTATCTATACAAGACCTTTATGAGGCCATTGTCTAAGTATGCAGTCTTGATGACCAAGTAAGGGCAGGCAACAAGTATGAAACTTCCCCCCCAAACTATACAGGCCACATGCTCTCAATATAGGGAGGGTATCTTGCCAAGGGGGAGCCCCCTGGCAAACCACCTTGTACCTATGTTGATGAGGACATGAGCCTCTTCCCCACCCCCCCTCCCCTTGTAAATGAGTAAGGGGAACATAGTATCCCTGGTTACTCATTCACAAAAAGGTCCAATAGCAAAAAACAGACTTAGATCATGACAAAGTCCTTCACTGGATAAAAACAGAAACGCTGGTAACAAAAGTACTTTATTAAAAACAAATGTAAATCCAACCACTCCATCAAGTTAGGTAGATCCACATTAATCATGATGAATGATGCCTAAACAAAAAGATGAAGTGACTGCTCATTGCAAATGGCTCTTAGCTGACTGTAATTGACCAAACATGAAAATGACTTTTACTGGGCTTAGTTCCTGAACAACCAGCCAAAAAATCGCTTTGTGGGTTGTCATGTCAGCCCCCTCATTCCCAATATCTTTTTAATCGAAAAATTGAAGGAGTTGAAAATTGTCAGGCAAACATTCGCTGTATCCAATCAGCATCGAATAGCAGGTGTTAGAACACAATAGCCCTGAAGAGGGATTTGACCATCTGCGCTGTATAGCATGGATGAAAGAATCAGTTCTATATTTTTCCTTCAGTCTGCAGGCTGAAATAAAAATATGCCAGTGCATTGCCAGTCTTACTCATTCATTAGAGAGGGGCAGTATCTTGAGGCCACCATATTTTCAAGGGGAATTTTAGATTCTTAAAAGTGCCCCCTACCGACCTCATACAGCTACCAGGCCAAGATTGTGGGGGGGGGGGGGCCCTTGTCTTCATCAACATGGGAGCAAGGTGCTCTACAGGGGGTCCCTCTGGGGCAGGTGGACTAGCATGATTCAAAAGGGGAGTGTAGTGTGGATTTTTTGGGGGGCCAGATGCTTTGTTCATGTGGAGTACACACTTAAATTTTAAACCATGGTATTTAAAAACATTGTGTATTTTTAAGCATTAGGCATCATGCACACAATCATACAGGGGCCATACGGTGTGTAGACCCTGCTTAATTATATTCTCAGGACCCGCTGCTGTCATATACAGCTTCCCATTGAGTTGCATTAGAAGAACCAGCTATGTGTGGTTGTGTCTAGGGTTTGAATAAAGCACCTGCATATGCACTGACGTATGCTCCAAATCTGTCTGTTTCTTTTCCCGAGCATGCAACAGTGCGTATTTGGGTGTTCTACCCTTAGCAATAGCCATATACAGCTGTCTCTTCTAATGCATCTCAATTGGTGGCTGTACGCAGCTGCAGCAGGTCCCAGAAATGTCATTAAGCAGGCTCTGCACACTCTACTTTCTTCTTCTCTTCTACAAAGACCTTTAGTGACTTTAGGCCTTCGTCGTTTAGCAAGCAGGAATAAATATCGAATTTATTGAAAATTGGACCTTCCAAAGGATTGTATGGTTTGCCATATAGAGTCAAAAGGCCTAACCTTAAGCTAGCCATAGATGGTGTGATTTTCTTTCCTGCAACCAAAGGTTCAATTTCCCCCATCCCGTGGAGCTATTGTGTTCTCCCTGCCATGAGAATACACAGTGATAAATTGAACATACTGGTTGTACCCAAGTCAATCAATGGATCAACTTGGGTATAAGTCGCTTGTCCATAGATGGTTTGAATTTCCGCCAGTCCTTCTGAACCGGCTGAGATTTGAACCTTCTATGACTAGCTTTAGACAATACAGTACTTACTGTTATAGTACTCTTCTTTTGAGTACTCCATATTTAGAACTTCAGTAAAGGCATGCAAAGTCCTGGCTAATATATCCCCCTGGCCAATGGGAGAATTTGTGTACAGATGGGAAACGTTTCTTGATAAAGTCAAGGATGTTTTTCACTCTGTCTGATATACCCTCATCCAGCCTTTGGTGGCTGACATAGTAATCAAAGTTCTTGTTGAAGTATCAAAAAATAAAATATAAAGATTAAATCTCCCAATTTTTTACAGAATTAAACATTACTTGGTTTATCTAACTAGGTCAAAGGGGTGATTTGCCCAGAACTGAATCAGGCCTTTACCTAGATGCCAGCATGCTGACTCACCCATTGGCTTGTACAGTCACATTCCCAGTAACTACAGGAGTGTGACCCTTACTGCTTCACAACTATATATTTTACAACAGAAAAAGAGACCACCTTTCATAAAAGAAGCAAATAGGAATAGCTTCCCTTCCCCATATTTCCTTTCATTTCCTGCTTTTAATGGAAAAATAAGTGAAGTAAATCTGCCCCATGGCACACAGATGGCATTAAAAAACGTTCCAGGGTTATAGCTACATGGCTGTAATTTGAAAAACCTTAGCTAAAAGTAACTGTCACCCTTTTACCAAACTAAAGATCCTTGCAGTGCTGTGTTAGATTTGTAAAATCCATCTATAGTATTATAATTGTCCCTGAACTGCTCATTTTACAGACCTGAAACAAGTATGCAGATCTAGAGTTCTAATTTCACTCTGACCCAGCTTGCTGCATGTTTGTTCCAGGTCAATGAAAGTTGTGTAGAAAGTTTTGTAGTCAGAGATAGACAAATATTATTTGTAGGAGATTCATTTATTTTTCCCTTACATTTAGCAGATTATAAGTATTATAAGTATTATAAGTATTATAAGTAAGTAGTAGGGATGGTCAGACTACTGTCCGCATGGAACCGATATCTGAGCTCTCCTGCAGTTCCCCTGCATATCTACGGATGGGTGTTCGTTACCAGGTATCTGTCTTGTCAGCTAGGGAGCAGGCAGCTGAGAACTGAACCCTGATATGTTGCTTTTATTCCAGTATGCATGAGAATGGGATTAGCTTAATGGTGGTCATACACACTTCAATTTTATTATTCATTCATGATCAATTTTGCTATCCATATCAATCAAATGGGTTGTTGACTATAGATCAATTATTACTTTGGGAGAGATGACTTGTAAAGGAAATTGTTCATTTATCAAAAAGTGTATGGTCACCATAGGATTTACAAACAAGTAGTGCATGCAAAGGCCTCATATTACATACTTTTGGTAGATCTAAGGTTGATTATAGAGAGATTGCATGGTCAGATTGTAACATATATGGTGAGCCTTAGATCTACTTGCAACTTTGTAATATAAGGGACTGTATAATTGGATAGAAATTGATTGGATTGCATAGGTTCATCCTCATATTACATACTTTTTTTAAATGAAAATTAGGTTGTACAATCAGATTGTAGTGTGCGTGTAGGGCTAATGACGGGGCAGTACAGCTGGGGCTCCTGTACAGAGCCTGGGCCCCATCAGTTCAATAGGGGAGCCCAGGCACCTGACAAGCAAGGAAGGACGGCTGTACTGCCTTATCACTGATACCGATCCCAGCTAGGTTCTCCTCCTCTCCCTCCTGCTGCCTGCTGCAATCGTCACACGGGTACACTACAGATATAAACACAATAGAAATGAACTATAAATGGCTAGCAAGGTGGTACATAACACTGGAGAAAGCCCAAAAATATCAACAAAGTACCTCTTCCTTATGTTGGAGAAAATGCAATCAGAAAGGTACCATGGCACATATTTTTTGGGAGTGTATAACAATTAGGGAATATTGGCAGGAGATACAATATTATATTAAGGAGATTACAGGAGAAGAGATACTAAACAACCCAAGGACATGTTTATTTCATAATGCAAAAAGTACACCAAAACAGTATAGGAGAACTTTTGTTCCACAATTGATAAATGCAGCGAAAGGAACAATCCCCCCCAAAAAATAGAGTAGAATAGAATAGAGTATACATATAAAATGGAGTATCTGTGTAGTAGAGAAGAGGGTCAAGTTAGAAACTGTAACAATATATGGGAAAAATGGATAGAATTTAAGAAAACGACGAAATATACAGAGAAATGGATAGAGTAAGAGGGAGGAGGAGGGTGAGAGGAGATGTGGATGAGTAGGGAGAGTGGCACATGGGAGGGATGAGGAAGAAGGGGGAGGAGGGAAAGGAAGGGAATGGGGGGAAAAAAGGCTGTATTTAGAGAGTAGTGACTATGATTCATACTCTAAATGGTCTAAGGTTATTAGTGGTGTACCCCAAGGTTCAGTGTTGTGTACTTTTAATACATTTATAAATAATATAGAGTCTGGGAATAAATGTATCATTCCAGTGTATGCAGCTGACACCAAGCTATGCAGAGGAATTATGTCCCTATATTTTATTTATTTCAGGTACTTATATAGCGCTGTCAATTTACGCAGCACTTTACATATACATTGCACATTCACATCAGTCCTTGCCCTCACGGAGCTTACAATCTAAGGTCCCTAACTCACATTCATGCATACATAGTAGGGCCAATTTTATACAGGATCCAACCAGCATGTCTTTGGAGTGTGGGAGGAAACCGGAGTACCCAGAGGAAACCCACGCAGGCACAGGGAGAACATGCAAACTCCAGGCAGGTAGTGTCATGGTTGGGATTCGAACCAGTGACCCTCTTGTTGCTAGGTGAAAGTGCTAACCATTACACCACTGTGCCGCCCTATAGCATGTTACCAACTTACAAGCTGACCTCAGTGCACTATTTATTTGGGCAAGGCAACTATGTGGCAAATGAGGTGTAATGTTGATAAATGCAAAGTTATGCATTTGGAGCCTAAAAACATGCAGCATCATACATTCTATGTAGGACAACAGCAGGGGGAGTCAATGGTGGAGAAGGATCTGTGTGTTCTGGTAGATCATAGGCTTAATAATAGCAATGCAATGTCAAGCTAAAGCTAGCAAAATCCTTTCTTGTATTAAAATAGGTATAGACTCCAGAGAGAGAATTATCATTATGCCCCTGTACAAATTATCAGTAAGACCTCATCTAGAATATGCAGTTCAGTTTTGGGCACCAAATCACAAAACGGATATTGGAGAATTAGAGTACAGAGAAGAGCAACCAAACTGATAAGAGGCATGCAGGAGCTTATCTATGAGGAAAGATTAGCTGAACTGAATTTATTCTCTCTTGAGAAGAGGCAATTGAGGCTGGGTTCACACTTAATATGGATGCGGTTCACAGCAGGGGTCCAGTGCATCCCTGTTCTCCATTTCAGGCTCCAATTTTTTCCTGAATTCGGACCTGAAATGGAGCCAAAGACACACAGGACCCCTGTGCAGTCCGCTCCGCAGCCGCCACAGAGATGTGTGAACCGGCTCCATTGAGAGCTGAGCACACTCTCCTGTCATGCAAATTGGATGCAGGGAAAACTGGAAAACCCCATAAACACATAGGTGGTCCATATAGTGGTATAGAGTTATTTACTTTCAGATCATTAAACTGGAACTTTACTCTCCTAATCAACACTGATTATTTTTAATCCTCATGCTGCTAGCATTAGTAAATATATATTATCATATTTACTTGTTTTAATATTTTTTTTTTTTACATTTCTTCAGTTACTTCCTCGTTTTCTGCCTAGGCAAATTATGTCATATGTCCCAAGATTCTTCAGGAGGGGAGGAGGGGGAGGAGGAGGGGTTTTCTAAGCTAAGCACATTCTCCTGTATGCATACTTGAGCTAAGGGCAGTGTTCTGTCTCAGCATTGATTGTACCTGTGACCTTCTTGTAGACCCAGTCTGAAAGTGTGTGCAGCAGGTTGAATGATGACTTTAACAGATAGTTTACTCAATGAATAAAGACTCCAGAGGTGTTCTCCAATGCTTCTTTATGCTTCAAGTTAGCAAAGGCATAAACATAGAGACTTTTCCATAGGTAAATTTCCAATGAAGTTACATAGCTCCCACACTCTGCAGCCACTTCATAACAACTAAACAAAATGGAGTTACAGCAGGAAATGAAGGGTGGGAGCAACCAACTAGCCAGAAACAGAGACTTGCACCCCATGGTTGGGGTGCAAGGATGATATCAATAACATAGCATAACATAACATGTAATAACAACTGCTAGACAGTTAAAGCTGCGTGGCAGCACACTCCCCGACTGGTATTGTGAGATACCACTACACAATTATTTTCCATAAACATACAATTAACATTGCATACAGTAGAATGCTAAGTTGCCCTCTAGTGTAAGCTAACTATGCTAGAGGTCTAAGTGACTCCTTCACATAACACTGAATCAGAATTTTTGGAAGCATGCATAATTAGGACTGTCTCAGTGACTGGTCTCATGAAGGTTTTTGGGCTCCCGTCCTTTACAATCCTGACTTCCACACTTCGGACCTTTCCATCATCACTAGCAATGGCCTTTGTATTAACTCCAACTGGCCACTGGATCCGGTGAGTTTGCTTGTCTTTTAGAAGAACCAGGTCCCCTTCCTTTAAGTTAGGCTTCTGGGTTTGCCACTTTTTTCGTCCTTGGAGAAGTGTGAGGTATTCCCTCCTCCATCTGTCCCAGAAACAATCTGCAAGGTATTGAGCGTATCTCCATTGACGTTTATATATGTCCTTTTCATCAAAGATGCTCTTTGGCGCTGGGATCTGTCCAATTTTCCGGCTCAATAATGCAGCTGGAGTTAAAACAGTCGGACATTCTGGGTCTGTGGATACAGCGGTCAACGGTCTTGAGTTGATTATTGCTGCGACCTCAGCAAGGAATGTAGTAAGTACTTCATGGGTAAGACGTGAAGAACTCACATCAAGCAACATAGAATCCAGTATGCACCTTGCCATCCCATAATCTTGATGAACTCCTTGTCTTCGACTGAAGGGGCAATCTTGTTGTCATCACAAGTAGTCTGGTACACTGAATCACCAAAGTCCTTTTGAGAAGTGAGCTTGCAGTTAATACCTTGGAGTGCTTGATATGGAACTTTGTTTTTAAAATCAAGTCTTTCCTTCACATAATAGTGCAATGGACATTTCATCAATCGATAGGTAACATTAGTTTTGTAGGAAGCTACATCCAAGAGCTTGTGAGATTGATCTAAACAGACTTCTCCTATTATCACCCATCCAAGATCAAGTTCCTGGGCCTGAGGAGCATCATCTGGACCGTTACATAACTCTCTTATTTTATGAACTCTAGGAATGTCTCTCCCTAGTAGAATCAAAATCTTAACATCCTTGTTAAGTGGTGGAATGTAGTTAACAATGGGGTGATGACGTGCAACATCTGGTGTGGGGATTTCTTCTCTGTTGTTCGGTAGCTGATCACATTCGATTAGAGTTGGAAGAGGAAATTCTGTGTCCTCATATTCTGATGCAACTATGAAGCCATGGGCTCTACTTCCAGAAGTATTGATCTTTCCTGCACATGTCTGCAAGGTATAGGACCAGGTCTCTCCTTGAATGTTGAATAGGTCAAATAATTCTGTACTGGCCAATGAGCGATTGCTCTGATCATCGAGTATGGCATACATTTTTATGGGATTTTGTGGACATCCTTCAGGAAAAACCCTTAAAAGACATATCTTGCTACAAGACTTGCTATTAAGCCCTTCTCCACATACCTCTGTACACCTTGAGGTAACGGGGTTGGCATATTGCTCAGTTTTCTCCCCGCCATCATCTAATGTAGTCTTGGGGTTGCTGCCGGTTGAAGGTTTCCCTTTGAACAGGTCTGAATGAAGAGCGTCCAATTGTTTGGCACTGTTACAGAGAGAACATCTGATGGCGATCTTACAGTCTCTAGCTAAATGATCGGAGGATGCATAAACACTTAAAACAGATATTATGCTCTTTGAGAAGTGACTTGCGTTCTTCAATAGGCTTGTCCTTAAATGCACGACATTTGGAGAGAGAGTGTGGCACATTATGAATAGGACATTGTTGATTAAGATTGCTTGCTTTAATGTCTGTAGCCAAGACGTTGGATGCTATTGCGGTCTTCCTCATGGCAATAGGATGCCTTAAATCCTTGAATTTACTGCTGGTGGCAATACCCCTTGAAGTAGTTAAAGGAATGGTGGTTGTATCTGGATAGAAGAAGCTTGGGTCATTCTTGGATCTTGCAACCTTCAGCACGAACTCTGCGAAATAAGAAAAGGGAGGGAAGGAAACATGATGTTCATACTTATACTTTGATCTCTGACCACCTCTTGTATCATGTCCGCAGTCTCTGACCATCTCTTGTATCATGTCTGCAGTCTCTGACCATCTCTTGTATCACATACGCAGTCTCTGACCATCTCTTGCAGCATGTCTGCAGTCTCTGATCATCTCTTGCATCATGTCTGCAGTCTCTGACCAGCTATTGCATCATGTCTGCAGTCTCTGGCCATCTCTTGCATCATGTCTGCAGTCTCTGACCATCTCTTGCATCATGTCCGCAGTCTCTGACCATCTCTTGTATCATGTCCGCAGTCTCTGACCATCTCTTGTATCATGTCCGCAGTCTCTGACCATCTCTTGTATCATGTCCGCAGTCTCTGACCATCTCTTGTATCATGTCTACAGTCTGTAGCCTTTCAACCTAATTTACTGAAACTGTACAAAGGCACCCTAAACCCTGTGACAACCAATTAGAATTCACCTTTTGCTAGTGTGATGTCAGATAAGTAACACTTTAACAATTTGCTTTGTGCACGGTTTCTTGAACAAGCTCTTGATGTTCAACTTTCCCAGGAAGTCATAAAGGAACTGACTCACCATTTACTGGTTACAGCTAATTTGGAAAGGTTTGGTGTTGTTGCTTCATCTAGGCTACTGGGGAATTAATTTCTCTTGTGTGTTGTGGATGTTCTGGGACCTCTGCTATTTCGAAAATGTCTGAAGCAGTTCCATACGAGCCTCCAGAAAGGCTTCTACATGGGGCACCCTGATTGCCATAATTGGTGCTCTCAATTGCTTTTATGGGAAGAGTTACATGTAAAAGTGGAGATTAGAAAGTTGAGAGATTAACATGCATGTGGTCACATTTTATAACATTTTATGATGGGACATTGGGTGGAGTTTGGACGGGACTTACTTTAAAATGTGGGCGGGGTCATCAAATTTAGGTTCGGGCTGAAGCCCCTGGTCTTTTTCTCACCTAGCAACGCCCCTGCTAGGGGGGGATTTTCAAAGTGATTTCTTTGCAAAATAAAGCATGAAGACATGGATAGATGGGGGAGTTTGCTTTGAATATTAAAAATAATTTAAACAGCGTCACTGAGAATGCTACTTGAAACTATGTTCTATGGCAATGGACTTTATATCTGGACCAGAGCTCCCTGCAGACTCTAGATCAACAGGGTATGCATCTCATATTGACCATCAATGAAGGGGACCTTGAACACCAATGTATCCCTCCACTGATCATGAATATATTTGATTTAGTGGACACACATTCTTTACCATGCTGGGCTATCTTTGAAAATGCCAATCAATATCCGTCAAGTCTTCAAGTTATCAGGCAAAATGTCTCACACCTTTACACATTACATCATTTGATTTTTTTTTTAAAGCAAACACTTCTAGGATTTCCAAAGGAGTCAGATAACCTACCTTTTCCAGCTTAGATTTACAGAGGAGGTCTAGGGCTCAAATTATTGCTCTCGCTCTAACGATCGCGGCGATGGTTTGAACACCGTTTACATATGTGGGCGGGACGTCCGTATGCGTTCGCTTCTGCGCGCAAGCTAACGGGGACAGGGTGCTTACATTTTTATTTTATTTATTATTTTTTATTTTTACACCGTTTAAAAAAAAAAAAAAAAGATAATTCTTATTCCTATTACAAGGAATGTAAACATCCCTTGTAATATAAATAGGCATGACAGGTCCTCTTTATTGTGAGATCTGGGGTCAAAAAGACCTCAGGCCTCACACTTACACTAAAAAAAAAAAAAAAAAAAAAACGTTGAAAAAAAAATCGGCCCTTTAAACCGGTTGCTAGGGAACAACGTTTGCTCCATCTTGCCCTCACTCGACTTCATGTCTAAGAGGATCCAGGACCGGATTGTTTTCCCCACTGCTGGCAGGTTTGGTAAGCGGGGAAAACGGCCGGGACACGGCAGGAGGGGGGCACCTCTTCCGCTGCACCGTAAGAGTGATCCTGTGGCAAATCGACGAATCCGCCAATGGGACCACCCTTACCTGAAAGCCGACTGCCCGCCGTTTAAAAAAATACCGGGGTTATGGCAGCTATCTGCTGCCATAACCCTGGTATTTAGCGTCAAAGGACTGATGTAAACCGACGGCGGGCGGTCGGTAAGTGATTAAGAGAGCTGGTCTGGAAGGGAGCATTTGTCTTTTAGACACATGCCCCCTTCTATGACACTTCAGTGAGTAGGCAGCCTCCACTGTAGCATTTATACTGGCCAGCTTGGACCATTGGTGTTTTCCCCTTTCGCCCAAGGCTCCAAGCTGTCCATTGAGCTCAGTGCCTCTGAAAAGAAGTCATCCTCTCACTCTGCTGCAAACAACATGTGCCAGTTTGTATTTAAACTGTCTGGGCTGCATGTAGCTTCTGATGCACAAAGAGCCCCGAATATCCGGAACCATAAATGTTAGGAGCCCCAAATGATGACCAGTGGTGGGGTAAGACTTCGGCTACCTACCCCTCTGTGACCCCAGGTTGCTGAGCTTTGACCCTCAAAGCTCAAACTTTTATTTTTTTTATGTTTATGGCAGGTGAGGCTCTGCCTCCCCTGACTGCAAGTCCCTGCTATCCTTTGCAGGTAGGCTGGGGCAACCACAAGCCTGAGTAAAGGCCCGTACACACGTACCGATCGTCGGCCGAAAAGCGTCGGCCGACGACCGATCTGCCGATTGTAGGCTTGTTAGTATGATGCCTCCGACAGCCGTCAGCGCACATTCTGCCGACAAGAATCTGTCATGCAAGCATTAAAATTTTAGTATGCCGACACCAGAGCGGCCGATTGTTCGCCAGTCAGTACAGATTTCGGCCGACAGACCGCAGATTTGCAATACTGGGCATGCTCAGTAAAGGAAAAACACAGGGAAAGTTAACCATTACATGACATCACTTCTGCAGTCGGCTGTAGTCGGCGGACAAAATTCTTGTGCTGTCTTTTGCACTTTTCAACAGACACCGACAGCCCTGGACAAAAGACGGCCGATCGTTCGCCGACGATCGGTACGTGTGTACGGGGCTTTAGGGATTTGTTTAGGGAAAGGCTGTTGTCTTTGTTTGACTGTCATTCCAAGTTATTTAAGTAAAGCTTTTAAAACTTTGTCTTTGCCTGTTCTGAAGTTACTCAAGGGGTGTAATGCAAGTAAGGAGCACATTTAGCCTACAGCTTGGGTCAGCTAAGCACATTGGAGTATGAACACAGTTAAAAGTTAATGCAGTGTGAAGGTATAAGTGGTTATCAAGGGTAACAAAGGTTTCTCTGGAAGCCTGTCATAAGCATGTACACGTGACAGGTGGGATAGCTTCTTGCAGGATGGGTTGTTGTTGGCACTCTCTCCCTAATCTCTCATAACAATAGGAGCAGATCAGCTTTGCAGAGGTCCCCAGCCTTTACACAGGTACAGAAGAGAAAGAGTCAGTAAGAGAACGCATGGAGTCCATGCTGGGTGCACAGTGGAACCTCATTCTGTTACTGGCAGTGAGGTAGCGCAGATTGGAGAGAGCATTGGCTCTGCATGTCCCTCCTAAAGCAAAAACAAGGGGAGAAGCCACTCAGGTGCAAGTTCAGCACTCGGTGCAGGTCAGATCCGCCATCCAAGCATGTAGAAATCCAAAAAGAGAGAGACCGCACTCAGAGATGTAAAATGAAAATCAATCGAACTCCTTTATTCTCCATAAATACAGCAGACAGACAGTGCAGACATCCCAACCTGCAAAAACTCATTTCAGGGAGGTGGCAAAGTCATTTCAGGGAGGTGAGCCCCCCCCCACACGCCGACGCCCCCCCCCACGCACGCCTGCGCCGCACCCCCCCCCCCCCCCCTTTCCAATTTAACACTACCAGAGAATAATGAAATGAAATGTAATCAGTATACCTGGTCACTGGTGCTGGTCACTGATGCTGGTACTGTACTGGTCTGGTAACTGGTGCGGGTACTGGTCACTGGTACTGGACATTGATGCTGGTACTGGACACTGATGCTGGTACTGGACACTGATGCTGGTACTGGTCACTGGTGCTGGTACTGGTCACTGGTGCTGGTCACTGGTGATGGTACCGGTCACTAGTGCTGGTGCCGGTCACTGGAGCTCGTACTGGCCTTGTCACTGGTGCTGGTACTGGTCTCTGGTACTGCCCTGGTCACTGGTGCTGGTATTGGCCTGGTCACTGGTGCTGGTCACTGGTGCTGGCCTGGTCACTGGTGCTTGTCACTGGTGCTGGTACTGGCCTGGTCACTGGTGCTGGTACTGGCCTGGTCACTGGTGCTGGCCTGGTCACTGGTGCTGGCCTGGTCACTGGTGCTGGTACTGGCCTGGTCACTGGTGCTGGCCTGGTCACTGGTGCTGGTACTGGCCTGGTCACTGGTGCTGGTACTGGCCTGGTCACTGGTGCTGGTACTGGCCTGGTCACTGGTGCTGGCCTGGTCACTGGTGCTGGTACTGGCCTGGTCACTGGTGCTGTTACTGGCCTGGTCACTGGTGCTTGTCACTGGTGCTGGTACTGGCCTGGTCACTGGTGCTGGTACTGGCCTGGTCACTGGTGCTGGTACTGGCCTGGTCACTTGCTGGTACTGGCCTGGTCACTGGTGCTTGTCACTGGTGCTGGTACTGGCCTGGTCACTGGTGCTGGTACTGGCCTGGTCACTGGTGCTGGTACTGGCCTGGTCACTGGTGCTGGTACTGACCTGGTCACTTACTGGCCTGGTCACTTGCTGGTACTGGCCTGGTCAATTGCTGGTACTACTACTGGCACAGAGTGGGGTGTCACAGTGTCACGGTCCCGCGCGTGCCAAAATGCCTCCTGGAGTAGAATGTGGCTGTAGTAGAGAGCAAATCCGCTGCTTGCTCTCTGCAGCTCCTCCCACAGGCGGAGTGCATGACTCATATCACTCCGCCTGTGAGCCGGATCTACTTCGGCTCCGACGTGATTTCTCTGAGTGTGCAGGCTCAGCTTGCTGACAGCTGACACACTCCTGCCTGCATCGATGAGTCATCTCATCTGAGTGACTCACTCTGTGACTTACTCACAGCCGGGATATTGCCCTGAGCTCACGGGTGTCCGTGAGCTCAGGGCGAATAGCGGGAGTCTCCCGCGACTTGCGGGAGACTTGAGATGTCTGGACAGTGCAATACACGGACACACGTGTACATCTCTGAGTGCGGTCTCTCTCTTTTTGGATGTCCCTCCTAAAGGCATTAGTGGTGTTGTTTATTAACATCCGCATATCATCCCATGCATTTGCGGATGATATACGGACATAATGTATGTCTATGGGGATTGCGGATGTCAGCGGATGACACCGCTGACATCCAAATTTGCTTCCTTTCCGCTTTTTAAACGGAAGAAAAATAGGGTTCTGTTCCAAAAAAACGGAACAGAACTGAAAGGACGAAAATCGGATGTCAGCGGATGGTCATCCGCTGACATCCGCAATTCCCATTGACATGCATTATGTCCGTATTTCATCCGCAAAAAAATGGGATGAAATACGGACATACGGAGCGCCCGTGTGAAAGATCCCATTGTGTTCTGACACAGGGATCACAACACTCCTCTTGACATTGCCTTCGTCTGGGTTTTTTCTTCTCAAGAATGATGGCAGCATATTTGTTCAGACATCAATATGGTCTTCCTATACTGAGATGCTGGCTCCGGGATGACACAATTCATGTATATCCAGGTGCCTTTGCAGTTGTTGGCTGTGTTCACAAGATCTTGACACTGATCAGCACCTTCTGCAGCCTTTCATTTTGTGACCTGCTATAAAGGTAAAATATTGTAGTCTGATTGCTGGGGAAGAGGAGATCGAGTAAATGTTTTCAACAGTTTCTGCATGCAAGCCACAGAGATGCAATATAGCACTGAAGTAGCACCATCACTGGCAGTGCAGGAAACTGTAGAACAAGATCTCTAGTGAACATCCATTTATGTGCTATAAAAAATAAGTTTACCAATGCATACCGGATGTGGAAAATGAATGCAGGTCCAATCACTACATATCAATCCTGAAGATTTACACAGTGAACAATGAGGGCTGAGAATGAGAAGGTGAGCATAAGAATAAGTGCATGAAGTGCTCCTGCAAGACTTGGAAATAATCCATGTATGACTCATTTGCACGTTGATTAAATGAAACAATTATTGTTCTTAGTTATGGCTCACACCCTTTGTTCAAACATGGTTTCACTGTTCAACAAAGTATAATATTCCTGAGATTATTTTTTTCCATTCTTCTCTGAGAATGCCTATGTGTTAAAGTGAACCTGCCTAAGATGGTGAAGATGGTTTTTACTCCATGAACTTAGGCATCTTGTAGAAGCAGTAAGTCCCACCCAGGATTTTGGTGTGCCCAGGAGGGACAGATGCAGTGTCCAGCTGAAGATCTTGGTTCCAGATCTTCATCCCTGAGTGTACAGGGCCCTAAATGCCGGTAGAACTCGGTAGAATGTTCATCCATAGACTTTGACAAGCTGCCTGTTGCAGGGCTGGATGCTGCACCTGCCCCTCCCAGACATACTAAAATTCTGCGAGGGATGCACTGCTCCAAAGGTTCCATTCACACCAATGCGTTTTTTCATGCTTTTTGCAGAAATGCAGGACATTTTTTTTAACATAGGTTCCTATGGAACACGTTCACATCAATGCATTTTTTTGTGCCCCTGCATTTTTGGAAAGGGTCAGGGACAGGGACTTTTTTAAACGCAAAACAATGTATTTTTTGCTTTTGGGATTCAATAGATTTTAATAGAGAAGCTGCAGAAAAGCATATAGTGCATTTTTATTGTGGTTGTGCTGCGATTTGCGTTTTAAAATCTGCCCAACCACAAATCCCCCCCCCCCCCCCAAAAAAAGTATAAAAAATGCAAATGCAAATCGCTGTAAAATCACTACAAAATTGCAGCAAAAAAATCATGGAAAGCACAACAAAAAAGCACCACAGAAATGCTCAAAAGCAACATCCATAGTTGTGAATCAAACCTCAGGCCTGGTTCACACCTATGCATTTTTAGGGCGTTTTCAGTTTTGCAGAAACACACTACAGTCCATTTACCATGGTTTCCCATAGGTCACGTTCACATATGTGCATTTTATGGAAAGGGCCAGGGACCAGCAGGTTGTGTTTTTGGTTCCATAGCCTTCAATGGATCAAAAACGTGCATTAAAAAAATGCACAATGCATCTGGGATATGAAACTGCAACCTGCATAGGAGTGAACCAGGCCGAAAGGCACAACAACCACTGAGTTCTGCTACTGATTACACTACAATGGCTCCATAAGGCCTGGTTCACACCTATGCAGGTTTCAGTTGATGCATATTCCAGGTGCATGTTGCGTTTTTCAATACATGTTTTTAAACCATTGAAGTTGTGGAACCAAAAACACAACCTGCTGGTCCCTGGTCCTTTATATAAAATGCACAGATGAGAAGGTGACCCATAGGAAACCATGTTAAATTGACTGTAGTGTGTTTCTGCAAAACTAAAAAGATGCTAAAAAATGCATAGATTTAAACCAGGCCTTTATGTAAATCTCTGATTCATAGGCTTTGTTGGAGCTCTCCAAACTGATTAGTGCTTGAATACTGCAGATAATATATCAATGTAGCAAAATCAGATTAAATTTTGTACTACACTGTAATTTCTATCTGGGTTCAGAAAAATAGTAGGCAAATATATTGTGTCTAATTGAAGAACACTACCGTGTGTAAATAATGAGATTTTCCTTAACAACTTGTTTTTTCCAGATACATTAGGGCCCCTTCCACACAGGGAGGGCTGCATTAGAATCCACCTGCTAAGTGGGGTATCTGTCCACTGATCGCCGCAGAACAGGTGTATGGCTGGTCCGTGTCCGCTTTGCTTATGCAGAGTGGACACAGACACAGCCTACTCTCCTCTATGGGCGGTCGGATGTAAATGGACCGCCTGTCTATTGACTCTTGACTGCATCCAATCCGCCAGACGGACGGAGAAAGGACCCCCATCTGTCTGTTTTTAGCGGATAGAATGGGATCGGATGTCGACACACTCCATAGAGGAGACTGGAGGGTCCGATCGAGTCTGCCTGAAAAAATGACAGGCGGACCCGATCGGTCCACTGTTAAAGCGACCTAAAGTGGTATTAAACCCAAAAGCAAATAGTTATTATATTGAAGCTTACAAATTCTTAGATGTGATGGCTGTATGAGTTTACTTTTTTAGGTTTTCTTTCCTTTATTTTTAACTGGTGGTCCAGCCAGTAAGTCTGTTGTTTTTTAACAGAACAAGCTGTCCTGCAGATGTAGCGTTAGAGGGTTGAGGGTTAGTTAGAGGGTTGAGACAAACCATTTAACACTGACAGGGGTGCTTACAACGATCAGCTTTTATTTATTTATGTAAAATCTTTATCCCAAAAGCAACAAAACTCTTTGCTGTAACTGCTTATAAAGTGTTAGCTGGAGCTTGGCTTCTATTTGTTAGTGTATCTAAATCTGCTAGTACATCTAACACCCTCTCCCCCCCCAAACTGACAATACCGCTGTCCAAAGGTACCCCTGTTGCTCTATCATCTAGAGTGGGGACATGCTAATACAGGAGGTGCGTTACTGAGGGAAAAAGCCTAAAAAAATCTGAATGCACCCCATAATGATTGGTAAGCTGCAATACATGACCTTTTTGTTTTTGATACCGCTTTCACGTGTACTAAAAATATTACAAACAGATCAGATCAGGTGAACGGTAACTGTAGAAATATGTGATCAACTCCCCGACCTTTTTGTTTTATTATTAGCGGTAAGACCTTGGGGTGAATTGTATTCTTCCTATGTAAGATCAAAAATAAAAATGAATGTCGGGAACAAATTGTACAGTTTTCAGTTTGAATATCAGTGACATAAGCATGTGCCTTCATAATTTGTTTTGTAAGCTTAGCTGGCACCTGCCATTTTGCCCCAAGCTATCATCTGCAAGGAAAGTAGGGAAGGCTGCCGATGTCATGTATTTTTAATTACTGAGGCTCAAAAGTGCAATAATAGCAACAACAACCTCATTTACAATTAAGAAAGACTTCTATTGAGTATAAAATGAAAGTATAGTGAGAGTTAGGTGTTAGGTGTTATGTGTAGTAAATATATTTACCTTCCGCTAACCCTTTTGGCAGATTGAAGCCTTTCAAAACACAGCTGTCATTTAGAAAGTACAGATATCCAATTGGAGTCCATTGTTTGAAGTGAACTAGTCCGCCCCATGGACCAGGGGTAGACCCACAATGTGTGCAGCTATTGCAGCTGCACAAGGGCCCTCTGGAACTTAGGGACAATTTATAGTAGATGTGGGTCAGTCAGTCGCCTGGCCTCCTATCGATGTCATAGAGCTGAACATCACTCAATTCAAATGCAGATGAAAAGCAGGAAACATTTTCCTCCTGCCCTGTTTTAATGGTTTGTAGTAACCAAGTGATGTGGGACATGTGCACCTCCATCACTGCCTGTATGGGCCTCTCCCGGACATGCATCTCTAATTGCCTCTGGACACCATTCAGACTGAAAATGAAAGGGGTGTTCGTCAGTGGCGTACCTAGAGCATTTGGCACCCGGGGCAGATCCTATATCTGGCACCCCCCCCCCCCCAACTTTAAAATGTAAAAACACCCACAGAAATTTGTAATGTTTTCAAGAATATTTATTGCACAAATTTCACAGCCCCCCATCACAGTGCCCCTTGCTGTCTGCCCCCTCCCCCGTCTCTCTAATCACAGTTCCTCCTTTTGCACTCTCTGCCTTCCCTGCAGAGTCCTACCTTCAGCATAAATAGATAGAGACTGCAGACATGGTACAGGAGATGGTCAGAGACTACAGACTTGATACAGGAGATGGTCAGAGACTGCAGACATGATACAGGAGATGGTCAGAGAGAGACTGCGGACATGATACAAGAGATGGTCAGAGACTGCAGACATGATACAGGAGATGCTCAGTCAGAGTCTGCAGACATGATACAGTATATGGTCAGAGACTGAGGACATGATACAGGAGATGGTCAGAGACTGAGGACATGATACAGGAGATGGTCAGAGACTAAGGACATGATACAGGAGATGGTCAGAGACTGAGGACATGATACAGGAGATGGTCAGAGACTGAGGACATGATACAGAAGATGCTCAGAGACTGCAGACATGATACAGGAGATGGTCAGAGACTGCAGACATGATACAGGAGATGGTCAGAGACTGAGGACATGATAGAAGATAGAAGAGCACTAGGGGGGCCGTAGAGCACAGGCGAAGCAGAGAGGACTGGAGGAGCTAAAGGGCACGGTGGGGGGGGGGGGGCCTGGAGAGAATTAAGAGGGGGTTTGGAAAGCATTGCAGGGTTGGTTGGAAGGCGAGGGGGTGGAGAGCACTGGGGGGGGGGGGACAGGGAGCACTTGGGGGCGGGCAGGGAAAACCAGGGAGGTGGAGAGCACTGGGGGGACAGGGAGCACTTGGGGGGTGGGCAGGGAAAACCAGGGAGGTGGAGAGCACTGGGGGGACAGGGAGCACTTGGGGGGTGGGCAGGGAAAACCAGGGGGGTGTAGAGCACTGGGGGGGACAGGTAGCACTTGGGGAGCGGGCAGGGAAAACCAGGGGGTGGAGAGCACTGGGGGGGACAGGTAGCACTTGGGGGGCGGGCAGGGAAAACCAGGGGGGTGGAGAGCACTGGGGGGGGCAGGGAGCACTTGGGGGGCGGGCAGGGAAAACCAGGGTGGTGGAGAGCACTGGGGGGGGGGGCAGGGAGCATTTGGGGGGGCGGGCAGGGAAAACCAGGGGGGTGGAGAGCACTGGGGGGGGACAGGGAGCACTTGGGGGGTGGGAAGGGAAAACCAGGGGGGTGGAGAGCACTGGGGGGGACAGGTAGCACTTGGGGGGTGGGCAGGGAAAACCAGGGGGTGGAGAGCACTGGGGGGGGGGACAGGTAGCACTTGAGGGGTGGGCAGGGAAAACCAGGCGGGTGGAGAGCACTGGGGGGGGGACAGGGAGCACTTGGGGGGTGGGCAGGGAAAACCAGGCGGGTGGAGAGCACTGCGGGGAGGACAGGTAGCACTTGGGGGGCGGGCAGGGAAAACCAGGGGGGTGGAGAGCACGGGGGGGGGGGACAGGTAGCACTTGCGGGGGCGGGCAGGGAAAACCGGGGGGGTGGAGAGCACTGGGGGGGACAGGGAGCACTTGGGGGGCGGGCAGGGAAACCAGGGGGGTGGAGAGCACTGGTGGGGGGGGGACAGGGAGCACTTGGGGGCGGGCAGGGAAAACCAGGGGGGTGGAGAGCACTGGGGGGGGACAGGTAGCACTTGAGGGTGGGCAGGGAAAACCAGGTGGGTGGAGAGCACTGGGGGGGGGCAGGGAGCACTTGGGGAGTGGGCAGGGAAAACCAGGGGGTGGAGAGCACTGCAGGGAGGACAGGTAGCACTTGGGGGGCGGGCAGAGAAAACCAGGGGGGTGGAGAGCACTGCAGGGAGGACAGGTAGCACTTGGGGGGCGGGCAGAGAAAACCAGGGGGGTGGAGAGCACTGAAGGGGACAGGGAGCTAGGGAAAGATGAATTCCTCATATGCAGCTGCCCCATCCCCCTCCTATCCAGCACACACACTTCGGAACTCACCTTCTTCCTGCCGAGGCTGAGGCTCCGCCCCTTATTCCCACCGAGGCCCGCCCCTTCTCCCTCCGCGGCTCCGCCCCTTATTCCCGCCGCCGTTCCGCCCCCCCCCGCAGCGCTGACTGAAGGAGCTGCCTTCACAGCGATACGGAACATGCCGGGCAGGACACCGGCTGACACCCCCCAGTGCGTGGCACCCGGGGCGGGCTGCCCCCCCGCCCCCCCTTGGTACGCCACTGCCCCCCAGTGCGTGGCACCCGGGGCGGGCCACCCCCCCCTTGGTACGCCACTGGTGTTCGTTGCCTGACCCCAGTTGCATATTATGTGCCCTGAGAGAGTACAGGGAATGCCAAAAGGTTATGTTTCTAAGTCAGTCAGTCAGTCTGTCTGTCTGTCTATCTATTATTATTATTATGTATCTAGCACCAATTTACACAGCCCTTCACTTACTGCACATTCACATCAGTCCCTGCCCTCAAGAAGCTTCCACTCTATTCAATATTTAGGGTTCAATGTTGAGTTGGCCCACCCTTTGCAGCTATAACAGCTTCAACTCTTCTGGGAAGGCTGTCCACAAGGTTTAGGAGTGTGTCGTTGGAAATGTTTGACCATTCTTCCAGAAGTGCATTTGTGAGGTCAGTCACTGATCTGGACGAGATGGCCTGGCTCACAGTCTCTGCTCTAATTCATCCCAAAGGTTTTCAATCGGGTTGAGGTCAGGACTCTGTGCAAGCCAGTCAACTTTCTCCACCGAAACTCACTCATCCATGTCTTTATGGACCTTGCTTTGTGCTCTGGTCCATATCATTTGGTAGAGGGGGGGGGGGGGGGGTTATGGTGTGGGGTTGTTTTTTAGGGGTTGAGCTTGGCCCCTTAGTTCCAGTGAAGAGTACTTTTAAGGCATCAGCATATCAAGACATTTTGGAAAATTTCATGCTCCCAACTTTGTGGGAACAGTTTGGGGATGGCCCCTTCCTGATCCAACATGACTGCGCACCAGTGCACTAAGCAAGGTCCATAAAGACATGGATGAGCAAGTTTAGGGTGGAGGAACATGACTGGCCTGCACAGAGTCCTAACCTCAACCCAATAGAACACGCACACACTATTAGGGCAAATTAAGACAGGAGCTAATTAACCTACCAGCATGTCTTTGGAGTGTGGGATGAAAGCAGAGTCCCCAGAGGAAGCCCAGGCAAGCACAGGGAGAATATGCAAACTTCAAGCAGACAGCATCTGGCTGGAATTCAAACTGAGGACCCCACTACTGCAAGGAAGAAGTGCTAACCATTAAACCAATGGGGTGGATTTACTAAAACTGGAGAGTGCAAAATCTAGGGCTGCTCTGCATAGAAACCAGCTTCAAACTTCAGCTTGTTCAATTAAAAGTGAAGTATGGGACATTTTTTTTTTTTTTTTAATCATACTTACCTAGGTGGATGCAGCACCATTACGATGCTGCATCTGTCCCCCGCTGACTCAACCCAGGGCTCCCTGAGCAGACAGCTGGTGACCGTCAGTCAGCATTCTCTACTCTACCCCCCTGCCCCCTCCTCCCTTCTCCCTGCTTGCTCACTGGAGTGCTGATCTGTAGAGGGTATGGTAGAAGCCAGATCAGCCTCTTAGCCGCTCGCTGAGCCGGATGCCTTTCCAGGCATGTGGGCGGATCCCGCCATATGGTTGCAATCTTTCTCAAGCCTGGACCAGCTCTGTGATGTCAGCTGACAGCAGGCTTCAGCTGAAAATGGGACACAGGAGCGCAGAACAAACTGCATTTTTCTGATCCATAGGAGAAACGAGCATTGGCTATACTTCTCCTTTAGGCTCCATTCACACCTGGGCGTTTTTGAGTGTTTTTCAGCTCCAAAAACGCTAAAAAAAACGTTCCAAAACGCCCAACAAGTAAAACCCCATTCATTTAAATGGCCCCTGTTCACATCTGAGCGTTTTGCAAAACGCCTGTAGCTGAAAAAAGTACATGAGCTTCTTTTGGGTTGATTACCAGCGTTTTTGATAGATGTCAATGCCTGCCTCCAAAAACGCCTGAAAAAAACGCCTGAAAATCGCGGTAAAAAATCGTGGTAAAAAACACAGTAAAATGCTCAAGTGTGAATGCAGCCTTAAGCTTTGACAATAAAAACTGGAAGCTAATTGGTTTCTATGTACCATATTTTTCACTCTCCAGTTTTATTAAATCAATCCCTATGTTTTATTCTATCTATCTGTAGTGCCACCCCATGAAGAAGGCTGACCCCCAAAAGGTTGCCCTGACCTTGCAAGCCTTGCAAGCCTCCCGACCCCTCTGACACCCTGGGTTCGGAGACATGTTCCAAAGTGATAATGCAATTACACAGACACCAGACTGTGGCAAAGTAAACAAGTATTTTACTTAAGATTCTTGAAGGCAGATATCTTATAGTATTTACAATCACTTTAAGCTCTTCCACTTGGTAAATATGCAAAGGGTATGCAATGCAAAGAAAAGCACAATAAGTCAAACAGTAATAACCAGTAGGTCCTGAAAGAACCTTTGACCCCAGGAATAAAAGGGAAGAGAATTACCTTTCATGTCAGACTGCTCCCTTCATAACCACGGGCCCAACAATCTTTGTGGTACAATTATAAAACAACAAGTTACAAGAAATGCAATACTTAAAGTTGTAGTTAAGTCTTGTGTTTTTTTTTTTAAATAACAAACATGTTATACTTACCTCCTCTGTGTTGGTTTTGCACAGGGCAGCCCAGATTCTCCTCTTCTCGTGTCCCTCTTCGCTGCTTCTGGCCCCTTTTTCCTGTTTAGTGTCCCCACAACAAGCAGTTTGCTATGGGAGCACCCGAGCGGTGCTGCAGCTCCGTGTGTCCATTCAGACAAGGAGCTGCTGTTTGGCCCGGTCCCCTCTCTCTCCTGATTGACTAACTGACTTTGGTTGACAACAGCAGGAGCCAATGACGCTGCTGCTGTGTCTGAGCCAATCAGGAGGGAGAGTCCCAGACGCAGAGGGATTCGTGGACATCGATGGATAGAGATGGGGCTCAGCTAAGTATTAGGGGGTGCTAGGGAGGCTGCAACACACAGAAGGCTTTTTATGTTAATGCATAGAATGCATTAACATAAAAAAAACATTCTGGCTTTACATTTCTGACTAAAGTTCATATTGTGCACCTTTTGAGTCCTTTAAGTGGAGGGGAGAAGAGAGTGGATGAGTCCTTGTGATGTAGATGTTCAGTGTCTTCAGCTAGCTCAACAAGGGCCCAGAAAGTTTGCTGTGCAATGGCGACCAGAAACAGAAAATAGAATATGCAAAGTCTTTCCTTTTAGAAGGTTTAAAGTAGTTGTAAACCTTCCTTTTTAAAAAAATAAAAATAACAAACCTGTCTATACTCACCTGCTCTGTGCAATGGTTTTGCACAGAGCAGCCCCTGATTCTCTTCTTCTGGGGTCCCTAGGCCCCTCCTCTTTATCGGGTGCCCCCATGGAAAGCAGCTTTCCCCGGGAGCACCCGTGCGGGCTCGCTCCTGAGTCCTTCTGCTGTGTCCATTGACATAAACAGCAGAACTTTGCTCCACCCCAGTCCAGTGTCACAGGATTTGATTGACAGCAGCGGGAACCAATGGCTCCTGCTGCTATCAATCAGTCCAATGAGGAGAGAGCCAGCAGCTGGAGCCACAGCGCTTATGCACATCGCTGGATGGGATTGGGCTCAGCTAAGAAAAAGGGGAGGTCTCGGGGGCAGCTGCAGCACAGAAGGTTTTTCACCTTAATACATAGAATTCATTAAGGTGAAAAACTGTAAGGCTGTAGAACCACTTTAATGTAAAGAGATGGAAAAAGTGTCTGCATGCAGTGTCTTTTATAGGGTGTACACAGGGTTGGCTTTTGCTTGCTCACCAATCCTGATGATACCAAGGCTCAAGGGAATAGGATGTACTGGGACAGGCTTTTGAAGAATCTGCAACCAGTGAAGGGTGCCTGGCTGTGCACCTGGGGATGCTGGGATTCAGCTGGGTCTGTACCGGTGACAATGAGAGTGACCTCTGACTGTCACTCCGTCCACAGGAAGCTGGCAATGGTGGATCAGCTCGCTCACTCCCTGGAGCCCCTCCACGCTGCCTAAGCTGTGGCGCCTGCTTGCATCCCCCGACAGGGGGGTCCCATCTATCTATCTATCTATCTATCTATCTATCTATCTATCTATCTATCTATCTATCTATCTATCTATCTATCTATCTATCTATCTATCTATCTATCTATCTATCTATCTATCTATCTATCTATCTATCTATCTATCTATCTATCTATCTATCATCTCTGTCCACAATAAAATCATTTGCCCAGTAGTTGCATGAGGGGCTTCATTTTTGCACAAGGGCCCTTACTTCACATTTTCCGCCACTGCCATGCACTTATGTGAATACATAAATAAAATCAAGGCGCTGGATACTAATTTTCAATGGGTCACTTGAATTATTGGTGGGCACATTAGCTCTGGGTAGCACTCCGCAGAACAGAGACGTTTCTTAAAAATGATGGTGGTGGTTGTGGAGGGGACAGGGACCCAGAGTTGAGAATCAATGTATAAACAGTACAATTAAGTGCCAAACAGACGTCCTATGAGAGCACCATGTTTGCTTGGTGCTCTCAATGAAATTTATGGAACCAATTCCCTGTCCACATATTCAGGTTGTGAAGCACATCAACACATGCAATAAAAAATAAATAACAGAAAAATAGAAAAAACATTTTTTTCACAAAAAAATATTACAAATAGGGAGTTTGCGCTACCCTAGAAGACAAAATCAGTACCACAATTTTGTTGACTTTGTTTCAGACACATATTCACTGACTAGTTATATATACAGGAGGTGATCAATATAATAAGGTGACCAAGTATAATACTGGGGATTCATTTTTTGGACTGTATGGAATTCTACAAGGCCAGCTTTTTCAATTCATAGTAGTCTATGTTGCCAACGCTTAAATCCAAAAAACGTTCTCAGTATGGAATTGTAGGGTAATAGTAGTGTGAGGGTGAAAGCCTAGATTTCACGGTTCTCTGTTCATTGAATGGCACAGCTGAAGGTAGAAAAAAACATTGCACTACCTCTCATTATCATTTTCAGTTTATAATTCATTCTGAAATTCTTCTCAAAGTTTGGTCACAGTTTACATTTCGCCCAGTTAAAATGTTCAGTGCAAACAGGTTTATATATAGTCTACGAGAATCTTGCAAGAATCCTGCACATAGTTATTTAAGTTAAACTATTTAGCTTTTTTGTCACATACCTGACACATGACTAATTTTAAGCATGACAACCCTAGTATTTCTAAGCTTTCCTCAATGTTAGACATAGACATGTCATAGAAACTAACATAGTCCAACCACTGAATCATTTTTAACCCCTTTCCTGCAGTATATGTATTTTGCCTTTGTAATTAGAATTTTCACATGAAAAGACTATTTTTCATTTTGCTTAATTTTTTAATCTTACAACTTTTTTTCCATCCATGGATGCACAAAAGTAGTCGCTTGTAAATCAGCATGTGATGAGTGTACATATGTTGCATTTTGAAGCTAATTTATTATTGAGCTTCAGGCGTTAGGACTTATTAACATGGGTGGCAACCCTTGCCACCTTACTCGCTTTTCAGAGGACTTTTGGCAATCAGTAAGTAGGTGACTTCCTGATCTAATACTGGAAATCGCGCACCATTACATCACAATTATATGCATTACACACGGTGGTGGGGAACTTGTGGCACGGCCCCATAGAGTTGCATTGGTTGCTTTCGGAGGGGGATAACGCCCGCAGAATGTGACACACTGTTTAATTTTTGTCATGACCATGAAGTACAGCATCATGGCTGGGGTAGGCGTAAAATCCTTAGTGGCTGAAAGCCCTGGTTAAGGTAGGTGGTTGGGGGGGGGGGGGGGGGTGATAAAAGCTCAGCCACCTGGTTTTACGCTCTCTACCTGTACATGTGAACAAAGCCCTAAAGTGGGTAAATTCAAAAGGAAAGAAAAATAAAGAAAAAATATTATATTTACCTGCTCTGTGCAATGGTTTTGCACAAAGCAGCTCCAATCCTCTTCTTTTTGAGTCCCCTGCTGGTGCTCCTGGCCCCTCCTCCCTGCCAAGTGCCCACAATAGCAAGCCTCTTGCTATGGGGCACTTGCAGGCTTGCTCCTGAGTCACGCGCTGTGTGTACATTCCCACACAGAGCGCGACTTGGCCCCACTCTGTCCTTATTTGCTCACTGGTTGACAGGAGTAGGGCCATTGGCTCCCACTGCTGTGTGAGCCAATGAGGGGAGAGAGACCCAGGAGAGCCGTTGCTCTAATGCACATCGCTGGATCGTGATGGGGCTTAGGTAAATATAAAGGGGAAATGAAGGGGAGCTGAAACCTTGAGCCTTTACAACCACTTTAAGTGAAAAACTGAGAGAGCCCAGTTTCTCTTGCTAGCAGCAGGTTATATATTAATATGCCTTAATGCATGACAGCATGATTTCTGAATGTTTTGGAAACATTCTAATGACTAATAAGCTGAAAACTTTTAACTATAGGTTTAAATGAAAAAACGTTTGTGTTCTCCAAAAGTTAAGAATAACTTACTTACGGTTTTTTATATTTGATACGGCTAAAGCTTATCAATGTGGTCAAGGCAGCGTGGAAATAAGTCATGAATTTCAAACTGTTTTTCGATCATCAGTGGTCCAAATATTACCTTGTTGAAATATAGTCTGATGCGCTAAATAATTAAATGTCTTTCTATAACAAACAATAAACAGTGATTGAACACAAATCAAAAACCAAAATACAAAATTTCAGTATTCACATTAAGTGTCTTAAAGTGCAAAAAGGTGCTTTACAAAAGTTTCCCAAACTGAGAATTGGGTATAACACAAAGTGCAAAAATAACCGGTTCAAATTATCTACAGTCCAAATTAAAGTGACAATAGCCGGTGAAATTCAGGTGATATATTGTAGATAAATGGGGAGTGCGATTCAGACGGAAGCTTCTAAACCAATTTGTCTGATGTCCCACCACCTGTTCTAGTTTGCTTCTTACCAGCTAATACATGGTTGGGGCGTAAAACAACCACCTCAAAGGAGAACTCCACGTGTCAGGAAAGAGAGGTATGTATATCTTCCCACACTGCCTAAAAAAAAGGGGTTGGGTAGGCCCAGGGCTGCTGTTAGAAATCGCGGGCCCCGTACAGACTACCTGGCAGGCCCCCCCCAAGAAAATATTAAAGATATATTTAGCTAAAATTACAACAAAATCACTATTATCAGACACAAATATAACATAACTCGCATAATTCCTGCTAAATCTAAAAAAAAAAAACTATGTTAAATAAAAAAGATGAGATGAGAAAAATATACAAGCTGGGCAGTTGGAGCTCCGTGATCAGAGAGACAGAGAGAGAGAAATAAAGTTAAATTTTACAAATAAACTCCTGAGCAGAGATAAGTGCTGGGAGGGGGGGCCCACACAAGGGAGGGGGATTAGTGAGGGACAACTGTCTCTTTCTCAACAGATAAAAGCTGATAGCAGGGAGAGGGACAGATCAGATTCAGGTGCTGGAGGAAGATTTCTGTATTTGTTGTCCATCACTAATCCCCCTCTCTGTGTGGGCCCCCCTGTGTGCTCGGGCCCCCTACAAGAGGGCTGGTGGTCCCCCCCTATCAGCGGCCCTGGGTAGGCCTCTTACCAGATGATAAATCTTGGGCCTTAATGTAATTCCAATTGAAACCGATATCGGGCTTGTTCATCTGCACACACAGAGATCCGGGCCTGGGCTGCGGAGTCACCTCATTAGTACTGATTGTCACGATATCGGTTACAGTTGGAATTGGAGTTTGTTCAGTGCCTGGCAAATCCTAATTACCTTAACTATATTGGAACGAGTACAGCCTAAGACCACAGGAGACCCCCATCATAGTTACATCAGAGGAGACCCGGAGTGGAGGAAGGAGAGAGCCCTTATCAAGGGATTACATTAGGGCCCAAGATTTATCATCATCTGGTAAGAGGCCTACCCAACCCCCTTTTTTTGAAAGTATATGAAAGTATAACACCCCGCTTCAATCTGTCATTTTTGGGGGCCACTGGTTTATCACACCAGTTATGAAAAATATTTTCTAGTAACTTTTGTCACTGTGTGTAGCAGTGTTAACACAGTGAAAGAGGCAACATTTCTGCAGTACCCAAAAACACTATTATGAAAGTATAACACCCCCCTTAAATCTGTCATTTTGGGGGGGCACTGGTTTATCACACCAGTTATGAAAAATATTTTCTAGCAACTTTTGTCACTGTGTGTAGCAAAGTTAACGCAGCGAAAGAGGCAAAATTTCTGCAGTACCCAACAACATCGCCGCAAACCGACCGCCGGGCGAACCCCAAGGCCATCTCTAATGGAGAATAGAAACATTGGAAAAGTATTCAGTACTAGTGTGCAAAGGTGTGATTGCTTTGGAAGAATACATCACTTCTAATATTGGGTGCCCTATTTGTATGGCTGTTGCTGCATTATGTAAAACTGTTTGTTTCGTTTTTTACATTTTAGAAAGGGGTGCCTCGAGACTGTCCATATATTTAAAGAGTGCCTTGACTGAAAAAAAGGTTGAGAAACATTGGGTTTGATTTACTAAAGACAAATAGACTCAGCACTTTACACTGTGCAGTTGCACTCTGCAAGTGAAGTTGCTCCGGAGCTTAGCAAATGAGGTAAAGCTTCACTTTGCAAGGAGTACCCAATTATGTTCAAGGAAAGAAAAAATAATTTTGCACATGATTGGATGATGGAAGTCAGCAAAGTTTCTGCTCATTTACTAAGCTCTGGAGCAACAGCACTTGCAGAGTGCAACTGCACCTTGCAAAGTGCACAGTCTATTTGCCTTTTTTAAACCAACCCATTTTGTTAGACTAAGCCTGGTTACAGCACTGTTACCCTTCAACAGCAATGCATGCTAATGCCCTTTCTTAGGGGAGAATATGCATTTGGAATGGGCACCAGTATTTGTACTAGTTTTCCCTGAATAAAACAGCTCTTAGTCCATTAACCACTTGCTGACCACCCCACGCAGATTTACTGCGGCAGGGCGCCTCGGCTGCGCATAATCACGTATATTTACGTGACCATGTGCACGTGGAATTGGCGGCGCGGTGCCGCGCTCCACTGTGATTAGACACAGCGGGAGCCAGACCGCGGGAGGAGTGGGCTCGATCGCCTCCCGCAATCTTCAACTAGAATGACTGAAGAGCCGCCTGCTTATGTAAACAAAGCAGATGGGTCTTCTGTCAGAGAGGCAGGGAAAGATTGTGTGATTAAGCTTAGCTGAATCGCCGATCTCTCCCTGCCTCTGTCCAATCCATTCCCCCCACATAGTTAGTAAGCACAAAAGGGAACACATTTAACCTCTTGATCACCCCCAGGTTTAACCCCTTCCCTGCCAGTGTCATTTATACAGTAACAGTGCATATTATTTAGCACTGATTACTGTATTAATGTCACTGGTCCCCAAAAAAGGGCAAAGATGTCAGTTAGGTGTCCAATCTGTCCGCCGCAATGTCACAGTCCCGATAAAAATCGCTGATCGCCACCATTACTAATAAAATAAATAAATAAATAAACCAAAAATCTATCCCGTAGTTTGTAAACGCTATAACTTTTGCGCAAACCAATTAATATACGCTTTTGGGATTTTTTTTTTACCAAAAATATGTAGCAGAATTCATATGGGCCTAAAATTTGATTTTTTTTAAAGTATTTTTATTGAGAATGTCTTATAGTAGAAAGTAAAAAATATTGTGTTTTTTTTCTAAATTGCCGCTCTTTTTTTGTTTATAGTGCAAAATCTAAAAACCACAGAGGTGATCAAACACCACCAAAAGAAAGCTCTATTTGTGGGGAAAAAAAAAGGAGATCAATTGTATTTGGGTACAGCATTGCACAACTGCGCAATTGTCAGTTAAAGCAACGCAGTACCAAATCGCAAAAAATGGCCGGGTCATTAAAGCGGAGTTCCACCCTAAAAAAAAACTTTTCACCGTCCGCTAGCTTACAAAAACCTGAAATAGAATTGGATAATTACAAATTTTTTTTGTTTCACTTACATTGTTTTTAATGAAAATATACGTACCTTCCTTCCTCTGCGGACACGGCGCACGACGTCACTTCCTCCTTGCATTGACTCCTGGGAGATGAGCGTCATCGATCCCAGGAGTCAATGCGCCTGCACCGGAGTCACTTGTCACTTCCGGGGCAGGTGCATCATTGCCTGCTGAACAGCTTCTGGGCATGCCCAGAAGCTGTGCAGGGATGACGCGCCTGCCCCAGAAGTGAAGAGCAACGCATTCTGGGACTCCGACGTCACGGAAGAGGACATGAAGAGGGACGCTCCGGCTTCAGCTGCCCACACCTGAGATGGCAGCGCTGGACAAGACATTTTCAAGGTAAGTATTTATTCTTACAGGTAAGTGAAACAGGGGACAGTTCAGAGGCTATCGTTGCTTAAATGCACTAGCCTTGACTGGTCCGGGGGTATTTTTAGGTAAAAAACTTTTTTTTGCCCAGAACTCCGCTTTAAGAGGGTAAAACCTTCCGGAGCTGAAGTGGTTAAAAGAGAAGTAGGGGGTTTGGCTTTTTTCCCCAGTTATACTTACCTAGGTTGATGCAGCCCCGCCGATCGCTCGGTTCTCACAGCTCCACGAGCAGAGGAATGCCGACTGTCAGTAAGCAGCTCTCTGCTCTGCCCCCTCCTCACTCACTGAAGCTCTGGGCTGTGGAGGTGTGGAGAGCAGCCGGATCAGGCTCTCAGCGGCTCGCTGATAATGCTGAGCCAGGTGTCGGTCCAGGCACCTGCCTCCTTGCTCATGATGACGCGGTGCCTAGACTGACATCTGTGACATCAGCAGAGATTGAACTTCAGTCCGCTCTCTGCTGAAAACGGGTCACGGGAATGCAGAACGAACTGCACTCCTGTGATCCATAAGAGATGTACAGTCAAACGAGCTTTGGCTGTACATCTCCTTTAAAGAGGTTGTAAACTCGTTAAAAAAAAATTTTTTTCTTTTACAACCTGCAAGAGAAAGACATAATGAGCTAGTATGCATCGCATACTAGCTCATTATGAAATACTTACCTTAGAACGAGCCCCCGCCGTGCCGCTCTCTTACCTGTATGACGAGCGACATGTTCAGTCGCCCGTCTTCCGGGATCGCGGCATCCGGCCATCGGATTGGCCGGAGCCGCGGTGACGTCACTCCTGCGCACGCGCGCAGGAGCCGACGGTCACGGCACGGGCTCTGAAGGAACGGCACGATCAGCCGTTCCTTCAGAGCGCATGCACCAGTGACGTCACTGGCTGCATTAAAGGTAAATATCTCCTAAACGGTACATGTTTAGGAGATATTTACAGTACCTATAGGTAAGCCTTATCATAGGCTTACCTATAGGTACAACTTCCTGAGGAGGGTTTACTTCCTCTTTAATGCACTGCTTAAATGCATGTGCATATATGTACATCTACATACTGTGGGTTTTACAGATAAAGCTTAAGGTGCATGAGGTATGTTTATATCAGCAACACATGCATGAGCATTTCCCAGGCAGACAATTGATCTCAAGATAACAGTAGCAATGCAGCACTCCAACAAAGCCAACTGGCAAGTACACCAAAAACAGGCCAGGGTCATTGCAAAATTAGACTTACAGTGGAGGCTTTGCGTGATCGGTTACAGTGTGGAGAGGGTCCTGTTAAATTGCTTTTAGGACAACATAAAAAAAACAGAAATGTGTTACTTTACAGGCTTGGGAGATGCCTTAAAGTGTTACTAAACCCACAACAGTAAAATCTGTCTGTATATGCAGTAAAGCATTCTTGTTATACTTACTGTGGAACCTAAGGGGTTAACCCTCTACATTGTGTAAAAAGGCTGTTTGATCCTGTCTCCTCTGATCCTCTTCTCCTTCCACTTTTCCCAATATATTTCCTAATAATACAGAGCCAGGGGACAGGCTGCACATGCTCAGTTTGGTGTGTATTGCTAGAGAGTTTTTTTTTTCTTGGGAGGGTGCATGTGATCAGCACAGGGTCAATCAGCACTGTCCAGATAGAGGGTCAGGGGTCTTGCATCCTGAAAGGACAATGAGAGCAGAATGAAAACTCCTCCTACAAGCTTTAACCAGACACTTATAGAAATCACAAGACTGCTATATACTGCTGATGAGAAAAGGTATCTAGCAGTTTATATTTACTAAAATAATTGCATTTCAATGTTCTGTGTACTGTGGGAGATCAGATATAGTGAACACAGGGTCCTGGGTTTAGCAACACTTTAATAATTCACATCCAAAATCAATCAGGTATTGCTATGATCACCTTGTGTACTTGGACACCTTATTTAGAACAGTGACACCTGCATGTTAAAAGAGTATATGTGCAGCAAGCAATGCAGAAGCACCTAAAGTGATGTCACTGAACTTGTGGATCTGGTTTGGTGTCAATAGTCAAGCACATTACATTTAAGGTTGGTAGTGCAGGCTGAGGTCAGACTCAGAACAAGTAGTGCATGAGTAGTGAGGGTCACATTCATCAGAAAAACAGAGTGTAAGCCAAAGTTTATGATCTGCTGAAGTAGAAGAAGCCAGAACTGTTATTAGCAATAGAAACACTAGATGTTTATAGAATAGCTAATGATTCTCCAAGTGTTTGTGACTGCGTTTGCTCATTCTTGCTTATGTCCAGCATCGGACAATTGAATTTATAGAGTGAATCGTTATTGTACAACGATTCTTTTACTGTATTTTTGAATAGAGAATGGGTGTATCCTGTTTGTTTGTGAACCATATTAGTATATGTACCAATGTGCAAACCAGAGATGTACCATTTAGGTCTTGTTCACAGGTGAGGCAGAAGGGTGGTAAAATGGGCAGCTGATCTGCATATTTTTTTCCACCCCCAACAGCTAACCAGCAAACCAACATTGTTGGTGTACACCTCTGTATATTTTGTGGCTGTACGGCAAATTTTATGCAGCATGCCGCTATTGACAGGCAGTACTGTCACCCAACGCACCCCATTTAAGTGTATAAGAAAAGTGATTGTAAGTACACCATCAATATTAAGTGAATTTTTTTATTCACCTCCATAAAAGTAAGCAATGTTTGGGGCCTCAGGGTGTCCAGGATAAGACAGGGTCACCCTGTATCTCTGTCTCTGACTGTTACTGTCGCCTCCCAAAACTGAATAGCATATGTAGTACTGCCCCCGTAGGGGTTGCTGAGTGTAAGGCCCCTTTCACACTACGTCAGTTGTCATCCATTTTTCGTCAGTTGTTATCAGTTTTTCGTCAGTTGTTATCCGTCTTTCATCCGTTGTCATCCGTTTTTACATAGAGATGCATTGATGTCCGTTTTTCATCCGTCAACGGATGGATGAAAAACTGACAAACTGACAGCGTGTGTGAAAGGGGCCTAACCTTCCCTGGGCCTCTAATTATCCTGCAGCCAGACACTTGAGTATTTTTCACCAGACCATCCACACACTCTTCTGCTCCTTATTCAATGACCAGTCTAGGGTGTTTTTTTTTTTTTTTGTATTTATTAGTGGGATAGCCCAACTTTAACTATACACAGAGGAGGACAACTCTCACTTGGCCTCACCTGGTTGAAATGAATAGCAGACTCTCTGCTGAACTATACTGCATTTGTATGGAAAGAAAAGTAATTTGCTAACTCTGGCAGCAGACTCAACAAACACTGACTCTTCAGGATACTAACCAGTATGCTCTTTAGCTGGAACCTGTCCACTGACTTTACTAGCTTGAAGGGATGGTCCTCACCGAACAGACCCCTAGACATGAATCTGTACTCACAGCAACCAGGAACAGATTCCTCCAGGTAAATCCCCCTCTCAGTCAGCTCTGCATGACATCTGGGTCGCAGCTTCTGTAACTCCAGCCCTCAGGTTATCCACCTGAGGCCGCATGGCAGCTTGTACAGAGAAGGGGCAGCAGCCCCCTTCCCTCTAGGACCTGGCTCTCCAGCCAAAGACCCCCTGCACACGTGCTCTCTTGGTATGTGTACAGTCACCCAGTATGTCTTGAGGCACTTTCCTCTGCCAATAGCCAGGGCTGTATCTACACCCATGCTCCCATCTGTCAGGTTTCCTCCCACTGTCCAATATGGCCCGTCCTATTGGACTAGTGTGAAACAAGCAGACAACATGAGCAGCATCTGATCACACTGAGCAGACCCTATCAAAAGATCACTGCTCCCTTTAAGGAAGGGTGTACTAACATTTTCCTGAGAGTTCCCCTGGTAAGCAGGGAAACCCAAACACTATACACACTCTAGCACCTACCCAGGAGGGTGCTACATGTATGATCATACATTTTAACTATCAGGAAACTGGGACTGTATTTGGTATTTAATCACTTTACAATGTAAATTTTTTACATCTTGCTGCTAGAATTCAAACACTCAAAGCCAATTCTCAGGTGGGTGACCAGGTGTAACATCACACCACAGGTCACACACTTTACTGCCATTTCAAACTAGAGCCCCCTATAAGGTAATCAGAGGTTTCTCTCTGCCCTTTTGCCACAAGGACTTCACTACAGATCTCTCTACTCCTTCTTGGACACACTTACCCCATTTCTGGATGGGGTATGCTCTGTGGGTACCCCACAGGGGATTACCCTCACCTGTAGGGAGAAAGGGGAAATGCTCAGGCAAACATAAAGTGCAAACATATATTTAAAGTTATACGCCCCTATTAGGCCCTGGAGCTTAAAGTGCATGTTTGGGAAGCATAAAAAAAAAAAAACATATTCAGGACATCTCTTCAATGCATTAACATTTTCCCACGTTTTTCCACCCAATACGCTGTAAGCATAGAAAAATACCCATTGATCTGCGAGAAATCAAGTACAGTAAAACCTTGGATTGCGAGCATAATTCGTTCCGGAAACATGCTTGTAATCCAAAGCACTCTTATATCAAAGCGAATTTCCCCATAAGAAATAAATAATGGAAACTCAGATGATTCGTTCCACAACCATTTATTCATAAGTCCTTCAGTTTATAGTCCATATAAAAAGATTATAGCATTGCGATAGGTTATATGACCATAAAATGTCCATCCACAAATAGCTGCTTCCACAAGGGGATTAGAAGCAAAATCCAGCGGGAGCTACAGAGTATCAAAGAGAAGAGAGGCGCCTCTAAGTGTAGCAATATGGTTCCGTTTAATAAAGGTACAACATTTAGCAACTCACATGGTTGATGAATAAAAGAGGCACATCTAAGTATGCAGGTGTAACGTGAGAATTACCTACCCCGTGAGAAAAACCTACCCTCGTCACTTCCGGACAGGAACAGCTGAGCAGCGCAGCAGTGCGCATGCTCAGAGCTCCGGATACATGATGGAAGAACTGAGAAGCTGACTAGTGCGCATGCGCACTAGTATGGAAATATGTCGGTGTACCGTGAAGAAAACCTACCCGCGCGGCGGTTACATAAAACAGCTGTGCAGCACTATGAGTCATCTCCGCTCCTGTCCCGGTCACTTGGTCACTTCCCTGCTCTCGGCAAGTAAATATAAAATCGGCTCTCGGCTCCGTGATGTATGTTTTCATACACCCGCCGCCGCTTTTATATTTACTTGCCGATAGCAGGGAAGTGACCGGGACAGGAGCGGAGATGAGTCATATTGCAGCACAGTTATTTTAATGTAACCGCCGCATTACATACAGTGCCGTGCACCGGAAGTGACGAGGGGTAGGTTTTTCTCACGGGTAGGTAATTCTCACGGAACACAGGCATCCGGGGTAAAGCTGTCCACATAGACTATCTTCTGCACTGCCGGCTGCCAGTCTGTAATCCTGACCGGGAAGAACACCCTGCAGTAAAGCGATCTGAAAGCGAGGGGCAGCATGGAAGGGATGACGTAGATGGCGGTGCTGAGGATGGTCTATGTGGACAGCTTTAGCCTGGATGCCTGCATCCTTGGATGTGCCTGTTCCAATCATCAACCATGTGACTTGCTAAATGTTGTACCTTCATTAAATTTAACCATATTGCTACACTTAGAGGCGCCTCTTTTCTCTTTTATACTCAGCTGTGACTTGAGGCTACTTGTATATCAAGACATCGCTTGTATATCAAGTCAAAATTTATTTGAAAATTTTGCTTGTCTTGCAAAGCGCTCTTAAACCAAGTTACTCTCAAACCAAGGTTTTACTGTATGTTTCTGAGGCAGGCCATACACAGTTGGAATGTCCGCCAGTTCTGCAAGAACATAATGGGTAGGCTGAATTTGGGTATTTGTCGGATTCTCTTGCAATTATCGCTAGCAGCTGGTATAGTTGCTAGCGATAATCACTGTTATCTCCTAGCAGGAACGGCCTTGCCCAATTGCTTGGCAGGAGGGATTCCCCTGTCAGCACTGTCTGTGTTGATGCGGGTAACCCACGGTTGCAGGAAAGAAATTCACACTGTGTATGGCCTGCCTAATGTCTGGTGTAGGCTCACAACATGGTGCCTTTTACACCAAATCCCTGCCAGCATTGTCAGCCTGTCTGCTGAACTACAGGACTCTTGGCTCACCAAGAATCTGCTCACACTTTTTATGTAGGGAAAGATCTCTTGGGAGATGTAGTTTTGAGGGCATGCCAACATCACTAGGAACTGAGCTCCTAGAAGCTGTTCCTGCAAGGACTTTACAAACTTGGGGAGGATCCAAAAGGTAGTAATAAAAGCTTTTTTTTAATACAGGATCAATGTAGAAGAAATAACATAATTGTGGAACATGCTCTAGAGGGGATAACGAGGGTTTGGGAGAAAATCTGCACCCAGGCCATGAAATTTAGCTTTAACCACTTTACGACCGGCGCACGACGATCTACGTCGGCACTCAGCCCCGGCCAGGCAAACTGACGTAGGCCTACGTCAGCACAATTTGCCGGCCCTGTGCGCGCTCCCGCGCGTCCCCGCCGCCGATGATGACTCGATTGGGTTCAGAACCGATCAGTCATCAGGTCCAGGCCAATCATTTTTGGTCTGGACCTGTTGATCGGTCCTGCCCAATCAGATCATCCTCTAAGCCTGTGAAATGTAAACACAGGCTTAGAGGAGATGTGCCCTCCCCCCACAACAATATCATTTCAATGACAACTTTGTGTAAAAAAAAAAAAAAATTTTTAGTCATTTTTCAAACACCTGTGACAAAAAAATGAAATATTCAATGAGCTCAACATACCTCTCAGAACATTCCTTAGGATGTCTACTTTCCAAAAAGTGGTAGTTTGGGGGGGTTTTGTACTGCCCTGCCATTTTAGCACTTCATGAAATGAGATAGGCAGTCAAAAATTAAAGCTGCGTAAATTTCTGTATTTACACCATAGTTTGTAGACGCTATAACTTTTGCGCAAACCAATAAAAATACGCTCATTGAATTTTTTTTTGTCAAAGACATGTAGCTAAATATATTTTGGCCAAAAAAAAATACATAAATTGAGTATATTGGATATTTTTTAAAAGACAAAGTTGAAAATGTCATTTTTTTGCAAAATTTTCGCTCTTTTTTTATTAATATCGCAAAAAATTAAAAGCGCAGAGGTGATCAAATACCACCAAAAGAAAGCTCTGTTTGTGGGAAAAAAAGGACGTAAATTTCGTTTGGGTACCACATTGCATGACCGCACAATTGTCAGTTAAAGTCACGCAGTGCCGAGTCGTAAAATACCCCCTGGTCGGAATGGGGGTAAAATCTTCCGGGGCTTAAGTGGTTAAGACTTCAATATTTGGAAATGGAGGTAGATTTTGAATGATCAAATTATCACCAGACAATTACTTCCGAAGGGCAGTGAAGCCCTATATCCCTTGTAGTGGCTCAAAATGATACCACTGATAAACGTTAAAACCAGCAAGATTAAATGTGTGCTGTCTTTTAAGTGTATAATAGAAGCAGTGGAAAATCTTAATCTATTGTCCATTGCTGATGCATTTTTAGGATACTAGTCACAAATCTTATCCCAGGCCTCAAAAACAATATTAGCACATTCTGTTTTCTATTGTTAAGCTCATGGGCTGAGCAAGATAAAATAAATTAAATCCCCAACCTACTCTAAACAGTATAGATGGAGAAATTCCCACTGCTGGCTATTGTATCCAGGCAGCTGCAGTACCCACAGTGCCTGAATGCCCTGCATTTGTTAGCATGCAGTCACTGTTTGGCTGATAATTTTCCATCCGGCTCATCCAATTTTTAAATCAACTTTTGTTGAACCGGGTAGTGGTGACAGGGTCACCCATGACTCGAATTTTGGTAGATTCAGCAGAAATTGGCCAAAATTCAAGCTGTATATGGCCAGTTTAAAACCTGGAACATCCACCTTCACAGGCTGAAACACTAGAAAGCATTGACTGGAAAAAGGCTCTTTCCTTGGATGAATCTGTCAATCTCTTAATAGGATTATACTGCAATAACTTGTTCATGAACCTTGGCATTCTATATACATGAAAAATAATTAGTTCAGTAGTGCCTTTTGAGTTTCCCAGAAGTAAACAGGATAGCATTCGGTTAAATGAGTTACATGGATTTAATTCCACAATGTGTTTACGGTCTGATATGTAATGAAAATGTGGAAGATTAGTGCTACTCCATAATGGGGACTTAGGTTTAATGAACGTTTTTTGGAAACCATATTATCTTGTGACTGTGTTATTGTGACAAGTTATAAGATTGAACTAGCTACAGCGGGTTTCATGTTCCTATTAGAAGGCACCCTTCAAAATTGAGGATTTTGCTCTAGTGATCTAATATGCTTTTCCTGCTTTGTTTGTAAATCAGAGGTCATGTCTGTTCTTGTTACTCCACATTTGCATCTTGGAAGTGGTGATAGGATTAAAAGCTTTGCCTTGTCAGAAATATGTTGACTAAGCCACTTGTAATGAACTGTAGAGGTACCTAAATTATCTCCTGTCTACTCGTATTGAACACACTGAGATGCTATCTATCCTTGGTTGTCCTTGTTTCTTACTATAATACTCGTGCACCCATCCAATAAGCCATGCAACAGTAAAACACTGGGAAGATTTACCAAAATTGTTGCACTCAGAATCTGGTGCAGCTGTGAATGGTAGCCAATCAGCTTCTAACTTCAGCCTTTGCAATGAAGCTTTGGCAATAAAACCTGAAAGCTGATTGGTTTCTATGCTGAGCTGCACCAGATTTTGCACGCTCCAGTTTTAGTAAATAACCCCTGCTGTGACTGTTCTCTATAGCCTGCAAGAAAGGTGGTCATTTCAGTAGTCATGCATCATCCACCCAGCCACCCCATGAAAAGTGTGTTTGATTTTACAAATACAAGATGTGGATTCCAGCAGTAAGCAGAAAAGCCCCCTCTGACTCTAAAACAGACAGTATGCAGAGAATACTTAAAGCAGAGCTCCGGCCAAATTTTGTTTTTTTAACTAAAAATACCCCTAGAATAGTCATTGTTTGTACATTTAAACAATGATATTCTCTAACCTGTCCCCTGTTCCCCTGTACCTGCAGGGTGAATTACTTACCTTGTGAAGGTCTTGTCCAGCGCTGCCATCTGCGGTGTGGGCAACTGAAGCCGCAGTGTCCCTCTTCCTGGATTTCGGAGTCCCAGAATGCTATACCTTGTCACTTCCAGGGCAGGCGCGTCATCCCACAGCTGGTTCTGCGCATGCCCAGAAGCTGTTCTCAATCATTCAGCAGGGAATGACACGCCTGAACAAGAAGTGACGAGGGACATCGGTGCAGGTGCATTGACTCCTGGGATTGATGACACTCATCTCCCAGGAGTCAATGCAAAGGAGAAAATGACGTCGGCGGCCGCGGCCGCATAAAGAGGAAGTGGAAGCAAGGGAAGATATTTTTTCATTAAAAATAAGGCAAGTGAAAAAAAAAAAAAATTATCCAATTAGTTTTTAGAATGTGTTAATGCTATGTATGGTGTTAAGTTTAAAATGAGGGTGGAACTCCACTTTAAAGTCTTCTTCTACACTTGAAGCATATGCCAAGGCAAAAGATAACAACAGGGGTGATCTTTTACAGCCTTATGTATTATAAAGGCAGGAGTGGTTAGGATGTGACTTTAAGAATGTGATGGGTATTTAACCGCTTGCCGACCGCCGCAAGTACACATACTGCGGCGGTCAGCCCCGTGCAGGCAAAGTGACGTACCGGTACGTCACTAGCCTGTGAGCCAATAGGGGGCGAGTGTGCACCGCCGGAGGCGCGCTCCCGCCCCCGCTCGTTCACGGACAACTCCGCACGAGTGACCGGCGGACCCGATGTCTGCCGGTCACTCGCGATCGTCAGTTACAGAGGGAGAAAGGCAGGCGGCTAATGTAAACAAAGCCGCCTGTCATTCTTTCCTGTGTTACAGCAGAGATCATACGGTCCTGCTATGTAGGATCGTAGATCTCTGCTGTTACATGAAAAGCCACATCCCTGCACAGTAAGAAGCACGCCCCTAGGGACACACTTAACCCCTCCTTCCTTAATAAAGTTAACCCCTTCCCTGCCAGTGTCATTTTTACAGTAACAGTGCATATGTATAGCACTGATTACTGTAGTAATGTCACTGGTACCACCAAAAGTGTCAAAAATGTCAGTCAAGGGTCCGATCTGTCCGCCGCAATGTCGCAGTCCCGCAAAAAAACATCGCAGATCGCCGCCATTACTGGTTAAAAAAAAAACAACAAAAATGACAAAAATCTTTCCCTTAGTTAGTAAAACGCAATAACTTTTGCGCAAGCCAATCAAAATACGCTTATTGCGATTTTTTTTTACTAAACATATGTAGCAGAAAACAAATTGCCCAAAAATGTTAAAAAAGTTAGATTTTTAAATTTTTTGGGGGAATTTCATATAAAAAAATGTGAAAAATATTGTTATTTTTGCAAAATTGTCACTCTTTTTTTGTTTATAGCGCATGATCACAAAATCACAGAGGTGATCAAATACCACCAAAAGAAAGCTCTGTTTGTGGGAAAAAAAGGACGTCAAATTTGTTTAGGTACAGCATCGCACGACCGCGCAATTGTCCGAATCGCAAAATAGGGCCTGGTCAGGAACGGGGTAAAATCTTCCGGGGCTTAAGTGGATAAAGTGTGATAGTTGACATTCAAGGATCACCTGACCTTTTTTAATTCTCAAATTTAATTTTGTTTCACAAGGTACAAAGAGCTAATTTGAAACATGTACTGTATATTCAACAGCATTAGGAATACCAGGTATTAGTTCAGTATTAGCACTTTTGAATGATTGTGAGTGTGTGTATTATTTATAACTTGAGAAAACACAAAAAGTACATTTAAATTTGCGCAACCTGTCATGCTATCTCAAATGGTTTGAAAAAATAAAGTACTTTTTTTGTGCTATATACAAAGTATATGTGTTTTTTTTTTTTTTTTTGAAATATCATTATTATAGTTAAGGGCCATCTACCCTTTTTTCACCTGTCAGTTGTTGCTTCTCTGCTAGGTTGACATTTGTACAACTTATAAACCTTGACTTACATTTGATGGGATTTATTCATTTCAATTTACCTCCTTTGACTTGGCAAATCCACTTATTTTTAATGGAATATATCCACTGGAAATTGAAAAGGATTTGGCAGATCAGTGTATTCATTGGATATACAGCATACATTCATTAGTCACTTCTGTAAACTCAGTGACTCATAATGCTACTGATCACACGTTTGCTGCAATTACCCAACAAAATGAACCCATTATGCAATAAGTATGGGGAGTGTTGTGTAGATAACAGAGACAAATGAGGGCACATAAAAAAAAGATAATGTCCCTGGATCAACTATGGATGACTCTGTACCGCCATACCTAACACAGGGTACCACAAGATGCCAGGTTGTTAGCAGGGCTTTTAGCTGCATGGCAAAAGTGAGATAAGGCTTCACTGTAAAGGTACCCATCATTTTCAGGTAAGAATCTCATATCTCTGGGTGGCACCAAAGCAAGCTGATCAACGTCAAGGAAAAGTAGCAGTTGGACAGGTTAGAAAATCTAATTGTTATTGTTCCCAGCGCAAACTTTTAGGTTACTTGATGTTACCTGGTGTAAACTCCTGAAAAAACCATAGTGTACATGGACACATTGGCAAACATGGAGGAGAGTTTCCAGGCAGAATAAAAATGAGAGCTCAAAAGCCTGTAGGAGCAGTTTCTTTAAGCTTCTTTGGGATGCAGTGTGCATGAGCCTTAAAAGTCACGACTGACTTGTACTAAAGCTTTTCTAATCATCTCAAAAAACATTCCAATACTTGCAATGGTAATTCTGTGTTTATGGATAGTTGTTCCCTCTATATCTTCATTTGTGCACAGAATGGATCTGTTAGGCAGAATACTCTCTTTGCTTTGGGGAAATAAAATTTTGAATTAGAAAAATGTCTACCATTATGGTAGACATTCTTACTACTCTTTTTTTTTTTTGGACAGCACCTACAATTTAGGAATTAAAGTCTTACTAAACTCACAACAGTAAAATCAGTCTGTAAATGCAGTAAAGAATGCTGTTATACTTAGGGTGGAACCAAAGGGGTAACCCTGCGCATTGTGTAAAAAGGGTGTTTGATCCTGTCTTTTCTGATCCTTCCCTTCTTTTTCTGTCCCCAATCCATAGAACAGAGCCTTGGGGGCACTCTGCACATGCTCAGTTTGGTGTGTATTGCTAGAGAGATTTTTTTTTTTTTGAGGGGGAGGGTGAATGTGATTGGCACAGGGCCAATCAACACTGTCCAGACAGAGGGTCAGCAGTCATTCAGCCTCAAAGGACAGTCAGATAAGAGTGAAAACTCCTCCTACAAAATGTAACCAGTGCTTGGCTGGACACTGATAGAATTTAAAAGACTGCTATAAACTGTTGATGAGAAAAGGTATTTATCAGTTTACATTTACTAAAATAACTGTATTTCCATGTTCTGTGTACTGTGAGAGACCAGATATAGTGAATTCAGAGTACTGGGTTTAGTAAATATATAAAAGAAAAATTGATACGTGGATTACAAAAAACAAACATGTACTGTAAGGGCCCCCCAAAGGCAGCCAGCATAAATTGATTAGAACAAGTCATAAATTGACTGAACAGTTGCCATAAATGTTAAGTCCAATTTCAATTCACTTTCAGCAATATTACTATACACTAGCTGAGAGGTGTGTATGCAGAGCCGGAAACCAGCCAGCGCAGGGATGGAATCACTCCGCTATAGTTCCGGTATGGTGACATCAGCCGGACAGGCGCCGCTTGCTCTCAGCGGTCCTTGGAGATTGATCTCTCAGCATCCGTGTTGCTCGCTGTCGGTGCCCTTGTCCACTCCAGTCCAGGGTGATGTAAGCAATTCATGTACTTTTTTCCTTGGTCCCCATTACCAATAAACTGTTAAACCCCCTTTTTTACTGGATGTCCACCTGTCTTTTTAATCCTTTGCATCCCGGAGTGTTTATGCGCTGCCATTTTCATGTATATGTATCTGTGTCAGCACCCTTCCTATGCTTGTTGGCTGGCAGCATAACAATCACTGGGGAGCATTACAGGCTTGCTTTTACCCTCCACCACACGGACACCCCAGGAGCGCCTGGAATGTGTTTATTGCTTTGATTTTTATGGTACACAATGCTTTAGCTATCTTGAATTTACATAGGGTTTTTACTGAAAGTGGAAGATGTCCTCTGTGGAGTAAAACAGAGCCAGCTACCCACGTCAAAGTGGAAACAACTATTTATGATAATGTAAGGAGATACTATATGTTCCCTCTGAATTAGAAGTAATAACATCATCCAAGCAGATTTCTGTTTAATATATGGGAATGTTCTAATTTAAAATCAACTGCATTCAGTTGTATTACATAGCACTGTGTTTAACCGCTGGAAGACAGCGCATGGAGGCAAAGAAACCGCCAAATCACATTTCTAACTTAAGAAACAAAAGGGTTTACACATGCCTTCAGACACAAAAGTCTGTGGCTATCTAAAACAAATTGATTTCGTGATATCCTTAAAATGGCACACCCAATTTTTTTTTTTTCCTATTCTGACTGGTAAAGTAATAATTAAATATGACTCACAACCTGAGAAAGAACTTTATTCTGAGCAATATTGTTAGTAACTATCTCCTGGCAAAACATGCCAGCTAGAATGCATATACAGTATGTTTTCCGAAGTTTGTCTACAATATGACAGATGAATCAAAAACATAAATTCATGTTTAATGTGCAGCCAAATGGTATGGTAAAGTTTTAAATGAAACCATTGCCAGGATCTGTAAACAATTCTTTTAGCAGAGGCTTTTGTGCAGTCTAAAGCTGGCACTACATGGTTGGAGTCTTGGCTGGTACAGCAGGAACTGGCCGAGATTTAAACTGTTAATAGGCAGGCTATATGTACCAAGATGATTGATCGATCAACTTGGGTACAACCAGCCTGCCAGATTCTCTTGCAATTATCACTAGCAGTTGCTATAGCCGCTAGCAATAATCACTGTCTTCTCCCAGCGGGGATGGTTTCCCCCACCCTCTCCCACCGGGGGAAGACAATGGCCCGGCAGGAGTGATTCCCGCATCAACACTATCTGTGTTGATGGGGAAATTGAGGGTTGCAGGAAAGAAATTTGCTCCACATATGGCTTACCTTACACTCCACTAATGTGCTATATAAGAATTATGCTTCCACAAAACTACAAATAGTTTACAAAGGTTGAAATTGTATGTTTGGCAGTATTCATAGTCAAGCTTAAAGCGGAGTTCCACCCTGGGAAAGTTTTTTTTTTAAATAAAAATACCCCCGGGACGGTCAGGGCTAGTGCATTCCACAATGGATAGTCTCTGATCTGTCCCGGGTTGCACTTACCTTTTAGAAGAAATACTTACCTTGAAAATGTATTCTCCAGCGCTGCCATCTCAGGTGTGGGCAGCTTGAAGCCAGTGCGATCCTCTTCTGTGTCCTCTTCGTTCTTCTTCGGTCCCACGATGCACTGCATCGGCCCCGCCGTCACTTCCGTTGTCGCAGCGTCATCCCTGCACAGCTTCTGGGCATGCCCAGAAGCTGTTTAGCAAGGTATGACGGCGCCTGCACCGGAACTGACGTCGGGGCCGGTGCAGGCGCATTGATTCCTGGGAGCGATGACATTCAGCTCCCAGGAATCATTGCAAGCCAGGAAGTGACGACTCGCCATGGCCGCCGAGGGGAGGAAGAGGAAGTAAGGTGAGTATACTTTCTTCTAAAACAAGGTAAGTAAAAAAAAAAAAAATTGCGATTATCCATTTGTTTTTCAGGAGACCCGGAGCAAGAAGATGGAGGTAAGTATCATTTTAGGGTGGAACTCCACTTTAACTCCAAGAGAACTTGTAAACTGTTTTACCTGCAAAAAGATTTGTAATTCTATTAGAACCATTCTAGAAATACACTTGCCATATGGCAAGGCATTTGACCGCAATTTTTCTTTTGCAGCACTACAGCTTGTTTCCTGACATGCCTTCAGTCTGCTGACGAAGCATTAGCGCACTGATGAAGTGAATTTCTCACTCTGCTCTCTCCTGCTATTAGCAAGCTAACAATTTTGGATTAACAGCACTCTGCAATGCAATAAAAATGTATTGGCACCCTGTGCTGCCCTATCTTTCACTGTGTGATTGCTTCTGTTTAAGAGATTATGTGAAGCCAATAAAAATACATAATAAGCTAATTATACTAACTATAATAAAAATACCAATTTATTATTAAATTTCTTTATATTATTTTTTACATAATTGTAGCGCTACCCCTGCAGAGGCCACTGGCAATAACTGGTGCTTCCCCAATAATACAGAGGCTGCCGGTCACCACAAGCATCAGTCCATACATTCCAGCTCCAATAACTGAGTCTAGGGGTTGTCTTTTTGATATTTTATTGCTTGAGGAACTTTAAACAGAAGAGGGGTTAGGTCATGAGACACTCAAAAAACAATTAGCATAACCAGTGAGGACAGGCTTCTCCCTAAATGATCTATAAACATAGAACAGTCTAAGGCCTCACAGCCAGAGCTGCTGATAGAAATCATGGGTCCCCATACTACAGCCCACCTGACAGGGCCCTCCTCCTCTGAAAATGTCAAATTCTATTTTTGCTAAAAGGCAATGCCTTTGATGCTATGTTTTGCAACCATGGCAAAAATTATACCCCAGTTGAACAAGACTCACACAAGTGAATAGCGGCACAAAGGCAATATTTGTACCCCACATTGAGTGATCGGTACCAATCACTCACTGTGTTCATTCAGGGTGGTGTGTTCATTCAGGATGGTAAGACATCCCCCCCCCCCCAGTTCAGTATCCTGAAATAACTCATCTGTGTGCTCTCAGCATTTGCCAGCAAGAGAGCAGAGGAGGGAAAACAGCAGCACTGTGGAGGAAAGAGGAATACAAGGGTGCCAAACAGCAGGGGGAAGGGGGCACAGATACTACAACCAACCCCCTGCAGTGCAGCCGGAGGAAGAAAAGAAAAGTAGAAGCTGGCAGCACTGCACAAGAGTCACAAGTGTCAGCAATAAAACAGTACTGCTGGCTCTCCTGATTGGAGGATGCCTGGGTGTTAGGAACCATGAATCAGACTGAGATAAAAAAATGCCGTAAAATCACACCTTTATTATAATGGTAAAAAAATGGTACAGAACAGTAAACATAGTCAAAATATAAGCCAGGTGTCAGAAGCCAAGACGGGAAGTCAGACAAGCCAGTGATCAGGAAACCAGAAATCAGCGTAGTCGGAGGCAGAGGAACAGGATCAGGAACCAACAGGATTGTCAGCCAGGAGAAGTCTTTCACAGGAACACAGCAGAGAAACTCCAGATATGATGAACAGGCCAAAGGCAGGAAAGGAATGAACAGGGCAGCCTAAATAACCAGAAGGGGCTGGCTGTAGGTGGGACTGATGAGCAGATAATGATATCTAGGTGAGCCACTGAGGAAACAATGAGTGCTGATAATTAACCAACAGCTGGGCAGTCTGAGCACAGACAAGAGAGCTGCTGCGAGCCCAGCCCTGACACCGGGACCCTCTTTTGATATGATGAGGCCTGGGCCCAAGAGGGCTGGCTGTACTGCCTAATTAGCGGCCCTGCTCACACCTGTAGACCATAAGGCAGCTGTTTTTGGCATCTGGCTACCTTGCACCATTCAACAACTATTGGTACAATTTCCAGAACACTGCACAGTAACAGGGACACTCTTTCTCCAGGCTCACATTCCAGGATCCTGCTGAGAAAAGGGGAATGGCCAGAACTTTGAGACCCTGTGAGAGCCACTATCTACCTGTAGCATTTACATCTCCAAAAAGCACACAGTCACTGTCAGGGAAATCATATGCACAGTTGTGCATGAAGAGATGCGCACAGATGTGCACATGCTCATTAAAATTTTCGAGTGACAACTAGACGCGCCGGGGCACTTGGCACTTAGTTGCCCAAATAAAGTGGCTTCACAGACCAGAGGATTGCTGAGTGGTCATCAGCTTCTAACATTTGTGACCTGATCCTGCACTTCCCCGCTTGTCTTGACCCTGCTTGTTCCCAATACCCCGTTGCTAATTCTTGCTTGTTGTGACCTGACCCTGCCTTCTGCCTGCAGTTTTGGTACCTTCTCTTCTTGCCCGACCCTGGCCTGGCCCCGACTCTGCTTTGATTTCTGTTTCTGAACCTCTGCTGCCCGGCTGATACCGACTCTTGCCTGTCTGACCACTCAAGATCCTGCATCCGCCTGCTTTCAAACCAAGCCTGCTGCCTGCTGTTAATGCCACAGCATCTCCACATCTGCCAGAATATCCTACATTAGCCTGCTGGCCAGCCTGATTGTTGCCTGTGTTTCCTCACCTGCTGCTGTGTCTTCGCATCAGCCAGCTCATCAGTCCACCTGCTGCCCGGCACCTGCCTGGAAGGTTCTTCAGGCCAGGATCTCCTACAATGCACCTGTGCCACTCCATGCCCTGTTATATCCTGCCATCAACTCCAGGAGAAACAGGACCGGAGGTGTAAGGGTAAGCCCTCTCATCAGCTCGGCTCAACAAGGTTTGTGACAGTCACCAGGAATCATATCAGGGTCATTACTCCCCAGGAAAGCTGCCACCATCCAGCTTTAAGTAAATAAATCAAAATAAATTGACCACGCTCTCAATAAAGTGTCTGCAACAAATTAAACTTTGGTAACCACAAATGAAGTGAGAAGTGACATAAAGCGCACAAAAGTCCCACAAAACCAATTTGTAGCATATATTACAGTCCCATAGATAGTTAGTAGCATCCAAACGCCCAAAATGACGAATGACCTGGTGTGTCTCCTCTCCATCAACACTCATATGTGCATCATACTCACCAGAACATATTGACCCCCATTGCAGGTAGTCAAAACCAGCATAATTGGAAATTTTCACTTGGGGAAAAGCATCCAGGGGTGACCATCAATGACGATATTCTTGTGTATCATGGCTGTGATTGCTGCATGATTGCATTTTATGGTCAGGGGTCAGGAGATACACAATGAGTGCCCCACTTGATGTAGGTAGCCTGAATAAAATACTAAAAAAAAAAAAAAAACAAACATGTCATCATCACAAATAATCCTTATTCAGCTTTCATTACCCAATTTTTTTGTGATTGTTTTGCATTCTTCTGACATTGCCTTCAATTACAGCTCTCCACATTTAGGCTCCATGCACACTGTGAAATTACCCCTAGGCATTTGGATGCTACTAACTATCTACGGGACTGTATTATATGCTACAAATTGGTTTTGTGGAACTTTTGTGCCCTTTATTTCACTTCTCACCTAATTTGTGGTTAGTAAAGTGTAAATTTATTTGGGTATTTGCGTAGGTGTTTGGGTATTTATTTATTCGTTTACACCTTCCAGCTTTCTCCAGACATGATCCAGTGAGGGAGACAATCCTCCAGACCAGATCCCTTTTTGGTGAAGTTCTACAGGCAGCTTCCCAGCTGACACTGCTCAGGCCTCAAGACCAGCTACACAGTCCATGGGCAGCCTAAGGGCAGTAGGCCTTCAGGCTTTGGAACCCTCCCAGGAAGAAGAAAAATCTCTTCAGGGCTTCAGACTATTTATCACCTCCCCGGCCACAAGCTTGACACTCCTTTTCAGGTATTGTCCAGAGCATGATAAATAAATATTTCAATCAAACTTCCAGCCTGTAAAACCCTGAAAAGGCCAGAGCAAAAAATCACAGCTTCCTTGACTACAGAAGGAGCCAAAAACTAAATCTGTCTAGCATCCTACACTAGGATGGTGCTCCATATTTACATATTTTTAAATGAATACATAAACAGATTAAATGGCAACCTTTTTTTTAAATATGTCTGGAGTTTTGCTTTAGGCCCCATGCACACAGGGTGTTTTTGCAGCTGCTGTTAGGAGGGTCAGACTTCTTTGCAGCTTAAAAAACGCCCCTCCATGTTAATATATGGCCTCATACACACACAGGGCTTTTAGGAGCTCCAAATGGCATAGGCGTTTTTGAGCTACAAAAAAACCCCAGGACCAGTGCGTTCTGGAGCTGCAGCGTCAAGCTGTAAAAAACATCTGACACTGCTAATGGCTGATTAAAATTGCTTAATGTTGCTTATACAGCGTTAAGCCACGTTATAAGTTTTTTTTGAAAATCAATGGTTCCTTATGGGAGCCCATTGACTTGAATAAAAGTCGCATCACAAGTCGGATCAGGATGATCCGACTTGTGGTGCGACTTGCGCTCTGAGAATCTGGAGGGGGAACTCCATGCGAAAATGGGAAAAAAACGGCACGGGGGTCCCCCCCAGGTTCCAAACCAGGCCCTTTGGGTCTGGTATGGATTTTGAGGGGAGCTAATCACCGGAGACATCAGCGGAGGAGGACCGGAGGAAGAAGAAGATCAGAGGAAGAAGAATAGCGGAGGGGAGAAGAGCGTAGCGGAGTGCAAAAGAGCAGAAGAGCGGAGGGGAGAAGACCAGAAGAGCGGAGGGGAGAAGACCGGAGTGGAAAAGCCTGGATGAAGATTTTTAATACATTTTTCAAAAACTTCTCCTGTCATTATTAACATACACTGCCTTGGGGTGAATGGGTAGGGGTACAATGTACCCCATACCCATTCACATAGGGAGGGGGTCCCTTTCCCATTTTGGCATGAAGTTCACCCTCAAGATTCTCAGAGCGCAAGTCGAGTATTCCATTCAAATCAATAGGCTCCCATAGGGAACCTTTGATTTTAAATGGAGGCAGAAAAAAAAACGCTGCTAAAAGCAACGTGGCCAAACGTGCAATAACGCCAATGGAAAAAGCTACTAAAAGCACGTTTTTACAGCTGCTTTTTCCTGGCGTTAGAAGTGGCTCTGCAGCTCGTTTTATCTGACGCGCTGTGTGCATGGGGCCTTAAAGAGGAAGTAAACCCTCCTCTGTAACGTTTACCTATAGGTAAGCCTATATTAAGGCTTACCTATAGGTACTGTAAATATCTCCTAAACATGCACCGTTTAGGAGATATTTACCTTACATGCAGCCAGTGACGTCACTGGCGCATGTGCTCTGAAGGAACGGCCGCTGGTGCCGTTCCTTCAGAGTCCCGTGCCGTGACCGTCGGCTCCCGCGCGCGTGCGCGGGAGTGATGTCACCGCGGCTCCGGCCAATCAGATGGCCGGATGCCGCGATCCCCGAAGACGGGCGACTGAACATGTCGCCCGTCATACAGGCAGTGGTGTATTTTGGTTTTGTGTTGCCCTAGGCACGACTAAAATTGGGCGCCCCCCCAAAGTAAATTTGCCCCACTCCTTCCTTTTCACCGGATGTGACTCCCTCCAAAATTGAAGTCAAGTCCTAGCATGAACCCCTGAGATCTCACAAGGGGGGGGGGAGAGAGGGGGGGGGAGAGAGAGAGGAGGGGGGGTGAGAGTGAGAGAGGGGGTGAGTGAGGGAGAGAGAGAGGGGGGGTGAGAGAAGTGGCCAATGGAGTCTCAGGTGGAGGGGGGTGGCTTTTTTGCTGCCCCCCCCTGCAAAGTGCCGCCCTAGGCCTGGGCCTTGTTGGCCTAGGCCAAAATACAGCACTGCATACAGGTGAGTGAGCGGCACGGCGGGGGCTCGTTGTAAGGTAAGTATTTCATAATGAGCTAGTATGCGATGCATACTAGCTCATTATGTGTTTGTCTTTCAGGTTGTAAAAAAAAAAAAAAAAAGTTAAACGAGTTTACAACCTCTTTAAAGTAAATTTGTCATGAGAGCATAATGCAGGCTGCCATTGCTGACTTTCTCTGAAAATGCAAGGTGTCTGTTTCTGCTGACCCTATAGTCTCTGAAAACTGAAAATTGTATACTTACCTTTCCATAATTTTCCTTTCCTGGTGCATCTTCATGCCAGCATACAATGGGGTTGTGGCTCCACCCCCATAACCTGATAGGACTGGTTAACTATAAATCAAAGACAGACCAAGCTCGCAGCATTCTCTTTAACTTTCACCATTTGGGTGGGAATCTGTATGCTGCGATGAAGATGCACCAGGAAAAAAAAAATGTTTCCGGGCGCAACATGGCAGCATACAATGGGAACTAACTCGCCATATGGGAGGGTGCAAGAAAAATTTTGTAATGGTCAGTAGCGTAAGTATGCATTTTCCAAATTTTTCTGGCATGAGCCGGTTTCACCTAATAAAGTGTAATGAAGGTATCCTAGGAGGACCATATTGCTGACTTGCAAATAGCCTCAGGAGACATTCGGCACTTCTCTGTCCACAGAGCTGGCACTGCCCTAGTTGAATGTGCTCTTAAGTCCTCCGGAATAGGAGGGTCTTGTGAAGAGTAGGTTCTTTTAATTGTCTTAACAATCTAGGAGATGACTGTACGTGTTGATGCTGACTGACCCTGCCTTAATCCATGCTGGATCCAAGCACAGATTTCAGCTTTCTTGAATGAAAAGGTAGCTGCCAAGCAGGTCATCAGAGTTAGACCAACATCCAGGGGATGTGGTTCTCTCATTTAACCAAGAAAGACGGTAAATTGATTTCCTAGTTACAGTGGAAGGAGAATGATACCCCATTGATAAAAAGGATTCTGGGGTTTTAGGACTGTTCAGTCTGGGTCGAACCTTAGGTGAGTCTCCTTGAGTACAAAGCCTGCAGCTCTCACACACTTTTTACAGAGGTTGTAGCAATCAGAAATATGGTCTTCAGGGTTAGATTGCAGAATGTAGTCAATTCTGTAGGATAGAAATGAGGCCTTGAAAGAGCTGAGGACCATAAGCAAGTCCCATATAGGGAACAATGGTTTCCAGGCTGGTCTATAACTTTATGCAAGCCTTTTACGAATTGCATTCACTAAAGGGTTAAGGAATCCTTAAACCCCTGTAAGTGCAGACAAGGCTGAACTTTTATCATATCTGAACATATGCCCCCATTCAGTCCCAGTTGTAGGAACTGCAGAATCTTGGCTGGTTTAGGTGATAAAGGACTCCAGGCTTTTGCTGTGTGTGATCTGCATAATTTACCCATATTCTCTGGTAAGTATTTCTAATGGAGACCTCTCTGGCATGACACAAGGTAGCCACGACCTGCACTGAGCACCCTTGCCTCTGTAGCCTTCCATGCCATCAAAAGTAGTCTCTTAGAGCTGGATTGCAAAACTGGCCATGAGAGAGCAGATCTGTCATAACTGGCCAAGGCAGTGGTGGCTCAGTGCTCAACTGTAGGAGAGAGACACTAGAGCCTCCTGAGCCAAAATGGTATAATTGCAATTATTAATACAGGAAGTTCCACTGACAGCCTAAGAATTCTACCACTGCAACGCTGTATAGGCACAGTACAACTCTTGCTTCTCTTATAAAAGGAGTGAATGACAGTAGGACTTTGAACACTGCGCTCAGTTCAAGAGCATGCTTTGCCTCATAAGCTGAACATCCCATGACCTTGAGCAGCCTGCTCTTTGAAATGTGTCCCCCAACCTTTCTGGCTGGGGTCTGATGTGATAATGTTCCATTTAAAAACAATTGGTCAGTTACAAAGAACCAAGGATACTCAGGCACTGTTCTGCTTGAAGAGACTTTACTCCCAAATCACCTTTGACTTTCTCTATCAGAGGACGGATCTATGGGATTGTTTTCTGTCGCTATTGCAGACAGTAAGACCTTTGTGAATGCCCTGGGAGAGGTGTACAGACCAAGGGGGAAGCATTGAAATTGGTAAGAGGAATTTTCGGATGGATTGGGACAAGTAAGTAGGTATCTGATAAACCTACAGAGCATCCAGTCTCCAAGATTTATCAATAATAGAATTTATTGGAGGTTCTCTATCTGACACGAATCCAACTTTCTGTGCTTGTTGTGTTTCTCCAAGTTTAGCATTGGGCAGAGATTACCTGATTTTGATTTTATTTTTTTGCTAGGAACAGAGGTGAACCTAATCCTATTCTCCTCTGGGCACTTGGAACCTTCATAATTGCTAATTTTTCATTTAATCCAGCTACAAACTGTACCAGAATTTTACACTTTTCCCTCAAATCTGGTAGCCTAGCTGGCTGGAAGAGTTTGGAAGGTAGACATTCCTTAAACTTCCACCAATGTCACACCAATATAGCTGATGTTGCCCACTGATCCTGAATATTTTCCATCTAGGTGTGTTTGCAAAGCTTTACACAGGCACCCCCTAAATGAGTGCAACCTTAAAAGGACTTCCGCTGTTCTCCTGACATTCGATTTTTAAGGCTTCAACAATGAAGATTGGGTAGTTCTCCAGTTCCTTTACTAATCTTTTTCCCGGTCCATAGGTGTTTACCTCCTTGCATCTACGTGGGAGTTGCCGCCTTTATGCTGGACCTTTTCTGATTTTTTCAGTTTTTTTGTCAGATGATATTCACCCTAACCTGCTAGTTTAGTGGTCACCCTTGAGATGGCTGTATCCTGTCTACTCCCAAGTAGATTGGATCTGTTGTCAGTTTTATTTTTAAGGCGGGATCCCCCGTCCAATGGCTTCAGCCATAATATCCTCCTTGTCGTGAAGGCGACGAACACCGCTCTTAAAAAACATCAAGTGACGTCTACTGACACATCCACCACAGAGTCTCCTGCCAATTTCAGCCCTTACAAAGCTGTTACCACCTTGTCTCTCTTCACTTCCTCCAGAACTTCTTTAAAGGGTAACTCCACTTTCCTTTTCAATTTGCAGGGCTGTAATTTTCTGTAAAATGCAAGGCATTATGGCTATCTGGAGGTGTTCTGTACACGGACAAACATCATTTTCTGCTTGAGTGATTAGCTCACCGATTTTCCCAGAAGTCTGCACGAAGATACAAGTCAGATTTGTGGTATCCACTGCAAATGTAATTTTTGGTAAGATACTTCCGATAGGAAATCACATCTAAAGGGATGCAGACCTTGTCACATTTCTCAGAGTCCTGCAGGTGCAGCAGCTGGTTGATAATTATGAAACCACTTCCATTAGACTCACTCAGCACATAGATTGGTTATTGCTGGTCTGCAGGCATCTCCAGATGCTACAGTACGTAGGAGCACTTCAGAGCTGGGTCTAATTTTTGGAATAGAGCCTCCTTGAACACAACCGCAAGGTGACCTGTCTAGCCATCTACATTAATGATGCATCCACCATTGGAGGAGACCGCAGCAGGTTGACCTTCAGCTTTTTCAGGGTATACATTTTGACAACCTGTTTATACAGGCTTTTTTCTCTGACCCTTTCCATTCTTCCTGAATTAACTCCTCTAGTTGTTCAGTGAAGGGAAATTAGTATTTTCTAACCTTGTGGAGAGTTTCCTCCACTTCACTCCAGGCAATTCCTTAACTGCCCTTGCAGAAGGCCTTATTGGGCAATCGTCAAAGCTTGTGGCCTCTTTAATGCCTTCTTCCGACAAGCTTTCCAAGTTGGTCACCATCCACTGGCTCTTGTTGGAAGTGCTAGGCACTAACTAGAAAGTACAGGCTTCATGTATCAACTCCTTGGCCGATTCTTTAATCAAGACGGCTACTTTCCAGACATCCCCTTCTTTGTTAGTTGTCGCTTTCTCCAAGCGGACTTGACATACTAGCTTGTCAGGCAATGACTTTCCTCCACAAACACCGCAACCATTAGGGCTGGTAACCTGTGGTGTTTGTAAACAGGGGGCAAAAATAATGAAGGGCGAGATGATGACTTTGATCAATGTTGCCTTGGTGTCTGTCTCAAAATGGTAAATGTTCTGGCTTTTAGAAAGCTCCCTCCATCTTTAGGTCCTTGCAGGGCTGTATCCTGCTTGTTCCAGGCAGACTTGACATATTAGCTTGGCAGGCAATGACTCTCCACCACAAATGCAGCAACTATTAGGGCTGGTAGCCTGTGATGTTTTTAAACGGGGAGCAATGATAATGAGTGGGGAAGATGATGGTCTTAACCACTTAAGCCCCAGCCCTATTTCGGACACTTTTTGTTTAGAAGTTAAAATCAGTATTTTTTCCTAGAAAACTACTTAGAACCCCCAAACATTATATATATTTCTTTAGCAAAGACTCTGGAGAATAAAATGTCGGTCATTGCAATATTTTTTGTCACGCAGTATTTGCGCAGCGGTCTTTAAAACGCCATTTTTTAAAAAAAATTACAAGAAATCACATTTCACTGCATTTAAAAAATACTAAACAGTTAAGTTAGCCCATTTTTTTTGTATATTGTGAAAGATGATGTCACGCCGAGTAAATAGATACCCAACATGTTATGGTTTAAAATTGCACATACCCGTGAAATGGCGACAAACTACATTCAATAGAAATCTCAATAGGCGACATTTTAAAATTTTTTAACAGTTACCAGTTTAGAGTTAGAGTATAGCTCTTTTTTTTAAATTATTGTTCAAGCTCTGGCGATCGCGGCGATACCTCACATGTGTGGTTTGATCAGCGATTTCATTCGCGGCTCAACTTCCGTATAAGTTTTCTTTTGTGCGCGAGCTAACGGTGACGGGGGCGGCTAAAATTTTTTATTTTTTTCCTATTTATTTTTTTTTTTAACTTTATTACAGGTTTTTAAAAAACAAATAAAAATCTGATCACTTTTATTGCTGTCATAAGCAATGTAAACATCCCTTGTGACACCAATATGCAGTGACAGGTACTCTTTATGGAGAGATCGAGGGTCTAAAAGACCCTAGACCCCTCCACTGCCCTTCCATGTATTCAAAACGCCACAAACGGCATTTTTGAATACAGTAGTTTTTTAAATCTGCCGCCTTTTGCAGCAGAGTAACCTGGAAGTGACGTCATGGACGCCGCCTCCGGGTTACGTCATCGGAGACCCAATCAAAGCCGCTTCTGGCTTAGATTGGGACTCCATCCAGCCGGCGGATGCGCTGGCTGGGTGCTTGGGTCTCCCGGTGGGACGGGAGGCACAGGCAAAGTCACGGAAGGCGGCGGGAGGGCGTCCCCTCCCGCTCACCCAGGTAACGATCGAGCGACTCCCGAGCCGCATCGGTCGTTACCGACGGAAAGCCGACCGTCGGCTCTAAACCACAGTACCAGGATGGTGCCTCTTGCTAGAGGCATCATCCCGGTATAACCCCGCAAATTTAGCCGACATACCCCTACGTCACTTTGCGGTAAGTGGTTAATCAACATTGCCTGGATGTCTGCTCTTACATGGCAACTTGGAAAAGGCAAACGCCCACAAAAAAGAGAAAAGAGGTAAAAGGAAATAGAAAGCAAAGGAAAAACGCTGTCACTTATGTCAAAGCTTCTTTAAAGCAGGCCTGCTCCGCCAGAATGGGGCTACAACCTTATAGCTCATTCAGAGACTGTACAGGAAGGACTTTCACCAAGGAGAGGCTAAACTTAGCTGATGCAACAAACGGTAAGGGATACTTTGCAACTCCAGTCCTGATAAGGTGAGGACAAAAAGGAGAATGCTGCGAGCCGGGTCTGTCTTTGATTTATAGTAAACCAGTTCTATCAGGTTGTGGGGGCGGAGCCACAACCCCATTGTATGCTGCCATGATGCGCCAGGAAAGGATTTTAGCCCTTGGAACAGCATGAAAGGTGGGCAACTAGCAATCGCAAAGGGAGATGTGCACCATGTTTCTGTTATGGAAGTTTTTTTTTAACATCTCAGTATGATCTTGTATTAGTAGGCGGTCTTCAGGTAGTTGAATATAGGTCCATGTATATAAATGTTACATACTTATGAAGTTGACAAGTGACTGATGTCCAAAAAACCTGGGCAACTGGGCAAATCTATTTCCTGACCCCCACAGCAGCAGTAGAAACTATTCTCTGGTTAAAAAAGGGTTAAAATAGAGTTTATTAAAGCTGAAGTTTAATCTAGTCATATTTTGTCTTCATTGGTTCCTCATTTGCCCCCCTTTGTTATCCCCAAACTGTTCCCACAAAGTTGGGAGCATAAATTGTCCAAAATGACTTGGTATGCTGATGCCTTAACAGTTCCCTTTACTAGAACTAAGGGGGCAAGCCCAACCCCTGAAAAACAACCCCACACCATAATGCCTTCTACACCAAATGATTTGAACCAGTGCACAAAGCAAGCGCCATAAAGACATGGATAAGCAAGTTTTCAGTGGAGGAACTTGAATGGCCTGCACAGAGTCCTGACTTCAACCCAATAGAACACCTTTGGGATGAATTAGAGCGGAGACTGCGAGCCAGGCCTTCTCGTCCAACATCAGTGCCTAACCTCACAAATGTGCTTCTAGTCAAATATTCCCATAGAAACACTCCTAAACCTTGTGGACAGCCTTCCCAGAAAAGTTGAAGCTGTTATAGCTGCAAATTGTGGGCCAACTCAATATTGAACCCTACGAACTAAGACTGGGATGCCATTAAAGTTCATGTGCGTGTAAAGGCAGGCGTCCCAATACTTTTGACAATATAGTGTATTATGCATGCTAGATTTGCTTCCAGTTATGTACCTGTGGAAACTGTTCTGCTTTTTTGTTTTATTCACTATTAATATATTGTTTGGAATACCTAAACATTATGTACAATGTTTCAATGTATTCTACAAAATCGGTCTTATTAATAAGACCGCAAAGAGCTTTGATTCCATCCAAACATCAATTTAAAATAATTAATGATGTTTGCACTTTTTTGTCGTTTCAATAATTTTTATTGATATTTTATAGGACAAGTAAAGAGCAGCATAAAATAACTTAAAGTAATATACAGTATAAGCATATTTCATCAGAATTTAGAACAGAAATAAAGTAATAAATAATAAAGTGATGTGTAGTTACAGCTTATATTCTAATTCATTTCAAAGGGAAGTTCTCGTCTTAGTGAAGGGTGAAGGTTTCCCCAATCAAATATACAGATAAGATATACGGGAATACACCATAACAGAACAATAAAATAGTTATATTGGGGGAATAAGATTGGCAATGATAGGTGTATCCTAACACAAACAGGGAACACTCAGTATATAGAAGTAGAAAAGATAAAAAATAGTAAATGAAAAAGTTAGAAAGAATGAGGGAAGAGATGAGGTCAGTATAGAAAAAATGATATCTTATTCAAGACATGTTAGTAAGCCAAGGATCCCAAATTTTTTCATAAGGCCCCATGCGCACGGGGCGTTAGAAAAAACGTGCGTCAAAGCTAGTTCTGACGCCGGAAAAAGCAGCTGTAAAAACGTGCTTTCAGTAGCTTTTTCCATTTGCGTTATTGCACGTTTTGCCACGTCGCTTTTAGCAGCGTTTTTATCTGCCTCCATTCAAAATCAATGGTTCCCTATGGGAGCCTATTGATTTGAATGGAAGTCGCACCGCAAGTCGGACCAGGATGATGCGACTTGCGCTGTGAGAATCTTGAGGGGGAACTCCACGCCAAAATGACGGCGTGGGGGTCCCCCCCAGGTTCCAAACCAGGCCCTTCGGGTCTGGTATGGAATTTAAGGATAGCCCCACGCCGAAAAAACGGCGTGGGGTCCCCCCCGAAATCCATACTAGACCCTTATCCGAGCATGCAGCCCGGCAGGCCAGGAAAGGGGAGGGGATTAGCGAGCGGCCCCACCCCCCTGGACCACACCAGGCCACATGCCCTCAACATGGGGGGGTGTTGGTGCTTTGGGGCAGGGGGGCTCTGCACAACCCACCCCAAAGCACCTTGCCCCCATGTTGATGAGGACAAGGGCCTCATCCCCCCAACCCTGTCCCCCCAGATCCCGGACCCCCTCCCTATGTGAATGGGTATGGAGTACATTGTACCCCTACCCATTCACCCCATAAAAGGCAGTGTATGTGAATAACGACAGGAGACGTTTTGAAAAAGTTTATTAAAAATCTTCATCCTGTCTTCTCCGCTCCGGTCTTCTCCACTCTGCTCTTCTTCTCTCCGCTCTTCTGCTGTCCAATCTTCTGCTCTTTTGCTGTCCAATCTTCTGCTCTTTTGCTGTCCAATCTTCTGCTCTTTTGCTCTTTGCTCTTCTTCTTCCTCCGGTCCTCCTCCTCCGATGTCTCCGGTGATTATGCCGGTCTCCGGTCTCTGCAGCTTAATATATAGCCATTAGGGGCGTGGCCGCACAATGACGTCATCGGGAGACCCCGCCCCTTTTGTCACAGATGACGTCATCTGTGGCATAAGGGGGTGGGGCCTCCCGGTGACGATCATCCGACTTGCGGTGCGACTTCCATTCAAATCAATAGGCTCCCATAGGGAACCATTGATTTTGAATGGAAGAAAAAAAACGTATAACGTGGCTTAACGCACGTTAAGCCACGTTATAACAACATTATTCAGCCTTTAGCAGCGTCAGACGTTTTTACAGCTGTAACGCTGGTCCTCAGAACGCACAGGCCGTGGGTTCTTGTTGCAGCTTAAAAACGCCTAGGCCACTTACAGCTTAAAAATGTCTGTGTGTGCATGAGGCCATAGAATAACACAGAGGTGCTTTTTTGGGCTGCATAAAGAAAACGCCTGACGCTACTTACAGCGGCGTTAAAAACGCCTCGTGTGCATGGGGCCTACATGTCAACATTATCATGTAGAATAGCAGAGATATTTTCAGTTAATTATTTAATTATCTTTCTATGTAATTTTGGTTATACTTGAATCAAATGGGATAGTTAGTGATTTCCAAGATCTGTAGTTTTAGCAGCTATAAATAGAAATGAAATTAGTTTACTCAAGCATTAAGGGATCTGTTTGATAGGTTGGTTTAGTAATGCTTTTGTATGTTTAATTTTGGTTAAGGAGTATATAATATAATATATATGAGCCCAGAATGTATCAACTTTTGGGCAATTCCAACAAATATGGTAAGGTATACCCTCATGAGCACAACCTCTGAAAGAATTAGAAGAAATTCAAAAAACACAAGAAGCTAGCTTTGACGGGACCATATAGCAATGTAACATATTATATCAATATATTTATATATGTTTTATGTGCACTGGAAGCTAATTTATGCCAGTCCCCTCTGTAAACTGACCACGTTTATCATGGCTGCTGTTCTCTGATAGCAAAGTCAGTTTACCTGCCTCTATCATCCAGCTATCTCAGTTTCGTAGACTGTGTGAGAGCTGATCTCCTTCCCGCCCCTCTCCTCTCATGCCTGTGTAAATATATTCCCTGCAGCTGCTCCAGTGCTTGTAAAGTAAAGAAACATGTATTAATTACTTTGCTCCTCTCTGTTTTGGGTACCTGTTCAGTACAGTGTGTGTGTTTTCCTAAAGTTATAATGCTAAATACCTTCTTTGCAGAGCCCGGCTGTGCATATACATGACCTCCCTCTGCTAGTTTGCATTCATCAGAGGGAAATCTCAGCCCCTCCCACTGTACTCAATTACTCGGGAAGGGAAGCAGAGGGAGGTCACATGACAGGACAGCAGGACTCTGCAAAGAAGGTATTCAGCAATATAAATTTAGGAAAACACACACTGTACTGAATAGGGGCCTAAAACAGAGAGAATCAGTGATTAATACATGCGACTTTACAACCACTTTACATTTTTTGATAGCTATCATAATTTCACTCACCATAAAATCTCTTTCTAGTAACTCAATGTATTCCTTTAAGAATAAAATAATATTTACACATTTTTCCTTTGAGCATTTTTGTGTCTTTCCTAATGATCGTATTGGAGCGGGGGTCTCCAAACTTTCTATACAAAAGGTCAGTTTACTGTCCTTCAGAGTTTAGGGGGGCCAGACTGTGACTATCAGCAGCAGAAAGTGTCGCCACATCAGTTAGAGTAAACAATGCCCCATCTTTAGGCCCCTTTCACACTACGTCAGTTGTCATCCGTTTTTCGTCAGTTGTTATCCGTTTTTCGTCAGTTGTTATCCGTCTTTCATCCGTTGTCATCCGTTTTTACATAGAGATGCATTGATGTCCGTTTTTCATCCGTCAACGGATGGATGAAAACCTGACAAATGGACAGTGGGTGTGAAAGGGGCCTTAGTGTCCGTGAGGGGAATTGTGCCCCATTGTTGATGTCATTGGGAGGAACCCTGCCCCATCATTGCTGTTATTGGTAGGAATTGTGCTCCATCTTGGTGTCATTGGGAGAAATGATGCCCTTCCTTGGTGTCAGTGAATTAAATACTGCCCTAAGGTGCCGGATAAAAACAAGCAAAGGGCCGCAGTTTGGAGACCACTTCTCTACTTTGTTACATTGGTCAAGTCACTTACAGAAGCCTGGAATATGCTTGGTAAAAATGTTTTTTATTTTAAGCGTGGGATAAAACTCTCCTTAGATGATATCCAAGGATCAGATACAATATTGGCCTTACATATGGTTCTCTAATCTTTATTAGCTCTAGGCAAACTCCCTGCTATCCCTGACTTATACTTTAAATCCACCTTCACCTCACCATAAGGCTTTCTTTCCCTTTTTTTTGTTTTTCATTTGAGAAAGGTGTTTGCTTTGATTCACCCACACCATATCTAGCTGCGAATACTTTCCTTCCAAGACAGGTACTAAAGCACTATTAAAGGTATACATAGTACTTTTTTTTTTTTGTTTTTTTTTTTTATTATAAATCAAACTAATAAAAACAAAACAAACAAAAAAAACTGTTTATTTGGATGTAAGGACAAAACTTTTTTTTTTTTTTTTTTTTTGGATAGAGAGGGGAAGATTTAGACTCTTTGCCAATTTTTTATTATATCACTCTTTGAACTGGAGACCATTGTCAAAAATACAGAAGGTTAAGCTAGCCATACACTGCTAGGTCTTTTGTCTACAGCCTGTGGGCTAAATAAAAAAAGAAAATCAAACAGATTTCTCCATCCAGGCTATTTAGTGCAGATGATGGATTTGCCTAATGCTGCCAAAAAAACAAAACAAAAAAAAAAAAAAACAAGCTGATATAGGAAGAAATTAATTAGGGCTAATTAGTAATAACAGCAGGTTAATTGCTTTTGGTTTTATTTAAAAAAATATATTTTTTATATTACGTTCAGGTTTACTTCAGCAACTTTTGTGTAAAAGCCTAGCTACATTGTAATTTGCTGGCAGTTTCAGCTAGCTACAATGTAGCCATTTTCATTTTATAAAGCCCTACCGAGCTAATGCAATCCATACACTAGTCATTTTTTTTATTCGACCAGCAGGCTGAACGAAATAGAATGACCCGTTTCCCCCATTTACATGTTCAGTGTGGATGGGGAATCACCCTGCTGAGTTATTGTATTCTAACAGTGGGGAGATCTCCCTGTTACCAGAAGACAATGATCAGCGCTGCTGGCTATAGCTGGTGGTACTGATCGATCGGGAAAAAAATGACAGGGCGGCTGTACAGAAGTCGAATAGTAGATCATATTCCCCATACATGATCGAAAATTTGACGGTCTCTGCTGGACTGGCTGAGTTTGGATTCATGTATGGCCAGCTTAATAATGGAGCCTGATATTTACACCCATAGATTTTTGAAAGGGGTAATAAACACTGCTGCTAGTGTGAAAAAGACAAAATATGTTTTATCCAGTGGTGCCTGCATGAAAAATCTTTTAGCTACACTAAAACCATTCTTTGATTTGTATGCCAAAATTGGTGATGGAAAACTTTGTGTAGTCTATGAGAGTGTTCTGGGTATTTGTGAAACTATGTTTCACATTGAAAAGCCCCTATTTACTGTAATTCAATCTCAGGCTACCTTGCATTAGAAGAAAAAAAAAACACTTTCTTAAAACCTCATCACTAAAATAATGAGATCTGCATAATTCAGGGAGCAAAAATTGCCTAATAGGCATGAAACTGGACTCCTAAGGAATAGGTTGCGGGTTCAAGTCCACAGATAACTCGCCTTGAAGAGGTATGTGCCACATACACTATCATTCCAAAACTTTTTTTTAGTATAATATTCTTTCTTTGTACCCCTTTATCACAGAAGGATATGTTAGGTAAAGGTAACTCTTTATTTTTTTTTATTTTTGATTAAATTCCTCATCATACTATACCTAAAACGAAAGTGCCTATATGCAAATTCTCACCAATGATTTTCAACCTTAATGCACTGAATGGCCTTTGAATCATGGTCAGCAGACTTAAAAAGGCCAATTAAGGATGAGCCAGCCCCCTCACTATATAAAGTAGGGCTCAGAGCAGCTATAGTGTCCATGTATTATAAGGCTGATGTGGGGAGAGGATAGGGAAAGCTGCATATGGGAAGCTTAGTGCCAGTTACTTTACTTATGATTTCTATCTCTTGGTAAACATCCCATTTACTGCCTTCTTTTTATTTATTGTTTTTTTTTTATTATTTATTATTATCATTGTTATTATTATTGAGGGCTTTTTGTCTTTAACCACCTGCCGACAGCTCACAGTAACTGTAAGCAGGCAGCAAGTACAAGCACAATCCTGTATCTGTTCGTCGAGCCTTTCTTCCGGGTTTGGGGCGCGCTGCCAATGCATGCTCTGATTGGACACAGCACGAGTTTGGCAGCAGATTTCAGTCAATGATTTTGGCTGAAATCAGTTGATCAGCTGTGTCCAATCATACACAGAGTTCTGTGTTTACACACATAGCAGTTATTTTTTAATGTTTTTTCTTTTATATATTAAAAAAAAAAAAAAACCCAGAGGTGATCAAACACCGCCAAATAAAGCTCTATTTGTGTGAAAAAAAATTAGTAAAAATTCATTTGTACAGTGTTGCATGACCACGTAATTGCTAGTTAAAGTAGTGCAGTGCTGAATAGCAAAAAATGCCCTGGTCATGAAGAGGGTAAAACCTTTCTGGAGGTCAAGTGGTTAATTTTAGTTGATTTTAAGGCAGCAGTCTTTTTAGCTGCAATCCCATCTATCTTTTTTTTACTGTATGGCTTTCTTTAACCACTTTGCGCCCACGCTATAACCCAAAGACGAGACTCGGTTGATCACAGATCAGGGTAAAGGGCCAATCATAGCAGGCTTTTTACCACGTAATCAGCTGTCAGCCAATGACAGCTGATCACGGAAGTAAACAGAAGCCGTTTATCTGGTTTTTTTTTCTCACACTGTCAGTGTGAAGAAAAAAGAAGAAATACGTTAACTGGCTTCTGTTACAGGGACATTGGTCCCCTCAGTGCCCACTAGTGCTGCTACTCAGTGCCCACCAGTGCTGCTAATCAATGCCCACCAGTGCCATCTATCAGTGCCCATCAGTACTGCTAATCAGTGCTGACCAGTGCCACCTATCAGTGCCCATCAGTGCCTCATTATCACTGTCACTCATCAGTGCTGCCTATTAGTGCCACCCACCAGTGCCACCTCTGATTGCCACTTCTTGTGTCCTTCGGTACCGCTTATCAGTGCCCATCAGTGTCACCTATCAGTGCCATCCATCAGTGCAGCCTCATTAGTGCCTCCTGATCAGTGCCACCTATCAGTGCCCATCAGTCCCACCTCATCAGTGTCCATCAGTGCAGCTTATTAGTGCCCATCAGTGCAGACTCATCAGCGCGTATCAGTGAAGGAGAAAAATTACCTGCTTGCAAAATATTATAATAAACTATAAAAACGTTTTGTTTTTTCATAATATTCATTTTTTTTTTGTTTGTTTAGAAAAAATTAAAAACCAAGTGATGATTAAATACCACCAAAAGAAAGCTCTATTTGTGGGAAAATAATGATAAAAATTTCATTTGGGTACAGTGTTGCATGCCAATTGTCATTCAAAGTGTGACAGCGCTGAAAGCTGAAAATTGGCCTGGTCGGGAAAGGGGTAAAAGTGCCCAGTAAGCGAGTGTTTAAAATTGTGAGTTTTTTTTTGGGGGGGGGGGGGTATTTATGGTTTGCATTTCTTTTCAGGGTATTTTGTTTTCTGATTTGTGTTGATAGAGCCAGCCAGTGCAACATTTGATTGTTGTTAACCATCTGCTTATGGAATTGCCATTTTTTCACAGCTGCTACTGCATCATTTGCTGAAAAAAATGTACTTCATTATAGTAAAAATAAAAATCAAGCATACACCGGTTAGGCTTATTCACTACCAATAAAAATGTCTGGCCAATTTTTTTTTTTTTACTATTGTTTTTTAAAAAAAAATAAATGCCCATATTTTTGCAGGAAAAAAACTGGCATTTTTTTTTTAGAGGGTCTGTAAAGCATTGCAACTATGATCAGTAGATCCCAGGTGCAATGTCAGGCTCCTGCAGACACATCCTCCAGCTTTGTGCCATACCTCCTTATGAGCTTTCAGTTACGAAGTTGGAGGACATGTGAATGAACTACTAGGGCACTCATTATTGCCCCCCCCCCCCCAAGTTTATTGAGAACTACAAACTGTCTCCTGTGGAGGAAAAAGGGACCTGTAATCTCTTTGATCACAGATTCCTGCCCAGCGGCAATGATTTTGAAATGTAACAGCAGATGCTGGGAGAAGAACCTTAAAAACACCTAGCTGTGCCCTGTGTTTGTAGTATATTTTAGCTTAGTATTGCTCATGAAATCTGCCATCGCCCAATTTTTGCACTGTTACAGTATATTATCTGAATTCTCTGAATTTTTGAAGAAAAATAACTAACTATGCTGTCCCTATATTTTGGCCTATTTTCCCCAACAGAACCATCCTACCACTTGTCAATTTTTTTGCTACTATATCCTCGGCTGTCTATTATTTCTTAATTAGAGTTTGATAGAAACTGACCACTGACAGGACAGTTTTGCTAAAAATAGGGACAATCTCAGCAAACCAGCACCCAATTTATATTAGCCAGTCAAAACAAACCTTTTATTGATTGGTGAAAACTCATGCCTGGCAGCTAAAGTTGCCTGAAAAAAAAAATAAATAAATAAAAATGAGCCAGGAGGCAATGGCTGGCACATGACAAAGTAGGCAGCAAGACCTCAGAGCTCGTGCTGTAGGTCATGGAATTTCACGAAATATACCCAAAATTCCACAGCAATTTGTCAGCTAATGGAATGTCAAAAATGGGGAACAGGCAGGCCATCCATCCAATCAACAACAGCCACTCCCCAGCATGGCATTTCCACATTTTTCCCCAGTAGGGGAACAGGTCACCACAACACCAGTGAGACAATATTGTGAACCCCCTTGCAGGTTAGCCTAATGTCCCCTCTAAAACACCATTATGCCAGTCTGGGAGACATTCATTTGAATGGCACTAGAGGAAATATATTAGGGTTTTCCCCACTAGCTGTGGAATGGAGGGAATGTAGAGAAACTAGAAATTAATTATAAAGCAGAAATCCACTCACTTAATAAAATACATCCAGTAAATATCTGCTAAAACTACTGCTCTGGAAACTGATTGTACAAGCCTTCAAGCCACTGTCTCTGTGCAGACACAGCGCTTAAACATATAGGATTCCATATTCATAATCTCTTTTTACTGCATAACAACCTAGAAAATAGGAATTGTCAAAACAATATCAGGATCAGGTGGCTCCCTGAGTCTACCGGAGCTAACAACTGGTTTCCTATAGTCAGAGATAACTTTGTCAAACTACTAGGTCATTTAGATGTGGAAATTGATATGGTACACAGGACACTGTGCTCCAGGAATCCTAGCCCTACAAGATTTGAGATGTTATTTGCAGAATACACTTTATTCGGTGTGCAAAAAACTTGTGCCTTAGGTTCAGTAGATTTTGATGATGCCAAAATCCATCTGCTTCCTGACCTATTGAAGCACACCTTAGATTAGATACAAGCTCATAAATCTCTTATGACTGCTAGGAAAAAAATGTTCCCAACAGGTAGGGTTCCTGTTCGACCTCAAAATCCCAAAGACTGGCAAGTCTTACTTTACACATTCTAGTGACATTCCTGACATCTTGCGACATTTGGACCTCCTCAGAATTCAGTCATCGAACTGGCCTTGCACATATTAACCTGAATAACAGGGAAATGCCAGATTACAGTTTGAAACTCTCCTGATGCGGTTTTCCCTGGCAGGTATTATGCTTACTGTGACAATACAGTACTGTATCTAAAGACTTCAGCTGGCCTGGTTTCTCTTCTATGGAGCTCCATGCTAAACTGGAAAGACTAATTTGGGATATTATCTAGCCATTACAAATGTAGTCCTCTTGCTTCAACCACTGCCTTTATTTATCCCCAACTTGAAACTCCCACAGAGCGACACTCGCAATGCTAGGTGGAAGATTTTTAGCTATGGTCAATGTCAGTACCCGGTCTACATATCATAGTTTTCTCCAAGAGTACTTGGACCTTAAGTCATTTTTATGTACCCCTAGGAATGTGACACATCACTGCCCCAATTTTACAGACATAAATCCTCACCTATACTATCTTGCAATATCTCCATCTGAACAAGCAAAAAATTTGGGGGAGCATACCCATATATTTCTAAAGCTGGTGCAGCTATGAACCAAAAGACATGTATATTAAAAAAGAATAGCGCACACATGCAAAATAAATTATTACCAAATTTGAAGACAATCCATAAATAAAAATGGGGATTTGGTCCCACCATATGGCCATATAGTGCTCAAGCCCACCACTGCGTCAAAGTACCCCATTATCAGTGGGTCCTACACTATCCATGAAAAAGAGATGAATCCAGCCTTTCTAACCCTTGGAGATAATACTCCTTGCTGGGAAAGATGTGCACTACAGGGGACTCCTCCTATATTTCCCCATTTTTATTTATGGATTGTCTTCAAATTTGGTAATTATTTCTTTTGCATGTGTGCTCTATTCTTTTTTAATATAAATATCTCCATCTGACCAGGGCATACTTGCATGGGCTGAAACTTGCATAACTATTACCCTACTACTCAGATTTAATGATTTAAATATCTCTTGATATCAATATCCTGAGTTGGCAACTTCTGAATTCCCTGGAGGATGTAAGTGTATCCGCTAATGCTCCTAAGTGAGCTTTGTTATGTGAAAAGTCTCAATGTCCCTATACCAAAGCTGTGAGCTTTTTCACATTACAGTTGCTGCTCATGTTGTAATTTTTTTTTTTTTTTTGGTGGTAGAATCATTTTTTATTTTTTTCAAAACCTCCCTATTTCAACCCCCATATTTGTTCCTTCAAAAACTGCAAGAATCTTTCTTTTTTTTTTTTTCAAAAATTCTTTTAATTGAGTATTATTCATTTTGACAGCACAGCAGCACCTTACAACAAAATAACATGTGGTAGCTGTTCTAGGAAACAGGGACCCACTACCTACCAAACAGTCCATCCTAACCCCCCCCCCCCCCCTCCCCATCCTCAAACTCATCTCCCGTTCAACCTTGAAGCCTCAAAAGGGCTGAATGAATGAAGTGATACATAGTTATTCATAGTTCAGGTACATAGTAATTGGATGGTCCCTCAGGCTAACCGCAGCTATAAGTACCATACTTGATGGATTCAATCCCAAATATTATCTTAAACACATAAAAAATAGAGGACTCTAGTGGTGGCAGTGGTCTTACTGACCAATCCTGAGCTATTACTCACCCGGACGGTGCAAAAAGTGCACAATACTAGACATATCAAGGCCATACCCAGGAGTATCACCCTGTAGTGGAGGAGGAATCCAACCATGCCTGCCACTATTCCTCCAACTGACACCAATGATGGAGCACTATTCCTCTAACTGATACCAATGATGGGGCACTATTCCTCCCCCTGATACCAATGATGGGGCACTATTCCACCCACTGACACCAATGAGGGGGCACTATTCCTACCCCTGAGTGCAATGATGGGCACTAGTCCTCTCACTGACACCAATGATGGGGCACTATTTCTCTCAGTGACCCCCCTAATACCAAAGGGGGGGACATTGTTTACTTCTAGTGACCCTAGGACATTATCTACTTCACTGGCCACAGCCTGCCCCCCCCTAAAGATACAGAAAACTGGCCCTTTGTTTAGAAAGTTTGGAGAGCCCTGCTGTAAAGTATAGGGTATTACTACTAAAACCTCAACCCTATTGACCTATGAGCTCTACTATGAATAGATCACAAATTGCTTTGTAAGAGATGAGAGGGAAGGCATATCATTCTGCAACTGTTGGCTGTTTGGAACTGTACTATTCCCTTTATACCTGTCTCTTCTCATGTTGACTTTATGATGCTATTCATTGACAACCCCGGGAATGCATAGATTTACGTTTGGAGGCTTGGTTTAAATCATCCCATCAACAGTTGATGCAAGATTACATTATGACATTCAACATGCCACACGTTTCAATCGATTATACAAAATAAATGGCAGATAAGAAAGCCGATCTGCAAAAAAAGGACCATATGACTGAGGGCTTGAGCAAACCAAAATTAAATGCTGTGCAAAAACCAAAAATATGAAAACCTTTTTTAAATACACAAGTAATGAAAAATTAGATAAAAAATAATAACCACCTTCTGCCACCAAAAAAGCACAATGTTGTCTTAGTACAAAAAATATAGTACGTTATATGCACATTCATGCAACCCACATACTAAATGTATGCCATAACCATATGGAAATAACAAGACAGATGTGTATAATGAATCCTCTTAATAGATTATACTGCAAGTAATACTGCAGGCCCATGGTATACCACCACATTGATGCCTGAAGGTGTAAATCATATATCCAGTACTGAAATGACAACCAGGGAACAAGTTTCCATTAATTACCTATTTGGATAGCCTACCAACAGTTCTCATCATTCCAGCACTCTCTTCCAGGTAAGATCATGTTGACGTCACCTCTTACCTCTTTTTGAAAGTATTATTCCCCTCCTGTTGATATACTCTCACAACTATATGACATTTTGATTCAACAGACCCACCCTGACCTACCTAAATACACTACAACCTATGAAAGAGAGATCAGAACTAGCATAGATCCAAAAGACTGGATTATTTCCCAAAAACTATCTATAGCAAGCAAGATGTGGAAAACTTTAAAATCCTTACTTGCTAGTATTGATGCCCAGCTGTCCTTCAAACTTTTTACACCTCTGTTCCAGACAGCTGTTGCCGATGTTTTGCCACTGTAGGTAATATGACCCACATTTGTTGGGAATGTGCTCCTATCAAACATTTCTGGGCTGGGATCCTACAGATCTCTGGTATGGTGACAGATACCAGGGTTCCAAATTCCCCTGATTAGTGATGGACGAACATCGGCCAGGGCGGTTCGCGAACATTAGCCACAAACTTTCTTAAATGTTCGCGAACCACAAGTTCGCGGCAGGCCCCATTGACTTTAATGGGAGGCAAACTTTAAAAACCTTTAGGTCATATTTGCAGCCAAAAAATACTTACTAGCTGTGCACAAATAGTCCCACCACTTGGACACGGTCATAACAGAAGTATTGCTACTGGAAAAGTTGCCCTAAAAATGTTTTTTTTTTACAGTAAAAATCTTTTTTTTTCCCCCTAAATTAGCCAGAACTGACAGCAGCCGGTAAATACATGTCAAATAAATATAGGGTCCATTCACACGTCTGTAAAATGGGTTCGCATCCCTTCCAAAATTTGGCAGAACATTTACAGACCCATTGATTTTCAATTCCAGTCTGAAAAATTAGGCATTCACAGGATAAAGAAGTAAGTGTCGGCCAGTACAGGCCCCATAAATTAGCCCACATGCATTTACCTGGCAGCTAAGAACATTGTATTCTGTGGCTGAAGGTACATTAGGCATTCACAGGATACAGAAGTAAGTGTCGCCCATTCCAGGCTAGATATGGCCTTGCGGTTCGCCCGGTGGTCGGTTTGCGGCAAAGTTTGCTTGTTCGCTACCCGACAAATTTGCGAACACATGGCGTCATTTGCGGCGGCCATATTTGTTTAAATTGGGGAGAACTTTGACCCGTGACACAGCCGTTAGGTGGAACGGGACAGCCAATTGAAACATTTCAACACAAGGACAGTCCCCCTACCCTATAAATAGACCCGATCTAGTGGCATATTTCACATTCCGCTTTCTGACAGTGTAGGGAGAGGTCTACTGTGCTCGTCAGGGAGAGTTTGCTAGACACATATAGCGCTGTGAAGATCCACAAAAGTCCTTTCCAGGGCTGGTATTTTTTGGTATAGGTCTACTAGTATCTTTTAAGCTTAGGGAGAGGTATCCAGTGGTTGCTTTAGGGGCAGTTAGAGATCGGCTGCAGTCACAAATCGCTCTGTCAATTTAATCCACAGTATAATATACTTTGTAGAAAGCATATTATAGTGGATTAGTAGTATTATTGTGCACTGTGTAGCATTGTGACAGGTGTGGTGGTGAGACTGAGCGTTTCTGCAGCAACACTACACACAGTGGCAAACTCCCTGGCCAATTATTTGTAGAACTGGTGTGACAGACCAGTGGCCCCCCAATAGCACATATTGAAGTGGGGTGTTATCTGAGTATACTTTTGCAAGTGTATTTGTGTCCTGCAACAACATTGCCTCTGTTGCTGTGTGAAGTCTGATACACACAGCGCCAAACTCACTGGCTAATTTTTTCAACAACTGGTGTGATAAACCAGTGGCTCCCCAAAAGCACATATTGAAGCGGGGTGTTATTTAACAGTATACTTATCTAAGAGTGTATTTTAGTCCTGCAAAAATTTGGCGTCTCTTGCTGTGTTGACTGTGCTACACACAGTGACAATAGTTACAGGTCAATTATTTGTAGAATTGGTGTGATAGACCAGTGGCCCCCCAATAGCACATATTGAAGTGGGGTGTTATCTGTCTGAGTATACTTTTACAAGTGTATTTGTGTCCTGCAACAACATTGCCTCTGTTGCTGTGTGAAGTCTGATACACAGCGCCAAACTCACTACCCAATTTTTTCAACAACTGGTGTGATAGACCAGTGGCCCCCCAATAGCACATATTGAAGTGGGGTGATATCTGACTGAGTATACTTTTACAAGTGTATTTGTGTCCTGCAACAACATTGCCTCGGTTGCTATGTGAAGTCTGATACACACAACACCAAACTCACTGGCCAATTTTTTCAACAACTGGTGTGATAGACCAGTGGCCCCCCAATAGCACATATTGAAGTGGGGTGTTATCTGACTGAGTATACTTTTACAAGTGTATTTGTGTCCTGCAACAACATTGCCTCTGTTGCTATGTGAAGTCTGATACACACAGCACCAAACTCACTGGCCAATTTTTTCAACAACTGGTGTGATAGACCAGTGGCCCCCCCAATAGCACATATTGAAGTGGGGTGTTATCTGACTGAGTATACTTTTACAAGTGTATTTGTGTCCTGCAACAACATTGCCTCTGTTGCTATGTGAAGTCTGATACACACAGCGCCAAACTCACTGGCCAATTTTTTCAACAACTGGTGTGATAGACCAGTGGCCCCCCAATAGCACATATTGATGTGCGGTGTTATCTGACTGAGTATACTTTTACAAGTGTATTTGTGCCCTGCAACAACATTGCCTCTGTTGCTGTGTGAAGTCTGATACACACAGCGCCTAACTCACTGGCCAATTTTTTTCAACAACTGGTGTGATAAGCCAGTGGCCCCCCAATAGCACATATTGAAGCGGGGTGTTATTTAACAGTATACTTTTCTAAGAGTGTATTTTAGTCCTGCAAAAATTTGGCCTCTCTTGCTGTGTTGACTTTGCTACACACAGTGACAACAGTTACTGGCCAATTATTTGTAGAACTGGTATGATAGACCAGTGGCCCCCCAATAGCACAGATTGAAGCGGGGTGTTATCTACCTTTTTCCAGATATACTGCGATTCTTTTGGGACTTTTGTCACAGGGTAATTAAAAAACATGACAGGCAGAGGAAGAGGCAGAGACGTACGCAGGGGTGGTAAGGGTAGGGCAGGAGCAGTAGGCCGGAGCCTAACTGCGAAGTTTCAAAAGCAGCGTGCAATTACGACAAAGGACGCACCAGACTTGGTTGAGTGGGTCACTCAGCCTTCCTCTTCTGCACCCCCCTCATCCTTTCTATCTGCACCCTCTTCACGCTCTGCTGTGTGCACCCCCAAAGACACCACCAGCACATACCCTCCACTTGAGTCACTGGAATTATTTTCCGATCCACCACAAGAGGTTTGCGATGCGCAGCCATTGTTGGCATTGGATCAGGAAGAGGAGGTAGCAACAGCCGCCACTCAGCAGTCTGACGACAGTACCCAGATCAGCCCAAGGAGGTTGGTCCCCGCTGTTGCTGCCTACTCTAAGATCTCGATTGTTAGTGGTGGGGAAGATGACGTGGATGATGACGAGTCTATGGACGTCACGTGGGAGTCCACAAGAGAGGAAGAGGAAGGGAGTTCAGAGGGAGAGACGGACCGGCAGATAGGGAGGAGAGGCAGGCAGAACTTGCATTGCACAAGAGGTAGAAAGCAGACTGCAAATTTATCAGGAGCGAGCCATCAACCATGTACAGTCACATTTGGTGCTCCCAGGACGCCGGCACATGGCTGCGCAGTGTGGGCTTTTTTTAATGTGTCCGTTGCTGACAACAGTGTTGACATCTGCAGCCTTTGCAGTCAACGCATAAGTCGCGGTAAGCCCAACACTCACCTAGGGACAACCGCCTTAAGAAGGCACCTAAACTCCCATCATCGAGCCCAGTGGGAGCAACACTGTCAGAAGTTGAACCCACAAAGCCACACTCCAGGCTCTCACCGTCCAGCCCCTTCTCCTTCTCCTCTCTCCTCACATTTGCCCTCCACTCCACCTTCCATGATGCCGTCGTCACGTTGTTTTGGAAAAAGACAGGCTTCTGTGGTCCAAATGTTGGAGCGGAAAAAAATGATGACGCCGGATAACCCTCTTGCCCAACGTTTGACTGCTGGCTTGTTGGAACTGATAGCCCACCAACTACTGCCATATCAACAGGTGGGCTCGGAGGCCTTTCGTAAATTTGTGGCCATTGGAACACCACAATGGAAGGTCCCAGGCAGGAAATATTTCTCGCAAAATAAAAGGGCATTCCAGAGCAGTATGACCATGTTAAGCGGCAAGTGAATATATCTCTGGAACACAGTGTTGGTGCCAAGATACATCCAACCACAGACACATGGTCTAGCAAACACAGGCAGGGAAGGTATATCACTTTTACTGCCCACTGGGTGAACCTTCTGACGGCCGTTAAGCATGTAACCCGTGGCACCCGTGTAGATTTAGTTGTACCGCCATGGATTGCAAGCAGGCCTGCCCCTTCTCCTCCTCCATCATCCTCCCTCTCCTCCTCGGCTGACTCCTCTTCCACTGCTACAGTCTCTTCTCCTGCACCGCCCAAGTTCCCCAGAGCCTATTCCACATGCTAGGTGAGACGTTGCCATGCTGTGCTGCGTCTGTTGTGCCTGGAAGCCAAGAGCCACACTGATCCTGCACTCCTTTCAGCTTTGCGTTCACAGGCAGATTAGTGGCTGACACCGCTGAATTTGTCAGTTGGTAAAGTGGTGTGCGACAACGGTGCCAATCTGCTGAGCGTACTGAAACAGGGCAAAATAACACACGTGCCATGCATGGCACTTGTCCTGAACTTGGTGGTGCAGCGATTCATTGGCAAATACCCTGGGGTTCAGGACGTCTTGCAGCAGGCCAGGAAAATCTCGGGCCATTTCCGAAGAACTTACACAGCCATGGTTCGCCTTGCTGAGATTCAGCGGCGACACAACCTGCCCCTCAGGCGTCTTATTTGTGACTGCCCGACGTGATGGAACTCAACGTTGCATATGCTCGATAGGCTGCTCCAGCAGAAACATGCAGTTAATGACTACCTGTTAGAACTCGGCGAAGGACAGATTGTGGGGAGCTTGGGTATTTTTCACCTGACCAGTGGCTGCTCACGCGGGACGTATGCAGACTTCTGCGGCCATTCGATGAGATCACCAAACTGGTCAGTCTCGGCCAGGGCGCCATAAGTGACATCATACCTTACGCCTTCTTTCTGGAGCGTGCATTGCGTCGTGTCATTGATCAAGCCGTCGAGGAGCAGGAGCACGAAGATCAGGAAGTCGCAATGTTGGATGAATTCCTAGGGGGTGCTACTCCATCTGAGACAAATCAACAGCAGGAGTCTGAAGAGGAGTCAGAGGAGGAGGATGGTGCTGGGGGGGGGGGGGGGAATGAGGAGGAGCAAGAAGAGCATGCTTTAAACCTTTCTGGGATCCCTGGTGTTATCCGTGGATGGGGGGAGGGAGAGGAGAACGAGGACGACGTTATCCTGGATGATGAGCTGGAAGCAGGCTGCTATACCATTTCCAGTTTAGTGGGAATGGGGGCCTACATGCTGCAGTGTTTTAAGGGGGACCCCCATATAAAACGCATAAAGGCCAAGGACCAGTACTGGGTGGCAACATACTTAGACCCCCGGTACAAACACAAAATGGCGGAAATGTTACCACAATCACAGAGGGCGGTCAGAATGCAGCACTTCCAGGCCTTGCTGAGGGAAATGCTGCATTCTGCTTTTCCATGCACTGGCAGAGGAATGTCCAGTCACAGAGAGACAGTTTCGGGTAGCAATCCAACAGTGCCTGCAAGAAGAGGGCGGTTGGAAGATGTCTTGGTCACTTCAGATATGAGATCCTTCTTTCAGCCGAACCATCGACAGCTGTACTCCGGATCCAGCATGAGGGAACGCCTAGACCGACAGGTGTCTGACTACATCGGGTTAACGGCCCCCTGGACTACTGGGTGGGCAGGCTTGACCTCTGGCCAGAGCTTGCACAATTTGCAATGGAAATGTTGGCTTGCCCCCTGTCCAGTATCCTGTCCGAAAGGACGTTCAGTGCAGCAGGGGGGATCGTGACCGATAAGCGCACTCGCCTAGCTCATGACAGTGTAGACTACCTCACATTTATAAAAATGAATGAGGCATGGATCTCTGAGGAATTTAACACATGTGACCAGTAGACCAGGTTTCATCAAAATTCCTCCACCCACAACAATTCCTGGTCCTTGGCTTCGCTACATACAGCGGCATAAAAGGCATTTCATGTCCATTGAATGGCAAATTTTAGGGGACTTTCAGGGCCGACAATTATTTTTTCTGTGAATGCCTAATGTACCTCCAGCCACCAAATGCTAAGTTCTTTGCTGTCACTTCAAACCATGTGAGCTAACTTTTGGAGCCTATACAGGCCGACACTTACGGTTCTGTGTACTATGAACGCCTACCGTACCTCTAGCCATCAAAAACTACGTTTTTTGCTGTCTGTTCAAACCATGTGAGCTAATTTTTGCAGCCTATACAGGCCGCCACTTACTTGTGTATACTGTGAACGCCTACTGTACCTCTAGCCATCATATACTACGTTCTTTGCTGTCAGTTCAGCCCATGTGAGCTAATTTTTGCAGCCTATACAGGCAGACACTTACTTCTGTTACCTTTGAATGCCTAATGTACCTTCTGCCACAGAATACTACATTCTTAGCTGTCAGGTAAACGCATGTGGGTTAATTTTTGGGGCCTGGAATGGCCGACACTTACTTCTTTATCCTGTGAAAGCCTAATTTTTCAGACTGGAAATTAAAAACAATGGGTCTGTAAAGGTTACGCCAAATTGTGGAATGGATGCGGACCCATTTTACAGATGTGTGAATGGACCCTATATGTATTAGACAATGTATTTACCGGCTGCTGTCAGTTCTGGCTGATTTATGAAAAAAAAAAAATATTTTTTGCTGTAAAAAAAAAAATAATAATTTAGGGCAACTTTTTCAATAGCAATACTTCTGTTATGACATTGTCCATGTGCTGGGACTATTTGTGCACAGCTAGTAAGTCTTTTGTGGCTGCAAATATGACCTAAAGGTTTTTAAAGTTCACCTCCCATTAAAGTCAATGGGGCCCGCCGCTAACTCGCGGTTCACAGAGTTTTGAGAAAATTAGCGGCTGGCGTTCGCGAACCTTCCCAGCCGATGTTCGCCCATCACTGTTCCAGGCCCCAAAAATTAGCCCACATGCGTTTACCTGACAGGTATATACGTTGTATTTTGTGGCTGAAGGTACATTAGGCATTCACAGGATACAGAAGTAAGTGTCGGCCAGTACAGGCCCCAAAAATAAGCCCACATGGGTTTACCTGACAGCTAAGAACGTTGTATTCTGTGGCTGAAGGTACATTAGGCATTCACAGGATACAGAAGTAAGTGTCGGCCAGTACAGGCCCCAAAAATTAGCCCACATACGTTTACCTGACAGCTAAGAACGTTGTATTCTGTGGCTGGAGGTACATTAGGCATTGACAGAAAAAATAATTGTCGGCCATGAAAGACCCCAAAAATTAGGCATTCAATGGACATGAAATGCCTTTTATGCCGCTGTATTTACCGAAGACAAGGACCATTAATTGTTGTGGGTGTATGGCAGTCTGGCGGATATTTGTGGCCTGTCATGAGGAATTGTAATCAAACATGGTCTACTGGTCACATGTGTTGAATTCCTCAGAGATCCATGCCTCATTCATTTTTATAAATGTGAGGTACTCAACACTGTCATGAGCTAGGCGAGTGCGCTTATCGGTCACGATCCCCCTGCTGCGCTGAACATCCTTTTGGACAGGACACTGGATGGGGTGCAAGCCAACAGTTCCATTGCAAATTGTGCAAGCTCTGGCCAGAGGTCAAGCCTGCCCACCCAGTAGTCCAGGGGTTCATCACTCCTCAGAGCGTCCACATCGGCCGTTAACCCGATGTAGTCAGACACCTGTCGGTCTAGGCATTCCCTGATGCTGGATCCAGAGTACAGCTGTCGATGGGTCGGCTGAAAGAATGATTTCATATCTGAAGTGACCAAGACATCTTCCAACCGCCCTCTTCTTGCAGGCACTGTTGGATTGCTACCCGCAACTGTTTCTCTGTGAGTGGAAATTCCTCGGCCAGCGCATGCAAAAGCAGAATGCAGCATTTCTCAAAACAAGGCCTGGAAGTGCTGCATTCTGACCGCCCTCTGTGCTGGTGGTAACATTTCGGCCATTTTTTGTTCGTACCGGGGGTCTAAGTATGTTGCCACCCAGTACTGGTCCTTGCCCTTTATGCTTTTTATACGGGGGTCCCCCTTAAAACACTGGAGCATGAAGGCCCCCATTTGCACTAAACTGGAAGCGGTGTAATGGCCTGGTCCCAGCTCATCATCCAGGATAATGTCGTCCTCGTTCTCCTCCCCCCATCCACGGACAACACCAGGGATCTCAGAAAGGTTTAAAGCATGCTCTTCTTGCTCCTCCTCATCCGCCCCGGCACCATCCTCCTCTGACTCCTCTTCAGACTCCTGTTGTTGACTTGTCTCAGATGGAGTAGCACCCCCTGGGAATTCATCCAACATTGCGACTTCCTGATCTTCGTGCTCCTACTCCTCGACGGCTTGATCAATGACATGACGCAATGCACGCTCCAGAAAGAAGGCGTAAGGTATGATGTCACTGATGTCGCCCTGGCCGTGACTGACCAGTTTGGTGATCTCATCAAATGGCCGCAGAAGTCTGCATGCATCGCGCATAAGCAGCCACTGGCGAGGTGAAAAAACCAAGCTCCCAGAACCTGTCCTGCTGTAGAGTTCGTACAGGTAGCCGTTAACTGCACGTTTCTGCTGGAGCAGCCTATCAAGCATATACAAGGTTGAGTTCCATCACGTCGGGCAGTCACAAATAAGACGTCTGACGGGTAGGTTGTGTCGCCGCTGAATGTCAGCAAGGCTAGCCATGGCTGTTTAAGATCTTCTGAAATGGCCCGAGATTTTCCTGGCCTGCCGCAAGACGTCCTGGACCCCAGGGTATTTGACAACGAATCGCTGCATGAACAAGTTCAGGACGTGTGTCATGCATGGCACGTGTGTAATTTTGCCCCATTCTAGCGCGGTCAACAGATTGGCACCGTTGTCGCACACCACTTTACCAACTGTCAAATTGAGCGGTGTCAGCCACTGATCTGCCTATGAACGCAAAGCTGAAAGGAGTGTAGGATCAGTGTGGCTTTTGACTTCCAGGCACAACAGACACAGCACAGCATGGCAACATCTCACCTGGCATGTGGAATAGGTTGAGGGGATCTTGGGCGGAGCAGCGGAAGAGGCGGTAGCAGCAGAAAAGGAGGAGTCAGCCGAGGAGGAGAGGGAGGATGGAGTAGGAGGAGGAGAAGAAGAGGCAGGCCTGCCTTTAATCAGTGGCAGTAAAACCAAAGCTACACGGGTGCCACGGGTTATGTCAGAGAAACAGCCATGCTGCAACTGGCGACTCTGCCAGTACTTCCAATGGCCCCAGTGGACTCAGGCCATAGACTCATTGCCAGTGAAATGGCTGTGCTGCAAACTGGCAACTTTGCCAGTACTTCCCATGGCCGCAATGGACTCAGGCCATAGACTAATTCACTGGCCTATAAAAGGGCTCTGCTTAGCCCATCAGATTGCTGGATTGTCTTCAGCTCTTCCTTTTTCCTGTGCATTGCTACTTCCTGGATTCCAGTTTGACCCGGCTTGTTCCTGACCTGTCTGCTCTCTCTCCTGGCTTTGACCCTCGGCTTCGTCTGACCATCCCTGCTCCAGTTTGGCTCTCCCGTTATCTGATCTCGGCTTGGCTCACGGACTTGCTTCCTGTCTACCTGCCCTCCAGTACCTGATCTTGGCTTCCCCACTCAGCCGCAAGTAGAGCCCTCTCTGCATCTCGGCCTCGGATCAGGTACGTGACAGGTTACATGCTTGATGGCCGTCAGAAGGTTCACCCAGTGGGCAGTAAAAGTTATATACCTTCCCTGCCCGTGTTTGCTAGACCATGTGTCTGTGGTCAGATGTATCTTGACACTGACACTGTGTGCCAGAAATACATTAACTTGCCGCTGGACATGGCCATACAGCTCTGGAATGCCCTTCTGCAAGAAATATTTCCTGCCTGGGACCTTCCATTGTGGTGTTCCAATGGCCACAAATTTCCAAAAGTCCACCAGTTGATATGGCAGTAGTTGGCAGGCTGTCAGTTCCAACAAGCCAGCAGTCAACCGTTGGGCAAGAGGGTTATCCGGCGTCATCATTTTTTTACGTTCCAACATTTGGGCCACGGAAGCCTGCCTTTTTCCAGAACAACGTGAGGACGGCATGATGGGAGGTGGAGTGGAGGACTATTGTGAGGAGAGAGGAGAAGAGACTGGACGGTGAGAGCCTGGAGTGTGGCTTTGTGGGCTCTGACGGCGTTGCTCCCACTGGGTTCTGTGATTGGGAGTCCAGGTGCCTTCTTAAGGCAGTCGTCCCTAGGTGAGTGTTGGGCTTACCTCGAGTTATACGTTGACTGCAAAGGCTGCAGATGGCAACACTATTGTCAGCAGCGGACACATTAAAAAAAGCCCACACAGGGGGCGTGGCCGGCAGCGGAACGAGGCAGATGGAAGATAGAGGAGCTCCACCGAACTACATCGAAATCTGTCTCAATCCTCCTCAACCATACATATAAAAGGACCATCCACACCAGGATCGGCTTCCTGAAGCCTTGGGGGACCCTCTCAACCCATTATTTATTAAAATAGAGCTCCGGGGACTTCCGGTTCGGCGGGTGAGAGCTCGGCCGGTGCCATCTGCAATCCACGGCCATCCTCCCTCATTAAGCTCCCTACGCCACTGCCACCTACATAGCTGGGCTCCTCTAATCACCAGCTTTCATTTGAGCCATAAATTGGCTAGTTTGGAGGATTTTTTAGATTGCGGCCTAGTGCGTGCTCTGAAGCCGGGGACTTTCCTGCCGGGCGGCAGACACTGTATCCCCCCTACTCAGTCAGCATCAACTACCTTCTCACCGCTGCCACTCTGCATAACCGATCCATCGGTTTTGGGCCCTATAAATGACGAACTAACACTTGTACTTATATGCTGAGTAGCTCCATTACCGCTATCCCTAGAAGGGGCGCATGTGCGGGCCTCAGTGAGATAGACATGTCTGACTGAGCTCCGCTCTGACGCGTGACACCCCGCCGCCTGAATCGGTGACCAGCCACATCGTACCTAACCTGAAACCCCCTCTCAGCTTGCCTCAAACACCCTTCAACCCACCATGGTGTCAGGGGGCACCAAATCCAGGCTTAAAAGTCGCAACATACGCGACGTCCTGGTGAGAGCCTCCTCCAAAATGACGCCGCCATTAGCCTCCTGCTCGAAATCCAGCACCTCCAAGACCCCTCGGTTTGCTCGACCTCACCCTGATGAGGGTGAGTCTGATACTGACATTCCGTTTACACAGGGGGTCAAAACCTATGATCCCTCGCAGTCTGAACTCCTCCAACACTTTGAGCACATTCTACAGAAGGCCCTGAAACACACCTCAGAACAGATCACAGATAAGCTCACAAGGGAGATCAGGGAGCTGGGCCAGCGCACCTCAGATTTGGAAATTAATGCCGACGAACTTGAAGTTTGCATCTCTAATCACTCTGAAGACCTTGAGGCCCTAAGGGAAGAAAATCAGGCCCTGCAGGCCCAATTGGAGGATCAAGAAAATAGGGCCAGACGCTCCAACATTAGGATCCGGGGGATACCCGAATCTATGGTAGATTTACAGTCCACCATCACAGCACTCTTTCAGGAGCTCTTACCCTCTATCCCCATTGAACGCCTGGAAATGGATCGCGTTCACAGAGCCCTGGCCCCACGCAAACCTGAGGGTCCACCCAGGGACATTATAGCAAAATTACACTATTATAGAACCAAGGAACAGCTCCCTCCACTTTCAAGGCTATGACTACCAACTTTTCACGGATCTCTGCAAAGCCACGATCACTAAACGCAGAGAATTTAAACCCCTGCTACAGATCCTCCAGCAAAATCACATCATCTATTCTTGGGGTTTCCCTTTGTCAGTACGAGTTACCCTTCAGGATCGCAAGCATACCTGCAAAACAACTGCTGAGCTCCAGCATCTTCTTCAGGAGCTGCACCTGCTCTCACCACCATCCACTCCTGCACCCCTCCCACAGCGCAGACGCTCTGCATCACGCTCTCCACGGAACCCTGCCACCTCCACTTCAACCACCCCCAAGAGGAGCCGATTTATCTCCCCGCTGCCACCTTCTGCTGATTCCATGGACTGAAAGTCCCACGCTGTGATGCCTCCTGAGCCCCCTTCTCCACCTGCCATGTTCGGGTTTTTCTATCCTTCGCCTTCCATGATGCCTATGATAGATTGTTACACCCTCACTGTTTGTCTCCTATTACGGCTTGACTGTCCCTTAGCATGGGAAGTTAAATCTTCAACCTGGACGGCTTCTGGATCTGCTGGACTCCATCTACGGATGAATCTATCCCACGTTTCTGCTCAGTCATCTAAGCGGGTAGTATACCGTAGCCAAGTGGGCATTGCATTTTTGAATAACATTATTTTTATTTTTTTCTCTCTCCTTTTTTTTTGTTTTTTCTTTTTTTTTTTTTTTTTGTGTTTTGCGGGCACTTGCCCCACCTGAGGCTCCTCCTCCTACTTGCCGAACTTATCTGACTTATTTTGAGTTAAGCATTTTCTACTGCTACCTGCATACTATTCAATGTCTCCCCTGGTCACCACCATGCATCTTGTCTACTACCAATACTATAGGCAGCAGTGTCACCTGTCGGTTGCCACTGCAGCCACCTTCTCACCTACGGAACCCTCCTTTTGGAGACTTCCAGAGGTGATTCACCTCCCTCAGTGCGGATAGTTAATCTCTGCACTGATGGAAAGAGTTGTATTTTTTTTTTCTCTCTCTCTTTTTCCCCTTCCCTCCCCCTGCCTTAGTACTTATCTCTGTCTACTCCAACGTCTCTTTGTCCTCTTCCCTCCCCTCTCTGTGCTTCTCCGCCTTCCTCTTTCCGCTGCCTTCCCCTCCCCTTCCCTTAGCTCGCCGGGGGGTCCCCCTATCCATGCTTTCTAAGTTTGGAAAGTCTCTCCCTACCGACCCATGGCCACCCTGAACATTTTGACCCTTAATGTCCAGGGTCTTAATTCCCCACAGAAGCGCCGCAAGGCCTTCCGCTTGCTTGCCTCGCTAGATGTGCATGTTGCCTGTTTGCAGGAAACTCACTTTTCAGCCTCACATACCCCTAACTACCTAACTGCCGCTTTCCCTCAGTTTTTTACAGCCTCTGCCACTGTCAAGAAGAGAGGGGTTTTGATAGCGTTTCATCGGACTGCTCCATTCACGCTTCATACATCTATTGCGGACCCTGAGGGTAGGTACCTTATACTTGTTGGCACTCTACTGGACACAGATGTGACCCTGGCATCGTACTATGCCCCCAACTCCAATCCAAACTCCTTTCTCTCTCATTTTCTTCAAATTGTGGACCATCATAAGAAAGGTACGACTATTCTATGTGGGGACTCTAACCAGGTCCTCTATCCTTTTCTGGACCGATCTCCTGTGGCACCCTCTCAATCCCCACATCGACTCACTTTTCAGCATCTACTCCAAACTCATGCCCTAGTCGACATTTGGCGCGAACACAATCCATCCAAGAGACAATACACTTTTTATTCTAATCCTCACAAAACCTCCTCGCGTATAGACCATATCCTCACTTCCGTGGTGACTTCTCCTTCTCTCTTGGCATCTTCTATTTTACCAATTCCCTGGTCTGACCACCAGGCAGTCGTTTCTTCTTTCGATTCCCTTATCCCTAAACAACATACTTTCTCCTGGTCTTTGAACAATACTCTTCTTACTCACCCTGCCCATAGACTTGAAGTAGCAGCGGCAATAAAAGACTATATCACTCACAATGACACCACCGACGTTGCTCCACTCACGATTTGGGAAGCCCACAAATCTGTACTCAGAGGCACCCTCATCAGCTTAGCATCCCGACGTAAGAAGGAACGCCGCCGCTTCTATCAAGCCCTAGATTCCTCTTTTACCCGGGCCCATGACTGCTTCCAAGCTCACCCCACCCCTGAAAATAAGAAGATTCTTGACAAGGCCACTCTGGAACTAGACCTCTTCCTGACTGATTCAGCCGAAAAACAGATCCGACGCTCCCAACATAAGTTTTATACTAAAGCGAATAAACCTGACACCTTCCTTGCCCTTTCTCTTCGCAATGCCACAGTCACCCGAAAACCGATCCGATTGAAAACTTCCCCCACAACCCACACTAGCAACCCCGTCAAAATTCTTGAAACCTTTCGTCGACATCTCACGAAACTATACTCCCAGTCTCAGCCCCCGACTGACTCCCAAGTCTCAGAGTTTTTCTCTGACATTACCCTGCCCACTCTATCCGATTCTCAACGCGAAGCCCTGGAACAGCCTATCACAGCTCTGGAAATTAGTAATGCGATCAAAGGCCTTAGGCTTCATAAACGACCTGGCCCTGATGGTTTCACCGCATCCTACTACAAACATTTTTCTTACCTCCTAACCCCCATGCTCTCTAAGGCTTATAATTCTATACTTAAAGGCCAATCCTATGGCCTGGATTCCCTCAAAGCAGCCATCTCCATGATACCTAAACCACAAGCTGATGACTCCTCCTGGTCCAATTACCGCCCAATCTCTCTTCTCAACATTGACATAAAAGTGATGACCAAAATACTGTCTACACGCCTTAACCCGATCATAGGATCGCTGATCCATAAAGACCAAACAGGCTTCATCCCTTGCCGGCAAGCTGGAGACAATGTGTGCAGGGCCATACATCTTACCTATCTTGCCCGTCGTCGTAACATCCCTGCTTGCTTTGTCTCCCTCGATATCAGAAAGGCATTTGACACTCTGTCTTGGTCTTACTTACAAACTGTACTGCACAGATGGGGGTTTTGGTCCTCACTTTCTTTCCTGGATCTCCTCGCTATATTCTTCCCCGTCAGCGTTTGTCCGTTATGCTGGTTTTCAATCTTCTACTTTCCCTATCAAATCCGGTACCAGACAAGGCTGCCCCCTATCCCCTCTCCTCTTTGCACTCGCAATTGAACCACTAGCCCTCAAAATCCACGCCAATCCTGATATCAAAGGCCTTGAACTGGGTGGTCATCACCACAAACTATGTCTGTTCGCAGATGATATCCTCTTGTTCCTCATGTCCCCTCTCACCTCTGCCCCTAATCTTCTTCTTACCCTGACACAGTTCGCGAAAATCTCTGGCCTAGTTGTTAATCCCACAAAATCGAAAGCTCTCAATGTCTCCTTACCCCCCCCCCTCTCCTCTCCCACTTAAGAACGGTACTCCCCTTTTCCTGGGCGACCAGCTACCTGCCCTATCTAGGAATTAAGTTGACAGCAGACCCCCGGGAGCTTTTTACAGCCAACTATCCACCCATGCTACTTCACCTAACGAAATTGATGAACTCCTGGTCTTCCCTGCCTCTTGCCTGGATGGGACGCATTACTGTTACCAAAATGGCTATCCTGCCTAAAATCTTGTATCTCTTTCGAGTGCTACCTATTGGCAGAGATGTATAGTAACGAAGTAGAACTACTTAAGTACTGTACTTAAGTACCGAAATGCGGTATCTGTACTTTCCTAGAGTCTAATTTTTTTCTCCTACTTCTACTTTTACTTCACTACATTTTTTCGATGATTTCGATACTTCTACTCAAGTATTTATTTTTTGTGCTGCATAGTTACTCGTTACTTTTAAAAAAATTACCACTGCCAGAACAGTAGATGGCAGGTTACATAAAGCTCAAAAAAAATGTGTATAATGTCATTTGTAAATCAGCGCATACGAAAATAAAGGCTGTGTATAATAAAAGCTGCTATACCAAATCTTTCCAATAAAAAGAAAATATGAAACAAACAAATAAATGGTGCTACAGCGCTTAAAGTGCATCAAGAAACTACTAACAAACACAACTTGGCTGTGCGAATAAAGTGCCTGTGCAATCGATATAATATCATCGTTGCCCCCAGTGCCCTGCCCACACTCCACACAGTATCAAAAATAAAGTGACATGAATGTGCTAAAGCCTAAATGCAGTGAAAATAATTATTCCCACAATGTAACAGTAAATTCAATTCATATAAAATATAGCAATAAATCACAATAAAATAAGTTATGAAATAAGTTAGGTCAGGAGCGTGCAACAAGTTGAAGTGTGTAAACCTATCTATAACGAAAAGTCCATAAATGAATTCCAGTGTGCAAATCTAAAGTGTCACTTCACTTGTCAGATGCTTCCACCTCCTTCAGTGCTCGAGTGACCGACCAACACACTTAATGGTGGTGGCACTGGTGGATAGCGTCTGGGTGGCACTGTGGCACTGGCACTGACTGCACTGGTTCAAAAAGCCATATATATTTAATTATTTCAATTCTCAATCTCATAGGTCCTCTCCTCATAAGATATTAATAACTTAAGATTAAGCGATGAACTTCTTGGCGGCCCTGGCAAGATGACGGGGACACCCGCCACTTCTGGAGCCGAGCCGTTGTGATTCCCCAACATGTGACAAAGTGACAGCCAGGAGATCTAGTGGCTAGTAGTGCTCAACAATATCGCTTTTATATATAAAAATGAAATAAAATATACTGACTCACAATTTAGTAGTAGTAGTAGGTAGCGTGTAGCAGTAGGCAGCACAACTCAATTCAATCAATCCCACAGCCTCGCTCGCGCCGCGGCCCGCGGAATCACTGTCATGATCATCAAGTTAAGACCGCACTGGAGGAGCCGTGCTGCCGTCTTCCCGCTCGAGGTCTCCGCCTCTAAACGTGTTGTGTGTCACTCAGACTCCACCCCTTAGGGCCCTTATTGAGAGGAGTTGTGACACGGGCGGCGGGACGCGGGAGCAGGACTCGGAGCATTTTCTTCGTTATCTCATCTTCTTCTCTATGAGGTGAGTGAGGTGGACCGCATAGAGGGCCTAATCCTTGCCATGGCAAATGTGCCATTTGAGAATCAAATAATCAATATAAAATATTAATATATTATATACACACGGGTCATGGGTGGCTTTTTTGAACCAAGAAGAGTGAGACTGACGGCTATGATGATTATCCGACCATCCATGGTCCATGGACCATAAGTGTTGTGTTGTGGTGGTGCCTGTGCTTCCTGCGGCCTGCCTCTGCCTGTGCGGCTGTGCCTGCACTGCAGTGGCCACTGGCAGTGGCACTTGACTTGAGCAAAGCAAATGAGCACTACTAGTGTGAAGGACAGGTGGTGAAAGCATGCTCTGACAAGTTCTTATAATGACAATAATATAGACAGCTTTTTGAACCAGTGCAGTGCCAGTGCTACTAAGGTGAGAGGCAGAGAGAGAGGCTATCCAGTCCACCACTTTACTTGAGCAGATCATAGAAGAAAGGTGGAAGCATCTGACAGCAAGTGACAAGCACTTCTTAGATTGCACACTGGAATTCAGTTATGGACTTTTCGTTATAAAGTTTAGTTTACACACTTAAACTTGCACCTAACTTATTCACAATCACAACTTATTTTATTGTGGTATTGTCATATATATTTTATATGAATTAAATTTACATTGTGGGAATAATTTGCACTGCATTTAGCACAGACATGTCACTTTATTTTTGATACTGTGGGCGATGATTTTGAATACAAGAAGAATATATATAATTGCAGGCACTTTATTAGCATTTTTAGCACAGCCACTTTGTTAGTAGTTTTTGATGCATTTTTCACTTTAAGCGTTGTAGGTTTGATGAAGCTGGCCTGGCACATCATCATCAATTGAGCAAATCAAATCAAACCGCGATTAGGAACACTGCGCATGCTCCTGTTCTGCCTTTTGATCAGCTGAAAAGATGGACGAACCAAAAACACCACCTTCCACCCCTGGCCCTTCAACTTCAAGTGATCTGCCTGGCTGTGAGAGTGAGGAAGCTCAGGAAGGAGACCACCCCTGGCTTTAAAAGGTGGATGCTTTAAAAGGGGAAGGGAGGGACATACTTTATCTGTTTTTTGTTTACAAAAAGTTACAGCCTAAGGAATTGTGATTGTCCTTTAGGTTAATCATTTGAATAAATCATTTGAAATAATAAAAAACAATATGATGTTCAAACTTTTGACTTCTTTCTTTAATAAATACATAACACAGTACTTCTACTTCTACTTTCAGTACTTGAGTAGAATTTTTTTTTCAAAACTACTGGTACTTTTTACTTTTAGTACTTAAGTAGCAAATTTTTTGAAAAAACTACTTGCAATACTTAAGTAAAAAAAATGTTGAATACTTTAGTACTTCTACTTAAGTAACTTTTTCTGTGAGCACTTCCACTTCTACTTAAGTCACTTTTTGATCGAGCACTTGTACTTTTACTCAAGTAGAAATTTTGAATACTTTATACAAGTCTGCCTATTGGTGTCCCCTCTTACTACCTCCGTCAAATACAACGACGAACTTTCTCCTATGTCTGGGGTAAGACCAGACCTAGAGTTTCACGCCGAATCCTCCATCTTCACAAACTACAAGGCAGTTTGGGTCTCCCACAATACGCCAAGTACTATTAGGCGGCCCAATTAGCCCAGCTGACTAAGTGGCATGCTGCTCATGAAATCCCCCTTTGGGTGCCCCTCGAAGCGGTCAAATGCGATCCCCTTTCTGTGGCTAATTTATTATGGCTGACACCGTCGGACCGTCGGTCTGTTTCGAATCCTATCCTGTGTCATTCCCTGCGTCTTTGGGATACCCTTAAATTTAAGTTTCAGCTCCAATCCCTCCACAACCCCCTGCTTTCATTTCTACACAACCCATCCTTCCCCCCAGCCTGGGAAACCCCATCGGCATTCCGTAATTGGGTGACCGCTGGCCTTCTCAGAGCACATTCCATGATCACATTCAACTCCTTTAAGCCTTTTCCAACGCTTTGTGAATCTCACAATATACCGAACTCGGAAATCTTTCGCTACCTACAAATTAAGCACTTCCTGGCCAAATGTATCCACACTGACTCTTCCTTAACCAACATGACTTCTTTTGAACACACTTGCCTCCATGACCCACATGCCCGGGGCCTCATATCCTCGTAATACACCAGACTCACTGACTCCCCCGACCGCACTCCACCCGCGTATACTACTAAGTGGGAACAGGATCTTGGGTCCGCCATAGATGTTGAAGATTGGTCCAAAATCTGGCAATCAACGAAGACGGCCTCACAAAATATAGTAGCCTCGGAAACAAACTACAAAGTTCTGATGCGGTGGTATTTAGTACCCGCACGCATTGCAAAATTTTCACCCTCCTACTCTGCAACATGCTTTCGAGGTTGCCTGGAGCCAGGCACACACTTGCACATTTGGTGGACTTGCCCATTGGTGCAAAAGTTTTGGCAGGCCGTCTTCCATATCCTCTCCACCCTGATGGACGTTCCGATCTCGTCTGACCCTCTACTGGCTCTCTTGAATGTAAAACCGGATAATGTGTCCAAATTCCGCCATAAACTGTTCCTACAGGTCACAACAGCGGCTAAACAAACCATTGTGAAAGCGTGGAAATCCCCACACCTGCCGTTGACTGAAGTGAAACACCGAATCACCAACGCTATGATCCACGCCAAAATCAATGCTGTTTTGACGGATACAGTCGAGAAATATGATAGAATTTGGCAACCTTGGGTTGACAATTTTCTGCCCCCCAATTTTGATAGCTCCCTACTGCTGCCCTGAACCAAACCTGGGGACCCAAAACCCCCACTCCTTATGTACTGGCCCCCCGGCGATCCTTCCTCTTCCCCCCTCTTTCTACCCCTCCCCCTTGTTACCCCCTTCTCCCTGTCCCCCCTCGCCCTGCTTCCTTGCTTCTGCATACATATGTTGTAGCTACTACAACGTCTGAGTTTGTTCTACCTTGTCATTTTAACTACAGTTAACAGGTTACCTGTTCGACTTGCTCCCTCATTCTGGCTGACTGTAGCCTATGTTTTTCCTGTTTGGTAGATACCCGTGAGGTTCCTCTCATCCCCCTGCCTCTTCCCACACGATACGGTAGATTTGGGTACTGTTCCCTTTTAGTTTAACAATTGGTTGGTTTTGCCTCCCCACCTAGGCACAGTGTGATCCCTATATGGGGTGCCGGTGGGTTGGTAATGCCAATCACTACTCTCTCGTGACAACCCATTTTACCGCCCTTTGTCTACTAACCCTCACGATTTGCTGTAGTTACAGTTATTGGTCATGCTCTGTTACCGAGCTTTGTTTACATTACATTGCATTATTCTGTATGTCAAACGTTGTTACTCACTTGCATTATTCAATAAAATACTTGAAACAGAAAAAAAGCCCACACTGCGGAGCCATGTGCCGGTGTCCTGGGAGCGCCAGATGTGACCGTACATGGTTGATAGCTTGCTTCTGATACATTAGCAGTCTGCTTTGTCCCTCCTGTGCAATGTAACTTCCGCCTGCTTATCCTCCCTATCTGCTGGTCCATCTCTCCCTCTGAACTCCCCTCCTCTTTCTCTCTTGTGGCCACTCACGTGACATCAATAGACACGTCATCATCAACGTCACCTTCCCCATCACTAACATCACACCAGTTGTACAAAAAATTGGACAGTAAGTTTGGCACTGTGTGTAGCAGAGTTAACGCAGCAAAAGAGGCAATATTTTTGCAGGACACAAATACGCTTATAAAAGTATACTCAGATAACACCCCACTTCAATCTGTGGTATTGGGGGGCCACTGGTCTATCACACCAGTTGTACAAAAAATTGGCCAGTAAGTTTGGCACTGTGTGTAGCAGAGTTAACGCAGCAAAAGTGGCAATAATGTTGCAGGACACAAATACACTTATAAATGTATATATTGCGATTATCCCTAGATATTGGCGATCACCCCAGACACAATCTCTAGCAGAATGGGTTATGGAATTGGATTCCATCATGCATCTTTCAAATTTACTTGCCTCAAAATAGGATAAATTAGATTGTCATACTTTTACCTTGGCCACACAGTTGATGTTTCGGCATTCCCAAGAGTTCTGAGATTTACTAGCTGATTAACATGTTATTACTACCTGGCCATGACAAAGATGGGGAGAAGTCACTACCTCCCCTTCTCCTCCTTCCCCCCCAGTTCCTTTTGTCTTCCCTCTCCTCTTTTCATTTTCCTTCTTGTTCATCCTTCTTTTCTTTCCTTTCTCCTATAGCTTCATAATTGTCTTTTCTGTATCTATTAAAATTTGTCCTTATCCCCTGTTTATGTTGGTGATACTTCAGCAAACGGATTCCAACACATTTCTGCAAAACCTTATCATGGTGGAACCATTAGTTGTGTGAGGAGACATCATATTCACCCTCTATCCTTTTTTTAGACTACATTGGGTCGATTTCAGAATTTTTACACATGTTGTCTGAGATATCTGATCATAATCAGCTGTAGAATCATGTCATCATATGATGTTAAATTGTACTATGAATATACTCTTAACCATTACCAGGGCATTTTTTTTCTAATAGACATTACGGTAAAACCCTAAATAGTATATCTTCTTTGAAAGCAGAGAATTTAGAGAACAACATTTCTATTTATCAAACGCATATTTTCAGGAAAAAATACACTGAAATGATTTCTAGTGCAAACAAACACAATAATATAGCCAATTTTTTTGTAAAATTTACCAGATTGGGTTGCCACGAGTAAATAGATGTAAAACTTGTTAATCCTTAACACTGTGGACACTGGTGAAATTGCAAAAACATATGTTACCCAAAATTCTCCAAAGCCTTTAGAGGTTAGCAGTTTAGAAATAACTCACTATGGCCCTTTAATTATTGCTCTCACTCTGGTGTTTGTGGCGATACCCCCCATATGGAGCAATTAAAGTTTACATGCACATGTTCACTATATACATTCTGCATTTGTATAGGGCTAATGGGGGTGCATTAAAATATTTTTTGTTAATTATTTAATTAAATTGTATTTAGTTTATATAACTTTTTTTACACTTTTTTTTTTTATTGTTATCACATTGTCATTTATTGTTATAAGTCAGGTCAGCAGCAGCCATGAGCTTGCTGTGTGTTGACTTCTTAGGTCTCCCTCTGAGTACCTGCAGACAGTTGCTGGGGATTTTTCACATATCCCTCGTTACTCCCGTTTGCTTGTTACGTAATAAACAGTCCAGGAATATTTGGTTTTGTATTTATTGTGGAACTTGGATGGGAGAAGCGTATAGTGGCATACTCCAACTGAACTATTCACAGTAAATAAGGACAACTCTCGCTTGGCCTCACCGGATTACTTGTGGAAGCAGAGACACTGCTTTGACCATACTGTCACTTGTATGGAAGAGTTAAGTCTTCTTGCTCTCTTTAGCAGTAGACTTGATGCAACTACTTTATCTTCAGGACACTCTCTAGCATCCCCTTGACTGACACCCATCCACTGACTTTTCCACTGAAGGGATGGCTCTCTTAGGGCAGGCCCATGACACAGATTTGTACTCACTGTAGGCAGGATCAGATCCTTTCGAGTGTCTCCCTTCCAGTCAGCTCTGCAGGACATCTGGGTTCAGCTTCTCTCTAACTTCTGGCCCTCAGGTCGACCATCCAAGGGCACATGGCAGCTTCTACAGAGGAGGGCAGATACCCCCTCCCTCCCCGGACCCCGCTCTGGGTCCCAGCCAAAGACCCCGAGCACATGTGCCCTTGGCATTTATACAGTCACCCTGCATGCACCGATGCGTTTTCCTCTGCCAATCACCAGGGCTGGAACAATGCCTGTGCCCTCACTTGTCAGGTTTCTTCCCACTGTCCAACATGCCTCCCTATTGGACCAGTGTGAACCATTCAGACAAGCTGAGCTGCACCTGAACACCAGGTTGACCCTACCAATGGATCCTGCTCTCTGGTAGGCAGAGAACAATCTAAATTTATAGTATAGAAAAATAAGCCGCGCTGCGTGATATGGGTAAACAAAATAAATGTCCAAACAAAATCAATGTCCCAAATATCAACTTGAATGCTGAAAACAGAGAACACACTCCACGGTCTCTTTAAGAAATGCGCTTACCAAATAGCCACTAAAAATCGCAAGATTCATGTGCTGAGATGTTGTCACAGATCTGAGAGATTGGAGTTGTCAGAGTCCTCAGCGAATTGTGTGAATAATATATATGAAAGAGAAAAAAACTTGCATAGTGTGATACCGTAAATATAATGATAGGTTATATTAGATTCCACCACCGATAGGAATCCCTCTCAATTGTGCAGCAGCTCACCAAATGCATATGATTAAAATCAGTGAATATCCCAGTGTCAAAGGAAATAAGATGTGGAAAAGAGCCACCACCAATTGCGAAGCCTCTTACCAAAAATAGATTAAAATGAGCAGATAGGTCAATCCAAATAGCCAAGAAGCCAGGAACGTCACTTAAAAAGCACTACAAGCCTCTTACCAGACGATATATATTCTGTGTGGTATAATCTCTATTGGCGCCTTCCCATCATAGGTACAGCTCCAGGGCCAACGGCATCAATGATGTTTGCTGTGAAACTCAGTACCAGAATATAGTGTACCAGCCCGAGTAAAGAGAGAGCGCCAATAGTGTAATACAATCTTGACTGGTTTATTAAATTAAAAGAAAGACACTTACAAAACGAAGTGGATAAAATCACGAAGGATGAAAAGCCGCCGGCCGGACGGCAAGGCACATCCGCTCCTAGGATAACTTCTGGGATGACGTCAGCACGCCGCGACCTGACGGCGTTTCGTCCAAGAAGACGTTATCAAAGGTACGGACGGCGTGCTGACGCCATCTCTTATAGGAAAAACTAATTGCAATACCCGGAAGTGTTTGAACAGTTCCGCCCTGAAGCTGTGAACCGGACATCCAGTGACCGGAACCAGGGTAAATTTTGATTAAGGGCACATATCCATTTCACTCACCCAAAGTGTCCCATAATAAGGGCAAACACATTTAAATGTATAACGGGCATATTGGCACAGCCGATGTGAAATTTACAAATTAATATAAATCATAAGAACCATAAATGTAATCAAATTTAAAATATAAGAGCAAATATGGGCATTGTATATGACAGCGTCATCTAGTGCTCAGATAAAGGACATTAAGGGCAAAGCGGCACTAAGACCACAAAAAAGCCAATTGACCATATTAAATATAATTACAGGTCAAACTACAGCGGAATGAGTTCAAACTCTAACCGGAGATCAACATCACAAATATATGACCACATATTAGATGTTACAAATACATTAAGAGGCTAATCAAAAAAGCTAAACACTTTCATTTCAATCAGCAGTATGAACAATATCCCCAATAAATAAATAACCATAAATTATAATCTTACCACACAACAAAGTGCGATGGCTAACACATAGTGTATTGCCAATTCTAACTTTAATAGACACTATAATATGAGATAATGGAAAGGGGGGGTTACAATCTACATCAAGTGATATGGTAAATGATGTAACGATTCCCATAGGTAAATCACTCAAATTAAATATAAATAAATTAAAAATAAAATAAAAGAGCAGACACTTAAAGGCTAAAAAAACTAAGAGTTATCCAAAAAAGCATTAACCTCAACATCAACATTGAGGCCAAATGGCACATAGCATTTTACCCAATGTATCCAGGACATCTCAAGTTTCGAGATGCCCCTAACAAGAGGCTCACCCCTCCAATGTGGCACAAAACGGTCTATGCCCAGAAAGAGGGTGTGTCTAGGGTCTTTGTTATGTACTGCTGCATAGTGTTTGGATACTGAGTGTTTGGGAAAGCCCTTCCTTATATTTGCCACATGTTCATATAGTCTTACATTAAGTGGGCGTTTTGTCCTGCCTATGTATTGGTGTCCACATGGACACTGAAGTAGATAGACAACCCCAGTAGTTGTGCATGATATAAAAGGCTCTATATCATGCTTACGTCCTGTACTGTTGGATACAAATTCCTGAACTCTTCTCCGTTTATTGGAACTAAGGGTGCAAATTTGGCAACAATTGCACCTATAATATCCAGTAAGTTGTTGCAAAAAGCTGGGTTTAGGGACAGGGGGTTCCAAGATATTAGGAGAAACCTTGTCCCTCAAAGAGGGAACTCCCCTAAAAACCACCTTAGGTTTAGTAGGTAAGTTCTCTCGAAGCACCAGATCATTGTTTAATATATGCCAATGACGAGCAACTAGATTCTTTATGGTCATGTGTTGACTAGAGTATGTGGTCACAAATGGTAGAGTGAAGGGGTCAGCCTGATCTTGCCTTCTAGACTTACTCAACAGGGCCTGTCTGTCGGTTGATCTCACCTCAGACAGAGCATGTTGAAGGAACTCCTCATTATATCCCTTATCTAGGAATCTTGTTGTTAAAGTTGTGCCTGTCTATCAAAGTCACGAATATCGGAACAATTCCATCTAATGCGGAGGTATTGGCCCTTGGGGATAGCTCGCAACCAAGGAGCATGGTGGCAACTCTCGACAGGAATATAAGAATTCCTGTCGGTGGATTTGAAATGGGTGGAGGTGACAAATTGTCCATCCCTGATGGAGATATTCAAATCCAAAAAGTTGACACCTAGTTGGCTGCATTCATAATTTAAATGTATGCCTCTATCATTAGAGTTAAGATCCTCCAAAAATGAGGATAGATCGTCTTGTGTGCCATCCCATAGGAGGAGGACTCCTCCCATTGGGCCATAAAGAGATTGGCCAGGGACGGGGCATATTTAGCCCCCATGGCCACGCCGGTGATCTGACGATAAAATTGGCCGTTATACCAGAAGTAGTTGTGTTGTGCTGCAAATTTAAGTAACTCCATGATAAAGGAAATTTGAGCTTCTGGTAAGTTAGAGTCACGAGTTAGAAACATGTTAACGGCATTGAGGCCTACCTCATGCGGAATTACCGTATAGAGGGATGAAACGTCAGCTGTGACCAGCCATAGATGTTCTGTAGGTCTTAAGTCGGCCAACATATTAATGACATGTTTAGTGTCCTTAATGAATGAAGGTGTGGCCTGAACCAAAGGTTGCAAATACGTGTCTATATATTTCCCCACCCGGGACGTCACAGAGTCAATGCCACTGACTATGGGACGCCCCGGGGGGGAAACAAGACTTTTATGCAATTTTGGCAAATAATATATCACTGGAGTGCGAGGGCACTTAGGGACCAAAAATGCCTTTTCCTTGTTGTTAAGGATACTGGAGTTATAACCCCTCTCTACCAATGATTGTAAAGTTTTTTTATATGAGGCTTTAGGGTCCTTAGGTAACAACACATATGTTTGTCTGTCACCAAGGATGCGCTGCATTTCATCCTCATAGTCTTTCTTATCCTTATACCTCCCCCCTTGTCTGCAGGCCTTATCACTAAGTCCTTACGTGCACTCAGGGAGTCTAGTCCCTTTTGTAAATTAGATGACAGAGAAGATTTATGCACTTGAATGCTATCCAGATCTCTTAACATGACATCCCTGAACACTTTCAATGAAGGGGCCAGGCCACCAGGGGGATTAAATAGCGACGCATTAGCGAGACCAGAATGTTGAAACTCTGTGCTAACCACTCTATTTTCTTTGATAGGATTGTTTAAGACATAGCGCTTAATATTAACCTTACGGACAAATCTGTGAATGTCCATATAGGTTTGAAATTTGTCCAGCCTCTTGGGCGGGGCAAATTTCAAACCCTTATCCAAAATCAATTTTTCTTCACAACTCAATTCAGTACTACTCAGATTAAAAATCCCCGTGCCTGCTAGCTTTTTGCTTTTTTTGAGTTGACACCTCCTACCTCCTCTAGTTCCTCTTCTGGTTCTACCGGACGTTTTACTCCTTGTAGGGCGCTGGGAAAACCCCAACCAGGGTAAATTGAGCCTGGATCATTGGAGCTATGGGGCTTGTTGTTATCCCCTACTAATTCCCTTAAAGAGTGAGGGGTGGGGTCATTATGAAAGCCCACTGTACTAGTCTTATGGGAAGATTGTACACCATTAGGGGCCTCATTATCCTTAAGTGGATAAAATCTGTTCTGGATCGGAACATTATATTGGCGATTATCTGCCCTATTAAAAGAATGGTCTCTATCCTGCCACTGGCGATCACTTCCTCTTCCTTGCATGGGTTCAGAGGGAGGGTCATACCATTGAAGGCCAGATCTTAATGGACTATAATCAAATCGTCCTTGGACCTGTCTCTGTGGACTCTTTTTAACAATCTAAATTTACCTGGCAATCTCTCTGGTAAGCAGAAAGACCCAAAAGATATACTCTCTTCAGACACCTGCCAAGGAGGGTGCTGCATTTAAATTTCCAGAGCCTCCATAGGAGCACATATTAGAGTAGACTTTTCCTCTGAAACATGTTGTCCCGTGTCACTACACACCTTAGCTTGATATATGCTGCAATTAGGAGTAACACCACTGAGCCCCTGTGTTTTCCACCAGTCCAGTGTACCCAGTGAAATGTAAATAAATACACCCACATTTTGACAAAGTCCCTTTTTAAATAAGAAAAAAAAAAAAAGAACAGGATCATCATCATGCACAGGTTGTTATCAGGGCATTGTTCAATACAACTGATGATTGATCTAATAGATTTACACATTGGGACCATTTTTTTTATTTTAAGTCCAACAGATGCAAAACAATACAATAAATACAATAGACCATAGACTTCTCATACATCACAATGGCATGGTACAAGAATCACATCAGATAGACAGGTATATTCGGCATGGCTATCAATAAGCAGTCACTATGAGCAGCCATCATAAAGACAGTAAACACGTAGAAGTCAAACCTTAAGTCAAAAACATCCTTATATGAACCAAAGGAGCTTCCCAGGGTGAAATATCAGCACTAATCCAGATTACATAACTCATGGAAGAGACCATAAGTCATGAAGAGAAGTCGACTGAAAGGAGTCCATCTGAAGTCTGTGCACTCCAATTTTTTTGGATTGGAGAGAAGAAAGAAGGGAGAGAAAATAGGAAGAAGGGGAAAAAGCAAAGAGGAGAAAAGGGAGTATGAGGGGTGGAAAAAGATAGGGGGTGATCCTGTTCCTGACAGATATTCACTGTGAATGATTGCTCCCTGCCTGGCAGCTGAATGCCAGCAACCGGGCCGGTGATGCTGACCGATTCTCACTGCCTTTTTTACTATGTGAAACAAGCCGGTGGGTGGGTTGGAAAATCATTCATTTAGCAGTGGTAGTGATACTACCACTAAATTAAGCACTTCCAGGTGTAGCAGCATCCAGAGGTTCCACGGGCATACAGGCCAAATCTAGCCATCTTGTTTGTTCAACAAACCTTTAAACAGCTAAATTTCATGTTGAACTTTGTCGACTCAAGACTAAAACTCATCCCTAATAATAACTTACAGGGCCACAATTTCTAAATCTAATAATTCTAAGGGGTATTTGGTGACTGATATACTCTCACCGGCCACTTTTCTAGGTACACCTAGCTAGTACTGAGTGGACCCCCATTTGCCTTCAGAACTGCCTTAATTCTTCGTGGCATAGATTCAACAAGGTGTTGGAAACATTCCTCAGATCTTTTGGTCGATATTGACCTGATAACATCACGCAGTTGCTGTAGATTTGTTGGCTGCACATCCATGATGCGAATCTCCCACTCCCCCACATTCCAAAGGTGCTCTATTGGATTGAGATCTGGTGACTGTGGAGGCCATTGAAGTACAGTGACCTCATTGTCATATTCAGGAAACCAGTTTCAGATGATTTTAGCTTTGTGACATGGTACATTATCCTGCTGAAAGAAGCCATCAGAAGATGGGTACACTGTAGTCATAAAGTGATGGATATGGTCAGCAACAATACTCAGGTAGGACGCAAAGATGCTCAGTTTATACTAAGGGGCCCAAAGTGTGCCAAGAAAACATCCCCACGCCATTACACCACCACCAGTCTGAACCGTTGATACAAGGCAGGATGGATTCATGCTTTTATGACGTTTACACCAAATTTTAACCCTACAATCTAAATCTCGCAGCTGAAATCCAGACTCATTAGACCAGGCAACATTTTTCCAATACAGTAAAAATAAAGAAAAGAGGGCACACCAAACTTGCGCATTATCCATTATCTTTTATTGATAAAAGAGAAAAGGAATATACTCACAAACACAAAAAGTCTCAAAAGCATTTACAGTCCACAATGGACACAAAGCAACCAGGTCACCGGGACAATGTTCAGCACACTGTAGGACCTTCCCTTCTTCCTCAGAGCCAGTCTGTGATGATGCATTGACACATTTAATATAAAGGATGGGTCTCGTCACATGGTCTCGAGACCCCTCCTAAAAATGAGTGGAATTAGGAGTGGTATAAAAATGGGCCACACTCTAGTGCATGAAAATAATACTGACAATGACAAAATCTAACAGTATTCCAGACAAAATTACAACTACAATAAATAGTCAGCAGTTATTAAAATGATAGCACCTCTCAAATCTGCATATAAAGAAAAACAAATAAAAAATACCCATCACATCAAAAATGTAACAAATTTTCAGAAACATATTGACCCATAAAAGACACATTCAGGAGGGATTACCTACCAATAATCACTGTAGCTGATGGTCCTAGGAGTGGACGAGCTGTGGAAGCTGGTCCCTGCAGCATCGTGTGTGATGATCAAATGTAAAGTCTGGAAAGCACTCTGGGACATGCCAGCCATAGTGTCTAGAGAGCTAGACCATTCAGCTAACGTGGAGCGATATGGATGGGGCAGAACAACCATGTGAAAGCATGCCCTCCTTGCCAGAAGCACGGCCAGCCCCAGTGGCCCCCGGAAGTGCAATATTGCGACAACAAAATGGGAGACACAGATTCCTCAACCACGAGAGGGAAGACCATCTAACGGCACAACCTCCCAATGCCCGACTGAGGACCTCCAGACACAAATGGGTGACCCCTGAAGGTGCTCCAGGGGCCGAAGGGGAAAAAAATAAATAAAATAAAAAAATTATTAGTGTAATAAAGGTTCAAAACAAAATCAAAATCATATGCAGTTTTGTGTTTGAGCTTCTTAAATATATAAGGAAAAGCATGCATGTGTACATATATGTGTAAGGCATGTGCACAAGAACAACCTGCATATGATTTAAATTTTGTTTTGGATCTTTATTACACTAAACAAAAAAAATAGTTTTTTTCTTTTTTCCCTCTTTGGCCTGTAGAGCACCTTCAGGGTTCCCCTGTTTGTGTCTGGGGGTCCTCGGTGGGGCATTGGGAGGTTGTGCGGTTAAATGGTCTTCCCTCTCGTGTTTGAGTAAACTGTGCCTCCCGTTTTGTCGGCATGGCATTACACTGCCGGGGCCACTGGGGCTGGCCGTCCTTCTCGCAGGGAGGGTGTGCTTCTACATGGCTGTTCTGCCCCCTCCCTATCGCTCCACTGAGCTGATTGGTATAGCTCCCAAGACACTATGGCTGGCATGTCCCGGATGTAGGAAGCAGCGGGTGGAACACACCAGCGTGCATTCCAGACTTTGCGTTCGATCAACACAAACAATGCTGCAGATACCAGCTTATACAGCTCATCCACTCCTAGGACCATCGGCTACATGTAGTGACTATTGGTAGCTGATCCCTCCTGAATGTGTCCTTTATTGTTCAATATGTTTCTGAAAATATTTTACATTTTTGATGCGATGAGTATTTTTTTTCTTCAAATGCAGATTTGAGAGGTGCTGTCATTTCAATAACTGCTGTTTATTCATGGTAGTTGTAATTTTGTCTGGAATACTGTTAGATTTTGTCATTGTCAGTATTATTTTCATGCACTAGAGTGTGGCTCGTTCTTATACCACTCCTATTTCCACCCATTTTTGGGAGGGGTCTCAAGACCATGTGATGAAACCCATCCTTTATATCAAATGTGTCAAAGCATCATCACAGATTGGCTGTGAGGAAGAGGGGATCTCCCCTCCAAAACGTGTCAGCCTTTTGGAGGGTCCTCTGGCATGCTGGACATTGTCCTGGTGACCTGGATGCTTTGTGTCCATTGTGGACTGGAAATACTTTTAAGACTTTTGTGTTTGTGAGTATATTCCTTTTCTCTTCTATCAATAAGCACCACTTGGGTAATGCACAAGGTTGGTGCGCCCTCTTTTCGTTTTTTTATACAGTGTTTCCATTGGGTTCCCCCTGACCCTAGGAGGGCAGCAAAGTCTGTGCATATAGCCAGAGCCATAGAGATTCAATGCAGCCACGTCTCTTTTGAATGCAGGAGAATTTGTTTGTTCTTATTAAGGTTTTTCCAATCTTCTATTGTTCAAATTTGGTGAGCCTGTGCAAATTGTAGCCTCGGTTTCCTGTTCTTAGATGACAAGAGTGGCACCTGGTGTGGTCTTCTGCCGCTGTAGCCTATCTGCTTCAATATTTTATGTATTGTGCATTCAAAGATGGTATTATGCATACCTTGGTTGTAATAAGTGGTTATTTGAGTTACTGTTGCCTTTCTATAATTTAGAACCAGTGTTCCCATTCTCCTCTGACCTCTGACATCAACTAGGAATTTTCGTCCACACAACTGCCGTTGACTGGATAGTTCCTCTTTTTCAGACCAATCTCTGTAATCCCTAAAGATGGTTGTGCATGAAAATCACAGTAGATCAAAAGTTTTTTTAATATACTCAGACCAGCCCATGCGGCACCAACAACCATGCCACATTCAAAGTCACGGAAATCCCCTTTCTTCCTCATTCTGATGATCGGTTTGAACTTCAGCAAATTGTCTTCACCATGACTAGATGTCTAAATGCATTGAGTTGCTGCCATGTGATTGGCTGATTATGAATTTGTGTTACCAAGCAATTGAACTGGTGTACCTAATAAAGTGGCGGATGAGTGTATGTGTATAACTCAGATCTGTATGCATAGATTAATTGTGAGCTTTGTTTTGCAGGCAGAGCAATACCATGCACACGTTAATCAGTACATGCCTAAAATTGTGAAAGAAGACTATCTATATATCTCCGCTAACCCTCTCGACCTAATGGATTATGGGAGACTGAAGGGAAAAATTGGATTGGTTAATATGGGTAGCATAGAAAATGTATTTTACATCCATTTGATAAATGAGCCCTTGTGTTTCCATCTGCCCCGAGCCACAATACACTTTTGTTTTATTCAATGCCAAATATGACATAAAAATGATTTCATTTGTTTTTCTCTACATGTGGGAAAAGTTACCTACTCAATTAATCATGGTGGTAATTATCAGAGTTTAAAATCCTTTATAGCTACTGTACATCAAATAGATTGAGGATTTTTGAAAATTAAGATGCCAGATATTCAAATTTTGAATATGCTTAGAAAAGTATTAATGTCTTCTGTAAGTACCAAGGCATTTAGGCTACCTGGGATTTATCCAGCACCCCAATGCAAACTTGATCTCTATTAAACATGAGCTAAACAACCCACATCCAGATAGCACAGGCAACATCACTAAACAGAGGAAATGATGCCCTGCCTTTGGACTGACCATGTCCACCTTTGCCTGTGGACACAGACACCCCTCACAGTGCCATGGGAACATCTGCCTTTTCGTATTGACCTCCCAGACATGATAGGGAAATGTTTACGTGAATGCACTTTAATTAATGGAAAGTGGTGTTTGGTGCACTTTAGCTTGAATACTCAATACCCAGACACACTCCTCTGACACACTACAATATACTGCAGTAAAACTGCACTGACGCACTGCAATATACTGTGGTAAATGCGCATTCATGCACTGAAAAATACTGCACTGAAATATACTGCATTAAATGTGCAATAACGCACTGAAATATACTGCTTTAAATATGCAATAATGCACTGAAATATACTGTTAAAGATGCACTAATGCATTACAATATACTGCGGTAGACCTGCAGTAATGCACTGAGATATTGTAATGTTCTGGTACCTTTGGTACCCTAATTCCACTTTTCCTAAGTGTATGCGCCCCACCATTCTCTTTTGGTAAGGTGCGCATACACCTTTAAGTCCGATGCTGTCATCACTGAGCGCCGCTGGAGCGGCTATTTCAACCTCCGGCGGTCTCACTCACATGTTCGTTCAAAGCCGCATAATCTGCCTTGAAGCTCTCATGCTTGCAAGCATACCTCGCTATCGAAACCACGCTGCTGATCCCTGTATCCCGCTACCGGATCATCCGCTCTTGCCGAACCTCTCCTCTACTACATTGCTACTAGTGATAAGTACCCCACAGGGGAAACCTCTATAACCTTCATACTAAAGCTTACACTATCTAGCTCTGCATACTAAGGACTATTACTACATCTGCATTAACTAAGATTGCTAGCTCTTGAGCCTAATACCATCTGCTCTTGCACTGGGTTGGTCTATCCTGTATGTTCACCTGCTACTCTATCATCTGCTACCATACATGATTGCTTAACCTATCTGCATCCCATCTGCTACTATCTTACTTTCAAGAACATTCCTTTCAAGTGTCTGTCATCTACCATCTCTACCCAACCTGTCTCTTCAGCCTATCATCACTATATTACTATACATATAAGTCACTCTAGGAACATCTTATTGAGTGTGTGTATCTACTTGCTGAATTGAGACTATCCACACATGATGAGTCTTGGGAGTTGGGATTGGTGTCTCAGCGTTTCTCTACATGACTACTGAAGTGGAATATTTCTGCAGCTGTAAATCCACATTATACATAAAACGCAGGAGCGTTACAGATTGAACGAACCTCAAATGGATTCAGCAGAAATAACCACTCAGGTGACACAATTAAAACAGCAAGTAACTGCGTTAATACACGCACTTGCTGAATTAAGAGAAGAAAATCAGGCTCTGACGCAGCAGGTAACCAGACTGACACAACTTACCACTGCTCAGTCCCCTGAACTCAAAATAAATCCTCCTTTGGTATTTACAGGCGATCGCAAAAAATTTCGCGAATTTAAAAACGCATGTGAGTTACTTTTCTTGCTAAAACCCCGTACCTACCTTACTGATCACATTAAGGTTTGTACTATTATTTCTTACCTAACAGGCGATCCTCGGGCCTGGGCAGACTCTCTTTTTGAGAAAAACGATCAGCTTCTCAAATCCTATACCTTATTTCTAGCAGAACTTACTAGCCTATATGATGATCCCAATAGGCAGAGTACTGCCGATCTTCAATTAAGGTCCTTGAAACAAGGTAGGAGACCTGTGGAAGACTTTGTCGCAGAATTCAAGAGACGGACCCTTGATTCAGAATGGAATGATACATCTCTGAAAACTCAATTTAGGCTTGGCCTATCAGAGGCCGTTAAAGACGAGCTCGCCCGAGCGGATCTGCCAAAAACCCTGGATGCATTGATACAACTCAGTATCACCATAGATAGAAGACTACGAGAAAGAAAGGCTGAAAAAATGGGAATGCCATTATCCAGTTCTTCTCGGATTTCGGCCGATGACCCCACTCCTATGGAGGTAGGAACCATACGCCCACCTCTATCAACTATGGAAAGAGCCAGAAGACGATCTGGTAATCTCTGCTTGTACTGTGCATCCCCGGATCACAAGATAAACGTCTGTCCCCTAGTCTACAAAAAGAAGGGTGAGTGTTCACATGTCCTCCTAGGGGGATTGAAAACTTCAATTACTAACCCTTACCTTTTTGTTTGCTTAACATTACAGTGGGACCAGAACAGGATTACTACTAAGGCCATGATTGACACAGGATCTTGTGGAAATTATATTGACATACGTTTTGCTGCTTTAAATAAAGTCCCTATTATTTCTAAACCTAAACCTGTCTCAGTGAGTCTTATTAACGGTGTTCCTTTATCCTCTGGTCCGATCACTGATCAGACACAGGCACTCCTAGTCACTACTAACGGGTCTCATATGGAGACCACTACCTTCGATCTAATACCTTCACCCCACTTTCCCATTGTTTTGGGACTTCCCTGGTTACACACACATCAACCAACCATAGATTGGAAGGAACGGACCCTGGCCTTCCTCTCTTGCTATTGCGAGGGTACGTGTAACCTCCCGTCTTCCGGGAAGATCCTGTCTGTGGTGACAGATGAGATTGCACCACTATGTTATCAGGATCTCTCTGAGGTTTTTCTTGAGAAAAATGCTCAAGCACTACCTCCCCATCGAGACTATGATTGTAGTATTGATCTACTCCCAAATAGCAAATTGCCGTTCGGTCATGTTTATCCTCTTTCACAGGATGAACTTTCCCATCTCAAAGAATATTTGGATGAGAATTTGAAAAAAGGTTTTATTAGACCTTCCACTTCTTCCACAGCAGCAGGACTCTTTTTTGTCCGCAATAAGGACTCAAGTCTCAGGCCTATCATCGACTATAGGCAATTGAATGCTATTACAATAAAAGATCGCTATCCTCTACCGCTTATCCCTGAACTCATTGAGCAGGTGCGTGGAGCTACCTATTTTTCAAAATTGGACCTGAAAGGGGCATACAATCTCATTCGAATCCGTGATGGACACGAGTGGAAGACTGCATTCAGAACCAGATACGGATTGTTCGAATATCTTGTAATGCCATTCGGGCTATGCAGCGCCCCTGCAGCCTTTCAACGATTTATAAACGATATTTTCAGAGACTTACTAGATGTCTGTGTTGTGGTATATCTGGACGATATACTTATATATTCACGATCCTTGTCTGAACACATAAGACATGTAAGACTAGTATTATCGAGATTGCTTGCACACAACCTATACGTGAAACTGAAAAAATGCTTGTTTCATAAAGAAGAGGTACTGTTTCTAGGCTACATCATATCCAAAACAGGAATCAAGATGGACATGAGTAAGATATCCTGCATTCAGGATTGGCCTACACCAACCACCCGCAAGGCGCTACAGCGATTCCTTGGATTTTCTAATTTCTACAGGAAATTCATCAGGAACTTCTCTGCCATTGTAAGACCCCTCACACAGCTCACTAGCATTAAGAGACCATTCAAATGGTCAGATGAAGCAAATAAAGCTTTTCACCTGTTAAAGACAAGGTTTACTTCGGCTCCCATACTACGCCATCCAGACCCATCCCTCCAATGCATTCTGGAAGTAGATGCGTCAAACATGGCAGTACGAGCAATACTCTCCCAACGACCAACTAACACTTCACCACTCCATCCAGTCGCCTTCTTTTCTAAATCCTTAAGCAGTCCAGAGGTAAATTACCCCGTGGGTGAAAAGGAACTGCTTGCTATAAAATTGGCTCTGAAGAATTGGCGACATCTACTCAAAGGCACCCGATTACCAATACTTATATACACGGACCATAAAAATCTTCAATATCTTCAGACTAACAAAACTCTCTCTCACCGACAGGTACGATGGTCACTATTCTTTCTAAGGTTTAACTTCCTAGTGCCCTACACACCTGCAGATAAGAACAAAAAGGCGGATGCACTATCACGACTAACTGAAGAAAACTACTTTGAAATCCCTTCCGTTCCTATAATACCTCACAAGCGTATTATTGGAGTTGTCCGTTCTTTGAAGGAAGAGGTTTTGCATGGTATAAGTTTGGATTCACCCCCACCACAACTAAATACCGATGCAGAAGGCTTCCTCTACTACAACGACAAACTTTACATACCACCTACCATGCGCACCAAGATCTTGGAATTATCGCATGATGTGCCTATGGCAGGACATATGGGTATGACAAAGACTCTTAATCTGATTACCAGACAATTCTGGTGGCCTGACATGAAAACATCTATACAAAAATTCGTCTCTTCATGCAATGTCTGTGCCAGGTCCAAAATTGACACTACGAGACCATCCGGTCTACTATGCAGTCTACCAATACCCCAAACTCCATGGGAAGTTGTGTCCTTGGACTTTATAGTAGAACTACCTCCTTCCAAAGGATTTAATACCATCTTGGTGTCAGTGGACCATCTGACAAAGATGGCACATTTCATTGCTATTCGCAGACTACCTTCGTCCAAACAAACGGCAGAACTCCTGATGAAACATGTCTTTAAGTTACATGGTATCCCAAAAACTCTTCTGTCTGACCGTGGATCACAATTTATTTCCAAGTTTTGGCAAGAACTATGTCACATACTACGAATTGAGCGGAAGCTCACTTCTCCTTACCATCCGCAGACCAACGGACAGACTGAAAGAGTCAACCAATGCATAGAGCAATATTTACGTTGTTACACTTCTTACCAACAGGATGATTGGGTGGATCTTCTCCCTCTGGCAGAATTTGCCTACAACAACGCAACCCACAGTACGACCAAGCAGAGTCCGTTCTACTTGAACTATGGGTTTCATCCCTCTATTCTTCCACCACGCATCCTTCCTTCAAATAACCCAGTAGCCTCAGACTATCTTACCCAAATAAAGGACTCTCTGGGTTTGCTTAATACTACCATTGCACACGCTCATAGTCAACAAAAGAAGTACTATGATCTTCGCATAGACCTCAAAATACATCCCATTTTCCATGTGTCGCTACTGAAGCCCCATGTTCCTGACCAAGGAATAAGGCCTACTATCCCACTTCCTCCTCCTGTACAAGTTGAAGGTGGAGAAGAATATGAGATAAAAGAGATTCTGGATTCTCGTATCCACAGAAGAAAACTTCAATACTTAGTTCGATGGAAGAACTATGGGCCCCAAGACGACACCTGGCTAAACACCTCTGACATACATGCCCCTAGATTAATCCGCAACTTTCATGCAAAGTACCCAGACAAACCAGCTCCAGAGGCCTTCAGGAGCCGGCCTTAAGGGGGGGTACTGTAAAGTTCTGGTACCTTTGGTACCCTAATTCCACTTTTCCTAAGTGTATGCGCCCCACCATTCTCTTTTGGTAAGGTGCGCATACACCTTTAAGACCGATGCTGTCATCACTGAGCGCCGCTGGAGCGGCTATTTCAACCTCCGGCGGTCTCACTCACATGTTCGTTCAACGCCGCATAATCTGCCTTGAAGCTCTCATGCTTGCAAGCATACCTCGCTATCGAAACCACGCTGCTGATCCCTGTATCCCGCTACCGGATCATCCGCTCTTGCCGAACCTCTCCTCTACTACATTGCTACTAGTGATAAGTACCCCACAGGGGAAACCTCTATAACCTTCATACTAAAGCTTACACTATCTAGCTCTGCATACTAAGGACTATTACTACATCTGCATTAACTAAGATTGCTAGCTCTTGAGCCTAATACCATCTGCTCTTGCACTGGGTTGGTCTATCCTGTATGTTCACCTGCTACTCTATCATCTGCTACCATACATGATTGCTTAACCTATCTGCATCCCATCTGCTACTATCTTACTTTCAAGAACATTCCTTTTAAGTGTCTGTCATCTACCATCTCTACCCAACCTGTCTCTTCAGCCTATCATCACTATATTACTATACATATAAGTCACTCTAGGAACATCTTATTGAGTGTGTGTATCTACTTGCTGAATTTAGACTATCCACACATGATGAGTCTTGGGAGTTGGGATTGGTGTCTCAGCGTTTCTCTACATGACTACTGAAGTGGAATATTTCTGCAGCTGTAAATCCACATTATACATAAAACGCAGGAGCGTTACAGATATACGGCGTTAAACATGCAGTAACACACTGCAATATACTACGGTAAATGAGCACATTAACTTGCTAGTAGCACCGAACAGAGCCCTGTTATATCCCTGTCTTGTCAATATCACACTGCAAATGGCCGCAATGGGAAAAATATTTTTATAGTGTGGAGTGGGACTAAGAGTCATTATCATAGCGTCCAATCATAGCTCTGACAGTACCATGTGCCCTGATTAGGCAAAGCTTTCATTGCTTCAGCAATTTAGGGCTTCCAATGCACTGTGCCGCTGGGCAGTGCATTGTGGTTGTTCCGTGGACTGAACATACAATCATACTCCCTGATAATTCGGGTGTTCATCGAACAGGCGAAAGAACAATGTTCGGCCCGAGCACTGTTCGCCCAACTCTAATCTCTGCACCTGCGCTTAGGCCAAACCACTGAGTAGGAGTGTGAAACCACCCTTAACCACTTCCCTACTGGCACATTATAAAATTATGCCGGCAGGAATGTCTCCTCCCTCTGGGTGGACATCATATGACATTTGCCCGTTCTCTCGTCGCTCTCCCGTGCCCCCGGGGGCATGCAGCACAACGATCTGGGATGGAGAGTGTCACTCTAACACAGTTCATCCCCGATCAGGGTAAAGAGCCAATGAAATTGGCTCTTTACCACGTGACTGGCTGTGTCCAATCACAGCCAGTCACAGAATGTAAACAAACCGCGGTCAAACCCGATCCTGTGTGAGGAGGAGATCGCGGTAACAGCTAGTTACCGCCTACAGTGCACACCAAAACACACTGATTGCCCCCCCCCCCCATAAAGAGGACCTGTCATCAGCCCATCAAAGTACCTGTCACCAGCCCATCAGAGTACCTGAGTACCTGTCACAACCCCTCAGAGTACCAGAGTATCTGTCACAACTTTTATTTCTTCATTTTCCCAAGAATTGTGGGAAATTATTACAACTTAAAAAAACTCACCAGTCCTCTTGCTAAAATACCCTGGAATGTCTACTTTCCAAAAAGGGGTCATTATGGGGGTATTTGTACTGTCCTGACATTTCAGGGCCTCAAGAAATGAGAAAGGCCGTCGGTACATCAGGTGTGATTAGGTGTGATCAATTTTCAATGATTGGCACTATAGCTTGTAGACACTATAACTTTCACAGAGACGAAATAATATCCACCAATTTGGGTTATTTTTACCAAAGACATGTAGCAGTATAAATTTTGTACCAAATTTATGAAAAAAATTACTTATTTGCAAAATTTTATAATAGATACTAAAACAATTTTTTTTTTTTTTAATTTTTGCTCTTTTTTTACTTATATAGCAAAAAAAAAAAAAAACCCAGTGGTGATTAAATACCACCAAAAGAAAGCTCTATTTATGTGAAAAAAAATATAAAATAATTTGATTGGGTACAGCGTTGCATGACTGAGTAATTATCATTCAAAGTGTGACAGCGCTGAAAGCTGAAAATTGGTCTGGGCAGGAAGGGGTGAAAGTGCCCAGTATTGAAGTGGTTAATCATGTGCGGAGCACTAGCCCCAAGACCTCATGCACACATGATTTTTTTCCCTACCTGGACCCCTTCACTGGAGGAGAAAGCACTGAAAAAAAGTGCTTAATGTTGCATTTTGCAAATGTGTTTAGATACATCAAGCGTTTTGGTGTTTATTCATTCCATTGGCAAGAATATTAATTTATTCTGGCTGTTAGAATGAATGAATGCTCAAGCGCTAAATGCGCCTAGTGTTTAGGCGTGTTTACACCCACTTAGTAACGTTCACTGTTTTTTTCTGCTCTATCCTCTCCTGAACACGCACACGATGGGGTTTTTTCTCAGCCTTTAAGCCAAGGTTCTCACATTTGTTGCAGAAAAGCTGCGAATCCTGTGCATTTCCCACCCGCATTGAAATTGCACAATGTTCATGTGGTCTGCTGCAGTTGTCAATGTTAAATTAAAAATACCAGAAAACAGCTCATAAAAAGCAGTGCGATTGCCTGAATCAGATGACATGGGTGTGAACACCCATGCATTCTGATTCCGGTGCAGCAAAAAAAAGGGTCCTGCAGATGCGGGGTGATTTGAGGCATACAAAATAAATGGCTCAAATCGCACATGCGATGTGCCCCAACGTGTGAACCTAGACTAAATGCTCCTGTGTGTGCAAAAAGGCTAACATAGAGATGCACTAGATGCTAAAAAAAAAAAAAAAAAACAGTAGATAGCAATAAAAGCAGCTTTTTTTTTACATTGTACATAGTTGCCAACAGTCCTGATCTGCCCGAGACATTCATGGGTTTCGTCCTTTATCAGCAGAACTTCAGATATTGAAAGATAGTAAGGCTACACGATATTGTGACGCTGTATACCCCTAAAATGAAATATCTATATAATATTTAATAAAAAAATAATTTTTTATTATAAATAATTCTTAAAACAATAGTCAGCCATACAGATTACACATATCTATTCAAAAAGACTTTCACACAAGATTCCCACAGCTTTCTCCTAACACATTTCTCTCCCTCCATCTCGCTTTCTTTCTCTTTCTTTCCATCCCTCCCTCTTTCTCTCTTTCTTTCTCTCTCCCACCATCCCTCTTTCTTTCTCTTTCTCTTTCTTTCCTCCTTCCTTCTTTCTCTCTTTCTTTCTCCTTCCCTCTCTTTCTCTTCCTCTCTTTCTTTCTCTTTCCCTCCCTCTTTCTTTCTTTGCTTCTTTCTCTCCCTCCCTCTTTCTTTCTTTCTTTCTTTCTTTCTTTCTTTCTCTCCCTCTTTCTTTATTTTTCCCTCCCTGCCACTTTCTCTCTTTCTTTATCTTTCTCTCCCTTCCTCTTTCTCTCTTTCTCTTTCCTTCTCTCCCTCTTTCTTTCTCTTTCCTTCCTTCCCTCTTTCTCTCCCCTTCCATACTTCTTTCTCTCTTTCTTTCTCTCTCCCTCCATCCCTTTTTCTCTCTCTCTCCTCTAAAAATAATGGTAACGCTGTCTGATGTACCCCTAAAATGAAATATCTATATAATATTTATTAAATAATATATATATTTTTAATATTAATAATATCATTTTTGAAACAATAGTCAGCGTTACATATTACACATATCTATTTATAAAGGCTTTCACTACAGCTCCAACTTTACAAGTGGTCCCTCTGCATTGCACTCTGTTTAATGCTCTGGGACAGTGGGTCTGCAAGCCCAGACTGCAACCAGTCACCTGGCTGTGATCTACTGGTAGATCGCAATCTACGGGATTATTGACCCTATACAGCTGGCTTCTGTCGGACAGACCGACATACACATGGGCGGAACTTTCTCCCGATATTTGGCCTGTGTGTATGGGGCTTACCATGTTGGAAGAATGCAAGCCATTGTACCAGCATACACTTTCATTATGTCTGCAGTAAAATAATCCATTGCCTGCACCCAGCTCTTCTACCATCGCTCTCCACCTATGTTTTACATATACAATGTACATTTTATTACTTTATAGCACTTGTGTTGCTATACATATACAAAACACTTTAAAGGATAAGTTTACCTTTCCTAACATGTTACGTGGTACACCCATGTTATGAATGCACCAACCCCCCACATCTCATTGATCCCCACTGTGCCAGCTAGCGGGGGATCTTCTCCACCTGCTAGCTGTCATATTTCTAAAAAAGGCATGGCTGTACGGGCCTCCTGCTACTGGCGTCACATAAAATGACATGGTCCAGCAGCCTTTGTGGCTGTAGTTTTCAATGAACTATCACGACACTGTGAGCGCTGTGGTAGTTCATTCATTCTTCCTGTCAGCATGTATTGGCTTCCTTGTACGAGGTACAAGCAACCCTATACACTAACACGCTGAACGCTGGTGCAATGTTTTACAGGCTCCTACAACAAAAAATAATAAATGCTCATTTTTTTTACCTGCAAAACAATGTGCATTTATTTATTTTTTTCTGAAAAGGTGAACTTATCCTTTAGGTGTGTTCATGAAATACAGTACATAACAATGAGAAGACCTTAATCATTTGAAGTAAGATAGATTTGTGTTAGTATATAACAAATCTATATGCCTGGCCTGCTCATTTACCTTAATAGAATGGGCCAGAGTTTTTTTTTTGTGAGTGAATTGGTTGTATCCCCTTCCCTTGGGTCAACCTTTTTCCCACCCCTTCTTACTTCTCCTTTTCTTGAGAAGAGTAAAATTGTGGTGCATGTTGCATGCCAAGGTGAATGATAGGTGTGGCTGAATTGTACTGTGAGAGTGATTAAAGTGATTGTAAACCCTCACCTTGTAAAACAATCTATTCAGTTTAAAATAGAAATGAAAGGCAAAACATTTGTGTATAGATACAGTATCTCACAAAAGTGAGTACACCCCTCACATTTTCACATTTTTGTAAATATTTTATTCTATCTTTTCATGTGACAACACTGAAGAAATTACACTTTGCTACAATGTAAAGTAGTGAGTGTACAGCTTGTATAACAGTGTAGATTTGCTGTCCCCTCAAAATAACTCAACACACAGCCATTAATGTCTAAACTGCTGGCAACAAAAGTGATTACACCCTTAAGTGAACATGTCCAAATTGGGCCAAATTAGCCATTTTCCCTCCCCGGTGTCATGTGACTCGATAGTGTTAGAAGGTCTCAGGTGTGAATGGGGAGTAGGTGTGTTAAATTTATTGCTCTCACTCTCTCATACTGGTCACTGGAAGTTCACATGGCCCCTCATGGCACAGAACTCTCTGAGGATCTGAAAAAAAGAACTGTTGCTCTACATAAAGATAGCCTAGGCTATAAGAAGATTGCCAAGACCCTGAAACTGAGCTGCAGCACAGTGGCCAAGACCATACAGTGGTTTAACAGGACAGGTTCCACTCAGAGCAGGACTCGCCATGGTCAACCAAAGCAGTTGAGTGCACGTGCTCAGCATCATATCCAGAGGTTGTCTTTGGAAAATAGACGTACGAGTGCTCCCAGCATTGCTGCAGGGTATGAAGGGGTGGGGGGTCAGCCTGTCACTGCTCAGATCATAGGCTACACACTGCATCAAATTGGTCTACATGGCTGTCATCCCAGAAGGAAGCCTCTTCTAAAGATGATGCACAAGAAAGCCCGCAAACAGTTTGCTGAAGACAAACAGACTAAGGACATGGATTACTGGAACCATGTCCTGTGGTCTGATGAGACCAAGATAAACTTATTTGTTTCAGATGGTGTCAAGCATGTGTGGCAGCAACCAGGTGAGGAGTACAAAGACAAGTGTGTCTTGCCTACAGTCAAGCATGGTGGTGGGAGTGTTATGATCTGGGGCTGCATGAGTGCAGCCGGCACTGGGGAGCTACAGTTCATTGAGGGAACCATGAATGCTGACATGTACTGTGACATACTGAAGCAGAGCATGATCCCCTCCCTTAGGAGCCTGGGCTGCAGGGCAGTATTCCAACATGATAATGACCCCAAACACACCTCCAAGACGACCAATGCCTTGCTAAAGAAGCTGAGGGTAAAAGGTGATGGACGGGCCAAGCATGTCTCCAGAGATAAACGCTGTCAAGCATCTGTGGGGCATCCTCAAATGAAAGGAGGTGGAGGAGCGCAAGGTCTCTAACATCCACCAGCTCCGTGATGTCATCATGGAGGAGTGGAAGAGGACTCCAATGGCAACCTGTAAAGCTCTGGTGAACTTCATGCCCAAGAGGGTTAAGGCAGTGCTGGAAAATAATGGTGGCCACACTAAATATTGACACTTTGGGCACAATTTGGACATTTGCACTTAGGGATGTACTCACTTTTGTTGCCAGCGGTTTAGATGGCTGTGTGTTGAGTTATTTTGAGGGGACATCAAATTTACACAGTTATACAAGTTGTACACTCATTACTTTACAGTGTCATTGCAAAGTGTCATTTCCTCAGTGTTGTCACATGAAAAGATATAATAAAACATTTACAAAAATGTGAGGGGTGTATTCACTTTTGTGAGATACTGTATATATATATATATATATATATATATATTTTTTTTTTTTTTACATCATTTTGAACAGTGTGTGGGGTTGCAGAGGAGTGCAGAGGTAGAGAGATATTAATGCCTACCAAGCAAGAACTACCCCCTCTTCCCAAAACACTTTTCCTCACCTTTCATGGCATAAGCAACTCCAGCACACATTTCTCTCTCCTGTCTGTCCAGGATTTTTTATTCTTTCAAATGTTACTTATGCAGCTGCCAGCCAGTGGTAGGAAACCAGTGTGTAAACATACAGCCCCCCCCCCCCCCACCTGCAAACAAGACCCCCTCACACACACACAGACCCCTCCAGATTGCATACAAAGTGTACTGGGGGCACGTTTGCTTTTTGGGGGCTCATTCTCAAAGTGGGGCAATTTCTATAAGTGGGACGCACTTCTGATTCTGCACTAATCATCTCAATGTGTCATCTGAAACCTTCTTCTCTGTCTCTCCACAGGTATGTCCATTATCCAGCTTTCCACCCAGTTCTGAACTTCTGAATCCTGCGTTTTTCTATATTCTGTCTTTTACTGTGGTATGTCCATTATCCAGCATTCCACCCAATGCTGAACTTCTGAATCCTGCGTTTTTCTATATTCTGTCTTTTACTGTGGTATGTCCATTATCCTGCTTTCCACCCAATGCTGAACTTCTAAATCCTGCGTTTTTCTATATTCTGTCTTTTACTGTGGTATGTCCATTATGCAGCTTTCCACCCAATACTGAACTTCTGAATCCTGCATTTTTCTATATTCTGTCTTTTACTGTGGTATGTCCATTATCCAGCTTTCCACCCAATGCTGAACTTCTGAATCCTGCGTTTTTCTATATTGTGTCTTTTACTGTGGTATGTCCATTATCCAGCTTTCCACCCAATGCTGAACTTCTGAATCCTGCGTTTTTTTATATTCTGTCTTTTACTGTGGTATGTCCATTATCCAGCTTTCCACCCAATGCTGAACTTCTGAATCCTGCATTTTTCTATATTCTGTCTTTTTACGCTAACTCTTTTAATCTACTTGCCATCACCGAAACCTGGCTTCATGAATCTGACACTACGTCTCCTGCTGCCCTATGCCAAGGTGGTCTTCTATGGACTCACTTCCCCAGACCCAATGGACGCAAGGGAGGGGGTGTTGGGATCCTTCTAGCCCCACATAGCACCTTTCATGTACTTCACCCACCTCCCTCTCTGTCACTCTCCTCATTTGAAGTACATTGAATTCGTCTTTTCTCCCCTGTTTCTCTAAGGATCTACCGCCCACCTGGACCAGTATCGACTTTTCTAGACGACTTCTCTGCCTGGCTCCCCTACTTTCTCTCTTCTGAAATCCCCACAATCATTCTCGGCGACTTCAACATCCCTGTTAATACTAACAGTCCTGCCACTTCCAAACTTCTCAGTCTAACCTCCTCCTTTGACCTGAAGCAATGGATACATGCTTCTACTCACTCTGAAGGCAATATCCTTGACCTTGTTTTCTTCCACCTATGCACTCCGCACAACCTTTCAAAACAATCCTTTCCCTCTCTTTGATCACTACCTTATTAGTTTCACTCTCTCCCTCTCCTCCACCTCCTCTCCCGCAAGCTACCTTACAGTTACCTGCAGAAACCTACGCCATCTCAACCCTTCTCTTCTCTACTCTGCTACCGACCACCTCTATGACAAAATCGCACCCCTGTCCTGTACCAACCTAGCCACTTCTGTCTACAACGCTTCACTCTTAGCCTTCCTGGACACTCTGGCCCCCCTCACTACACACCGAATCAGACCCCGACCCCTTCAACCTTGGCAAACGGATAACACTAGAAGTCTGAAAAAGCATAGCCATGCTCTTGAGCGCCTATGGCGTAAGACTAAGTCTCAGGAAGATTTCAACCAATATAAATCTGCACTCCAAAAATACAATTCCAGTCTCCACAATGCCAGGCAGACCTATTCTATCCCTCTCATTAACAACTTGTCATCTCGCCCCCGGCAACTCTTCGCTACCTTTAATTCTCTACTCCGTCCTCCACTGCCTCCACCCACTGATTCACTCACTGCCCAGGAAATTGCCAACCATTTCAAACAAAAGATTGATACAATCCGTAAGGAGATCATTGCCGTTCAGGTACCTGCCATCCTTTACGCCTCATGCCCACAGGTGCGATCACTACTTCCCTCATTCAACCCCACTACTATAGACGAGGTTGCTAAACATTGGCTTACCTCTACACAGGCTATCCCCCCTTCAATCCATCATGAATGCTGCCGCCAGACTCATCCATCTTACCAATCGCTCAGTGTCCGCCGCTCCTCTATGTCAAGCCCTCCACTGGCTTCCGCTCACCCAACGAATCAAATTCAGAACACTAACAACATCTTACAAAGCCATCCACAACTTAGCCTCCAACTACATCACTAGCCTAGTCTCAAAATACCAACCTAATCGCTCTCTTTGTTCCTCTCAAAACCTCCTGCTCTCTAGCTCCCTTGTCACCTCCTCCCATGCTCGCCTCCAGGACTTTGCCAGAGCCTCTCCAATCCTATGGAACTCCTTACCCTTATCTGTCCGTTTATCTTCTACTCTATTAGCTTTTAGGCGATCTCTGAAAACCCTCCTCTTCAGTGAAGCCTATCCTACCCACACCTAACAACTCTACCTCCATTTTATCCATCTGCCCATCCGCCTCGGTTACTGCCTTTTGTTTCACTTGACCCTCACTTCTAGATTGTAAGCTCTAATGAGCAGGGCCCTCTGATTCATCCTGTATTGAATTGTATTGTAACTGTATTGTCTTCCCCATACTGTAAAGCGCTGCGCAAACTGTTGGCTCTATATGAATCCTGTATAATAATAAAATAATAACACTGCCGCTGGGCATACATCCTTAAAGTGTAACTCCACTTTTGTTGAGAAAAGAACATTCCTCTCTGGGTGATCTATGTACATTACGAAACATGGGACAATGGGACAATGGGACAATGGGACAATGATTTAAAGTGTTTGCTCAGCAATGCCAGAAGTCTGCCAAGCAAAATAGGTGAGTTGGAAGCTCTGGTGCATGAGGAGAACTATGACTTAATTGGTATTGCTGAATCTTGGCTTCATTCTTCACATGACTGGGCTATTAATATTCCTGGCTATGCTCTCTTTCGGAAAGACAGGGTAAAACGGAGGGGTGGTGATGTTTGTCTCTATGTGAGAAGTGATCTCAAAGTGAGTGTTAAAGATAACCTAGTTGATGGAGAGTGTGCTGAATCTGAAGCAGTATGGGTTGAAATGTACATGGGTGTGCGTAAAACAAAGATTATCATTGGAGTTTGTTATAGACCTCCCAGTATTAATGAGGAGGTGGAGACTCAGCTCCTGGGACAAATAGAAAGGGCTGCAAGGGCTGGGACAGTGTTAATAATGGGGGATTTTAACTACCCAGACATTGACTGGAGTAATGGCACTGTTGGAACAGTTAAAGGGCACACATTTAAAAACCTATTACAAGACAATTTTATGGTGCAGTTTATTGAGACCCCCGCTAGAAATGATGCTCTGTTGGACCTGGTAATCTCAAACCATGCAGAGCTTATTAACAATGTTCATATAAAAGAACATCTGGGTAGCAGTGACCATAACATGATTTCATTTAATGTTAGCAAAAAATGCATATAGGAAATACAAAAACACTTAACTTTAAAAGAGCAAATTTTCCAAGGAAAATGGCTGCTCTCCAGGATTTAGACTGGGAGGGAATATTGGCATCGATGAGCACAGAACAGAAATGGGAATCTTTCAAAAAGACTTTATACAAACTCACTGTAAAGTATATTCCCATGGGTAATAAGTTTAAAAGGCTAAAAATAAAACCTATGTAGCTCACGGCAAAAGTTAAAAAGCTATAGATAAAAAGAAAGGAGCTTTTAAAAACTATACAAATGAGGTAACACTATCATTGTTGAATTGTTACAAAGAATATAACAGAATATGTAAAAAGGAAATCAGGGACGCAAAAATCCAAAATGAACGACAGATTGCAAAAGATAGTAGGACAAACCCCAAAAAATTCTTCAAATATATTAACAGTAAAAAGGTTAGGTCTGAGCATGTAGGCCTTTTACAAAATAATCAGGAGTGGGGGACTGGGGACAAAGAGAAGGCAAATTTATTAAATACTTTCTTTAGCTCTGTATATACAAAGGAGCATGGGGGAGCACATGACCATAATGAGGACGTATTGACACAGCCCCAAATGATCCACATTGGCTCAAAAGTGATATGGTCCAGAAATATTTAGACAGAATAAGGGTGGATAAAGTGCCTGGACCAGATGGCATCCACCCACGCATCCTAAAAGAACGAAGCGCTGTAATTTCTAAACCTTTGTTTCTAATTTTTAGGGAAACGTTAAGGACTGGAATAGTTCCACTGGATTGGCGTAGGGCCAATGTGGTGCCTATATTAAAAAAGGGATCAAAGACTTTGCCAAGTAACTATAGACCTGTCAGTTTAACTTCTATAGTCGGGAATATATTGGAGAGTTTAATAAAAGAGCACATAGATGAGTTCTTGCTGGAAAAAAATATTTTAAGCAACAGACAGCATGGATTCATGAGAGACAGAAGTTGTCAAACAAACCTGATTTCTTTTTTTATGAGGAGGTAAGTAAAACCTTGGACAGAGGGGTGGCTGTGGACTTGGTATACTTGGATTTTGCAAAAGCGTTTGACACAGTTCCCCACACATGGCTAATGTGTATGGTAAAGTCTACTGGCTTGGAAAGATCAATTTGTAATTGGATAGAAAATTGGCTAAAAGATAGAATTCAGAGAGTAGTAGTTAATGATTCTTACTCTGAATGGTCTAAAGTTATCAGTGGTGTACCCCAAGGTTCAGTGTTGGGACACTTATTTTTTAATATCTTTATAAATGATATAGGGTCTGGGATTAAAAGTAGCAATTCAGTCTTTGCAGATGACACCAAGCTTTGCAGTGGAATAACTTCTTTACAGGATGTCTCCAATTTACAAGCTGACCTTAATGCACCGTTTCATTGGGCAACTATGTGGCAAATTAGGTTTAATGTTGATAAATGTAAAGTTATGCACTTGGGGGCTAAGAATATGCATGCATCATACATACTAGGTGGAGTCGAACTGGGGTAATCCATAGCAGAGAAAGATCTGGGTGTTCTGATAGATCATAAGCTTAATAATAGCCAAGCTGCTGTTTCCAAAGCAAGCAAAGTCCTTTCTTGTATTAACAGAGGCATGGACTCCAGAGAGAGAGATATCATTTTGCCCCTGTACAAATCATTAGTAAGACCTCATCTGGAATATGCAGTTCAGTTTTGGGCACCAGTTCTTAAAAGGATATGGGGGAACTGGAGAAAGTGCAGAGAAGGGCAACCAAACTGATAAGAGGCATAGAGGACCTCAGCTATGAGAAAAGATGAGAGGAACTGAATTTATTCTCTCTTGAGAAGAGGAGATTAAGGGGGGATATGATCAACATGTATAAATACATAAGGGGTCCATATAGTGAACTTGGTGTTGAGTTGTTCACTTTAAGGTCAACACAGAGGACAAGGAGGCACTCTTTGCGTCTAGAGGAACACAGATTTCGTCTCCAAATATGGAAAGGTTTCTTCACCGTAAGAGCTGTGAAAATGTGGAATAGACTCCCTGCAGAGGTGGTTCTGGCTAGCTCACTAGATTGCTTTAAAAAAAAGTCTGGATTCTTTCCTAGGTGTACATAATATAAATGGGTATTACATCAGGAATCAGGAAGGAATTTTTTTCCCCTGCTGTAGCAAATTGGATCATGCTTTGCTGGGGTTTATTTTCGCCTTCCTCTGGATCAACAACAGGTATAGGATTTTGTATATGGGATTGTATGGTTGGGTTTTCATACTGTTTTTTGTTTTCTTTGGTTGAACCAGATGGACTTGTGTCTTTTTTCAACCTGACTAACTATGTAACAAGGATTTTAACACACTTTGTTTCAGATTCCTACCTTTTGTTATTCTGAAGAAATCACTGTTTATTCATCTGTGCCTCTGTTCTGAGTGAGTATATTGGGAGTGGCTTCATAATTATCAATCAGCTGCTGCAGCTGTAGGGCTCTAATGGGGAAAGTTGCAGGATCTTCATCCCTTTAGACATTATTTCGTATTGGGAGTTTCTTAGCAAAAATGACATTTGTGTTGCAGGGGATGCCAAAAATCATGTAAATGCACTTTTATTATCTGTTCACAGGTATTTTGTATTTTTGTTTTTTTGTGTGTGTGTGTTTTCATTGCACTCCTTGCACACAATTCAACATGCATTTTTGCTGCAGAATTAGCCTTTTTTCTTTTCACGTTTGTTTGTACTTTTAGGTCACATTTAGGTCACATTCTGTTGTCTGTTGTGCACTGCTTTTTCATCATGACATATGATTTTTTTCAGCCACTTCACCATATTCACTTCACCCCAGTTCTCTGGGGCATGGCAATCGTGGTTACACCTGCAATCTTCCTAATATATTCTTTCTTTATTGGCCATTTATCACTAGACTTTATAGTTGTTGCACAATGGCACTTTTCCTTTTTCTCATTTACTATTTTTATTGCCACTTGGCCTTTTTCCCCTTCCTTTTTTTTTTTTTTTTTTCCTTCTACTTCCTTTTTTTTATATGGTGGAGGCCTATTTGGCTGTGCCTTAGTTTCAGGATCCTATTTTGACAGCCCTATTGGTTTGTGGTTATTTCTGGGGGCACCGGGAGCCTGCTTTTAGCTTGATTTTCCTCCCCTCCCCAACTCCCGGGGAGAAGATTTGTGGACCACTCAGGAAGACATTATGAGTCATCTGGACAGTTGATCATATGTATTAGGCTATCCATGGGTTATTTATGAAGATTTAGACTACCATATTAATTGTAAGCTTGGGTATGTAGGGGGATTTCTGTATCAGGTGTTTTTTTTTGTTTTTTCATTTCATTTTCCTAATTGTTGGCTTTTGTTCTTAGATTTATTTCTGTGCTTCTCCTGAGGAAGCAAGCCGTGTACCTTGCAAAACGCTTTGAGATATACAGTGCCTTGCGAAAGTATTCGGCCCCCTTGAATTTTGCGACCTTTTGCCACATTTCAGGCTTCAAACATAAAGATATAATTTTTTATGAAGAATCAACAACAAGTGGGACACAATCATGAAGTGGATCGAAATTTCTTGGATATTTCAAACTCTGTTAACAAATAAAATACAGAAAAATTGGGCGTGCAAAATTATTCAGCCCCTTTACTTTCAGTGAAGCAAACTCTCTCCAGAAGTTCAGTGAGGATCTCTGAATGATCCAATGTTGACCTAAATGACTAATGATGATACATAGAATCCACCTGTGTGTAATCAAGTTTCCGTATAAATGCACCTGCACTGTGATAGTCTCAGAGGTCCGTTTAAAGCGCAGAGAGCATCATCAAGAACAAGGAACACACCAGGCAGGTCCGAGATACTGTTGTGGAGAAGTTTAAAGCCGGATTTCCCAAGCTTTAAACATCCCAAGGAGCACTGTGCAAGCGATAATATTGAAATGGAAGGAGTATCAGACCACTGCAAATCTACGAAGACCTGGCCGTCCCTGTAAACTTTCAGCTCATACAAGGAGAAGACTGATCAGAGATGCAGCCAAGAGGCCCATGATCACTCTGGATGAACTGCAGAGATCTACAGCTGAGGTGGGAGACTCTGTCCATAGGACAACAATCAGTCGTATACTGCACAAATCTGGCCTTTATGGAAGAGTGGCAAGAAGAAAGCCATTTCTTAAAGATATCCATAAAAAGTGTTGTTTAAAGTTTGCCACAAGCCACCTGGGAGACACACCAAACATGTGGAAGAAGGTGCTCTGGTAAGATGAAATCAAAATCGAACTTTTTGGCAACAATACAAAACTTTATATTTGGCGTAAAAGCAACACAGCTCATCACCCTGAACACACCATCCCCACTGTCAAACATGGTGATGGCAGCATCATGGTTTGGCTCTGCTTTTCTTCAGCAGGGATAGGGAAGATGGTTAAAATTGATGAGAAGATGGATGGAGCCAAATGCAGGACGATTCTGGAGAAAACCTGATGGAGTCTGCAAAAGACCTGAGACTGGGACGGAGATTTGTCTTCCAACAAGACAATGATCCAAAACATAAAGCGAAATCTACAATGGAATGGTTCACAAATAAACATATCCAGGTGTTAGAATGGCCAAGTCAAAATCCAGACCTGAATACAATCGAGAATCTGTGGAAAGAACTGAAAACTGCTGTTCACAAACGCTCTCCATCCAACCTCACTGAGCTCGAGCTGTTTTGCAAGGAGGAATGGGCAAACATTTCAGTCTCCCGATGTGCAAAACTGATAGAGACATACCCCAAGCGACTTACAGCTGTAATCGCAGCAAAAGGTGGCACTACAAAGTATTAACTTAAGGGGGCTGAATAATTTTGCATGCCCAATTTTTCAGTTTTTTATTTGTTAAAAAAGTTTGAAATATCCAATAAATTTCGTTCCACTTCATGATTGTGTCCCACTTGTTGTTGATTCTTCACAAAAAATTACAGTTTTATATCTTTATGTTTGAAGCCTGAAATGTGGCAAAAGGTCGAAAAGTTCAAGGGGGCCGAATACTTTTGCAAGGCACTGTATATACAGTACAGACTGTCCAAAATTAATGAAGATATATATACAATGATATGTATCTTATTTATGTATTTTTCTATTGATGAACTTACCTGGCAATCATTTATCACGATTTGATTTTAAATGTATGTGATTTCATTCAATAAATGTATGTATTTTTAATTCATGGATTATGTCTCTTTAAAAGTCCAGTGGGCCACTGTTTTTGTTTTTGTTTGATACCAAAAAGCTGACTTGTATCTTAATGCAGACTTCTGGGAAAATCAGTGAGCCAATCACACAAGCAGGAAATTGTGTACTGACCACACCCCAGAAACACCTTCTGTGTACAGAACACATCCAGGTAGCCATATTGCATTGCATTTGACAGAAAATTACAACAGCTGCAGATTGAAAAGGAAAGGTCATTTTTAATAACATTTAATTACAATATGATTTTTGTTGCAATTGTATATGCTATATATTTTTTTTTGCAATTTTGTTTTCCCCTGAAAGTGGATTTACCCTCTAACTAAAATTCTTTCGATGAGATTCATGCCGATATACTTTTGCTTTTTGATTTTCCCTCGAAATGAACAGAGAATACAGAATGCTCTACCAAATTCTACAGTGGCAGCCTCCTCTGGTGTTTATATTCCTTGGCCTGAAACCTTCTCCGATGCTGGCCCGTTGCGCAATGACTTCCTATAGATTTCAGTGGGACCATACTCATAGAGTCTAGTGATAAATAGTGATAGACCTTTGCTCTCAGGCACGGTTAGTGCAGATTTGGGATTAAGAAGGAGCTCAAAGGTGTATGGTTAAATAAAACCCTTGCCTGATCACTTTATAAACAGCACATATGCATAGCTCCCAACTGTCCCTGATTTTGAGGGACTGTCCCTCATTCTGAACAAAGTCCCTCTGTCCCTTTTCCCTCCTCATTTGTCCCTCATTTTGGTCTGATCTATATAGTTGTATATAAAATTCTTTACTTATCTATCAAAAAGTGTCTCCCAGTGCTAAATCTTTCATCCAATTTCTACATTACTGCATTCGTAAATTCCAAAAACCAATATAAAGGAATAATAGTGGTACAAAAGTACTTGTAGATTTAACCATTCATTTTTTTTGTACAATACTCCTTTAAGAGGGCGTGGCAGGGGGGGGGGGGTGCCAGGAACATAATAGCCATAGTTCTACAGTGTCCCAGAGGCGCACCGGGGTGCGCAGATGCGGACTCGCTTGTGGCCGTTCAGCCGCGAACAAACGTTCGCCAGTGAGCATGCGTATGCGCGAAGGCGCGCACACACAACCATGCACAGATGTGCGCACACGCACGCTATAACTATTATGTTTGCCACCTAGTGGCCTATATAAGGGTAGCAGGCGCACTTGTTCTTTGCTGTTTTGTCTGCAGCTGCTCCTGTATTCCTGTACCTGAACCTGTTGTATCCTGACTGTTGACCTGGCCTGTCTCCTACCTCGCTTGATGGCTGCCTGCCCTGACCTCGGCTCGATCTTTTGACTATGCTTCTGCCTTATCCCTATCTGTTCATCTGCTACCGGATCTGGATTTGCTCACCTCACCTATATATTTATCAGTTATTGCAGCATATATATCAGATAGTTCAGTATATATATTTATCAGTTATTGCAGGATATATATCAGATCAGATAGTGCAGTAAATATATTTATTAGTTATTGCAGCATATATATCAGATAGTTCAGTATATATATATATATATATATCAGTTATTGCAGGATATATATCAAACAGTTCAGTGTCGTTTTTTTTTGCAGCATCAGGTTCTATTCTCCCCCTTCTTTGTCGCAGGTGCTTATCCTTCTGCGTCAGCAGCGATTTTTAATTTTTTTATTTTTTCCGCACCAGTACTAATAATAGGGTTAGGGGATAATTGCTGTACCCCCTCGTGAATCTCAGGCGCTATTCCTTCTGCTCCAGACTTGGGTGTTTTTTTTTTTTTGGCACACCAGCACTAATAATATTAAGGGCACAATTGCTGTACCCCCTTGTGCATCTCAGGTGCTATACCTTCTGCTCCAGACGTGGGTGTTTTTTTTGTTGGCGCACCAGCTCTAATAATATTAAGGGCATAATTGCTGCCCCCCTGTGCATCTCAGGCGCCATTCCTTATTCTCCAGAAGTGGGTATTTTTGTTGTTTGTGCACCAGCACTAATAGTATTAAGGTCACAATTGCTGTACCCCCTTGTGCATCTCAGGCGCTATTCCTTCTTCTCCAGCTGTGGGTGTTTTTGTTGTTGGCGCACCAGCACTAATAGTATTAAGGTCACAATTGCTGTAGCCAGTGGTGTATTTTGGTTTTGTGCTGCCCTAGGCAAGACTAAAATTGGGCGCCCCCCTTTTGACTCCTATGTAAATGTGCCCCACTCCTTCCTTTTTAACGGATGTGACTCCCTCCAAAATTGAAGGACTTCAAGTCCCAGCATGAACCCCTGAGATCTCATGAGGGGGGGGGGGGGTAAGAGGGGGTGGGAGAGAGAGAGGGGGGTGGGTGAGGGAGGGAGAGAGAGAGAGGGGGTTGGGTGAGGGGGGAGTTGAGAGAGAGAGAGAGAGAGAGGGGGGGGGTGGAAGAGAGAGGGGGGTTGAGAGAGAGAGCGAGGGGGTGGGTGAGGGGGGGAAAGAGAGAGGGGGGGGAGAGAGAGAGGGGGTGGGTGAGGGGGGAGGGAGAGAGAGAGGGGGGTGGGAGAGAGTTGCGGGAGAGAGAGAAAGGGTATGAGAGAGAGGGGGTGGGTGAGGGAGGGAGAGAGAGAGAGGGGGTGGGTGAGGGGGAGAGAGAGAGAGAGGGGGGTGAGGGGGGGGAGGGAGAGAGAGAAAGGGGATGAGAGAGAGGGGGGTGAGAGTGGGGGGGTGAGAGAGGAGGGGTTGAGAGAGACGAGGGTGAGAGAGAAAGAGAGAGGGGGTGTGTGAGAGAGAGAGTGAGGTGAGAGAGAAAGGAGGGGTGAGAGAGAGAGGGGGGAGAGAGAGAGAGAGAGGAGGGGGGCCTGAGAGAGAGAGAGAGGTGAGAGAGGCGACTCTAGCAACCAGTGGCCAAAAGAGTCTCCGGTGGAGGGAGGTGTCTTTTTTGCTGCCCCCCTGCAAAATGCCGCCCTAGGCCTGGGCCTTGTTGGCCTAGGCCAAAATACAGCACTGGCTGTAGCCCCTTGTACATCTCAGACGCTATTCCTTCTGCCTCAGCAAGGGTTTTCTTTTTTGGCTTAATTTTTTCTTTATTATAAAAAAATATATAAAACGGTTTATAGTGCACCAAGCAACAAAAGTATTGTACTCAAGCACCATATTCCCTTTCCACACTCTATACTAAAAAGTTATAAAATTCCCCCCCAAAAAATAAAACATAATGATAAAACATAGCTCGGTCCAATCAACCACACAAACAGCGCTAACAGATGAATGGATAAATATTAGGATCTATATTCTCAACAGGCAAAGGTGTAATGCAACACAAATGTCCATAAAGCAGTCCAAATTGGTTACGGGAAGGGTGTGAAGGAACTTGGATACACCACAATTCGACCAAACACCGGTGCTCCCCCCCTCCTCCTCTGGAACTCACCAGATGATTGGTAAAACAGGGCCTCCTCATATGTGAATTCCAATCACCATCAGGACCTCTTCACCTTCCACTAGCTTGGATCTCCTCTCATATCTTATTAGCCTTCATATGTCACTCCATTCATGATGGCATGTAAATGAAGAATGGGGGACATATAGTGTAATACCGCAAGGTTTATTGATTTAAACACACCAAAATGGCCCCACTCCCCTCCAGATGTCTACTTACAATATCAGATCTGAATGAAGGCATTCAAAAATTGGCATATATAGACGCATAATGACCATTTCTTAATTTAGCCAGGCGTCCATCTGTTCACAAGGCGACCGCGCACACATGCCCTGACGTTTCGTCACCAAGACTTCTTCCGAGAGCATGTGTGCGCGGCGCGGTCCGCCTGTGTTTGTATCCACTACGGCACATGCGCACTCGGCAGAAGAGCCGACCCCGGAAGTGAACGTACACCGTCCTCCTCCGATGCGCAACGTCACTTCCTGTGGATGAACCTCCACCCTAGAAGGACGTAACTTCCCGCTGCCCGACTTCCGCCTGGCGCAGAGAAAAGCCGACACTCGTAAATACCGCAGTGTCCGCAACGGATGTCCTCACAAACATGAGGACCGGAGCCGATGGATATCCAAAATATACGAATCCTCATGTTAATATCTAATTAATACAAACCGCATCCTTATATACTATTGAATGCCCTTCATTTTACATAAAAATGCATTCGGTCATTAATCTCGTTATTCAGCCAGTAGTCGATGTATTAAAAATATTAAACATAGCAAAAACAGTGGTAAAATCATGGTAAACAACAGGAATCAAAACATATATTAAGACAATGAACAAAGAGTGTTTCGACAGAAAGATATACTACTGTAATTGGCAATAATCTGGCATACACAAAAGTGCATACCCATGGTCACATTCTTAAAGTGCCAATAGTCTAAAATTATAAATAAATATATTTTGTTAAAATATCAATAAAAATTATCTATAAAAATTATAAATATTATAGCAGATAAAACCAAATTTATACATCAAGAAAAAACTGTATAAAAGCAATGATAATGGGATAGATGTACATATTTCGAATAAGAAATAAAATACAATAAAATAAAATAAAACCAAACCACCACATGTTAAGAATTGCTAATAAAACAATTGATATCCAAATCAATGTTTAAACCCTTGGGGTGTAAGGAATCAGTTAAATAGATCCAGTATGTTTCGCGTTTGGACACTTCGCGAACTCTGTTAGATCCTCGCCAAACTGGATCTACCTTTTCAACACCCCAAAATTTAAGGTGTGTGGGATCACTATTGTGATGATCACGAAAATGCAGAGATACATTGTGATCTTTAAAACCATTCTTTATATTAGTAATGTGTTCAGACACTCTAATGGCGATGGTACGCTTAGTTCTCCCAATATACAGCAGATTGCAAGGGCATTGTAAACAATACACCACATGTGTACTATTACACGTAATGAGGTCTTTAATCTGAAAGCATTGTCCATTAGAAGGCGACGTAAATGTAGTGAAATTTCTCAGGTGTGTATTCACCTGTCTACAAGTTTTGCATTTCCTACAGGCAAAGAAACCCACAGTGTTGTCCCAGAACATTTTTGGTTTCACCGGGGGATCCAACACTTTTTTAACCACTTGGTCTCCAAAGGTTGGTCCCCGCCTGTATATAAATGAAGGGTTCTCAGGAAGAGCACCACTCAAAACTTTGTCCATACGTAGAACAGGCCAATGCTTTTTAAAAATCTGCTCCACCTCCCGAAACTGCGCGTTATACTGGGTTAAGAAACTCCATTCGTGCTCACGTGTGGGCTGTCTCACTGTATCTCTAAGGCATTCATTTTGTGAAAGGTTCCCTATCTCCGCTATGGTGGTGTCTAGTCTATTGGCTTCATATCCCTTTTCCACAAACCTTTGTTTCAAGACTTGAGCCTGGGTTACAAAGTCCTCATCCGTGGTACAATTTCTTCTCACACGGAGAAACTGTCCCCTCGGAATGTTGGACAACCATTTGTGGTGATGACCACTATGGATGGGGAGATATCCGTTCCGGTCAGTGGGCTTAAAGTAGACCTTGGTTTCTCCGTGTGAGAAGAAATTGTAACGCGCAGTTTCGGGAGGTGGAGCAGATTTTTAAAAAGCATTGGCCTGTTCTACGTATGGACAAAGTTTTGAGTGGTGCTCTTCCTGAGAACCCTTCATTTATATACAGGCGGGGACCAACCTTTGGAGACCAAGTGGTTAAAAAAGTGTTGGATCCCCCGGTGAAACCAAAAATGTTCTGGGACAACACTGTGGGTTTCTTTGCCTGTAGGAAATGCAAAACTTGTAGACAGGTGAATACACACCTGAGAAATTTCACTACATTTACGTCGCCTTCTAATGGACAATGCTTTCAGATTAAAGACCTCATTACGTGTAATAGTACACATGTGGTGTATTGTTTACAATGCCCTTGCAATCTGCTGTATATTGGGAGAACTAAGCGTACCATCGCCATTAGAGTGTCTGAACACATTACTAATATAAAGAATGGTTTTAAAGATCACAATGTATCTCTGCATTTTCGTGATCATCACAATAGTGATCCCACACACCTTAAATTTTGGGGTGTTGAAAAGGTAGATCCAGTTTGGCGAGGATCTAACAGAGTTCGCGAAGTGTCCAAACGCGAAACATACTGGATCTATTTAACTGATTCCTTACACCCCAAGGGTTTAAACATTGATTTGGATATCAATTGTTTTATTAGCAATTCTTAACATGTGGTGGTTTGGTTTTATTTTATTTTATTGTATTTTATTTCTTATTCGAAATATGTACATCTATCCCATTATCATTGCTTTTATACAGTTTTTTCTTGATGTATAAATTTGGTTTTATCTGCTATAATATTTATAATTTTTATAGATAATTTTTATTGATATTTTAACAAAATATATTTATTTATAATTTTAGACTATTGGCACTTTAAGAATGTGACCATGGGTATGCACTTTTGTGTATGCCAGATTATTGCCAATTACAGTAGTATATCTTTCTGTCGAAACACTCTTTGTTCATTGTCTTAATATATGTTTTGATTCCTGTTGTTTACCATGATTTTACCACTGTTTTTGCTATGTTTAATATTTTTAATACATCGACTACTGGCTGAATAACGAGATTAATGACCGAATGCATTTTTATGTAAAATGAAGGGCATTCAATAGTATATAAGGATGCGGTTTGTATTAATTAGATATTAACATGAGGATTCGTATATTTTGGATATCCATCGGCTCCGGTCCTCATGTTTGTGAGGACATCCGTTGCGGACACTGCGGTATTTACGAGTGTCGGCTTTTCTCTGCGCCAGGCGGAAGTCGGGCAGCGGGAAGTTACGTCCTTCTGGGGTGGAGGTTCATCCACAGGAAGTGACGTTGCGCATCGGAGGAGGACGGTGTACGTTCACTTCCGGGGTCGGCTCTTCTGCCGAGTGCGCATGTGCCGTAGTGGATACAAACACAGGCGGACCGCGCCGCGCACACATGCTCTCGGAAGAAGTCTTGGTGACGAAACGTCAGGGCATGTGTGCGCGGTCGCCTTGTGAACAGATGGACGCCTGGCTAAATTAAGAAATGGTCATTATGCGTCTATATATGCCAATTTTTGAATGCCTTCATTCAGATCTGATATTGTAAGTAGACATCTGGAGGGGAGTGGGGCCATTTTGGTGTGTTTAAATCAATAAACCTTGCGGTATTACACTATATGTCCCCCATTCTTCATTTACATGCCATCATGAATGGAGTGACATATGAAGGCTAATAAGATATGAGAGGAGATCCAAGCTAGTGGAAGGTGAAGAGGTCCTGATGGTGATTGGAATTCACATATGAGGAGGCCCTGTTTTACCAATCATCTGGTGAGTTCCAGAGGAGGAGGGGGGGAGCACCGGTGTTTGGTCGAATTGTGGTGTATCCAAGTTCCTTCACACCCTTCCCGTAACCAATTTGGACTGCTTTATGGACATTTGTGTTGCATTACACCTTTGCCTGTTGAGAATATAGATCCTAATATTTATCCATTCATCTGTTAGCGCTGTTTGTGTGGTTGATTGGACCGAGCTATTTGGTTATTTGATTACACCTTTTTATACATTATTTCTATTAAGACAGCTGCTGAGACCTTTGGGGTCACATTTATACATCTCCCAGACTATCTTGAGTTTTGAGTCTAGCGCGGGGTGAGTGTGTGTTTGCAACCAAGTTGGTATTGCAATTATTTTACACTCCTTGTTATTATAATGATAAAACAGTTTAAAGTGCACCAAGCACAAAATTATTGCACCCAAGCATCATATTTCCATCCCACATTCTGTAATAAACAGTTATAACCCCCCCCCCCCCCCCAAAATCCACATCATGTCCAAAAGGACAACAAGGAGAGGCAGATGCTCAAAGGCCACTAAAAGAGGGCAAGCAGCCTCTGTGTCCACAGTGAAAAATGGTGGCCACGGACATGGTGCATCCTCTGCAGGCGGGGCACGCTTGTCCATTTTTTCCGGTGCTGGCCGTGTTATTAAGCCACAACATGCAGAAAAGTTGGTGGAGTGGATAACTAAGCCGTCCTCATCCTCCTCGTCCTCTGTTACACAGGCTCAGTGCTGGGACAAGGCCATCCAGCGCCCAGGGCGAAGACACCAAACTGCACCACCCCCCTCCCTCCAAGCGCAAATTCTCCCCTCTCCAAATGTCCCCTCCTAGCATAAGTCCTCCTCCCCTCCTAGCAAAAATACCCATCAAATATCCCTACTAGCACAAATCCTCTCCCCCAAACCCCCCCCCCCTAAAAGAAATTTCCCTTCTTGCACAAATCCCCCCTCCTAGGACAAATCCTCTTCCCCCCATCCCCCCAGCACAACCCCCCGAATATCCCGTCTAGTACATCCCACCATATTCCCCCTCCTAGCACAAATCCTCCCCCCAATTCTCCCCTCTAGCACAAATACCCCCAATCATCCCTACTAGCATAAATTCCCCCCATCCCCATTTCTAACAGCGCCAACATTCCCCATCCTAGCACAAATCCCCCCCCCCATCACCTCTTCTAGCACAACCCCCCCCAAATCTCCCTTCTAGCACAAATCCTCTCTCCCCCCTGTCCATCCAGCACAAATCCTCTTCCCCTTATTCCCACAGCACAAATCCCCCCTCCTAGACAGAACCCCCCCCCCCACAATCTCCACAGCACAAATCCCCCCTCCTGGTACAAACCCTCTTCCCTCCATCCCCACAGCAAAAATCCCCCCTCCTGGCACAAATTCTCCCCCCACCCCCACAGCACAAATCCCTCCTCCTGGCAAAAATCTTCTCCCCCCCCCTCCCCCCAGCACAAATCACCCCTCCTAGCACTCCCCCTCCCGAATTCCCCTGCTAGAAAAAATCTTATCCTGTCACCTCTCAAACTTCCCATCCCAGCACAAATACCCCCCCCCCCCATATTGATCCAACCTAGAAGTAATAATTTTCTCCCCACCCCTCCTAGTACAAATACTCTCATTCCCCCCTCTCACCCCCCCCCGCCCCGTGTCCCCAGTGCAGTTCTCACTTCCCTCGGCTTGGCTGCAGCTTTCCTGAAGCAGGCAGATCTCAGATACAGCGGCACATCGATCTGTGATTCTCCTCTTCTGAGGCTCCTTCCTTCCTTCTCATCTTCATATGTCAGAGCGGAGGAGGAGCCTAGGAGAAGCAGATTCCTAAAGCCTTGCACGGACAGCTAGTGGGAGAGATGCCGCTTCTGAAGAGGAAGAAGATTGCGGCTCAGGAATGCCACTGGATGTCAGATCGGGACTATACAGTGTTTGTTACTCCCTCTCCTTAAAGCAAACAATGTGTGTAGGGGGCACGTAATCAGACTCTGTATAGTCCCAATCAGACAACCAGTGGCATCCCTGAGCTGCGATCTTCTTCCCCTTCAGCAGCGGCATCTCTCCCTCCAGCTGTCCGTGCCAAAGGTTTATGAATCAGCATCTCCTAGGCTCCTCCTCCGCTCTGACATATCAAGATGAGGAGGAGCCGAAAGAGGAGAAATCCCGATCTGACAGTCCCGATCTGATGAGCGCTACAGTAACAGGAGTGTGAAGCTGGGGAGGAAAGAGAGAAAGAGAGAGAGAGAGCACAACCTGCTCTCTCCTGTCATCTAATAGTTGCAGAACACTCCTGGCAGCGCCCCCTCCACCTCCCAAGCTACAGACGCCCAGGGCAGCCATCCCTCCCGCCCACCCCTTGTACCAGCCCTGCACAGGCTCATACTAAATATGGTGCAAGTATCTGTGGCACTCATTGCTATAACATCATCCCTCTCAGTGCAGGTTTTTGAGAAGACATGAGGTATAGTAGGGGTAGAGATCCGAGATGAGGAGCAAGGTGAAGTAAGCTTTTTTATGATGTTGGTCTTTCAGGTGCTGTTGCCAATGGACTGTATGGCAGGTTATCATATGTCTTGTCAAGCATGTGGTGCCCAAGTGCTGCTTCAGACAGAGATTGCAAACAGCAACGCTGCGGTCTACTGCACATGTGTTGAAGAAAAGCCCACACCAATGGACTTTTGGGAGTCAGCGGGGAGTTAGCAGCGCCCTGCACCTGTGGAGCTCTGTGGTGTGATGCAATAGGGTGGCTGCACTTAGAGCACATCCTGCACATCCTGCCTCGTTGGAGTTGTGTCACCTCCTCCTCTCTTTCCTCCTCTATTCTCCCAGGCACCCGAGTACAGTCAGTGACTTCATTATCCTCTCCCTCCTTGTCACTAGAGCAAACTTGGCAGTATGCTGCAGCTGTGGCAACATGACTGCTAGTTTCTCATCTGTCATTGTCACCCCCTCTCTCTAGGCTCCTGTTATTCCCTTCTTCTAACCTGGGAACCAACATCTGGGCATTCAAATTGCTGCACATCTTCCAGCATCATGTAACCGACACTATGATCAAAAAATTCAGATGACTCCCTGTGCATGATGGTGAGGCTATGGAAGGAGTAGCTGTAGACAAGGAGAGTGTGGAACAGGCCAGAAAAGTCTGTGGCCATTTCTGGTGCTCATACAATGCCAGTGCTCGGCACATTCAACGGGACTTCAGCCTGCCCACCAACTGCCAAGCTCCCCTGAGCCTGTCCTTGTGCCATACTCACACATGTACTCATTGATGGCCCTCTGCAGCATTGCCAGTGTTGAGTTCCATCTGGTGGGCATGTCACAAATGAGGCAGTAGGTGGGCAGGTTGAATTCCCATTGAATGTCAGATAGCCAAGCACTGGCATTGTATGACTGCTGAAAATGGCCACAAACTTTTCTTGTCTGCTTCAGAAGATCTTGTAAGCCGGGTACCTGTTCATGAAATGCTGCACTACCAGATTCAGGACATGTGCTAAGCATGGAACATGTGTCAAGTGTCCATGTCAGAGGGCGGTGAGAAGGCTGGTGCCATTGTCGCATACAACCATTCAAGCTGCCGTGGCGTTAACCACCTCTTAGCCTGCCCCTGCAGAGCTGACAGAATTTCTGCCCCGGTGTGGTTCCTGTCTGGTTCAGAGGGCAATTCAGCAGAAGAGGACATAGAGAAGGAAGAAGAGGAGGGGGTGGAGTAGACAGATGAGGCAGAATTAGCAAACAGGAGCGCCCGCGGATGCCTCCTACCAGATTGGCGCTGTATGACAAGTACATGAGATTTGAATTTTGTATCGCATTTTTAACAGCAGGGCCCATTCCTGTGCCCAGCAAGAGTAACCATGAGGGGTTGCGGTGTTCAGGCACCACCAACACCCAAGGCCCAATTTTTCTGCACCTGTATGACAAGTACATGCGATTTAAATTCTGTATCGATTTTTTAACAGCAGGGCCCCTTTCTGCGCCCAGCAAGAGTAACTGCGAGGGGTTGTGGTGTTCAGGCACCACCAACACCCAAGGCCCAATTTTTCTGCACCTGTATGACAAGTACATGCGATTTTAATTTTGTATCGCATTTTTTAACGGCAGGGCCCCTTCCTGCGCCCAGCAAGAGTAACCGCCAGGGGTTGGGGTGTTCAGGCACCACCAACAACCAAGTCCCAATTTTTCTGCACCTGTATGACAAGTACATGCAATTTAAATTTTGTATGGAATTTTTAACAGCAGGGCCCCTTCCTGCGCCCAGCAAGAGTCATTGCGAGGGGTTGCGGTGTTCAGGCACCACCAATGCCCAAGGCCAATTTTCTGCACCTGTATGACAAGTACATGCCATTTGAATTTTGTATGGAATTTTTACCAGCCGGGCTCGTTCCTGCGCCTTATATGAATATGCCAGTTTGACTTGCTGGTATTGATCCAGATGCAACACTGTTGAGCTTGCACTGTTTGGATATAGCTAAGCAAACAGGTTTCCTTCATCTGGATATTAATATAATAATCAGTGGCGGCTGGTGCTCAAAATTTTGGGGGGGGGCGCAAACAGAAAAATGTAATAGGCATTGCTTTGCAGCAAAAAACACTGTGAAAAATTGTGTGACTTTGAGGTCACAAAAGTGTGAAAGGGGCCTTCAGTAATTAAGGTATAGTGTGCCCCCTTTCAATGCAGAGAGACCAGCGTGCCCCCTTTCAATGCAGAGAGACCAGCGTGCCCCCTTTCAATGCACAGTGACCAGCGTGCCCCCTTTCTATGCACAGTGACCAGCGTGCCCCCTTTCAATGCACATTGACCAGCGTGCCCCCTTTCAATGCACAGTGACCAGCGTGCCACCTTTCAATGCACAGTGACCAGCGTGCCCCTTTCAATGCACAGTGACAAGCGCCCCTTTCAATGCACAGTGACCAGTGTGCCCCCTTTCAATGCACAGTGACCAGCGTGCCCCTTTCAATGCAGAGAGACCAGCGTGCCCCCTTTCAATGCACAGTGATCAGCGTGCCCCCTTTCAATGCACAGTGACCAGCGTGCCCCTTTCAATGCACAGTGACCAGCGTGCCCCCTGTCAATGCACAGTGACCAGCGTGCCCCCTTCAAAACAGTGACCAGCGTGCCCCTTCAATGCAGAGACCAGCGTACATGCCCCCTTCAATGCAGTGACCAGCGTACATGCCCCCTTCAATGCAGAGACCAGCGTAAATGCCCCCTTTCAATGCAGAGACCAGCGTACATGCCCCCTTCAATGCAGTGACCAGCGTACATGCCCCCTTTCAATGCAGAGACCAGCGTACATGCCCCCTTCAATGCAGTGACCAGCATACATGCCCCCTTCAATGCAGTGACCAGCGTACATGCCCCCTTCAATGCAGAGACCAGCGTAAATTCCCCCTTTCAATGCAGAGACCAGCGTACATGCCCCCTTCAATGCAGTGACCAGCGTACATGCCCCCTTTCAATGCAGAGACCAGCGTACATGCCCCCTTCAATGCAGTGACCAGCATACATGCCCCCTTCAATGCAGAGACCAGCGTACATGCCCCCTTCAATGCAGTGACCAGCATGCATGCCCTCTTCAATGCAGAGACCAGCGTACATGCCCCCTTCAATGAAGTGACCTGCGTGCGTGCCCCCTTCAATGCATTGAACAGTGTACATACCCCCTTTCAATGCAGAGGTCAGCGTGCCTGCCCCTTAAATGCAGTGAACAGCATGCCGTGCCCCCTTCAATGCAGAGATCAGCATGCGTGCATGTCCCCTTCAAAGCAGTGTGTGGGCTGGGCCCCCCCTGAGGCATCACTTCACTTACCTCACTCAAACTGGTGCCGTCACTGCGTGCTGCTGCTGCTGACGGGAGTTGGCCCGGGACTACTGTGAGACGCAGACGAGAACACGAGACGAGTCCCTTTTCTGTCTTCTTCCTCACGCGCCGGCTCTCCTCTCTGGTCTGACAGCGCCGGCGGGCGGAAAGGTGATGACGTGACGCCGGGACGGTGAGTGACTGACGCATGCACCGCCCCCAATGCGTCACGTCACCCGGGATGTCCTCCTGTGTGATTGGTCCAGGCTGGAGTCTGAACCAATCACAACCAGGACATCACTAAAGTGGGGAGTGTCAGGGCGCATTTCTCTGCGCCCCGATGACCACCAGAAGGCCGTCAATCGGCGCCTCTGCCTGCCGCACGTGGGGTGCAAAACCCCACCCCCCCCCCATAGCCACCAGTAGGTCCGGCGCCCCTAGTGGGCTGAAAATGGTAATTTTTATTTACTTATTTATTTATTTTTCTTTGGCCACAGATTGGGGGGTAGGCGCCCCTGCGCCCCCTATAGACCGGCCGCCACTGATAATAATGTTTTTTTGTTTTACATTTTGTTTTACACTCACACAACTGTCCATATATTATAGGCCGCGGGAGGAGACAATTTGGACCATCAGGTGGGCTGGATGCTTTTCCCCCTTCTTATTTTCCATACAATAGCTTTTATTCAGAATGTGGGTATTGAGCCATGCTGATTTTATAAAACTTTGAATGTATTTTTCTATAAAGGTAAAATATTTGACATCACCCTCTTTTCTCTGCCTACAACATATAAACATACAGTATACAGCTTTGATCTTTTTAGTGAATGACTGCGCATCCTTGTATGTAGACCACATATCATACATAGTCCCCTTTATAATCAGGTGGGTAGAAGTACTTACCTCTTATCCTCTGATTGAACTGACTTTAAATGTTGGCTAAGATATACCCAACTTACTTTATTATGAGTTTTCACGTCCATTTTAGGTAAACAGCTTTTTTACCCCCTTCAGTTACGTCTTGAGATGAATGTGCCTCTGCACTCACCCTCTTGGGGGATCCATAGTGTAGTATGAATCTATATGGGATTTCAAGCACAAGTATAGTGTTTAGTTTTAATCTGTTGAGTAAAATGTGCTGTTCTAAGATTATGGAAAAGCTTGTACTGTATTACCTATGAATACCTTTTTTTTTTTTTTTTTTTGCCTGTTTGCAGATTTATTGTTCTCCCCTATCCTCCTGAGGATTATATCCTGTGAAATGTGTCGAGGAGATAATATCCCTTGGACATTTTCAACAAGATAAATCCTGTTTTTTTTCTCCGACAAGGATTGTTCAAATCTAAAAATATACTGTATGTGCATTTAAAATGTTTGTAAAATGGTATGCCCAGGTATTCCCTGAATAGGAGGAAGTTAAAAAAACTTTTAGATGTCGTTGAAAATATTTTAAAGTTATTAATAAATTTGAAGTTATTTTTTGACAATATGTGTGTAGTCTTTGGGCACCTTAAACATACATTTTCAAGTAGTACGTTGTTTTTTTCTTCAATTATTTCTCTAGTCTAAGATAGGAGGACAGATTTACCATACTGAATTGCCTTGATTTTATGATTCCCAAGATGCTCTAAAATATAAATAAAAGTATCTTATTACTGGGTGCAATTATTTTACAACCAGTTTCTTAACCTTAAGGCCCACCCCAGCTAAGCACAGGCCTGCACATGCCAGTTTGAAAGCTGAGGTCCCAGTTTGTTTTGTAGAACTGCAATAGACTTTTGTTTCAGCTCTGGCAAAAAAACATGCTTATGCTCATAATTTCCTAAATATAAGCTAGAAATGATTGTAGTGTATTTTTGTTAATGAACATGCATTTCTTTTAAGAAAACCCGAAATTATTTTTTAAATATAAATATTTTTCTTATTACCTACATGTTGACCCTAATTAGTCCTAATAAATGTATTTTAATTCCCTTCTATCTTTGTGTTTTTTATTGAATTCATGTGTTCATTTTTTTTTGTGGTGTAACTGTTAAACATGTAAAGTTTAAAAAAAAAATTAAGGTGTTAAACGTTAAAATAATTTCATTGCTCTTAGTACCAGGCACATCATTCTGATGATGACATGACAACTAGGGCAAATAAAAAAAGTGGAATTAGCACTTTATATCTATTCACCACTCCATCTGGCATACTATAATATAGGTACTTCATTTAGGCGGTGTTCCAGCCTTTTCTGTGTTTATTAAAAATCAGCAGCTACAAAAAGTGTAGCTGCTGACTTTTATTAAACACACACTCACCTGTCTCATGATCCAGTGATGCAGCCTCTCAAAGCCTCAATCCTCTCCCTCTGGTCTCGGCAGTGCTGGCATCACTAGTGTGGGCACCCGGCTGTGACAGCTTGCGGCTTCTCAGCCGGGTGCGCACTGCACATAGACGAATCGTGCTGCACATCTTGATTGGCCGGCAATCTTCTGAAACCTCTGATGTGTCCCAGAAGATTGCAGGGATGGAGGGGGAGATGAAAACTTCCGCTCAGGGCGCCACGACGCTCGAGCGGAAGTGGGTACCTTTCAAAACTAGGTACCCGCTCCCCACCATAAAAAAGAACATGCCAAATGTGGCATGTCAGGCGGTTAGGACTACTTAAAGCAGAAGTTCCACTTTTGGGTGGAATTCCGCTTTAAATCAGAACATCACCCTAAAGTGGAAGTCACACTTTACACCCCCCCCCCCCCCATCTAATTTTGGCACTTTTTATTTTGGGGGGGGCTACAGGACCAATCACAAAGCAGAGCGCGGCCTGCGCCCATGGACTGGGCAGCTGACTATTAAGCGGCAAGGAGTCACAGCCTGCTTCCCACAGTAAACACGCTGGTGCCGGGGACCCAAAGACCAGTTTAGAAGCAGTTCAGGTGATTACGATATTAAAGTGGAGTTCCACCCTAAATTTATACTTACCTCCATCTTCTCGCTCCGGGTCACCTGAAAAACAAATGGATAATCGCATTTTTTTTTTACTAACCTCGTATAGAAGAAAATATACTTACCTTACTTCCTTCTTCCTCACCTCGGCGGCCACGGCCCGTCGTCACTTCCTGGCTTTGCAATGATTCCTGGGAGCTGAACGTCATCGCTCCCAGGAATCATTGCGCCTGCATCGGCCCCGACGTCAGTTCCGGGGCGCGAGTCATTCCCTTCTAAACAGCTTCTGGGCATGCCCAGAAGCTGTGGAGGGATGACGCGCACGCACCGGAAGTGACGGCGGAGCTGGTGCAGTGCATCGTGGGACCGAAGAAGACGGAAGAGGACGCAGAAGAGGATCGCGCTGGCTTCAAGCTGCCCACACCTGAGATGGCAGCGCTCTACAATACGTTTTCAAGGTAAGTATTTCTCCTAAAAGGTAAGTGCAACCCGGGACAGATCAGAGGCTAGCCATTGTGGAATGTACTAGCCCTGACTGTCCCGGGGGTATTTTTATTAAAAAAAGTATTCCCCGGGTGGAACTCCGCTTTAAAGGTCAGCAGCTACAGTATTGCTGCTGACTTTAAATGTTTTTATGAAAAGGCTGAAGCGCTTTAAAGCATCTGCAATGCGTTTCAGACAACAATCCCTTTTCTTATGCAGTTGCATATTGTTGTCTGAAATGTGTACCAGTTATAAAAAAAATACCAGTATTTTAGTGTTTTAGTATTATATTACACCAGTTGGAGTGCTGATCAATTTATTCTGCACATACAGATGAGAATTTGTCAAAGGACAGCAATTTGGGTATGCGGGGTTGGGAGTGGAGCTGAAGCATTGTGGGTGAGCTGTTTACTGTTTGTACATTATATTTATAATAACTCCTCTTTTAATATCATCACTTGTTAGGCCCCTTTTACATGGGCGGTTGGATTTCAGCTTTTAGCTTCGGATAGAGGAACTTATTTACCGCAGCTAAATGCATCCTATGGCCCCATTCACACATTGCATTTAGCATTGTTTTAACAACATACAGTTTTGTGCCTTTAGAAAAAATAAAATTGACAATGTCCAGGAGCGATGTACTGCAGATATCTGTACATAAAACGCAGTTAATCGCAGTACAAAGAAAAAATAAGCAATAAATCGCTATAGAAAAGGCAAGAATTTACTACCGCAGCTAAACGCAGACGCGTGTAAACACAAGTAATCGCAGATAAGCGCAATGTACAAACGTGACGGATCTCTGTGCCAGAATTGTTGGAATTTCAAAATAACAAAACACGCTTTTACCAGTGGCAGAACAGCTGCCCGTGTGAAAACTATTAACTTATTTTCTATTATATAGAGTTGAAATGCATACATTGCTTTGAAGCCTAGGTGTATAAGAATAATGTGATCTTTACTGACTCCTACTACTCTGTAGTGTATGATATTACATTTATAAACACATTCATGATAAAACCACCTATATAGTATTAATATTAAAATATATGATAAGTTAGGTTACCATTAGCAACAACATGACAGATTGACATTTTCCTAAGTGTGTCAGAGAAACCTTCAGCTGCAGACTGGCCGTCACATGACACGCGCCACATGACTTCCACATGACTTCCTGGCTGCCTATAAAAGCTGAGCAAGTGCTCAGAGGAATTGCTGGTTTGTCTTTCAGCTTCCTGTTTAATCATTTACCTGCTGTGACCCGGATTGACTCTGGCCTACTCTGCTCTTCTCCTGGACCCGACCTTGGCTTGCTTTACGGACTTTGCTCTTGCTTACCTGTGTTTGACCCTCTGCCTGTGACCCGGATTTGCCTTCAGTCTCCTGTGCCTTGACCTTCTGCTTGTGACCCAGTCTTGCCTCCTGTCTCCAGTGCCTTGACCCTCAGCCTGTGACCTGGATTGTCTGCTTACCTGTGTTTGACCCTCAGCCTGCTCTGGACTTTCTACCTACTTCTTCTGCTGGATCCTGATCAGTCTCTGCTCCAGTTCTACAGGATCTCCACGCAAGCTGTACCCTGCCTGCTGGTAGATTGTGCCTCTTCGTGCCATCCACCCTCTGTCTCCAGAGGGGCGGAATGTGCTTAGTCGCAACAGCGAACCGCTCTAGGCATCTCGGCCTCGGTGAGTATCTCTATTCTGATAAGTGTGTTAGCTCAGTCAGGAAACAGTCCAGTTGCTTTGGTTTGTGTATTTTTATTTGGAACTTGGATAGGAGAAGGGAATGAGTGGGATACTCCAACTTTACACAACTATGCACAATTTGCTGGGACGACTTGAAAATGCTGAGTAACGCTGAGTAACACTAGTCACGGCTAGGCCGCTGCTTCACTTTGTCACAAGCAGTGACGTAGTATTGAGTAAACTTCTTGAGGTAATCTGTACTGTATTACTGAACAACTTCAGGGCCCTTCCTGGCACCCTCTTTGTTCTCAATCTTTAGGGTCAACTACACAGCACTCCCTTTACTAATAAACTTCCCGTGTGAGCTAGCTCCTTGATCCCCTGACTTCCCTGGAGTGGTCCCCTCTCTTAGGCAGAAATTCTGGTACTCACTATACTGTTTTTCCCAACAGTCTATGCCAGCAGCTCCATTTGTCAGTGCTCTGGATCCTCTGCAGCTCAGTTCCACACACTTGGTTCACTAGGCCGACTGCCTGAACCATCTTTGTCACACCTGCAGGAGGATAGACAGCCGTACACCTCCTCCTGGGACTCTGCTTCCCTGTCAAATGCTACCTCCGTATTTATTGCCAATCCCAGGATGCATTGCAGCAATGCCCACCCACTGGGACAGCCATAAACCCTGGTGTGCTACTGGTTAGGTTTCCTCCACTGTCCAACAAGCTCCCTTATTGGATACCAGTGAGGACACTCCCTTAGACCCAGTAAATCACACCTGGAAACATGTGACAGGCAAAACTAACAGATCAAGCTCCCCTGATAAGCAGCAGGAGCAAAAAGATGCTTTTACCTAGCACCTGTCTAGGAGGGTGCTATATTTTATTTATTTATATATATATATATATATATATATATATATATATATATATATATATTTACACAGTTTGTGAGGTTGAAAAAAGACATCAGTCTATCCAGTTCAACCTATGATGTGAGTGTGTGTTTGCTGTTAACCGTACATTGAATACTCCTGTATGTTGTGGTCTTTAAGGTGCCCATCTTGAAACTATCGATGCTCCCTGGCACTTGTGAGTTTCTTAAAAACATGTTTTTACTGAGATGTGTGACAGGGGAATACCACTAAGAGATTATTGCCCCATACCAGTGTCTTGAAGTTATGATAAGAAAACCCTATAAAAGGGTGATCTAGAAGCTGTCTTTTAGAGCATACAGGGTGGCTTTATATAGGTGTGTTCTCACGTAGCTACATAATACCTTTCAATTTACCACTCTCTGTCTGGAAGTTGATTTCATTTCAGGTATCCCTATTCAAGGTATCCCAGTAAAATGTAACTCACATTTGGTGGGCAAGTCCTACCTTCAAACACAGGCCTCTGTAATCAAGTACAATGCACATGCAAGTTATTTCTTCTACTACTCTGTAAAGACTGAGTTAGCTGGTCTGTGACCCAGGCGAGTGCAAGTTAGAACATGTCAGAAAGCGCTTGAGTGCGAATGGCTGTGAGACTCACCACCATGGTGCTATACCGTGGGCATTCCGGGAATTAAATTGTCACATTTTATTCTTAAAAGCAAAAGTCTCTGCTTTTGTTGGGGGAAAAAAAAAAAAAAAAAACATTTCCCTCTGGGTTATATATGCACATTGCAAGGATTTTAACAAACTTTGCTGCAGATTCCTACCTTTTGGTATTCTGAAGAAATCATTGTTTGTTTAATGGAAGTGCTTTCATAATTTATCACTCAGCTGAAGCAGCTGCAGGGCACTAATGAGGAAAGTTGCAGGGCCTGCATCCCTTTAGATGTGATTTCCCATTAGGAGTATCCAGGGCCGGCGCTACCTATAGGCAAGGTAGTCGCCGGCCTAAAGCGCACATCAGTCAGGGGTGCCCACCCCACGTGAGTGAAGCGGTGACAGTATGGCGGGCTCTTTTCCCTTGCTCGATCCACCAGAGATCTCAGGCAGTGGTGCTGTGACACAGGGGAGAGGCGAGCTGCAGGCTGTCAGTGTTTCCCTTGCTCGCCCCTCCCCCCCTTCTCCTATCGGCAGTGCGGGAGAAGAGAGAGCGGCTCACACAAGCTTTCTGTGCACTCCTATTCCCTCCCAATTGGCCACAGCGGAGGATCAATCAGAAGAGCCACATGCAGCATTTTGGACAGGGCTCCACCCCTCTTCACTCGGCTCCTCCCCTCCCCCTGCAAGCCCGTAGTGAGTCCGGTGTCTGGAGCTGTCCCCCGTCGTGTCCCCCTCTCTGGAGCCCGACACCAAGTAACGCAGGAGGCGACATGCAGAGCTATACACAAGGCTCCACCCTTCTTCACTCGGCTCCTCCCTCAGGAGCCTGTAGTGTGCCTGATGTCTGCAGCTGTCCCCTGCCTTGTCCCCTCTCTGGAGCCCAACACAAGTAAGTGTCCCCAGACAGGGAAGGTACTGAAATGTAAAGCAAGACTGTAGTGTGTGATCAGGATGGAGAGGTATCTGGGGGTGTGATCAGAGTAGGGGGGTAATTGGTGGGTGTGATAAGTGTGTGGGGGTATTTGGGGGTGTGATCAGAGTGGGTAATTGGGGGGTGTGATAAGTGTGTGTGGGGGGGGGGGGGTAATTGGTGGGTGTGATCAGAGTTGGGGGGTATCTGGGGGGTGATATCAGAGTGGGGGCGGGTATCTAGGGGGTGTGATCAGCATGGAGAATATCTAGGGGGGTGTGATCAGAGTGGAGATGGGTATCTGGTGGGGGAATGGGGAGAATCTAGGGGTTGTGATCAGAGGGGGGAGGGAATCTGAGCGTTTGATCAGGTTGGGGGGGGGGCATCTGAGGGTGTGTCCTCAGGATAGAGGGGTATCTGGGGGAGGGTATCAGGGCGTGTGATCAGGGTTGGGAGAATCTGAGGGTGAGTGATCAGGATGGAGTGGTATCTTGGGGATGTGATCAGTGTGTGTGTGGGGGGGGGGGGGGGGTATCTGGGCGTAAGATCAGGGTGGGGGGATATCTGGGGGTGTGATCAGGATGGAGGGGTTGGGGAGGATGGATTGGGGGTGAAGAAATGGGTGGAGAGGTGCCTCAAAAATCTTCACCCTGCCACCCCTAGGCTCCTACATATGCTGCATACGCATCATGCCCTGGGCTTGTGGCTGACTCCACCCCCAAAATGGTAGCAGTTGTTTAAAAAGATGGGGTATTCATGGGCAGGGCAAAGGGGGTGGAGTCAGGGGCGGAGCCAAGGGGGCGGAAAAAGGAGGTTTCGCCTAGGGTGTCAAAAACCCTTGCACCGGCCCAGGGAGTATCTCACCAAAAATGAAATTTTTTGTTCCAGGTGATGCCTGAAATCTGACTTGTATCTTAGTGCAGAGCTCTGGGAAAATTAATGAGCCAATCACAAAAGCAGGAAATTATGTTTCTGGGGTGTAGTCAGTACACATTCTGTGTATAGAACACCTCCAGGTAGCCATATTGCATTACATTTTCCGAAACTTACGATTGAAAACGAAAGATAATTTTTAATATCATTCAATTACAATATGACTTGTTTTACAATTGCATACACTATATTGTTTTTTTCTTTATTTTTTCCCCACGAAAGTGGGAGTTACCCTTTCAGGGTCATTCAAAGCTCTGTGATTAGATGTGCGCAGTGTATATTTTTGTACGCCTCTAAATGCAGCACTATAGGAATCCACAAAGCCAAACACACAGCTGCCTCTACAAACAAAGATGTGTGCTGCGTTTAGCAGCATACAAAAAAAAGTGGGACCCTCCTGCATCCAGGGTCACACATATCTGCAGATTTTATGTGCATCTGCTTGTAAATGCATGTAAATGTGAATACACATGTGTAAACGTGTGCAGTGTACATGCATTGAGCTAACAGAAGAATTGTACATGTCTAAATTCTATGGGCATCTAAACACGATTACTGTAGATGCTAATGTAGCACCACCCTGCAGGAGCTGCTGATTAGATTATTGGGTCTACGTCCTGCCTAACAACCCACAGAATTGGCTCGAACCTTCCCTAGGCACAACTGACCCAGAATAAGACTGGAATACCAAATGGCTACAGGAGAACACAGATTGGAATATAACACTTCAATAAATACTAATGACCTGTTACCTCTCTCCAGCTGCAGTCCTTCTGGATAACACAATGTGACCACACACAAGCTTGCTTTTAACCACTTTACCACTAGAGCATTTTGCTGTCTTACGTCTGGGCCACTTTTTGGATTCGGCGCTGTGCGACTTTAACTGACAATTGCGCGGTCATGCGAAGCTGTACCCAAACGATATTTACGTCCTTTTTTTCCCACAAACAGAGCTTTCTTTTGGTGGTATTTGATCACCTGTGCGATTTTTACTTTTTGCGCTATAAACAAAAAAAGAGCATTTATTTTGAAAAAATAACAATATTTTTAACATTTTTTTTATATGAAATTCCCCCCAAAAAAGATGTAAAAAACATTTTTTTTTTTAAATTTTTGGCCAATTTGTTTTCTGCTACCCATGTTTGGTAAAAAAAATCGCAATTAGCGTATTTTGATTGGTTTGCGCAAAAGTTATTGCGTTTACTAACTAAGGGAAAGATTTCTGTAATTTTTGGTGTTTTTTTTTTTTTTTAACGCATAATGGCGGCGATCTGCGATTTTTTTTTTTTTTTTTTTTTTTTTTTTTTTTTTTTTTTTTTTTTTTTTGCGGGACTGCGACATTGCAGCAGACAGATCGGACCCTTGACTGACATTTTTGACTCTTTTGGAGGTACCAGTGACATTACTGCAGTAATCAGTGCTATATATATGCACTGTTACTGTAAAAATGACACTGGCAGGGAAGGGGTTAAATTTATTGGAGAGGGAGGGGTTAATGTATGCCTAGTGCTTACTAACGTGTGGGGGGGGGGGGAGGTGACTGAGTGAGCCAGGGACAGATCGGATGTTCAGCTATGCTGAACACTCCGATCTGTCATTCCCTGTCACTTAGGAGATCCGCCCACTCTGTTTACACAGTCATACAGTCTTCTTATGCACAATGTAAAGGGGAAACCCCCGCTACACTAATTTTCCAGCAAGAACCTGCATTCCCTGCAGAAGCTAAGCATTTGCCGTGTGAATGAGTCTAAAAACAAGGCTGGTATTTAGGCTCCGTTCACACTTGTGTGGGCCATGAATTCTGGTTACGGGTGTGGAAAACGATGCGACCACCCGCAACCACCTGACATTTTTTTATATTGATTATGATACCTCGTGATGAATCTCACTGGAGGGTTTTCAGGGTTTTTTTTATTTTAGTAGGTCTACCTGGGAGAAAAATCTTGTAGGCCTGATCTATCAATGTCTCTGGATACACTTTTTTTCCACAAATTTATTTTTAAGAAGATTGCTTTGAGAGATGTAATCACAATCCCTGCAACAATTCTCTTTAAGGCAGCAGAATTGACCTTTGGGTATATTTTTAACCCAATATGGGTGATGACAACTGTCACAATGCAGGCAAAAATTACCTGCAGTAGGTTTTGTATAATTGCGGGCAAAGATTGAATTTCCCTCATGGCTGAATTCAAGGTCTAAGAAGGCTAGATGGTCCTGATTCCAAACAGAGGTAAAGGAGAGGCCTAGATGGTTAGAGTTGCAGTGTTTGACAAAGTTATCGATCAGGGTGGAACTCCTATCCCAAATTACTGTCACGTACCTGGGAGGAGTCTGAGTTGACGAGGTCAACCTCTCTTATATCTCCTGCCCAGATCCCACTGAAGGTGAGACAGAGGGTGTCAAGGGACAGGAGGGACACGAGTGCCTGTGGTTGTTGATGGATCAGGATAGGCTGCTTGTCCAGATCCCGGAAACTGGAACATGCAATGATGTATGGAACAGGTGCAGCAGATAGCCAGGCAAGCACTCAGGTAGCTCTGAGAGCCAAGGTTAGAGACAGAGTCAGAGTAGTAGGAAAGCCAGGGTCATCAACAGGCGGTGCAGCAGGGTACCAAATCGTAAGCAGAGCCAAAGTCGGGGATGGAGCCGGGTCAGGTTTAGCAGAGAGGCAGAAGCAGAATCCAAGTCCAAGTCCAGAACACGCCAGGTCAGCAACAGGGAAGCATACAGGTATCATCAGGTTACAGGGTACAGCTGAAGGAAACAGGATTGAACTCCCTTTAAATAGCCCCTCTGGCGCCAATCGCCGTTGTGCGTGTGCACTCACGGTTGCGCATTTGCATGAACGCCCATTAGCCATTCTTTTGGGAATAGCATGTGCGCGGCCATGCCCCACACATCTCACAGGGATTCCCTGACATTTCCCCCCCCCCCTTAAGGGCAGCCTCCGGATGCCTAACATAGTTTTTCAGGGTGTTGTTGAAGGTAGGCTCGTACCAATCGAGGAGCATGGACATTTGAAGCAGGTTCCCAGGAATTATCCTCAGGGCCATAGCCCTTCCACTTGATAAGAAGCTTTGTCCGACCACCCCTTCTTCTACAGTCCAGAATAGACTCCACCTCAAATTCTTCATTACCTTAGATCAAAAGGGGAGCAGGAACTTCAGATCCACGATCTGGGAAGGGGTTGGGAACTGCTGACTTCAGTAGGGAAACGTAGAACACGGGATGGATCTTCAGATTACCTGGTAAGATTAATTCGAATGCCACAGAATTGATCTTCTTCCTGATAGAAAATTGACCTAGGTATCTTGGGCCAAGCTTTTTTGAGGGACACTTCAATCTCAGGTTTGCTCTAGATAGCCAGACATTAAATTCAAGTTCCCTCTTCTTCTTCTATCAAAAAAATGTTTATTTCCAGCCTGTGCCTTCAAGATGGTTTCCCACAAAAGCTGACTGTTGGCATTAGGAAAATGTAGTCTTTCTTGTACAGCTGGTACAGCAGATTCCATAGGTAACTCAGGTAGGAAGGAGGGGTGATATCCATAATTGGCATAGAAAGGAGACTGCTTGGTGGCGGAATGGACGCAGTTATTATAAGCAAATTCTGCTAAAGGGAGGAGTAACTCCCAGTCATCTTGAAAAAAAAGAGAAGCACCTTTAAATATTGTTCAAGAGTTTGGTTTGTCCTCTCGGTCTGTCCGTTTGTTTGTGGGTGGTAGGCAGAAGACAAACAAAGTTCAATGTTTAATGCTTCACATAAAGCTTTCCAAAACTTGGAAGTGAACTGCACCCCACGATCAGAGACAATGCTGGCTGTTTTGATACTTGATACTGATACTACTTCTTTGATAAACGTGGAAGCAGTTTCGGAGGCAGAGGGAGTTCCTTTCAGAGGTATAAAGTGTGCCATCTTGGAAAGACGATCAACTACTACAAAGATAGTGGTAAACCCTTTAGATGGGGGAAGTTCCACAATAAAGTCCATAGAGATCATACTCCATGGTTTTTCAGGTACGGGGAGGGATTCCAACAGGCCCCAGGTTTTGGCCCAATCAGACTTGTTTCTGAGACACACAGAGCAGTATCTGACATAGTTTTTACAGTCCTTTAACCAATCTGGCCACCAAAAGGAATGGGAGACCAAATCAGAGGTTTTATGGATACCAAAGTGTCCAGCCAGAAGATGATCATGACACTTCTTAAGAATGGTGACCCTCAGTTGCTCCGGAATAAAAATTTGTTCCTTGTGGAAATAAAGTCCATCCCTCTGCTGGAGATGCAAGTTCAGAGGAGGTGGGGAGTTTGCAACTGTCCCCTTGATCTGTGACATCAAGTCTGTTTGTAAGAGTAGGAAATTCTTAGCTGGCAAGATAGTGTCAGATTCAGGAGGTGGAGCTGGTTCAGGAAACATGCGAGAAAGGGCATCAGGTTTGCAATTCTTAGAGCCCGGACGAAAAGTTATATGGAACACAAATCAAGAGAAGAAAAGTGCCCATCTTGCCTGTCGAGGTCTTAATTGTTTTGCAGTTCTTAAATATTCTAAGTTCTTATGGTCCATAAAAATAAGGATATGGTGTGCAGCCCCCTCCAGAAGGTAGCGCCATTCCTCCAGGGCAGCCTTTATGGCTAACAGTTCATGATCTCCTATGTCATAGTTCCTCTCAGAGGAGCTTAGTTTTCTGGAGAAAAAGGCAATAGGGTAGAGTAGGTGTGACGAGACCAATCTCGCCACTGGGCGTTGGAGAAGCCTGGTTGCTCGCCTCCTGCAATGGGACTATGGACCCTCTCATCAGCCCAGGCTAAACGTAAACCCCATGGCAATTTGACTGTGTTTGTGGCATCTGAGCGCTGTTTGGATATGTTGAACGCTCAGATCCAGGCTATCTGGGGATGGGTTGAATGTAGGGGTTCTGTTCAGTAGACTGGGAGTTATGCATTTTTGTGTTTCTTTAAACATGTGGCTAATGGAGCCTTGCCTCTCCTGGAAGCTAAAACGTATTCCTGTAAACTGTAAGGAACAGGAAGCCAACTCCTAATATGGGCATTACAGGAAGTTCTGAGGAGACGGGCGGTCTATTGACACTCAGAGTAATGTGTATTGAGGGCTCGTTAGGGAACCATTGTTCTGTGTCTGACTGTTGTGTACATTGACTGCCCCCTGGGGCTTCTGTCTCCTTGCATTGGTCAAAACTATCTGACCAACCCCTGTTGACTCATTTTCAAGCCCTCATTTGCATATGCTGGAGAGGACCTTAGTGAGAACTGCAAGTACTTTACAATTGACCAATGGGAAAGCGGTTGTTGGGGGAAGGATGTTCCAATTTCTGTATAAAAGTGTGCTCTGTTCTTCCAATAAATGTTGTTCCTGTTTTACCCTCATCTCGGAGCTTTGTCTCGTTATTGGGGGAATCTGCTACAGGGATTGCTATGGTCTTCCATACTCCCTTAGAGAATCACTGAGCTCTTGTAAGAGCTTATTCTGCTGCACTCTCTGGGGAAAGAGAGGTTCACCCACAGGAACCTGGAGCCTTGTCGTTGGTCCAGGGTGGGTAGGAGATGCCAAGACCCTAACCAAGCTGCGGCGGTTCGTGGAGTCTGAAGTGCTTACGGTGTCTGGTGGAGTGCTTGGAGCCCTCGGGAAGCACTAGGAGCGTCTGTCAACGGAGGTACCTGCTCAGGGGTGCCCTGTTCCGTAACAGTAGGGACTTGGCTCCTTGTCGTTGGGATAGTATAGCCCCGACTGCATTTTCAGAGGCATCCACTTCAAGTACATAGGCTAAAGCGGGATCTGGGTGTTTCAAAATGGGAGCGGAAGTAAACAGAGTCTTTAATAGTTCAAAGGCGGCTTGAGCCTCCGGAGTCCATTTGAATGGGGTAAACTGTTTGGTCAGCTGTGTGATGGGAGCTATGATGCCAGAAAAGTTCTTTATAAACTTCCTGTAAAAATTGGCGAAGCCCACAAAGCACTGTACTGCTTTCTTATCCTCGGAGGCAGGCCATTCCAGTATGGCAAATACCTTTTGCGGGTCCATAGCAATGCCATCCGCAGAGATAATGAGTCCCAGAAATTGGATGATCTGTTTTTTGAACTTACATTTCTCCGCCTTTGCGTAAAGATGGTGTTGGCGAAGTCTGTCCAGTGCCTTCTTTACATGGTTTCTGTGTAGGTCGAGAGAACTGGAAAATACAAGGATATCATTCAAGTATACGATGATAAACAAATCAAGATAGTCCCGAAATATATCATTAACAAGATGTTGGAATGTGGCTGGGGCATTACAAAGACCAAATGGCATGACCATATATTCGAAATGCCCAAAGCGCGTTCGAAACGCGGTTTTTCATTCGTCTCCTTCACGAATTCTAACTAGGTTGTAGGCACCCCTCAAATCAAAATTGGAGAACACCTGTGGTATGGTCCTTTTTCTCAACAAAGAATATGCCCGCTCCTGTGGGTGAAGTGGAAGGTCGGATGAATCCTTTTTTTAGGCTTTCGTTAATGTAGTTACGGAGAGTCTCTAATTCGAGCTCAGGGTAGATTCGGCCAAAAGGTATTTCAGCCCCTGGCAACAGTTCAATAGGGCAATCGTATGTACGACGGGGAGGAAGAGAATCGGTGCTCTTTTTATTGAAAACATCAAGGTATTCGTGGTAAATTGTGGGTACCAGTTTCAAAACTTTGGGATCCGGATGGATACCAAGGAGAGAGGTAACAGTAAGAGACTCTTCAGGAACACAGTGCGCCCGGCTGTAGGGAGAAGAGAAGGAAATCTCACCCGTAAGCCAATTGATGCTAGGGTTATGGGCATTCAGCCAGGGTATACCAAGAATGACAGGAAACATGGGTGATGTTATAACGTCCAGGCAAAGAAATTCTTGATGACCAGAGGAGGAAAAGCAGAAAATTGGAGCAGTCTCTTGTGTCACTGGACCAGACTTGATACCAGAGCCATCAGCCAGATGAACAACAAACCCTTGTTTCTTGGTACAGAGAGGTAGATTGTGCTGGGCTGCAAATGTCACATCTACAGGCCCTAGAGTCTATAATGGCAGGAACAGAGATAGTCTGTTCAGGAAGTTTCAGATGGCATAGCAAGGTGAAATGTGTTTGATTAGTCCTGGGTGGATGCATCAAAGAAATCCAGTTAGAGGGGGTTCTGCAAGGCCTCACAGGACAAGTCTGAATGTGGTGACCGGCATCGCCACAGAGGCAGAAGCAGAATCCAAGTCCAGAACACGCCAGGTCAGCAACAGGGAAGCATACAGGTATCATCAGGTCACAGGGTACAGCTGAAGATCAGTCAGCAAAGGAAACAGGATTGAACTCCCTTTAAATAACCCGTCTGGTACCAAGCGCCGTCATGCGTGCGCGCATGTGCACTCGCATTTGCGCGAAAGCCTATTAGCCATTTTTCTGGTAATAGCCTGCGCATGCGCGCGGCCATGCCCCAGACGTCTCACAGGGATTCCCTGACAATGATGTTGTCAATGTACCTGCCAAATAAAACCAGATGTTGTGCAATGGGATTATTATTCCATATGCGTTTTCTCAAAAACCAAGGGTAAGGTTGGCGTATGAGAGCGTACAATGAGCTTGGAGATAAAAATCACCCTTAAAATGGAAATAGTTGTGTGTAAGGCAGTACCTGGTAGCCACTAGAATGAATTTGGCTTGTTTTATTGTTTAGCATAGGATCCTGCAATAAGTGTTGAGTAGCGTGCATGCCTATGTCATGGAAAATAGAATTTTAAAGAGAATTGACATTTAAAAGACAGCCAAAGATAGCTGTCTTCCCACGAGTGAGGGGACAGTAATTCTAATGGATGTAATGAATCATGTATGTATGACTGAAGGGACTGAGATAGTGGTTGTAAAAAGGAATTTATATACAGTAAGGTTAGAAACTACTAGTAACACTATTCATGGAAATTACGATGGGTCTACCTGGAGGATGTAGTAGGTTTTTGTGCACTTTAGGTAGATGGTAGAAGTATGACGTATTATAGAAATCTTTGCGTAAAAAAGACACCCCTTTGGGATCAATCACCTGATCCCGAAGGGCACCTGAAATCAAAGTTTCTGCCTCTATTCTGAAAGATGGTAACTGGTCTTTGGGGAGCTTTATGTATGTCTTAGGGTCTGAGATGAGTCTCAAAGCTTCGGCAACATAATCAATTCTATCTTGGAGTACAATGCCTCCTCCTTTGTCAGTAGGTTTAATAAATAAATCAAGGTTCTGAGTGAGTTGCCTGAGGGCCTTCATTTCACCTGGTTTGAGATTATGAAATTGGTGGGTCTTGGTGTTGGTGGACTGGTGGCATAACTTTTGAAATTCAGAGAATACAACTCTATAAAAAGTGTCGATATAAGGTCCCTTGGAGCGAGTGGGATAGAACACTGATTTGGGTTTTAGATGAGTATGTACAACAGGAGGTGATGTTTAGAGGTGCTGGGTGAAGAGCAGAAGATCTGGTTCCAGATCAAACTCCTCAGAATCAAGACGTGTAGCTTATATATTGATGAGACTATCCAGAATATTTTCTAAGGTAGAATCATTATGGTCGAGGATAATCTGGGTTATGACAAAATCTGCGGAAATATCTTTTTTGGATTTTATAATATAAAATCTTTTGAGAGTAAGTGTACGAATACATTTATTAAGGTCTTTAAATAATAAAAATGAAATGGGTTGTATAGTGGGAGCAAGCGTGAGACCTCTACGTAGTAAAGAGATTTCTTCTGAGGATAATTGGTGAGAGGAGAGATTGAAACGTTTTATAGTTTCTGCAGTTTTACATTTTTTTTTTTGTTTCCTGTGTCCACTCCTAGTTAGGGGAGTAAGACCAGAGGGATGGAAAAAATAGAGGTAGGGTGGATCCAGCCTGAGGGGATACAGGACATTAAAGCAGAGTTCCAGCCTCAGAAACTTTTTTTTGATAAAAATACTGCCCAAATAGTGATCCTTAGCCCTTTAATATATCCGCCAATCCGGTAGTTAATAGTTAATATGTTTTTATTTATCAAAAAATTCTTACTTTTAAAATCCTTTGCTGAGCTTGGCCATCTTTGCTGGGATTATACAAAGCCGCAGTGTATAGATGTCTTCCCTTCTTCCTGGTTGTGTATGCAGAATGCGGTGCGATATCTCGCGCATGCGCAGTACTATGCGATCGGTTTCCATATCATCGCGTCATTTCCTTTTTGCAAATAACGCGATGAGAGAAGCGGCCGGCCGCCTACGTCACTGCTCATTGTCTTCTGGGATTGATGAGTAAGAGCTCCCAGGACGCATTGCGGGACAGGAAGTGACGGCGCGGGCCGTGGCCACACAGGGAGGAAGTGGAAGGAAAGGTGAGTATATTTTCTTCTGAAACAAGGTAAGTAAAAAAAAAAAAAATTCAGGAATATCCCATTCTTTTTCAGGTTACAATAAGGAAGCGGATGCCACAAAATGTAAAGTAATGATTTTGCGGCCGGAACTCCACTTTAAGTGCTAAAAAAAAGAAAAAAGTGGGGGGTGGTGCGGTGTGCAGTTGGAACTATGCTAGGCACACACCAATATGTTCCTATCAATACCAGTATCCACAAGGTTAGTATACAGTAAATGAGGTGTCAGTGTGTTTATAGGGCATATATAGACTTCCAAAGCAGTTGTTTTTATTAGGTTGAGCATTTAAGTTCTTCCCACTAAGAACATTGTTTGGTCTGGTCAGAAGTCTTGCTGTGAGAGTTGCAGTGAGGTCTTCCATGTCTTGGCATTCACTTTGGCAAACCACTGCCACATTGAAGGTCGGTTGGGATGTTTCCAGAACCTAGGGTTAAAAAAAACTGATGTAAACTTCATCCATTTTTTCTTTAAAAAAGGTGACTGAACTGATAAAACGAATGTGTGTGAAAAGGGCACTAGATACGTATATTAGATTACCATGCATGCAGCAAAAATTACCCAGCATTGAATTCTTCTAAGGAGAAACCCTTGCAGGGATAATTAGGGAGCTTGTCATTGTCAAATGCTAATTCTCTGGCTGTCATCCTTAACTATTGGCTTCAGAACTTTACCAGTTCTGGAGTAGGCCCCTTTCACACACGTGGACCGTTTGTCCATTTTTCATCCATCCGTTGACCGATGAAAAACAGACATCAATGCATCTCTATGAAAAAACAGATGTAAAGGGATGATCATCCATTTATATCTGCTTCCGTCAACATCCAATTTTTGAAGCGGCTCAAAGATGATTTTTTCTTCTGTTTAAAAAAGGGATTGGACGAAAAACAAATGTAAATGGACAAACAGTCCATTTTTGCATGAAAAAATGCCTCTGGGACTTGCATTGTCAAAGCCTTGTACACATGAACAGATTATCCGACTAATTTTCGTTTGTTTTTTGTTGCATGCTAGTCTCATATCGAAAGTGTAGAGGTTACTTTCATAGGAAAAATCTTGCACGACAGAATTCAACTTCAGAAGTGATGTCATGTTTTGAATTGTTTTGTTTGTGTTCTTTCGTTTCCAAGCATGTGCAGTCTCGCTCATACATACAATTTTTTTTTTTTTTTTTTTAGGATGAAAACTGTACTAATTAAATGAAAATCAGACGTTGTGTTCTTGCAGGATAAACATTTTTTAGCCTACAATTTCAGTTTTTGTCATCCGAAAATTCGTAATCAGCTGTCCAAAGCAACGATCCGAAAATCAGCGGACGAAATTTTACTTCCGATTTTCTTATCGTGTGTATGGGCCTAAGGCCCCTTTCTACACGGGCTTTCCGATCAGGTCTGCCTGTCAGTTTTTTTAGGCGGACCTGATCGGATGCTCCATTCACCTCTATGGGGCAGTGGATGTCAGCGGTGACATGTCCACTGACACCCGCTGACGGGTTGAATGGGATAGGATGAAAACGGACAGGCAGTCTGTTTTCATCCAATTTCCTCATAGAGGAGAGCGGGCATCTGACAGGTCTGTCTCAGCACAGTGAACAGAGAAGGACCTGTCATCCACCTGCTCAGCAGGGATCAGCGGATCGATCCCCTGCTGAGCAAAACAGAGTTAAAAAAAACGGACATTGACGGAAGCAGATGAAAATGAATGTTAACTGATGGTCATCCGTTGTCCTCCGTTTTTACATAGAGATACATTTATGTCTGTTTTTCATCCGTCAACGGATGGATGAAAAACTGACAATCGGACAGCATGTGTGAAAGGGGCCTTAAGGACTCTAGCTGGCAGATGTATAAACTAATGAAAAACTGATCGAAAACTGATGGGAAACTAATGTAAAACTGATATAAAAACTAATGAAAAACTTATGGCAAACTAATGCTGGCCATACACTATATGAAAAATCATTCAAACTAATTTTTGGAAAACGAACACTCGGCCGTGAGAGCCATCATGTAATGACCGATAAATCGTTCAATGGACCTAAATTAATCAGTTTTTTGTTAGTTTTTTCACATATACCTAGTGCAAACAGTTTGGATGAGAAACCCATTAACCTTTTAATTTATCGTTAGTTCGGCAGAAATTTTCCAAACTTGTCCTTCGTTTTTTTTTTTTAGGTTCAAAAATGTCACTACCGATACGTGCCCATTAACTGGCCGAAAAAATAAAAAACTGTTCAAATGACTAAATTTTGGCCAATTTATTGTATAGTGTATGGCCAGCATAAGTCCCCTTCACACAGGCTTTCCGATCTGGTCCATCTGTAAGTTTTTCAGGCGAACCTCCTGATCGGACGCTCAATGCACCTCTATCGGGCAGCGGATGTCAGCAGGGTCATATCCGCTGATACCCACTGCTTTACGATCCGATCCTGTCCGTGAAATCCAGATGGATGGTTACCCTATTTTCCATCTGTCTGGATGATCGGATCCAATAGGATCAGATGAAAATGGATAGGCCGTCCATTTTCGTCCGATCTCCCTATAGAGGAAAGCAGGAATCTAACAGGTCCATCTCAGCACAGTGAGCGGAGACAGACCTGTCATCCTCCTGCTAAGAAGGGATCGGCGGATTGATCCCTCGCTGAGCAAACCGGAGTCTGCTGGGAGGAAAGCCCGTGTGAAAGGACCCAAAGGCCCCTTTCACATGGGCTTTCTGATCAAGTCTGCCTGTCAGTTTTTCAGGTGAACCTGATCGGATGCTCTATGCACCCCTATGGAGCAGTGGATGTCAGCGCTGACATGTCCGCTGCTATCCGATCCTGCCTGTGAAATTCAGATGGACGGAAACCCTAATTTCCATCTGTCTGGAGGATCGGATAGGATCAGATAAAAATGAACAGGTGGTCAGTTTTCATCTGATCTCCCATAGAGGAGAGTGGGGATCTGACAGGTCTGTCTCTGCAAACCAAGCGGAGACATACCTGTCATCCGCCTGCTCAGTGGGGATCAGCGGATCGATCCCTGCTGAGAAAAACGGAGTCCGCCGGGCAGAAAGCCTGCGTGAAAGGACCCAAATAAAAAACTGGTGTAAAAACTGATGGGAAACTAATGAAAAACTGATAACAAACTAATGAAAAAGTGATGTAAAACTGATGGGAAACTAAAGAGAAACTGATGTAAAAACTAATGGCAAATTAATGGAAAAACTTACCATATATACTCAAGTATAAGCCGATCCGAATATAAGCTGAGGCACCTAATTTTACCACAAAAAACTGGGAAAACTTATTGACCAAAAAGGGGCTGCGGGCATGGTGCAGGAGCTGCGGACATGGTACAGGAGCTGCGGACATGGTACAGGAGATGCAGGGCTGTGGGCATGGTTCAGGCATGGCACAGGAGATGGTTCAGGCATGGCACAGGAGATGGTTCAAGCATGACACAGGAGATGGTTCAAGCATGACACAGGAGATGGTTCAAGCATGACACAGGAGATGGTACAGGCATGGCACAGATATGGCACAGATGGTACAGGCATGGCACAGATATGGTACAGGCATGGAACAGATATGGCACGGATGGTACAGGCATGGCACAGATGGTACAGGCATGGCACCTATATGACACTGATGGTACAAGAGATGCAGTGCTGCGGGCATGGTGCAGGAGTCTCACTTACCTTTACCTGCAGTGCTGGGGAGTCTCACTTACCTTTTCGCCTTACATTTAAAAATGGCGCCGCCTGGCGCCAACACATCACTGCGCGTGCGCCGTCTGCCCAGGAATAGCCAAACGTGTACGGGCTTTCCCGAGTGGTGGCGGCGCATGCACACTGACTGGGGAAAAGGTAAGTGAGAACGTGACTCGAGTATAAGCCTAAGGGGGCTTTTTCAGCATGAAAAAACATGCTGAAAAACTCGGCTTATACTCGAGTATATATGGTATGTAAAAACTGATAACAAACTAATGAAAAACGGATGAAAACTGATGGCGAAACCAATAAAAAATGATGGGAAATTATTGAAAAAACTGATAACAAACTAATAAAAAACTGATGTTTCTTTGAACGGTCCGCATGTGTGAAACTAATTTCACTCCAACCCATCTAGCTGGATGCCTGTTCCACGTATTGGTTCATAAACCCAGGCAAGTAGCATTTTCAAAAGGTAGACCTCAACAGCTTCATTGCAGAACTCCCTTAAAACAAAATATTGTTTTTTTTTCTCTTCTAGCAAACCGCATATCACTTCATTGCAAGTTAGCTATTCTCTAGCTTGGGGCAAATCTACTGCTAATTAATCACTGGAGCATCTAAAATAAAAGAAAAGCCACCCTGTGCTTCATTGTTTTCCTGGATAAAATGCAGCCTGACTGTATTCAAATAACATCCGTTTAGGTTCCTGCAAACCAGTTGAGTCATTTCTGGATTGTGGAGCTGTGGATGAGTTAAATCCCCAGGGCTGACTGTGTTACTAAATATTGCTGTGACACATTGTAGTAATCTGCACGTCTGGTAATCAATACACAGTACAAGCTGTTGGTTTTGCTGGGTCTTTAGTGGATGATGTCAGAGTGACAGGCAGCCAATCAGGGCCCAGGTTATATATAGCTCATATATAAGAGTGCTGTGTCTGTATTGTGTGTCAGTGCAGGTAGAGCTGTGCTGGGCTGCGTACGCTCCTACCTACACTGGCAGGGCAAGGCTTCAACTCTCTTTCAGGACAGGGGAAGAATGTTCTCAAACACTCAGTCACTGGTGACGTCCTCTCTTTATAGGCACTTCATAAAAAACAATAAACACAAAACAAATAATGCAACTCAGTGGATGGCGGAACAATTTGATCCCTGAGAGCTTTTACCTAATGACACACTGATATTTTTCTAATTCTTCCTTCTGTCACCATAACATTGATCAGAGCTAGGACTGGAAACAAATTCCTTTAGGTGAGTCACCTAAAGGCCAGGGGGCACGCAGGAGAATTTTACTTGGGTAACACTGCTACTGAAATTGCTAATGATTTATCACCGGTAGAAGGGATCGATTCCTGCGCGTATGGAACAAATGACTCCCCATGGAGTGTGAAACACAAACTGCACGTATTCGCACTCGAACTGGGCAGATTTGCGCATTTCTGGCCCGTTTTTCTTCCCATAGAAATGAATGAAAACTCGCCATTTACGTGGTTTTGTGCGCATTTGCACATTTTGTCATGCGTTTTTGTGTGATTTTCTGCTCAAATGAAAAAATGTAAAAAAAAAAAAATTGTAATAGTATACGAATAAATAAATGTAAAATAAATACACAAATATATCTAAAAAACATCCTAAATAAATGATAAAGTAAATTCATAATATGTAAGGCCTCTTTCACATGGCCGTTCGGTTTTTTTTTTCTCCGCTCCGGTGCTTTTTTTTTTTCACAGAGCGGAAGTGTCCGCATATCATCCCATCCATTTGCGCATGATATACGAACATAATATATGACTATGGGCATTGCGGATGTCAGCGGATGACACCGCTGACATCCGATTTTGCATCCGTTCCGTTTTTTGAACGGAACAAAAATAGGGTTCTGTTCCGTTCCAAAAAACGGAACAGAACTGAAAGGATGAAAATCGGATGTCAGTGGATGGTCATCCGCTGACATCCGCAATGCCATTGACATATCATCCGCAAAAAAATAGGATGATTTGCGGACATGTGGAACGCCCGTGTGAAAGGGCCCTAATAATACATAAATTTTAATTGACCCCTAACTCTAAAAAATATTTTAAATAAATGATTATTATTAATTATTAATATTAATTATATAATAATAAAAAACAACTAACCCTGAACAAAAAATATATTTTAATGTTATTAATAATAATAATAACACTAATATTAACAGTTTATTAATTTTTTTTTTTTGTGCGTTTAGTTAGTCAGGTCCATAAATTTCGGGACATTGACACAAATCTAATCTTTTTGGCTCTATACACCACCACAATGGATTTGAAATTATACAAACAAGATGTGCTTTAACTGCAGACTTTCAGCTTTTAATTTGAGGGTATTTACATCCAAAACAGGTGAACGGTGTAGGAATTACAACAGTTTGTATGTGTGCCTCCCACTTTTTAAGGGACCAAAAGTAATGGGACAGATTAACAATTATAAATCAAACTTTCACTATTTAATACTTGGTTGCAAATCCTTTGCAGTCAATTACAACCTGAAGTCTGGAACGCATAGACATCACCAGATGCTGGGTTTCATCCCTGGTGATGCTCTGCCAGGCCTCTTCTGCAACTGTCTTCAGTTCCTGCTTGTTCTTGAGTTGGGACATTTTCCCTTCAGTTTTGTCTTCAGCAAGTGAAATGCATACTCAATCGGATTCAGGTCAGGTGATTGACTTGGCCATTGCATAACATTCCACTTCTTTCCCTTAAACTGTTTGGTTGCTTTCGTAGTATGCTTCGGGTCATTGTCCATCTGCACTGTGAAGCGCCGTCCAATGAGTATTGAAGCATTTGTCTGAATATGAGCAGATAATATTGCCCGAAACACTTCAGAATTCATCCTGCTGCTTTTGTCAGCAGTCACAGCATCAATAAATACAAGAGAACCAGTGGCAGCCATACGTGCCCACGCGATGAAACTACCACCACCATGTTTCACTGATGAGGTGGTATGCTTTGGATCATGAACCATTCCTTTCCTTCTCCATACTCTTCTCTTCCCATCACTATGGTACAAGTTGATCTTGGTCCCATCTGTCCATAGGATGTTGTTCCAGAACTGTGAAGGCTTTTTTAGATGTTGTTTGGCAAACTCTAATCTGGCCTTTCTGTTTTTGAGACTAACCAATGGTTTACATCTTGAGGTGAAGTCTTCTCTTGATTGTTGACTTTGGCACACATACACCTACCTCCTGGACAGTGTTCTTGATCTGGCCAACTGTTGTGAAGGTTGTTTTCTTAACCAGGGTAAGAATTATTTGGTTATCCACCACAGTTGTTTTCTGTGGTCTTCCGGGTCTTTTGGTGTTGCTGAGCTCACCGGTGGTGGTGCGTTCTTTCTTTTTAAGGATGTTCCAAACTGTTGATTTGGCCGCACCTAATGTTTTTGCTATCTCTCTGATGGGTTTGTTTTGTTTTTTCAGCCTAATGATGGCTTGCTTTATTGATAGTGACAGCTCTTTGGATCTCATATTGAGAGTTGACAGCAACAAATTCCACATGTAAATAGCACACTTGAAATGAACTCTGGACCTTTTATCTGCTCCTTGTAAATGGGATAATGAGGGAATAACACACACCTGACCATGAAACAGCTGAGCAGCCAATTGTCCCATTACTTTTGGTCCCTTTAAAAAGTGGGAGGCACATTTACAAACTGTTGAAATTCCTACACCTTTCACCTGATTTGGATGTAAATACCCTCAAATTAAAGCTGAAAGTCTGCAGTTAAAGCACATCTTGTTTGTTTCATTTCAAATCCATTGTGGTGGTGTATAGAGCCAAAAAGATTAGAATTGTCGCTGTCCCAATATTTATGGACCTGACGGTATATATTATTCTATTATTATTATTATTATTATTATTGTTGTTTTTTTTTTTTTTTTTTTTTTTTTTTAGGGGTTCATTATATATTCTTTTCACATACTATTTATTTATGATTACTGATTACTTTTTATTTATTTGTGTATTTATTTTACATTTATTTATTATTCTTAGTCTTAGTAGTAATAGTAATAGTATTAACATCCTAACCCTAGCAAAAAAAAAATAATAATAATAAATAATCCTAACCTAGCCTTAATTCTAACCCCTTTGATTAACAAAAAAAAAAATATAGAATGAATAAAAAAATAAAAGCCAATGAAAAAGGTGAAAAACCTAGCAACAAATGATGCAACAGGTGATAGTTTTCTCTATTGGGTAACAAAAAAAAATGCCAAAGCTCAAAAACGCTGTATAAAAATGTGTATATCGTGCGTAAAAACGCATAAAAAAATGCTACGCTCAGGTGTGAATGCAGCTTTTGATTTTATGATCATGATCGGTTTTTTGTTGCTACACACTATGTAGCGCTACCACCACAGGAGCCGCTGGTAAATTGGGGTCCTTTGCTCTTGTCCAGCCCTATGTGAGGTCTCAACCTCACGGACACCACCAGTATACCTTTCTGTAAATCTCAACAGGCACACGAAAATTAGACTCACAATTCTATAAAAGAATAATTGACTGTATTGGCAGGTTAGGGTCATAAAATATCACAAACTATATTGGCACGCTAAAGGGGGTTATATGTGCTTCAGATTGCAGCATATGTTATGAGACCCTTCCTGCTCTCATGTATTACTGGGTATTGTAGTTGGTGTCCCTGTGATCACCATGGTTCAGATGCTCCTCCAGACTACATCTCTCAGATTGCCACAGCTAGAAAGCCAGTCACAAGCTAAAATAAACACACTTGCTTCTGGCCTCTTGTGGAAGAAAAAGTTTTGCAGCCAGTAACATTACTTCTGCTATACTACTTGGGTTCCTCACTCCATATAGAGCAATGTATTCCATATGCATAACTAATGGAAATCTCTCCAATGGGGAGAGCGGGTCTTGTTCTGGTGTGGCGCTCCCGGGACCTTCAGCTCGCCTCTCTCCAATGGGGACACAGACAGTAAGAGTAAGTCTTTTAGTACAGTGGGAAAGAGTTGTAACTTCTGCCAAGCTTATTCCTGTCCCCTCAAATTCTGTGCAGTCGCTAGAACAGGAATTGAGAGAAATCTCTTCATAGAGGACACATTCAGAAAGGGTTAGAACCTCATTTGGGTTTTTGGTTGTCTTTGTTGGGGACTTATTCTCGTCTTTTGTGCAGAGACTGGGACAGGAAGTGAGGGAAATCTCCCCAATAGGAACATATAGTAAGTAATGCAATCCCTTTTTAGTAGACCTTCCCACTGTATCTCTATTGGGAAGATTCTGGTCAATATAGCTATATACCTATACTCATATGGCATTACAGTGGTTTTAATACTGCATATACCTTTGCTATCCAAAACGAAATGTCTATACAGTGGGTACAGAAAGTATTCAGACCCCCTTAAATTTTTCACTCTTTGTTATATTGCAGCCATTTGCTAAAATCATTTAAATAAGTTCATTCTTCTTCCTCATGAATGTACACATAGCACCCCATACTGACAGAAAAACACAGAATTGTTGACATTGTTGCAGATTTATTTAAAAAGAAAAACTGAAATATCACATGGTCCTAAGTATTCAGACCCTTTGCTCAGTATTTAGTAGAAGCCCCCTTTTGATCTAATACAGCCAGGAGTCTTTTTGGGAAAGATGCAACAAGTCTTTCACACCTGGATTTGGGGATCCTCTGCCATTTCTCCTTGCAGATCCTCTCCAGTTCTGTCAGGTTGGATGGTAAACGTTGGTGGACAGCCATTTTTAGGTCTCTCCAGAGATGCTCAATTGGGTTTAAGTCAGGGCTCTGACTGAGCCATTCAAGAACAGTCACGCAGTTGTTGTGAAGCCACTCCTTCGTTATTTTAGCTGTGTGCTTAGGGTCATTGTCTTGTTGGAAGGTAAACCTTCGGCCCAGTCTGAGGTCCAGAGCACTCTGGAGAAGGTTTTTGTCCAGGATATCCCTTTACTTGGCCGCATTCATCTTTCCCTCGATTGCAACCAGTCGTCCTGTCCCTGCAGCTGAAAAACACCCCCACAGCATGATGCTGCCACCACCATGCTTCACTGTTGGGACTGTATTGGACAGGTGATGAGCAGTGCCTGGTTTTCTCCACACATACCGCTTAGAATTAAGGCCAAAAAGTTAATCAGACCAGAGAATCTTATTTCTCACCATCTTGGAGTCCTTCAGGTGTTTTTTAGCAAACTCCATGCGGGCTTTCATGTGTCTTACACTGAGGAGAGGTTTCCATCGGGCCACTCTGCCATAAAGCCCCGACTGGTGGAGGGCTGCAGTGATGGTTGACTTTCTACAACTTTCTCCCATCTCCTGACTGCATCTCTGGAGCTCAGCCACAGTGATCTTTGGGTTCTTCTTTACCTCTCTCACCAAGGCTCTTCTCACCCGATAGCTCAGTTTGGCCGGACGGCCAGCTCTAGGAAGGGTTCTGGTCTTCCCAAACGTCTTCCATTTGAGGATTATGGAGGCCACTGTGCTCTTAGGAACCTTAAGTGCAGCAGAAATCTTTTTGTAACCTTGGCCAGATCTGTGCCTTGCCACAATTCTGTCTCTGAGCTCTTCAGGCAGTTCCTTTGACCTCATGATTCTCATTTGCTCTGACATGCATTGTGATCTGGAAGGTCTTATATAGACAGGTGTGTGGCTTTCCTAATCAAGTCCAATCAGTATAATCAAACACAGCTGGACTCAAATGAATGTGTAGAACCATCTCAAGGATGATCAGAAGAAATGGAAAGCACCAGAGTTAAATATACGAGTGTCACAGCAAAGGGTCTGAATACTTAGGACCATGTGATATTTCAGTTTTTCTTTTTTAATAAATCTGCAACAATGTCAACAATTCTGTGTTTTTCTGTGAGTATGGGGTGCTATGTGTACATTCATGAGGAAGAAGAATGAACTTAAATGATTTTAGCAAATGGCTGCAATATAACAAAGAGTGAAAAATTTAAGGGGGTCTGAATACTTTCCGTACCCACTGTATGTGGCTTAGACCTTTAGCCATTAAATTGGGTTTATGTAAATATCTGAATTGCAATCCTGACTGTGGTGATATCGTTGGAATGTTTCAGATTTGCTCTGGCAGGTAAAAAGAGTTTTCCAAAAACTATGTAGTGTGTAGGTCTACCTAAATAAATATAGTTTTAATGAATTGTTTAGGCAGATACTCAATTAAATGCTACCTTGCATGCAGAGACGTAGTTTGAAGCCTGTAGGCCCCAGATGCAAAAGTAGACCCTGAAGTCTCACTTTTGAGATAGAGAAGGGGAACAAGGAAATATATTCCCCAGTTCCTATCCGGAGCCTCAGCTGCACAGAATAAATGAACAGATAGAGCTTTCCTGCTCATTCATAAACTGAAGCTTCAGTTATGAATGAACACGGTGAATCATTGGTACCAATGACTCACTGTGTTCATTCAGAAAAAGAAGGGGCCAGCACATGACATTTACTGGCCCTTTATCCCTGGCTTCCATCCTGAAACATCCCTCTGTGTGCCTGCAGCTGCTTGTGGGAAAGGAGAGGAGGGAAGCCAGCAGCGCTGCAAGGGGAGGGCAATCAGTGCGACAGTTAAAGGAACTGATCCCCTGTAGCAAGGAGGAGGGGGGGGGGGGGGTGTTGGGGCTAGTGGAAGAGAAGCTGGCTTTCAGCTGCTGCAAACTGAGTGGTATAGGGGATCAGCTCCTATTATTGCCAATCCCCCCCCCCCCCCCTGGAAAACCTTAACTGACAGGAAGGTTGCATGGAGTATAGGTGGGGTTTCCATCTCTGCCAGTGCTTGTTGTTGAATTTCTTACTGTAAAAAGTTAAAAGTAATTATACCTCATGGGAATGTTTTTTTTTTTTTCAACATATTTGAACAGACAAACATTAGATCCTCGTTCAAACAAGGCCAACAGGTAAAGGTAATATACTTGAACAAAATATACCTACAACTGATATGGTGTATTCATTCTCATGATCATAAATTAACAAAAATGCAGATTTGTCACATGGAAAAGGGAAGAACACCCCTAAATCTACCACCAATTCAAATCTATGAAATTACAGTAGAATCATGTGTTCCAGATTAGGTGCAAATTATAAGAACATCTTTAGGGGTATGCAAATAAAATCCGCCTCGTTTAAACTTCAGATATTTATGGTCTGGTGTTCTCTTCTTATGTGTGTGGTGACATTGGGGTTGATTTACTAAAGGCAAAAAGACTGTGCACTTTCCAAAGTGCAGTTGCACTCTGCAAGTGAGGTTGCTCCAGAACTTAGTAGATAAGCAGAAGCTCTGCTGACTTCCATCATCCAATCAATCCAGTTTATTTTCCTTGCATGTGATTGGGTACTCTTTGCAAAGAGAAGCTTTACCTCATTTACTAAGCTCTGGAGAAAGTGCACTTGAAGAGTGCAGTTGCACTTTGCAAAGTGTACAGTTTTTTGCCTTTAGTAAATCAACCCCATCATGTCAGGATCAAAAGAGCTGTCTAAGACCCTCAGAGAGCAGGTTGTGGATAATTATCAATCTGGCAAAAGGTTTAAAAAGCCAAATATTTCAAATCAGTAATTCCATTGTAAAACTTCATGCACACGGCCATAAAAATTGTATTGTTATTACATGTGTGTTTTCCTGCGCGATGATCTGTAAAATACTTGCGTATAGATGTATTTAAATGCGTAAAGATGCGTATGTGTACATAACTTGTTTTTATGATAATTTATTTTTCCCTTATTGTTTAGACCTTTTTACGCACATACAAACACATATATATGCCTTTATACACATAAGCAAGTAAAGCGCATGTTCTTAGACACAGATTTTTGGGTTTCTGTGTTACAGATATGAAAGCAGCTTATGTTTATGCACCTGTGCGCATGGCTCCATTGAAAACAATGCAGCTGTGTTCAGACCTGTAATTAAACGTACACATATACGTAATACAACGTATATGCATTTTTTCTTTATGGTTGTGTAAATGAAGCCTAAGGGAAAAAAAAATCTACAAAACGACAAGTCATTTCAAATGACTACTAATTTGTCTTAATAGCCCTGAAAATTTAGTCTAAGGCCCGATTCACACCTATGCAGGTTGCAGTTTGCATATCCCAGGTGCATTTTGCTTTTCAATACACGTTTTTGATCCATTGTGCTCTATGGAACCAAAAACCCAAATTCCCTGGCCCTTTCCATAAAATGCATAGATGTGAACGCGACCCATAGGACACCATGTTAAATGAACTGTAGTGTGTTTCTGCAAAACTAAAAAAGCCCTAAAAAATGCATAGGTGTGAACCAGGCCTAAGGACTTTAACGATACTAAAAAAAGTCTCTAGGAGCCCCAAAGTTTAATCATGGGATTTGCAGGTAATTCATGCAACAGTTGGTATCAAAGTGCATGCATCTATATCAGGAAAAGGTTGCATGCATGGGAGATGTTCCAGGTAAGTGACTGTCCAAAAAGAACATTAGAGCAGGACTATAGTTTGACATTGAACATATAGACAAACGTACAGGCATTCTAGAACGATGTGCTAAGGGAAGACGAATAAATATAGCATTGTTTGACCACAGTAACATTTGACATGTTTGGCAAAAACCAATGAAAGCATGTGAGGAAAAACCTTTATGCCAACTGTGAAGCTCAGTGGTGGAAACATTGTTTTTCTGCTTCAGGGCCTCTGCAGCTTGCAGTCATTGAGTCAACTGTACATCATTTCAATTCGTTCTTGATAAGAATTTAAGGCCATCTGTTGAAAAGTTGAAGTTGAACTGGACATGGATCTTTTACTATTATAATGACCTGACACACACTAGCAAATCCACCAATAATGGAAATGGTGAGCAGTTACGCAAAACTCCTAATAGAAGTGCCTGCTAAAGGGGGCAGTACCAGTATCTGAAGACAAAAGTGTACTTACAGTTTCTGCAACATTTTTTTATTCCCATTAGTTTTATTGGTAACGTACAGGTAATGCATATCAAACAAATACAAATGTCTAATGGAGAGTAAGATTTTCCATCAAGATCAACCAATGATAAAATTCAAAACAGGAAGAGGTCTGAAAGTAGGCCTTTACACCTACTTCCCCTAAAATAGAAGAAATCCCGGGCTCTGGATAACCAGTCTGGGGGTGTAAGTGAGGAAGAAGAAAAAAGAAAAGAAAAAGGGGTAAGTAAAGGGTAAGTGAAGTGTTTGGTGCAATGATTATACTACAATCTTGGACTCTAGAAGCGCCTTCAGACTCTACAAGAGCGCTATCAGGTCATTAATGCAAGGCTCCCAAATCTTTTTGAACCATTTGTATCATTGTCTGCACCATTTTTTAAATTTTCCACACCAATTTACTACACTGTTACATCTATTGACATTTTTGTCAAATAATTGTTTATTACAGTATATCTTTATCTTTAAAATAATAATCTCATTTTTGCCACTATAAAGCCCAACTGCACTTTCTGTTTAAAAATAGCTTTATACAGTTTAAATTACAGGTGCATAAAAAAGCTGTGAAGTCTTACAGCACCTTTTTTTTCTTTCATAAAGGGTTTATTGAAAAATACCAGAGAAAAGTATACAGGACTAAAATGTTTGTAGATCATATTGGTTGACATTGATAAAATAAAGACGTCATAGGTCATCGAGTACCATGGACAGAAGTAGATTGGCAGTATATCTAAATTGGCCTAACTAACACATTATCATGGGAAACCAAAAAGAGTGTACGCAAGGTGTACGCCTTCAATTATAGTATTTAGTGTAGTGGAAATATACACTTTATTACCAAAAGTATTGGGACGCTTGCCTTTGCAAACACATGAACTTTAACAGCTTAAAATTTTCTAGAAAGGATGACTACAAGGTTTAGGAGTGTGTCTATGGGAGTGTTTGACCATTCTTTTAGAAGCGCATTTGTGAGGTCAGGCACGATGTGGACGAGAAGCCAGTGGTGTATTTTGGTTTTGTGCTGCCCTAGGCAAGACTAAAATTGGGCGCCCCCCTCCCCCTCCTATTTAAATTTGCCCACCCCTTCCTGTTTAACGGATGCAACGCCCTCCAAAGTTGAATGACTACAAGTCCCAGCAAAAAACACTGAGATCTCATGAGAGGGGGGGGGGTGAGAGGGGGTGGGATAGAGAAAGGGGGGTTGGAGACCCCCTAGTCCTGCCTGTAGTCCCTCCTGTTCATGGGTAGGTGTGTGTGATGCACCTACCTCCCGCCCGTTCTTGTCTTTTGGGCCTTCGGTCAGCCTGTTGATGTCCCAGCTGGGAACGGAGAGGAGTTTTGAGAAGGAGTGTAGGCTCTTGGAGGCGCCAGGGATGCTGCACCTGCTTCTGCTTAGGACAGGGTGGCACCGTGGCAGTGAAGGTCTTCTCCCTTGCAGGCTCTCAGTTCTAGCCAGCTTCCAGGGCTGGCCAGCTGCCCGCTCGCTGTGTGAAGACACCGCAGCTCAGCCGCAGCAGCGGCTGTCGTGGTGGATTTGTGGATTTTGCTTTGTTGCTCTGCACCCCACTGTCACCGGACCGGCAGGACTCTTTGGGCCCCATGAGCACTAAGTGCGGTGGAGGAGGAGGAAGTTAAATCCTCCTCCACTTTGAATCATGGCCAGGGAGCCACGGCCGTGACTTCACTGGTTGCTAGATGCCAGCCGGCTCTAGCAAACAGTGGCCAATAGACTCTCAGGTGGAGGTGGGGGCAGCTATTTTGCTGCCCCCCTGCAAGTGCTGCCCTAGGCCAGGACCTTGATGGCCTAGGCCAAAATACAGCACTGCGAGAAGCCCTGGCTTGCATTCCTTGATCTAATTCATCACAAAGGTGTTCTAACTGGTTGAGGTTAGGGCTCTGTGCAGGCCATTCAAGTTCCTCCACCCCAAACTTGCTCTTTCATGTATTTATGAACCTTGCTTTGTGCACTGGTCCAAGTCATTTGGTGGAGGGAGGGTTATGGCGTGGGGTTGTTTTTCAGGGGTTGGACTTGGCCCCTTAGTTCCAAGGAAGGGAACTCTTAAGGCATCAGCATACCAAGACATTTTGGACAATTTCATGTTTCCAACTTTGTGGGAACATTTTGTCGATTGCCCCTTCCTGTTCTAACATGACTGCGCACCAGTGCACAAACTAGGTCCATAAAGACATTGGTGCCCCTAATGCCAATGAAGTTGACCCAATGGCAATTATTTCTAACACATGTGAGGCTTCGAATTCTGGAAGTGCACTTGCTTCTGGCTCTGCACAAACTCACACACAGGGCCAGCAGGAATATGGAGGCACTCCCAACAACTCGAAAAAAGGACACCCTAGTTTCCAAACCCCTAGTAACCACCAACGAGGTAGGGATCCCCTTGGATATTATCCCCCAGGAAATAACCGAGGAAGAGGTTCATATAAAAACGGAGGGAGAGGTTCTCCGACATATGGGAGAAATAAGCATTATAACCATCATTACTCTGGTAATTATTATCCAGACAGGTCTCCCATACACCCATATAACCCTTTCTCCCCCCCTTAGAGAGGATTCACCACGTAGAAACATGCATTCCTATCCAGAGAAGGATGCGGATAATTGACAGGTCACCATATAATTACAACCAAAACAATCCGAACCAATATAAACATTGGGGTTTTCCCATGGAAATGTAAGGACATAACTGGGGCCCCGAGCCATGAGAGGCTCCCGAGGGGAGGTGCGAATCAAGAGGAAAAAGAAAAAGAACTTCGAGGCATTTTCAATCTCAGTCACACTGAACTTACAGATGCTGAGAAATCAATCCTTGACAAAGGATTTAAGTTTGTTCCTCCTAAAAAACGTAATAAATTTGACACATTCATTGATATACATAAATATATTCGTAAATTAAATGTACAGAGGTATATTATGGCTAATCCCATAACATCCACATCGAGGATTGTGACTGGAGGCACTGTTCGTTTAGGTCTATCTAACCCATCACTATTCAATCACCTTGGCCCTATGGCCCCCTCTATTAACCATTTCCATACAGAGCAGTTACACCCCCTTCCTGCCCAGACAAATTTTCAGCTTTCAGCGTTCTCACACTTTGAATGATAATTACTCAGTCATACAATGTTGTACCATTTTTTTTTTTTCACACAAATAGAGCTTTCTTTTGGTAGTATTTAATCACCACTGGGTTTTTTATTTTTTGCGATATAAGTGAAAAAAATCGAAATTTTGAAAAAACACATTTTGTTTTAGTTTCTATTATAAAATTTTGCAAATAAGTTATTTTTTTCATAAATTTGGGCCAAAATTTATACTTCTACAAATCTTTGGTAAAAATAACCCAAATTAGTGGTTATTTAGTCTGTGTGAAAGTTATAGAGTCTACAAGTTATGGTGCCAATCATTGAAAATTGATCACACCTGATGTACCGATGGCCTATGATCCGACTATAATTATTTATTTTAAACCCTCTATACCAAAAGGAAAATTGTTGCCATAAATCCTCATTTCTTGAGGCCCTGAAATGTCAGGATAGTACAAATACCCGCCAAATGACCCCTTCTTGGAAAGCAGACATCCAGGGTATTTAGTAAGAGGCATGGGGAGTTTTTTGAAGTTGTTTTCCCACAATGCTTGGGAAAATTAAGAAATCTTTTTTTTTTTTTTTTTTTTTTACACAAAATTGTCATAACAAGTTATTTATCACACACAGTATATGCATACTTGCAATTACACCCCAAAATACGTTCTGCTACTCCTCCTGAGTATGGCGATACCACATATGTGAGACTTTTACACAGCCTGGCCACATACAGAGGCCCAACATTCAAGGAGCACCGTCAGGTGTTCTAGGAGCATAAATTACACATATAATTTTCTAACGACCTCTATCACACTTTTGAAGGCTCTGGAGCACCAGGACAAGGGAATTACCCACAAAATGACCCCATTTTGGAAAGCAAACACCCCAACATTGGGGTATATATTCTATGAGGCATAATGAGTCTTTTGAACATGTCATTTTTTTTTTCCACAAGTTTTTGGAAAATGTGGAAAGAAAATGAAAATGCATTTTCTTTTTTTTTTTTACACAAAGTTGTCAATTTATTAGATATTTCTAACACCTAGCATGTACATATCAAAAATGGCACTCCATTATGGCACTCCAAAATATTCTGCTACTCCTCCTGAGTATGGTGATACCACATATGTGGGAGTTTGTCACAACATAACCACATACATAGGCCTAACATGCAAGGAGCACCGTCAGGTGTTCTAGGAGCATAAATTACACATATCATTTCATTACAACCAATCACACTTTTGAAGGCCCTGGAACACTAGACAATGCAAACCCCCACAAAATGACCCCATTTTGGAAAGCAAACACCCCAACACATAATCTAGGAGGCATGGGCTACAGATAGGTACTCTGATGGGCTGCAGACAGGTACTCAGGTACACTGATCGGCTTCAGAAAGGGACTCGGGTACTCGGGTACTCTGATGAGCTTCAGAGAGGTACTTGGGTATTCTGATGGGCTAGAGACAGGTACTCGGGTAATCTGATGGGGTGCAGATAGGTACTCAGACACTCTGGGCTGGAGACAGGTACTCAGGTACTCTGACAGGTACTCGGGTACTCTGATGGCAGGTACTCGGGTACTCTGATGGCAGGTACTCTGATGGCGGGTACTCTGATGGCAGGTACCTGAGTACCTCTCAGCAGAGTACCCGAGTTCCTGTCATCAGAGTACCTTAATACCTGTCACCAGCCCATCAGAGTACCCGAGTACCTGTCAACAGAGTACCTGATGGGCTGGTGACAGGTACTCGGGTACTCTGATGGGCTAGTGACAGGTACCTTGATGGGCTAGTGACAGGTCCTCTTTATTGGGGGGGGAATCTGTGTGACCGGCTGTGATTGACAGCCAGTCACGTGGTAAAAAGCCAATTTCATTTTCCTCGTCCCCGGTCGCCGGGCTGCACGCCCCCTGGGGGTGCGCAGTAGCGGCGAGAGCGGGCGGACATCATATGACATCCGGCCAGATCGACGAGCCCTTCCTGCCGGCGTGATTTTACAATGGCCCGGTATGGAAGTGGTTAATGTTTTTAAAGATTTCATTTTAAAAGATCTAGAAAAAAGTTACCCACTATATATGCAAACACCCAGAAAGAACTGAGATTAACCACTTGCCGACCGCTCTCATGGAGCGTACTGCGGCGCAGTGGTTCGTTATCGTCCAGCGATGTAGGTCTACGTTGCCGGAGGCTCGCTCCCGCTGTATTCAGACACATCGGGAGTCGGGCCAGGGGAGGAGCGGCGGTGATCACCGCCGCTCTTCCCCGATCGTTGGGGATCGAGTGAGGAGATCCGCCCGCTTGTGTAAACAAAGCGGGCGGATCTCCTAAGTGACAGGCAGGGAAAGATTACAGGATTCAGCATAGCTGAACCTGCGATCTGTGCCTGTGTCACACCGTCCCCTCCCCAACACACGTCGGTAAGCACCAGGCATACATTAACCCCTTGATCACCAATAAAAGTTAACCCCTTCCCTGCCAGTGTAATTTTTACACCAACAGTGCATATTTATAGCACTAATTACTGTAATGTCACTGGTATCCCCAAAAGTGTCAAAAATGTAATTTAGGGGTCCAATCTGTCCGCCGCAGTCCCGCAAAAAAAAAAAAAAATTGCAGATCGCCGCCATTACAAGTTAAAAAAAAAACAATAAAAATGACATTTTCCCGTAGTTGGTAGCTGCGATAACTTTTGTGCAAACCAATCAAGATACGCTTATTGCGATTTTTTTTTTTTTTTTTCCCCAAAAATATGTAGCAGAAAACAAAAAAAAATGTAAAAATCAAAATTTTTAACATTTTAGGCAAATTTTTGGGGGGAATTGTATAAAAAGAATGTGAAAAATATTGTTCTGTTTTCAAAATTGTCGCTCTTTTTTTGTTTATAATGCAAAAAGTAAAAATCGCACAGGTGATCAACTACCACTAAAAGAAAGCTCTATTTGTGGGGAAAAAAAGGACATAAATTTTATTAATTTTTAATTTGGGTACAGCATTGCACGACTACGCAATCGTCCGTTAAAGTAACGCAGTGGCGAATCACAAAATATGGCCTGGTCAGGAATGGGGTAAAATCTTCCGGTCTTAAAATGGTTAAAAATATGCTCATTGAGAATTTTTTTGTCAAAGACATGTAGCTAAATACATTTTGGCCTAAATGTATAACAAAAATTGAATATATTGGATATTTTTTAACTGTCAAAGTAGAAAAATATTGTTGTTTTTCAAAATTGCCGCTTTTTTTATTAATATCACAAAAAATGAAAAGCGCAGAGGTGATCAAATACCACCAAAAGAAACAATGAAGGGGGGAGGGGTATCGCGCTTCAGGGGAGTGGTGTAAATCAATATTAAATAAATAAATTAAAAACTCTATAAATCAATATTCAATATTTTTGTGATGGTGCTTAAATTAAATAAAATCACCTAGTGTTCAGTGTATCCATGAAATATTCAATAAATCACAATAAATATGTAATACACGCTGCTTATGCATAAACCTGTAAAGTGCTTTGGAAATAAAATAAGTGTGTGTGTATATATACGATTATAAATATAGTAAGCACTAATTAATTCATGTGACAATAAAGTGCTCAGTGCTCCATCTGTACATAAGTGGGTGATGCTTTCTCAGCCTCCAGTGCTTTCAGTTCTTTTAAAGTGCTTAACGTGTCCCAAATAACACAGTAGAGAAACAAACAAAAAAGATCTTCTTAATCCAAGTGTTGAACCTCCACCCCACACCGTGTGGACAAACGGGGTACTTCTCTGCGCCTATAAAGTATTGCGCCTCTCTGTTATAAACATATATGGTAATCCTCTCCTCTCTTTCCTTGTTGTATGCTCTGGGGATGGTGGTCAGCCTTAACTGGATAAATCGGGGTATGCATCCTCCAGAGATCCCACGAATCTCAAAGGAAAGTACTCACATAGTGCAGTATTGCCATAAAATGTGTATTTTTATTAAAATAAAATCTAAACCCTTACAAACGTGGTATCTGCGCATTCAATTGCATACAGCCAATTGCGGACCTTCCGCATACAGAACGTCACTTCCGGTGCTGGCCCTATGCGTTACATCACGTTCGCCCACGTGACTTCTTCAAGACCTGAAGTCACGTGGGCGGACATGACGTAACGCGTAGGGCCAGCACCGGAAGTGACGTTCTGTATGCGGAAGTAAGGTCCGCGATTCCCTGTATGTAATTGAATGCGCAGATACCACGTTTGTTTGTAAGTGTTTCGATTTTATTTTAATAAAAATACAAATTTTATGGCAATACTGCACTATGTGAGTACTTTCCTTTGAGATTTGTGGGATCTCTGGAGGACGCATACCCCGATCTATCCAGTTAAGGCTGACCACCACCCCCTGAGCATACAACAAGGAAAAAGAGGAGAGGATTACCATATGTTTATAACAGAGAGGCGCAATACTTTATAATCTGAGGTGAGCGGTTAGCACACCCTGAGGGGTGATAGGCGCAGAGAAGCACCCCGTTTGTCCACACGGTGTAAGGTGGAGGTTCAACACTTGGATTAAGAAGATCTTTTTTGTTTGTTTTCTCTACTGTGTTGTTTGGGACACGTTAAGCACTTTAAAAGAACTGAAAGCACTGGAGGCTGAGAAAGCATCACCCACTTATGTACAGATGGAGCACTTTATTGTCACATGAATTAATTAGTGTTTACTATATTTATAATAGTGTGTATGTATATGTATATATTGTGAGGGATTAGCTCGGTAGCGGGTGTGGAGGACCCCTTTGGGGTTTCGTTACACACGGAGATAGCCGAGAAGTGGTTGCAAAAACAGTGTATGAGTTTTTTATTCTTTATATAGTATAAAAAGAAAATAATCAGCGCAAACCAAATAAATAAATATGCAATAAAGTGTACCAGGCAGCAAGCAATCAGTGCCAAACACAAAACACCTGTGAAATAAATGTATATATATATTGCTGCGCCAAGTAAGCATACAAAGTGAGGATAAAAATAAAATAAACTCAATCAGTGATTGTATACATATAAATGAACATGTAAATCCAGTGCAAACAAAGATTCAGTGTAAAAAGTCCAAATCCAGTGTTATATCAATAGCAAATAAAGTCCCAAAATCATACAGTGCTCAACCGTGATAAATCTCTTCATCCAGTAATACAAGTGATAAAGGGTGCTTGCATGCTCCACTCAAAAACATGCTCCCTGTGACTTGTGACACACTAGCAGCTCACCTCAAGGCTAGGCTCTATTACAGAGCCACAACACGCATGTATGTGATATAATCCAGTAGCCTGGTCCTCTTACAGCGATCTCCTATTCATTGCTCCAGTTACATCAGCCACGATATAAGGAATAGAAAAGAGGAGATCTAGTGCTCTCTGCTTGAAAGGGTTTATTTATATAATAAATAGGAGGTACACTCACATTTCTCGGCACTCTCAGCAGTGCAGACTAGCATTACATCAAACAGTGGTCTTTGCCTGTGTCCTTCCGGGTTCCGGCGTGATGACGCATAGGCTCCTCCCCCCGTACGCGTTACGTAATTAACTTCGTCAGCGGGGTCGAGTTTTATTCTTGCAATTTTTCTTCACACAAGTGCAAGCATCAAAACAGCATACTTCAAAATAAACATAAAATAAAATAAATCCTTGCCACTGTGGGCGGCTACCTTCTCACACACAGGAACCTACCTAAGAGTCTGTCCCCAACCTACTGTTGGGCAGACTTTGCTGATCCTACAGCAGACCATCAATAGTCCAATTATAATCTCTTCACACAGCACAATGTCCATTGAACATGTCCCTTTTCCTCTTCATATGGAACATGTCCCTTTGTTTTCTCTCCACATAGAGAACTTTCCTTTGTTTTCTTTTCACATAGAAAAACAATACATGTCCTCACCTTGAGAAGTCTTCAGTCTTAATTAATTTCCCCTTCACACGGGAAATGTCCATTGGTTTCTTTTAACATCCCGCTTGTTACCCTCCTTAGCGCACATCGCTTCAGGAGGTCTTCCCCATGCTCACACAGCTTTCAGGGGGCACAGCTCTGACTGTCCTCTTCTACCCACACGGCGTCAGGAGGCAGCAGTCCTTCTTCCATGCCCACACGGCGTCGGGAGGCACACGTCTGACTGTCCTCCTCTTCCCAGCTCACACAGCGTCAGGAGGCAGCAATCCTTAGACTTCCTTTGGACAAATTATAGAGGCCTTCATTTCCTCATTCTGAACAGCTGAATGGTTTTCAACTTCCTGCTGGCTATCTCTGCAGCCGACACCCTATAGTAATTGGTGAATTTTCTACACCAGGTGGAAATGTATCTCCTGTCTGTGACTACATCCACAGATTTACCTGACTTCCTGTCACAATAAATATATATATATATATATATATATATATATATTCTCTTATTTTATTTCCACAGCACTTGAGCACTTTATAGTTTTATGCATAAGCAGCGTGTCTTACATATTTATTGTGATTTATTGAATATTTCATGGATACACTGAACACTAGGTGATTTTATTTAATTTAAGCACCATCACAAAAATATTGAATATTGATTTATAGTGTTTTTAATTTATTTATTTAATATTGATTTACACCACTACCCTGAAGCGCGATACCCCTCCCCCCTTCATTGTATATTTGATGCTGTATGGTTTACAGAATTGGTATACGCAGCACTAAGGGGTTCCACATGCACACACCCTCCAGACAGCGCAAGACTCACACCAATACACACATTTATGCCACCAAAAGAAACTCTGTTTGTGGGAAAAAAAGGACATAAATTTAGTTTCGGTACGGCGTTGCATGACCGCGCAATTGTCAGTTAAATTCGCACAGTGCCGAATCGCAAAAAGTGGCCTTGACGTAAAGCAGGAAAATCCTCCGATCCTAAAGTGGTTATGTTTAAAACAGCTTTGTGACAGAAAAAGCCTAGTCATTGCATGGCCCACAAAGGCGGAGGAATTGTAGTATTAGATAAAATTGACTATTTAAAGAAAATATCTAGAATATTGAGTGATGGTGAGACTTACAATCAGCTGTCGTACAATCCCACCACACGTTTTATGAGGGAATTAATCAAACTGATAAGCCAAGGTTTTGACAGAGGGATAATTGTTAAAGATCCTACCTGGTACCTGTGGCCCCTAGAATCCCAGTTATGTACTACCTCCTGAAGGTGCATAAGGATCCCATTTGCCTCCCAGGACGTCCCATATTTAGTGGGATCGATTCTGTCACATCTCATATCTGACTTTATATAAATTTCTATTTACAACCCTTAGTTAAAAAGACACCCTCATATATACTGCTCTTACATCACAGTCCCCAGCATTTCCCTATAGGTCATGATTCCCTGAGTCCCTCCTTACATCAGAGTTCAGTGTCCCCCCCCTTACATAAGAGTTCTCCTTTAAAACAGATTCCCCCCCCCAGCATTCCCTCCTTACATCAGAGTCCACAGAATTCCTCTTTGCATTTAGAGTCCCCCTCTTAAATCAGATTTCACAGAGCCCCCTTTACATCAGTCTCCAGAGTTTCCCTCTTACACTGTAAGAGGGAACTCTGAAGACTCTGATGTGAGAGGAGTTCTGGGAACCCTGATTTTAGGAGGAATGTTGGGGACTCTGAAGTAAGGGGAGTTCTGGGAACCCCAATTTAAGGGGGAATGCTGGAGACTCTGATGTAAAGAGTTCTGGGAACCCTGATTTGAGGGGGAAAGCTGGGGACTCTGGTGCAAAAGGGAACTCTGTGGTCACCAAAGCTCCCCCTTGCATCAGAATTTCCAGAGACCCCCTTACACTTCCCTTCCTCAGTCCGCCACAGTCTAGGACACGACAAGTCCCACTACAGAAGGCTGCCATACCTGAGTCCCCACAGAGGGCACTGTAAATTCCAGTATAGTGCACTGCCATTCCTCCCTGAGGAATGGAAGCCTACTATGCTTGGACTTGTACTGCTCTCTGTAGGGGACTGAGGAACTACTGCCTGCTATGCTAAGACTTGTAGTACCCTCTGTGGGGACTAAGGCATGGCAGCCTGCTATTCTGGAACTTGTAGTGCCCTCTGTGAGGGACTGAGGATTCCCCAGTCCTCCACATTCTAGGGCACTATAAGTCCAAGCATAGTGGGCTGTCATTCCTCAGTCCCTCACAGCTGGGGGGGGGGGGGGGGGAAACAGCTAAAGGACAACTCCAACCAAAACTACCAATAATGTACAGAGTCCATATGCTATATTATGTCACAGCCCCGCTACCCCTCACCTTCCACCTCGGGTGCTGTCATTGTGTAGGGAGAAGGGCTGCAGCTCCACCATGTTTGGCTTTGATGTCAGATATGTAGGACTGGCTCAGCTCCACTCTCTTCCCTGGCAACTGACTCTGGCGTCACGGGGGGCCCCCTCCTTCTTCCCCAGCCACCCAGGGGCTCCCTCCTTCTTCCCCAGCCACCCAGGGGCCCCTCTCCTTTTCCTCCAGCCACCCAGGGTCCCCTCTCCTACTCCTCCAGCCACTCAGGGGCCCTCTCCCTCTTCTCCTCCAGCCACCCAGGGGCCCTATCCTTCTCTAGCCACCCAGAGTCCCTCTCCTTCTCCTCCTCCAGCCACCCAGGGTCCCTCACCAGAGTCCCTCTCCTTCTCCTCCTCCAGCCACCCAGGGTCCCTCTCCTTCTCCTCCTCCAGCCACCCAGGGTCCCTCTCCTTTTTCCCCTAGCCACCCAGGGACCCTCTCCTTTTCCACAAAAACAATAGTGTAGCGCTAAAATGGAGAAAAAAGTCCATAGCAAGTAAGGCTATAAGAAGTCCATGCAAGCAGCCCTCTGGTGCAGACAGGAATAGCACAAAGTCCTGATGTGGAGATAAAGGCTATACCAGGTGTAGAAAAAGACAGGTGCTCTTCAGTGTAAAACACACAGCCCACCATCTTGTAGAAGGGCCTCTCACCTTAGCCTGATTGAAATCAGGCAGTAAATCACCAATCTCCTCAAAGGGGACACAAAGGGGACTCATAGAAGCCTCATGAAGCCTCCGGACTCTCTCCACCATAGAACATGTATAAAACAAAATACAGGCAGCCCATATCGTGAACCTGATAAACTTCTTTATTAAGCACAAGATTAAGGTAAAAGCCTCTTACTCTGACTTGATGGATAAACATCGTTGATTGTATGTGGCTCCGGCGGGAGCAGCGAGACCAGCTCGGTCCTCGACGGAATCCGTAGTGACAGCGGGTGATGTCAGACGCTCCTCCAAGACCCCCTGCATGCGTATCGCCTCCCGTGGGTGGAGGCTTCCTCAGCGGTAATGGGGATTTCAGAACCCCATTGAAATCAATGGGACCCGAACTTCGGTAATCAAACACTAAATATGGGGGTGTGTGGCACGCTTTCAGAAGTAAAAATGAATAAATAAATAATTAAATAATTACTGTGATTAAAATGTATATGGTGAATAAATATTGTGCTGTTGTTAACCAATTCCTTATCCTCGTGATTTATAAAAATTATAATCAAATCGACATATTACATAATTCACTAAAATCTTCAAGGTATTTAAACCGAATGTTCCAAACTATAAAGTGCTTCAATCAAATCAACATATTACATAATTCAATAAGAACTTTAAACCAAATATTCCAAACTATAAAGTGCTGGGTGCTTTCAATTTTCAATGAAAGCAAAAACGTGTCAATAAATGTCTGTAAAATCAATAAAGTGCAATCTTCAGTAAGTGTTCGTTTTTTCGTTCCACCATAAATAATTATAATAATAAATCCAACTGTGTATCTTCAACTTGTATCGTAAAGTGCTTCTGTGCAATATAGGTGCTGTGCCTTATTCCTCCACCAGGTGTCACCTCTAGGTGTACAAAACTCTCACCTTATTACAGTGATTAAATCGCCTGAATATGTATGTAGAACCCCCAATTGGGTATTGGTTAGCCTGGATTTACTGTCTGTAGCTTCCTAGTCGTGGACACGGGATCCTTCTCAGGGTTCGACTCGGGGTGCTATGGTCCTCAGGGGTCCTAGTCTCCTAGCGCGACCTCAAGGCTCATTTAAACATAAAGGGCCATCATGGTGCAGTACGTTTTTTAAAACCACTTTATTATTTAAAAAATCATTGCACTTACAATTGTTCAGCTTGATATAGACGTAGTATTACTCTGGGTAGCGTTGGGAGAACTTGGCTCTGGTCCGTAACGTCACTTCCGGTTATTTGGCAGGCTCCTCCTACGCGTTACGTCACATCACGTGACTTCCTCAGGGAGTGGCCTAATAGCGGATGTGACGTTTATTTATATTCGTCGGGCCGGAAGTGTCACCTCGGCCATTTTTAAGGAGTTTATATTATAGTTCCGGCGGATGTAAACAATCCGCCATATTGCTTAATATTCCCGAACTTAATTATGCTAATTCTTTTTCCTTTTTGTTTATCCTGGAAGTGAGGTTATGGGCTATGTTTACTAAAAATAATCTCTGAACATTGCATAAAACACAACCTGAATATATAAATTGATTTAATCTTGTTGATTGTTAAATTAATTCTTAAGGCGTATACAGGAGAGATTACTTGAAATAGAAAAACCTATATATTTATTCATACTCTGAATACTGCAGCCTCTTCTTATTTCAAATATAAAAAAACTTTGCAGTGATGCTATTGGATCATTTAGAGATTTAAAATCATAGGAGAGGGGATTATAATACTCTTTTTTTATATCATTAAAATTCAGATTAAAAGACTAAGATTATTCCTTTAAAATTATTTAAAATACTTTAAAATATTTTTTTCGTGTGCTGCTTGTATTTCTTTAGGGTTTGTAGTGTGTATGTAGAACCTTCTGTTTAAAAATCACTAATAAAACAGTTCAAATCGAAGTCCACATTAAGACCATTAGGCTTGAAGGAGTCCATTTTAAAAATCCATTCCGATTCTAATCTGCTCAAGGTACGGACTTTGTGGCTCCCCCTCCAATGTCTCTTATAGGGTGTGATGCCCCAGAAGATCATTTGTGAGGGGTCTTTTTGATGATATTTAGTAAAGTGTCTCGATACAGTGTGTTTGTCGCTTCCTTTTATTATGTTTTGCACATGTTCTTTTATACGGATTCTTAACAGACGTTTGGTTCTCCCTATGTATTGTAGTCCACAACTACATTGTAGGGCGTAGACTGCTCCTTCTGTATTGCAGCATATAAAATCTCTGATTTTGTATTTTGCTCCATTGCTAGTGGATGTAAACTCTAGTATTTTTTGTTTTGGATACTTTGTTTTTGTGCACGCAAAACATCTTTTACAGGGGTAAAAACCCTTTCCAGTGAAGAACGACAAAGGTTTTTTTTTTTTTTGGGGGGTCTATGATGGTTTTGACTATTTTGTTTTTGAGAGTTGGCGCCTTTTTATATATAAATCTTGGCTTTTCTGGAATGTTGTTCTTACCAATGTTTCCTTATTATTTTCTCCACTGTTTTGTATTGCATGTTGTAATTCAAAATGATTGGCGCGTTATCAATATAGATGTTTTTCTTTTGTTTGTTCTCCAATAATCAGTGTTGCCAACCTCCCGGAGGGAAATTTACTGGCAGAACGTCCAAAATTTACGGACGGCACAAATTTTTTACTAGCATTGCAAAAATGTACATAAACAGGCTGTTTTCAGTGCTAAACCGTGCAAATATCAATACTTAAACTATAAACATGTAGATAGTGCTATTAGCAGCAATGTGTTTAGGTTAAACAAAAGTCAAAAACCATATTTCTCCATTTACATGAAGATCAGATTAATATAACCCAGCCAGGACAGAGTTCCCCCATATATCAGAGTGTGCAGGCTTTCCCTTACAGTGTAACTCTGACGTAAAGAGGAATGCTGCAGATCTTGATTTAAGGGGGGTCTCTGATTTAAGTGGGTGCTCTGGTGACCAGAACCTGCCTTATATCAGAGTCCACTGCATTCCCCTTTACATCAGAGTTCCCTTTTACATCAGGGTCCGCAGAGTTCCCCCTTTGCACTGTAAGGTGTGAATCCTGCAGACTCTGATGTAGAGAGGAATATCAGGAACTCTGATGGGGGGGGGGGGGACTCTGGTGACCAGAGACCACCTTCCACAGATTAATTACACTAAGTTAAGGGGGGGATTCCCTGCTATAAGGGGGAAACCTTTTATATCAGTTCCCCCTTACATTATTGTATTCACCCAGCCCTAGCATCAGTGACCCCCCCTTAGCCTGGCCTGGCAGCGCTGTCACTTACCTGAGGGTGGTCAGAGGCTGCGGAAATGATACAGGAGGTGGTTAGAGGCTGCGAACATGATACTGCAGGAGGTCAGACTGCGGACGTTCTACAGGAGATGGTCAGAGGCTCCGCGGACATGGTACAGTAGGTATTTAGAGGCTGCAGACACCCCCCATTCCCCCCCAACAGTAGTGTCCTAATCTGCCCCACTTCACCCTCCACATCAGTGTCCACCTCTGCCACCTTTTACATCACCCTCCCACAGCAGAGTCCTCCTCTGCCCACCTTCATATACCCTCTACAGCACTGTCCTTCTGTTCCCCCTTCAGCCCTTATAGTACTGTCCTTCTGTGCCCCCTTCAGCCCCCATAGTACTGTCCTTCTGTGCCCCCTTCAGCCCCCATAGTACTGTCCTTCTGTGCCCCCTTCAGCCCCCATAGTACTGTCCTTCTGTGCCCCCTTCAGACCCCATAGTACTGTCCTTCTGTGCCCCCTTCAGACCTCATAGTACTGTCCTTCTGTGCCCCCTTCAGACCACATAGTACTGTCCTTCTGTGTCCCCTTCAGAATCAGCCCCCACAGCACTGTCATTCCCTGTCCCCTTTAGTCCCCACAGGCACTGTCATTCCCTGTCCCCTTTAGTCCCCACAGGCACTGTCATTCCCTGTCCCCTTTAGTCCCCACAGGCACTGTCATTCCCTGTCCCCTTTAGTCCCCACAGGCACTGTCATTCCCAATTTCCCTGTCCCCTTTAGTCCCCACAGGCACTGTCATTCCCTGTCCCCTTTAGTCCCCACAGGCACTGTCCTTCCCAATTTCCCTGTCCCCTTTAGTCCCCACAGGCACTGTCATTCCCTGTCCCATTTAGTCCCCACAGGCACTGTCATTCCCTGTCCCCTTTAGTCCCCGCAGGCACTGTCATTCCCAATTTCCCTGTCCCCTTTAGTCCCTACAACAGGCACTGTCATTCCCTGTCCCCTTTAGTCCCCACAGTCACTGTCATTCCCTGTCCCCTTTAGTCCCCACAGGCACTGTCATTCCCTGTCCCCTTTAGTCCCCACAGGCACTGTCATTCCCTGTCCCCTTTAGTCCCCACAGGCACTGTCATTCCCTGTCCCCTTTAGTCCCCACAGGCACTTTCATTCCCTGTCCCCTTTAGTCCCCACAGGCACTGTCATTCCCAATTTCCCTGTCCCCTTTAGTCCACAGACACTGTCATTCCCTGTCCCATTTAGTCCCCACAGGCACTGTCATTCCCTGTCCCCTTTAGTCCCCACATGCACTGTCATTCCCAATTTCCCTGTCCCCTTTAGTCCCCATAGGCACTTTCATTCCATGTCCCCTTTAGTCCCCACAGGCACTGTCCTTCTCTGGCTCTGCCGTGTCTGCCCCCTTCTAACAAGTTCCACAGGCACTGTCATTCCCAATATCCTGCCTGTCCCCTTTAATCCCCACAGGCACTGTCCTTCTCTGGCTCTGCCGGGTCTGCCCCCTTCTCAATCTCACAAGTTCCATGAGTGTCCTCCTCTCTAGCCACAGCTACTCTCACCGTGGATAGGCTCAGGCTGGCCGCGGCGGGAACATTCTGGGCGGGCCATGGGCAGGGCACAGGCGGAGGCGGTCAGGCGGGGAGGAGGAGATGATGACGAGACTCAGAGACTGACTGATGAGAGTGTCCGGCGACGAGACCAAGGCGCACGCCGCGCATGCGCAGTCAGATTGTATCGCCGCAGCCATAGTTTTAACGGGCACTTTTTTCCTGCTACGGGCATTTACAGGCAGGAGAAAAGTGCCCCGATTTTACGGGCCGTCCGTGAATATACGGACGGTGTTGCCAATAATGCCTTTCTCTGTGTATTTTGTGCTTCTATTATCTTATTTTTCATGAAATCTTGTTCATACCCCTTATCCATAAATCTTTGGGCTAAAATATTTGCCTGTTCTTCGAAATCTCTGTCCTTTGTGCAGTTACGCTTGAGCCTTAATAGCTGTCCCTTCGGGATATTCCACAGCCAGTTTTTGTGGTGACAGCTGGTGATGGGAAGGTAGCTGTTACGGTCTACCTCCTTGAAGTGAGTTTTTGTGTATATTTTCCCATTTTCTTGTGAGATGTTAAGGTCCAAGTAGGTAATTTCTTCTTCGCTGAAGTTCCAAGTAAGCAATATTTTTATCATTCTTATTTAGTTCTTCTAGGAATTCTTCAAGTGTATTTTTTGGTCCCTTCCAGAAGATTAATCCATCATCTATAAACCGATTATATAAGATGAGTTCTGGTGGTCTGTTTTGGTAAATAGCTTCCTTTTCCCATTGGGCCATGAATATATTGGCTATACTCGGCGCAAATTTCGCGCCCATTGCGACTCCAATCTTTTGGTGATAATATGTATTGTTGTACCAAAAATATTTTTTCTTCAAACAAAAATCTAAACATTTGATCAAGAACTTTCTCTGCTTGCAAATCAATCCGGTATATTTTCTTAAGGCCCATTTTGTGGCTTCGCATGCTTCATGATGCTTGATTACTGTGTATAGTGAAGCCACATCTATGGTGGCCATTTGTACTTTTTCTTGTTGCTGGGTTTCTTCTAATATTTGCAAGATGTGCTTCGTGTCTTTAGTGAAGGCCTTTGTTTGTGGGATTATAGGCTGCAGAAATGTATCTATATATTGTCCCAGTCGCATGGTGAGTGAATCTATACAATTAACTATTGGTCTCGGAGGGGGATTCATTCCATCTTTATGCATTTTTGGTATTGAGTAAATTATAGGAGTTCTACAGGCTTCTGGTACTAGAAATCTTGCTTCTTTCTTGTTGAGTATCTCTTTTTTTAGACCTAGGTGGATTAATTGTTCCAATTCTTTTTTATGTTTATGGATGGGGTTACTTAATAGTTTAGTGTATGTTTCTCCATCGTTTAACATATTTAGCATGGTCTCTTGGTATTTCTCTTTGTCCTGAATTACTATTCCCCCCCCCCCCCCCCCTTTGTCTGCTGGTCTTAGTACTACATCTTGCCTCTCTGCTAGTTTTTTTTAGGCCTGTTTGGATAGCTTTGGACTCATCATATTTCTTTATTTTAATATTTTTCAAATCATTTAAAACCAACTCTTTAAAAACATTAATACACTTGTCATTAATCTGGGGATTAAAAACAGATTTATTTTTCAAATTACTGTGCTGAATGGCGTTGGGTTCTCCTATTTTACAGGTGGTTTTTATTGGATTGCTTAAAACATATTTTTTTGATATTTAATTTCCTAATATATTTCTGAATTCCTACATATGTCTCAAATTTATCTAAACATTTTTTTGGGGCATATTTTAGTCCCTTATCCAGAACTCCCAACTCTTCTTGTGTGAGGGTCTTCTTGCTAAGGTTAAAAATTCCTTCTCCTATCTTTCTCTTTTCCTTTTGTTTCCCCTCTCCTCCTCGGCATCCTCTCTTCTTTCTATGCTTCTTCTTTGAGGTTTTTGGTCTTCTTTCTTTTTTGGAGAGTGGTTTCTCTTGCCCTTCTCTAAAAAAGATTTCTTATGGTCGTTTTTCTTTTCTTCCTTTTTCAGATTGATGATGTCTATCATCTGTTCTTTCTTCATCTCTCAAGTCTCTTAAGGGAGCGTAATAATTGTGTGTTTCATGTGGGTAATTTCTTCGGTCTCTTTGTCCATTATGATGCGTTTCATATGGCTGTTCTCTTCTTTCTCTTTGCCCATTGTGGTGGTTTGGTCTGTTGTAATTCCAGTCTTGGGGTCTCCTGCTTGAATTTTGTGGGGTTCTATATCCATTTGGTGTTCTGTATTCTGGTCTTCTTGCGGGTTGGTGGTAATAGCCTGTGTTGTATGGAGATCTTTGTCTTACTGGTGTTCTTAGTCTTTGTGGTTTTGGTGGGTACTGATAGTAATTATATTCTCTTTGAGGCTCCCAATTTCTTGATGGGTGGGTATAATTATTCGAATACATTTGTCTGTTGTAATCATAATCACGATTATCTCTATTTCTCTCTTCATATCTGGAGTTTCTTGGCGTGTTGTAGTATGTTCTCTCTTGTTGTTGTGGGTGATGGGTTTCTTCTTTTTGTGGGTCTCGCCTTACTTCTCTGTTTCCCGACCTTGGGGTGTTGTAATAGGCTCCTTCTCTGTTTCTATTCTCAGGTGTGATTGGAGAACAAACATTCCCTTGTCTATTAATTTCAGATTTTTCTAATTCATTCAGGGCCTCTTCCATTCGGACTATTTTTTCAGGTGTTGAGAATGTAGAGATGGGATCATTAATGCCGACTTGGTTTTGCCATTTAAATACCTGATCTGCTTTATAATCATTCATATCTTTTCAAAATCGTATTTCTTTGTCTTTCTTTGTTGTGTTTCTTTATCTTTAATCTTCAGGTCATTATTCACTTGTGCTGTTAATCTAAGAAATTCCTGTGTTTCTTTAAATGGTTCCAAGAGTTTTTTTTGTTCTGCTATCAATGATTCAATTTGTCTTAGTTTCTTTTGCTTTCTTTTTAGCAAAAAATCGATTAATTCTAATCCTTTAACATTAACCGGTTGCCGACTGCGCACAGTATATTTACTGCGGCAGTCGGCCCCGGCCAGGCAGAGTGACGTAGGTCTACGTCGCTCGCCTGTCACTCCTTCTAGAGCCAATAGCGGCTCGACTCGTTCACGGAGGAGTGCGGGAGTGTGACTAGCGGACCCGATGTCCGCCGGTCACACTACGATCGCCGGTACAGCGGGAGAAAGACAGAGCGGCTTATGTAAACAAGCCGCCTGTCAGTTCTCCCTGTGTAAAAGTGAAGATCAGACAGTTCTACTATGTAGAACTGTTGATCTTTGTTTTTACACTAGTAGACCTGTCCCTGCACAGTTAGAATCAGGCCCCTAGGACACACTTAACCCCTCCCTGTCCAATACTGTTAACCCCTTCCCTGCCAGTGTCATTTTTGCAGTAACAGTGCATATATATAGCACTGATTACTGCAGTAATGTCACTGGTACCCCCAAAAGTGTCAAAAATGTCAGTCAAGGGTCCGATCTGTCCGCCGCAATGTCGCAGTACCGCAAAAAAAATCGCAGATCGCCGCCATTACTCGTTAAAAAAAAAACCACCAAAAATGACAAAAATCTTTCCCTTTGTTAGTAAACGCGATAACTTTTGCGCAAACCAATCAAAATATGCTTTTTGCAATTTTTTTTTTTTTTTTTTTTTTTTTACCAAACATAGGTAGCGTAAAACAAATTGGCCGAAAATGTTAAAAAATTTTGATTTTTACATTTTTTTTGGGGGGAATTTCATATAAAAAAAAGTGAAAAATATTGTTGTTTTTGCAAAAGTTACGCTCTTTTTTTGTTTATAGCGCGTGATCAAAAAATCGCACAGGTGATCAAATACCACCAAAAGAAAGCTCTGTTTGTGGGAAAAAAAGGACGTGAAATTCGTTTAGGTACAGCGTCGCACGACCACGCAATTGTCCGTTAAATTCACGCAGTAAAAAATCGCAAAAAACCCCCTGGTCTTTTAGCAGGAAAATCCTCCGGTGGTAAAGAATCTTTATCAATTAGTCCATCATTTATAGGTACTTCCCATCTTAATCTTCTAGGCACAATTTTATCTTTGATATATTTGTCAAAGGTGTTTATGTCCCACCAGAGACTGATCTTTTTCTCTAGATTGTGTCTCAGTTTTCTTATAAGGCTTTCCAGATCCTTTTCTTTACGATGATTATCTATGTTAAATATATCTTCAATATCTATCTCTCTCCTTTCCATAAAATCAAAGATTTTATGTTAGTAAAGTTTTAAAGTTAGTAAATTCTAAATATGGGGGTGTGTGGCGCGCTTTCAGAAGTAAAAATGAATAAATAAATAATTAAATACTCTTGGAACCATTTAAAGAAACACAGGAATTTCTTAGATTAATAGCACAAGTGAATAATGACCTGAAGATTAAAGATAAAGAAACACAACAAAGAAAGACAAAGAAATATGTAAGAGATATGAATGATTATAAAGCAGATCAGGTATTTAAATGGCAAAACCAATTCGGCATTAATGATCCCATCTCTACATTCTCAACACCTGAAAAAATAGTCTGAATGGAAGAGGCCCTGAATGAATTAGAAAAATCTGAAATTAATAGACAAGGGAATGTTTGTTCTCCAATCACACCTGAGAATAGAAACAGAGAAGGAGCCTATTACAACACCCCAAGGTCGGGAAACAGAGAAGTAAGGCGAGACCCACAAAAAGAAGAAACCCATCACCCACAACAACAAGAGAGAACATACTACAACACCCCAAGAAACTCCAGATATGAAGAGAGAAATAGAGATAATCGTGATTATGATTACAACAGACAAATGTATCCGAATAATTATACCCACCCATCAAGAAATTGGGAGCCTCAAAGAGAATATAATTACTATCAGTACCCACCAAAACCACAAAGACTAAGAACACCAGTAAGACAAAGATCTCCATACAACACAGGCTATTACCACCAACCCGCAAGAAGACCAGAATACAGAACACTAAATGGATATAGAACCCCACAAAATTCAAGCAGGAGACCCCAAGACTGGAATTACAACAGACCAAACCACCACAATGGGCAAAGAGAAAGAAGAGAACAGCCATATGAAATGCATCATAATGGACAAAGAGACCGAAGAAATTACCCACATGAAACATACAGGAGAGATAGAAGCCCCATACCTACACACAATTATTACGCTCCCTTAAGAGACTTGAGAGATGAAGAAAGAAGAGATGATAGACATCATCAATCTGAAAAAGGAAGAAAAGAAAACGACCATAAGAAATCTTTTTTAGAGAAGGGCAAGAGAAACCACTCTCCAAAAAAGAAAGAAGACCAAAAACCTCAAAGAAGAAGCATAGAAAGAAGAGAGGATGCCGAGGAGGAGAGGGGGAAAAAAAAGGAAAAGAGAAAGATAGGAGAAGGAATTTTTAACCTTAGCAAGAAGACCCTCACACAAGAAGAGTTGGGAGTTCTGGATAAGGGACTAAAATATGCCCCAAAAAAATGTTTAGATAAATTTGAGACATATGTAGGAATTCAGAAATATATTAGGAAATTAAATATCAAAAAATATGTTTTAAGCAATCCAATAAAAACCACCTGTAAAATAGGAGAACCCAACGCCATTCAGCACAGTAATTTGAAAAATAAATCTGTTTTTAATCCCCAGATTAATGACAACAAGTGTATTAATGTTTTTAAAGAGTTGGTTTTAAAATGATTTGAAAAATATTAAAATAAAGAAATATGAGTCCAAAGCTATCCAAACAGGCCTAAAAAATCTAGCAGAGAGGCAAGATGTAGTACTAAGACCAGCAGACAAAGGGGGGGGAATAGTAATTCAGGACAAATACCAAGAGACCATGCTAAATATGTTAAATGATGGAGAAACATACACTAAACTATTAAGTAACCCCATCCATAAACATAAAAAAGAATTGGAACAATTAATCCACCTAGGTCTAAAAAAAGAGATACTCAACAAGAAAGAAGCAAGATTTCTAGTACAAGAAGCCTGTAGAACTCCTATAATTTACTCAACACCAAAAATGCATAAAGATGGAATGAATCCCCCCTCCGAGACCAATAGTTAATTGTATAGATTCACTCACCATGCGACTGGGACAATATATAGATACATTTCTGCAGCCTATAATCCCACAAACAAAGGCCTTCACTAAAGACACGAAGCACATCTTGCAAATATTAGAAGAAACCCAGCAACAAGAAAAAGTACAAATGGCCACCATAGATGTGGCTTCACTATACACAGTAATCAAGCATCATGAAGCATGCGAAGCCACAAAATGGGCCTTAAGAAAATATACCGGATTGATTTGCAAGCAGAGAAAGTTCTTGATCAAATGTTTAGATTTTTGTTTGAAGAAAAATTATTTTTGGTACAACAATACATATTATCACCAAAAGATTGGAGTCGCAATGGGCGCGAAATTGGCGCCGAGTATAGCCAATATATTCATGGCCCAATGGGAAAAGGAAGCTATTTACCAAAACAGACCACCAGAACTCATCTTATATAATTGGTTTATAGATGATGGATTAATCTTCTGGAAGGGACCAAAAAATACACTTGAAGAATTCCTAGAAGAACTAAATAAGAATGATAAAAATATTGCTTACTTGGAACATCAGCGAAGAAGAAATTACCTACTTGGACCTTAACATCTCACAAGAAAATGGGAAAATATACACAAAAACTCACTTCAAGGAGGTAGACCGTAACAGCTACCTTCCCATCACCAGCTGTCACCACAAAAACTGGCTGTGGAATATCCCGAAGGGACAGCTATTAAGGCTCAAGCGTAACTGCACAAAGGACAGAGATTTCGAAGAACAGGCAAATATTTTAGCCCAAAGATTTATGGATAAGGGGTATGAACAAGATTTCATGAAAAATAAGATAATAGAAGCACAAAATACACAGAGAAAGGCATTATTGGAGAACAAACAAAAGAAAAACATCTATATTGATAACGCGCCAATCATTTTGAATTACAACATGCAATACAAAACAGTGGAGAAAATAATAAGGAAACATTGGTATATCTTAAAAATAGACAAACATCTGAAGAACAACATTCCAGAAAAGCCAAGATTTATATATAAAAAGGCGCCAACTCTCAAAAACGAAATAGTCAAAACCATCATAGACCCCCCCAAAAAAAAACCTTTGTCGTTCTTCACTGGAAAGGGTTTTTAGCCCTGTAAAAGATGTTTTGCGTGCACAAAAACAAAGTATCCAAAACAAAAAATATTAGAGTTTACATCCACTAGCAATGGAACAAAATACAAAATCAGAGATTTTATATGCTGCAATACAGAAGGAGCAGTCTACACCCTACAATGTAGTTGTGGACTACAATACATAGGGAGAACCAAACGTCTGTTAAGAATCCGTATAAAAGAACATGTGCAAAACATAATAAAAGGAAGCGACAAACACACTGTATCGAGACTAGGGTTGAGCGGACACCTAGATGTCCGTGTTCGACGGGTTCGGCCGAACTTTAAAAAAAAGTCCGGGTCCGTGTCCCGGACTTTTACCGAACTTTTCCCGGACACCGAACCCCATTGAAGTCAATGGGGACCCGAACTTTAAGGCACTAAAATGGCTCTAAAACACCAAAGGAAAGGGCTAGAGTGCTGCAAATGGCAGCAAAACGTAATTAAGAGCATGGCAAGTGTTCTTCTTCATCTCTGAAGGACGAGGCCCATATGGAGTAGGAGGGAGGTTGAGGTGGTGGTGGATGTGGCGGTGACATAGGCATGCGCACAGGGTGTGCCGGGTGTGCCTGGGCACACCCTAATCACCTAGGGCACATAGCATTGCCAGTGAGGAGATGGGAAAGATCTCCCTCGGACCTGCTCTGCTCTATTTCTCTTTGCCTACAGGTACATGGCCCAGATACACTACTCTCCCTGCTGGCAAACACATGCATGTGTATTTCAACTTTGGGGTGCACACCTTAATGCAATAGGCTGCGCACACCTATGGGCGGTGTAGGTGGAAGCGGCGGTGGAGGAGGACCAGGGCCGGATTAAGAGCATCATGGGCTTGGTGCTGAGGATTTTGAAGGGCCTTAAGGGCCGTGCCTTGCCATGCACCCAGAGGAGGAAGGGTGCAGCCATGCATGCCTAATTCAACATGGGATGCTGTCTCTGAAGCCCATAAACACATCCATGCATCGGCAACTGTCCCTCCTTGTCCGGCCTTCGCGCTGTGTGGGGAGGTTCTGAGGGTGCTGCCTGGGGAAGCGAGCATAGAAGCCAGACTTCTGTGTTTACAAGTGACAGAAGAGCGGTAACAGTGAATATGGCCAACCCGGGGCCTATATAAAAGGTAGGGGCCTGGAGCTGCAGCTCCAATAGCCCCTACGTTAATCTGGCCCTGAGGAGGAGGACGAGGTAGCCAACACTGCTTCTTTTCACAAATTTTAAATGAGGGTACACCCCAAAAGAGTGAGAAAGAGCAAAAATGGAACAATGGGTGGGTAAGGTCGGTATCCATTGCTATTCTGCATAAGGTACGGAAAAGTCCCGTGGGATCCATGCCTGGTTCATTTTAATGAACGTGAGCTTGTCCACATTGTCTCTGGACAGGCGGTTGCGCTTGTCTGTTATAACGCCCCCAGCCGTGCTAAATACCCGTTCAGATAATACACTGGCTGCAGGGCACGCCAGCACCTCCAAGGCGTAAAGGGCAAGCTCAGGCCATGTGCCCAATTTGGAGACCCAGAAGTTGAAGGGGGCAGACCCCTCATTCACTACATGTAGGCGTGTGCACACATACTGCTCCACCATGTTGGTAAAATGCTGCCTCCTGCTAAGACGTTCCATCTGAGCTGCTGGTGCTGCTGTTGTGGCGTGCTGACAAAGCTTTTCCACATTTCGGCCATGCTAACCCTGCCTTCTGAGGTGCTGGCGGTGCCCTGGTTGCGTTGGCGACCTCCTCCTCCTCCTCCTCTGCCTTGTGCTTCCACTGCGGCCCCGCTGTCAGATGGGAATGCCAGCAGCAAGGCGTCTACCAGCGTGCGCTTGTACTCGCGCATCTTGCGATCGCGCTCCAGTGAGTGAATTAAGGACGGTACGTTGTCCTTGTAACGGGGATCCAGCAGCGTGGCCACCCAGTAATCAGCACAAGTTAGAATGTGGGCAACTCGGCGGTCGTTGTGGAGACACTGCAGCATGTAATCGCTCATGTGTGCCAGGCTGCCCAGAGGCAACGAAAGGCTGTCCTCTGTGGAAGGTGTATCGTCCGTGTCCTCTGTATCCCCCCAGCCACGCACCAGTGATGGCCATGAGCTGGCCTGGGGGCCACCCTGCTGTGAACATGGTTCCATCTCCTCCTCCAGCTCCTCCTCCTCCTCCTCATCCTCCAGAACTGTGCCCCTGCTGGACAATTGTGTCCCTGGCGTTTGTGTGTGCAGGAACCCACCCTCGGAGCCCCTTGCGAATGACTGCCCTGAAAGCCTTGGAAATGTTACCTCTTCATCCTCCTCCTCCTCCTCATCCTGTGCCACATCCTCTTCCATCATCGCCCGAATTGTTTTTTCAAGGAGGCATAGAAGTGGGATAGTTAAGCTGAGAACGGCGTCATTGCCACTGGCCATGTACTCAAAACAGCGCAACAAGGCACACAGGTCTCGCATGGAGGCCCAGTTATTGGTGGTGAAGTGGTGCTGTTCCGCAGAGTGACTCACGCGTGCGTGCTGCAGCTGAAACTCCACTATGGCCTGCTGCTGCTCGCACAGTCTTTCCAGCATGTGCAAGGTGGAGTTCCACCTTGTGGGCACGTCACATATGAGGCGGTGAGCGGGAAGGCCGAAGTTACGCTGCAGCGCTGCCAGGCGAGCAGCAGCAGGGTGAGAACGCCGAAAGTGCGCACAAACGGCCCGCACTTTCTGCAGCAGCTCTGACATATCGGGGTAGTTTTTAAGGAACCTCTGCACCACCAAATTCAGCACATGCGCCAGGCAAGGGATGTGCGTCAAACCGGCTAGGCCCAGAGCTGCTATGAGATTTCGCCCGTTATCGCACACCACCAGCTGAGGCTCGCTGGCAGCAACCACTCATTTGTCTGCTGTTCCATGCTCCTCCACAACTCCTGCGCGGTGTGTGGTTTGTCCCCCAAACAGGCAAGTTGTAAAACTGCCTGCTGTCGTTTACCCCTGGCCGTGCTGAAGTTGGTGGTGAAGGTGTTACGCTGTCCGGATGAAGAGGCGGTAGAGGATGAGGAAGCGGAGTAGGAGGAGTTAGGAACAGGAGGCAAACTGAAGCGTCCTGCAATCCTCGGTGGTAGAAGGACATGCGCCAAATTGCTAGAAGGACATGCGCCAAATTGCTATCCGCCTCAGGCCCATCCGCCACTGCATTTACCCAGTGTGCCGTTAGGGAGATATAACGCCCCTGACCGTGCTTACTGGTCCACGTATCGGTAGTTAGGTGGACCTTGGCACAGAAGGCGTTGCGCAGTGCACACCTGATTTTTTCCCCCACTTGGTTGTGCAGGGAAGGGATGGCTTGCCTGGAAAAGTAGTGGCGGCTGGGCACGACGTACTGTGGGACAGCCACCGACATAAGGTTTTTAAAACTGTGCGTCTCCACCAGACTGAATGACAGCATTTCAAAGGCCAATAATTTTGAAATGCTGGCATTCAGGGCCAGGGATCGCGGGTGGGTAGGGGGGTACTTCCTCTTCCTCTCAAGTGTTTGGGAGATGGAAAGCTGAACGCTTCCATGGGACATTGTGGAGATGGTTGTTGGTGACCCAGGTGGTGGTGTTGCTGACAGATCGTCTGTTTGCGGGGTGGCAGGTGCCGGTATCACTACAGATGTGGCTGGAGCGGCCGAGACTGCAGCAGAAGAGGAAGCAGGATGAGCCAGAGACGTTTCTTGGTTTTGAAGGTGTGTACTCCACTGCAGCTCGTGCTTTGCACTTAGATGCCTGATCATGCAGGTTGTGCTCAGGTTGAGAAGGTTTATGCCTCGCTTCAAGCTCTGATTGCACAGGGTGCAAACCACTCGTGTCCTGTCATCAGCACATTTTCTAAAGAACTTCCACGCTAGAGAACTCCTTTGAGCTGACTTTGGTGCGCTCGTTCCCTTGCTGCGTTGGGCAGTAGCGGGCGTAGTGTCTAGGGCACGGCCGCTCCGCTTCTGCACCCTGCTCCCTCTTCTGCTGTGCTGGTGGCTCTGTGCGACCACCGCCTCTTCCTCCAAACTACTCAGGTCACCTGCATGACGTTCATTCCATGTGGGGTCGAGGACCTCATCGTCCTCCACATCATCTTCCACCCAGTCTTCACCCCTGCCCTCCTTGTCGGTTTCCACAATGCTGAACGCCGCAGCAGTTGGCACCTGCATTTCGTCATCATCGGAGACGTGCTGCGATGATCCTTGCATGTACTCATCTTGAGAAATAAGTGGTTGGGCATCGCTGCACTCAATCTCTTCCACCTCTGGGGCAGGGCTAGGTGGATGGCCCTGGGAAACCCTGCTGACAGAGTCATCAAAACGAAGAAGAGACTGCTGTATGGCTTGGGGCTCAGACTGCTTGCCTGATTTGCAAGGGGGTGAGGTGAAAGACGGTTGGACATCGGCTGCAGGTGCCAACTGTGACCTTTCTGCAGTAGACTGGGTGGGAGACAATGTGAAGGAACTGGAGGCACTGTCAGCAGCAAACCAATCTACTATCGCCTCCACTTGTTCTGGCCTCATCACTTCTAGGGGCGTATGATGCCCTACTAAATACTGATGCAGGTTCTGTCGCCTACTCACACTTGAGGAAGGTGTTTCACTTGTGCGTGTAGCTGGCACAGATCGACCACGTCCTCTCCTTGCAACAGGAGCTCTACCAGCAGCACCACGACCCAGGCCACGGCCCTTATTTGACGGTCTCCTCATATTTCTGTAATTTAAGATCTTGCCCTAGAAAGGTTTTTATTGAATAGCGGAATAGGAAATATGATCCAAAAAAGTGTATGTATCTCGCACGTACAAAACCACACTCGGCCCCAATTACTATTGTTTGTACCCCTAAAAGGATGGTTGAGCAGTAGGAGGAGGAGTATGGAACAGGCAGCACCCTCAAATCTTCAGAAGTATGAGATGAACCCCAAAAACTTGGAAAGGTGGATCTCACACGTACCGACACAGACTATCACGCAATTTAATTGATCCCCAAAGGATTTAATTGAATAGCGGAATAGAAAATATGATCAAAAAGAAAGTGTATGTATCTCACACGTACACCACCACACTAGGCCCCAATTACTATTGTTTGTACCCCTAAAAGGATGGTTGAGCAGTAGGAGCAGGAGTATGGAACAGGCAGCACCCTCAAATCTTCAGAAGTATGACATGAACCCCAAAAACTTGGAAAGGTGGATCTCACACGTACCGACACAGACTATCACGCAATTTAATTGATCCCCAAAGGATTTAATTGAATAGCGGAATAGAAAATATGATCAAAAAGAAAGTGTATGTATCTCACACGTACACCACCACACTAGGCCCCAATTACTATTGTTTGTACCCCTAAAAGGATGGTTGAGCAGTAGGAGGAAGAGTATGGAACAGGCAGCACCCTCAAATCTTCAGAAGTATGAGATGAACCCCAAAAACTTGGAAAGGTGGATCTCACACGTACTGACACAGACTATCACGCAATTTAATTGATCCCCAAAGGATTTAATTGAATAGCGGAATAGAAAATATGATCAAAAAGAAAGTGTATGTATCTCACATGTACACCACCACACTAGGCCCCAATTACTATTGTTTGTACCCCTAAAAGGATGGTTGAGCAGTAGGAGGAGGAGTATGGAACAGGCAGCACCCTCAAATGTTCAGAAGTATGAGATTGTGTTCACTGTACCCCACAAAGATTGTGTTCACTGCACCCCACAAAGATTGTGTTCACTGCACCTCAAAAAGGATTTTGTTCACTGCACCCCACAAAGATTGTGTTCACTGCACCCTAAAAGGATTTTGTTCACTGCACCCCAAAAAGATTGTGTTCCCTGTACCCCCCAAAGATTGTGTTCCCTGTACCCCACAAATATTGTGTTCACTGCACCCCACAAAGGATTTTGTTCACTGCACCCCAAAAAGATTGTGTTCACTGCACCCCAAAAAGGATGTTGTTCACTGCACCCCAAAAAGGATTTTGTTCACTGCACCCCAAAAAGATTGTGTTCACTGCACCCAACAAAGATTGTGTTCACTGCACCCCACAAAGGATTTTGTTCACTGCACCCCAAAAAGATTGTGTTCACTGTACCCCCCAAAGATTGTGTTCACTCCACCCCACAAAGGATTTTGTTCACTGCACCCCACAAAGATTCTGTTCACTGTACCCCACAAAGATTGTGTTCACTGCACCCCACAAAGGATTTTGTTCACTGCACCCCAAAAAGATTGTGTTCACTGCACCCCAAAAAGGATTTTGTTCACTGCACCCCAAAAAGGATGTTGTTCACTGCACCCCAAAACGGATTTTGTTCACTGCACCCCAAAAAGATTGTGTTCACTGCACCCCACAAAGATTTTGTTCACTGCACCCCAAAAAGGATGTTGTTCACTGCACCCCAAAAAGATTGTGTTCACTGCACCCCACAAAGATTGTGTTCACTGCACCCCACAAAGGATGTTGTTCACTGCACCCCAAAAAGATTTTGTTCACTGCACCCCAAAAAGGACGTTGTTCACTGCACCCCAAAAAGATTGTGTTCACTGCAGCCCAAAAAGATTGTGTTCACTGCAGCTCACACACAGAAAAATGGATGTGGATCACTGACACCTGCCTATCTCCTATCCCACACCACACAGCAATATCGATTGTAGTTTGTAGAACAGTTTCCCTAAAATTCAGCAGCAGCAGCCTCTCCCTAACAGGATTGAGAAGAGATCGTAGATCAGGATTGAGTGCAGAGTCACCCCACCCCCCACACAGCAATATCGATTGTACTTTGTAGAAGACACTGACCCTATAATTCAGCAGACTCTATCCCTAAAATGCCTACAACTCGCCCTGCCTAAACACTCCGACCTGTCCCTCAATTCTATCCGGACACAAATGGTTTTTTCCTGCCTGTCTTTCCCTAATCAGCAGCCAGCACGTTGATGTGTGCTCTGTCCCTGATCTAAGCAGCAGAATGAAGACGCTGCGGCTGCCTGGAACTTATAAAGACTTGGTCACATGCTTCAGACGGCCAATCACAGCTACTGAGACATTTGCAGGCATGGCTGGGATGGCTTAAGGCACACCAGTTAAACGATTGTTGATTGGCTGTTGAAAGCCCGCCATGAAAAGAGCGCCAAAGCATGCAAAACCCGGAAATAAAACGACCGAACACGGATTTTTACCCGAACATACAGTAAAGTGTCCGTGTCCGTGTTTGGGTACAAAAAATCCAATTATTCGGTACGAACACGAATAATACAGTCCGTGTTCGCTCAACACTAATCGAGACACTTTACTAAATATCATCAAAAAGACCCCTCACAAATGATCTTCTGGGGCATCACACCCTATAAGAGACATTGGAGGGGGAGCCACAAAGTCCGTACCTTGAGCAGATTAGAATCGGAATGGATTTTTAAAATGGACTCCTTCAAGCCTAATGGTCTTAATGTGGACTTCGATTTGAACTGTTTTATTAGTGATTTTTAAACAGAAGGTTCTACATACACACTATAAACCCTAAAGAAATACAAGCAGCACACAAAAAAATATTTTAAAGTATTTTAAATAATTTTAAAGGAATAATCTTAGTCTTTTTTAATCTGAATTTTAATGATATAAAAGAGTATTATAATCCCCTCTCCTATGATTTTAAATCTCTAAATGATCCAATAGCATCACTGCGAAGTTTTTTTATATTTGAAATAAGAAGAGGCTGCAGTATTCAGAGTATGAATAAATATATAGGTTTTTCTATTTCAAGTAATCTCTCCTGTATACGCCTTAAGAATTAATTTAACAATCAACAAGATTAAATCAATTTATATATTCAGGTTGTGTTTTATGCAATGTTCAGAGATTGTTTTTAGTAAACATAGCCCATAACCTCACTTCCGGAATAAACAAAAAGGAAAAAGAATTAGCATAATTAAGTTCGGAATATTAAGCAATATGGCGGATTGTTTACATCCGCCGGAACTATAATATAAACTCCTTAAAAATGGCCGAGGTGACACTTCCGGCCCGACGAATATAAATAAACGTCACATCCGCTATTAGGCCACTCCCTGAGGAAGTCACGTGATGTGACGTAACGCGTAGGAGTAGCCTGCCAAATAACCGGAAGTGACGTTACGGACCAGAGCCAAGTTCTCCCAACGCTACCCAGAGTAATACTACGTCTATATCAAGCTGAACAATTGTAAGTGCAATGATTTTTTTAATAAAAAAGTGGTTTTAAAAAACGTACTGCAGCATGATGGCCCTTTATGCTTAAATTAGCCTTGAGGTCGCGCTAGGAGACTAGGACCGCTGAGGACCATAGCACCCCGAGTCGAACCCTGAGAAGGATCCCGTGACCACGACTAGGAAGCTACAGACAGTAAATGCAGGCTAACCAATACCCAATTGGGGGTTCTACATACATATTCAGGCGATTTAATCACTGTAATAAGGTGAGAGTTTTGTACACCTAGAGGTGACACCTGGTGGAGGAATAAGGCACAGCACCTATATTGCACAGAAGCACTTTACGATATAAGTTGAAGATACACAGTTGGATTTATTATTATAATTATTTATGGTGGAAAGAAAAAACGAACACTTACTGAAGATTGCACTTTATTGATTTTACAGACATTTATTGACACGTTTTTGCTTTTATTGAAAATTGAAAGCACCCAGCACTTTATAGTTTGGAATATTTGGTTTAAAGTTCTTATTGAATTATGTAATATGTCGATTTGATTGAAGCACTTTATAGTTTGGAACATTCGGTTTAAATACCTTGAAGATTTTAGTGAATTATGTAATATGTTGATTTGATTATAATTTTTATAAATCACGAGGATAAGGAATTGGTTAACAACAGCACAATATTTATTCACCATATACATTTTAATCACAGTAATTATTTAATTATTTATTTATTCATTTTTACTTCTGAAAGCACGCCACACACCCCCATATTTAGAATTTACTAACTGGGTCTGGTACCAGTCTAGTGGTGCAGCAGTCGGAAGGGATCAAAATATCTCCTTTTATAGCGCAGGAACCACCTACACACATACAATCAAAAAACACCATTTTGAAGCCCTAAAACCCAATAAATGCCCCTAAAAAGTGCCTATGGTTCTGGGTCATGCCCCAGGGGCTATTAATCCCACAAAAGAAAGTTCTTAAAAATTGTCGTTTTTGATAGAGAGCCAATTTTCGAAAAAATGATTGAAAAAAAGATTTCTTTGGATTTAGTGTCTGGTGGGGGGGGGGGGGGGTCTAAAAAGTGTACCTGTGAAGTTTCAGCTCTGTAGCATGTCCAGAACCAGAAAAAAAGTTTGTTTGTATTAGAATTAATATAGAACAGGGATATGGCTCCGGTTTTGTAGCAAGCGTTTTTTGGGCATTTTTTGGGGGACTTTGGAGGCAGGCATAACATCAGAACTTCTGTGTAGGGGTATATATACATACACCCGTGTGTGTGTGTGTGTGTGTGTATGTATAATATACACATACAGGTGGGAAAATGGCAGAAACCTATGGTTGCGCTAATGAAATAATTAACACCCATATGGCTTCTCTCCTATCACACCTATATGTGTGTATGTGTATAAATACATATAAGTGTGTGTGTGTATATATACCCCTATACAGAAGTTCAGATGTTTTGCCTGCCTCCAAAGACCCAAAAAAATGCCTACGCCAAAAAAAAAAAATGCCCAGGTGTGGTGTTGCAGGCGTGTTTTTTTTTGGGCATTTTTTTGTGGGTCTTTGGAGGCAGGCAAAACATCCTAACTTCTGTATAGGGATATATATATATATATATATATATATCCCTATACAGAAGTTATATGTATATACATACACATACACATACACATACACATACACACACACACACACACACTTGTATGTATTTATACACATACACACATATAGGTGTTATAGCAGAGAAGCCATATGGGTGTTAATTATTTAATTAGCGCAACCATAGGTTTCTGCTACTTTCACACCTATATATATATATATATATATATAATGTATATGTGTGTGTGTGTAGTATATATATACACATACATGGGTGTATGTATATATAGACCTACACAGAAGTTCAGATGTCATGCCTGACTCCAAACATGTCCTCAAAAAAGCCCTATAAACGCCTGCAGCAAAAAGCAGGGAGACAGGCGAGAAGCCATATCGCTGTTCTGTAAGTGACCTAAGAGAAATTATCTTTTCTCTATAGCGGTCACCCTGATATGGAAGCTTTTTGTCACCCTGCCATAGCAGTCAGTCAGTTAACCCTACACTACACTACGGTCCCCTTACACTTTAACACTTTCCCTACAGAAACTAGATTATTAAATCTAACTATAGTGGAAAATGGCACTCTAACTACACTAGATATCCCTTTCCTCACACTAAAAATTGCTAAATGACACTTTGAAGCAGAAGTCACAGAACTGCTTCCACTCTCTTCCACGTCCCTGTATTACAATGCTAGGAATTTGGCGGGGGCTATCTTATATACTGGGGGGCGTATTCACTAATGATTGGCCTATGGACCCCCTAGTCACTTCAATCACATTCCTAGCATTCTCCTGCCCCCTCAATTGGCTTTTACTGATGGTTCTGGTCCAATCACGGGCTTTTAAAGCCCATTTCCTGTCCCATTGCATTTTGGTCGGTTCTGGTTGCCGTATTCTGAACTTTTTCAGCAAAAAGTTCGGAATTCGGCCGAACCTCGAACAGCCAATGTTCGGGTCGAACCGATGGTCGACCCCAACCGTTCAATCATTCCTAGTAATGGCCGAACATTTTGGCAATCTTCTATTCTGCACACGGGATGCCCCTTTTAGATATATACAGTGCCTTGCGAAAGTATTCGGCCCCCTTGAACTTTTCGACCTTTCGCCACATTTCAGGCTTCAAACATAAAGATATAAAACTGTAATTTTTTTTGAAGAATCAACAAGTGGGACACAATCATGAAGTGGAATGAAATTTATTGGATATTGCAAACTTTTTAACAAATAAACTGAAAATTTGGGCGTGCAAAATTATTCAGCCCCCTTAAGTTAATACTTTGTAGCGCCACCTTTTGCTGCGATTACAGCTGTAAGTTGCTTGGGGTATGTCTCTATCAGTTTTGCACATCAAGAGACTGAAATTTTTGCCCATTCCTCCTTGCAAAACAGCTCGAGCTCAGTGAGGTTGGATGGAGAGCGTTTGTGAACAGCAGTTTTCAGTTCTTTCCACAGATTCTCAATTGGATTCAGGTCTTGACTTTGACTTGGCCATTCTAACACCTGGATATGTTTATTTGAGAACCATTCCATTGTAGATTTTGCTTTATGTTTTGGATCATTGTCTTGTTGGAAGACAAATCTCTGTCCCAGTCTCTGGTCTTTTGCAGACTCCATCATGTTTTCTTCCAGAATGGGTCCTGTATTTGGCTCCATCCATCTTCCAATCAATTTTAATCATCTTCCCTGTCCCTGCTGAAGAAAAGCAGGCCCAAACCATGATGCTGCCACCACCATGTTTGACAGTGGGGATGGTGTGTTCAGGGTGATGAGCTGTGTTGCTTTTACGCCAAACATAACATTTTGCATTGTTGCCAAAAAGTTTGATTTTGGTTTCATCTGACCAAAGCACCTTCTTCCACATGTTTGATGTGTCTCCCAGGTGGCTTGTGGCAAACTTTAAATGACACTTTTTATGGATATCTTTAAGAAATGGCATTCTTCTTGCCACTCTTCCATAAAGGCCAGATTTGTGCAGTATACGACTGATTGTTGTCCTATGGACAGAGTCTCCCACCTCAGCTGTAGATCTCTGCAGTTCATCCAGAGTGATCATGGGCCTCTTGGCTGCATCTCTGATCAGTCTTCTCCTTGTATGAGCTGAAAGTTTAGAGGGACGGCCAGGTCTTCGTAGATTTGCAGTGGTCTGATACTCCTTCCATTTCAATATTATCGCTTGCACAGTGCTCCTTGGGATGTTTAAAGCTTGGGAAATCTTTTTGTATCCAAATCCGGCTTTAAACTTCTCCACAACAGTATCTCGGACCGGCCTGGTGTGTTCCTTGTTCTTCATGATGCTCTCTGGCGCTTTAAACGGACCTCTGAGACTATCACAGTGCATATGCATTTATATGGAGACTTGATTACACACAGGTGGATTCTATTTATCATCATTAGTCATTTAGGTCAACATTGGATCATTCAGAGATCCTCATTGAACTTCTGGAGAGAGTTTGCTGCACTGAAAATAAAGGGGCTGAATAATTTTGCACACCCAATTTTTCAGTTTTTTATTTGTTAAAGTTTGAAATATCCAATAAATTTCATTCCACTTCATGATTGTATCCCACTTGTTGTTGTTTCTTCACAAAAAATTACAGTTTTATATGTTTATGTTTGAAGCCTGAAATGTGGAAAAAGGTCGCAAAGTTCAAGGGGGCCGAATACTTTCGCAAGGCACTGTAGATTCTATCCCTTATTTGAACACATATGATTCATGTTATTGAGGAGTTTTACCCTTTTTTATTTACAATTTTTTTCTCCTTTATATAGAGGTTGCTTGTTTGCACATTTGTCACTTTGCACTTTATTTGGTTTTGCACAGTCACTTACATACTAAACACTGTATGTTTATATGTAGCACTATATGTCAGATTAATTCATACATTCTTTTGCATATGTTTTTAGCGCAGCACTTTTCTCTTTTCCATAAAGACATAGATAAGCGAGTTTGGGGTGGATTGGCCTGTACAGAGTCCTGACCTCAACCCGATACAACACTTTTGGGATGAATTGGAGTGGAGACTGCGAGCCAGGCCTTCTCGTTCACATCAGTGCCTGACCTCACAAATGCGCTTCTGAAAGAAGGGTCAAACATTCCCATAGACACTCCTAAACCTTGTGGACAGCCTTCCAAGAAGAGTTATAGCTGCAAAGGGTGGTCCAACTCAATATTGAACCCTATGGACTAAGACTGGGATGACATTAAATTTTATGTGTGTAAAGGCAGGCGTCTCAATACAAAAAAGCGAAGGAATAGGAAAAAAGATAGCAAGAGAGGAAAGTGAAAGGAGGAAGAGAAAAGGAAAAAAGGAGAGAGAATGAAAAAAGGGGAGTAAGGACATATTGAAAAGAAAATGTAGGCAGTTGGGTGGGGGGTTGTTGTGGGCAGGCAGCACCACAGACATTCAAATGTTTAGTAGCTATCCATAAAAATGTGGTGGTATTCAGGGTAGCCATACTTGAGGAATGTTTCATGAGTGTCAGTCAAAATTGCTATCGTATTTTCATTGTTTATATGTGTAGCAAGGTTTCCAGGCCTGTGGCCTGATGTGGGTCTGCCATTGTTACCAGTTCTCCAGCCCATGTGAGCTGCGACCCTGGGTGTGATAAATGAGACAGGGACAACTCCGGCATTTTTGTTTAGTGGTTTTATTGTAGATAATGGGATGGGAGAAGGGAATGAGTGGGATACTCCTTAGGCTCAACTAAATACACTTGGGGCTTTATCCAGGGAAAATATCTGTTAACGCTGCCTTGACGCCAGCCAACGTTAGCCAACGCTCACTGACTCTCAGAACACACTAACTTGATAGGAAGTGCTGAATCCTCAACTTTAAGTCCAGAAGATCCAGGACTGTGGATTATAGAACTGACACTGCGATACTGCAAAGTCACTGACTACTACCCCTCCCAGCCTTGCACTGGCTTGAGGTAGTTTGCTGTAAGCTCCTGTATGGCTGCAACTCTCAACTGACACGCTCCACAATTTAGGGCCCAACTGCAGATGCCCCCTTTAACCTTGAACTCTTCGGGGTTCACTGACTCTGTATCCCCCTCGGTAACGTCAGGGTCCTTAACCTAGGTACCCCCTTTCCTCAACTAGCTGGCACTGAATCCTAGAACCTCTTCCAGGGTGGTCCCTTTTGACTCTGGGCAGACCCCCCAGGGGCAATCCTCAGTACTCACAACCTGTGTAGGCTTTCCTGGGACTGTACCCCTCTCGCTCTCCGCAGGCTCTCAGCACACTGGATCCCCTGAGCTCAATTCGGCACTCTCTGGACTCCCAGGCGACCCCACCCGAGACATCCACTTCCTCACAGGAAGAGAGACAGCCACTCTGCTCCCGCCAAAGACACTGTCACGCACTTTCCCCCAAACATATATCCACTCCCAGAATCCTTTTGCGGCATAATCTGCTTCCTGGGGTAGTTACAAGCTTGAATGTGCTCTCTGATTGGGCTTCCTCAACTGCCAGGAGCCAGTGGGGAGACTTTACCTTCAGCAAACACATCTCAAACCCGACACCCTAACTAACAGAAATCATGGCCCTGGTGTTAGGCAGACAAGGCCCACTATACAATTACCTAGCACCTACCTGTAGGGTGCTACATAAACAGGTCCCTCTCAAAAAATCAGCATATTGTGATAAAGTTCATTATTTTCTGTTATGTACTGATAAACATTAGTCTTTCATATATTTTAGATTCATTACACACAACTGAAGTAGTGCAAGCCTTTTATTGTTTTAATATTGATGATTTTGGCATACAGCTCATGAAAACCCAAAATTCCTATCTCAAAAAATTAGCATATTTCATCCGACCAATAAAAGAAAAGTGTTTTTAATACAAAAAAAGTCAACCTTCAAAAAATTATGTTCAGTTATGCACTCAATACTTGGTCGGGAATCCTTTTGCAGAAATGACTGCTTCAATGCGGCGTGGCATGGAGGCAATCAGCCTGTGGCACTGCTGAGGGGTTATGGAGGCCCAGGATGCTTCGATAGCGGCCTTGAGCTCATCGAGAGTGTTGGGTCTTGCGTCTCTCAACTTTCTCTTCACAACATCCCACAGATTCTCTATGGGGTTCAGGTCAGGAGAGTTGGCAGGCCAATTGAGCACAGTAATACCATGGTCCGTAAACCATTTACCAGTGGTTTTGGCACTGTGAGCAGGTGCCAGGTCGTGCTGAAAAATGAAATCTTCATCTCCATAAAGCTTTTCAGCAGATGGAAGCATGAAGTGCTCCAAAATCTCCTGATAGCTAGCTGCATTGACCCTGCCCTTGATAAAACACAGTGGACCAACACCAGCAGCTGAACTGGATGGACTATTGTCTTTATTCAACCTCACCTACTATGTAACTATGTAACATGGCACCCCAGACCATTACTGACTGTGGGTACTTGACACTGAACTTCAGGCATTTTGGCATTTCCCTCTCCCCTGTCTTCCTCAGGGTCCGGTCACCTCTTCTCATTGTGCAGCGTTTTCTGCCACACTTTTTCCTTCCCACAGACTTCCCACTGAGGTGCCTTGATACAGCACTCTGGGAACAGCCTATTCATTCAGAAATTTCTTTGTGTCTTACCCTCTTGCTTGAGGGTGTCAATGATGGCCTTCTGGACAGCAGTTAGGTCAGCAGTCTTACCCATGATTGCTGTTTTGAGTAATGAACCAGGCTGGGAGTTTTTAAAAGCCTCCAGGAATCTTTTGCAGGTGTTTAGAGTTAATAAGTTGATTCAGATGATTAGGTTAATAGCTCGTTTAGAGAACCTTTTCATGATATGCTAATTTTTTGAGATAGGAATTTTGGGTTTTCATGAGCTGTATGCCAAAATCATCAATATTAAAACAATAAAAGGCTTGCACTACTTCAGTTGTGTGTAATGAATCTAAAATATATGAAAGTCTAATGTTTATCAGTACATTACAGAAAATAATGAACTTTATCACAATATGCTAATTTTTTGAGAGGGACCCTGTAGTTGATTTTTGACTGCCTCAATGGTTTTCAGACTCTCGCAGTAATCATGATACTGCAGTGAGTGTTTGTTCTATACAGGTGAAAATAGGAACAGGTTTATTGAGCAGTACTTCATAAGGGTTCTGTGAAGGTTTGTAATGTGGAAAAAGAATAGGGGTTTGCAGAGGAGTGTAAGGATATTGTGCCTTAGAAGTACATAATGGTAGTGCTTGCTAAGGTGGATTTCATGTGAATTCCAGAGCTGCTGGAAGGTTTCGATTCCTTTCAAGGGTAAGTAGGGAGTGTACGTCATGGAAACCATATTCTTGCCACCAGTGAAAATATAAGAGCTGTAAAGACTTACAGCTCTATTAAGTAGCCGCAGAAGAAAATAGAAAAAGCTATCTCCTGCCAGCATGCGGTAGATAACAGCCCCTGCTCTGTGTGTGGAAGCAGTGGTCTCTCTAAGGCCTTATTCACAGGGACGGACCTATCCTACACCTGTGCCCAGGGCTGTCTTCGCCCACACAGGATGCACAGGTGTTCCATGCATCTGCTTGCAGGCAGTGTGATTCATGTTTGTTGGGACGCATGGACACAGACGCTAGTCCACATGGCTATCAAATTTGGACCAGCAGCTGTGTTGGTGCAGATGTTGTATCTCAGTAGATTAGAATGGGACAGCTTACACATGGATGCTCAGAACACCTATGCAGACCACACGGGTGAGGATAGCACTTTGCACGGGTGCTCGGATAGGTACGACCCTGTGAAAGAGGCCTAAAAAGGCTCATTCGCACAAATGCATTGCAGTAACACACTTGTTAACATTGAAATACAGCATACACATGTTAATAAGTTGCCATTCATTTTCAGTGGTATTTTAATGAACACCAATATTACAGCAAACTGCAACACACAGTAATGCATTACTGTTTGTTGAGGCGCGTTGCGCTGTTACCAGAAATGGTGGGGCTCTAATTTCTGGTTTGTGGTACCTTGCTAGATTTTTCACATGAATGGACTGCCTTAAACAATGCACATTAGTGCTCAACATATTACTATATTACTTTAATGTGTATTTCTTAAATGCACTGCAATAGATTGCTTTGGTGCAAATTTGCACACCTTTTTGTTATAATTCACCTCAAATAAGTTTAAGTCAAAGTTTTGTAGGCTTTTATTTACAAATCCTATAAATCTGGATGCTTCTTTTTTTCTGATAACTTGAAATAGAACAACAGTTGACTTTGAGACATGTTCAGAAGAAGGTTTGTGTTAAGCTGTGACTAATGTTTAATCATGAACAAGGAGTTACCACCTGGCATGTTAAGATTGCATATTCTGTTTTCTGAATGAGTGTACCTTGAATGACTTACCTTTTAATGAGGTGCTGCCTTATGTAAACAGAACATACTTAAAGTATGTCACTATGTTCTTCTATCAAATGTATATTCAAAACAAAAATGATGTCATCTGGTGTTACCATTCTATAAATTGCACAAGACCTTTCCATGGTAACCTATACAGTATGGCACCACCCTAACATATGTATTGCCCTGCATTATATCATGGAAAGATATGAAAGTAAATAGATTCTTAAAGCAAAGTCCCGGCCTTAAAATCGATCGAACACCATCCACTTGCTGTAATGTAGCTGAAAAAGAATTGGATAATTTCAATTTTTTTTTTTTTTTTGATTTACTTACCTTGTTATTAAAGAAAATATACTTACCTTCCTTCCTCTTCCTCCCTCTGCAGCCGTGGCCCACGCCGTCTCTTCCTGTTTGCATTGACTCCTGGGAGCCGAACGTCATCGCTTCCAGGAGTCAATGCGCCTACCCTGCTCGTCTCACTTCTGATGCAGGCACGTTATTCCATGCTGAACAGCCTCTGGGCATGCCCAGAAGCTGTGCAGGGATGATGCGCCGGCGCTGGAAGTGACGAGCAGGGCCGGTGCAGGGTATTCTGGGACTCCGACGTCACCAAAGAGGACACCGAAGAGGACGCTCTGGCTTCAGCTGCCCACACCTGAGATAGCAGCGCTGGACAAGACATTTTCAAGGGAAGTATTTCTTCTAAAAGGTAAGTGAAACTGGGGACAGTTCAGAGGCTATCATTGCTGAAATGCACTAGCCCTGACTGTCCCAGACGGTATTTTACAACACCAAAATAAATGTGTGAGATAGCTCACCATATAACAAAGTAAAGGTGCATTAGAAGGGCAATGGTGGGGAGCATGGCCTAAATATGGAGGAACAAGGTGCTCCTAAATTGGTCTCTTTTACTTTACAGAATCAACTCATCTGATCTCGTCTTTAGAGGAAACCCCAAGAACCTCAGTCCACCTCCAAAGCAGCATCCAAGTTACTTTTTAAGCCCACAATGCTGAGATGAGGCCTACTACATTTATGGTATGTTTTCACCCCGACTGCAACATTCCGCCCCAAACAAGATATTCTTACAGGCTCTCCCTACCCATCAGACACACTACCGAACACTAGAATGACTGCTACCACACTTCTTTACAGAGAGAGAACAGCATACATCCTTCACAACTGGCAGATAACAGGGCAACCTTTACTGCTGATGCAATGGAACTTTGGACCATACTGCAACTTGGGCTACAGATGAAGATACATGCAGAGCAAATGGTCAAATTGTGGTATCCACTAATAGTTAATCTTGGATGTAAGCAGAAACTTTTCAGTGGATAAACAGTTAATTTAATTTATTTAAGACTTGGAAAGCCACAGCACAATTAAAATCAATGCAAATAAAGAAAAGCAAGCAGTGCCAAATATCACTGTGTCCAGGCTGACACATGCACAACTCACACACGCATTCCAATGGGGGGGGGGGGGGAGCCAAAGGGAGATAAAGGTGTTAGTCTGTGGACCCACTGTGGAAGGATGTTCCGGGTTTTGGATTGGTGTGTCCAGGCTGGGCGCACCGGCACGCCGCGGATGACACAGGGATCAGCCACCGGAAGGAAGCAGAGAGAAGTCACACAAAGCCGGCTTGGACCCCAAGCATGGGTGGTTGCAGTGGTGGTAACACGTTTTGCGTGCATGCGCTTCATCAAGTCATGGGAAAGACATGCACCCAACTTATTTTTACAATGTGGAAGAATAAGGGGTAGGTGGAAAATGGGTGGAACAACTATGGAACCTGGAAATTAAGGTCTCATCATTGCCCTTACATATTTAATTGTAAATATGAATATAAAACGGCTAAGAATTTTTGATCATGATATAGATAAATATCAATCAGACCTATACGAATTAAAGATATAATAACTAATTCAGCTGGATAACAGTTCTAATTCATATAATTGAAAATTCAAATAGTATCTAAAAAAAATTTATATACTGTATGTATATACTGTGTGTATATGTGTGTGTGTGTGTGTGTGTATATGTATATATATATATATATATATATATATATATATATATATATATATATTTATTAAAAATGACTATGAAAAAAACATAATAAAATTTAATAATAATAAATAATATTGATGGTAGGAATGTAGTGGATGAATAATTTACAATATATAATTAAACAGATAATAAAATTAGGTATTCCTAATGGTGACAGTCGAGTCAAATAGACAATAGATCATACAGTAAACCATACAAATAAGGCCTTTCTCTGAAAATTGGATGAAACCGAAAAAAGAAAAGGGAACTACTGATCCCTGTTTTCTAAAAATACAGGACAGAAATCCCTGTCTTCCAATTGTCTCAATGAGAACCTAGAGGTTCATAATATCATCTAATTGGTGCCGCTTATGTTTTTAAAAAATACCTTCATACCTTCACCTTCATCCCCCTTTGGCCCCCCATTGGTATGCGAGTGTAAGTTTTCATCACGGCTTGGACACAGTGACATTTGGCACTGTTTGCTTTAATTCATTTGCATTGATTTTATTGTTCTGTGGCTTTCCAAGTTTGAAATAAATGAGCTGTTTATCCACTGCAAAGTTTGTATACATCCAAGTTTAACCATTGATGGATACCACAATCTGACCATTTGCACTGCAAGCCCTGAGTGCTATCCTGACCTTTTTAAACTGTTCCCATCACTACTCCCAGTGTACCTGTGACAGCAGCCTTGGACTACTCTTTAATGATTTTATTTATATGTACTTATGGGACTCTGGCTATAGCGTTCGGAATACATGTGTGTTTTAGATGAAGAAACAGAGCAGCACCCATGGGAAGCAGAAGAATGTTGCATACTACTACTGGAGTTTAAGAGCCTGGCATACACCCCGAAGAAACCAGTTGCTGGAGAATGCCTCAGATGGACTCTGTATTTTACATGGGACTGTACCTTTGCAGGTATGCCGGGGGAAGCACACAGCCTAAATAAGGCTTGGGGATATAGGAAATAATAATGTCTCTGTATATTAGACTTTGTAATGTCTTTTGCACTTTTCAAGTAAAGTTTAAAACCTTGTTCCTATCTGGTCTGACGTTACTAAAGGGGTCTAATGCAAGTAACCGGCACCATTTTACAGTTCAGGTCACATAGGTACTTTGGGGTATGAAGACATTAGTACAAGAATTAATACAGTATGAAAATACCAGGGTTACCTAGGGTAACAGAAATTACAAGCAGCCTGTCGATAAGCATGTGCCTGTGATAGGTGGGATACCCTCTTGCAGGAGGGAGTTGTCGGCTTTCTCTCCATGAGTGGTCTGTCTCTCAAAGCAATGGGAGCAGACTGTAACGCTCCTGCGTTTTTGTTATAGGCTGGATTTACAGCTGCAAAATCTCCACTCAGTAGTCATGTAGAGATGTGTTGAATACCAGATCCAACTCTCCAGGACTCATCACCGTGGGCCTGTCAGCTTCAACATACAGATATATACACACTCAATGAGATGTTCCTGGAGTGATAGGATGTATATGATAGTATGAAGGTGATGTGCTGAAGGGACAGGTGTGAACAGTGACAAGGATGGTAAGCACTTGATAGGTTTGTACAGGAGAGTTCAAGATGGTATTTAGGAATGCAGATAGGTTAGTATCGAGTATGCTAACAGGTGGTGAGGACAGCAGATGACAAATACAGGATAGACTAACCCAGTGCAAGGATAGATAGTAGTAGACAGGAGAGCTAGCAATCTATGCAGCAGTGCAGATGATAGATGGTAGTAGACAGGAGAGCTAGCAATCTATGCAGCAGTGCAGATGATAGATGGTAGTAGTCTCAAGAGCTAGCAATCTATGTAACAGTGCAGATGATAGGATAGTATGAATAGGTAGTAACAGTCCTTAATGCAATAGTAGTAGTGTAAGTTATGGAGGTTTCCCCTGCGGGGTACTTATCACTATAATATAGTAGTAGAAGGGTCCAGTGATGGGGAAGTGATCCAGTAGCGAGATACAGGGATCAGTAGCGAGGTTCGGGTCTGAGGAAGTGATCCTGGTAGCGAGATACAGGGATCTGTAGCGAGGTTCCACAGCGAGACACGCTTGTAAGCATAGATGCAAGGCAGGAGGAAGAGTGAAGGGTGAAGGCAGCATGCCGGGAGTGATCGGGTGGCGAGACACAGGATCAGATATGGAACAAGTTCAGGTAGCGAGATACAGGAGCGAGTAACATCTGGTATGCTGACTTCAGACAGGGTCGATCCAACCATGACGGTTGAATGAACATGTGAGTGAGAACGCCGGCGGTTGAAATAGCCGCTCCGCGGCGCTCAGTGATGACAGCATCGGTCTTAAAGGTGTATGCGCACCTACCAGAAGAGAATGGTGGGACGCATACACGGAATGGAAAGTGGAGTAAGGGTACCAGAGGTACCAGAACATTACAGTACCCCCCCTTAAGGCCGGCTCCGGAAGGCGTCTAGAACTGGTTTTTCCGGGTATTTCAATTGAAAATTGCGAATCAGTCTAGGGGCATGTATATCCGAGGTATCCAGCCAGGTGTCGTCTTGGGGCCCATAGTTCTTCCATCGTACTAGATATTGGAGTCTTCTTCTGTGGATACGAGAATCCAGAATCTCCTTTATCTCATATTCTTCTCCGCCTTCAACTTGTACAGGAGGTGGAGGTGGGATAGTAGGCCTTATTCCTTGGTTAGGAACATGTGGCTTCAATAGCGACACATGGAAGATGGGGTGGATCTTGAGATCTGCCGGTAAGGTGAGCTGTACTGCAGCTTTTCCAATTAGTTTCCTGATTGGGAAGGTCCCAAGAATAAAGGCCCAAGCTTTTTGCTAGGGATCTTTAATCTTAAATTTTTTGTTGATAGCCAAACGAGGTCCCCAATAACATACTGAGGAGAAGGTCTTCTACGAAGGTCGTAGTACCTTTTTTGTTGACTATGAGCGTGTGATATGGTAGTATTGAGTAAACCCAAAGAGTCTTTTATTTGGGTAAGGTAATCCGAGGCTACTGGGTTACTCGATGGCAGGATGCGTGGTGGAAGAAGAGTGGGATGAAACCCATAGTTCAAGTAGAACGGACTTTGCTTCGTAGTACTGTGGGTTGCGTTGTTGTAAGCAAATTCCGCTAGAGGAAGGAGATCCACCCAATCATCCTGCAGGTATGATGTGTAGCAGCGTAGATATTGCTCAATACACTGGTTGACTCTTTCAGTCTGTCCGTTGGTCTGAGGATGGTAGGGAGAAGTGAGCTTTCGCTCAATGCGTAAAATTTGACAAAGTGCTTGCCAAAATTTAGAGATAAATTGTGAACCACGGTCGGACAAAAGAGTCTTTGGAATTCCATGCAACTTGAACACATGTTTCATCAGTAGTTCCGCTGTTTGTTTGGATGAAGGTAGTCTATGGATAGCGATGAAATGTGCCATCTTTGTCAAGTGGTCCACTGACACTAGGATGGTATTAAATCCTTTGGAAGGTGGTAGTTCTACTATGAAATCTAAGGACACAACTTCCCATGGAACCGGGGGTATTGGTAGACTACAAAGTAGTCCAGATGGTTTTGTAGTGTCAATTTTGGACCTTGCACAGATGTCACATGAAGAAACAAATTTTTGTACAGACGTCTTCATATCAGGCCACCAAAACTGCCTGGTGAGCAAATTCAAGGTTTTCGTTATACCCATATGTCCTGCCATGGGCACATCATGCGATAACTCCAAGATCTTGGTGCGCATAGTAGGGGGTATGTAAAGTTTGTCATTGTAATAGAGGAAGCCTTCTGCATCAGTACTTAGTTGTGGTGGAGGTGAATCCATTCCTATACTGTGCAAAATCTCTTCCTTCAAGGATCGGACAACACCAATAATGCGTTCATAGGGTATTATGGGAATGGAAGGGATTTCGGCGCAGTTATCTTCGGTTAGTCGTGATAGCGCATCCGCTTTTTTATTTTTGTCTGCAGGCGTATAGGTCACTAAGAAATTAAATCTTAAAAAGAATAACGACCATCGTACCTGCCGGTGGGAAAGAGTCTTGTTAGTCTGGAGGTATTGAAGGTTTTTATGATCTGTATATATGAGTATTGGTAACTGGGTACCTTCAAGCAGATGTCGCCAATTCTCCAGTGCCAATTTTATGGCAAGCAACTCCTTTTCACCCACTGGGTAATTCACCTCTGGGCTGCTTAGTGATTTTGAAAAGAAAGCAACTGGGTGGAGTGATGAAGTGTTTGTTGGTCGTTGGTAGAGAACTGCTCCTACTGCCATATTTGACGCATCTACCTCTAGAATATATTGGAGGGATGGGTCTGAATGGCGTAGTATGGGAGCAGAAGTGAAGCTTGATTTTAACAAGCAGAAAGCTTGATTTGCTTCTTCTGACCATTTGAATGGTTTTTTTATACTTGTCAGTTGTGTGAGAGGTCTCACAATGGCGAAAAAGTTCTTGATGAACTTCCTATAGAAGTTCGAGAATCCTAGGAATCGCTGTAGGGCCTTACGAGTTGTTGGTATAGGCCAGTCTACAATACAGGATATCTTACTCATATCCATCTTAATTCCAGTTTTGGATATGAAGTATCCTAGAAATAATATTTCTTCTTTATGAAATAGGCATTTTTTTAATTTCACGTATAGACTGTGTGAGAGCAGTCTGGACAACACAAGTCTTACATGTTTTATGTGTTCAGGCATAGATCGAGAATAGATAAGTATATCGTCTAGGTATACTACAACACAGACATCAAGTAAGTCTCTAAAGATGTCGTTTATGAATCTTTGGAAAGCTGCGGGAGCATTACATAGCCCGAATGGCATCACAAGGTATTCGAATAGTCCGTATCTGGGTCTGAATGCTGTTTTCCACTCATCCCCGTCACGGATTCGGATTAGGTTGTATGCCCCTTTCAGGTCTAATTTGGTGAAATAAGTAGCCCCACGCACTTGTTCAATACGTTCAGGGATAAGCGGCAAAGGATAGCGATCCTTTATCGTAATCGTGTTTAATTGCCTATAATCGATAATAGGCCTGAGACTGGAATCCTTATTGCGGACAAAGAAAAGTCCTGCAGCAGTGGAAGAAGTAGAGGGTCTAATGAACCCTTTTGTCAAATTCTCATCCAAGTATTCCTTGAGGTGAGAAAGTTCATCCTGTGAAAGGGGATAAACATGACCGAAAGGCAATTTGCTGTTAGGGAGTAGATCGATAGTGCAATCGTAATCCCTATGGGGAGGCAACACTTGAGCATTTTTCTCAAGGAACACTTCGGACAGATCCTGATAGCATAGTGGTGCAATTTCATCTGACACCACAGACAGAATCTTCCCATAAGATGGGAGGTTACACGTATTCTCACAATAGTGAGAAGGGAAAACCAAAGTCCGTTTTTTCCAATCTATGATTGGTTGGTGTGTGTGTAACCAGGGAAGTCCCAAAATAATAGGAAAATGGGGTGAGGATAGTATATCAAAAGTGATGGTCTCCACATGTGACTCGTTGGTAGTGGCAAGGAGTGCCTGTGTCTGGTTGGTGATTGGACCAGAAGACAGTGGAATACCATTAATGAAACTAACAGAAACAGGCTTAGATTTTGAAATAATACGTATTTTATTTAAGGTAACAAAGCGTGTATAAATATAGTTTCCACAAGATCCAGTGTCGACCATAGCCTTGGTGGTGATCCTAGTTTGGTCCCACTGTAATATTAAATGAACAAAAAGATAGGGGTTAGAAAAGGAAGTCGTTAATCCTCCCAGCAAGACATGTGAACACCCACCCTCTTTTTTGCGAACAAGGAGACAGGTGCTTAAGCATCTCTCCAACATTTCTGGAGTCTCTTATTCATTCCTATTTCTCTCTGTGCTCTATATGAACTAGGATTGATGGAAGTTTACTATTGAGCAGTGCAGTATGAGGAAGAGTTCCAGGATCTTTGACAATTCTTCAGTAAAGAAGTCAGTCAAATAGGAGCAGGGTATGTTCCAGTTTCAGTGAGTCACTGATATTCTCATAAAGGGGATCAGCTAATAAGTAAATCCTATCAGCTTGTAAAAGTATATGGTGTTTTGGAGTATACATCATCCGTCAACATCAAACAGTATCAGATCAGGATCTTTATGATCTGTGTCCTACCAGAAGTAAAGTAGCTTCCCAGCTATTTGTGATCCCTCATCTTTGGTGTCTTGGGAGGTGAAGTAAAAAGATTTTTGGGATCTTTATGCTTCTGTTTTTTTCCGGTTTTCCCAGATGGTGTGCGAGCATGTGTGCGAGCAGGGGAAATGTTGGGTGCCTTTGGTGAGCCTTGTGGCTCAGGGGGAAGCAGGAATTCTGCATACCAATCCGGAAGAACTACTGGTTCCAGCTGAAGCGAAGCGCAAAAGTTAGTGAGCTCCTCTGGAGTTCTGAGTAGAAACTGCCTGCCTCCTTGTGTTGCTTGCAATGCAATTGAAAATTTCCATCTATATGGTATATTTTTGGCTCTCAGTGAATCCAGAAGAGGTCTCAAAGCTCGCCTATTTTTTAAGGTAATAGGGGACAGATCTTGAAATAACTGAATTTCTTGCTCATTAAAAATGACTTGCTCATTCTGTCTGGATTGTTTCAGAATTTCCTCCTTTAATGGGTGGTTGCTCAAGCAGCATATGATATCCCGTGGTGGCGTATTGTTAGGAGCTTTGGGTCTGAGTGCTCTATGAGCTCTGTCAAAGTCAATGGGGGACTCCGAGGGTCTGCCCAGTAATCCATTAAAGATGGAGGTCAAAGCAGGTTTGATCTGATCGCCAGCAATGTCCTCAGATATGCCTCGCACCCTAATATTATTACGCCCACCCCGATTGTCAAGGTCCTCAAGTTGGCGATTCATGTTGATGAGATGTGTGGAATGTGTAACAGTAATCTCCTCAAGCCTGTGTATAGCTCTGTCCTTTGAGGCTCCTGCTTTTTCCCCTATGGCCATCTGCTCCTTGATGCTGATAATGTCCGCCTTAAGGTCGGTTATAGCTGCCGAAAAGGAGCCTTTAATATCGGCCGCTATAAGTGTCATATCATTGAATGTTCGAGTGCGATCACTCCTGGTGCACTCACCTCCCAAGTCCTCTGAAGTGGCTAAGGAATCAATGTCACAGTCCTCATCTTCAGTGTGGATCTGAGCCGGCGCCATCTTGGCTGCTGCCATGCTTCGTCTGCTGTGGGAATGTGTCTTGAATAAATCCGGGATAAGTTTGCCACTAGCTGAACCTCCGGAACGTTGATGTCTCAGGTAAGCGTTCGGCTTTGTGATCCTGCCCATTGCTGGTGTGGATGGCGATGGATTGAGTTGTAGGCAGCCGAGGTGGGGAGATTACCGACGGAGCTCTGTTAATCTGCTGCCATCAATCCCGCGCGCCAAGCCACGCCCCCTATTTATTAAATAATTTATTTATTCATTGCATTATATATATGTTCAATTCACTTTTTTATAGATTAATGATTGCACAGATATAATTAATGTTTTAATTTATTGATTATTCACCTATGCACTATATTATGCACTTTATTATGCATATATCATAAGGTCTTTGTTTTTGCACAAGTGTTATTTAGTTGAGCGCAACTTTTATTTAGCAATATCGAATTTTTTCCCACATTTCACGTATTTACGTTTTTGTTGCGGCTCCTGATAAGGAAAACATTTTCCTACACTTTTTATCATTTATTACACGGAATCACTGTTACTTATTTATATCACTTCCTTTGCGCGGGTTTTTGTTGGTAACTAACACCACAAATTTCTTTTTTGTCATTTTTTTTTCCAACCAACTTTTTTTCTGGTGTTCCCAACTGCCTTTTTTTGGTCATTATTTCCCAACTGTCATTTTTTGGTCATTGTTTTTTCAACTGTAATTTTTGGTAATTTTTTTCCCAACTGACTTTTTTTTCTCATTTTTCCAACTGCCATTGTTTGATCGTTTTTTCCAACTGTCATTTTTTCCCCAACCAACTTTTTTGTCTTGCTTTTCCAACTATCATTTTTTGGTCGTTTTTTCCCAATTGTCATTTTTTGGTAATTTTTTTTTTCAACTGTCATTTTTCTCTCGTTTTTCAATCTGTCATTTTGTGGTTGATTTTTTTTCCAACTGTTGTGGAATTCTCCTCAGGTAAAAAATACCTGATACCTGTCGGTCAGTGAAACCAAATCAGACTATATTTTATATATATATATATATATATATATATATATATATATATATATATATATATATATATATATATATATACAGTGGGTATGGAAAGTATTCAGACCCCCTGAAATTTTTCACTCTTTGTTATTTTGCAGCCATTTGCTAAAATCATTTAAGTTCATTCTTCTTCCTCATGAATGTACACATAGCACCCCATACTGACAGAAAAACACAGAATTGTTGACATTGTTGCAGATTTATTAAAAAAGAAAAACTGAAATATCACATGGTCCTAAGTATTCAGACCCTTTGCTGTGACACTCGTATATTTAACTCTGGTGCTTTCCATTTCTTCTGATCATCCTTGAGATGGTTCTACACATTCATTTGAGTCCAGCTGTGTTTGATTATACTGATTGGACTTGATTAGGAAAGCCACACACCTGTCTATATAAGACCTTCCAGATCACAATGCATGTCAGAGCAAATGAGAATCATGAGGTCAAAGGAACTGCCTGAAGAGCTCAGAGACAGAATTGTGGCAAGGCACAGATCTGGCCAAGGTTACAAAAAGATTTCTGCTGCACTTAAGGTTCCTAAGAGCACAGTGGCCTCCATAATCCTCAAATGGAAGACTTTTGGGACGACCAGAACCCTTCCTAGAGCTGGCTGTCCGGCCAAACTGAGCTATCGGGGGAGAAGAGCCTTGGTGAGAGAGGTAAAGAAGAACCCAAAGATCACTGTGGCTGAGCTCCAGAGATGCAGTCAGGAGATGGGAGAAAGTTGTAGAAAGTCAACCATCACTGCAGCCCTCCACCAGTCGGGGCTTTATGGCAGAGTGGCCCGACGGAAGCCTCTCCTCAGTGTAAGACACATGAAAGCCCGCATGGAGTTTGCTAAAAAACACCTGAAGGACTCCAAGATGGTGAGAAATAAGATTCTCTGGTCTGATGAGACCAAAATAGAACTTTTTGGCCTTAATTCTAAGCGGTATGTGTGGAGAAAACCAGGCACTGCTCATCACCTGTCCAATACAGTCCCAACAGTGAAGCATGGTGGTGGCAGCATCATGCTGTGGGGGTGTTTTTCAGCTGCAGGGACAGGACGACTGGTTGCAATCGAGGGAAAGATGAATGCGGCCAAGTACAGGGATATCCTGGACAAAAACCTTCTCCAGAGTGCTCTGGACCTCAGACTGGGCCGAAGGTTTACCTTCCAACAAGAGAATGACCCTAAGCACACAGCTAAAATAACGAAGGAGTGGCTTCACAACAACTCCGTGACTGTTCTTGAATGGCCCAGCCAGAGCCCTGACTTAAACCCAATTGAGCATCTCTGGAGAGACCTAAAAATGGCTGTCCACCAACGTTTACCATCCAACCTGACAGAACTGGAGAGGATCTGCAAGGAGGAATGGCAGAGGATCCCCAAATCCAGGTGTGAAAGACTTGTTGCATCTTTCCCAAAAAGACTCCTGGCTGTATTAGATCAAAAGGGGGCTTCTACTAAATACTAAGCAAAGGGTCTGAATACTTAGGACCATGTGATATTTCAGTTTTTCTTTTTTAATAAATCTGCAACAATGTCAACAATTCTGTGTTTTTCTGTCAGTATGGGGTGCTATGTGTACATTCATGAGGAAGAAGAATGAACTTAAATGATTTTAGCAAATGGCTGCAATATAACAAAGAGTGAAAAATTTAAGGGAGTCTGAATACTTTCCGTACCCACTGTGTATATATATATATATATATATATATATATATATATATATATATATATATATAATATACCAGACATTAAGCCCGTTAAATTAACGGGCGCTAGAACATATGGCTGAGCGGCTCTCGCTTATCTCTTTTTTTTTTTTTTTTCTAGCAACGCGAGAGCCGCATGACATAGCCAGCTCTGCACATAGCGTCCCTGTTGCCCCAGAGCGTAAAGGATGACATGTCATGCTCGGTTAAAACCAATTTTCACAAGTTGGAGAAACTAATGACTAAGGAGGTGAAAGCCGATTGGGAGAAAACAACTTTAAATGAATACATAGATGTTGCACGAATCCCCAGAGGCCTCCGAATCAAGAAATTCCCAACGTTTGAACTATATAATGACGATTTAAAACAGCAATGGACGGACATCCTTTCTCAATGCTCTTTTGATCTTATGAGACTGATTGTCAGTTCCAAATCTATGGAATTGGACAAGCTGCAAGAGGATATCTCTAAACTACAAACGGACCTTGCACCCTTTAAGGAAACACCATCCTTTGCAGATCTTGACCAATATTTGAACGAAAAGATCAATAAATTGGAAACAGACATCATCAAGGGTAAACAAGAGAAATTGCTCAGAGATGAGATCGACTACGAGACAAAAAATGTTTATACATGGAGAAAAACTAATTTATGGAATCGTCAGCATCCTAAAAAAAAGAGTCAGTTTCTCTGATCCAGAAACCGGTGCCACGGATACATCAATGGCTCCAACATCGGACACTTCAATCGAATACTCACAAACTTCTTGATCCGGTAACATCCCCAGCACTTCGTCTGCACCAAAAAACGGATCTACCAAAAGGGGCAGGAGATACACCAAGAAAAAAAGCAAAAAATCACAAGGAGGGGAGGAAGGAGACACCACCGGTCACACAGATCGTCTCAGACCTCATCGCAAGTAGGATCTGACGGCTTAAACCGGGATCTGGCTACCAATATAACCAATGTTATTAATTTATCCAAGAGATCCTTGACATCCGATGACATTAGTCTCCTTTCAAAAGGCCTTCATTTTTGTCAGCATGCCCATTTTGATCCGTTCGAGACTGTTTTAAACGTTAACAAGTTTATCCGGAATCTGACTTTAAAAAGACATTTTTACAATGCTGCCAGCATACCATCTAGTGAATTGGATTCACATACTTGTCAGAGCTCGGATAATTCTGTATTAACATTTCGTGAGACATGTGCTATTACGGAGTTAGAGGATCTTGCCGCAGAGAATGATTCTCCTGTATCTGAACATAAAGAGAGAGTCAAAAGGATTTCTTTTTCCTCTTTTTCTAGTTTTTATCCCATACAATCCAGATCAACAAACATGGACTTGTTTCAAAAATTAGTGGAACGAGATATTTTCAAACTTGCAAAGGACACACCATCTTCCATCTCTAGATCTTTTGACAATCTTACCATAAATGAGAGAGCTTCACTTAAATCTTTAAAAGAAGATGTATCTATTACTATCAGAAATGCTGATAAAGGTGGTGCAATAGTTGTACTTGATAGTGAAGTTTATAAACAAGAAGCCCTTAGACAACTTAGAGACCATCTAACTTATCAGCCTTTAAGAAGTGATCCCACCAATAAGTTTAAAATAGAACTCCAATCTTTGGTTAATAAAGGCACAGTCTTATGTGCGTTTTCAGCTAAGGAAGCTGAAAAGCTCATTCCAGATTTCCCTATCATACCAATATTCCACCATCTCCCCAAGGTCCACAAGGGCTTGGATCCCGTTTTGGGGAGACCCATTGTCTCAGGCATTGGGTCCCTTTTGTGAGACTTGGGGAATGGTTGGATGGACAATTACAAGATCTAGTTCTACAGCTTCCTAGCTATTTAAGAGATACTAAACATCTTCTCAATATTATGGATACATTTGTCTGGTCAGATGAATTTACCTGGATCACATGTGATGTATCCAGCTTATATTCGTCGATACCCCATGATTTGGCCATACAAGCTATAGAAATTACCTTAAAACAGCGTACCAATTTAAACATCAGCCTCCAGTTATACATTTTGGAAGTGTTGCAATTTCTCCTTACACACAATTATTTTTCCTTTGATGGCAGTTTCTACCTCCAAAGATGTGGGGCAGCGATGGGGGCTAAGTTTTTCCCCTCTCTCGCCAACCTCTACATGGGGTGGTGGTAGAGACCCCACATCTTTGGAGGTAGCAACCCATACAGAGATCAGATCGCTCTATTTTTCCGATATATTGACGATCTGATCTTTGTCTGCCATCGTGAAGTGGATTTGGACGATTTTTTGTCTTATCTTAACCATAATTCACTCAATCTTAAATTTACAGGTCAAAAGAGCTTTAATAAAATTGAATTTTTGGACGTTGTCTTGAGCCATTCTGGCAATAAGGTTACGTCTAATCTTTATAGAAAACCGCTATCAGGCAATAGCCTATTACATGCTAGATCTAGCCATCCAGTCCACACGATAAAAGGTATACAGGTTGGACAGTTTTTAAGGCTGCGCAGAATTTGCAGCAATATGTGTGATTTCAACCAACAAGTAGGGTTGAGCGAACACGGACTGTATTATTCGTGTTCGTACCGAATAATTGTTTTTTTGTTACCCGAACACGGACCCAAAAACTTTACTGTATATTCGGGTACAAATCCGTGTTCGGTCGTTTTATTTCCGGGTTTTGTATGCATTGGCTCGCTTTTCATGGCGGGCTTTCAACAGCCAATCAACAAGCGTTTAACTGGTGTGCCTTAAGCCATCCCAGCCATGCCTACAAATGTATTAGTAGCTGTGATTGGCCATCTGAAGCATGTGACCAAGTCTTTAAGTTCGAGACCGAGTGCCGCTGCGTCATTCTGCTGTGTAGTTCAGGGACAGAGCACACATCATACGTGCTGGCTGTTGATTAGGGACAGACAGGCAAAACTCATTTGTGTCCGCATAGAATTGAGGGACAGGTCGGAGTGTGTTAGGCAGGGTGAGTTGTAGGCATTTTAGGGCGAGGCTGCTGATTTTTAGGGTTAGTTTTCTACGATCGATTTTGCTGTGTGGGGGGGGGGTTTGCAGTGACCGATCTACGATCTTATCAATCCTTTTAGGGCGAGGCTGCTGATTTTTAGGGTCAGACAGTGTGTTCTACAAACAATATTGCTGTGTGGGGTGGGGTTTGCAGTGACCGATCTTATCAATCCTTTTAGGGAGAGAAGCTGCTGATTTTTAGGGTCAGACAGTGTGTTCTACAATCGATATTGCTGTGTGGGGGGGGGGGTTTGCAGTGACCGATCTTATCAATCCTTTTAGGGAGAGAGGCTGCTGATTTTTAGGGTCAGACAGTGTGTTCTACAATCGATATTGCTGTGTGGGGGGGTTTGCAGTGACCGATCTTATCAATCCTTTTAGGGAGAGAGGCTGCTGATTTTTAGGGTCAGACAGTGTGTTCTACAATCGATATTGCTGTGTGGGGGGGGTTTGCAGTGACCAATCTTATCAATCCTTTTAGGGAGAGGCTGGAGATCGGCAGGTGTCAGTGGTCCACATCGATTTTGCTGTGTGTGGGGTGCAGTGAACACAATCTTTTTTGCCCACTGAGGAGGAGGGAGAAACTTATTTTTCTATCAGTCACTGTGTGCAGCGTTTTTCCTTCAGCTGTGCTGTGCTGACTCTGATCATACACTGCTGTGTTCAGTGTTCAGTTCACATGTGCTATTATTGAGTGGTTTCAAAAATCATGCACTTTTTTCTATTCCACTATTCAATATACACAGTGGCGGCTGGTGCTCAAAATTTTTGGGGGGGCGCAAAAAGAAAAATGTAGTAGGTATTGCTTCGCGCCAAAAAAACGCAGTAAAAAATTGCGTGACTTTGAAGTCATGGTACAGGCATGGCACAGGTGATGGTATAGGCATGGCATAGGTGATGGTACAGGAGATGGTATAGGCATGGCACAGATATGGTATAGGCATGGCACAGATATGGTATAGGCATGGCACAGGTCATGGTACAGGAGATGGTATATGCCACCTTTCAATGCAGAGACCAGCGTACATGCCCCCTTTCAATGCAGTGACCAGCGTACATGCCCCCTTTCAATGCAGAGACCGGCGTACATGCCCCCTTTCAATGCAGAGACCGGCGTACATGCCCCCTTTCAATGCAGAGACCAGTGTACATGCCCCCTTTCAATGCAAAGACCAGCGTACATGCCCCCTTTCAATGCAGAGTTCAGCGTGCGTGCCCCCTTCAATGCAATGAACATTGTGCTGTGCCCCCTTCAATGCAATGAACACTGTGCTATGCCCCTTCAATGCAATAAACACTTTGCTGTGCCCCCTTCAATGCAATGAACACTGTGCTATGCCCCCTTCAATGCAATAAACACTGTGCTGTGCCCCCTTCAATGCAATAAACACTGTGCTGTGCCCCCTTCAATGCAATGAACACTGTGCTGTGCCCCCACAATGCAGAGTTCAGCCTGCATGCCCCCTTCAATGCAATAAACACTGTTCTGTGCCCCCTTCAATGCAATAAACACTGTTCTGTGCCCCCTTCAATGCAATAAACACTGTTCTGTGCCCCCTTCAATGCAATGAACACTGTGCTGTGCCCCCACAATGCAGAGTTCAGCGTGCGTGCCCCCTTCAATGCAGCTGTGCCCCCTTCAATGCAATAAACACTGTTGCGTGCCCCCATCAATGCAGAGTTAAGCGTGTGAGTCCCTTTCAATGCAGAGCGCCACAGCATTGTCCCCAATCACTGCAGAGCGCCACAGCATTGTCCCCAATGATTGCAGAGTGCCACAGCATTGTACCCCAATGATTGCAGAGTGCCCACAGCATTGTCCCCCAATGATTGCAGAGTGCCCACAGCATTGTCCCCCAATGATTGCAGAGTGCCACAGCATTGTCCCCCAATGATTGCAGAGTGCCACAGCATTGTCCCCCAATGATTGCAGAGTGCCACAGCATTGTCCCCCAATGATTGCAGAGTGCCACAGCATTGTACCCCAATGATTGCAGCGCGCCACAGCATTGTCCCCAATCACTGCAGAGCGCCACAGCATTGTCCCCAATGATTGCAGAGTGCCCACAGCATTGTCCCCCAATGATTGCAGAGTGCCACAGCATTGTCCCCCAATGATTGCAGAGTGCCACGGCATTGTACCCCAATGATTGCAGAGTGCCACGGCATTGTACCCCAATGATTGCAGAGCGCCACGGCATTGTACCCCAATGATTGCAGAGTGCCACGGCATTGTCCCCCAATGATTGCAGAGTGCCACGGCATTGTACCCCAATTATTGCAGAGTGCCCACAGCATTGTACCCCAATGATTGCAGAGTGCCACAGCATTGTACCCCAATGATTGCAGAGTGCCCACAGCATTGTACCCCAATGATTGCAGAGCGCCACAGCATTGTACCCCAATTATTGCAGAGTGCCCACAGCATTGTACCCCAATGATTGCACAGCGCCACAGCATTGTACCCCAATTATTGCAGAGTGCCAGCATTGTACCCCAATGATTGCAGAGTACCACAGCATTGTACCCCAATTATTGCAGAGTGCCAGCATTGTACCCCAATTATTGCAGAGTGCCCACAGCATTGTCCCCCAATCAATGCAGAGACCAGCGTGCGTGCTCCCTTCAAACTTACCTGGCGGCGGCTCGGCTCCCAGCAGCGGCTTCTTCCCTCCTCGATACTTCGTCCTCTTCTGCGGTGGGTCCTTCTCCCTCGTCTCGGCCTCTCCTCTGCAGTGGGAACCGGCGGGCGGCCTCTCCTCTTCTCTGAGCGGCGGTGACGGTGAGTGACTGACGCACGCACCGGCACCGCCCCCATTGCGACGTCAGCGATGTCCTGGATGATGATTGGTCCAGGCTGGAGACTGGACCAATCACAGCCAGGATATCACGAAGGTGGGGGTGGCCAAGCGCTCTTTCCTGCACCCAGGTTACGCCCCCAGAAGGCAGCCAATCGGCGCCTCTTCTGGGTCGTAACCCCACCCCCCTTTAGCCACCACATAGGCCGGCGAACCGATTTTTTTATTCGAACTTTATTGTTCTTTTTGTCTTTTTTTCTTTTTTCTTTTTTTTAGGGGGGGCGGCGCCCTGGCGCCCCCTATGCACGGGCCGCCAATGAATATACAGCCTTGGGTTAAAAAAATTTAAATCGTGGCCTACAGCAGAGCTGAATGATATAAGACACTGCTGTTCACATGCGCTATTGATAAATCACACCAATTTTATATCATATTTTCTATTCCGCTATTCAATAAAAACCTTTGGGTATAAACAATTAAATTGCGGGATAGTCTGTGTTGGTACGTGTGAGATACACCTTTCCAATTTTTGGGGTTCATCTCATACTTCTGAAGATTTGAGGGTGCTGCCTGTTCCAAACTCCTCCTACTCCTCATCCTGCCTTTTAGGGGTACAAAAAATAGTAATTGGGGCCTAGTGTGGTTCTGTATGTGTGAGATACATACACTTTTTTTGATCATATTTTCTATTCCGCTATTCAATAAAAACCTTTGGGTATAAACAATTAAATTGCGGGATAGTCTGTGTTGGTACGTGTGAGATACACCTTTCCAAGTTTTTGGGGTTCATCTCATACTTCTGAAGATTTGAGGGTGCTGCCTGTTCCAAACTCCTCCTACTCCTCATCCTGCCTTTAGGGGTACAAAAAATAGTAATTGGGGCCTAGTGTGGTTCTGTACGTGTGAGATACATACACTTTTTTTGATCATATTTTCTATTCCGTTATTCAATATAAACCTTTGGGTATAAACAATTAAATTGCGGGATAGTCTGTGTTGGTACGTGTGAGATACACCTTTCCAATTTTTGGGGCGCATCTCATACTGCCGAGGATTTGAGGGTGCTTCAGTCTGCCTCCTGCCTGTTCCGAACTCCTCCTACTCCTCATCCTGCCTTTAGGGTACAAAAAATTGTAATCGGGGCCTAGTTTGTGTTTGTACGTGTGAGATACACGGTTTTGTAAAATTTGTCCTATTCCGCTATTCAATATACACCCTGTTTGAGTGTAAAAAATTAAATTGCGGGATAGTCTGTATCGGTACATGTGAGATACACCTTTTTAAATTTGTTTGGCGCATCTCCTTCCACCGCCAAGAATTGCTGGGCGCTTCAGTTTGCCTCCTGTTCTCAACTCCTCCTACTCCTCTTCCTCATCCTCCCTTTAGGGTACAAAAAATTTGAATTGGGGCCTAGTCTGTGTTTGTACGTGTGACATACACCATTTTTTATCCTATTCCGCTATTCAATATACACCCTTTTGGGGTAAAAAACATTAAATTGCGGCATAGTTTGCATATTTGACTGTGAGATACACCCGTGCGATACTGTTGTTTTGTTCCGCTATTCAATAAACGCCTTTCTAGGGCAAGATCTTAAATTACAGAAATATGAGGAGACCGTCAATAGGGGCTGTGGCCTGGGTCGTGGTGCTGCTGGTAGAGCTCCTGTTGCAAGGAGAGGACGTGGTCGATCTGTGCCAGCTACACGCACAAGTGAAACACCTTCCTCAAGTGTTAGTAGGCGACAGAACCTGCATCAGTATTTGGTAGGGCATCATACGCCTCTAGAAGTGATGAGGCCAGAACACGTAGAGGCGATAGTAGATTGGTTTGCTGCTGACACTGCCTCCAGTTCCTTCACATTGTCTCCCACCCAGTCTACTGCAGAAAGGTCAGAGTTGGCACCTGCAGCCGATGTCCAACCGTCTTTCACCTTACCCCCTTGCAAATCAGGCAAGCAGTCTGAGCCCCAAGCCATACAGCAGTCTCTTGTTCTTTTTGAGGACTCTGTCAGCAGGGTTTCCCAGGGCCATCCACCTAGCCCTGCCCCAGAAGTGGAAGAGATTGAGTGCAGCGATGCCCAACCACTTATTTCTCAAGATGAGTACATGCAAGGACCATCGCAGCACATCTCCGATGATGACGAAACGCAGGTACCAACTGCTGCGGCGTTCAGAATTGTGGAGACCGACAAGGAGGGCAGGGGTGAAGACTGGGTGGAAGATGATGTGGAGGACGATGAGGTCCTCGACCCCACATGGAATGAAGGTCATGCAGGTGACCTGAGTAGTTTGGAGGAAGAGGCGGTGGTCACACAGAGCCAACAGCACAGCAGAAGAGGGAGCAGGGTGCAGAAGTGGAGCGGCCGTGCCCTAGACACTACGCCTGCTACTGCCCAATGCAGCAAGGGAACGAGCGCAGCACAGCCAGCTCAAAGGAGTTCTCTAGCATGGAAGTTCTTTAGAAAATGTGCTGATGACAGGACACGAGTGGTTTGCACCCTGTGCAATCAGAGCCTGAAGCGAGGCATAAACCTTCTCAACCTGAGCACAACCTGCATGATCAGGCATCTAAGTGCAAAGCACGAGCTGCAGTAGAGTAGAAACCTTCAAAACCAAGAAACGTCTCTGGCTCATCCTGCTTCCTCTTCTGCTGCAGTCTCGGCCGCTCCAGCCACATCTGTAGTGATACCGGCACCTGCCACCCCGCAAACAGATGATCTGTCAACAACACCACCACCTGGGTCACCAACCATCTCCACAATGTCCCGTGGAAGCGTTCAGCTTTCCATCTCCCAAACACTTGAGAGGAAGAGGAAGTACCCCCCTACCCACCCGCGATCCCTGGCCCTGAATGCCAGCATTTCAAAATTTTTGGCCTTTGAAATGCTGTCATTCCGTCTGGTGGAGACGCACAGTTTTAAAAACCTTATGTCGGTGGCTGTCCCACAGTACGTCGTGCCCAGCCGCCACTACTTTTCCAGGCAAGCCATCCCTTCCCTGCACAACCAAGTGGGGGAAAAAATCAGGTGTGCACTGCGCAACGCCATCTCTGCCAAGGTCCACCTAACTACCGATACGTGGACCAGTAAGCACGGTCAGGGGCGTTATATCTCCCTAACGGCACACTGGGTAAATGCAGTGGCGGTTGGCCTGAGGCGGATAGCAATTTGGCGCATGTCCTTCCACCACCGAGGATTGCAGGGCGCTTCAGTTTGCCTCCTGTTCCTAACTCCTCCTACTCCGCTTCCTCATCCTCTACCGCCTCCTCATCCGGACAGCGTAACACCTTCACCACCAACTTCAGCACGGCCAGGGGTAAATGACAGCAGGCAGTTTTAAAACTTGCCTGTTTGGGGGAAAAACCACACACCGCGCAGGAGTTGTGGAGGAGCATGGAACAGTAGACAAATGAGTGGTTGCTGCCAGCGAGCCTCAAGCCCGGCCTGGTGGTGTGCGATAACGGGCAAAATCTCATAGCAGCTCTGAGCCTAGCCGGTTTGACGCACATCCCTTGCCTGGCGCATGTGCTGAATTTGGTGGTGCAGAGGTTCCTTAACCACTTAAGCCCCGGAAGATTTTACCCCCATTCCGACCAGGGGGTATTTTGCGATTCGGCACTGCGTGACTTTAACAGACAATTGCGCGGTCGTGCGACGCTGTACCTAAACGAATTTGGCGTCCTTTTTTTCCCACAAACAGAGCTTTCTTTTGGTGGTATTTGATCACCTGTGCGATTTTTTGATCACGCGCTATAAACAAAAAAAGAGCGTCAATTTTGCAAAAATAGCAATATTTTTCACATTTTTTTATATGAAATTCCCCAAAAAAAAATTTAAAAATCAAAATTTTTTTACTTTTTCGGCCAATTTGTTTTATGCTACCTATGTTTGGTAAAAAAAATCGCAAAAAGCGTATTTTGATTGGTTTGCGCAAAAGTTATCGCGTTTACTAACAAAGGGAAAGATTTCTGTCATTTTTGTTGTTTTTTTTTTTAACGTGTAATGGCGGCGATCTGCGATTTTTTTTTTTTGCGGTACTGCGACATTGGGGCGGACAGATCGGACCCTTGACTGACATTTTTGACACTTTTGGGGTTACCAGTGACATTTCTACAGTAATCAGTGCTATATATATGCACTGTTACTGTAAAAATACACTGGTAGTGAAGGGGGTTAACTTTATTTGGGAGGGAGGGGCTGTGTCTATCCCTAGGGGCGTGCTTTCTACTGTGATTGGCTGGGGCTTGAGCTGTATGGACACTGATCAACGGATCTACATACTAGATCCGAGTGATCAGTATCCTAACAGCAAGGAGAATGACAGGCAGCTTGTTTACACAGGCTGCCTGACATTCTCCCTCTCCCCCGCCGATGGCCGAGTGACCGGCGGACATCGGGTCCGCCGGTCACACGCGCGGGGGGGTCCGTGACCACGCGGGAGCGGGAGCGCGCCTCCGGGGGCGCGCGCTCGCTCCCTAGACCCTCACAAGCTAGTGACGTAGCCCTACGTCACTTTGCCTGTGAGGGGCTGACTGCCGACGTAGATCGGCGTTAGGCAGTCGGCAAGTGGTTAAAAACTACCCCGATATGTCAGAACTGCTGCAGAAAGTGCGGGCCGTCTGTGCACACTTTCGGCGTTCTCACCCTGCTGCTGCTCGCCTGTCAGCGCTGCAGCGTAACTTCGGCCTTCCCGCTCACCGCCTCATATGTGACGTGCCCACAAGGTGGAACTCCACCTTGCACATGCTGGAAAGACTTGTGAGCAGCAGCAGGCCATAGTGGAGTTTCAGCTGCAGCACGCACGCGTGAGTCGCTCTGCGGAACAGCACCACTTCACCAATAATAACTGGGCCTCCATGCGAGACCTGTGTGCCTTGTTGCGCTGTTTTGAGTACTCCACCAACATGGCCAGTGCCGATGACGCCGTTATCCCACTTCTATGCCTCCTTCAAAAAACAATTCGGGCGATGATGGAAGAGGATGTGGCACAGGATGAGGAGGAGGAGGATGAAGAGGTAACATTTCCAAGGCTTTCAGGGCAGTCATTCACAAGGGGCTCCCAGGGTGGGTTCCTGCACACACAAACGCCAGGGACACAATTGTCCAGCAGGGGCACAGTTCTGGAAGAGGATGTGGAGGAGGAGCTGGAGGAGGAGATGGAACCATGTTCACAGCAGGGTGGCACCCAGGCCAGCTCATGGCCATCACTGGTGCGTGGCTGGGGGGATACAGAGGACACGGACGATACACCTCCCACAGAGGACAGCCTTTCGTTGCCTCTGGGCAGCCTGGCACACATGAGCGATTACATGCTGCAGTGTCTCCAAAACGACCGCCGAGTTGCCCACATTCTAACTTGTGCTGATTACTGGGTGGCCACGCTGCTGGATCCCCATTACAAGGACAACGTACCGTCCTTAATTCACTCACTGGAGCGCAATCGCAAGATGCGCGAGTACAAGTGCACGCTGGTAGACGCGATGCTGCTGGCATTCCCACCTGACAGCGGGGCCACAGTGGAAGCACAAGGCAGAGGAGGAGGAGGAGGAAGAGGTCGCCAACACAACCAGGGCACCACCAGCACCTCAGAAGGCAGGGTTAGCATGGCCGAAATGTGGAAAAGCTTTGTCAGCACGCCACAACAAACAGCAGCACCAGCAGCTCATATGGAACGTCTTAGCAGGAGGCAGCATTTTACCAACATGGTGGAGTAGTATGTGTGCACACGCCTACATGTAGTGAATGACGGGTCTGCCCCCTTCAACTTCTGGGTCTCCAAATTGGGCACATGGCCTGAGCTTGCCCTTTACGCCTTGGAGGTGCTGGCGTGCCCTGCAGCCAGTGTATTATCTGAACGGGTATTTAGCACGGCTGGGGGCGTTATCACAGACAAGCGCAGCCGCCTGTCCAGAGACAATGTGGACAAGCTCACGTTCATTAAAATGAACCAGGCATGGATCCCACGGGACTTTTCCTTACCTTGTGCAGAATAGCGATGGATACCGACCTTACCCAGCCATTGTTCTATTTTTGCTCTTTCTCACTCTTTTGGGGTGTACCCTCATTTAAAATTTCTGAAAAGAAGCAGTGTTGGCTACCTCATCCTCCTCAGGGCCAGATTAACGTAGGGGCTATTGGAGCTGCAGCTCCAGGCCCCTACCTTTATATAGGCCCCGGGTTGGCCATATTCACTGTTACCGCTCTTCTGTCACTTGTAAACACAGAAGTCTGGCTTCTATGCTCGCTTCCCCAGGCAGCTCCCTCAGAACCTCCCCACACAGCACGAAGGCCGGACAAGGAGGGACAGTTGCCGATGCATGGATGTGTTTATGGGCTTCAGAGACAGCATCCCATGTTGAATTAGGCATGCATGGCTGCACCCTTCCTCCTCTGGGTGCATGCCAAGGCACGGCCCTTAAGGCCCTTCAAAATCCTCAGCACCAAGCCCATGATGCTCTTAATCCGGCCCTGGTCCTCCTCCACCGCCGCTTCCACCTACACCGCCCATAGGTGTGCGCAGCCTATTGCATTAGGGTGTGCACCCAAAAGTTTAAATACACATGCATGTGTTTGCCTACATGTACATGGCCCCGATACATTACTCTCCCTGCTGGCAAAGTGAAATAGAGCAGAGCAGGTCCGAGGGAGATCTTTCCCATCTCCTCACTGGCAAACAGAGCGATAATGCTATGTGCCCTAGGTGATTAGGGTGTGCCCAGGTACATCCGGCACACCCTGTGCGCACGCCTATGACACCGCCACATCCACCACCATCTCAACCTCCCTCCTACTCCATATGGGCCTCATCCTTCAGAGATGAAGAACATTGTTTTATTTTTCTGGGTTTTTTTTGTTGTTTTAAGTTATTTCCCTATCCACATTTGTTTGCAGAGCACTTGCCATGCTCTTAACTACGTTTTGCTGCCATTTTCAGCACTCTAGCCCTTTCCATTGGTGTTTTAGAGCCATTTTAGTGCCTGAAAGTTCGGGTCCCCATTGACTTTAATGGGGTTCGGTGTCCGGGAAAAGTTCGGCAAAAGTCCGGGACACGGACCCAGACTTTTTTTTCAAGTTCGTCCGAACCCGCCGAACACGGACATCCAGGTGTCCGCTCAACTCTAATCTTCAGTATTTCGTTATATTTAGTATTTCTTATTTTTTATTATAATTATTTAGCATACTTAGAACAGAAGGAGCCTTTTTTTAATGCATTCATTATGCACCGCGTCCCGCCCCCTCTAAGTCAGCTCTACAGTTCCATACCGCTTCCCTGTAAGAACTCGATGACGCGGCGGCAACTCTGTCCCAACTCAGCCCCGCCTCCTCTCAGTCAGCTGTTCGCTAAGTCTTATCATTTCATCGGACCTGGAAAATGTCTTGTGCGCATGCACCCAACCCAGCTGGGTTCTGACGTAGCATCACCGGAAGTGACGAGGGTCCGCAATTTTCATGGGTCCGATGAAATTTTAGAACACCGATACAAGGGGTGGGCAGGAGGGTCTCTTGCCCTGGGCGGTGTCTTAATCTGAGGTGAGGGGGGGCGCACTGGGAGCTTCGGTTGCTGCTCCTGCCTCACTGACATGCAGTGAATGTAAGCCACAGTGTCCTATCTACTGATTCCCTGACTCCTCCGTTCATCCAAAATCTGCCTTATCTGTTTACTGCAGCTACTAAACAAACTCCCCTCCCACACTCCCGCCCTCACCTTGCTCTCCTTCCCAGGACACCTCACTAAGGCCCCTTTCACTCTAGTTCAGGTCTGCCTGCCCGTTTTTTTTTGGCGGATCTGAACGGATGCCCCATGCATCTCTATAAGCAATCGGATGTCAGCGGAGACATGTCCGCTGACATCCAATCCGTCAGATCTGGACGGATGGAAACCCTATTTTCCATCTGTCCAGCAGATCGGATCAGATGGGCTCAGATGAGAACAGACAGACAGTCCGTTCCCATCCAATTCCCCCATAGAGAACAGCGGGGACCTGACAGCTGTGTCCACACACAGCGCGGAGACACAGCTGCCATCTGCCTGCTCAGCAGGGGATCGGCGGATCGATCCCCGCTGAGAGACATGGAGTCCGTCGATGGACTCCCATGTGTGAAAGGGGCCTTACACTCAGTTGTCCGCTCCGCCCCCCTACACCTCTCTCTACCTTTCCTGCATGATCACACAGTAAGTCAGCACCGATCCTCCCAGTGGCAGCTGGTGCTTAAAAATTTGGGGGGGCTCAAACAGAAAAATGTAATAGGCATTGCTTTGCGGCAAAAAACGCTGTAAAAAATTGCGTGACTTTGAGGTCACAAAAGTGTGAAAGGGGCCTTCAGTAATTAAGGTATAGTATGCCCCCTTTCAATATACAGAGACCAGCGTGCCCCCTTTCAATGCACAGAGACCAGCGTGCCCCCTTTCACTGCAGTGACCAGCGTGCCCCCTTTCAATGCAGAGATGCCAGCGTGCCCCCTTTCAATGCAGAGATGCCAGCATGCCCCCTTTCAATGCAGAGATGCCATCATGCCCCCTTTCAATGCAGAGATGCCATCTTGCCCCCTTTCAATGCAGAGATGCCAGCAAGCCCCCTTTTAATGCAGAGATTCCATCATGCCCCCTTTCAATGCAGAGATGCCACCATGCCCCCTTTCAATGCAGAGATGCCACCAAAAAAGACCCATTGAACTCCATGCGTCCGGCGCCCCGCATGTAGATTAGGGGGCCGGATGCATGGATAGGGGGGGCCGCCACTGGATCCTTCTTACTTCTCTGCCCTGTTAATTTTTTCCCCTTCTCCTTCTCTTATCTGTTCTGTCTATAAATATCTACAACACTTGTCCTGCAGCCTCTGCTCTTGGCACACCATTCCACACACTGATTTTGCACCCTTTCCATCCCAGTTTGCTTTTAGCTCTTCTGTCCTGTCCCCACACAACCTAGAACATTCAAATTTCCTCTACACCCCATTACTTTGCTCTTCTCAGGCACACATACCTCCCGACTTTCAGGGATGAGAATGAGGGACACCTATTATCAAAAATATGTAGGCATAGGACACACCCCTGCCACGCCCCCTTAAAAGAGAATTGTACAAAAAAAATCATTGGGTAAACCCACAAGTGCTTTTTTACCACTACTATTCCTTTATACTGGCTTTTGGAGTTTAGAAATTGGATGAAAGGTTTAGCACTGGGAAACACTTTTTGAAAGATAAATGGTGCATTTTATATACAACTATATAGATCAGATCAAAATGAGGGACAAATGTGGAGGAAAGAGGGACAGAGGGACTTTGTTCCAAATCAGGGACAGTCCCTCAAAATCAGGGACCGTTGGGAGCTATGAGCACATACCACCCCAACCTCCTCATTAATTCACTATTTTCTGATCCCTAATAGTGGGTTCACATAGGGGAGCAACAGGATGGCCGCAGGATGATTGTATGTGCAGTTTACCCACAATTGTAGGTGCGCTTCTATTAACCACTTACCGTCTGCTCACATTGAGCCTACTGCGGCAAATTGGCTCTCCTGGGTCCAGCGACGTAGACCTACATCGATGGATCCCGCCCCTTCTCAGCGGGAGCGCGCACCGCCGGAGGCTCGCTCCCGCTGTATTCAGACACAGCGGGAGTTGGGCCAGGGGAGGAGAGGCGGTGATCACCGCCGCTCTTCCCCGATTGTCGGGGATCGAGTGAGGATCTCCTATGTGACAGACAGGGACATATTACAGGATTCAGCATAGCTGAACCTGCGATCTGTGTCTCTGTCACACAACCCCCTCCCCCCACACATGTCAGTAAGCATGAGGCATACATTTAACCCCTTGATCACCAACAGTGTTCAGCCCTTCCCTGCCAGTGTCATTATTACAGTAACAGTGCATATTTATAGCACTGATTACTGTAGTAATGTCACTGGTCCCCCTAAAAGTGTCAAAATGTCAGTCAGGGGTCCGATCTGTCCGCCGCAATGTCGCAGTCCCGCAAAAAGAATCGCAGATTGCCGCCATTACTAGTAAAAAAATAAATAAACAATAAAAATGACAAATCTTTCCCGTAGTTAGTAAACACGATAACTTTTGCGCAAACCAATCAAAATACGCTTATTGTGATTTTTTTTTTACCAAAAATATGTAGCAGAAAACAAATTGGCCTAAAATGTTAAAAAAATTTGATTTGTAAATTTTTTGGGGGGAATGTTATTTATATATATATATATATATATATATATATATATATATATATATATATATATATATATATATATATATATATATATATATATATATATATATATATATATATATATATATATATATCAAAATGTAAACAATATTGTTTTTTTTTTTTTTCAAAATTGTCGCTCTTTTTCTTAAAAATTTAAAATTGCACAGGTGATCAAACACCACCAAAAGAAAGCTCTATTAGTGGGGAAAAAAAAGACAAATTTAATTTTGGTACAGCGTCGCACGACCGTGCAATTGTCCGTTAAAGTAACGCCGTGCCGAATCGCAAAATATAGCCTGGTCAGGAATGGGGAAAAATCTTAAAGTGGTTAAAAATACGCTCATTTAGAATTTTTTTGTCAAAGACATGTAGCTAAATACATTTTGGCCTAAATATATGACAAAAATTGAATATATTGGATATTTTTTAACTGTCAAATTAGAAAATGTCAATTTTTTTTGCAAAATTTTCACTCTTTTTTTATTAATATGGCAAAAAATGAAAAGTGCAGAGGTGATCAAATACCACCAAAAGAAAGCTCTGTTTGTGGGAAAAAAGGACGTAAATTTCGTTTGGGTACGGAGTTGCATGACCGCGCAATTGTCAGTTAAATTCGCGCGGTGCCAAGTTGCAAAAAGTGGCCTGAACGTTAAGCAGGAAAATCTTCCGGTCCTAAAGTGGTTAAATTCTCTCAAACCGCGTGTTTTCATGAAAACAAATCACAGTCTTGCATGCTGCATCTTTGATCCAGCATGTCCAGTCCATGAGAAATCAATGGGATCGCACCTAAATCTGCAGGTAAATTGCACATACAATCGCACTGCGGCTAAACCCAAAGCACCGCACATGTCAGGATTGTGCACTAAAATGTGGCTTTCCTGACAAACACAGAAGTGTCCTGTCCTTTAGAAAGTGTTCAGCAGTGCCATTGATGGGTTAAGGGCACCCCCGCACATCTGCTAATGCACACATTTTTACACATACCAAACCACATGGTGCCGCAGCACTGTGTGATGTGACACATTTTTACACACACCAAACCACATGGTGCTGCAGCACTGTGTGATGTGACACATTTTTACACATACCAAACCACATGGTGCCGCAGCACTGTGTGATGTGACACATTTTCACACACACCAAACCACATGGTGCCGCAGCACTGTGTGATGTGACATATTTTTACACACACCAAACCACATGGTGCCACAGCACTGTGTGATGTGACACATTTTTACACACACCAAATCACATGGTGCTGCAGCACTGTGTGATGTGACATTTTTAGAAAAGGGTCATGGATTATTTTCCAAATTTCTCACCTGTAGGGCAGTCTATCAATCAAAACATTTTGGGATGCATAACATCACAGCTGCATCATGGGCTTACCCCATGCGGCTGCCTTTGAAGCTAAAAGGGGTGTCGACTGTAAAACTGCAACTCAACCCCCTTATTTTATGACCCCCCCCTCACCAGCACAAGTGAAAGCAAGGCCATAGGGCTTATTTACACAGGTTATAGGGAGGTAAAAATAGGCAGTTGAGCTGCATTTTTAGTGCCACAAACCACCCACCTGAACAAGGAGATGGTGCCAGACAGGGCTCTGCACATGGCAAAAGTGAAATGGCATGTACTGCACACTATAGAAGCCCAGTAGGTCAGCATTTTTAGGGATAAAACAGATGGTAGCAACTTATGACAAAACAAACACAAGGGCGCACTGGCTTAGTGCGTTATCCTCTAAAAATAGTTTATTTAAAATAAAGGTATAAAAATACTCACAAACAAGTTCTTGTTAAAATCACATTAAAATGTGATACACAGTCTTCAGCATCGAGATCCAAGGGCATACCATCCCTTGAAGCTGTACAGGCTTATGCATTTCGAGGCTTAGCCTCCTACTCAGAGCCTCTGAGGAAGAGGCTAAGCCTTGAAACGCGTAAGCTTTTAACAAGAACTCATTTGTGAGTATTTTTATACCTTTATTTTAAATAAACCATTTTTAGAGGATAATGCACTATGCCGGCGCACCCTTGTGTTTGTTTTGTCATTCTTAGTGGTCTCAGACTACCCTGGTCTCGTAAGGGGCTGAAGCTATCCGGTGTTGCCGAGTCACAAGTTCTCAACAGCTGCAAGATTGTAGCTGAGGTGGACAGAGGATTGCACCACTCAGAGCGCAGGAGATTGGTGCTGTGCACCGACGGTTTGTTGGTAGCAACTTATTGCCCCCTCACCACCTGTCAAACACCAGCAATGATAGCAGCATGTTTGAATGAGCCCTTAGAGACCTTTCACCCCCCTTCCTCCTTCAGAGCCCCCCTAGAGCCCTTTAGGTCTATGCACCCTTCAAAGTCCACCTACCCTCCCTCATCCCACTGACATAGAGGCCAATCAGTCCTCCTCAGGTTGACACAAACAACATACTGTAGCAGTATCATTTCCTCCCAGTCATACCGTCACCACAGGGACATTTTTTCCTTCTGGTGACACCACAGACCACTCCCCTATATGTGTGCACCAATTGTAAACTCTCCGGGTCGCTGCAGTGTAACACTAAGTACTATTTCAGTGCATGTCACAAACATTACAGACCTTCCACCACTATTAGTCCGATCCCGGGGGAGGGGCACAGTTTACTGTTAAATGACTTTAATATCAGGGATAATGTGATTTATAGGGACAGTATAGCCTTCAACATCAGTTTCCCATGGCTGCAGGACTACAAGTCCCAGCATGTTCTCTTGTGTAACTGGTGGTTTGTTTTTTTTTTCTGGATATCAATGAGCCACATCTACATTATCCACTATTCTCTCTCTCTCTCGTGGGTGATTGTGTAGGCGGGGCCCCAGTGCACTGCATTGCCCGGGGGCCTATAAGGCTCTTAAGATGGCACTGGTGGGGGAGGGGTATGAAAGAGAGAATTTCCCCTCTACATATAGGAATCGGTTCACAGCAGAGGGAGCGGGGGAGGGGTGTGCCAACATTTCTACATACAGAGGATTTGGCTCAGTGCAAAGGGGGAGGTGTAAGGGGAGGATTCATGTCAGCATTTCTCTACAGTTTTTACATTGAGGACACAGATTACAGCAGAGAAGATGGGGAGGGGCCATGGTAACACTTCTCCTATAAACAATGAAGTCAGCTTGAAGCAATGGGAGTGGGGGAGGGGTCTTCCTACATAGGAGTCAGCTCACAGCAGACGGGGTGGGGCAGGGGGAGGGGCATGTCAGCTGTTTTCCACATGGAGGACTAAACTTACAGCAGAGTGAATGGGGGAGGGGACATGTCAATCTTTCTTTCTAAACTGGGGAGGGAAGTGGAAGCGATGGAGTGGGGGAGGGGAAAAAAGCATTTTCCCTCTACATATAGGGATCAGGTGACAGGAGAGGGAGTGGGGGAGGGGTTTGAAGAAGAGGGAGTGGGGGAGGGGTGTGAAGAAAAGGGAGTGGGGGAGGGGTGTGAAGAAAAGGGAGTGGGGGAGGGGTGTGAAGAAGAGGGAGTGGGGGAGGGGTGTGAAGAATGATTTGATACTATAAAGAACAGACGTCTGTCCTCTATACTGCATTTCCCATTTCTCCATATTATACTTCCCCTCTACATATAGGGATCAGGTGACAGGAGAGGAGTGGGGGAGGGGTGTGAAGAAGAGGGAGTGGGGGAGGGGTTTGAAGAATGATTTTATACTATAAAGAACAGACGTCTGTCCTCTATACTGCATTTCCCATTTCTCCATATTATACTTCCCCACTACATATAGGGATCAGGTGACAGGAGAGGAGTGGGGGAGGGTTGTGAAGAGGGAGTGGGGGAGGGGTATGGAGAATGATTTGATTTTATAAAGAACAGACGTCTGTCCTCTATACTGCATTTCCCATTTCTCCATATTACTCTTCAGGCTGTGACATTGAAGTGCTCAGCAAAGTGAGGATTAGAAATAGTGTGATGTCAGCTCGGGGTCTCCCCGCCTCCAGTGTTTATTGGGGAAGCTGATTGGCTCAGGAGGTTCTCACACTAAAATACTGACATCGCTATGTACAGCAAAGGCTCAACAAGAGATAGAAAATATCTTTTATAAAGAGAATGATTTGTAATGAATAATACAGTCAGTCAGGTCATTATTTAGTATAGTTAGATAATTAGTGAATTAGATAGAAGTGTGATTGGATATTCCCAATTATAGGTGATTATGTCTATGCATTTACTGGATGTGTTTTCTGCACATGGTTCTATTCCCTGACTCAGGGCGTATCATGAAATCAGAGGGCTGTGTGCAAGATTAAGACTGGGCCCTAGACGTTGATTAAAATAAAAATGCAAAAAGTGGCCTTGGTGTAAAGTGTGCTAAATATTTGGCGTGGCTTAAAGGGGGCATGGTTAAAGGGGGCGTGGTTAAATAGAGTTGGAGATGACTTGCATAGTGCAGAATGTGGTAATGGTAAATAGAAGATGTACAGTGCGGAGTGAATGGCGGGGAGTAGAATGTGCGATGGTAAGACAGTAGAAGTTGTCAGCAGTTCTTCTAATTCTTACAACTTATTTTTTATTATTTTTTTTTAAATTTTTAAACAAAAAGGTTTTTTTTTGGGGGGGGGGGCGCAATGGACAGTTTCAGTAGAGCAGTGTACAGTGTCAGAATTGTATTATTTTATTTTTTTATTATTTAACAATTCTATAATTTATACTTTATATATGCTTTAAATTTTTTTTTTTTCGGGGGGGGGGGGGGGGGGCATTGGACATTATCAGTAGAGCAGTGGATGGTATCAGTAGTTTTTTATTTTTATTATAATATTTTTATATTTATTGACACTTTTACATTTTTATAATTTTATTACAATTTGTTTTTAATATTACTTTCACAATGCTATGGGGGGGGGAACATTGTCCATAGGGCAGTGGACGGTGTCAGTAAATATATTTTTTATTTTATCTTCTAATATGTTTTACAGTTTTATTTTTTTAATATATTTTCAAAAAAATGTCATTTCGTTTTTTAAAGTGCCCCTGGGAGGGGGGCAGTGAATGGTCTCAGTAGGCACTGAACAGTGGTGTCAGTAGTTTTTATTCATTCATTATTTTTACAATTAGTAGGGCAGTGAACAGCGTCAGTAGAGGAGTGAATGGTGTCAGTAGTTTTTTATTATCTTTTTTTTTTTTTTTTTTTTTTTACACATGTATTTTTTTTTTTACATCCCAATTCATTTTATTTTTTTTTTTGTCATAGCTATGGATCATGTCATTAGGGCAGTGGACATTAAAAGTAGTTCTTTATTTTATTATTTTTTTTTATTTTCTTAAATTTAATTGTTTCAACATTTTTTAAAGTTTCATTTTTTTTTTTTTTTTTTTTAGAATTTAATTATTTTTTTATTCTTTTCATTCTTAAAAAATGCTTTTGGGGAGGCCAGTGGATAATACCAGTAGGGTAATAGGCAGTTTTAGTAGATCAAAGGACAGTGTCAAAATGGTATTATTTTATTTTTAATAATTTTTTTACAATTTTCTTATTTTTTACTATTATGTTTTTCACAGAAAATATGCACCCCCCTACTAATCGATCAGGGAAACGTGCTGTATCTCCACATGAAATTACTCCAAAAATCAAAACAGTCTAATATCTTTAGAGGCGTAAACATTGGTCATGGCCAACATGGGGAGCCTCCCCGAACACCTATGTTCAGGGCAGCTGCTGGCCCTTTGCACCCTAGTAAAGGTGATGTAACCAAAGCCCATAGGGATATGTCAACACTAGAGACTGATAGCAATCCCCCTTTGGTATGTACCCCAGTGCTGGCTGCGTCAGCAACGCAGCCGGTGCTGGGAGACAAGAGAATGGGGACGTTAGACTCCCATGTGGTCAAACTCAATTAGAACCAGACACACTTGATGTAGTTAACCTCTCCTCCTATCCGCTATCCCCAGTAGAAAAAGAGGTACTAGCACTAGGATTAAGTTTTTGCCCTTTGGACAAATTAGATAAGTTTGAGGTTGTGAAAGACTTGCATTTATTTGCAAGGAATCTGACTTTCAGATTTATATATGATAAAGAACGAGGCACCACGGAAGCAGGGTCAGATGAAACTTACAAGGACTTCAAGGTCCAGGACTTCAAGATGCTGAAAATCCTCATGCACTTATTAGACGAAAATGAACAATATCAGGGAGGTGATAGTATGGATTCCTCCTCTTCCAGTGAGGAGGAAGAAAAATCCACCCAGAGTCCCCCTAAATTGAAGGCTAAATCTAAGGTGTTTCCCAAGTTGCAGACATGCCCAGCTATCTGGGCTTTTTTGAAACAAACAATTAAAGATATCGAAAACCTGCCAACTACAATGCCATATGCCCCAAATATAAGTAGTGAGCAGAAAAGGGCTCTTGACTGCTTGATCCGTAACAACCACATTGTCATCAAGCCCTCTGACAAGGGCAGCAATGTGGCCATTATGGATCGCAGCCAATACGAGGATATGTGCCTCACCATCTTATCCAATCAGGACTGGTACTTACGTGTCTCATCTGACTTAGTTCAGGAGAAAACTGCCGCATTTGGGGATCTCCTACGAGAGGCACTAGCAAAGGGAACTATTGATCAAGACCTCTATGAGTTCCTGTTCGTCAAATGGCCCATTTTACCCATGTTTTACTTCCTCCCGAAGGTCCACCAGGACCTGAAACGACCTCAAGGATGACCTATTGTGTCGGGAGTGGGGTGTGCAACAGAGATGGCAAGCAAGTATGTGGATAGCCAATTAAGGCCCCATGTTGCGAGATTACCATCTTATCTCAAGGATACCCTCAAATTACTTAAGATTTTAGACGGAATAACGGTACCGGAAAACTCTGTTAGTTGCCATAGACATTGAGGCCCTCTACTCAAGCATCCCAAATCTCTTGGGACTAGAGGTGGTGGGTACCTACCTCCGCGAACAGGGACGCTCTCATTGGGCACAGGCCGAGTTTGTTCTCGGCCTTTTGCATCATATTTTACATTCCAACTTATTCACCTTCAATGGTGAAACATTCCTCCAGGTACAGGGGGTTGCGATGGGGACCTTTCGTACCCCATCGTATGAAAACCTGTACCTGGGAGGATTGGAGCGTTCACTGTTCGCGGAGGATATGGCATTGTCGCTACTCCGCCACATTGCCCTTTGGCGTCGCTATATCGACGATGTCCTACTAATTTGGACTGGATCTATAGATGAGTTACACCAATTTATGGCCTTTCTAACTACCAACAAATATAATCCTAAATTTACAATGCAGTGGAGTCATACGGTTATACCGTTCCTGGGTACTCAAATACAGTAAACCCCCCTCCATTGCGGGGGTTACGTTCCGGACCCAGCCGCGAAAAGTGAAAATCCGCAAAATAGAAAAACCCTATTAAAATGCATTGTAGGCATGTTTTTTTTACTGTCACTGTACGTGTAAAAGCATTTTAAGGTCTTTAAACACACTTTTAAAACAATAGAAACTAATTTAAACACATAAAAGATACTGAGAGACATAGCAAGAGCTATGGAAAACACAAAAATATTTAATTTTTAATGATTTATATAGTAAAATAACATTACAAAAAAAACACAATATACCGGGACCGCAAAAACGGAACCGCGATGGAGCGGGGGTTTACTGTATTCCTCAATGAGGATGGCTCGATTCATACCTCGCTGTACCGTAAGAGCACGGCAGGAAATACAATTTTATATTTTGATATCCGCGCCCTCTAGTGCAGAGTATAGCATATAGCCAATATATTAGGCTACGCCGTAACCGCACTAGAGAGGCAGACTTTAAAAGAGAGGCAAATGCCCTACGTATTCGCCTACGTGCTCGAGGATACAGCAACAAGGTGTTTAAAAGAGCCTTTTCAAGGGCAAAAGTGATGGAAAGGGACCAACTGATTTTTGGACCAAAAAAAAACGTCCACATGAGGGTACCACGAGAGTCATTACGAGGTACAATGCCCACCATCAAGTCATTAGAAAGGTTCTTTCTGATAATTGCCATTTTTTAAGGGATGACCGAGTGATCTCTAAATATGTAAAAACGCAACCTCAAATTACATTTAGAAAATCGAGATCAATCAAGGACTCCCTGGTCCATAGCCATTATCATCCTTCTCGTGAACAGATTGAGGGCTTTGATAATTTAAAGGGTACCTTTAGGTGCGGCAGTTGTGATTTCTGTCCATGGGTTAAAGAGGGCAATATACTTGCCCTACCCCGTGGAGGAATTCTAAAATGCCGCTCCTTTGCAAATTGTACTACTGAAGGAGTAGTCTATATTGCTAATTGCCTCTGTGGGGCATTTTATGTGAGGAAGACGAAAAGGAGATTTGCCAAACGAATACAGGACCATTTATACTATCTAGAGGTGGGGTTGATTTTTACGCCCATTTGCAAACACGTGGGCGTACATCATGGATTTAATCCAGACTATATCAGTTTTTCTTTGACAACAAAATCCTGCAAAAAGAGGCTAAATGGATTTTTAATTTACAGATATGGCCGGGTCTCAACACGGCAGTATCGTTTAAGCCTTTTTGTAACATTTTCCATCATGTAACCCACATGTATATGCATTTAGCTGATTGGATGCCCTTGACAAAAGTCTCCCTATATATTTTTATTCTAATTCATTATTTTCCTCTTTTCTCTTTTTCTGTTTCTTCTTTTTTTTTTTTCCCCTCTCTTTTTTCTTTCTTTTTTCCTTTTTTAATTTCATTTTCTTTTCTTGTATGTGTTTTGTCTTGTTCATTATGTAATGATGTTCATGTGCAGATTTATATCTCATAAAACCTGTAGCCACTATGATGCAATGATATAGCAATGCACTTCTGACTGTATGATATTTATATTTTTGATGTAACTAACTATTGTCTGTTTTGTATCCAGTGGATGGCTGCCGGGATGGGACGGATACAGGGTCGACTGTGCAGCCTCGGGCGCAAAGCTGAGGAACGCTCCCTCTAGTGGCGGGCTGTGCCTCCTCCAATCGTTGGTCGGAATCACTGACGGCCGCGAGAGAAGGGGCGGGATCTCCCCTCTTGCGGCGGCCGGATGCGACGTAATGCGCCCGCACCGGAATTGACGCGGGCGGTCTAGGCGTCACTTCCAGTGGGACTAGCTTAAAGATGGAGCGCACGCGGAGGATGCCGTTAGCGGCTCCTCCTCACTCTCCATCTTGTATTGCGGCAATCCTTCATTTTTGGTAAGCTCCTTTTGGAACATGGTAGAAAATGGCCTCTGCGCCTGGGGATTTTTTACTTGCCCATCGTTGTATACTGACAGAAAATTGGGGATTAGTCTTGGACTCCTCTTTTACTCTTATAATACAGGGAAATGGAAACTAATTGTTTGCTGGGGCTCTCTTTCCCTCCCTTTTTCTGGTTCCCCATTTTTTTCTGCCCCTATTGTCTTGCCTCTTTCATAAGAGGCTAGGACTATATGGAAGCAGTTTTCTTTGAAACCTTTGAAGTTGTAATTGGTTTATGATATATGAATGCCATATCTTTTCCCATTTTCATATACAGTATACTGTGTGTGATATATTGGAGATGATTAATGATAACATGATGGGGCACTAAATGGGTGACATCTTGGGGCTGATCCCTTGATTGATTTTATATACATTTGAATTCTTAGAGTTGATCGAGTACCAACTCCCCTACCTGCTGTGGGACAAGTCTGCATCACGCAAAGTGGTCCAGTCTGCACTATATGGCTGATTCTTGGGGAGATAGATGCTGTCCCCCATGATATACGGCTAAGACTACGATCCACTTATACCGGCGATCCATTTTACTGGAGTTCGTTTAAATTGTTAAAATATGTGTGAAGTATGGTAAGTAGGGATGATCGAACTTTTCAAAAGTTCGGTTCGGCCAGAACATCCGAACTTCCTGAAAGTTCGGCCCGGATTTCAGAACCCTATTGAAATCAATGGGACCTGAACTTCGGTAATCAAATCAGCTCTGTAGCATGTCCAGAACCATAAAAAAAAAATTGTTTGTATTAGGTCACTTATAGAACAGGTTAGTGGCTTCTCGATTTTCACACCTTGCCGGTTTAGTAGCAAGCGTTTTTTTGGGCATTTTTTGGGTTCTTTGGAGGCAGGAAAAACATCTGAACTTGTGTATAGTGGTATATATACCACTATACACAAGTTCAGATGTTTTGCCTGCCTCCAAAAACGCTAGCGTCAAAAAAAAAAAAAAAGCCCAGGTGCGTTGTTGCAGGCATTTTTTTGGGGTTTTTGGAGGCAGGCAAAACATCTGAACTTGTGTATAGTGGTATATACACACACATACTTATATGTATTTTACACTTAGACATATATAGGTGTTATAGGAGCGTAACCATATTAGTGTAAATGATTTCATTAGCGCAAGCATATATTTCTGCTACTATCACACCTATATATGTCTAGGTGTATATATACATATAAGTATGTGTGTATATATACCTGTATACACAAGCTCAGATGTTTTGCCTGCCTCCAAAGAACTCAAAAAAATGCCCAAAAAAACGCTAGCGCCCAAAAAAAAAACGCCCAGGTGTGTTGTTGCAGGCATTTTTTTGGGGGTTTTTGGAAGCAGGCAAAACATCTGAACTTGTGTATAGTGGTATATATACACACATACTTATATGTATATACACACCTAGACATATATAGGTGTGATAGTAGCAGAAATATATGCTTGCACTAATGAAATCATTTACATTAATATGTTTACGCTCCTATAACACCTATATATGTCTAAGTGTAAAATACATATAAGTATGTGTGTGTATATACCACTATACACAAGTTCAGATGTTTTGCCTGCCTCCAAAAAACCCCCCAAAAAATGCCTGCAACAACACACCTGGGCGTTTTTTTTTTTTTGACGCTAGCGTTTTTTTGGGCATTTTTTTGGGTTCTTTGGAGGCAGGTAAAACATCTGAACTTGTGTATACGGGTATATACACACACATACTTATATGTATATATACACCTAGACACATATAGGTGTGATAGTAGCAGAAATATATGCTTGCGCTTATGAAATCATTTACAGTAATATGGTTACGCTCCTATAACACCTATATATGTCTAAGTGTAAAATACATATAAGTATGTGTGTGTATATACCACTATACACAAGTTCAGATGTTTTGCCTGCCTCCAAAAACCCCCAAAAAATGCCTGCAACAACACACCTGGGCGGTTTTTTTTTTTTTGGGTTCTTTGGTGGCAGGCAAAACATCTGAACTTGTGTATACACTGTAGTGGTATATATACGCACATACTTATATGTATTTTACACTTAGACATATATAGGTGTGATAGGAGCGTAACTATATTGGTGTTAATTATTTCATTAGCGCAAGTAGTTTTTTCTGCTCCTTTCACACCTATATATGTGCAGGTGTATATATACATACATGGGTGTGTATATATACCCCTATACACATGTTCAGATGTCATGTCTGACTCCAAACATGTGCTCAAAAGATCCCTATAGACGCCTGCAGCCAAAAAGAATGCTGACGGGGGGCGAAGCCATATTACTGCAGCGAAAGTGACTTCAGAGAAACTAGCTTTTCTCTATAGCGGTCACCCTGATATGGAAGGGTTTTGTCACCCTGCCATAGCAGTCACTGTTAGTTAACCCTACACTACACTACGGTCCCCTTACACTTAACACTTTCCCTACAGAAACGGAATAAATTAAAGCTAACTAAAGTGTAAAAGAGCACCCTAACTACACTAGATATCCCTTTCCTCACACTAATAAATGCTAAATGACACTTTGTAGCAGAAGTCCACAAACTGCTTCCACTCTCTTCCATGTCCCTGTATAACAATGCTAGGAATTTGGCGGGGGCTATCTTATATACTGGGGGGCGTATTCACTAATGATTGGTCTATGGACCCCCTAGTCACTCCAATCACGTTCCTAGCATTCTCCTGCCCCCTCAATTGGCTTTTGCTAATGGTTCTGGTCCAATCATGGGCTTTTAAAGCCCACTTCCTGTCCCATTGCATTTTGGTCGGTTCTGGTTGCCGAATTCCGAACTTTTTGGCCAAAAAGTTCTAAATTCGGCCGAACCTCGAACAGCCAATGTTCGGGTCGAACCGATGGTCGACCCGAACCGTTCGATCATCCCTAATGGTAAGCTGTTATAATATTTGAAGAAAAAGAATTGGAATTGTATAAGGCATGTGAGTGCCATTATTTGGTCATTATGTACTGCCTCATAACTTATTGTTGTGTTTCTTTATATTATTAAAGTATCGGAAGATGAATATATTGCCCTCATTCCTGATGAAGCAAGTACTGTGCAATCAGTCTGAGAAACGCGGTGAATGAACGGGCGTCTGTTTGTTATTTATCCAATTTGATATGTACTGTATTTGTTATCACGCATGTCCTTATCATGTTGAATTTTAATATGTATTTTTTGTAATAAATTTTTGGATTTTATCGCTCTTGCTTACCTCAATTACTTATATGCATCCATTCCTACAAAGTCCCATACTCCAATATGACAATGACTGGGTGCTGGGACCAGTCGGTCTGTCTTTGAAGTTTTTCACAAACATTTTGGGGGAGTAGTGCATATGGAGTAGTAGAAAAAAATATATTTGTCAATAGTTTTAGATTTTTTATAATTATTAACTATTTTAATTTTTATTATTACCTTTTATTTTTATTATTTATTTTCACATTGCTATTGGAGGTTTAGAAAGCGACTGGTGTCAGTAGGGCAGTAGACAGTGTCAGTAGAATTGCTGATTCTTTTTCTACAATTTCTAGAATTGCTGAAGTTTTTCTACAAATGTATTTTTTCTTTTAAATTTCAATTTTATTATTCATTTTTTTTTAAATGCCTTTTTATAGTGCTTCTTAAAGGGCAGTGGATCGTGTTAGTAGGGCAGTGGACAGTGTAAGTAATGTTTTAATTGTTGTTTAATTGTTTTATTTATAATACAAATGTATTTTTTTTACATTTCATTTTTTTTGTTAGGGATGTGGATCATGTCATTAGGGCAGTGGACATTGTTAGTTGTTCTTTCATTTTATGTTATTTTTTCTATAATTTTTTTTTTCTTACAATCTAATTTATTTTATAGTTACATTTTGTATTTGTTGCATTTTTAACCACTTTACCAACGGAGGATTTTGCTGTCTTACGTCCAGGCCACTTTTTGTGATTCAGCACTGTGTGACTTTAACTGACAATTGCGCGGTCATGCAACGCCATACCCAAACGAAATTTAGGTCCTTTTTTTCCCACAAACAGAGCTTTCTTTTGGTGGTATTTGATCACCTGTGCGATTTTTTTGATCATGCGCTATAAACAAAAAAAGAGCGTAAATTTTGCAAAAATAGCAATATTTTTCACATTTTTAGTGATTTATTCATTTGGACACTAATTTATCAATTTCACGATTATCATTTTTTCTTTAGCGCTACACTTTTACGTTATATTGCATTTTGAGTCACTGTTGGGCTGATTTTGTGTTGGCTGCTGATATTTATCATTCCTTTTTACTCATTATACTAGCGCGGAAATTTTTTATTTTTTTCTTATATTTTGGTATTTACTAACACCATTTCTGCTGCTTATCATTCATTATCTCCTTTATAATGGCTGTTGATTCAGACATTTTTGATTATAGGAGTAAGTATGTTTTAGATGTGGGTGACGTATTTGATGGCAGCGGGGTCATTTCAGACGACCTTGCCGGGTGTTTTTTACGTCTAAAAAATCTGATGACTGCAGAAACCCACACCAATTGGGATATCGCATTTCTAGAGAAGTACGTGGTGGACAAGATGGTCCCCCGTAGCCTCAAATGGGAGGTCAACCCCCAAAGTGATGAGCCAGACATAGACGGCTGGTTCCAATACTTTAATGAGGCAGGAGTCAGATTTATTCAGTTCCTCATCAGTAGAAAGAAATGCAAATTAGTTAAGATCAACGAGGAAATAGAGACCTTAAAAACGTCCCTTGCTGATCTTAAAACAGATGAGGAATATAAGAAGAGATCTGAAACTCTCAAAAAACATCTAGAAAAAGAAACGATTGAACAAAAAAACAGAAAGAAAAGAAAATATAATAGGGACTTACAGGATTATAAAAATAATACTGTTTTTAAGTGGCAAACACTAAGAAACCCTGAGGGTTCTGGGAACACTAATCCCCCAAAGGAAGAAATGGAGACACAAACACAGTCCTCCATTTCCTTAGCACCCCCTCCCCTTCCCCCCAGACCACAACAAGGGGGTAGAGGACGGAAGCCTCCTCCGATAAAACAAGGACCCCAAAAACAAAGAGGGAATAATTTAAATAATTTCCAACAACCCTATAGAAATCCACCCTATAACAGGGGAGGCAATAATAACAACTATAGAGGGTCCAATGGGAACTTCGCAACTCCTAGAAATCCACCCTATAACAGGGAGGGTAATAGTAATAACAACTACTATAGAGGATCCAATGCAGACTACATAACACCCAGAAGGTCTGAAATTCCCCTTCATAATCGGTTCACCCCGTTAGAAAATGGAGGTTGGGATTCTCCTGCTAACACCGGAGAGAGGATCATTACCCGCCACCCCAGTGAGACCCCCAATAATGGGTGGTCAGATAGAAGACCTTCCAATGGGTATTACCCACTGAGAAACACCCCCCGCTCTAATTATCCGTCCTTTGATTTTCCACGGGAAGATAATTACCAACAAGGGGATTTTCACAGGGGAGGTGGAAACAAGAGACACATAGACCAAAGAGAGGGACCAGAGGGGGGAGGCGGACAAAGAAGAAAAAGGAGAGTATAAAAGATCCAGGCATATTCAATCTGTCTAAGGTTCAGTTCTCTGACAATGAAAAAGCCGTTCTCCATCGCGGACTAAAATTTGCACCTCCTAAGGCGCTAAATAAATTTGGCGTCTTTATGGACGTGCAAAAATGTCAGGAAACTGAACATTCAGAGATATATTATCTCCAATCCTACTCGTACTATAAACACACTGACCATAGGTATGTTCATACATCCCTGGCCAATGCTTCCTTGTTCAACCCCCCTGGCAAAATTGCCCCCTCAGTCCAGGTCTTCAAAGACCTAGTCTCCAGAGATATAGAAAAAATCAAAGTAAAAAGACCTCCTAATAGGGATGAATTCCATATAGGACTTCAAAACCTCTGTAATAATAAAGATATTGTCATCCGCCCCGCTGACAAGGGGGGCGGTATAGTCGTCTTGGATAAAGAGGACTATATATCTGAGATGAATAAGATCTTAGATGATAGAGACACATATAAGGTCCTTGCCTCTAACCCCAGCGTGAGATACAAAAAAGAATTACAATCTTTGGTGAATAAAGCTCATGAGAATGGAATTCTAAATAAAAAGGAGAAATTATTTTATCGTTTGCCCATTATTTATTTTTTACCCAAGTTACACAAAAATCCCGCTAAGCCCCCAGGACGCCCGATAATTAGCGGGATCGATTCCTTGTGCTCCCGGATTGGTAAATACGCGGATGAGTTCTTGCAGCCCTTAGTTAAACAAATCCCATCTTATCTTAAGGACACTACCCATGTCCTCAATATTTTGCAAGATATCTCCTGGAAAGAAGGGTATATTATGGCTACAGCCGACGTAGCGTCGCTGTACACTGTAATAGACCATGAACAGGGATTAGAAGCTGTAAGATATTATTTAGATCTTTGGAGCCCCTTACTTCAGGAACAAAAGAGTTTTGTTTTAGACATCATTAAATTTGCTATGTCACACAATCTCTTTTGGTTCAACAACACCTTTTATCTACAGAATAGGGGAGTCGCGATGGGGGCCAAATTTGCCCCCAGCTTGGCCAACTTGTTTATGGCCAAGTGTAAGGAGGATGTCGTCCTTGCCAACCGCCCTCCGCAGTTAATCCTGTGGCGAAGGTATATCGACGACATCCTCCTCCTATGGGATGGCAGTGCCCCTTCGCTCGACTCCTTTATTTCTGGTTTAAATGTCAACAATAGAGGCATCAAACTGGATCATACCAGTAGCTCTACTGATATCACTTTTCTTGATCTGAATTTTGTGGTACAAGGTGATAAAATCATAACCACCACTCATTTCAAGAGAACAGACCGGAACAGCTTCATTCCACGCGACAGCTGCCATCATCAATCATGGCTAAATGCCGTTCCAAAAGGTCAGTTTCTGTGGTTACGCAGAAACTGTACCCAACAGGAGGATTTCCTACTACAGGCTAACACCCTTAAGGCTAAATTTATCGAAAAAGGGTATGATGCTAATCAATTGGATGTTACCATCAAAGACATAGTAGCCGTAGATAGGTCGTCTCTATTACGTCCAAAGTTGAAGGGAAGTGACAACGAAGGGTTCAAAAACTCGTTTGTCACTTCCTATTCGACTCAACATTTTCTGATTAAGAAAATCATTAAAAAACATTGGCCGGTCTTAAAAAATGATCGGATTCTGGGCCCTATGCTATCTGAACATCCCAAGATCATATTTAGGGGTGTGCCTTCCTTGAGACATAAAATAGCCCAAAATGTTATCGTTTTTATCCATGCCATAGATGCAAAATTTGCGCTCTCAATTCCTTCAAGGGAAGGAAAATTGAGAAATTTATGTCCTCTGCAACTGGACGAGAATACAAGATTGATTCACTTATCACTTGCTCGTCCACCAACGTTGTATATATGCTTCAATGCAAGTGCGGACAACAATACGTGGGCCGCACGACGAGGAAATTGCAGGTTAGGTTGGGAGAACATGCTGGCAATATTAGGAAGGGCTTCCCAGGCCACAGTGTGTCAAAACACTATGACCAGTGTCATCACAATAACCCTAAGAATACATTGTTTATAGGGATAGATAAGTTTTCACCACATTGGAGGGGATCCAACGCTAGACGAGAAATATCAAAAATGGAGACTCGCTGGATCTATATCCTCAAAACTTATACTCCCTATGGGTTAAATGTGGAATGGGATGTAAATGCTTTTATTAATAATAGTTGATTTTAAATATTTTTAATATATTTTATCTTTTTTATAAATGATGATTTTTGGGTATGAAATTTGTATTGTGAGATTTCTAAGGTTGTGCGTCTATGTATTACTTTCATTGTTATATACATCCTGCTGTATATAATTCTATTAATTAGCACTTTACACATTTAGAGATGGCCGTCATTGGTCAATTTTTTTGCTTAATTTAATCAATTTTTTGTTTTAACACCATATACGTTTTTAGTGTGATCGTCACTGATCTTTTTTGTATACACAATATTTTACTCTTAGCATATGAGGTTACTTTATATATATATATGAATTTTTCACATTTTTATTCTATTTTGTTACACGTTTTTTGTGTGGTTCACATATATATTATAGGTGTTCAAATGTTACACCTTTTTGGCCACTAGATGGCGTCATTACTTTTTTATATATTATCCAGCAGGATGAAATAAACGCACAATCCTGAAATCTTATTACATTGAGATTGTCTAAATTTATTGTTAGTTTTTTATGTATGTTGCAATGCTGTATAATATTCCAGCTGTCCCGTTTTTTAAATTAATGAGCGGACCTTTATTCTATGCATTGCTATGAAAATAGAAAATAACATCTGAGCCTTTTGTTCATCGGAAGATGCATATGAAGTCTTTCATCTGCAAATTATTTTCACAAATTATGCGGGAATACTGGGTTTTTATGATGAGATGTCCATATAGGATATTGCATTCTGATTTTCATTTTCCTGTTGTTTTTAATGTGAGGAGCGATTAGCCTCATCTCTCCGCCTCTGGTCAGGTGACTTCCGCCGACGTGCGCACTAGACGATGGGTCGATGTGCGTCACTTCCGCCGGCATTCGATTGGTGGACGGTCGTCACTTCCGCTGATCGCGGATTGGTGGACGATCGCCGCACTCGTCACTTCCGCTAACACTTGATTGGGTGACGGTCGTCACTTCCGCTGATTGCGGATTGGTTGACGATCGTGATACACACAAATTACCGGTATGCAGCGGCGGGAGTCCACGACCAGTCAGCGAAGATGCGGGGGTACATATGCGTGTGAGTTGCGTCTGGGGTCACGCCCAGACGAAGTCTATTGAGACGAAACGTTGGCGACTCCAGACGCAATGTCCACACGCCCCCTGAAATTAGCCGGCCTTCATCATCTATTATCTGGGACCACTTGCGGGACGCCGCATCTCTATCCCTGACATAGCCATTGATATGCCTGTTATTTTATGAAACACTTGGAGTATAACTTTTAATAAACAAGATTACAAGTTTTAAATGGGATTACGCTATGGGCTTTGCCTCTCTCTTCTTTTCACATATTCATTTATGATTGATGATATATATTGATGAGTGCCAATCCTATACTGATCCTTCTGCATCTCAAGTGGTGATTCCTTGGAGCTGATAAAGTACCTATGTAATTTCTGACCTTCAGTGGTTTGGATTAACAGCTGGGAGAGGCTGACTCACTAATCTGAGCAGCCATGGAAATCTGGTAAGCTGCTTATCATATTCCATCACAGAGGTGTTCCCCTCCTTCACATACCCTTGGTGTCCCGGGAAGAATGCCTCCCCCCCCTTGGATTATTGCACTTGCGGATTTATGTTTTTTCTCCACATCAGTCTTTTTCTCGTTGGAGACTCATTCAATTGGACATTTTTTACACACTATTGTGATTTTTAGTGATTTATTCATTTGGACACTAATTTATCAATTTCACGATTATCATTTTTTCTTTAGCGCTACACTTTTACGTTATATGGTATTTGATCACCTGTGCGATTTTTACTTTTTGCGCTATAAACAAAAAAGAGCGAAAATTTTGAAAAAATAACAATATTTTTTTACATTTTTTTTTTATATGAAATTCCCCCCCAAAAAATGTAAAAATCAAAATTTTTTATCATTTTTGGCCAATTTGTTTTCTGCTACCTATGTTTGGTAAAAAAAATCACAATAAGAGGATTTTGATTGGTTTGCGCAAAATTTATTGCGTTTACTAACTAAGGGAAAGATTTCTGTTATTTTTGGTGTTTTTTTTTTTTAACGAGTAATGGCGGCGATCTGCGATTTTTTTTTTTTTTTTTTGCGGGACTGTGACATTGCGGCGGACAGATTGGACCCTTGACTGACATTTTTGACACTGGGGGTACCAGTAACATTACTACAGTAATCAGTGCTATAAATATGCACTGTTACTGTAAAAATGACACTGGCAGGGAAGGGGTTAATTTTATTGGAGAGGGAGGGGTTAATGTATGCCTGGTGCTTACTAACGTGTGTGGGGGGAGGTGACTGAGTGACACAGGCACAGATCGCAGGTTCAGCTATGCTGAACCCTGCAATCTGACCCTGCCTGTCACTTAGGAGATCCGCCCACTTTGTTTACACAAGTGGGCGGATCTCCACACTCGATTCCCCGATGATCGGGGAAGAGCGGCGGTGATCACCGCCGCTCCTCCCCTGGCCCGACTCCCGCTGTGACTGAACACAAGGGGAGGAGTCCAGCGACGTAGGTCTACGTCGCTGGACGATAACGAGCCACATTGCTGCAGCAATGTGAGCGTACGTAAAGTGGTTAAAAAATGCTTTTAGGGGCATTGGATGGTGCCAGTAAGGTAATCATCAGAGTCAGTAGAGTAATGGACAGTGTCAATTTTTTTTTTTTTTTTAAATAATTGGTCAGTTGAACAATGCTTTTCTCAAAAGTTTTATATTTTTATTTTCTTTTTTAATTTTTTTACAATCTTATTTTACATTTTTTTTTACAATGTCAGGAAGGGGTTGGTGTCAATTGGGCAGTGGACAGTGTCAGTAGAAATGTATTATTATTTTTTTTTATATTTTATAAAAAATATGTTTGTTTTTAGGATTTTTTTTCCCGCAGTGCCTCTGAGAGGGGCACAGTGGATGGTCTCAGTGGAGCAGTGATAGTAAACCAGTTAATTGTGTCAGTGTTTTTTTTTTTGTTGCTGTTTTTTGTTTTTTTCATTTTTCTCTATAAATGTATTTTTTTTTGTTTTAAAATTTTATATTTTTAATTATTTTAAAATGTATTTTTTAATTTTTTTTCACAGTCCTTTTTTTCATAATATCTTTTACAAGTCTATTTTGGGAGATTGGACAGTGTCAGTAGTTTTATTTTTTTAATTTTATTATTTTTTACATTTTTATTATTATTTTTTACATTGATTTTTTTGTATGAACAATGTCAGTATTTTTTTTTCTAGGATTTTTGACAGTTTATTTTTTCAGTGCTTCTGGAAGGAAGTAGTGGACTGTGTCAGTAAGGCAGGTGACAGTTTCAGTAGAGCAATGGACAGTGTCAGCATATTTTACAGTTTTGTGTATTTTTTTAATTGTTTTCTTTTTTGGAATTTGTTTATTTTTTTTTTCACAATGCTTTTTGGGGGAGGGGTTAGGGCGGTGTATCAGTTCATTGGGGTAATGGACAGTGCTGGTATTTGTGTGTGTGTGTGTGTGTATATATATATATATATATATATATATATATATGTATGTATATATATATATGTATATATATATATATATATATATATATATATATATATATATATATATATATATATATATATATATATATATATATATATATATATAATTTTTTTTTTTTTCAATAAATTTTTTTCTTATTTTTTTCTTAATTATTTGTATTGAGGGTAAAGTGGACAGTGTCCATATTTTTTATTTTACTTTATTATTTTTACAATTTTATTTTATTTTTTATATTTATTTCATTTTTGTAAACCAGCCCTGTTGTGGCCTTGGTGGGATTTTGTTTTCTTAGGCCAAATTACTTCAACAGCTCTTCTCTTTACTCTCTGTAAAGTCCAGAGATAATGGGGGAGGGGTCAGCTCAGCACTTATCCACATAACAGTGGAGTCAGCTTGAAGCAATGGGAGTGGGGGAGGGGATGAAAGAAAACATTCCCCTCTACATATAGGAATCACAGGAGAGGAGTGGGGGAGGGGAGTGCCAACATTTCTCCATACAGAAGATTCAGCTCAAAAGCAGAGGGGGCAGTGCAGGGGGAGGGGGTGGTGCAGTAGGTGGGGGCATGTCATCACTTCTCTACACAGAGGATGTATTCAGGTGAAAACATTGGGGGGAGGGGTGAAAGTGAAGGGGGAGTGTCAGCAGTTTTTACATTGAGGACTCAGCTTACAGCAGAGAAGATGGGGGAGGGGCCATGGTAACACTTCTCCTATAAACAATGGAGTCAGCTTGAAGCAATGGGAGTGGGGGAGGGGTCTTCCTACAGAGGAGTCAGCTCACAGCAGAGGGGGTGGGGTAGGGGGAGGGGCATGTCAGCTGTTTTCTACATGGAGAAGGGAAGTTACAGCAGAGTGAATGGGGGAGGGCACTTCTCCTTTGCTGAGATAATCCCTCCCCCTCACAGGTGTGACATATGAAGATGCTGATTGGACAGCATGATTATTGCACAGCTGTGCCTTAGGCTGCCCACAATAAAAGGCCACTCTAAAATGTGCAGTTTTATCACACAGCACAATGGCACAGATGGAATGTCCACCACAGCTCTTACCCGGGAATTGAATGGGTGGAGTCAGTAGTTGATTTTTTTTTTCTCTTTTTTTTAACAATTCTTTTCAGGGAGGAGGGGTTAGGACAATGGATTGTGTCAGCAAGGCACTGGGCAGTGTCAGTAGCTTTTTTTATTTTTGTTTTATTTTTACATTTTAATTTATATTATTTATTATAGATATTTATTTATTTCACAATGCATGGGGGATGGGCAGTGGATGGTGTCAGAAAATGAAATAAGGAAAATAAATAACTAATAATGCTGTCCACTTCCCTTCTATTATGTTTCACAATTTTATATTTTAATTATTTTTATTTTCTTTTTTAAATCATTTTTTTAACAGTGTCTCTGGGAGGGTGGCAATGGATGGTGTCAGTAGTCTTTTATCTGTATTTAATTTTTTTTTTTACAAATGCATTTTTTTTATTCAATGCAATTATATCTTTTTTATTTTTTTTTATTTTTTCAAAAAGGTTTTTTGGGGACCAGAGGATGGTGTCAATAGGGCAGTAGACAGTAATTAAAAAAATAAAAATTTTTTATTTTTATATTTATTCATCATTGTTTTTATAATTATTTTGGGGGGAAGTGGGCGGTGTCAATAGAGCACTGGATGGTGTCAGTAAGACAGTTGAAGGTGTCAATAGTTTTATTATTTTATTTATTTTTTATAATTTTATTGTTTAGTTTTTTTTAACCACTTGCCGACCGCCGCACGACTATTTACTGCGGCGGTCAGCCCCATACAGGCAAAGTGACATAGGACTACGTCGCTAGCCTGTGAGCCTCTAGGGGGTGAGCGCGCGCCGCCGGAGGCGCACTACCGCCCCCACTCGTTCCCTAACAAGTCCGGACCCCTAGGGACACATTTAACCCCTGCATCTCCAATAAAGTTAACCCCTACCTGTCAGTGTCATTTTTACAGTAACAGTGCATATGTATAGCACTGATTACTGTAGTAATGTCACTGGTACCCCCAAAAGTATCAAAAATGTCAGTCAAGGATCCGATCTGTCCGCCACAATGTCGCAGTCCCGCAAAAAAAAAATCGCAGATCGCCGCCATTACTCGTTAAAAAAAAAACACCAAAAATGACAGAAATCTTTCCCTTAGTTAGTAAACGCAATAACTTTTGCACAAACCAATCAAAATACGCTTATTGAGATTTTTTTTTTACCAAACATATGTAGCAGAAAACAAATTGGCCAAAATGTTAAAAAATTTTGAATTTTACATTTTTTTGGGGGAATATGTGAAAAATATTGTTGTTTTTTCAAAATTGACGCTCTTTTTTTGTTTATAACGCAAAAAGTAAAAATCGCACAGGTGATCAAATACCACCAAAAAAAAAGCTCTGTTTGTGGGGAAAAAAGGACGTCCATTTCATTTTGGTACAGCGTCACACGACCATGCAATTGTCCGTTAAAGACACGCAGTGCAGAATCGCAAAGTAGAACCTGGTCAGGAAGGGGGTAAAATCTTCCGGGGCTTAAGTGGTTAATTGATCGTTTAATACATTTTTTGCACAATGCTTTTTTTTTTTGGTGGTGGGGGGGGGGGGAGTGGACAATGTCAGTCGTTTTTTGTTTTTACTATTTTATTTTCTATATTTTTTTACAATATTATTTGCCACTATAATTTTTAATTTTATTTTTAAATATTGTTTTCACAGTGCTTTTGGGGTGGGGGCAGAATAAGGGGTTTTTAAATTTTTAAATGTAAAATATTTGTTATAATTTATTTTAATAATTTTTTCACAATCTTTTGGGGGAAGATTTGGATGGTGTCAGTAGAGCAGTGAATGGTGCCAGTAGACTTTTTATTTTTGTTTAACCACTTGCCGACCGCCGCACGACTATCTACGTCGGCGGTCAGCCCCTCACAGGCAAAGCGACATAGGTCTACGTCGCTAGCCTGTGAGGGTCTAGGGAGCGAGCGCACGCCGCCAGAGGCGTGCTCCCGCGTGGTCACGGACCCCCCCGCGCGTGTGACCAGCGGACCCGATGTCCGCCGGCCACTCTGCGATCGGCGGGGGAGAGGGAGAAAGTCAGGCGGCTTGTGTAAGCAAGCTGCCTGTCATTCTCCCCTGTGTATGAAGGATGATCATACGGTTCTACTATGTAGAACCGTTGATCACTGTTCATACATCTGAAGCCACAGCCAATCACAGTAGAAAGCACGCCCCTAGGGACACACATAGCCCCTCCCTTTCAAAAAAAAGTTAACCCCTTCACTGTCAGTGTATTTTTACACTAACAGTGCATATGTATAGCACTGATTACTGTAGAAATGTCACTGGTAACCCCAAAAGTGTCAAAAATGTCAGACAAGGGTCCGATCTGTCCGCCGCAATGTCGCAGTACCGCAAAAAAAATTGCAGATCGCCGCCATTACGCGTTAAAAAAAAAAACAACAAATGACAAAAATCTTTCCCTTTGTTAGTAAACGCGATAACTTTTACGCAAACCAATCAAAATACGCTTTTTGCGATTTTTTTTTTTTTTTTTTTTTTACCAAACATAGGTAGCATAAAACAAATTGGCCAAAAATGTTAAAAAATTTAGATTTTTACATTTTTTTTGGGGGGGGGGGGGGGAGAATTTCATATAAAAAAATGTGAAAAATATTGCTATTTTTGCAAAAAATGGATTTTTGTAAGATCTTACCGTAAAATCCTTTTCTCTTAGCTCATTGACAGACGTAGTCCTCTTTGATTAACATCAAATTGGGTTATGCTGCCCTCTACAGGAGTAGGACTAGGCAGAAAGAAAACGTTCTGGCTCCACCTTAGGGGCAGTCCCAGAGGGTATATCCTCTTCCTGTCTGCTACAGGAAATCAGTTCTGTCACAAAGCAGTGTCAGAGAATTTAGCCCAACCCAACTCAATGATAGAGGGGCGGGTACTACGTCTGTCAATGAGCTAAGAGAAAAGGATTTTACGGTAAGATCTTACAAAAATCCATTTTTCTCTGTCGCTCATTGACAGACGTAGTCCTCTTTGATTAACATCAAATTGGGACGTCCCAAAGCAGTGCCAAAAATGAGGGGTGGGAACAGAAATCAAAATCCAGAAGGCCCAACCGGAGCCAACCAGAAGTATCAAGGGACTCATTGCGCAAACAGATGAGACCTACCCAACAAACCCTCGAGGTAGACCAACAGTCTCCTCAAACAGCGGCCTGCAGGAACCTTGCGGCCAAAAAAGAGGCATCTGACGATGCCATCACATAAACCTTATACAATATTGTAAAGGTATGAACCGACGACCAAGTAGTCGCCTTGCAAACCTGAACCACTGACGCCTGATGGCGGAAGGCCCAGGAAACACTAAGCGCCCGAGTAGAGTGCACCTAAACAGGGAACGGGGGATCCCGACCCTTAAATAGAATAAGCCTATACCACCGTCTGTCTGATCCATCTAGAAATGGTCGCGGCAGAAACAGGCAACCCCTTCTTAGGGCCATCCGTGATCACAAACAGTGAATCCGTCTTATGAAATGAATCCGTAGTATTCAAGTATCCCCTGATCGCCCGAACCACATCCAAGGAATGCAACACAAAATCTCGAGGATGACTGGGCTTAGGACACAGGGAAGACAATACCATGTCCTCATTCAAATGGAACTCTGAAACCACCTTAGGAAGGAAGGATGGATTCGGACGAAGAACAACCTTGTTCCCCATATCTGGGGGTTCATAGGGATAACAGGATAATGCAGCCAGTTCTGACACCCTGCGTGCAGAAGTGATAGCCACCAAGAAGGCCACCTTCTGGGATAAAGTAAGCCAGGGAATCTCCCTGATATTTTCAAAGGGAGGTTTCTGAAGAACCGACAGCACCAATTTAAGATCCCAGGGTGGTAAAGGTGCGCGCACTGGCGGAGCCAGGTGTCGCACCCCCTGGATGAAATTCCGCACCAAGAAATGAGTAGCCAAAAGCTTCTGAAAGAAGATTGCTAATGCTGAAACCTGACCCTTGATAGCACTCAAGGCCAGCTTCTGCTCAACCCCCTGTTGCAGAAAGGCCAATATTCGGCCCACCGAATAACAACGTGGAGGGAACCCAAGGGATTCACACCACGCAATCTAAGACTTCCATGTGCGATGATAAATCTTTCTGGAAGTCGCTTTTCTTGCTTTAACTAGAGTAGGAATAACTGAAGCTGACATTCCCTTGTCCTTCAACACCTGGGTCTCAATAGCCAGGCCGTTAAAGCCAGCGATCGTAAAGCAGGATGGAAGATCGGTCCCTACGACAGCAGATCCTCCCTGAGAGGAAGTCGCCAAGGAACGTCTGCGACCAGCCTGACCAGGTCGGCATACCAGGCCCGACTAGGCCAGTCCTGAGCTACCAGGATAACTGGGATTCCCTCCACCTCTATCCTGCGAAGAAGCTTCGGCAACAACTTGAGAGGAGGGAAGGCATACAGTAGCTGGTACTGCCCCCGCGGGGCGATCAGCGTGTCTGCGGCGTCTGCTAGAGGCTCGCGGGAGCGAGCCACAAACCTCCACTTTCCTGTTGAGCCGAGATGCCAACAGATCCCATTTGGGGTGCCCCAACGGAAGCACAGTTGGTGGAATACCTCTGGATGAAGAGATCATTCCCCTTGATCCAGAATCTGACGGCTGAGATAATCTGCCTGCCAATTCACCCCCGGAATGAATACCGCAGAGAGAGCTGGAACAATTGTTCCACTCAACGAAGAATGCTGGCCACTTCTATGGCCGCCAGGACACTCCTGGTGTCCCCTTGATGATTGACATAAGCCACTGCTGTGGCATTGTCCGACTGGATCCGAACCGGGCTGCCCTGGAGCTGCTCGGTCCAGTGAATCAGACAAAGTCTGATCGCTCTCAGTTCCAATCCATTTATCAGTAACCTGGACTCTTCCAGGGACCCAAGCCCCTGAGCGGATAATTTGCAGAGAATTTCTCCCCACCCGGATAGACTGGCATCCGTGGTGAAAATCGTCCAATCTATTGGAAGACATGACTTCCCCTGCTGAGCATCGGAGATCGAAGCCACCAGACCAGAGACTTCCTGGTCCGCTCGCTCAGTCAGATCCGATTGTCCATGGAATCTGGATTCCGATTCCAGTTGAGAAGAATTTCTTTTTGAAGGATTTGGGTATGGGACTGGGCAAATGATACTGCTTCAAAAGAAGCCACCATCAAACCCAGGACTCTCATGCAAGTCCGAAGGGAAGGCCAGTTGTCAGATAGTACGACTGAATCGTTGATAGAATCTTCTGGAGTTTCTCCGCAGGGAGAAACACTTTTGCCCTGGATGTGTCTAAAAATTAGAACCAGATATTCCAGCCTCCTGGTGGGAACCAGAGAAAACTTCAGTAAGTTCACCAGCCACCCAAACTCTTGCAAAGAGGTTATGGTGATCTCTAAGTTAGCAACAGAGTCTGCGGAGACTCTGCACGAAGCAGAAGATCGTCTAGGTAACCTAGCAGAAGATCGTCTAGGTAACCTAGCAGAAGATCGTCTAGGTAACCTAGAATCGATATGTCTCGTTGCCGCAACAGCGCCAACACTGGGGCCAACACCTTTGTGAAGACCCGAGGAGCCGAGGCGAGACCAAAGGGTAACGCCACAAACTGATAATGGTTCTCTTTACGGAAAAACGCAGGAAACACTGATGTCCTGCGTAAGTAGGAATGTGAAAATAGGCATCCTAGATGTCTATGGACGCCAAAAAATGCCCCTGATGCAGGGAGGCCGCTACTGTGCGAATGGACTCCATCTTGAATTTTTGTACCTTGACAAAAAGATTGAGTGCTCTTAAGTCCAGAATTGGACGCACCTTGCCCTCTTTTCTGGTATTGTGAAAAGGTTCGAATAAAACCTTTGAAAACGCTCTGTCCAAGGAACGTGGCCTTGTTGCATTAAATCAGTGACCGCCCCCCGCAAAGCTTCTAGGCGATCCGGGGATAGTCGGATCTTGGAGGGGAAGAATCGCACCGGTGGGAATGATTGAAACTCGATCTTGTAACCTGACCTACTGACTTTGCGAACCCAATTGCCCGGGATTCTGGAAAGCCATGGATCTGGAAACCGGCAAAGACATCCATCCACCCCAAGTATGGGTGGGGGCGCACTTTCAGGCTTTAATAGTCTTATCTTCAGGTCTGGAAGAGCCGAACTCTTGTTTGCCCGACCAGCGGCCCCTGAAAACCTCCTGAAGGAGTTTTGGAGGGCTTTAGCTTTATCGCCAGTCTCAGCGGAGCGAAAAGTATCTCTTATGAGCGGAAAAGGAAGGCCCCCATCTCTGACGAGGTCCCTTACCCTTCGTGCTCTGTGGCAAAAAACGTACTCTTGCCTCCAGTGAGATTCTTGATAATCTCATCTAAGGTGGCCCCAAAATAGGCGATCCCCCTGAAAAGGGAGATTAGCCAAAGTTTCTTAGGAACCTTGGTCCGCCGACCAACACTCTAGCCACAGTACACGCCTGAGGACGGCTGCTGAAATTGATGCCCGCCCCAAAAATGGAGTGGCGTCCAGAGTAGCGTCACAGACAAACTGTAGCCCTTGTATCATCTGCTCCAGCAGGTCTGATACTGCCGGGGGGATGCTTCTCCCCTCTAAGTCCCGGCGTAACAACTTGGTACATTCTGTCAATGTTTGTCAAACCAAACCAATTGCAATCACTGGTCTAAAAAGCTGACCCAATCAAGGAAAAGATGGCGCGAGACACAGCTTACACCTTACGATCCACCGAATCCCTAAAGGACGGAGCGTCCTCCAATGGGATAACCGTAGCTTTATTTAATCTGGAAATTGGTAAATCCACCACAGGTGGCACTTTCCATATCTTGAGGAGGAATTCCTCAAACGGATAACGCCTAATAATGCGTTTGGAAAAAACCAGGGGTTCGTTTTGGATGACCCCATTCGTCTTTAATGCTATTACCAATACATTTGGGCAAAAGAAAACACTTTCGCCATTTTGGTCCGTTTATTAGTACCAAAAGGGATCTCAGTCTCACAATTAGTGCATTCACCAACGCCTCTTCTTGGGCTATGGCGGATGCCAAAACGCCCTCCTCACTGTCTGAGGAGACAGTACCTGAGACACTAGCCCCAGATGAAGGACCTGCACTTGCAGTGACAGGTTCAGAATGAATTTAGGGGTAGGCGGGGGTCACTTCCTTGCGCCCCATCCCTGACAGGCCACTTCCACCCGGGATATGAGACTCCACAACCGCTGATAATGCATCACTAATAAGTGGGGAACTGGAGGGTCCTGCAGCCACTCGAGGGGATCAGGTGGAGATAGATGTGTGGCAGGGTCCATGCTAATCCAGGACACTTTGCCAGTAAAAAATTTGAAAAATAAAAATATACATTTTTTCTTTTCTTTTTTATACCTGTAATCCCCCAGCGCAATAGCGCCCCTCAGCGTACCTGCTTTGGACCCCCACAGAGAGAGAGAGAGAGACCCCAAGGGCTCACCACCTGATGCAGAGAAGTTTTTTATCAAACTGTCTGTCAGCGTTGTCCTATGCAGACTGGGAAGTCCTGTACTCGCTTTCCCGGGGTAAAAGGAAGTGGCTCCGCCCCCTGTGCACGCCTTCCGGCGCTCCCAGCTACTCCACGAGGTCGGCTGGGCACATCAAACATGGCCGCCCCCATGCAGGAGACACCAGGCTACGAAAAAATGGCGGCCTGCGTGACCTGCGGCGGCCTGTGTAGACAATGCAGACGTGCGGTCTACAGCAAAATGGCGGCGGACTGCCGATCTAGCATGGCTCCTCCAGTGCAGCGGCCTGTAAACGGCTCTGAAAAGGCTGGCGGCGGCCCGTCGGCCTGCGGGAGCATGGCCATAGCCCTCAGTATAAGGTAGGTGCTTGCCTATTACCTCCTTTGCCCTGGATGTCTTATACTTTACTATAGTAAATCGAACCAGGTCTCCTTGGATCAAATCTGCTGGAGAACCAAGGCTGCTGGAGTGTTAGCTCTCAAACCAAGGCTCATGGAGCGTCAGCTCCCAAACCAGGGCTGCTAGAGTGTCAGCTCCCAAACACAGCCTGCTGGAGTGTCAGCTCCCAAACCCAGCCTGCTAGAGTGTCAGCTCCCAAACCAAGGCTCATGGAGCGCAGCTCCCAAACCAAGCCTGCTGGAGTGTCAGCTCCCAAACCAAGGCTCATGGAGCGTCAGCTCCCAAACCAAGCCTGCTGGAGCGTCAACCTCCCAAACCAAGCCTGCTGGAGCGTCAGCTCCCAAACCAAGCCTGCTGGAGTGTTAGCTCCCAAACCAAGCCTGCTGGAGTGTCAGGCTTCCAAACCAAGGCTGCTAGAGTGTCATCTCCCAAACCAAGGCTGCTAGAGTGTCAGCTCCCAGACCCAGCCTGCTGGAGTGTCAGCTCCCACCAGATCACACTATCACAGGGAGATAAGTGAACATGTCATAGGCTAGGGGGGGAACTTTAAATGTCAGAAAAGGATCCGACCATACACAGAGGGGCCCGTATCCCAAAGAACCCCACAGGGGGGAAGGGGGAACATCTACTCACCATACCGGAACTGACGGGCACCCTCTCTTCACAGTACCCTCTCCACCGAGGTAGGGGGCTGTCGACCAATACGGACGCCGTGACTCTGCTGGTTCTTGGCTTCCAAGCGAGACGTTTAACTCGCAGGGTCAGTCCCCGTCCATGGGACTATGTCGCGGCCGACCCAGCGCGGAGCTATGGTCTGCACGCGCTCGTAGGCTGAACCGGGGTGACCACTGGATCTCAATCCAGCCCGTCGCCCGGCTCCAGCATACTTACTTGAATGTGTCGTGGCCGACCCAGCGCAGAGCTATGGTCTGCGCGCGCTCGTAGGCCGGCTGAAGTGACCACTGGATCTCAACATCCAGCCCGTCGCCCAGATCCGGCATAATTTGCTTGAAGATCTCACAGGAACAACTGGAGAAAAAGCTACCTAAAAAATTTTTTCTAAAAAATCTTGCCAGGACCAAAGATCCCAGCAAGGAACTTAGGTCCTTACTCCTGACTAGACAGAAAAAAATGGATTTCCTGTAGCAGACAGGAAGAGGATATACCCTCTGGGACTGCCCCTAAGGTGGAGCCAGAACGTTTTCTTTCTGCCTAGTCCTACTCCTGTAGAGGGCAGCATAACCCAATTTGATGTTAATCAAAGAGGACTACGTCTGTCAATGAGCGACAGAGAAATTTACGCTCTTTTTTTGTTTATAGCGCATGATCAAAAAATCGCACAGGTGATCAAATACCACCAAAAGAAAGCTCTGTTTGTGGGAAAAAAGGACGTCAAATTCGTTTAGATACAGCATCGCACGACCGCGCAATTGTCCGTTAAAGTCACGCAGTGCCGAATCGCAAAATACCCCCTGGTCAGGAAGGGGGTAAAAGATTCCGGGGATTAAGTGGTTAATTTTTTTGTTTACAAATGTATTTTTTATCTAACGATTCAATTTTTTATTCAATTTTTTTAAATGTTTCTCATAGAGGGGCTGGGGGGGGGGTTGTATTAGGGCAGTGGGAGTCATTTTTTATTTTTTACAAATGTATGTTTTTATTTCTATTTATAGTTAAATGTTTTATTATTTTTTTACAATTATTTTAGGGTACCAGTGGTTGTTAGTGTCAGTGGGGCAGTGATTTAAGTTAGTAGGGAAGTGCAAAGTGTCAGTAGAGTAGTGGATAGTGTCATATTTTTTTTATTTTATTTTTTTATATACAAACCTTTTTTTTTTTTTTTTTATACTTTTTTTTTCATTTTTTCAAAATGCTTTTAGGGACCAGTGGATGGTGTAAATAGGTCAGTGGAAGGTGTCAGTAGTGCAATGGACAATGTCAAAATGTATCATTACTACATCTTTATTCTTTTTAAAAATATTATTTTTAACTATTTTCTATTTATTTTTAGATTTTTTACACACTTTTTTTTTTTTTTTGAAAGGGGGGGGGGCAGAAGATGGAATCAGTAATTTTTCATTTTTATTATTTTATTTCCTCTTTTTTTTTTTTTTTTTAAACATTTTTTTTTTCAGTGCCTTTGGAGGAGCAGTGGACGGTGTCAGTAGAGCAGTGGACAAGGAGTCAGCTCACAGGAGAAGGGGCGGTGCAGGGGGAGGGGCGTGTCAGAATTTCTCCACTCACAGGACCCAGCTGACAGCAAAGATAATGGGGGAGGGGTCAGGTTAGCACTTCTCCTCTGAACAGTGAACTCAGCTTGAAGCAATGGGAGTGGGGGGAGGGGTATGAAAGAAAACATTTCCCCTAAACATATAGGAATCAGCTGAAAGGAGAGGGTGTGGGTAAGGGGGAGGGGCCAGGCTGGCGCTACCGCTAAGCAAAATAGGCAGCCGGTAATCTTTTGCTGAATGTAGATATTAAGATGTCACGTATTTTATAAATATAAAAATTATTAAATAATATGACAATATAAAATTATACGTGCTTATATATGAATCGCATCTTGCACTTTATATATCAAGGTGCTGACTTCTATTAGTGCATATATTATTATCCAATTAGTGCAACAAGCAAAAGAAAGTGCTCACAGGTGCATAATCTATTTAAAGTGCAAGTGCTAACCTTGATTTTTATAAAAAACTTATTATAATAAATGAATCCACAAAAGTGCTTGCTGGTGTGTCCACCAATAAATTAAATCACATATAATAACAGAAAGTGCTCAAAATAGTGTCTCTAAAAAAATCCGGGCAATTCGTGCAACCAGATTGTGCTTTTTAAATCTTTGGTTTTTTTCTCATTCGCAGTGCTCCAGGTGCTGGGGTGTATCACACGTGGCCTCTTACCAGCTTCCAACAGGTCACAAGGACCCCCAAAGCCTGTGATCCCTTTAACTGGGTGGATCAGACCTCTCCTCGATTCCTTGAATATCCTGCTCCTATATTACTCGAGATGGACCATATAGTCCCCACATATAAAGATATAGAAGAGAATAGCCTCCAATAGTGAAATATTGTTTTATTCTATTTATTCCATTAAAAACATACACTAAAGGGTGACAATTAGCCTCTTACTATTTGTTGTGCCCTCCTGGCACTGGGCAATTCGGCAGTACAAATCATTTTGGGTATTAGGAAGATATTCTCCGGGGATCTGCAGCACCCTCCTGTATCTCCTTTCCCTCCTTTGTATTGCGGCGGTCGGTGGTCATTGCTAACCCGGAAACAGGAATACAGGCATTCGTAGCAGAGGCTGGGACGCTTGCCGACCGCCGCAATACAAAGGAGGGAAAGGAGATACAGGAGGGTGCTGCAGAACCCCAGGAGAATATCTTCCTAATACCCAAAACGATTAATATATGCACTAATAGAAGTCAGCACTTATAATTGTATCACTAGTAAGCACCTTGATATATATGAATCGCATCTTGCACTTTATATAAGCACATATAATTTTATATTGTCATATTATTTAATCATTTTTATATTTATAAAATACGTGACATCTTAATATCTACATTCAGCAAAAGATTACCAGCGCCTTTTTACCTATGATACATACCTATTTATTGTTTTAAACAATTAAAGGGGCAGCAGGTTATAATATCTTTTTTTAAAGGGCCAGGCGCCTTCGCCATTTTTTCTGTCAAAATAGGCAGCCGCCTAGGGCGCAGCCACGGCCGCTGGCTTACCTAGGATAGTAGAAGAGCTGCCACCTCCCGCCGGTATAGTGGAGTTGCCGTGCCCATCCCCCGCCCCTCCCTCTCTCATAGAGTTACTGCTGGGCAGGGAGGACTGTGCACACCGCCGGGAGAGGGGCGCTCTCACCTGTTCTGTGTGAAGGTGAAAGCAGAGTGAGCAATGTGTAAGGGGCTATTGCTGGAGGTTACCACCATCTGAAAAAAGCTCCGGTGTCACCCCTCTGACGGCCCTGCGCCATTATCTCAGCAGGTGGCGGCAGCTCCACTCTCCCGGTGGGCGGGACTCCCTCTGTAAGTTGTAGCTGCTCTTTGGCAGTGACCCCTCTCTCCTCTCTTCTGGGCTGTGAAGCACGCAGTACTTAACATTGTACCCTATATATAGAGAACTCTTTAGGATTGTACCCCCTACATAGCGATCCTTGTACCCTCTACATAGCGATCCTTGCACCCCGTACATAGCGATCCTAACACCCTGTACATAGCGATCCTTGCACCCTGTACATAGCGATCCTTGCACCCTGTACATAGCGATCCTTGCACCCTGTACATAGCGATCCTTACAACCCCTACATAGCAATCCTTGTACCCTGTACATAGGATCGCTATGTACAGGGTGCAAGGATCGCTATGTACAGGGTGCAAGGATCGCTACGTACAGGGTGCAAGGATCGCTACGTACAGGGTGAAAGGATCGCTATGTACAGGGTGCAAGGATTGCTAACACCCTGTACGTAGTGATCCTTGCACCCTGTACATAGCTATCCTTGCACCCTGTACATAGTGATCCTTGCACCCTGTACATAGCTATCCTTGCACCTAATAAAGGGGGCCCTTTATTGGGTCCCACAGCAGGACCCTTTCACAAGTTCTGCAGTGGGCCCCCTTCCTGCCATTTTTAGGGCCATCACGGTGGTGGAATGCCAGGGCCCGGTTGCAAGTGTGACCTTTCCGATCCTGGAAGTTCACCCACTGGTGTCAGTAGTTTTTATTTTTTGGTATTTTAATTGAATACATTTTTTTTAATTATTTTATTTTATTTTTTTACAATGTCACTGACTATGACTCTGTCCATTCAGAAAAGAAAGGAGCTGGTAAATTACATATTTACCGACCCCTTCCTGGTTCTCTATTGTGACACATCCCCTGCAGCAGCCGGCAGGAGAGGGAAGGGAGCACAGAGGGGGGGGGAGCAGCACAGTGGGGGGGACCAGGGGAGCACACAGGGGCCCACAGACCTTAGACCACAAGTGAACTGGGATAGGAGGAGTGGCAGGGGCAGCATACAGAGGAACCAATCTCCTCCATTTTGCCCCTGCAGCTACAGGAGGAAAAAGGAGGAAAGTGATTTTATCGACATGCTGCCCCCGCTGCCTCTCCGATCTAGGTGTAAAGGGGAGCCGCACAGGCCCCCTGGAGCATGGGGCCAGGCTGCAATTGCAACCCCTGTAGTTACACCCCTTGAACACAGGAAAAAAAACAGACTTGTATAAAGTATTCAAAATTTCTACTTGAGTAAAAGTACAAGTGCTCGATCAAAAAGTGACTTAAGTAGAAGTGGAAGTGCTCACAGAAAAAGTTACTTAAGTAGAAGTACTAAAGTATTCAACATTTTTTTTACTTAAGTATTGCAAGTAGTTTTTTTCAAAAAATTTGCTACTTAAGTACTAAAAGTAAAAAGTACCAGTAGTTTTGAAAAAAAAATTCTACTCAAGTACTGAAAGTAGAAGTAGAAGTACTGTGTTATGTATTTATTAAAGAAAGAAGTCAAAAGTTTGAACATCATATTGTTTTTTATTATTTCAAATGATTTATTCAAATGATTAACCTAAAGGACAATCACAATTCCTTAGGCTGTAACTTTTTGTAAACAAAAAACAGATAAAGTATGTCCCTCCCTTCCCCTTTTAAAGCATCCACCTTTTAAAGCCAGGGGTGGTCTCCTTCCTGAGCTTCCTCACTCTCACAGCCAGGCAGATCACTTGAAGTTGAAGGGCCAGGGGTGGAAGGTGGTGTTTTTGGTTCGTCCATCTTTTCAGCTGATCAAAAGGCAGAACAGGAGCATGCGCAGTGTTCCTAATCGCGGTTTGATTTGATTTGCTCAATTGATGATGATGTGCCAGGCCAGCTTCATCAAACCTACAACGCTTAAAGTGAAAAATGCATCAAAAACTACTAACAAAGTGGCTGTGCTAAAAATGCTAATAAAGTGCCTGCAATTATATATATTCTTCTTGTATTCAAAATCATCGCCCACAGTATCAAAAATAAAGTGACATGTCTGTGCTAAATGCAGTGCAAATTATTCCCACAATGTAAATTTAATTCATATAAAATATATATGACAATACCACAATAAAATAAGTTGTGATTGTGAATAAGTTAGGTGCAAGTTTAAGTGTGTAAACTAAACTTTATAACGAAAAGTCCATAACTGAATTCCAGTGTGCAATCTAAGAAGTGCTTGTCACTTGCTGTCAGATGCTTCCACCTTTCTTCTGTGATCTGCTCAAGTAAAGTGGTGGACTGGATAGCCTCTCTCTCTGCCTCTCACCTTAGTAGCACTGGCACTGCACTGGTTCAAAAAGCTGTCTATATTATTGTCATTATAAGAACTTGTCAGAGCATGCTTTCACCACCTGTCCTTCACACTAGTAGTGCTCATTTGCTTTGCTCAAGTCAAGTGCCACTGCCAGTGGCCACTGCAGTGCAGGCACAGCCGCACAGGCAGAGGCAGGCCGCAGGAAGCACAGGCACCACCACAACACAACACTTATGGTCCATGGACCATGGATGGTCGGATAATCATCATAGCCGTCAGTCTCACTCTTCTTGGTTCAAAAAAGCCACCCATGACCCGTGTGTATATAATATATTAATATTTTATATTGATTATTTGATTCTCAAATGGCACATTTGCCATGGCAAGGATTAGGCCCTCTATGCGGTCCACCTCACTCACCTCATAGAGAAGAAGATGAGATAACGAAGAAAATGCTCCGAGTCCTGCTCCCGTGTCCCGCCGCCCGTGTCACAACTCCTCTCAGTAAGGGCCCTAAGGGGTGGAGTCTGAGTGACACACAACACGTTTAGAGGCGGAGACCTCGAGCGGGAAGACGGCAGCACGGCTCCTCCAGTGCGGTCTTAACTTGATGATCATGACAGTGATTCCGCGGGCCGCGGCGCGAGCGAGGCTGTGGGATTGATTGAATTGAGTTGTGCTGCCTACTGCTACACGCTACCTACTACTACTACTAAATTGTGAGTCAGTATATTTTATTTCATTTTTATATATAAAAGCGATATTGTTGAGCACTACTAGCCACTAGATCTCCTGGCTGTCACTTTGTCACATGTTGGGGAATCACAACGGCTCGGCTCCAGAAGTGGCGGGTGTCCCCGTCATCTTGCCAGGGCCACCAAGAAGTTCATCGCCTAATCTTAAGTTATTAATATCTTATGAGGAGAGGACCTATGAGATTGAGAATTGAAATAATTAAATATATATGGCTTTTTGAACCAGTGCAGTCAGTGCCAGTGCCACAGTGCCACAGTGCCACCCAGACGCTATCCACCAGTGCCACCACCATTAAGTGTGTTGGTCGGTCACTCGAGCACTGAAGGAGGTGGAAGCATCTGACAAGTGAAGTGACACTTTAGATTTGCACACTGGAATTCATTTATGGACTTTTCGTTATAGATAGGTTTACACACTTCAACTTGTTGCACGCTCCTGACCTAACTTATTTCATAACTTATTTTATTGTGATTTATTGCTATATTTTATATGAATTGAATTTACTGTTACATTGTGGGAATAATTATTTTCACTGCATTTAGGCTTTAGCACATTCATGTCACTTTATTTTTGATACTGTGTGGAGTGTGGGCAGGGCACTGGGGGCAACGATGATATTATATCGATTGCACAGGCACTTTATTCGCACAGCCAAGTTGTGTTTGTTAGTAGTTTCTTGATGCACTTTAAGCGCTGTAGCACCATTTATTTGTTTGTTTCATATTTTCTTTTTATTGGAAAGATTTGGTATAGCAGCTTTTATTATACACAGCCTTTATTTTCGTATGCGCTGATTTACAAATGACATTATACACATTTTTTTTGAGCTTTATGTAACCTGCCATCTACTGTTCTGGCAGTGGTAATTTTTTTAAAAGTAACGAGTAACTATGCAGCACAAAAAATAAATACTTGAGTAGAAGTATCGAAATCATCGAAAAAATGTAGTGAAGTAAAAGTAGAAGTAGGAGAAAAAAATTAGACTCTAGGAAAGTACAGATACCGCATTTCGGTACTTAAGTACAGTACTTAAGTAGTTCTACTTCGTTACTATACATCTCTGAAAAAAACACCGCTTGCAGTTATAATTGTAAATGTCAGTGAAAACAAATAGTCCAAAGAAAAAGTCTTATATAAAGTGCTCAGTGCTCCAAACTCTTCCAAAAAAGTGCTGAAGTGCTTCAAGAAACATGCCCAACAGTGTGTCACACTCCCCGCTTGTATCCCCACTCATTAGAAAGAATGGACCCACAGCTTTTCAGTCTAGGGCGCCAACAGGGGTGTGTGGAAGTGATCTGGTGGCTGCACTGTTTCCATATGACAGGCAACACTTGGCTTGTCAGGTTTATACACAGTAAGTGAGCCTTGTTTTCATTTACATTTTCAGGGCAGAAAAATGCATGGCTGAGCCACGTTTACCACCACCCAACCACTTCCCTTTATGCTGTAAAGGCACTACCACTGTCATACATAATACAACAGTGGTGCCAGGAGTTTTTACAAACATACCCAATGGCTTTATCCACTGGGAGTGTGTAAAACCCTCAGCTGCCACTGCCGTACTACATATTATGGTGGCAGGTCCTTTGTAGCATAAGGGGGAGTGATTGAGTTGTGATAAACATGGCTCAGCCATACGATTTTACTGCCCTGAAAAAGTAAATGAAAACAAGGCCTAAAAGAAAGCATCTCACTTACTGTAAATAAACCTGACAAGCCAAGTGTTGTATGGAAACAATACATTAGCAGTGTAGCCACCAGATCACTTCCACACACCCCCGTTAGTGCCGGCCACTTCTCCCCCCCACACACACACACACCTCATCCATGTTTCCTGGGTTCCATGCACCCATTGGCAGACCTGGGACCAGTGTTGCCAACCGTCCGTATATTCACGGACAGCCCGTAAAATCGGGGCACTTTTCTCCTGCCCGTAAATGCCCGTAGCAGGAGAAAAGTGCCCGTTAAAACGATAGCTGCGGCGAGACATTCTGACTGCGCATGCGCGGCGTGCGCCTCGGTCCCGTCGCCGGACACTCTAACAGTCAGTGAGTCTCGTCATCATCTCCTCCTCCCCCGCCTGACCGCCTCTGCCTGTCCCCTGCCCATGGCCCGCCCAGAATGTTCCCGCCACTGCCGCCACGGCCGCTACCTCCCCCAGCCTGAGCCTATCAGATCCATGGTGAGAGTAGCTGTGGCTAGAGAAGAGGAGCACAGTCAGGACTCAGGAGCCGAGGACACTCATGGAACTTGTGAGAAGAAGGGGGCAGACCCGGCAGAGCCAGAGAAGGACAGTGCCTGTGGGGACTAAAGGGGACAGGGAGGAATGACAGTGCCTGTGGGGACTAAAGGGGACAGGGAAATTGGGAATGACAGTGTCTGTGGGGACTAAAGGGCACAGGGAATTAAAGTGCCTGTGGGGACTAAAGGGAACAGGGAATAAAAGTGCCTGTGGGGACTAAAGGGGACAAGGAATTACAGTGCCTGTGAGGACTAAAGGGGACAGGGAATGACAGTGCCTGTGGGGGCTGATTCTGAAGGGGACACAGAAGGACAGTACTATGGGGTCTGAAGGGGGTACAGAAGGACAGTACTATGGGGTCTGAAGGGGACACTGAAGGACAGTACTATGGGGTCTGAAGGGGGCACAGAAGGACAGTACTATGGGGTCTGAAGGGGACACAGAAGGACAGTACTATGGGGTCTGAAGGGGGCACAGAAGGACAGTACTATGGGGTCTGAAGGGGGCACAGAAGGACAGTACTATGGGGTCTGAAGGGGACACAGAAGGGCAGTACTATGGGGTCTGAAGGGGGCACAGAAGGACAGTACTATGGGGTCTGAAGAGGACACAGAAGGACAGTACTATGGGGTCTGAAGGGGGCACAGAAGGACAGTACTATGGGGTCTGAAGGGGACACAGAAGGACAGTACTATGGGGGCTGAAGGGGGCACAGAAGGACCGTACTATGGGGGCTGAAGGGGGCACAGAAGGACAGTACTATGGGGGCTGAAGGGGACACAGAAGGGCAGTACTATGGGGTCTGAAGGGGGCACAGAAGGACAGTACTATGGGGTCTGAAGAGGACACAGAAGGACAGTACTATGGGGTCTGAAGGGGGCACAGAAGGACAGTACTATGGGGTCTGAAGGGGACACAGAAGGACAGTACTATGGGGGCTGAAGGGGGCACAGAAGGACCGTACTATGGGGGCTGAAGGGGGGCACAGAAGGACAGTACTATGGGGGCTGAAGGGGGCACAGAAGGACCGTACTATGGGGGCTGAAGGGGGCACAGAAGGACAGTACTATGGGGTCTGAAGGGGACACAGAAGGACAGTACTATGGGGTCTGAAGGGGGCACAGAAGGACAGTACTATGGGGTCTGAAGGGGACACAGAAGGACAGTACTATGGGGGCTGAAGGGGGCACAGAAGGACAGTACTATGGGGGCTGAAGGGGGGCACAGAAGGACAGTACTATGGGGTCTGAAGGGGGCACAGAAGGTGTTATATTCTCCGTGTTGTGAGAGACACAGGACTCTGGTCTGGAACAACGGTGGTTTATTCAGGACTCACTGTACAGCATTACAGGACAGCTCTGCATATCAATACATCTCTACATGTGTCTAAAGATGGCCACTCTGCCCCTTGACCCTTGTCATCACTCCTGGGTGGAGCCAGCCTTAAAGTGACAGTACATGTGAAACCCTTCAGGTATAACACCTTCCATCCATACCTAACAAAAAACAAAAAAAAAAAAAAACAACAAAACGAGAACAGGCATAAAACAGTAACTCATAATTGTCCAATACAGTCCTCCAACTCAGGAGATTTACATGGTTTCTTCCATGTCCGGATGTGAGAACAACTTCCAGGGAAGCTCCGGGGAGAAAATGGCAGCGGATCACTTTCGGCGGGCCCGTCGAAAGTCTCGTAACCGGTCTTGCATTTGAAACCGGTCAGGAGGGCGACAGTGTCGTTGAGGACGGGCACCCAGCGACTCGGGGCTGGAGGAAGCAGGGCTGGCCGGAATGGACACCGGCGGGGCCAAGAGGGGATTCCCTAGCTCAGAGGGTGAGCAGACCTCTGGACCAGGGCTGGAGGGCTCTGTTGGAGCTGAGTTCAAAAGTTCAGAGTCTCCCCAAGCATCAGTCTCAATGCCTCCTGATCCGGTAGGAGCAGATCCTTGAGACACTGGAGGTGCAGCCGATGTCAGGGATTCGGGCAGCTGAGAACGAGAACGCAATTGGTCCACATGCCTTCTGCAAATGGAACCATCTTCCAGGCAGACCCTATACATTTTGGGTCCCAAAGTCTCTGCGACGATAGCAGGAAGCCAACGAGTGTTGGAAGCGCCATAAGATCGGGCCCATACCTTTTGCTGGGCTGTAAACCGGGGAATCTCGTCGTGTTCGACCCTCTTGTCTTGGGACTGCCGTACATGTTCCTGGACCGTTTGAGGGCGGAGCATATCCAAAACAGTCCATGGCTGCCGACCCAAAAGAAGTTCAGCTGGAGTTTTCCCAGTGGTTGCATGTGGTGTGGTTCTGTAAGCAGAAAGGAAGGAGTCCAGCTGCTGGGGTGACAGGGACTGTTGTTTACTTGTAGCCACAGTAGCTTTGAAATAGCGTTTGAAGGTCTGTACAAACCTTTCTGCTTGACCATTTGTAGCCGGGTGGTAAGGTGCGGTCAACTTGTGTTTGATGTTGTGGGCAGTCAGGAAACCCTGAAACTCCTGGCTTGTGAATTGTGCACCGTTGTCTGTGACAATTTCTCTGGGGTATCCAAACGTAGCAGCGAGATGTAACAGTATGGAAATCGTCGCCTTAGTCGTTGGCTGAGTAACAGGAACGACCTCAGGCCACTTTGAATGGGCATCAATAATGATCAAAAAGGTGTGTCCTCTGATCGGGCCTGCAAAGTCCAAGTGTAGGCGAAACCAGGGAACCGTGGGCCAAGTCCAGGGCTGGACGCACCCTCGAGGAGGGTCTCTCGCAGTTTGTGCACATCCAGCACACGCATTCACATATGTCGTGATATCGGAGTCGAGGTTTGGCCACCACACATAGCCTCGGGCCTTTTGTTTCATACGTGTGCCCCCGGGATGACCAGTATGTAGCAATTCCAGAATGTGTCTCCGGAGGGTCTGTGGAACGATCACTCGGTCTCCCCATAAAACACAGTTGCCAGACACAGTTAATTCCAGACGCCTACGGAAGTAAGGCTCATAATCCTGTGTGACAGTTGCAGGCCAACCGTACCGTACCCAGGAGAGTATTGTCTTAAGGAAGGTATCCTTGGCTGTATGGGCTGCTACTTCCCCGGAAGACAGAAAGGACAGGCTAGTGTAACGACAACTCTTGACAGGTGGAGAAGAGTCTGTTAATGTCCTTGTCAGACGGGACATGGCGTCTGCATTAGCGTTGGCATCATGGCTGCGATACTGGATTTTGTAGCTATATGCTCCCAAGAATAGGGCATAGCGTTGAAGACGGGCTGCAGTCGTCTGGGAGATGCCTTTGTCAGGGCTAAAGATCTGAAGGAGTGGTTTATGATCAGTCAGTATGGTGAATTCCCTACCATACAGGTAAAGATGAAACTTCTTAATTGCCCATATGAGCGCCAGAGCCTCTTTGTCAATGTGAGAGTAATTGCTTTCTGCTTTTGTCAAGGACCTGGAGGCGAATGCCACAGGTTTCTCTGACCCATCTGGTAAAACGTGAGATAGTACAGCCCCTAGACCATAGGGTGAGGCATCACAAGCCAAGGTGAGAGGCCTTTGGAGGTCATAGTGCACGAGCATGCGTGACGCCAACAGCTTTCGCTTAGAAACTTCAAAAGCACGTTGGCATGCAGCCGACCAGTTCCATCTGGAGTGTTTCTCCAAAAGCTTGTTTAATGGAAACAAAGTGTGTGCTAGATCCGGCAGGAATTTGTGGTAATAGTTCAGCAAGCCCAGGTATGATCGCAGCTGCTGGACGTTGGTCGGGGCTGGAGCTTTTACTAAAGCATCAACTTTGGCTTCCGTGGTGTGTATACCCTCTGCATCCACAAGGTGGCCACAAAACTCCAATTTAGGTACCATGAATTGGCATTTCGCTAAGTTCACTTTTAGACCCTGCTCTTGGAGTCTGGCCAACACAAGCTCCACGTTACGCTTGTGTTCCTGGTCCGTCAGGCCCGTGATGAGCATGTCATCTAACAGGCACTGTGTGAAAGGAATGTCCGCCAAAATCTCATCCATTTTGCGTTGCCAAATGGCTGGGGCGGAGGCTACCCCAAACACCATCCGATTGTATTCATACAGTCCCTTGTGAGTGTTGATTGTTAGAAACTTGCGGGACGAAGGGTGGACCTCAAACTGTAAATAAGCTTGCCTGAGATCAAGCTTGGTGAACTTTTGACCTCCTGCAAGAGAGGCAAAAATGTCATCTACTCTGGGTAGGGGATACTGGTCTATCTCCAGTTGAGAATTTAGTGCCATGCGGAAATCGCCACAAATGCGTAAGTCCCCATTCGCTTTCTTTACTGGTACAACTGGTGATGCCCACTCGCTGTGCTCTACCTTTGAGATGACACCTTGTTCCTCCAGCCGGCTTAGTTCAGCTTCCACACCTGCTCGGAGTGCGAAAGGTACCGTCCGAGCTTTGAAGAACCTAGGCTGGGCATTGGGTTTCAGCCTGAGTCTCACACAGTCATGCTTTATTTTTCCCAAATGGTTATCAAAGACTTGCGGGAATCGCTGTTTCAGGGACTTCACCCATCCCTCTTCATCCCCTGATGGGATGGTCACGGTGTTGCAGGGGTTAATGGCGATGTCTGGCATGCCAAAGTGAGCAATCCAGTCTCTCCCAAAAAGAGGGGGTCCCCCATGTTCTAGGATATATAATGGCATTCTCTTTGTCTGACCCTTGTAGGATACCTGTACTTTCACATACCCCAGTGGGTGGAGTATCTGCTTTGAATATGTCTGCAGTTTGATTGGTGTTGGACGGACAGTTGTTCGGATCAGAAGTTTTCTCCATTGTTTCTGGGTGATAACTGAAACTGCTGCTCCTGTGTCTACATCCATCTTGAGTTTCTTTCCTTCCACGGTTACCTCTACAGTCATTGCTGAGGGTGCTGAATGCATATGATGTATGTCCAATCTGTGGAGCACTTCCTCATCCTCTGATTCAGATGACGATGTATATCTTCCCACCATATATGCCTTTGTCCTGGTGTTCAGAGGTTGTTTATTTCGCACCTTCTTACTACGGCAGACTCGTTTCAGATGGCCTGCCTTTCCACAATTATGACAGAGCTGATCCTTAAACCGGCAGACTTTGTGATCATGGTCTGTATTCCCACAACGGTAGCAAGCTGACGTCCTGGTTGGTGAGGTTCTATATTTACAGTTAGCTGCAGTTTGCTTGACTGCTGTTCTGAAAACTTCCTCTTTAACCTCTCCCCTTCTGCTCTGGGGGTTCAAAGCTTCTGTATCTTTCACAGCCATTTCCATCACTGAAGCTATCTCAATTGCCTTTGTAAGGGTAAGGTCTTTCTCTATTAACAGTCTCTTTTGGCTAGACTCACTATTCAGTCCCATGACAAACTTATCCCTCAGTGCAGTTGGTAAGTACTCCCCAAAAGAACAGGTTGAGGCTAGTCTGCGAAGGGCGAGCACATAAGCCTTAATATCTTCACCCGGCTGCTGCTGCCGCTGATAGAACCTGAATCTCTCTGCAATCTCTAGTGGTTTAGGCTGGAAGTGATTCCCTAACAGTGTCAGGAGCTCTGCCAAAGTCTTAGTTGCTGGTTTTTCAGGGAAAAGGAGATCCCTAAGAGTGTCATATGTCCTAGCACCAACCAGTGTCAGAAAAACTGCTACTTGCCTGTCGCCTGGGATGGCATTTGCACAGAAATATTGTTCTAATCTTTCAATCCAAGAAATCCACGTTGTCTGTTCGCCATCAAATTCACTTAATGTCCCGATCAATGACATTTTCCTGCTGGGCTCTGTGGGTGTTTGTATTCCTGACAATCCAGAGTTTTTTTTTCTTCCTTTCCTTTCTCACACGGATAGTAACCTTGTAAATCCCATCCTCGTCGCCACTGTTATATTCTCCGTGTTGTGAGAGACACAGGACTCTGGTCTGGAACAACGGTGGTTTATTCAGGACTCACTGTACAGCATTACAGGACAGCTCTGCATATCAATACATCTCTACATGTGTCTAAAGATGGCCACTCTGCCCCTTGACCCTTGTCATCACTCCTGGGTGGAGCCAGCCTTAAAGTGACAGTACATGTGAAACCCTTCAGGTATAACAGAAGGACAGTACTATGGGATCTGAAGGGGACACAGAAGGACAGTACTATTTGGTCTGAAGGGGGCACAGAAGGACAGTACTATAGGGGCTGAAGGGGACACAGAAGGACAGTACTATGGGGGCTGAAGGGGGCACAGAAGGACAGTACTATGGGGGCTGAAGGGGGCACAGAAGGACAGTACTATGGGGGCTGAAGGGGACACAGGACAGTACTATGGGGGCTGAAGGGGGCACAGAAGGACAGTGCTGTAGAGGGTATATGAAGGTGGGCAGAGGAGGACTCTGCTGTGGGACGGTGATGTAAAAGGTGGCAGAGGTGGACACTGATGTGGAGGGTGAAGGGGGGCAGATTAGGACACTACTGTTGGGGGGGGATGGGGGGTGTCTGCAGCCTCTAAATACCTCCTGTACCATGTCCGCGCAGCCTCTGACCATCTCCTGTAGAACGTCCGCAGTCTCTGACCTCCTCCGGTATCATGTCCGCAGCCTCTAACCACCTCCTGTATGATGTCCACAGCATCTGACCACCTCCCGTATCATTTCCGCAGCCTCTGACCACCCTCAGGTAAGTGACAGCGCTGCCAGGCCAGGCTAAGGGGGGGTCACTGATGCAAGGGCTGGGTGAATACAATAATGTAAGGGGGAACTGATATAAAGGTTTCCCCCTTATAGCAGGGAATCCCCCCCTTACCTTAGTGTAATTAATCTGTGGAAGGTGGTCTCTGGTCACCAGAGTCCCCCCCCCCCCCCCATCAGAGTTCCTGATATTCCTCACTACATCAGAGTCTGCAGGATTCTCCCCTTACAGTGTGAAGGGGGAACTCTGCGGACCCTGATGTAAAAGGGAACTCTGATGTAAAGGGGAATGCAGTGGACTCTGATATAAGGCGGTTTCTGGTCACCAGAGCCCCCACTTAAATCAGAGTTCCCCCTTAAATCAAGATCTGCAGCATTCCTCTTTATGTCAGAGTTACACTGTAAGGGAAATCCTGCACACTCTGATATATGGGGGAACGCTGTGCTGGCTGGGTTGTATTAATCTGATCTTCATGTAAATGGAGAAATATGTTTTTTGACTATTGTTTAACCTAAACACATTGCTAATAGCACTATCTACATGTTTATAGTTTAAGTATTGATATTTGCACGGTTTAGCACTGAAAACAGCCTGTATATGTACATTTTTGCAGTGCCAGTAAAAAATTTGTGCCGTCCGTAAATTTTGGACATTCTGCCAGTAAATTTCCCTCCGGGGGGTTGGCAACACTGCCTGGGACTGGCATGGCAGGTACCAACAGGTGGAGGGAAGGGAGATCAGCGAACGCCCATTTGCTGATCTCCCCTTCCTGTTTGATGACCCAAAAGCAACATGTAAAACATAATTTCCCATCCTGGTGTGTAATTGGCACTTCATTAGCTTCAGTGGAGGGCAGGTTAAACATCAGGAGTCTTTTAGACCCCTGATGTCTTATTTAGGAGGACCTCCTAAAAATGTAGTAGAGTGTAGATGTTTTCAGTTCCTAACCTGCAACATTTATCCAGTTAAAGTTTATATGTTTTATTTTCCAACTTGGATGAGAACAGTTATGTACTTATAAATATATATATATATATATTTAAGTTAATATACTTAATGGTATTTATTTTAAGACATTTAATTTAGTACATTTCAAAGTAAATACATTTATTTTATTTGTCATTTGTTAACACCAAATGCAGATTCTGCATGTGTTTTTTTTATAATTCAGTTGTAGTGCCTTGATCGTGTGTGTGTGTGTGTGTGTGTGAGAACAATGTGGTACATTCAATAGTGTAAACATAAAAACCGATTAGAAATTTTAGAAATTGCTAATCAGACAATGGCAGCTTGATTCTTCTATTAAGCTTTTGCATCAGGTTTCTCAAACCTTTGGACACCTGCGCTTTGTGTGATATTGACTATGCCCCTCCCCCTCATGAGATTTTCAAAAAGGGGCGGAGCATGGGAGACCTTAACCACCTCTGGACCGGAAGATTTTCCCCCTTAATGACCAGGCCATATTTTGCGATTCGGCACTGCGTTATTTTAGTGGACTATTGCGTGGTCGTGCGACACTGTACCCAAATAAAATTGATGTCCTTTTTTTGCCACAAATAGAGTTTTCTTTTGGTGCTATTTGATCACCTCTGCAATTTTTATTTTTTGTGCTATAAACAAAAAAAGGGCGAGACTTCCTAAAAAAAAAAAAAAAAAAAATATATTTTTCACATTCTGGTATATAACATTCCCAAAAAAAAGTGTAAAAAAACTAAATGTTTTAACATTTTAAGCCAATTTGTTTTTTGCTACCTATTTTTGGTAAAAAAATTGCAATAAGCGTATTTTTATTTTACTTTATTTTTTTACTAGTAATGGCGGCGATCTGCCATTTTTTGCGGGACTGAGACATTGCGACGGACAGATCAGACCCCTGACTGACATTTTTGACACTTTTGTGGGGTCCAGTGACATTACTACAATAATCACAAAAACAGGGAAGCTACAAAAGTAGCTGCATTTGCCCAGGGGACTTTATATAAGGGCACCACACTTATCAAGACAAAATAATAGTTACATACCATATGGTTCAAATAATTTTATTAAACAAATGACAAAATTTGTATTGTCCAATACAACAGGATAGACTGATTAATAATAGCATATAATAATACAATTCCAACATAGGCATATACATGAAAACCATGATAAAAGCGCTGCATCATATACACGCATTTCTCGAAGTATAATTTGCTTCCTCAGGTGTGGATGCACATCATGCTTCTATAAAGTAAAATCATAGTGTAAGTAATGTATATATACATATATTGGTTATCTAGACTGTATCATGAGTAATGAGACAAATATTGGACAGATAAGCCATCAATGTTCTGTACTTACTGGATCAGTCTAAACAGGACAAAACTGGAAACCGTGGTTGCCCGGAAAGTCTAACCCGGGAGCCGTGGGGGGGGGGGGGGGGACCAAGGGGCGAAGGGGTGGTGAGGAGGACAGAGCTGGTGGTGATGAGGTGTGTGCCCATGTATCTAAATACGGATTAAGAAAGGGAAGATTAAAGAAACCAATAAGCCAGGCAGGGACTGTAAAAATAATAAGTGTATGAGGTATGAATGACCAAAAGTAGTGCTGACTGGCAGGGTAAGATTATATAATGTCGACATAGACAATGTGGGCCATGTGGGACTTTAGATGAGACACCGGCAGGTATGCCCAGCGTCTCCATCCCTGTATCGGAAAAACCAAATTGAAAAGAATTAAAGGAGGTGCATGGAAGCCAGCCCCCAGTCTGATGTACTCACCCTCCAGTCTGCCACCAACCAAGTAGACCTGTCTCAATATACATAAAGAACAGGGGTTTAGTTGACACGCATTTGCAAACGCATATGTAAGCTGCAGAGCCACGACAAGGCACCCTGTTATATCTGCAGTCCCTAACACTTTTAAATGTAAGTGTCTCCACTCTGGGAGCACATGGATGCTAATGGGTGGATAGGAAGCAGGTGGGAGGGAGCAGCCCAAACTTCCCCCACCCCACTTCCATCCACGACTGGTATGGTATCTCAATGCTCTAATAGCAATGTTCTTAAGATGGTACAAACTGAAAATGACCAGCTGAGAAGCATACACCTCCAATAAGGGCACCACACTTATCAAGACAAAATAAGTTACATACCATATGGTTCAAATAATTTTATTAAACAAATGACAAAATTTGTATTGTCCAATACAACAGGATAGACTGATTAATAATAGCATATAATAATACAATTCCAACATAGGCATATACATGAAAACCATGATAAAAGCGCTGCATCATATACACTCTACACATTTCTTGAAGTATAATTTGCTTCCTCAGGTGTGGATGCACATCATGCGTCTATAAAGTAAAATCATAGTGTAAGTAATGTATATATACATATATTGGGTATCTAGACTGTATCATGAGTAATGAGACAAATATTGGACAGATAAGCCATCAATGTTCTGTACTTACTGGATCAGTCCAAACAGGACAAAACTGAGAGGTGTGGCCGCCGGGTGCGAAGGCGGTCTCCTCACTAGTGGCAGCGGATGTGTTGACCGTCACGCTGGCATGTAGCGCCAGCAGTAAATAGTCAGTGTCACCCGTCAATCGTTGGAACATGGTGACAATGAACATCAGAGCCCCAATGTCCATACAAAAACAAGGAAGCTATAAAAGTAGCTGCATTTTCCCAGGGGACTTTATATGAGGCACCACACTTATCAAGACAAAATAATACATACCATATAGTTCAAGTAATTTTATTAAACAAATGACAAAATTTGTATTGTCCAGTCTAGTACAACAGGATAGACTGATTAATAATAGCATATAATAATAATATCCCACATAGGTGTAGGGGGTCAGCCCCTTGAATGACTAAACTCCATTACACTGTACTTCTATTGAGAGTCCCACAGACTGTCATGCATCTTTCAGCCACAAGATGTCACTGTTGTTGTTAATGAGAATAAGCCACAGTTGTTGTTGTTGCTTTAAGTGAGGGAATCTTTCTGGAAAGGAGGAGGAAGCAGGAAGTTCCTGGGACGGTGTGGTGTCGTGTCTCGATGGCTGTGCTGAGCTGAGAAAAGGGACGGTATGCTGTGGTCTTGAGGGGGCATATAGACTGTATAATCCAGGGACAGAGCAACAGGATCTTGCCAGAGGAGACAGAGCTGAACTGTGGTACTACGGACTGCAGCTGAGAACCAGAGAAAGAGAGGAGAGAACATCCCAGAGCACCTCAAGCAAGTTACAGAGCAAGGGGCCAGACTGCAGTGACCTCCAAGTGACAGAGCAAGATAAACAACCTGCAAAGAAACCCAGACCAGTGCATAAGAGACTGCAGCTACAGACAGCAAGGAACAGATCCAGAGACCTTACTGCATCCACCATCACGGAGACCGAGATAAAGCAGCTGTACCTACAGAACTGTGTGTGCGCACCGGTGCTAACCTGTGGCAGGGCATAGAGCAGGTTTCTGTAGACAGAGCGTTGCAGCAATGTGTCCCGGTTAGCGGGAATCAGATAGGATCATATAGCAGAGTAGCCTGTATTCCTGTGTGTGCGTTGGCGGGAGCGCCATTTTATGTATCACGTTGCAGTTAACTTTGCTGTAAACCTATGTAATCTGTTATTACTGTTAACATCATTCTCCGGCCATTATACTCTGTTGGTTAATAAAGCCGGTTTCTGCTTCAGCCTCATTGTCTGCTGTACCGTACTTGAATTCTGCATTGCGGTCCCCTACTCCTCTGGCCGCTACATAGGCATATACATGAAAACCATGATAAAAGCCCTGCATCATATACAAAGTATAATTCGCTTCCTCAGGGGTGGATGCACATCATGCATCTATAAAGTAAAATCATAGTGTAAGTAATGTATATATACATATATTGAGTATTTAGACTATCAGCTTCCTTGTTTTTGTATAACTGTGGGGGGCGTGGCTTGTGAAATGATCAGAGACCTGTGATCCTATATAGAAGGATCACAGGAGCTCTGTGATCATTGCAGAGAAAAGAAGGGTCAGCTGTGTTCACAACAGCTGCCAGTCCTTCTCTCTCAGCGGGGAGTGATCGCGGGTGTCAGGCGGCAATCGGAGTGCATCGGAGTCCCCGCTGCCGAGTGGGGGGTCGCCCCCTAGCTGCAGGCGTGCGACCGACATATACCTACATGGGTTCGCACAGGAGAACCATCCTGCCGAACATAGTGGCAGCTTGCCCAGGGAGCTCAATAGCTCAAGTATAAAGAAAACAAATTGTTTTTAAATGTTATTTGACATACTGATTCTGCGGCTGAAATTAACAGCAGATAGCAGTGGCTACTGTGCCTCTACAATGCAATAACATTCTATCGGCAGCCGCAGTTATTTATGCCTGTTTGCACAACCAGTTAGCACCTGTTTTTAACCCTTTCGCTGCCAGGCCCTGTGATCCACTTTTAAACTCAGCTGGCCAGATCATTTTTGAAAATTTTCCTTTGCTTTTTTTTATTTTTCACTTATAGCGTTTAGAGTTTGTAAAAGATCCCCCAAACCATACATATTTTCTGAAAGCACATGACCAGTAGAATAAAAAGAAGGTGCTACTGATTTTTAAGGTCCCAAGATATTTGCTTAAATGTTTATTAAAAACAATATTGTTGCTAAAAATCCACTAAAATCATTATTTGCAGATAAAAACACAGCAAGTTTTACAAAATTTCTACTAAACATACAAGCTTAACCGCTTGCCGACTGCGCACAGTATATTTACTGCGGCAGTCAGCCCCTAACAGGCAGAGCGACGTAGGTCTACGTCTCTAGCCTGTGAGGCTCTGGGAAGCGGGCGCGCTCCCGCGCGGTCACTCGGCGATCGTCGGGGCAGAGGGAGAAAGTCAGGCGGCTTGTGTAAACAAGCCACCTGTCATTCTCCCCGGTGTAGAAACACCGATCACACGGTTCTACAATGTAGGACCGTTGATCAGTGTTCCTACACCTCAAGCCACAGCCAATCACAGTAAGAATCACGCCCCTAGAGACACACAAAGTCCCTCCCTCTCAAATAAAGTTAACCCCTTCACTAGTGTATTTTTAAAGTATCAGTGCATATGTATAGCACTGATTACTGTAGAAATGTCACTGGTAACCCCAAAAGTGTCAAAAATGTCAGTCAAGGGTCCGATCTGTCCACCCCAATGTCGCAGTACCGCAAAAAAAAAAAATCGCAGATCGCCGCCATTACGCGTTTAAAAAAAAAACAACAAAAATGACAAAAATCTTTCCCTTTGTTAGTAAACGCGATAACTTTTGCACAAACCAATAAAAATACGCTTTTTGCGATTTTTTTTTTTTTTACCAAACATAGGTAGCATAAAACAAATTGGCTGAAAATGTTAAAAAATTTAGATTTTTACATTTTTTTTGGGGGGGAATTTCATATAAAAAAAATTTTAAAAATATTGTTATTTTTGCAAAATTTACGCTCTTTTTTTGTTTATAGCTCAAAAAATAAAAATCGCACAGGTGATGAAATGCCACCAAAAGAAAGCTCTGTTTGTGGGGAAAAAAAGGACGCCAAAGTCGTTTAGGTACAGCGTCGCACGGCCGCGCAATTGTCCGTTAAAGTCACGCAGTGCCGAATCGCAAAATACCCCCTGGTCTTTTAGCAGCCAAATCCTCTGGGGCTTAAGTGGTTAAACTGTATTAAGGTAATAAATTACAAATATTTTTTACTTTAAATTTGCGCCTTTTGAAAAATATTGAAAATCGAACAGACGCAAAAGTGTAAATATCCAAATTTCTCTAAAAATCTGAAGGTTTTCATTTTTCTCCTACAGCTTTCAGAATTTGTGAAAGATCTCCAAAACTATACATTTTCTGAAAGAATACGAGGTCTAGAATAAAAAGAAGGTGCTACTGATTTTTTAGGCCACACAGAATTTGCGCAAATGTTTATCAAAGCAATATTTTCGTAAAAATAAACTAAAAGCATTACTGGCAGATAAAAACACAGCTAATTTTACAAAATTCCTGCTGAATTCCTACTAAATATAAAATCTTATCCTGTGTTGAGTTAATAAATAACAAATCTTTGTAAATTTTACATTGCGCCTTTTTTGCAAAATGGTGAAAAATTAACGTACCCAAAAATTTCTCTAAAAATCTGAAGGTTTTCATAGTTACATAGTTAGTGAGGTTGAAAAAAGACACCAGTCCATCCAGTTCAACCTATGATGAGTGTGTGTATAAGTTACTATGTCAATAGTACATTGTATACCCCTGTATGTTGTGGTCGTTAAGGTGCCCATCTAATAGTTTTGCACCGCTTGTGGAAGAGAATTCCACATCCTTACCGCTCTGATGGTTTAGAACCCTTTAGGCCACAGGTGGCAAACAAAAGGCCCGTGGGCTGAATCCGGCCCGCCGGGTATTGTGATGTTGCCCGCGGATCTCCTGTTCTCACCAGCTGCTTTCTGCTGTCAGGGAACAAGTCTCCTTGGCAACAGGAGTAAACACACTCTCCTGCACTCTCCTCCTCTCCCTGGCTGTGTGTAGCTGAGCGCATGCGCTGTTGATTCAGCATAGTCTGTCAGTGGCAGAGGTACCTGGCGGCTCCAGTGGCTGTGTGTTCTAATCTGCATCAAGCAGCTGCATCTTGAGGGCGGGGGTTTTGAGGACTTGTAGCAGTAGTGGCCATGAAAGCATTCTGTAAATGCCATCTTAAATCAGGTAGGAGAGAGTACAGATGTGTGGTTTTCTTTGGAAGGTGGGGGGGAGGGAGGAGAGCTAAAGAGGTGTATAGAAAGATGTGTTTATAGGTGAGGGGATGGGGCAGAGTGCTGGGTGCAGATGTCCGAACCCAGGATCAGCGGTGGAAATGAGATGTTGCACAGTGGGCACAGCGCACCTCTGAACCCTGCACTCTGTACATAGTAGACCCCTGAACCCTGCTCTCTGTACGCAGCAGACCCCTGAACCCTGCTCTCTGTACGTCGTTACCCCTGAACCCTGCTCTCTGTACGTAGCGCACCCCTGCCCTCTGTACATAACGTGCTGCTGACCCCTGCACTTTGTACATAGTGGACCCCTGAACCCTGCTCTCTGTATATAGCGGACCCCTGAACCCTGCTCTCTGTACATAGCGGACCCCTGAACCCTTCTCTCTGAACGTGGCGGACCCCTGAACCCTGCTCTCTGTACGTAGCGGACCCCTGAACCCTGATCTCTGTATGTAGAGGACCCCTGAACCCTGCTCTCTGTACGTAGCGGACCCCTGAACCCTGCTCTCTGTACGTAGCGCACCTCTGAACCCTGCACTCTGTACATGGCGGACCCCTGAACCCTGCTCTCTGTATGTAGCGCACCCCTGACATCTGTACATAGTGAGCTGCTGAACCCTTCACTCTGTACGTAGAATAATCCTGAGGTAATACTGAACTCTGCACCGTGTACATAGTGCAACCCAGCTACAACTGGCCCTTTGATGGCAAACGCATTGCTGATGCAACCCAGCTACAACCGGCCCTTTGAGGGCAAACGCACTGCTGATGTGGCCCATGATAAAATTGAGTTTGACACCCCTGCTTTAGGCAATTTAGGTTAAACTGCTTTTCTTCTCATTTTACCAAATGGCCGTGAGTCCTTTTATATTCCCTTTCACTGAATAGTTTGTCGCCAGTACTGTATTTGTACATTGATATCATATCTCCTCTCAAGTATCTCTTTTCCAGAGAGAATAAGTTGTAGTCTTTTCTCAGAGCTGTGATCCTCCAGTCGCTTTATTAGCTTTGTTGCCCTTCTCTGGACTCTCTCCAGTTCCAGCACATCCTTCCTGAGGAGCGGTGCCCAGCATAGATGAAAGTCTAATGGCCTACAAGGGAAGGCTCAGCTGGGTGCAATACATTGCATCAAAGAGGGCACGATTTGCCGTAAAAATCCTACATGCTATGCGAATCGTCAATGGGCTACATTTTGAATTCAGTGACATACCCTGGAAAAGGAACAAAATTTGATGAAAAATACAGCAATTATGGAATGGCAACATCTTCTGTTCTTTCACTAATTGAGCCATTGCTAAATCAGGGCTATTGTGTAACAACAGAAAACTTTTATGCATCTCCTGAACTTTATGAGGTTCTACAGTAGTGATGTCGCGAACCTAAAATTTGCCGTTCGCGAACGGCAAACGCGAACCTCCGCGAATGTGCGCGAACCGGGCGAACCGCCATAGACTTCAATAGGCAGGCAAATTTTAAAACCTACAGGGACTCTTTCTGGCCACAATAGTGATGGAAAAGTTGTTTCAAGGGGACTAACACCTGGACTTTGGCATGCCGGAGGGGGATCAATGGCAAAACTCCCATGGAAAATTACGTAGTTGACGCAGAGTCGGGTTTTAATCCATAAAGGGCATAAATCGCCTAACATTCCTAAATTGTTTGGAATAACGTGCTTTAAAACATTCAGTGTGGGTATACGATCAGGTATGATGTTGTATCAATCAGGTAGTGTAAGGGTTACGCCCGCTTCACAGTGACAGACCAAACTCTGACTTTTAAACGGGGAGTTTGGTCTGTCAGTCAGTCATTCAGTCCATTTGCACAACCGCAAACTCGCCATTTGCACAAGGTTGGATACCAAGCTAGCCATGTCCCGTTCCTTGTCCTCACTGATGTCATTGAAGGTCTCTTCCTCCACCCAGCCACGTACAACACCAAGGGTCCCCGAAAGGTGACAACAAGCCCCCTGGGACGCCTGCTGTGGTTGGTCTTCCACCTCCTCAAAGCCACCTTCCTCCTCTGACTTCTCTTCTTCAGACTCCTCTCTCTGCGTTGCCACAGGTCCAGCAATCGACAACGACAAGGCTGCTTCTGGTGGTGATGGGGACCACAACTCTTCCTCTTCATGCTCATCTACGGCCTGATCCAGTACTCTTCACAGGGCACGCTCCAGAAAAAACACTTATGGGTTGAGGTCGATGATGTTGCCTTGGGTTTGACTGACCAGGTTTGTCACCTCCGCAAAAGGACGCATGAGCCTACAGCCATTGTCCATGAGCATTCAGTAACATGGCCAAAAAATACCCAGCTCCGCAGAGGCTGTCCTCTTTTTTTTTTTTTAATTAAAAAAATCTGTTCTTATCAGTTAAATCCCTGTTACGTTACGTCCCCTATCAGGGGCCGGTGTACGGAATAGATTTTAGGAACCGAGAGATGGAAAAAGATGGTTGGTCTGTCCTCTTCCAATTTTGGGCACTGTGCGTGCGCCGTGCAATGTACTGTGCCATCCTATATGAGTGGTGTGTTAAGTGGTACTATTCTTATCAGTTTAATCCCTGTTACGTCCCCTATCAGGGGACGTGTATCGAATAGATTTTAGACAACCGCAAAGAGTTGTCAATAGTTGACACACTCATGACATAAATTTTATTCCTCTATGCGTCAATCTTGCTGTAGTGATGACTGTGCTCATGCGCACGTTTGGGAGATTGCAGGCGATGGCGGTTTTTCAAAGCTTATGGTTGTGCTGAGGTAGTTCAGTGACAATTAAGTGACCCAGAAAACAATGATTCTGCAGTGTGGGCCCATTGTTGGCCTAGTAGGCTTTAACCACTTAAGCCCCGGAGGATTTGGCTGCTAAAGGACCAGGGTATTTTTTGCGTTTTTTTACTGCGTGACTTTAACGGACAATTGCGCGGTCGTGCGACGCTGTACCTAAACTAATTTGCCGTCCTTTTTTTCCCACAAACAGAGCTTTCTTTTGGTGGTATTTGATCACCTGTGCGATTTTTTTTTGATCATGCGCTATAAACAAAAAAAGAGTGTCAATTTTGCAAAAATAACAATATTTTTCACATTTTTTTATATGAAATTCCCCAAAAAAATGTAAAAATCAATTTTTTTTAACATTTTCGGCCAATTTGTTTTATGCTACATATGTTTGGTAAAAAAAAAAAATCGCAAAAAGCGTATTTTGATTGGTTTGCGCAAAAGTTATCGTGTTTACTAACAAAGGGAAAGATTTTTGTCATTTTTGGTGGTTTTTTTTTTTAACGCGTAATGGCGGCGATCTGCGATTTTTTTTTTCGGTACTGCGACATTGCGGCGGACAGATCGGACCCTTGACTGACATTTTTTACACTTTTGGGGTTACCAGTGACATTACTGCAGTAATCAGTGCTATATATATGCACTGTTACTGCAAAAATGACACTGGCAGGGAAGGGGTTAACTGTATTGGAGAGGGAGGGGTTAAATGTGTCCTAGGGGCGTGATTCTAACTGTATAGGGACATGGCTATTGGTGTAAAAACAAAGATCAACGGTCCTACATAGTAGAACCGTCTGATCTTCATTTTTACACCAGGGAGAATGACGGGCGGCTTGTTTACATAAGCCGCTCCACCTTTCTCCCTTCACCGGAGCGATCGTAGTGTGACCGGCGGACATCGGGTCCACCGGTCACACGCACTGACTTGTCAGTGAACGAGCCGCGGCGGGCGGGCGCGCGCCCGCCCGCAATTGTCTCTCAAGTCAGTGACAGGCGAGTGACGTACCCATACGTCACTCTGCCTGGCCGGGGCTGACCGTCGCAGTATATAGTCGTGCGGCGGTCGTCAACCGGTTAATGATCACCCAAGATGATCATAAAGAAAATGAATGTATTTTCTATGAAAAATTATCCAGCGGATCGCTTTTGGTCTGTTCATGATGAAGCAACGACCTTATCATCTGGGGTGTGCCAACATTGCCAGCACACTCCTAGAGATGATCGCTTCATTGTGATACGCAAGCCCCTTCACCACAACAAGGTAACGTTTACGAAGGGGAATTGACACATGTATGTGCCTTTTTTTTTTGTTTTTTTGCAGCCACAGTGTAGCACCAGAGGCCAGAAAAATTAGGCATGTACACATGCATGAAAAAGTAGGTATTGTTGCAGCTGCTGCTGTAGCAGCGGCCGGACAAAATTGAGGTTTTTCAGGCAGAAAGTTCACTAAAACATTGCGGCTTGAACCGTAGTTGGTGGCGGAGAAGTCACGTAAGTCATCCAGCATGCAGAGATTTAATATAGCAGCATGTGGACCATTTTTAGCTCTAGGCATCTCATCAGGCCTTTTTTAGTCAAATGCATCCCCCACTGTCAGTCCCTTTGGGATCCATACCTCATTCATCTTAATAAAGGTGAGGTAATCTAGACTTTTTTGACCTAGGCGACTTCTCTTCTCAGTGACAATACCTCCTGCTGCGCTGAAGGTCCTTTCTGACAGGACACTTGAAGCGGGGCAGGACAGAAGTTCTATGGCAAATTGGGATAGCTCAGGCCACAGGTCAAGCCTGCACACCCAGTAGTCAAGGGGTTCATCGCTCCTCAGAGTGTCGATATCTGCAGTTAAGGCAAGGTAGTCTGCTACCTGTCGGTCGAGTCGTTCTCTGAGGGTGGACCCCGAAGGGCTGTGGCGATGCGTAGGACTTAAAAAGCTCCGCATGTCCTCCATCAACAACACGTCTGTAAAGCGTCCTGTCCTTGCCGGCGTGGTTGTAGTAGGAGGAGGATTACTTTCACCTCTTCCCTGTTAGATTCCCGTTGTGCTCTGACATTACCCTTATACGCTGTGTAAAGCATACTTTTTAACTTGTTTTGTAACTGCTGCATCCTTTGCGACTGCCGGTAATTCGGTAACATTTCAGACACTTTCTGCTTATACCGGGGGTCTAGTAGCGTGGCCACCCAGTACAGGTCGTTCTCTTTCAGCCTTTTTATACGAGGGTCCCTCAAAAGGCATGACAGCATGAAAGACCCCATTTGCACAAGGTTGGATGCCGAGCTACTCATGTCCAATTCCTTGTCCTCACTGATCTCATTGAAGGTCTGGTTTGCCTGACTACCTTTTTGTGGTCAGGCAAAAAGCCCCTCATCGCTCTCCACAAATTGTACCCTCCCAGACTTAGGGGTGGCATGAATCTCCCTGACATCAGACTCTATAACCTATGTAGTCTAGTGAGAGTGGGTTTAGACTGGATTCATTGTACGTCTAACTTTTCCAATCATTTCCTTGAGTCTCAAATAGTTCACCCATATTCCCTAGCTGGTATCCTCCACTGCAAACTGAGCGAATTACCGTTGTCCCTTCACACAAAAAACATAGATCCCTGTAAGGCACATCAAGAGAACAGGAAGCAATATTAAGAAAGATAGTTACGTCCGTCTACAAAGCTGGTTAATCGTAGTCCGGGCTAATAGATCAGGGACGGCCCAGGGAGGAAGTACTGAACAGGAGGTGTAGGTGCCGGCTTCATCTGAGCTTGTCCCTGTAAGATGCTGTTGCGGAGAAGCGACCCCGCTTAGGCGATTCCTTGCGTGGACTGCGGAGGTCCCTGTGAGAAGAGACGGAGGGTCCGGCAGGGGGGTGTGTGTCCATGGATAAATGGAGGTGGGTTTGAATATAATCCGAGGCTTCCTCTGGATGGGTGAATGCTGTAGGCTCGCCAAACTGATCCGTGAATCGAAGAGTTGCTGGATAAGCTAGGGTGAATTTGAGACCCTTCTTAAACAGGGCGTTACAGGCGGGCTGAAAGGCCTTGCGCCTGCGGGCCACTTCCTGGGAATAATCCGCGAAAAGAAGCAGTTTACTGCCGTCCAGGACCAGCGATTTTGCATTTTTAAAAGACTTTAGGATGGCCAGTCTATCTGCATAGTTCAGGTAGCGGATTGTAACTGGACGGGGGGTTTTGCGATCATTCGACGGTGCTCCCAGGCGGTGAGCCCTCTCAACGGTACACGGTGTGGTTATACCAAGGGCTTGTGGGATGCGCACTGAGCACACATCGGGAAGGAGACCTGCGTTAAAAGATTCAGGCAAGCTTATAAGTCTCAAGTTGTTTCTTCTGGATCGATTTTCAAGGTCATTGATCTCTTCCAGCAGATATTGCTGTGTTTGTGATGATTTAGCTTCATTGGTGAAGGAGGCTTGCATTTCATCCTCCAAATCAGACACTCTAGTTTCCACTGCAGTAATCCTTGAGGCATGTTCTCCCAGTTCCTTGCGCAGCTGGGAGATCCCTGCCGTGACCGCCCGCTCCACCGCCTCAGTGATGGTGGGCGAGAGAATAGCAGCCACTGCCTGTGCCATCAGTTGGTATTGGGGGTCAGCCACTGAGTTGTATGCAGGAGAGGCGGGGGTCAGCGCCGCGCCGTCCGCGGAGGACGCGGCCGCCATATTGCCTGGAGGGACTGCCTGAGGGGAGACATCCTGCTGCAGCAGCGCGGGATTCCCGGTGGCTCCGTGAACAACAAAGCGGTCCATCGCTGCCTGACCGTGCGGGGAGACTCACCGGGCAATGAGGAGCCGTTGGCGGAACTCGGCGAGCGGGGTGTAAGGATCTTTTATGCAGGGTGAGTCGGAGCCGCTGCGTCTCACTCCCTCACCATACGGCGCCGGAACCGGAAGTCCATGCATTTTTCACTTTAAGCGTTGTAGGTTTGATGAAGCTGGCCTGGCACATCATCATCAATTGAGCAAATCAAATCAAACCGCGATTAAGAAGACTGCGCATGCTCCTGTTCTGCCTTTTGATCAGCTGAAAAGATGGACGAACCAAAAACACTACCTTCCACCCCTGGCCCTTCAACTTCAAGTGATCTGCCTGGCTGTGAGAGTGAGGAAGCTCAGGAAGGAGACCACCCCTGGCTTTAAAAGGTGGATGCTTTAAAAGGGGAAGGGAGGGACATACTTTATCTGTTTTTTGTTTACAAAAAGTTACAGCCTAAGGAATTGTGATTGTCCTTTAGGTTAATCATTTGAATAAATCATTTTAAATAATAAAAAACAATATGATGTTCAAACTTTTGACTTCTTTGTTTAATAACTACATAACACAGTACTTGTACTTCTACTTTCAGTACTTGAGTAGAATTTTTTTTTCAAAACTACTGGTACTTTTTACTTTTAGTACTTAAGTATTGCAAGTAGTTTTTTCAAAAAATTTGCTACTTAAGTTAAAAAAAATGTTGAATACTTTAGTACTTCTACTTAACCACTTAAGCCCTGGAGGATTTGGCTGCTAAACGACCAGGGGGTATTTTGCGATTCGGCACTGCGTGACTTTAACGGACAATTGCGCGGTCGTGCGACGCTGTACCTAAACAAATTTGACGTCCTTTTTTTCCCACAAACAGAGCTTTCTTTTGGTGGTATTTGATCACCTGTGCGCTTTTTACTTTTTGCGCTATAAACAAAAAAAGAGCGTAAATTTTGCAAAAATAATATTTTTCACATTTTTTTATATGAAATTCCCCCCAAAAAAAATTTAAAAATCAAAATTTTTTAACATTTTTGGCCAATTTGTTTTATGCTACATATGTTTGGTAAAAAAAAAAAAATCGCAAAAAGCGTATTTTTATTGGTTTGCGCAAAAGTTATCGCGTTTACTAACAAAGGGAAAGATTTTTGTCATTTTTGTTGTTTTTTTTTTTTAACGTGTAATGGCGGCGATCTGCAATTTTTTTTGCGGTACTGCGACATTGGGGCGGACAGATCGGACCCTTGACTGACATTTTTGACACTTTTGGGGTTACCAGTGACATTTCTACAGTAATCAGTGCTATAAATATGCACTGTTACTGTAAAAATACACAGGTAGTGAAGGGGTTAACTTTATTTGAGAGGGAGGGGCTGTGTGTGTCCCTAGGGGCGTGATTCTTACTGTGATTGGCTGTGACTTGAGGTGTAAGGACACTGATCAATGGTTCTACATAGTAGAACTGTGTGATCAGTGTATTTACACCGAGGAGAATGACAGGCAGCTTGTTTACACAAGCTGCCTGACTTTCTCCCTCTCACCCGACGATCGCCGAGTGACAGGCGGACATCAGGTCCGCCGGTCACACGCATGGGGGGGGTCCATGACCGCGCGGGAGCGCGCCTTCGGCGGCGCACGCTTGCTCACCAGACCCTCCCAGGCTAATGACGTTAATTAATGTCACTTTGCCTGTGAGGGGCTGACCGCCGCAGTAAATTTACTTGCGGCGGTCGGCAAGCGGTTAAGTAACTTTTTCTGCGAACACTTCCACTTCTACTCAAGTCACTTTTTGATCGAGCACTTGTACTTTTACTCAAGTAGAAATTTTGAGTACTTTATACAAGTCTGCACCCCGGTCATACAAATACTCATTGACGGCTTTTTCTTGTTGGAGCAGGCGGTCGAACATTAGGAGTGTTGAATTCCAACGTGTCGGGCTGTCGCAAATCAAGCGCTTCACTGGCATGTTGTTTCGCCGCTGAATATCTGAAAAGTGCGCCATGGCCGTGTAGGAACGCCTGAAATGGCCACACACCTTCCTGGCCTGCTTGAGGACGTCCTGTAAGCCTGGGTACTTATGCACAAAGCGTTGTACAATCAGATTCAACACATGTGCAATGCACGGTACATGTGTCAACTTGCCCAAATTCAATGCCGCCAACAAATTGCTTCCGTTGTCACACACCACTTTGCCGATCTCCAGTTGGTGCGGGGTCAGCCACTGATCCACCTGTGCGTTCAGGGCGGACAGTAGTGCTGGTCCGGTGTGACTCGCTGCTTTCAGGCAAGCCAACCCCAAGACGGCGTGACACTGTCATATCCGGCATGTGGAATAGCCCCTGGGGAGCTGGGGGGGTGCAGTTGGTGTGGAGCAAGACGCAACAGCAGAAGAGGACTCAGCCGAGGAGGTTAGCAAAGAGGATGGAGTAGGAGGAGTAGAGGAGGTGGCAGCAGGCCTGCCTGCAAGTCGTGGCGGTGTCACCAACTCCTCTGCAGAGCCACGCATTCCATGCTTGGCAGCCGCCAGCAGGTTTACCCAATGTGCAGTGTAAGTGATATACCAGCCCTGACCGTGCTTTGCAGACCAGGTATCAGTGGTTAGATGGACCCTTGCCCCAACACTGTGTGCCAGACATGACATGACTTCCTTTTCCACAATAGAGTACAGGTTGGGGATTGCCTTTTGTGAAAAAATATTTTGGCCGGGTACCTTCCACTGCGGTGTCCCAATATCGACAATTTTTTTGAAGGCCTCAGACTCCACCTGCTTGTATGGTAAAAGCTGGCGGGCTAAGATTTCCGACAAGCCAGCTGTCAGATGCCGGGCAAGGGGGTGACTCTGTGACATTGGCTTCTTACGCTCAAACATTTCCTTGACAGACACCTGACTGTGGGCAGATGAGCAGGAACTGCTGAAGGTGAGAGGCGGAGTGGCGGGTTGTTGATAGGGGGCAAGGAGGACAGCAGTGGTTGACGTGGCTGAAGATGCTGGACCAGGAGGAGGATGGTGGCTTTGAGTTTGTGTGCTGCTTGTACTCATGAGTTGATCCCATAGGCATTTGTGATGTGAGATCATGTGCCTTCGCAAAGCAGTTGTACCTAGGTGGGTGTTGGACTTCCCACGACTCAGTTTCTTTTGGCACAGGTTGCAAATGGCATCGCTGTTATCAGAGGCAGACACACATAAAAAATGCCACACTGCTGAGCTTTGCAATGACGGCATTCTGGTGGTGGCAACAGCTTGCGTTGATTGGTGTGCTGTCTGGCTGACCCCGGGTGCCGATACATGCTGTCTGACTGTGCCACTAGCTCCTTGCGATGACCTCCCCCCTGCTTCCAACTCGTCTCCTCCTCCCTGTCTCCCCATCTGAACTTTCCCCCTATTCTTCTTCTCTTTGAGCAGGCACCCAGGTGACATCCACAGACACATCATCATCATCAGCCGCTTCACTTGACAACTCAGCAAAGGCAGCAGCAGCAGGTACAACATCATCATCACAATGTACGTCCATGTGTATAATGCTGCCTGACTGAGACATATCCCCGTTATCTACATCCTCTGGCACTAATGGTTGCGCATCACTTATTTCTTCCAGCTGATGTGTAAATAACTCCTCTGACAGATCAAGTGAAGCGGCTGTGGTGCTAGTGGTGGTTCCGGCGGGCGGGCGGGCGAGTGGTAAATTGAGAGGTGCCGAAGCTGAGCTGGAGGAGGATGGTGCATCAAGGTTCCGAGCGGAAGCTGTAGAAGATTGGGTGTCCTGTGTAAGCCAGTCAACTATGTCCTCAGAATTTTTTGAGTTCAGGGTACGTGGCTTCTGAACACTGGGCATTATTCTAGGGCCAATTATGGGCATTATCACAGCACCATGACCACGACGGCCCCTGAGGGGTGGCCTGCCTCTGCCTGTGATTTTTTTTAGATTTGTGGTACTATGCGTGCAAGGTGCTGTGCCACCCTATATGAGTGTTTGGCAGTGGGTACAGTACATTCTGTGGACCTGACACTCACTGGCAGGCAACTATAAAATATATATTTTTTTTAATTTGCAAGGTGCTGTGCCACCGTATATATGAGTGGTGGGCGCTGCAGTGGGCACAGTACACTCTGTGGACCTGACACTCGCTGGCAGGCCAGGCAACTGCAATTCTAAAAAATATTTTTCTTTTTAATTTGCAAGGTGCTGTGCCACTGTATATATATATATGTGGTGGGCACTGCAGTGGGCACAGTACACTCTGTGGACCGGACACTCACTGGCAGGCCAGGCAAACACAATTATAAAAAAAAAATGGATTTTTGTAAAATCTTACCGTAAAATCCTTTTCTCTTAGCTCATTGACAGACGTAGTCCTCGGTGATTCAACACCCTCGGGTTACGCTGCCCTCTACAGGAGTAGGACTAGACAGGAAAGAAAACGTTCTGGCCACACCCTAGGGGCAGTCCCAGAGGGTATATCCTCTCACTTCCTGCTCTAGCAAATCAGTTATGTCACAAAGCAGTGTTTAGAGAATTTAACCCAACCCAACTTAAAAACAGAGGGGCGGGTACTACGTCTGTCAATGAGCTAAGAGAAAAGGATTTTACGGTAAGATTTTACAAAAATCCATTTTTCTCTATCGCTCATTGACAGACGTAGTCCTCGGTGATTCAACACCCTCGGGACGTCCCAAAGCAGTACCACAAATGAGGGGTGGGAAAAATGGAAATCAAATCCAATCTAGAAGGCCCAACCGGTGCCAACTAGAAGTTTACCATGCTCATCCTCAGTGATGAGACTCAACAGAAATTTTTCAACAGAAAAAAACCCTCGAGGTAGACCACCGGTCTCCTCAAATTGCGGCCTGCAAAACCTTGCGGCCAAATGAGGCATGCGCCGATGCCATCACATCAATCTTATAACATTTTGTAAAGGTATGTACCGACGACCAGGTGGTCGCCTTACATACCTGGACCACTGACGCCTGATGGCGATAGGCCCAGGAAGTACTGAGCGCTCGAGTGAAGTGCGCCCTAACAGGAAACGGAGGATTCCGACCCTTAATAGAATAAGCCTGTACCACCGTCTGACTGATCCATCTAGATATGGTCGCGGCAGACACAGGCAATCCCCTTCAAGGGCTATCCGTGATCACAAAAGTGAGTCCGACTTACGAAAACCACTTTAGGAAGGAAGGATGGATTCGGAAGAAGAACCACCTTATCCCTATGAACCACCAGATCTGGGGAACGACAGGATAATGCGGCCAGTTCTGACACCCTGAACAGAAGTAATGGCCACCAAGAAGGCCACCTTCTGGGATAATGTAAGCAAGGGAATCTCCCCGATATCTTCAAAGAGAAGTTTCTGAAGAACCGACCAAACTAAATTAAGATCCCAGGCAGTAAGGGTGCGCGCACTGGCGGAGCCAGCGGTCGCACCCCCTGGATGAAATTCTGCACCAAGGAATGATTAGCCAAAGGTTTCTAAAAAGAAGATTGCTAACGCCGAAAACCTGACCCTTAATCGTGCTCAAGGATAGTTTCTGCTCAACCCCTTGTTGCAGACAGACCAAGATTCGGATCACCGAATAGGTATGTGGGGGAAATCCAAGAGATTCACACCACGCAATATAAGACTTCCATGTGCTGGAAGTCGCTTTCCTTGCTTTAACTGGAAGTAAGAATAACTGAAGCTGACACTCCCTTGTCCTTCAGTACCTGGGTCTCAATGGCCAGGCCATTAAGCCAGCGACTGTAAAGCAAGATGGAAGATCGGTCCCTGAGACCGCAAATCCTCCCTGAGAGGAAGTCTCCAAGGAGTGTCCGCGACTAGCCTCACCAAGTTGGCGTACCAGGCTCGACGAGGTCAGTCCGGAATTTCCAGAATAACTGGAATTCCCTCCACCTCTATCCTGCGAAGAAGTTCCCACAGCAACTTGAGAGGATGGAAGGCATGCCGTAGCTGATACTGCCCCCACGGGACGATTAGCGTTTCTGCTGCGTCCGCTAGAGGATCGCGGTGCGAGCTACAAACCTCCGCACCTTCCTGTTGAGCCAAGGTGCCAACAGATCCACATCCGGGATGTCCCAATGAAGGGACAGCTAGTGAAAAACCTCTGGATGAAGAGGCCATATGCGATTGGATCCGAATCAGGCTGCTCTAGAGCTGCTCGATCCAGTAAATCAGACAAAATCTGATCGCTCTCAGTTCCGATACCCTATTGGTAATCTGGATACTATCGGAAGAAATGACTTCCCCTGGTTTAGCATCGGAGACTTCCTGGTCCGCTCGCTCAACCGGATCCGATTGTCCAGGGAATCGGATTTCTGATTCCATTAAAAAAGAATCTCCTTCAGGAGAATTCGGGTATGAGACTGGGTATACGGTACTGCCTCTAAGAAGGCCACCATCAGTCCCATCCGAATCGTTGACTGAACCTTCTGGAGTTTCTCCGCAAGGAGAAACTCTCTTGCCCAGGATGTATCCAACCTTAGGCCCAGATAGTTCAGTCTCCTGGTGGGAACCAGGGATGATCTTTGGGAAAGCGAAAAAACGCTGATGTCCTGCGATGATGGGGATATAAAGATAGGCCTCCTAAATGTCTATGGACGCCAGGAAATCCCCCTGATGCAGGGAGGCCACCACTGTACGGATGGACTCTCTCTCTTCCCAAGTCCAGATTTGGACGCACCTTGCCCTCTTTCCTGGGCATTGTGAATAGGTTCGAATAGAACCCCTGAAACCGTTCAATGTTAGAAGGGAAGAAACGCACCGGTGGAAGTGATCGAAACTCGATCCTGTGTCCTCCAGAAACTGGTGAAGACAACCCCCCCACCCCAGAGATGGGTAGGGGCGCATCAGGCTATATTCTTCAGGACTGAGCCGGACTCTTTGTTTAGCTGACCAGCGCCCTTTGAAACCCCTCTAAAGGGGCTTTGGAGGGTTTCGCCTTATCGCCCCCCTCGCGGAACGAACAACTCTTATGAGCAGAAAAGGAAGGTCCTCGTTAGTTACGAGGTCCTTCTATCCTAACAGTCTGTGGCAAGACAGCAGGTGGTACCGTCTATCCTATAAAGAGGAATTCCTCAAACGGATAGCACCTAGCCATGCGTTTGGAAATAAAAGGAGTTCGTTTCAAAACGACCCCATTTGGGTAAAGGAAAATCCTTCGCCCTTTTGGTAGGCTAACAAGTACCAAAAAAGGAATCTCAGTCTCAGCTACCTCTGCCGGTGTAACCTCAAGGCTAAAGGTTTCCTGGACAGACACAACTAGTGCATCCACCACTCTTGTGCTATGGCGGAGGCAGAAACGTGCTCCTCACTGCTGAGGAGATATTACCTGAGACAACAGCCCCCTAGGAGGGACCTGCAACTGCATTGTATCTGAAGTATCTGATAAACAATAGGGGTAGGCGGGGGTCGCTACTTGACCCCCGTCCCTGACAGGCCACCTCCACCCGGGATACCAAAGACTCCAAAACTGCCGATAATGCATTAAAAACAAGTGGGGTACTGGAGGGTCCTGCGGCCACTTTGAGGGGATCAGGTGGGGATACCTATGCGGCAGGGTCAGTTACATAGTTAGTGAGGTTGAAAAAAGACACAAGTCCATCCAGTTCAACCCATGATGCGTTTGTGTTTGCTTTTAACCGTGCATTGTGTACCCCTGTATGTTGTGGTCTTTAAGGTGTACATCTAATAGTTTTTTGAAACTATCTATGCTCCCCGCTGATACGACTGCTTGTGGAAGAGAATTCCACATCCTTACCGCTCTTACAGTGAAGAACCCCCTACGCACTTTAAGGTTAAACCGCCTTTCCTCAAGTTTTAGTGAGTGGCCACGTGTCTTATTGTATTCCCTTTCTCTGAATAGTTTGTTCCTTATGCTAGGGTCGCCAGTACAGTATTTGTACATTGATATCATATCCCCCCTCAATCGTCTCTTCTCCAGAGAGAATAGGTTCAGTGCTTGTAGTCTTTCCTCATAGCCGATGTCCTCCATTCCCCTAATTATTTTTGTTGCCCTCCTCTGGACTTTCTCCAGTTCCAGCACATCCTTCCTGCGGACCGGTGCCCAGAACTGGACAGCATACTCCAGATGTGGCCGGACCAGAGTCTTGTAGAGCGGGAGAATAATCTCTTTATTTCTGGAGTGAATCCCCCTTTTTATACATCCCAGTATTCTGTTGGCTTTGCTTGCGGCGGCTTGGCATTGCATGCCATTGCCAAGCCTGTTGTCTACCAGTACCCCCAAGTCCTTTTCCATCCTAGACTCACCCAGAGGTTCACCCCCTAGTGAATAGCTTGCTTTCTGGTTTCTGGCACCCAAGTGCATTACTTTACATTTTTCTACATTAAACCTCATCTGCCATGTGGTTGCCCACCCCGTTATTTTGTTCAGGTCTGCTTGCAAGATTTCCACATCCTGCATAGAAGATATTGGCATGCCTAATTTAGTATCATCTGCAAATACTGAGATTGTACTAGATATCCCCTCCTCTAGATCATTTATGAATAAATTAAACAGGATTGGTCCCAGGACAGAACCCTGGGGGACCCCACTTTCCACACCCGCCCAATCCGAGTACTCCCCATTAATCACCACCCTCTGGACTCTCCCCTGGAGCCAGGTCTCTATCCAGGTACTCACCTTATGATCCATACCTACCTTCCTTAGTTTGTACAGTAAGCGTTTGTGAGGAACGGTGTCAAAGGCCTTTGCGAAGTCCAGATACACCACATCCACAGGCTTACCTTTATCTAGGTGGCAGCTCACTTCATCGTAGAAGGTTAACAGATTGGTTTGGCACGAACGATTTTTCATGAATCCATGCTGATTTCTACTTATAATACCATTTTCATTACTAAAGTCTTGTATGTGGTCCCTTATCATCCCCTCCAAAATTTTGCAGACTACTAATGTTAGGCTGACCGGCCTATAGTTACCCGGGATATATCTCGGCCCCTTTTTAAATATTGGTACCACGTTGGCTTTTTTCCAATCAGCTGGCACCATACCCGTCTGTAAACAATCCTTAAAGATCAAGAATAATGGTCTGGCAATCACCTGGCTGAGCTCATTAAGAACCCTCGGGTGCAAGCCATCCGGTCCCGGGGATTTATTTATGTTAAGTTTCTCTAGTTTAGCTCTAAGTCTATCCTCTGTTAGCCATGGCGGCACTTCCTGAGGTGTATTATTTAGTTCGGCCTTACAAGCGGGTTTCGTGTAGCCCCCCGATTCCTTTGTGAAGACTGAAGAAAAGAAATTATTTAACACTTCCGCCTTTTCTCTGTCCTCAGTGGCCATTTTTCCTTTATCATCTTTTATGGGGCCAATGTGCTCTGGCCTGGCTTTCTTACTGTTTATATACTTAAAGAACTTCTTGGGGTTCTTTTTGCTCTCCTCCGCTATATGTCTCTCGTGTTCTATTTTAGCCGCCCTGATTTCATCTTTACATTTCTTATTACACTCTTTGTAGTGCTTAAATGCTGCCAATGACCCCTCAGTCTTGTATTTTTTGAAGGCCTTTTCTTTAGCTCTAATATACATTTTAATGTTGGAGTTTAGCCACCCAGGGTTTAGTTTTGCTCTTTTAAATTTATTTCCCTGTGGAATGCGCTGGCCCACTCCCTTGTTAAGTATGCTCTTGAAGCACTCCCATTTTTCCTCCGTGTTCTTTGTTCCCAGGGTTCTATCCCATTTGATATTTTCTAGCAGCGAGCGCAGTTTAGGGAAATTGGCTCTTGTGAAATTCAGCGTCCTTATATTACCCTTGTGTTTCCTATTACTGTAATTAATACTGAAACCAATTGACCTATGGTCACTGTTCCCTAAGTTGTCCCGTATTTCTATATCCGTGATCAGGTCTGTATTGTTGGTAATCAGTAGGTCAAGTACCGCATTGCTTCTTGTCGGTGCATTCACCATCTGACCCATGAAATTGTCCTGCAAAACATTTAGGAACTGCCGAGCCTTGGCTGAGTGTGCGGTTCCTTCTGCCCAGTCTATATCTGGATAATTAAAGTCCCCCATTATAATGACATTTCCCATCCTTGCTGCCAATCCTATCTGTAACATGAGGTCCGCCTCACCCTCCTCCCTCTGGTTGGGGGGCCTATAGCATACGCCCAATATTACCTTCCCCGCCGTGCCTTCCCTTTGAAGCTCTACCCATAGGGATTCTGCCTCGTCCATAGCTCCATTATTAATATCATCCCTCATATTTACCTGTATACTGTTCTTAATATACAAACATACCCCTCCCCCTTTTTTACTTTCTCTATCTCTGCGATAAAGGGAATACCCCTGAATGGACGCCATCCAGTCATGAGAGCTGTCAAACCAAGTCTCAGTTATCCCCACAAAATCTAAGTCCTCCTTAAATATCAGCAGCTCCAGCTCTCCCATCTTGTTGGCCAGGCTTCTGGCATTGGTATACAAACCTCGTAATTTTGATCGGTTATATTTATCCTCTTTTGATGTTTTTAGGCTGCTCTCTTGATTTTTCCCCGTACCCACCCTGGGTATAGGAGCTCCGCACACCCTATCGCTAATGCCCCCATTTCTGCCCTCTGAAACTTGCTTTCCACTGGGTAATTCTACATCTGTACCCTCCCCCCCATTCCCTAGTTTAAAAGCCCCTCTAACTTTTCGGCCATCCTCGCACCCAGTACGGCTGCACCCACCCCATTTAGGTGCAATCCGTCCCTACCAAAGAGCCGGTGACCGACTGAGAAGTCGGCCCAGTTCTCCAGGAACCCGAAACCCTCCTTACTACACCAGCTCCTCAGCCACTCGTTAACTTCCCTAATCTCCCGCTGCCTCTCTGGTGTGGCTCGAGGTACAGGTAGTATTTCGGAAAATATTACCTTGGAGGTCCTAGTCCTCAACTTAGCGCCTAAGTCCCTGAAATCGTTTAGGACTCTCCGTCTTCCTCTGCCTATGTCATTGGTACCCACGTGTACCATGACAGCTGGGTCTTCCCCAGCCCCACCCAATAATCTGTCCACCCGATCCGCTATGTGCCGAACCTGAGCGCCCGGCAAACAACAGACTGTTCGGCACACACGGTCTTTGTCACAGATTACACTGTCTGCCCTTCTAATAATTGAGTCCCCTACCACCAGCACCTGTCTTTCCTTTCCCTTTCTCCCAGCCTCACTGGAGGAGTTCTTCCCCTGGCAGCTAGGGGCGTCGCTCTGCTCCAGCAATGCTGGTCCCTGACTGGTTTCCCCAACATCACACAACGGGGCGTATCTATTGGGGTGCTCCAGCCCAGGATCAGCCTCCTTGCCTTGTTCCCTTCTACCCCTCCTAACTGTCACCCCTCTACTCTGCTCTGATGCCTGCACCTCCGATACTCCGCCCACCTCTGTGCAGACCCCTGCCTGCACCTGATTGGTACAATCCTGGCTCTCCTCCGGCATGGACATTCGTCTCAGTGTTGCCAGCTGCTTCCCTAGATTCAGGACCTGAGCTTCCAGGGAAGCAACGTGCTCACATTTTGCACATTTGTATTCGCCTTCGATCACATGACCGAGGAACGCATACATATCACAAGATGTACACCGAGTCGCATCTCCACACCCGCCGGGCATTGTACCTACTATCTAATCTAATGGGGATTCAGTAATTTAAGCCTATCCTATGTGGCTATTTCCTGGCTTCCTAACGCTACCTTCTCACCCTCTGGTATTCCGCTCCACTCACTTGACACTCAGTTGCACAACACTCACAATCTCACAGCCAGGTCAGACGCACAACACTGAGTCGCACCGCCCGGTCAGACGCACAACCCTCAGTCGCACAGCCCGGTCAGACGCACAACACTAAGTCGCACAGCCCGGTCAGACGCACAACACTAAGTCGCACAGCCCGGTCAGACGCACAACACTAAGTCGCACAGCCCGGTCAGACGCACAACACTAAGTCGCACAGCCCAGTCAGACGCACAACACTAAGTCGCACAGCCCGGTCAGACGCACAACACTAAGTCGCACAGCCCGGTCAGACGCACAACACCGAGTCGCACAGCCCGGTCAGATGCACAACACCGAGTCGCACAGCCCAGTCAGATGCACAACGCTGAGTCGCACAGCCCGGTCAGACGCACAACGCTGAGTCGCACAGCCCGGTCAGACGCACAACACCAAGTCGCACAGCCCGGTCAGACGCACAACACTGAGTCGCACAGCCCGGTCAGACGCACCACGCTGAGTCGCACAGCCCGGTCAGACGCACAACACCGAGTCGCACAGCCCGGTCAGACGCACAACACCGAGTCTCACAGCCCGGTCAGACGCACAACACTGAGTCGCACAGCCCGGTCAGACGCACAACCCCGATCGCACAGCCCGGTCAGACGCACAACCCCGAGTCGCACAGCCCGGTCAGACGCACAACGCTCAGGTAGTAACAGGTACTCCCAGATACTCAGGTACTCACAGATACTCAGGTACTCACAGGTACTCACAGATACTCAGGTACTCACAGATACTCAGGTACTCACAGATACTCCCAGATACTCACAGGTACTCCCAGATACTCACAGGTACTCCCAGATACTCAGGTACTCACAGGTACTCCCAGATACTCCCAGATACTCAGGTACTCACAGGTACTCCCAGATACTCAGGTACTCACAGGTACTCACAGATACTCAGGTACTCACAGGTACTCACAGGTACTCAGGTACTCAGGTACTCACAGGTACTCAGGTACTCAGGTACTCACAGATACTCCCAGATACTCAGGTACTCACAGATACTCCCAGATACTCAGGTACTCACAGGTACTCAGGTACTCACAGATACTCACAGGTACTCACAGATTCTCAGGTACTCACAGGTACTCACAGATACTCAGGTACTCACAGATACTCAGGTACTCACAGATACTCAGGTACTCACAGATACTCAGGTACTCACAGATACTCAGGTACTCACAGGTACTCAGGTACTCACAGATACTCCCAGATACTCAGGTACTCACAGATACTCCCAGATACTCAGGTACTCACAGGTACTCAGGTACTCACAGATACTCACAGGTACTCACAGATTCTCAGGTACTCACAGGTACTCACAGATACTCACAGATACTCAGGTACTCGCAGATACTCAGGTAGTAACAGGTACTCACAGGTACTCAGGTACTACACTACACCCTCAGTCAGTGTACAATCTCAGTCACCAGTCTTACTTACCTAGTGTATGTCCCTTTAAGTCTGACTCTAGCAGTTCCTGGCTTTTTTTTTTTTTTCCCTCAGACGGTCAGTCTCCGCTCTGCACCCGCCTCCCTCTGTCACTTCCCGGTCAGCCTTTGCTCCGCTAGTCTCCTCTGCTCCCTCTCTGTCAGGGGGGGGGGGGGGTCCGCACCACTCGCCGCCCGCCGCAAAAAAAAAGGGGGGGGGGTTTACTGTACCGCTCGCCACCCGCGATAAGAGAGGGGGGGTCCCGACCCGCTTGCCGCTCGCTTCTGGGGGGGGGGGGGGGGTTCGAGCGCCGCTCCCCGCCGCTGCTCTCCTGGGGGGGGGGGGGTTACTCACACGCGGTCGGTCGGTCGGTCGGTCGGTCACGCACAACACACTCCTCTCTCCTGCACGCCCTGACAGCCTCTGATCCCGCGCTCTGCTCCTCTGCTCCACAGCACCACCTGCTGGACAGTGTTAGGGCGGGTCCTCAATGATTATACAAGACACTTGCCAGCGACAAAAAATGACAAAGTAAAAAACTTTTTTTTTTTTTGTTTCCCCCAGTCGCAACAGCGCCCCTCAGTGTTACCTGCCTTTTTGGACCCCACAGAGAGAGAGAGAGACCCCAAGGCTCATCCCTGATGCACAGAAGTTTTCATCAGCTTGCTCAGTGCTGTCCTGTTACAGACAGGAAGTCTTTGGCCCTATTTCCTGGGTAAAGGAGGCGGCTCCGCCCCTTAACACGCCTGCCGGCGCCTCCCCCTGGCTCCACGAGGTGTTTGAGTCACCTCAAACATGGCCGCCCCCATGCTGGAGACACGAGGCTACACCAAAATGGCGGCCTCGTGCGATCTACCAGACAATGGCGGCGGTCTGCACAGAATAGCGGCATGTCTGCAGAAGGATCTCGGCCTCACAACCCTTCACCCTCATGGTGGTCGGCGGTACCGAACCCTGGCAGGCCGTATGCGGTCCGTGGCCGTCGGGAGGCATCTGCTAGCTGGAGGATTGATCTGGGATGCAGTATACATGTATAGACATCGCCATGTGGCTACTGACAGGTAGGATACCTTATACTATCACAGTAAAGTTCTAGTACTGCCACTGACTACAATCATTTTCACATCTTTACAATTAGATTGTCAGCTCCCAAACCAAGCCTCCTGGCTTCTTGTACACAAAAATCACACTCAATTAGGGGGATCTGTGACATGTTATAGGATAGAGGGGAACCCATCCTTACCATTACAGAGAGGGGCCCGCGTTCACCACAAGACCCGTCAGGGGGAAAGGGGGAACATACTACTCACCATACCGGAACCAGGCGGGCGCCAACTCCTGACAGTACCCCTCTCCACCGAGGTAGGAGGGCTGTTGACCAATACGGACGCCGTGACTCATGGTCTTTGGCGTTTCAGCGAGACGTTTAACTCGCAGGGTCAGTCCCCGTCCAGTGGGACTATGTCGCGGCCGACCCAGCGCAGGGCTATGGCCTGCACACGCTCGTAGGCTGAACTGGGGTGACCACTGGATCTCAACATCCAGCCCGTCGCCCAGTTCAGCTTTCTTGCTTGAAGATCTCACAGGAACACTGGAGAAAAAAGCTGTCTAAAAAATCTTTTCTAAGAAAAAATTCCTGCCATGCAGGACCGAAGATCCCAGCAAGGTATCTAGGTCCTTACTCCTAACTAGACAGAAAAAAACTGATTTGCTAGAGCTGGAAGTGAGAGGATATACCCTCTGGGACTGCCCCTAGGGTGTGGCCAAAACGTTTTCTTTCCTGTCTAGTCCTACTCCTGTAGAGGGCAGCATAACTCGAGGGTGTTGAATCACAGAGGACTACGTCTGTCAATGAGCGATAGAGAAATATATATTTTTTTAATTTGCAAGGTGCTGTGCCACCATATATATATATATATATATATATATATATATATATATATATGAGTGGTGGGCGCTGCAGTGGGCACAGTACACTCTGTGGACCTGACACTCACTGGCAGGCCAGGCAACTGCAATTATAAAAAATAATTTGTGCAATGTGACGACGTGGCCCCTATCTCCATTCCCAGTCGATGCCTCATCAGGGAAAACACGTCGGGGGAGAAGCCTGCGCTGTCACCACCTGTGGTCCGCGCTGCAGAGCGGCCACGATTGAAATAACATTCGCCTATTTATCCAACTTTAAATGTAAGTGTTCTACCTTTACTAATAAAGTCTTATAAGAGGTAATGCACTATTGCCTGTTTTATTCTCCTTTTGGGCATTATCTGTGACTGAGTGTGAGGGGTACAGGAAAGAGATTAACCTCCCCACGGCAACAGGAGTCTGAACAGGATCTGCTAGAAAGTTCACTGCCTGACAGTCTGGATAGCCACAAATTGAAAGTTCTGCACCTGCACAAAGCGGTTCAGTGATTTGAGGTCCATAAAGGGCTCTTTAATGGAAAGTGCCTGTAGATCACCAATTCTTCTTGCTGTAGTGATGGCTACTTTTAGAGAAATACATTTTAATGAGATTTCCTTTAAAGGTTCAAAAAGGGTCCTTCGATAACGCCTCTAGGACCCTGTTCAGGTCCCAAGGAGGGAACCTGTCTTTAGTAATAGGGGTAACCCTTTGTCTAGCCAACAAAAATCTTTTAACGGCTCTTTTGCCAGACTGGAGTCCAAAAAAACTGAGCCACTATCTGTACCTTAAGGGTGTTCACCGCCACACCCTTATCTACTCCATCTTGCAAAAATTCCAGGATCATGGGAGTAGAGGTAGCAGCAAAGTCCTTTTGCTTCTTCCAGGCACAGAATTTTTTCCATACTTTCAAATACATTTTTCTAGTGACTGTTTTTCTGCTCAGTAAGAGAGTATCTACAACTTTATCTGAGTATCCCTTTGCTCTAAGCAATTGGTGTTCAGTAACCAGGCCGTCAGATGGAAGAAACCTGGGTTCTGACACTGTACTGGTCCCTGAGACAGAAGGTCTGGGGAGACTGGGAGATGCCAAGGACAGGCTATGGACATGGCTTTCAGGATTGGGAACCATGGCCTTTTGGGCCACCAGGGAGCGATCAGAATTAAATTCAGATCCTGCGTCCTGCTCAATTTCTGGAGCACTCTGGGAATTAGCATCAGATGTGGAAAGGCGTAGGCCAGATTGAACTTCCAGGGCTGAGCTAAGGCATCCAGCCCTACCATTTCTTTGGACCTGGTTAGGGAGAAGAAGTTCTTCACCTTCTTGTTCAGAGCTGAGGCAAATAGGTCTATCTCTGGTTGCCAAAACCTCTCTACTACAGACTGGAAGACTTTGGGATTCAATTCCCATTCCCCTTCTTTGATGCTGTAGCGGCTGAGAAAATCCGCCTGCAGGTTGTCCTTTCCCCTGATGTGGACAGCTGCTAGTGAGATTACCCTCCCTTCGGTCCATCCCAAGATGTCTTGGGTTAGGGTAAGGAGAGATCTCGATCTGGTCCCTCCCCATCGGTTCAGATAGGCCACAGTTGTGGTGTTGTCTGATAATATCAGAACCTCTCTGTTCCATATGGGTTTCCGAAAGGCTTTTAGGGCTTTTCCTACTGCCTTCAGTTCTCTGAAGTTGGATGAGGCTTGTGCTGTTCGTTTGCCCCATATTCCCTGGGTTTGTGCCCCCTCTAGGTGGGCTCCCCAGCCTCTGGTACTGGCATTTGTGGTAATCCTTAGTGGGTCCCACTGACCCCATGGCCTGCCTTCCGCTAGGTTGTTTGAAATTGGTCCACCATTCCAGGGAGGTCTGGACCTGTGGAGTGAGGACAACCATTTCGTCTAGCGACTCTATTCTTCTGTCCCAAGAGGACAGATGGAAGAACAGTAGTTCTCTTGCATGCAGCTGTGCCCACACAATGGCTGGGATACTGGCTGACATAAGGCCTAAGACTTTTAATACTTTTCTCCTGGGGCAAGATTGAGCATTCTTTAAGTCTAAGACTGCCGAAACTATTTATTCCCTCTTCTCTTTGGGAAGAAAGAGTTTGTGACACCGAGTCCACCTGAAATCCCAGGAAGGATTGTACCTGTGTTGGCACCAGGGACGATTTTTCCCAATTTAGAAGCCATCCTAACTCTTGTAGGGGGGTTATTACTTGATGGGTGTCTGTCTTTAGTTGGGCCTCTGTTTTTGCAAAAACCAGCAGGTCGTCCAGGTAAGGGATTAGAGCTATCCCTTGATTTTGTAACCAAGCCACTGCTTCCGCTAGGATCTTGGTAAAGATTCTTGGACTGGAGGTTAGTCCAAATGGTAGTGCCCTGAACTGCCAGTGAGAGGTTCCTTTCTCTGTCACTATTGCAAACCTCAGAAACGGCTGATGATCCTGGTGAATAGGAACATACAGGTACGCATCTTTTAGGTCCAGGGTGATCATGAACACATCTTTCAGTAGGTTTTTTCTTACTGAGTAGATGGTCTCCATAGTGAATTTTTTGTATAGAAGGAACTTGTTGAGATTTCTCAAGTTTATTATCAGGCGCTGTTTCCCTGAGGGTTTTGGGACCACAAACACGTGGGAGTAAAACCCTTGGAAAAACTGTTCCTTTGGTACTGGGATGATTACCAGTTGTTCCGCCAGTTCCTGAATCTCTAATAGTAGGGCTTGCCCTTTTTTAGTTCCCTTGGGGACATGTGTAAGGGTTACTGTTGGAGGTGGTATTGATGCAAATTCCAGTCTGTAGCCTTCTTTTATGGTGCTGCGGATATATGGGGAGACTGTTAGCTCTTCCCAGCCGGAAAGAAATTGACTCAGTCTGCCCCCTACTTTGACTTTTAAGTCATTTTTAATCCTTTACAGCTGAGGTGGAAGGAAAGGACGCACTGTTTCTTGATCTTTCCTTACGAAAATTCCAGCTCTTTGAAGGTTCCCTTTTCCTTCTTTGTTGTTTATTATGCCTAGGTTTTGTGGGAAATTTCTTCCCTTTTTCTGAAGATCTGGAAAGGACATCGTCCAAACCTGAACCAAACAAAAGGGTCCCCTCAAATCGAAGACCACAAAGCTTGGTCTTGGATGTGAGGTTACCTTCCCACTCCTTAAGCCAAATAGCTCTTCTGGCTGAGTTCAGGAAAGCTCCTGTTTTGGCAGATGCTTCTGATTCTAGTGAGCCGTCTGCCAGGTAGGCCAATGCCTTACTTATCACCGACAGGGAGTCCTGGATTTCTTGGGTTGTTGTCTGAGACAGACTTTTACTGAGTCTATCCACCCAGGAAAAGGCATTTCTGGCCACACAGGAGGCTGTTAGACCTGAAGCCATAGTAGCTGCATTGGCATCCCAAGCTTTTCCCAGTAAAGTTTCTGCTTTTCGGCTCATGGCATCCTTGATGCTACCAGCATCTAGAAAGGCGAGATCTGATTTTCTAGAAACTTGTGCCAGGGGAGCATCCAGTTTTGGTATTTTTAGGAATTTGCTTGTATCCTCCTCCTTAAAGGGGAATCTCCTCTTCCAGGAGCTCCCTTTATTTAACCTGTTCTCAGGTAATTGCCATTGCTGAAGAATCAAAGTCTTCAGTGAATGGTGAACATGAAAAACTCTAGAGGGACTCTTCCCTGTCCCTTTGTAGAGTTTATCCTGTGCCGTGGTTTCTCTAGGCAAACCAGGTATCTCTTCTGAGGCATAGATGGCCTGAAGGAGAACCTGCATATTTTCTAACCCAAAAAGGTTTTTTGCTGACTCTGCCTCATCTGGGGCATCGGAGTCCTTATTCCCTTCAGCATCTGAGCAGGATGGGGAATCTGAGCGGCTCTCCTCTGGAGATAAACCTTCTGTCCTGACTCGAGTTGGGGGAAGGTTTTCTGTAGTTTGGAGTAATACCTGACTGTCCCGCTCTAGATAGAGCTCTTCCTTTAGAAGAAGTCCCTTCCATTGAAGAGGGATCTATAGGGTCCACTCTATTAGCTCCTAGAGTGGACCTAACTGTCATCATAGTGGACAGCATTTCCTCCTGCATTGTCTTAAAAAAGTCTTTCATCATTCCTGAAGTTTCCATTGCTGTCATTCTATAAAGGCATTTATAGAAAAAGGCCTTACTGTGGGAGCTGGGCAACTTATCTGAGCAATTACCACACTTCCTATGAACAACGTGCCCTGACAATGCTGGTGTAGAGACAGAGGTTTCTTGTGGACCGCTCAAGGACTCTGGAAGACAGGATACAAGATAGTATACAGTTGTGTTCAAAATTATTCAACCCCCACTGAAATTGATTGTTTTGGCCAGTTTGACATGGATTTTGATCATTCAGTCATCCTGCTTACAATTAAATCAAAGAGGCACGTGTAGGTCAGACAAATATAACATTTATAATGAAATAACCACAAATGTCTTTTCTGTGCACACATCTTTATCAGTTTTATTCAACCCCCAAGTGACATTCAATCTAAGTACTTAGTCCAACATCCTTTTACAGTTATAACAGCTTTTAAACGTGAAGCATAGCTTGACACAAGTGTCCTGCAGCAATCTGCGGGTATCTTCGCCCATTCGTCATGGGCAAAAGCCTCCAGTTCAGGCACATTCTTAGGCTTGTGCACTGCAACTGCTTTCTTTAAGTCCCACCAGAGGTTCTCAATCGGATTTAAGTCTGATGACTGATGGCCACTCCAAAATGTTCCAGCCTTTATTCTGCAACCATGCTCTAGTGGACTTGGAGGTATGCTTGGGATCATTGTCCTGTTGAAAGGTCCAACGTCTCCCAAGCCTCAGGTTTGTGACGGACTGCATCACATTGTCATCCAATATCTCCTGGTACTGAAGAGAATTCATGGTACCTTGCACACGCTGAAGCTTCCCTGTACCTGCAGAAGCAAAACAGCCCCAAAGCATGATTGACCCCACGCCATGCTTCACAGTAGGCAAGGTGTTCTTTTCTTCATAGGCCTTGTTCTTCCTCCTCCAAACATAGCGTTGATCCATGGGCCCAAACAGTTCTAATTTTGTTTCATCAGTCCACAGAACACTATCCCAAAACTTCTGTGGTTTGTCCACATGACTTTTGGGATACTGCAGTCGACTCTTATTCTTTGGAGACAGCAAGGGGGGTGCGCCTGGGAGTTCTGGCATGGAGGCCTTCATTATGCAGTGTGCGCCGTATTGTCTGAGGGGAAACTTTAGTACCCACATCTGACAAATCTTTTCTCAGTTCCTCAGCAGTCACACGGGGACTTTTCTCCACTCTACGCTTCAGGTAGCGCACAGCAGTCGAAGTCAGCATCTTCTTTCTGCCATGACCAGGTAGCGTTTCAACAGTGCCCTTTGCCTTGAATTTGTGAATGATGCTTCCTATGGTGTCTCTTGGTATGTTTAACATCTTTGCAATCTTCTTCTAGCCATTGCCCTTCCTGTGAAGAGTAATCACCTCTTCTCTTGTCTTCCTGGACCATTCTCTTGACTTCACCATGTTTGTAACCACACCAGTAAATGTCTAGAAGGAGCTGAGTATCACAGTCATTTTAAAGCTGCCTAATTGGTGCTTATTAGGCTTTATTGCTGCTCCCTGACATCCACAGGTGTTTTCAATACCTGATTGAAAACACTTCAATGAACCTCTCTGTTCTTCAGAGTGGTAGTCTTTAAGGGGTTGAATAATTGTGTCAATGAAGAATTCACAAAATAAACATTTACTACTGTATTACAGAACCAATTGATGTCATTTTAGTTGCATATGGTTCTTTAAGAAGTCCTTGTAGGATTTCATTCTGAATACAATTACAAATGTACACTAAATTCCCTAAAACCCTTTACAGCATTGGGGGTTGAATAATTTTGAACACAACTGTAACTGTCATCATAGTGGACAGCATTTCCTCCTGCATTGTCTTAAAAAAGTCTTTCATCATTCCTGAAGTTTCCATTGCTGTCATTCTATAAAGGCATTTATAGCAAAAGGCCTTAGTGTGGGAGCTGGGCAACTTATCTGAGCAATTACCACACTTCCTATGAACAATGTGCCCTGACAATGCTGGTGTAGAGACAGAGGTTTCTTGTGGACTGCTCAAGGACTCTGGAAGACAGGATACAAGATAGTATACAGTAAGTATCACCCTTCCTATAATAAATTATGACATGAGGACCATCTGTTTTTGAATCATTTCACTGCATCTGATTAGAAATTTGCTATCCTAGGAACCTAACAGGAAGCTGCACCCTATTTATAGCTCCTACTATCTAGGTCCAGCTACTCCAGGTACTTTTCCCCATTTTTATACCCTCCTCTGTTTAGACAATGATTACATTACACTATGATTTCATACACACTATGCTATTTTTCCAGGTGTATGATTCAACTACTCAATTCAAGAATTGGATACGCTTGAATCTCTACTCCTCAGGTATATTCGCACCAAAAACTCCATATATAGATGAAGACATGATTAACAGTGATATATAACAACATATGTTCCTATTTCAGTACCTATCCTTGGACCACCCTATCCCTACACACATCTTGTTTATTTGGGGAACATTGGACCCCCATAATGCTTCTTTTTGGAGGACCCGATCACCCCATCATTCATCCACTGACATACCAAGGTACGATGTAACACAGATCCTACAACTAAAAATTATGTTACCCCTAGACCAGCTCTCATAAAAGGATATATAGATTGCAGGAAGGTGATTCCGGTTGGAAACATACTCTCCTGCACTCAGACCCGCTTAATACAGGATCTCGCCTCCATAGACGTACTAATGTTTCCACAAGGTATACCTCCTCTCTTACCATAGTATATATTTCACCTATAACTCGCAGGATATTTCCAAATAAAGTAACTACTCTACATATCCCCCTATATATGCCAACACAGACGCCATTACGACCTTCCACTGGGTATCCTCGCTGGGACCACATGCGGGAGGATCGGTACCCCTAGGACCCCCTCTTGGTGCACTGTCGGCACCCTACGCAGCGGACCTCTCCCTTCTCTGCTTTTATCAGCTGTGACTCTCTTGTCACATTCGGATCACTCTACTGGTATGCATTTCTGTACATCAAATGATATTCACACATGTAATGATTAACTACTCTGTTATATCTGTATATGAACATATATTTAACATACCACAACCTGTGTAACTAACAAAACTACTATCTGCTATGTTATGTAGGAAATCAAAATCTCTCCGCATCCAGACCCCTGAAGAAAGGCCTGCGTGCCTGAAACGTGTCGGTTTGGAGGATTTCCTTCAAAGCAAACATATGCCACTGAGTATATGTACCACTATCATCTTTATTGTCCTGGTTTTACATCCATACACACTCTGTATATATTGTAATATGTCTACATTCTAGATCTTTTACAGATCGATTTTAATATGTTTTTGTTAACAAAATGATTTAAATTTTACTTTCTTGTGGAAGTGTATCACCGCTAAAATCCCGCAACCCAGGGGGACCCCTTGTCCACTTTTGAGGACCATAGAAAGAACATGGTGGGTTCCAATAAGTTCAAGGAAATGATACAACTTCCAGGTATTTTTTATGTCGGTAACCAGCAGTCTTAAAAAATGCATAGACCCAATAAGGGTTACATGTTCAGCACTTACCCTGCTCAGGCCTGGGTTTGGCTGCCGATACCTGGAGCTGCCTCTCCTCTTCCTTCCCCGGAGGAGGAGTCATGGAGGGCTTCATTTTCACAGCAGACATCCGAGCTCCAATAGCCTTGGATTCTGCTTTGCCGCTCGTAAGTGGCTCCGGCATCTCCTCCACGTTCTTCAGCTTTCCCGTGTCGCGCGTGTATGACGTTGCGCCGGAAGTTCCAGTTTTGAAGATGAGGCTTGAAGTGCCCGTCCGGCGGGAAATTCAAAAACCTTCGGTGGAGGAGAGCTGCTGGCGCCGGATCGCAAGACCTGGAAACATCCCGCAGGTGACCGAGGGCTTGCACCACATTGGGCGGCCTGTGAGAAGCCTGGATGGGGCAGCAGGTAAAGCTCCGCTCGTGGGGTCCCCCAGGGGGAACCCGTGGCCTTCCGCTGAACCTGGCTTACAGGGTTACCTTTCGACTCCATAAGTCTGAAGGTTAGTAATAACACACGTATCTTGTAGGAAGAAAAGCAATCTAAACTGAGGGCCTGAGGGAAGAGTGGGGCCTTTTAACTAATCTTAATTGATTGTGTTTCCGGTAGGAGGAGCCTCTCATCTCTCACTGTTGGGTCGTCCTGGAAGACGGGGAGAGAAAAACGTTTTTAAAGGGACAGTGTAAAAAATACAAGAAGAAAAACTATGAAAAAAAAAAAAAAAGCGCCTCGTCCCTCTATGCTTGCGCGCAAATGCGAACACATACACAAGTCACGCCCACATATTTATATGGTTTTCAAACCACAAGTGAGGTATCGCCACGATTGTTCAAGCGAGAGCAATAATTCTAGCACTAGACCTCCTCCGAAACGCTAAACTGGTAACCTGTAGAAATGTTTAAAGCAACGCCTATGGACATTTAAGTACCAAAGTTTGTTACCATTCCACGAGCGTGTGCAATTTTGAAGCATGACATGTTAGGTATCAATTTACTTGGCGTAACATTCTCTTTCACATTAGAGAAAAAAATTGGGCCAACTACTGTTTTCATATATTTTTATTCGCATAAGTGTATTTTTTCCAAAAAAATTGCATTTGTAAGACCGCTGTGCAAATACGGTGTGAAAAATATTTCAACGATCTCCATTTTATTCTCTAGGGTCTCTGCTAAAATGTTACTTGGCGTAACATTCTCTTTCACATTAGAGAAAAAAATTGGGCCAACTACTGTTTTCATATATTTTTATTCGCATAAGTGTATTTTTTCCAAAAAAATTGCATTTGTAAGACCGCTGTGCAAATACGGTGTGAAAAATATTTCAACGATCTCCATTTTATTCTCTAGGGTCTCTGCTAAAAAAACAAAAAACAAATATAATGTTTTGAGGGTTCTAAGTAATTTTCTAGCAAAAAATATTGATTTTAACTTGTAAACAAGTGTCAGAAATAGACCTGGTCCTTAAGTGGTTAAGATTGAACTAGACAATGTCAATACTAAAAGGGCAGCACTTTTTTCTCATAACTAATGGCATCCATACCTGACTGTATTCTGTGATATTAGACATGTATTATTGTACGCACTTTTATAGGTAATACTTTGGTGCTTTGGTGGGGGGCTCCCATGGAAGAGGAATAGAGACTAAGATAAGGAGGCAGCCAGCATCACACAGATGTTTTCATCTTTCACAGTGCTGGAGCCTTGAGACGCTTAAGGGAGGAGGTGGGTGAAGCCAACACCCACTAGGAATGCGGCGGAAGAGGAAGGTGGCGGCTCCACTCAGTTTGGACTTGGTACTGGGAGTAATACTTTTTTGAGGGGCAATTGCCCAGTTGCGCCCCCCCACCCTGGATCCGGCCCTGGTTCAGCAGGAACCAGCCAAGTGTCGACCCATGTAAGGGCGGGCTGGTTGTACAATAGCCTATTTGAAAAAGTCTGCACGATCAACACTGAAGTGACATCCGGCAGTGCTGATCAGTGTATTCTGACAGCAGGGAACTTTCCCCACCATCAGAATACAATACCTCAGCAGGAGTGATTTCCCCATCCACATTAAGTGTGTGGGAAGAGTTGATCGAAACGAATAAAATAAATCATGTATGGGCTGCTTTATTCTGATGGATTAAATGGTATCTGAATTCAAAGTGCATGCATCTTAATACTACGATCCAGGTTAGAAACACCGAGAAAAAATGGGAAGACATAACTAAGGTTTAAAAATCAGGTCAACATTTATTTTTTAGCTATATTCAATGACTCCATGTTATAAAGAATGGTAGAGGACAGTCCTTCAAGTCATGAGAAAGGGGCTACATCTTCATGCACATTACAGAACAAAATTGCGAAGCAAGTCGGGCAAATTGATGAAGATGACATCTTTGCGTTGATTGCAGTTCACCTTGACCTTGCTGACAAGCACTGCTAGTCCAGTTAGGCAGACTCGTTGAAATGAAGGCAGGAGCTAAAAAAAGAGGAGAGGTATAGGGTTAGAGACAAAACATTTGTAAAGCAGTCCTTAAAGCATATTTCCACTTTTGGAGCCAAAGTTGAATGTAACATGTACTTTATATTGTTAGATGCTCCTATTAACATAGCATTATTTCAAACTTTAAAAAAAATTGCCTTTTTACATGCATTTTATTTGCTTAAAATAGTTACATGCTCTTGGCTGGAGACAGGTGGTATCAGTGAAAATAAAAAAATCCCAAAGTTTGGGTTGTCCCCATAAAAGAAATAGAGGGGAAATATTCCAATGGGGACACTAGTTCTGGTGACCTGGCGGTTCCCAAGGAAATCCCTCAATCTGCAGGGATTTCTTCTAACTTCCTGTTTGGCTATGGGACATGAAGTGGAGGAAAACATCAGCAATGGGACAGATTGTGAAAAAATATCTGACCAAGGATATAACCCCCCCCCCCTTACTCTATACAAAAAGAAAGTTTTACTTGTAGTTATACTTTAAGTGGCTTTTTCCAGGAAGGGCACTTCCTTTTAATCAGGTAAGCTCTATTTGTTTTAACCTTAAACAATAACACAGGGAAACAAATAAAATCCCATTTTAAGTGGGCTCCAGCAAGAATTGGCCCACACCCACCATGTGACCACCCAAGCTCCCAATGCAAGGTCAAACAACCGCAAACAGAGGAGAGAGGAAGGAACTCCAAGAACCTTCACAAATCCAGAGCAACCCCCAAGCTGTAGCGCACTTCAGCAGCAGGCTTCCTTTACCCTGACACCCAGAGAGGAAGGCACAATTTCACACACAAAAAAGCTCAATAGTAAGGATAACCAAAAGGCACCACTGTACCCCACTTACCTGGGCCTGGCTAGTGCATGAGATGAGGCACCTGCTTACGCTGTAGCAGCCAGCAGCTTCTGCTTTCTCCATGTTGCACAGTGCAGCGGAAAACTGAGAATGCAGAGTGACTAGGACCTGGAGCTCACATGTGGCAAGCCTCCACCACTATAGCGGCTTCCCTGGACTGCAGCAACCACCTTGTAAGTCCTGGGTTGCATGACACCAGCTCACATAACTTCACACAGCTTTGGGCACACAGGCACAGACAACCCGGCTGGCCACTGCTCCCCTGGGCTGGTGGAGGAAAAAAGGCACTGCAACAACCCCATCATCCAACAGGAGGGGGTGCTGGGATGGTCAGAAAATCAGAAACAACCCTGTGTAAGGCCACCACTCTCCCCCCCCACCCCCTCCAGTGAGAGCATAGCCCCCAAGACAACAGTTGCCTGCAGTGCCTCCATAGTGGAAGGAAACACCATAACCGAGGGCATGGTGGAAGGGGTAGAACGTAAAGGCTTGCTATAGTGTTTCCTGGGAATTTGGGTGGAGCAACTCTCTCTCCAGGTGCAGTCGTGAAAGATGATTGGGGAAAGTGTAAAGGGTTAATTATACCCGATGCTGGATGAAAACAAAGGAGAGCTAAGTGCAAAAATGTATTTTTCTAAAATCTTACCGTAAAATCCTTTTCTCTTAGCTCATTGACAGACGTAGTCCTCGGTGATTCAACACCCTCGGGTTATGCTGCCCTCCACAGGAGTAGGACTAGACAGGAAAGAAAATGCTCTGGCCACACCCTAGGGGCAGTCCCTGAGGGTATATCCTCTCTCTCTCTCTGCTACAGCAAATCAGTTATGTCACAAAGCAGTGTCTAGAGAATTTAACCCAACCCAACTCCAAAACAGAGGGGCGGGTACTACATCTGTCAATGAGCTAAGAGAAAAGGATTTTATGGTAAGATTTTACAAAAATCCATTTTTCTCTATCGCTCATTGACAGACGTAGTCCTCGGTGATTCAACACCCTCGGGACGTCCCAATGCAGTACCACAAATAAGGGGTGGGAAAATGGAAATAAAATCCAATCTAGAAGGCCCAACCGGTGCCAACTAGAAGTTTACAATGCTCATCCTCAGTGATGAGACTCAACAGAAATTTTTCAACAGAAAAAAACCCTCGAGGTAGACCACCGGTCTCCTCAAATTGCGGCCTGCAAAACCTTGTGGCCAAATGAGGCATCCGCCGATGCCATCACATCAATCTTATAAAATTTTGTAAAGGTATGTACCGACGACCAGGTGGCCGCCTTACATACCTGGACCACTGACGCCTGATGGCGGAAGGCCCAGGAAGTACTGAGCGCTCGAGTGGAGTGCGCCTTAACAGGGAACGGAGGACTCCAACCCTTAATAGAATAAGCCTGTACCACCGTCTGTCTGATCCATTTGGAGATAGTCGCGGCAAATGCAGGCAACCCCTTTCTGGGGCCATCCGGGATCACAAAAAGTGAATCCGTCTTACGGAACAATTCCGTCACCTTCAGGTATACCCTGATTGCCCGAACCACATCCAAGGAATGCAACGCATGTTCCCGATGATGATTGGGCTGAGGACACAAGGAAGGTAGTACAATATCTTCATTCAGATGAAAATCTGAAACCACCTTTGGAAGAAAGGATGGCTTAGGATGAAGCACTATCTTATCCCTATGAATCACTAAGTATGGGGACTGGCATGATAATGCAGCCAGTTCTGACACCCTGCGTGCAAAAGTGATAGCCACCAAGAAGGCTATCTTCTGGGATAAAGTAAGCAAGGGAATCTCCCTGATGTTTTCAAAGGGAGGTTTCTGTAGAACCGACAAAACCAAATTAAGATCCCAGGGCGGTAAGGGCGCGCGGACTGGTGGAGCCAGGTGCCGCACCCCCTGGATGAAATTCCGCACCAAGGACTTGGTAGCTAAAGGTTTCTGAAAGAAGATAGCTAATGCTGAAACTTGACCTTTGATGGTGCTCAAGGCTAGTTTCTGCTCAACCCCTTTTTGCAGAAAGGCCAGTATTCGAGTCACCGAATAGGTACGTGGAGGAATCCCTAAAGATTCGCACCACGCGATATAAGTCTTCCATGTGCGATAATAGACCTTGCTGGAAGTCGCTTTCCTTGCTTTAATAAGGGTAGGAATAACTGAAGCTGACAACCCTCTGTCCTTCAGTACCTGGGTCTCAATGGCCAGGCCATTAAAACCAGCGACTGTAAAGCACGATGGAAGATTGGTCCTTGAGACCGCAGACACTCCCTGAGACGAAGTTCCCAAGGAACGTCCGCGACTAGCATGTCCAAGTCGGCCAGACCGGCTTGACGAGGCCAGCCTAGAATTTCTAGGACCACTGGCGCTGACTGGATCTGAACCAGGTGGCCCTAGAGCTATCTGGCCCCGACCATCCGACAAAGTCTGCTCGTTCTCTGTTCCCACACATTTATCAGACACCTGATTCCTGTCAGGAACGGTGATCTCTCCTGGTTGAACCTCAGGGACCGAAGTCACCTGGCTAGAGGCTTCTTGGTCTGTCTGTTCAACCGGATCCGATTCTTGTGGGGAACTGAGACTAATCTTTGGAAAAGGTAAAGAAAAAGATCTGTTCAGGGAACGGTAACTGCCGCTCCCTGTAGTACTTAAATGTTGGAAGGGAAGAATCGCACCGGTAGCAGTGATCGATGCTCGATCTAATGCCCTGAATACCGGTGAAGACGTCCCCCCACCCTCAAACCGGGTGGGGGCGCACCTTCAGGCTGTGTAATCCTTTGCTTTAGGTTTGGCTGAGTCGGTCTTTTGTTTGTCCGACCAGGCCTTCTTGAACCCTCCTGAAGGAGCCTTGCCTTTCCCGCTTGTTCCAGCCGGGCGTACGAACCCTTTATGGGCGGTAAAGAAAGGTCCTCGCTTGTTACGAGGTCCCTTAGCTTTAGCAGCCTGTGGCAAGAAAGTGCTCTTGCCCCCAGTGGCATCCTTAATGATCTCATCTAGGGTAGCCCCAAATAGGCGATTCCCCTGAAAGGGGAGATTCGTCAAGGTTTTTTTGGAACCTAGGTCTGCTGACCAGCATTTTAACCACAGCACACGTCTGAGGATTACCGCTGATATAGATGCATGCCCTAATAGGGGGGTAGCATCCAAGGCTGCGTCACAGACAAACTGTAGCCCTTGTATAATCTGTTCCATCAAATCAGATGTTCCCTGGGGGATATCTTTCCCCCTCAGGTCCTGGCGTACCAATCTAGCCCATTCCGTAAGTGTCTGGGAAACCAGACCAATGACAATTACTGGTCTAAATGCTGACCCTATCAGAGAAAAGATAGTGCGGGACTCCGCTTCCACCTTCCGATCCACCGGATTCTTAAAGGACGAAGTGTCCTCTACTGGAATAACCGTGGCTTTATTCAGTCTGGAAATAGGTGGGTCTACCACTGGTGGTACCGTCCATTTCTTAATGAGGGATTCCTCAAACGGATAGCGTCTAGCAATACGTTTGGAAATAGTAAAGGTACGCTTAGAATGCTCCCATTCTTCTTTAATTTTATTACCAAAACACTTGGGTACAGGAAAAACCTTCACCGTTTTGGTGGGTTTGTTAGTACCAAAAGGGAATCTCTGTTTCAGTTGCCTCTGCCGGTAAAACCTCAAGTCTTAAGGTTTCCCAAACCGCCACAACTAGTGCGTCCACCAATGCTTCTTCCCGAATTATGGCGGAAGTATGAACGTCCTCCTCACTGTCTGAAGGAACTTTACCTGAGACAACAGCCCTTGCAGAGGGACCTGCAGCTGCAATGACCATCTCAGACTCTGAGTCTGAAGTATCAGATGATATAGGGGTAGGCGGAGGTCGCTTTCTTTACCCCCGTTCCTGACAGGCCGCCTCCACCCGAGCCACCATAGACTCCAAAACTGCTGTAAATGCATCCATACTCTGTGCACCGGCGGGTCCCGTGGCCCCCTCGAGGGAAACAGGTGGGGGTACTTGTGTGGCAGGGTCCATGATAATTCCAGTTACTACCCGGAAAATTCAATCCAAAATAAAACTTTTTTTTTTCAGACCCCCAGCGCCACAAAGCCCCTCAGTGTTACCTGCTAGGGATCCCTATCGAGCGAGAAAGAGAGAGAGAGGGAGATAGACCCCCAGGCTCACCACTTGATGCTCAGAGTTCACTGAAACTAGTCTCAGCACTGTCTCGAACAGACAGGAAGTCTCTTGGCTGGCTGCCCGGGAAGAAAGGAGGCGGCTCCGCCCCTCTGTACGCCTTCCGGCGCCTCCCCTAGCTCCACGAGGTGTTTGGGTCACCTCAAACATGGCCGCCCCCATGCTGAAGACACGAGGCTACGCCAAAATGGCGGCCTCGTGCGATCTACGGCGGTCTGTTACAGAATAGCGGCGTGACTGCAGAGTATCTCGGCATCACAAAACCTTTCTCTTCATGGAGATCAACTTGGCCGGCGGTACTGGACCCTGGCAGACCGCGTGGCCGTCGGGAGGCATGCTTTAGCTGGAGGAATGACCTGGAAAGCCGCATACATGTCCTGTGGCTTCTGACAGGTAGGATACTTTCTCTTATCACAGTAAGATTCCAGTACTGCCACTGATTACAATCATTTAAACATACTTGCAATTAGATTGTCAGCTCCCAAACCAAGCCTCCTGGCTTTTTGTACACAAAAATCACACTCAAAATAGGGGGATCTGTGCCATGTTATAGGATAGAGGGGAACCCATCCTTACCATACAGAGAGGGGCCCGCATTCACCACAGGACCCGTCAGGGGAAATGGGGGAACATACTACTCACCGTACCGGAACCAGGCGGGCGCCAACTCCTGACAGTACCCCTCTCCACCGAAGTTGGAGGGCTGTCGACCAATATGGGCGCCGTGACTCATGGTCTTTGGCGTTTCAGCGAGACGTTTAACTCGCAGGGTCAGTCCCCGTCCAGTGGGACTATGTCGCGGCCGACCCAGTGCGGAGCTATGGCCTGCACGCGCTTGTAGGCTGAACTGGGGTGACCACTGGATCTCAACATCCCACCCGTCGCCCAGTTCAGCTTTCTTGCTTGAAGATCTCACAGGAACACTGGAGAAAAAAAGCTGTATAAAAATCTTTTTAAGAAAAAAAAAAAATCCTGCCAGGACCGAAGATCCCAGCAAGGTATCTAGGTCCTTACTCCTGACTAGACAGAAAAAAACTGATTTGCTGTAGCAGAGAGAGAGAGGATATACCCTCGGGGACTGCCCCTAGGGTGTGGCCAGAGCATTTTCTTTCCTGTCTAGTCCTACTCCTGTGGAGGGCAGCATAACCCGAGGGTGTTGAATCACCGAGGACTACGTCTGTCAATGAGCGATAGAGAAAATTTGGTTCAATGCTTCCAAGTCCTTACACACACCACTTCCAACCATAGGAGGTCCATGGATGAACTGCAGAAACCATTAAAGAGCTGAATGGAGGAAAAGACCACATGGACCAGAAGCTTGAATCCAATAGACCCCCAGCTTTTTAAGAGCATTATTTAAGGTAGTGGTGGTAAACCTTTTTGACACATGGGGCTTCAAGTGCAGACCCACACCAAAGGCACCCGGGCCCTTCTGGCGGGCTGGAGACAGGCAACCGGGCACACTGCAAGGGCCTGGGACAGGCACCCGGGCACTCTGCAAGGGCCGGAGACAGGCACCCGGGCACTCTGCAAGGGCCGGAGACAGGCACCCGGGCACTCTGCAAGGGCCGGAGACAGGCACCCGGGCACTCTGCAAGGGCCGGAGACAGGCACCCGGGCACTCTGCAAGGGCCGGAGACAGGCACCCGGGCACTCTGCAAGGGCCGGAGACAGGCACCCGGGCACTCTGCAAGGGCCGGAGACAGGCACCCGGGCACTCTGCAAGGGCCGGAGACAGGCACCCGGGCACTCTGCAAGGGCCGGAGACAGGCACCCGGGCACTCTGCAAGGGCCGGAGACAGGCACCCGGGCACTCTGCAAGGGCCGGAGACAGGCACCCGGGCACTCTGCAAGGGCTGGACATGGCAACCGGTCACTCCTAATGTGCTGACATGGGCACCCGGGCACTCCTAATAGTAATAAAGAAATATGACCAGCGCTACGGACTAGATGTTTGGGAGAGAAATATATTAGATAGAGGTGTAAGCTGCCCCAATCAGACCTTGGGGTTAAGGTGCAAGTGTTATAGAAGAAGTGTGAAGATTGGTGGTGGCGCTACCTCTGAAATAAAAATAAATATAAAGAATGCCCCTTGTGAAGTGTAAGGGGAAGTGTACTGGTAGACAATACCCACAAATGGTGCAATATCTAAAAATAATAATAAATGGATAACGAAGATATATTCAAATCAAATAATACATGCGAAGAAATTTTATATATATATATATATAAACCGATGTTGTGACAAAAGACCCACAACCAAAGATATGTGAGTGATTTCCAAATGAATGTGCCACTTGGTCTGTGACAACGTGAGTGAAAGAAAACATATAAATTAAAATAAAAAAGTGGATAAGTGAAATTCCACGAGTGGCCACTAGGTGGCGCAAATAGCTTGGTACAACCTGTATGTTGATGTATGGAGATGTTCCTTTTCGAGATGAACGAGCAGTCAGAGTAGTCAGCGGCGGGTGCCCTGAGTGCTCACATGAAAGGAAAAAACCCCATGGTGAACAAAAGTAACATACAGTGGTAAATAAGCGGCGTAGTAGACTCACTCGTACAGTAGATCAGGGTCAGAATAGTCGTGTTTGCCGGGAGGCTTCCGCGTTCCACGGCCGACAACCGGAAGTGACGTTTGACGTCGGAGACTCCACCCGGGCACTCCTGATGGGCTGGACATGGGCACCCCTGATGGGCTTACTCTATACAAAAAGAAGGTTTTGCTTGTAGTTTACTTTAAGTGGCTTTTTTCTTCACTTCACTTCCTTTTATCAGGAGAGTTCTATTTGCTTTAACCTTAAACAATAACAAAAGGGAAACAGATACAATTTTGGGATTACTTGTGTGTGGTTTATTGTGCCTTCCTCTCTAGGTGTCAGGGTAAAGGAAGTCTGCTGCTGAAGTGCGCTACAGTTTGGGGGCAGCTTTGTATTGGTGAAAGTTCTCGGAGTTCCTTCCTCTCTCGTCTGTTTGCGGTTGATTGACCTTGCATGGGGAGCTTGGGTGGTCACATGGCGGGTGTGGGTCAATTGTTGCTGGAGCCCACTTAAAATGGGATTGTATTTGTTTCCCTTTGTTATTGTTTAAGGTTAAAGCAAATAGAGCTCTCCTGATAAAAGGAAGTGAAGAAAAAAGCCACTTATAGTAGAACTACAAGCAAAACCTTCTTTTTGTATAGAGTAAGCCCATCAGGAGTGCCCGGGTGGCTGTCTCCAGCCCTTCCCGAGTGCCCGTCTCCGGCCCTTCCCGAGTGCCCGTCTCCGGCCCTTCCCGAGTGCCCGTCTCCGGCCCTTCCCGAGTGCCCATCTCCGGCCCTTCCCGAGTGCCCGTCTCCGGCCCTTCCCGAGTGCCCGTCTCCGGCCCTTCCCGAGTGCCCGTCTCCGGCCCTTGCAGTGTGCCCGGGTGCCTGTCCCCGGCCGCCTGTCCCTGGCCCTTGCAGTGTCACAAGCCCATAAAACTCCAAACAGCATCGGGCACACAGGCACAGACAACCCTGCTGGCCACTGCTCCCCTGGGCTGGAGGAGAAAAAAAGCACTGCAACACCCCCATCATCCGACAGGAGGGAGGGTGAAGGGATGGTCAGAAAAAACCCTGGGTAAGGCCACCACTGCCCCCCCCCTTCCCCCTCCAGTGAGAGCATAGCCCCCACTACAAAAGTTGCCTGCAGTGGAGGAAACACCATAACTGAGGGCATGGTGGAAGAGGTAGAACTTAAAGGCTTGCTGTGCTGTTTCCTGGGAATTTGGGTGGAGCAACTCGCTCTCCAGGTGCAGTCCTGATAGACGAATGGGGAAGTGTAAAAGGTTAAATATACTCAGAGACAGGCACCCGGGCCCTCCTGGCGGGCTTCGAGACAGGCACCCGGGCCCTCCTGGCGGGCTTCGAGACAGGCACCCGGGCCCTCCTGGCGGGCTTCGAGACAGGCACCCGGGCCCTCCTGGCGGGCTTCGAGACAGGCACCCGGGCCCTCCTGGCGGGCTTCGAGACAGGCACCCGGGCCCTCCTGGCGGGCTTCGAGACAGGCACCCGGGCCCTCCTGGCGGGCTTCGAGACAGGCACCCGGGCCCTCCTGGCGGGCTTCGAGACAGGCACCCGGGCCCTCCTGGCGGGCTTCGAGACAGGCACCCGGGCCCTCCTGGCGGGCTTCGAGACAGGCACCCGGACCCTCCTGGCGGGCTTCGAGACAGGCACCCGGGCCCTCCTGGCGGGCTTCGAGACAGGCACCCGGGCCCTCCTGGCGGGCTTCGAGACAGGCACCCGGGCCCTCCTGGCGGGCTTCGAGACAGGCACCCGGGCCCTCCTGGCGGGCTTCGAGACAGGCACCCGGGCCCTCCTGGCGGGCTTCGAGACAGGCACCCGGGCCCTCCTGGCGGGCTTCGAGACAGGCACCCGGGCCCTCCTGGCAGGCTACGAGACAGGCACCCGGGCCCTCCTGGCAGGCTACGAGACAGGCACCCGGGCCCTCCTGGCAGGCTACGAGACAGGCACCCGGGCCCTCCTGGCAGGCTACGAGACAGGCACCCGGGCCCTCCTGGCAGGCTACGAGACAGGCACCCGGGCCCTCCTGGCAGGCTACGAGACAGGTAGTTTAGGAAAATCTTGGCAAATAAATATCTGACTGAGGTTATAACCCCCCTTACTCTATACATAAAGAAAGTTTTGCTTGTAGTTCTACTTTAAGTGACTTTTTCCAGGAAAAGCACTTCCTTTTATCAGGAGAGTTATATTTGCTTTAACCTTAAACAATAACAAAGGGAAACAAATACAATCCAATATTAAGTGGGCTCCAGCAAGACAAGAATTGACTCACACCCGCCATGTGACCACCCAAGCTCCCCATGCAAGGTCAATCAACCGCAAACAGATGAGAGAGGAAGGAACTCCGAGAACTTTCACCAATACAAAGCTGCCCCCAAACTGTAGCGCAGTTCAGCAGCAGGCTTCCTTTACCCTGACACCTAGAGAGGAAGGCACAATAAACCACACACAAGTAATCCCAATAGTAAGGATAACCAAAAGGCACCACTGTGCCCCCCTTACCTGGGCCTGGCTAGTGCATGAGATGAGGCACCTGTTTCTGCTGTAGCAGCCAACAGTTTCTGCTTTCTCCATGTTGCACAGTGCAGCAGAATTCTGAGAATGCGGAGTGGCAAGGACGCGCAGCTCCCATGTGGCAAGCCTCCACCACTGCAGCGGCTTCCCTGCACTGCAGGAATCACCTTGCAAGTCCTGGGCTGCATGACACAAGCCCATATAACTCCAAGCAGCATTGGGCACACAGGGACAGACAACCCTGCTGGCCACTGCTCCCCTGGGCTGGAGGAGGAAAAAAGCACTGCAACACAACCATCATCCGACAGGAGGGAGGGTGCAGGGATGGTCAGAAGGCCCTCTGGAAGGGCTTGGAGACACGCAACCGGGGCCCTCTGGAAGGGCTTGGAGACACGCAACCGGAGCCCTCTGGAAGGGCTTGGAGACAGGCACCCGCGCACTTCTGACAGGCTGGAAATGGACAGATGGCAAATAAATATCTGACTGAGGTTATAAACCCCCCCTTACTCTATACATAAAGAAAGTTTTGCTTGTAGTTCTACTTTAAGTGGCTTTTTCAAGGAAGAGCACTTCCTTTTATCAGGAGAGTTCTATTTGCTTTAACCTTAAACAATAACAAAGGGAAACAAATACAATCCCATATTAGGTGGGCTCCAGCAGGACAAGAATTGACTCACACCCGCCATGTGACCACCCAAGCTCCCCATGCAAGGTCAAACAACCGCAAATAGAGGAGAGAAGAAGGAGCTCTGAAAACCTTCACCAATGCAGAGCAGCCCCCCAGCTGTAGCACACTTCAGCAGCAGGCTTCCATCACCCCGACACCTAAAGAAGAAAGCACAATAAACCACACACAAAAAATCCCAATAGTAAGGACCACTGTACCCCCCTTACCTGGGCCTGGCTAGTGCATGAGATGAGGCACCTCATTCCGCCGCAGCAGTCAGTTTCTGCTTTCTCCATGCTGTACAGTGCAGCGGAATACTGAGAATGTGAAGTAGCCAGGACCCGGCAAGCTTCCACTACTACAGCGGCTTCCCTGCACTGCAGGAATCACCTTGTAAGTCCTGGGGTGCACGAGAAGCCCATATAACTCCGAACAGCGTTGAGCACACAGGCACAGACAACCACACTGGCCACTGCTCCCCTGGGCTGGTGGAGAAAAAAAAGGAATGCAACACCCCCATCATCTGAGAGGGAGGGAGGGTGCAGGGATGGTCATAAAAAAACCCTGGGTAAGGCCACCACTACCACCCCCCCTCCAGTGAGAGCATAGCCCCCACTACAAAAGTTGCCTGTAGTGCCTCCATAGTGGAGGAAACACCATAACCGAGGGCATGGTGGAAGAGTGGAAAATGTAGAACTTAAAGGCTTGCTGTGGTGTTTCCTGGGAATTTGTGTGCAGCAACTCTCTCTCCAGGTGCAGTCCTGATAGACGAATGGGGAAGTGTAAAAGGTTAATTATACCCGATGCTGGATGAAAAAGAGCTCAATGCCAATATTTGTTCAATGCTTCTTAAGTCCATGCGCACACACACCTTCCAGCAATGGTCCATGGATGAACTGCAGAAACCTATTAAAGAGCTGAATGGAAGAAGAGACCACATGAACCAGAAGCTTGAATCCAATAGACCCCCAGCTTTTTAAAGAGCATTATTTAAGGCAGTGGTGGTCAACCTTCTTGACACAGGGGGCTTCCAGTGCAGACCCATACCACAGGCACCCGGGCACTCTGGAAGGGCATGGAGACGGGCACCCGGGCACTCTGGAAGGGCATGGAGACGGGCACCCGGGCACTCTGGAAGGGCATGGAGACGGGCACCCGGGCACTCTGGAAGGGCATGGAGACGGGCAACCGGGCACTCCTGATAGGCTGGACACGGGCACCCCTGATGGGCTTACTCTATACAAAAAGAAGGTTTTGCTTGTAGTTCTACAATAAGTGGCTTTTTTCTTCACTTCCTTTTATCAGGAGAGCTCTATTTGCTTTAACCTTAAACAATAACAAAGGGAAACAAATACAATCCCATTTTATGTGGGCTCCAGCAACAATTGACCCACACCCGCCATGTGACCACCCAAGCTCCCCATGCAAGGTCAATCAACCGCAAATAGACTAGAGAGGAAGGAGCTCTGAGAACTTTTACCAATGCAAAGCTGCCCCCAAGCTGTAGCGCACTTCAGCAGCAGGCTTCCTTTACCCTGACACCTAGAGAGGAAGGCACAATAAACCACACACGTAATCCCAATAGTAAGGATAACCAAAATGCACCACTGTGCCCCCCTTACCTGGGCCTGGCTAGTGCATGAGATGAGGCACCTGCTTCTGCTGAGCAGCCAACAGTTTCTGCTTTCTCCATGTTGCAAAGTGCAGCAGAATTCTGAGAATGCGGAGTGGCCAATCCCATATTAAGTGGGCTCCAGCAAGACAAGAATTGACTCACACCCGCCATGTGACCACCCAAGCTCCCCATGCAAGGTCAAACAACCGCAAATAGAGGAGAGAAGAAGGAGCTCCGAAAACCTTCACCAATGCAGAGCAGCCCCCCAGCTGTAGCACACTTCAGCAGCAGGCTTCCATCACCCCGACACAAAGAAGAAAGCACAATAAACCACACACAAAAAATCCCAATAGTAAGGACCACTGTACCCCCCTTACCTCGGCCTGGCTAGTGCATGAGATGAGGCACCTCATTCCGCCGCAGCAGTCAGTTTCTGCTTTCTCCATGCTGCACAGTGCAGCGGAATACTGAGAATGTGAAGTAGCCAGGACCCGGCAAGCTTCCACTACTACAGCGGCTTCCCTGCACTGCAGGAATCACCTTGTAAGTCCTTGGGTGCAAAGCTGCCCCCAAACTGTAGCACACTTCAGCAGCAGGCTTCCTTTACCCTGACACCTAGAGAGGAAGGCACAATAAACCACACACGTAATCCCAATAGTAAGGATAACCAAAAGGCACCACTGTGCCCCCCTTACCTGGGCCTGGCTAGTGCATGAGATGAGGCACCTGCTTCTGCTGAGCAGCCAACAGTTTCTGCTTTCTCCGTGTTGCACAGTGCAGCAGAAATCTGAGAATGTGGAGTGGCCAGGACCCGCAGCTCACATGTGGCAAGCCTCCACCACTGCAGCGGCTTCCCTGCACTGCAGATACCACCTTGCAAGTCCTGGGCTGCATGACACAAGCCCATATAACTCCAAACAGCATCGGGCACACAGGCACAGACAACCCTGCTGGCCATTGCTCCCCTGGACTGGAGGAGGAAAAAAAGGCACTGCAACACCCCCATCATCCGACAGGAGGGAGGGTGCAGGGATGGTCAGAAGGCCCTCTGGAAGGGCTTGGAGACAGGCAACCGGGGCCCTCTGGAAGGGCTTGGAGACAGGCAACCCGGGAGCCTCTGGAAGGGCTTTGAGACAGGCAACCGGGGCCTTCTGGAAGGGCTTGGAGACACGCCAACCGGGGCCCTGTGGAAGGGCTTGGAGACACGCAACCGGGGCCCTGTGGAAGGGCTTGGAGACACGCAACCGGGGCCCTGTGGAAGGGCTTGGAGACACGCAACCGGGGCCCTGTGGAAGGGCTTGGAGACACGCAACCGGGGCCCTCTGGAAGGGCTTGGAGACACGCAACCGGGGCCCTCTGGAAGGGCTTGGAGACACGCAACCGGGGCCCTCTGGAAGGGCTTGGAGACACGCAACCGGGGCCCTCTGGAAGGGCTTGGAGACACGCAACCGGGGCCCTCTGGAAGGGCTTGGAGACACGCAACCGGGGCCCTCTGGAAGGGCTTGGAGACACGCAACCGGGGCCCTCTGGAAGGGCTTGGAGACACGCAACCGGGGCCCTCTGGAAGGGCTTGGAGACACGCAACCGGGGCCCTCTGGAAGGGCTTGGAGACACGCAACCGGGGCCCTCTGGAAGGGCTTGGAGACACGCAACCGGGGCCCTCTGGAAGGGCTTGGAGACACGCAACCGGGGCCCTCTGGAAGGGCTTGGAGACACGCAACCGGGGCCCTCTGGAAGGGCTTGGAGACACGCAACCGGGGCCCTCTGGAAAGGCTTGGAGACACGCAACCGGGGCCCTCTGGAAGGGCTTGGAGACACGCAACCGGGGCCCCTCTGGAAGGGCTTGGAGACACGCAACCGGGGCCCCTCTGGAAGGGCTTGGAGACACGCAACCGGGGCCCTCTGGAAGGGCTTGGAGACACGCAACCGGGGCCCTCTGGAAGGGCTTGGAGACACGCAACCGGGGCCCTCTGGAAGGGCTTGGAGACACGCACCCGGGGCCCTCTGGAAGGGCTTGGAGACAGGCACCCGGGCCCTCTGGCGGGCTTGGAGACAGGCACCCGGGCCCTCTGGCGGGCTTGGAGACAGGCACCCAGGCCCTCTGGCGGGCTTGGAGACAGGCACCCAGGCCCTCTGGAAGGGCATGGAGACTGGCACCAGGGCACTCTGGAAGGGCATGGAGACGGGCACCCGGGCACTCTGGAAGGGCATGGAGACGGGCACCTGGGCACTCTGGAAGGGCATGGAGACGGGCATCTGGGCACTCTGGAAGGGCATGGAGACGGGCACCAGGGCACTCTGGAAGGGCATGGAGACGGGCACCAGGGCACTCTGGAAGGGCATGGAGACGGGCACCAGGGCACTCTGGAAGGGCATGGAGACGGGCACCCGGGGTCTCTGGGGCCCTCTGGCGGGCTTGGAGACAGGCACCCGGGCCCTCTGGCGGGCTGGAAATGGACAGATGGCAAATATCTGACTGAGGTTATAAACCCCCCCTTACTCTATACATAAAGAAAGTTTTGCTTGTAGTTCTACTTTAAGTGGCTTTTTCAAGGAAGAGCACTTCCTTTTATCAGGAGAGTTCTATTTGCTTTAACCTTAAACAATAACAAAGGGAAACAAATACAATCCCATATTAAGTGGGCTCCAGCAAGACAAGAATTGACTCACACCCGCCATGTGACCACCCAAGCTCCCCATGCAAGGTCAAACAACCGCAAATAGAGGAGAGAAGAAGGAGCTCCGAAAACCTTCACCAATGCAGAGCAGCCCCCCAGCTGTAGCACACTTCAGCAGCAGGCTTCCATCACCCCGACACCTAAAGAAGAAAGCACGATAAACCACACACAAAAAATCCCAATAGTAAGGACCACTGTACCCCCCCCTTACCTGGGTCTGGCTAGTGCATGAGATGAGGCACCTCATTCCGCCGCAGCAGTCAGTTTCTGCTTTCTCCATGCTGCACAGTGCAGCGGAATACTGAGAAAGTGAAGTGGCCAGGAACCGGCAAGCTTCAACTACTACAGCGGCTTCCCTGCACTGCAGGAATCACACTAAGTCCTGGGGTGCATGAGAAGCCCATATAACTCCGAACAGCGTCGAGCACACAGGCACGGACAACCACACTGGCCACTGCTCCCCTGGGCTGGTGGAGAAAAAAAGGCACTGCAACACCCCCATCATCTGAGAGGGAGGGAGGGTGCAGGGATGGTCAAAAAAAACCCTGGGTAAGGCCACCACTACACCACCCCCCCTTCCAGTGAGAGCATAGCCCCAACTACAAAAGTTGCCTGTAGTGCCTCCATAGTGGAGGAAACACCAAAACTGAGGGCATAGTGGAAGAGTGGAAGACGTAGAACTTAAAGGCTTGCTGTGGTGTTTCCTGGGAATTTGTGTGCAGCAACTCTCTCTCCAGGTGCAGTCCTGATAGACGAATGGGGAAGTTTAAAATGTTAATTATACCCGATGCTGGATGAAAACAAAGAGCTCAATGCCAATATTTGTTCAATGCTTCTTAAGTCCATGCACACACACCTTCCAGCAATGGTCCATGGATGAACTGCAGAAACCTATTAAAGAGCTGAATGGAAGAAGAGACCACATGAACCAGAAGCTTGAATCCAATAGACCCCCAGCTTTTTAAAGAGCATTATTTAAGGCAGTGGTGGTCAACCTTCTTGACACAGGGGGCTTCCAGTGCAGACCCATACCATAGGCACCCGGGCACTCTGGAAGGGCATGGAGACGGGCACCCGGGCACTCTGGAAGGGCATGGAGACGGGCACCCGGGCACTCTGGAAGGGCATGGAGACGGGCACCAGGGCACTCTGGAAGGGCATGGAGACGGGCACCCGGGCACTCTGGAAGGGCATGGAGACGGGCACCCGGGCACTCTGGAAGGGCATGGAGATGGGCACCCGGGCACTCTGGAAGGGCATGGAGACGGGCACCCGGGCACTCTGGAAGGGCATGGAGACGGGCACCCGGGCACTCTGGAAGGGCATGGAGACGGGCACCCGGGCACTCCAGAAGGGCATGGAGACGGGCACCCGGGCACTCCAGAAGGGCTGACACGGGCAGCAATTCTCTCTCCAGGTGCAGTCCTGATAGACAAATGGGGAAGTGTAAAAGGTTAATTATGCCCGATGCTGGATGAAAACAAAGAGCTCAATGCCAATATTTGTTCAATGCTTCTTAAGTCCATGCACACACACCTTCCAGCCATGGTCCATGGATGAACTGCAGAAACCTTTTAAAGAGCTGAATGGAAGAAGAGACCACATGAACCAGAAGCTTGAATCCAATAGACCCCCAGCTTTTTAAAGAGCATTATTTAAGGCAGTGGTGGTCAACCTTCTTGACACAGGGGGCTTCCAGTGCAGACCCACACCACAGGCACCCGGGCACTCTGGAAGGGCATGGAGGCGGGCACCCTGGAAGGGCATGGAGGCGGGCACCCGGGGCACTCTGGAAGGGCATGGAGATGGGCACCCAGGCACTATGGAAGGGCATGGAGACGGGCACCCAGGCACTCTGGAAGGGCAAGGAGACGGGCACCAGGGCACTCCAGAAGGGCATGGAGACGGGCACCCGGGCACTCCAGAAGGGCATGGAGATGGGCACCCGGGCACTCCAGAAGGGCATGGAGACGGGCACCCGGGCACTCCAGAAGGGCATGGAGACGGGCACCCGGGCACTCTGGAAGGGCTGACACGGGCACCCCTGATGGGCTTACTCTATACAAAAAGAAGGTTTTGCTTGTAGTTCTACCATAAGTGGCTTTTTTCTTCACTTCCTTTTATTAGGAGAGCTCTATTTGCTTTAACCTTAAAAAATAACAAAGGGAAACAAATACAATCCCATTTTAAGTGGGCTCCAGCAACATTTGACCCACACCCGCCATGTGTCCACCCAAGCTCCCCATGCAAGGTCAATCAACCGCAAATAGACGAGAGAGGAAGGAGCTCCGAGAACTTTCACCAATGCAAAGCTGCCCCCAAGCTGTAGCGCACTTCAGCAGCAGGCTTCCTTTACCCTGACACCTAGAGAGGAAGGCACAATAAACCACACACAAGTAATCCCAATAGTAAGGATAACCAAAAGGCACCACTGTGCCCCCCTTACCTGGGCCTGGCTAGTGCATGAGATGAGGCACCTGCTTCTGCTGAGCAGCCAACAGTTTCTGCTTTCTCCATGTTACACAGTGCAGCAGAATTCTGAGAATGCGGAGTGGCCAGGACCTGCAGCTCACATGTGGCAAGCCTCCACCACTGCAGCAGCTTCCCTGCACTGCAGATACCACCTTGCAAGTCCTGGGCTGCATGACAAGCCCATAAAACTCCAAACAGCATCGGGCACACAGGCACAGACAACCCTGCTGGCCATTGCTCCCCTGGGCTGGAGGAGGAAAAAAAGGCACTGCAACACCCCCATCATCCGACAGGAGGGAGGGTGCAGGGATGGTCAGAAGGCCCTCTGGAAGGGCTTGGAGACAGGCAACCGGGGGCCCTCTGGAAGGGCATGGAGACGGGCACCCGGGCACTCTGGAAGGGCATGGAGACGGGCACCCGGGCACTCTGGAAGGGCATGGAGATGGGCACCCGGGCACTCTGGAAGGGCATGGAGACGGGCACCCGGGCACTCCGGAAGGGCATGGAGACGGGCACCCGGGCACTCCGGAAGGGCATGGAGACGGGCACCCGGGCACTCCGGAAGGGCATGGAGACGGGCACCCGGGCACTCCGGAAGGGCATGGAGACGGGCAGCCGGGCACTCCAGAAGGGCATGGAGACGGGCAGCCGGGCACTCCAGAAGGGCATGGAGACGGGCAGCCGGGCACTCCGGAAGGGCTGACATGGGCACCCGGGCACTCCTGATAGGCTGGACACGGGCACCCCTGATGGGCTTTCTCTACACAAAAAGAAGGTTTTGCTTGTAGTTCTACTACAAGTGGCTTTTTTCTTCACTTCCTTTTATCAGGAGAGCTCTATTTGCTTTAACCTTAAACAATAACAAAGGGAAACCAATACAATCCCATTTTAAGTGGGCTCCAGCAACAATTGACCCACACCCGCCATGTGACCACCCAAGCTCCCCATGCAAGGTCAATCAACCGCAAATAGACGAGAGAGGAAGGAGCTCCGAGAACTTTCACCAATGCAAAGCTGCCCCCCAGCTGTAGCACACTTCAGCAGCAGGATTCCATCACCCCGACACCTAAAGAAGAAAGCACAATAAACCACACACAAAAAATCCCAATAGTAAGGACCACTGTACCCCCCCCTTACCTGGGCCTGGCTAGTGCATGAGATGAGGCACCTCATTCCGCCGCAGCAGTCAGTTTCTGCTTTCTCCATGCTGCACAGTGCAGCGGAATACTGAGAATGTGAAGTGGCCAGGAACCGGCAAGCTTCAACTACTACAGCGGCTTCCCTGCACTGCAGGAATCACACTAAGTCCTGGGGTGCATGAGAAGCCCATATAACTCCAAACAGCGTTGAGCACACAGGCACGGACAACCACACTGGCCACTGCTCCCCTGGGCTGGTGGAGAAAAAAAAAAGGCACTGCAACACCCCCATCATCTGAGAGGGAGGGAGGGTGCAGGGATGGTCAGAAAAAACCCTGGGTAAGGCCACCACTACACCACCCCCCCTTCCAGTGAGAGCATAGCCCCAACTACAAAAGTTGCCTGTAGTGCCTCCATAGTGGAGGAAACACCATAACTGAGGGCATGGTGGAAGAGTGGAAGACGTAGAACTTAAAGGCTTGCTGTGGTGTTTCCTGGGAATTTGTGTGCAGCAACTCTCTCTCCAGGTGCAGTCCTGATAGACGAATGGGGAAGTGTAAAATGTTAATTATACCCGATGCTGGATGAAAACAAAGAGCTCAATGCCAATATTTGTTCAATGCTTCTTAAGTCCATGCACACACACCTTCCAGCCATGGTCCATGGATGAACTGCAGAAACCTATTAAAGAGCTGAATGGAAGAAGAGACCACATGAACCAGAAGCTTGAATCCAATAGACCCCCAGCTTTTTAAAGAGCATTATTTAAGGCAGTGGTGGTCAACCTTCTTGACACAGGGGGCTTCCAGTGCAGACCCATACCATAAGCACCCGGGCACTCTGGAAGGGCATGGAGATGGGCACCCGGGCAGGGCATGGAGACGGGCACCCGGGCACTCTGAAAGGGCATGGAGACGGGCACCCGGGCACTCTGAAAGGGCATGGAGACGGGCACCCGGGCACTCTGAAAGGGTATGGAGACGGGCTCCCGGGCACTCTGGAAGGGCATGGAGACGGGCACCAGGGCACTCTGGAAGGGCATGGAGATGGGCACCAGGGCACTCTGGAAGGGCATGGAGACGGGCACCCGGGCACTCTGGAAGGGCATGGAGACGGGCACCCAGGCACTCTGGAAGGGCATGGAGACGGGCACCCGGGCACTCTGGAAGGGCATGGAGACGGGCACCCGGGCACTCTGGAAGGGCATGGAGACGGGCACCCGGGCACTCTGGAAGGGCATGGAGACGGGCACCCGGGCACTCTGGAAGGGCATGGAGACGGGCACCCGGGCACTCTGGAAGGGCATGAAGACGGGCACCCGGGCACTCTGGGGCACTCTGGAAGGGCATGGAGACGGGCACTTGGGCACTCTGGAAGGGCATGGAGACGGGCACCTGGGCACTCTGGAAGGGCATGGAGATGGGCACCCGGGCACTCTGGAAGGGCATGGAGACGGGCCCCCCGGGCACTCTGGAAGGGCATGGAGACGGGCCCCCCGGGCACTCTGGAAGGGCATGGAGACGGGCACCCGGGCACTCTGGAAGGGCATGGAGACGGGCACCCAGGCACTCTGGAAGGGCATGGAGACAGGCAACCGGGCACTCTGGAAGGGCATGGAGACGGGCACCCGGGCACTCTGGAAGGGCATGGAGACGGGCACCCGGGCACTCTGGAAAGGCATGGAGACGGGCACCCGGGCACTCTGGGGCACTCTGGAAGGGCATGGAGATGGGCACCTGGGCACTCTGGAAGGTCATGGAGACGGGCACTCCAGAAGGGCATGGAGACGGGCACCCGGGCACTCCAGAAGGGCATGGAGACGGGCACCTGGGCACTCCAGAAGGGCTGACATGGGCAGCAACTCTCTCTCCAGGTGCAGTCCTGATAGACAAATGGGGAAGTGTAAAAGGTTAATTATACCCGATGCTGGATGAAAACAAAGAGCTCAATGCCAATATTTGTTCAATGCTTCTTAAGTCCATGCACACACACCTTCCAGCCATGGTCCATGGATGAACTGCAGAAACCTATTAAAGGGCTGAATGGAAGAAGAGACCACATGAACCAGAAGCTTGAATCCAATAGACCCCCAGCTTTTTAAAGAGCATTATTTAAGGCAGTGGTTGTCAACCTTCTTGACACAGGGGGCTTTCAGTGCAGACCCACACCACAGGCAACCGGGCACTCTGGAAGGGCATGGAGATGGGCACCCGGGCACTCTGGAAGGGCAAGCAGACGGGCACCCGGGCACTCTGGAAGGGCAAGCAGACGGGCACCCGGGCACTCTGGAAGGGCAAGCAGACGGGCACACGGGCACTCTGGAAGAGCATGCAGACGGGCACACGGGCACTCCAGAAGGGCATGGAGACGGGCACCCGGGTATTCTGGAAGGGCATGGAGACGGGCACCCGGGTATTCTGGAAGGGCATGGAGACGGGCACCCAGGTATTCTGGAAGGGCATGGAGACGGGCACCCTGGAAGGGCATGGAGACGGGCACCAGGGCACTCTGGAAGGGCATGGAGACGGGCACCCGGGCACTCCGAGAGGGCATGGAGACGGGCACCCGGGCACTCCGAGAGGGCATGGAGACGGGCACCCGGGCACTCCGGAAGGGCTGACACAGGCAGCAACTCTCTCCAGGTGCAGTCCTGATAGACAAATGGGGAAGTGTAAAAGGTTAATTATGCCCGATGCTGGATGAAAACAAAGAGCTCAATGCCAATATTTGTTCAATGCTTCTTAAGTCCATGCACACACACCTTCCAGCCATGGTCCATGGATGAACTGCAGAAACCTATTAAAGAGCTGAATGGAAGAAGAGACCACATGAACCAGAAGCTTGAATCCAATAGACCCCCAGCTTTTTAAAGAGCATTATTTAAGGCAGTGGTGGTCAACCTTCTTGACACAGGGGGCTTCCAGTGCAGACCCACACCACAGGCACCTGGGCACTCTGAAAGGGCATGGAGATGGGCATCCGGGGCACTCTGGAAGGGCATGGAGATGGGCACCCGGGGCACTCTGGAAGGGCAAGCAGACGGGCACTCTGGAAGTGCATGCAGACATGCACCCGGGCACTCTGGAAGGGCATGCAGACGGGCACCCGGGCACTCTGGAAGGGCATGCAGACGGGCACCCGGGCACTCTGGAAGGGCATGCAGACGGGCACCCGGGCACTCTGGAAGGGCATGCAGACGGGCACCCGGGCACTCTGGAAGGGCATGCAGACGGGCACCCGGGCACCCCGGAAGGGCATGCAGACGGGCACCCCGGAAGGGCATGCAGACGGGCACCCGGGCACTCCGGAAGGGCATGCAGACGGGCACCTGGGCACTCCGGAAGGGCATGCAGACGGGCACCCGGGTACTCTGGAAGGGCATGGAGACGGGCACCAGGGCACTCTGGAAGGGCATGGAGACGGGCACCAGGGCACTCTGGAAGGGCATGGAGACGGGCACCTGGGCTTTCTGGAAGGGCATGGAGACGGGCACCCGGGCACTCTGGAAGGGCATGGAGATGGGCACCTGGGCACTCTGGAAGGGCATGGAGATGGGCACCTAGGCACTCCGGAAGGGCATGGAGATGGGCACCCGGGCACTCCGGAAGGGCATGGAGATGGGCACCTGGGCACTCTGGAAGGGCATGGAGACGGGCACCCGGGCACTCCGGAAGGGCATGGAGATGGGCACCCGGGCACTCCGGAAGGGCTGACACGGGCAGCAACTCTCTCTCCAGGTGCAGTCCTGATAGACAAATGGGGAAGTGTAAAAGGTTAATTATGCCCGATGCTGGATGAAAACAAAGAGCTCAATGCCAATATTTGTTCAATGCTTCTTAAGTCCATGCACACACACCTTCCAGCCATGGTCCATGGATGAACTGCAGAAACCTATTAAAGGGCTGAATGGAAGAAGAGACCACATGAACCAGAAGCTTGAATCCAATAGACCCCCAGCTTTTTAAAGAGCATTATTTAAGGCAGTGGTTGTCAACCTTCTTGACACAGGGGGCTTTCAGTGCAGACCCACACCACAGGCACCCGGGCACTCTGGAAGGGCATGGAGATGGGCACCCGGGCACTCTGGAAGGGCAAGCAGACGGGCACCCGGGCACTCTGGAAGGGCAAGCAGACGGGCACCCGGGCACTCTGGAAGGGCAAGCAGACGGGCACACGGGCACTCTGGAAGGGCATGCAGACGGGCACCCGGGTACTCCAGAAGGGCATGGAGACGGGCACCCGGGTATTCTGGAAGGGCATGGAGACGGGCACCCGGGTATTCTGGAAGGGCATGGAGACGGGCACCCGGGTATTCTGGAAGGGCATGGAGACAGGCACCAGGGCACTCTGGAAGGGCATGGAGACGGGCACCAGGGCACTCTGGAAGGGCATGGAGACGGGCACCCGGGCACTCCGAGAGGGCATGGAGACGGGCACCCGGGCACTCCAGAAGGGCATGGAGACGGGCACCCGGGCACTCCGGAAGGGTTGACACAGGCAGCAACTCTCTCCAGGTGCAGTCCTGATAGACAAATGGGGAAGTGTAAAAGGTTAATTATGCCCGATGCTGGATGAAAACAAAGAGCTCAATGCCAATATTTGTTCAATGCTTCTTAAGTCCATGCACACACACCTTCCAGCCATGGTCCATGGATGAACTGCAGAAACCTATTAAAGAGCTGAATGGAAGAAGAGACCACATGAACCAGAAGCTTGAATCCAATAGACCCCCAGCTTTTTAAAGAGCATTATTTAAGGCAGTGGTGGTCAACCTTCTTGACACAGGGGGCTTCCAGTGCAGACCCACACCACAGGCACCTGGGCACTCTGAAAGGGCATGGAGACGGGCATCCGGGGCACTCTGGAAGGGCATGGAGATGGGCACCCGGGGCACTCTGGAAGGGCAAGCAGACGGGCACTCTGGAAGGGCATGCAGACGGGCACCCGGGCACTCTGGAAGGGCATGCAGACGGGCACCCGGGCACTCTGGAAGGGCATGCAGACGGGCACCCGGGCACTCTGGAAGGGCATGCAGACGGGCACCCGGGCACTCTGGAAGGGCATGCAGACGGGCACCCGGGCACTCTGGAAGGGCATGCAGACGGGCACCCGGGCACTCTGGAAGGGCATGCAGACGGGAATACGGGCACCCCGGAAGGGCATGCAGACGGGCACCCCGGAAGGGCATGCAGACGGGCACCCCGGAAGGGCATGCAGACGGGCACCCCGGAAGGGCATGCAGACGGGCACCCCGGAAGGGCATGCAGACGGGCACCCGGGCACTCCGGAAGGGCATGCAGACGGGCACCTGGGCACTCCGGAAGGGCATGCAGACGGGCACCCGGGTATTCTGGAAGGGCATGGAGACAGGCACCCGGGTATTCTGGAAGGGCATGGAGACGGGCACCAGGGCACTCTGGAAGGGCATGGAGACGGGCACCAGGGCACTCTGGAAGGGCATGGAGACGGGCACCCGGGCACTCTGGAAGGGCATGGAGACGGGCACCCGGGCACTCTGGAAGGGCATGGAGATGGGCACCTGGGCACTCTGGAAGGGCATGGAGACGGGCACCCGGGCACTCTGGAAGGGCATGGAGACGGGCACCCGGGCACTCCGGAAGGGCATGGAGATGGGCACCCGGGCACTCCGGAAGGGCTGACACGGGCAGCAACTCTCTCTCCAGGTGCAGTCCTGATAGACAAATGGGGAAGTGTAAAAGGTTAATTATGCCCGATGCTGGATGAAAACAAAGAGCTCAATGCCAATATTTGTTCAATGCTTCTTAAGTCCATGCACACACACCTTCCAGCCATGGTCCATGGATGAACTGCAGAAACCTTTTAAAGAGCTGAATGGAAGAAGAGACCACATGAACCAGAAGCTTGAATCCAATAGACCCCCAGCTTTTTAAAGAGCATTATTTAAGGCAGTGGTGGTCAACCTTCTTGACATAGGGGGCTTCCAGTGCAGACCCACACCACAGGCACCCGGGCACTCTGGAAGGGCATGGAGGCGGGCACCCGGGGCACTCTGGAATGGCATGGAGATGGGCACCCAGGCACTCTGGAAGGGCAAGGAGACGGGCACCAGGGCACTCCAGAAGGGCATGGAGACGGGCACCCGGGCACTCCAGAAGGGCATGGAGACGGGCACCCGGGCACTCCAGAAGGGCATGGAGACGGGCACCCGGGCACTCCAGAAGGGCATGGAGACGGGCACCCGGGCACTCCAGAAGGGCATGGAGACGGGCACCCGGGCACTCCAGAAGGGCATGGAGACGGGCACCCGGGCACTCCAGAAGGGCATGGAGACGGGCACCCGGGCACTCCAGAAGGGCTGACACGGGCACCCGGCACTCTGGAAGGGCTGACACGGGCACCCGGGCACTCCTGATAGGCTGGACACGGGCACCCCTGATGGGCTTACTCTATACAAAAAGAAGGTTTTGCTTGTAGTTCTACCATAAGTGGCTTTTTTCTTCACTTCCTTTTATTAGGAGAGCTCTATTTGCTTTAACCTTAAAAAATAAAGGGAAACAAATACAATCCCATTTTAAGTGGGCTCCAGCAACAATTGACCCACACCCGCCATGTGTCCACCCAAGCTCCCCATGCAAGGTCAATCAACCGCAAATTGACGAGAGAGGAAGGAGCTCCGAGAACTTTCACCAATGCAAAGCTGCCCCCAAGCTGTAGCGCACTTCACCAGCAGGCTTCCTTTACCCTGACACCTAGAGAGGAAGGCACAATAAACCACACACAAGTAATCCCAATAGTAAGGATAACCAAAAGGCACCACCGTGCCCCCCTTACCTGGGCCTGGCTAGTGCATGAGATGAGGCACCTGCTTCTGCTGAGCAGCCAACAGTTTCTGCTTTCTCCATGTTACACAGTGCAGCAGAATTCTGAGAATGCGGAGTGGCCAGGACCCGCAGCTCACATGTGGCAAGCCTCCACCACTGCAGCAGCTTCCCTGCACTGCAGATACCACCTTGCAAGTCCTGGGCTGCATGACAAGCCCATATAACTCCAAACAGCATCGGGCACACAGGCACAGACAACCCTGCTGGCCATTGCTCCCCTGGGCTGGAGGAGGAAAAAAAGGCACTGCAACACCCCCATCATCCGACAGGAGGGAGGGTGCAGGGATGGTCAGAAGGCCCTCTGGAAGTGCATGGAGACGGGCACCCGGGCACTCTGGAAGGGCATGGAGACGGGCACCCGGGCACTCCAGAAGGGCATGGAGACGGGCACCCGGGCACTCCGGAAGGGCATGGAGACGGGCACCCGGGCACTCTGGAAGGGCATGGAGACGGGCACCCGGGCACTCCGGAAGGGCATGGAGACGGGCACCCGGGCACTCCAGAAGGGCTGACATGGGCACCCGGGCACTCCTGATAGGCTGGACACGGGCACCCCTGATGGGCTTACTCTACACAAAAAGAAGGTTTTGCTTGTAGTTCTACTACAAGTGGCTTTTTTCTTCACTTCCTTTTATCAGGAGAGCTCTATTTGCTTTAACCTTAAACAATAACAAAGGGAAACCAATACAATCCCATTTTAAGTGGGCTCCAACAACAATTGACCCACACCCGCCATGTGACCACCCAAGCTCCCCATGCAAGGTCAATCAACCGCAAATAGACGAGAGAGGAAGGAGCTCCGAGAACTTTCACCAATGCAAAGCTGCCCCCAAGCTGTAGCGCACTTCACCAGCAGGCTTCCTTTACCCTGACACCTAGAGAGGAAGGCACAATAAACCACACACAAGTAATCCCAATAGTAAGGATAACCAAAAGGCACCACTGTGCCCCCCTTACCTGGGCCTGGCTAGTGCATGAGATGAGGCACCTGCTTCTGCTGAGCAGCCAACAGTTTCTGCTTTCTCCATGTTACACAGTGCAGCAGAATTCTGAGAATGCGGAGTGGCCAGGACCCGCAGCTCACATGTGGCAAGCCTCCACCACTGCAGCGGCTTCCCTGCACTGCAGATACCACCTTGCAAGTCCTGGGCTGCATGACACAAGCCCATATAACTCCAAACAGCATCGGGCACACAGGCACAGACAACCCTGCTGGCCATTGCTCCCCTGGGCTGGAGGAGGAAAAAAAGGCACTGCAACACCCCCATCATCCGACAGGAGGGAGGGTGCAGGGATGGTCAGAAGGCCCTCTGGAAGTGCATGGAGACGGGCACCCGGGCACTCTGGAAGGGCATGGAGACGGGCACCCGGGCACTCCAGAAGGGCATGGAGACGGGCACCCGGGCACTCCGGAAGGGCATGGAGACGGGCACCCGGGCACTCCGGAAGGGCATGGAGACGGGCACCCGGGCACTCCGGAAGGGCATGGAGACGGGCACCCGGGCACTCCAGAAGGGCTGACATGGGCACCCGGGCACTCCTGATAGGCTGGACACGGGCACCCCTGATGGGCTTACTCTACACAAAAAGAAGGTTTTGCTTGTAGTTCTACTACAAGTGGCTTTTTTCTTCACTTCCTTTTATCAGGAGAGCTCTATTTGCTTTAACCTTAAACAATAACAAAGGGAAACCAATACAATCCCATTTTAAGTGGGCTCCAACAACAATTGACCCACACCCGCCATGTGACCACCCAAGCTCCCCATGCAAGGTCAATCAACTGCAAATAGACGAGAGAGGAAGGAGCTCCGAGAACTTTCACCAATGCAAAGCTGCCCCCAAGCTGTAGCGCACTTCACCAGCAGGCTTCCTTTACCCTGACACCTAGAGAGGAAGGCACAATAAACCACACACAAGTAATCCCAATAGTAAGGATAACCAAAAGGCACCACTGTGCCCCCCTTACCTGGGCCTGGCTAGTGCATGAGATGAGGCACCTGCTTCTGCTGAGCAGCCAACAGTTTCTGCTTTCTCCATGTTACACAGTGCAGCAGAATTCTGAGAATGCGGAGTGGCCAGGACCCGCAGCTCACATGTGGCAAGCCTCCACCACTGCAGCGGCTTCCCTGCACTGCAGATACCACCTTGCAAGTCCTGGGCTGCATGACACAAGCCCATATAACTCCAAACCGCATCGGGCACACAGGCACAGACAACCCTGCTGGCCACTGCTCCCCTGGGCTGGAGGAGGAAAAAAAGGCACTGCAACACCCCCATCATCCGACAGGAGGGAGGGTGCTGGGATGGTCAGAAGGCACTCTGGAAGGGCTTGGAGACAGGCAACCGGGGCCCTCTGGAAGGGCTTGGAGACAGGCAACCCGGGGCCCTCTGGAAGGGCTTGGAGACACGCAACCGGGGCCCTCTGGAAGGGCTTGGAGACACGCAACCGGGGCCCTCTGGAAGGGCTTGGAGACACGCAACCGGCGGGGCCCTCTGGAAGGGCTTGGAGACACGCCAACGGGGCCCTCTGGCAGGGCTTGGAGACACGCCAACGGGGCCCTTTGGAAGGGCTTGGAGACACGCCACCGGGGCCCTTTGGAAGGGCTTGGAGACACGCAACCGGGGCCCTCTGGAAGGGCTTGGAGACAGGTACCCTGGCCCTCTGGAAGGGCTTGGAGACAGGCACCCGGGCCCTCTGGCGGGCTTTGAGAATGGGACCCGGGCCCTCTGGCGGGCTTTGAGACAGGCATCCGCGCACTTCTGACAGGCTGGAAATGGACAGATGGCAAATATCTGACTGAGGTTATAAACCCCCCCCCCCTTACTCTATACATACAGAAAGTTTTGCTTGTAGTTCTACTACAAGTGGCTTTTTTCTTCACTTCCTTTTATCAGGAGAGCTCTATTTGCTTTAACCTTAAACAATAACAAAGGGAAACCAATAAAATCCCATTTTAAGTGGGCTCCAGCAACAATTGACCCACACCCGCCATGTGACCACCCAAGCTCCCCATGCAAGGTCAATCAACCGCAAATAGACGAGAGAGGAAGGAGCTCCGAGAACTTTCACCAATGCAAAGCTGCCCCCAAGCTGTAGCGCACTTCAGCAGCAGGCTTCCTTTACCCTGACACCTAGAGAGGAAGGCACAATAAACCACACACAAGTAATCCCAATAGTAAGGATAACCAAAAGGCACCACTGTGCCCCCCTTAGCTGGGCCTGGCTAGTGCATGAGATGAGGCACCTGCTTCTGCTGAGCAGCCAACAGTTTCTGCTTTCTTCATGTTACACAGTGCAGCAGAATTCTGAGAATGCGGAGTGGCCAGGACCCGCAGCTCACATGTGGCAAGCCTCCACCACTGCAGCGGCTTCCCTGCACTGCAGATACCACCTTGCAAGTCCTGGGCTGCATGACACAAGCCCATATAACTCCAAACAGCATCGGGCACACAGGCACAGACAACCCTGCTGGCCACTGCTCCCCTGGGCTGGAGGAGGAAAAAAAGGCTCTGCAACACCCCCATCATCCGACAGGAGGGAGGGTGCTGGGATGGTCAGAAGGCACTCTGGAAGGGCTTGGAGACAGGCAACCGGGGCCCTCTGGAAGGGCTTGGAGACAGGCAACCGGGGCCTTCTGGAAGGGCTTGGAGACAGGCAACCGGGGCCCTCTGGAAGGGCTTGGAGACAGGCAACCGGGGCCCTCTGGAAGGGCTTGGAGACAGGCAACCGGGGCCCTCTGGAAGGGCTTGGAGACACGCAACCGGGGCCCTCTGGAAGGGCTTGGAGACAGGCAACCGGGGCCCTCTGGAAGGGCTTGGAGACACGCAACCGGGGCCCTCTGGAAGGGCTTGGAGACACGCAACCGGGGCCCTCTGGAAGGGCTTGGAGACACGCAACCGGGGCCCTCTGGAAGGGCTTGGAGACACGCAACCGGGGCCCTCTGGAAGGGCTTGGAGACACGCAACCGGGGCCCTCTGGAAGGGCTTGGAGACACGCAACCGGGGCCCTCTGGAAGGGCTTGGAGACACGCAACCGGGGCCCTCTGGAAGGGCTTGGAGACACGCAACCGGGGCCCTCTGGAAGGGCTTGGAGACACGCAACCGGGGCCCTCTGGAAGGGCTTGGAGACACGCACACGGGGCCCTCTGGAAGGGCTTGGAGACACGCACACGGGGCCCTCTGGAAGGGCTTGGAGACACGCACACGGGGCCCTCTGGAAGGGCTTGGAGACAGGCAACCGGGGCCCTCTGGAAGGGCTTGGAGACAGGCAACCGGGGCCCCTCTGGAAGGGCTTGGAGACACGCAACCGGGGCCCTCTGGAAGGGCTTGGAGACACGCAACCGGGGCCCTCTGGAAGGGCTTGGAGACACGCAACCGGGGCCCTCTGGAAGGGCTTGGAGACACGCAACCGGGGCCCTCTGGAAGGGCTTGGAGACACGCAACCGGGGCCCTCTGGAAGGGCTTGGAGACACGCAACCGGGGCCCTCTGGAAGGGCTTGGAGACACGCAACCGGGGCCCTCTGGAAGGGCTTGGAGACACGCAACCGGGGCCCTCTGGAAGGGCTTGGAGACACGCAACCGGGGCCCTCTGGAAGGGCTTGGAGACACGCACACGGGGCCCTCTGGAAGGGCTTGGAGACACGCAACCGGGGCCCTCTGGAAGGGCTTGGAGACACGCAACCAGGGCCCTCTGGAAGGGCTTGGAGACACGCAACCGGGGCCCTCTGGAAGGGCTTGGAGACACGCAACCGGGGCCCTCTGGAAGGGCTTGGAGACACGCAACCGGGGCCCTCTGGAAGGGCTTGGAGACACGCAACCGGGGCCCTCTGGAAGGGCTTGGAGACACGCAACCGGGGCCCTCTGGAAGGGCTTGGAGACACGCAACCGGGGCCCTCTGGAAGGGCTTGGAGACACGCAACCGGGGCCCTCTGGAAGGGCATGTTGACACGCAACCGGGGCCCTCTGGAAGGGCTTGGAGACACGCAACCGGGGCCCTCTGGAAGGGCTTGGAGACACGCAACCGGGGCCCTCTGGAAGGGCTTGGAGACACGCAACCGGGGCCCTCTGGAAGGGCTTGGAGACACACAACCGGGGCCCTCTGGAAGGGCTTGGAGACAGTCACCCTGGCCCTCTGGAAGGGCTTGGAGACAGGCACCCTGGCCCTCTGGAAGGGCTTGGAGACAGGCACCCGGGCCCTCTGGCGGGCTTTGAGAATGGGACCTGGGCCCTCTGGCGGGCTTTTAGACAGGCATCCGCGCACTTCTGACAGGCTGGAAATGGACAGATGGCAAATATCTGACTGAGGTTATAAACCCCCCCCCCCCCTTACTCTATACATAAAGAAAGTTTTGCTTGTAGTTCTACTACAAGTGGCTTTTTTCTTCACTTCCTTTTATCAGGAGAGCTCTATTTGCTTTAACCTTAAACAATAACAAAGGGAAACCAATAAAATCCCATTTTAAGTGGGCTCCAGCAACAATTGACCCACACCCGCCATGTGACCACCCAAGCTCCCCATGCAAGGTCAATCAACCGCAAATAGACGAGAGAGGAAGGAGCTCCGAGAACTTTCACCAATGCAAAGCTGCCCCCAAGCTGTAGCGCACTTCAGCAGCAGGCTTCCTTTACCCTGACACCTAGAGAGGAAGGCACAATAAACCACACACAAGTAATCCCAATAGTAAGGATAACCAAAAGGCACCATTGTGCCCCCCTTACCTGGGCCTGGCTAGTGCATGAGATGAGGCACCTGCTTCTGCTGAGCAGCCAACAGTTTCTGCTTTCTTCATGTTACACAGTGCAGCAGAATTCTGAGAATGCGGAGTGGCCAGGACCCGCAGCTCACATGTGGCAAGCCTCCACCACTGCAGCGGCTTCCCTGCACTGCAGATACCACCTTGCAAGTCCTGGGCTGCATGACACAAGCCCATATAACTCCAAACAGCATCGGGCACACAGGCACAGACAACCCTGCTGGCCACTGCTCCCCTGGGCTGGAGGAGGAAAAAAAGGCACTGCAACACCCCCATCATCCGACAGGAGGGAGGGTGCTGGGATGGTCAGAAGGCACTCTGGAAGGGCTTGGAGACAGGCAACCGGGGCCCTCTGGAAGGGCTTGGAGACAGGCAACCGGGGCCCTCTGGAAGGGCTTGGAGACAGGCAACCGGGGCCCTCTGGAAGGGCTTGGAGACAGGCAACCGGGGCCCTCTGGAAGGGCTTGGAGACAGGCAACCGGGGCCCTCTGGAAGGGCTTGGAGACAGGCAACCGGGGCCCTCTGGAAGGGCTTGGAGACAGGCAACCGGGGCCCTCTGGAAGGGCTTGGAGACACGCAACCGGGGCCCTCTGGAAGGGCTTGGAGACACGCAACCGGGGCCCTCTGGAAGGGCTTGGAGACACGCAACCGGGGCCCTCTGGAAGGGCTTGGAGACACGCAACCGGGGCCCTCTGGAAGGGCTTGGAGACACGCAACCGGGGCCCTCTGGAAGGGCTTGGAGACACGCAACCGGGGCCCTCTGGAAGGGCTTGGAGACACGCAACCGGGGCCCTCTGGAAGGGCTTGGAGACACGCAACCGGGGCCCTCTGGAAGGGCTTGGAGACACGCAACGGGGCCCTCTGGAAGGGCTTGGAGACACGCAACGGGGCCCTCTGGAAGGGCTTGGAGACAGGCACCCGGGCCCTCTGGAAGGGCTTGGAGACAGGCACCCGGGCCCTCTGGAAGGGCTTGGAGACAGGCACCCGGGCCCTCTGGAAGGGCTTGGAGACAGGCATCCGCGCACTTCTGACAGGCTGGAAATGGACAGATGGCAAATATCTGACTGAGGTTATAAACCCCCCCTACTCTATACATAAAGAAAGTTTTGCTTGTAGTTCTACTTTAAGTGGCTTTTTCAAGGAAGAGCACTTCCTTTTATCAGGAGAGTTCTATTTGCTTTAACCTTAAACAATAACAAAGGGAAACAAATACAATCCCATATTAAGTGGGCTCCAGCAAGACAAGAATTGACTCACACCCGCCATGTGACCACCCAAGCTCCCCATGCAAGGTCAAACAACCGCAAATAGAGGAGAGAAGAAGGAGCTCCGAAAACCTTCACCAATGCAGAGCAGCCCTCCAGCTGTAGCACACTTCAGCAGCAGGCTTCCATCACCCCGACACCTAAAGAAGAAAGCACAATAAACCACACACAAAAAATCACAATAGTAAGGACCACTATACCCTCCCTTACCTGGGCCTGGCTAGTGCATGAGATGAGGCACCTCATTCCGCCGCAGCAGTCAGTTTCTGCTTTCTCCATGCTGCACAGTGCAGCGGAATACTGAGAAGGTGAAGTGGCCAGGAACCGGCAAGCTTCAACTACTACAGCGGCTTCCCTGCACTGCAGGAATCACACTGTAAGTCCTGGGGTGCATGAGAAGCCCATATAACTCCAAACAGCGTCGAGCACACAGGCACGGACAACCACACTGGCCACTGCTCCCCTGGGCTGGTGGAGAAAAAAAAGGCACTGCAACACCCCCATCATCTGAGAGGGAGGGTGCAGGGATGGTCAGAAAAAATCCTGGGTAAGGCCACCACTACACCACCCCCCCTTCCAGTGAGAGCATAGCCCCAACTACAAAAGTTGCCTGTAGTGCCTCCATAGTGGAGGAAACACCATAACTGAGGGCATGGTGGAAGAGTGGAAGACGTAGAACTTAAAGGCTTGCTGTGGTGTTTCCTGGGAATTTGTGTGCAGCAACTCTCTCTCCAGGTGCAGTCCTGATAGACGAATGGGGAAGTGTAAAATGTTAATTATACCCGATGCTGGATGAAAACAAAGAGCTCAATGCCAATATTTGTTCAATGCTTCTTAAGTCCATGCACACACACCTTCCAGCCATGGTCCATGGATGAACTGCAGAAACCTATTAAAGAGCTGAATGGAAGAAGAGACCACATGAACCAGAAGCTTGAATCCAATAGACCCCCAGCTTTTTAAAGAGCATTATTTAAGGCAGTGGTGGTCAACCTTCTTGACACAGGGGGCTTCCAGTGCAGACCCATACCATAGGCACCCGGGCACTCTGGAAGGGCATGGAGACGGGCACCCGGGCAGGGCATGGAGACGGGCACCCGGGCACTCTGGAAGGGCATGCAGACGGGCACCCGGGCACTCTGGAAGGGCATGCAGACGGGCAGCCGGGCACTCTGGAAGGGCATGCAGACGGGCAGCCGGGCACTCTGGAAGGGCATGCAGACGGGCAGCCGGGCACTCTGGAAGGGCATGCAGACGGGCACCCGGGCACTCTGGAAGGGCATGCAGACGGGCACCCGGGCACTCTGGAAGGGCATGCAGACGGGCACCCGGGCACTCTGGAAGGGCATGCAGACGGGCACCCGGGCACTCTGGAAGGGCATGCAGACGGGCACCCGGGCACTCTGGAAGGGCATGCAGACGGGCACCCGGGCACTCTGGAAGGGCATGCAGACGGGCACCCGGGCACTCTGGAAGGGCATGCAGACGGGCACCCGGGCACTCTGGAAGGGCATGCAGACGGGCACCCGGGCACTCTGGAAGGGCATGCAGACGGGCACCCGGGCACTCTGGAAGGGCATGCAGACGGGCACCCGGGCACTCTGGAAGGGCATGCAGACGGGCACCCGGGCACTCTGGAAGGGCATGCAGACGGGCACCCGGGCACTCTGGAAGGGCATGCAGACGGGCACCCGGGCACTCTGGAAGGGCATGCAGACGGGCACCCGGGCACTCTGGAAGGGCATGCAGACGGGCACCCGGGCACTCTGGAAGGGCATGCAGACGGGCACCCGGGCACTCTGGAAGGGCATGCAGACGGGCACCCGGGCACTCTGGAAGGGCATGCAGACGGGCACCCGGGCACTCTGGAAGGGCATGCAGACGGGCACCCGGGCACTCTGGAAGGGCATGCAGACGGGCACCCGGGCACTCTGGAAGGGCATGCAGACGGGCACCCGGGCACTCTGGAAGGGCATGCAGACGGGCACCCGGGCACTCTGGAAGGGCATGCAGACGGGCACCCGGGCACTCTGGAAGGGCATGCAGACGGGCACCCGGGCACTCTGGAAGGGCATGCAGACGGGCACCCGGGCACTCCGGAAGGGCATGGAGACGGGCACCCGGGCACTCCGGAAGGGCATGGAGACGGGCACCCGGGCACTCCGGAAGGGCATGGAGACGGGCACCCGGGCACTCCGGAAGGGCATGGAGACGGGCACCCGGGCACTCTGGAAGGGCATGGAGACGGGCACCCGGGCACTCTGGAAGGGCATGGAGACGGGCACCCGGGCACTCTGGAAGGGCATGGAGACGGGCACCCGGGCACTCCGGAAGGGCATGGAGACGGGCACCCGGGCACTCCGGAAGGGCATGGAGACGGGCACCCGGGCACTCCGGAAGGGCATGGAGACGGGCACCCGGGCACTCCGGAAGGGCATGGAGACGGGCACCCGGGCACTCTGGAAGGGCATGGAGACGGGCACCCGGGCACTCCGGAAGGGCTGACATGGGCAGCAACTCTCTCTCCAGGTGCAGTCCTGATAGACAAATGGGGAAGTGTAAAAGGTTAATTATGCCCGATGCTGGATGAAAACAAAGAGCTCAATGCCGATATTTGTTCAATGCTTCTTAAGTCCATGCACACACACCTTCCAGCCATGGTCCATGGATGAACTGCAGAAACCTTTTAGAGAGCTGAATGGAAGAAGAGACCACATGAACCAGAAGCTTGAATCCAATAGACCCCCAGCTTTTTAAAGAGCATTATTTAAGGCAGTGGTGGTCAACCTTCTTGACACAGGGGGCTTCCAGTGCAGACCCACACCACAGGCAACCGGGCACTCTGGAAGGGCATGGAGACGGGCACCCGGGGCACTCTGGAAGGGCATGGAGACGGGCACCCGGGCACTCTGGAAGGGCTGACACGGGCACCCGGGCACTCCTGATAGGCTGGACACGGGCACCCCTGATGGGCTTACTCTATACAAAAAGAAGGTTTTGCTTGTAGTTCTACCATAAGTGGCTTTTTTCTTCACTTCCTTTTATTAGGAGAGCTCTATTTGCTTTAACCTTAAAAAATAAAGGGAAACAAATACAATCCCATTTTAAGTGGGCTCCAGCAACAATTGACCCACACCCGCCATGTGTCCACCCAAGCTCCCCATGCAAGGTCAATCAACCGCAAATAGACGAGAGAGGAAGGAGCTCCGAGAACTTTCACCAATGCAAAGCTGCCCCCAAGCTGTAGCGCACTTCACCAGCAGGCTTCCTTTACCCTGACACCTAGAGAGGAAGGCACAATAAACCACACACAAGTAATCCCAATAGTAAGGATAACCAAAAGGCACCACCGTGCCCCCCTTACCTGGGCCTGGCTAGTGCATGAGATGAGGCACCTGCTTCTGCTGAGCAGCCAACAGTTTCTGCTTTCTCCATGTTACACAGTGCAGCAGAATTCTGAGAATGCGGAGTGGCCAGGACCCGCAGCTCACATGTGGCAAGCCTCCACCACTGCAGCAGCTTCCCTGCACTGCAGATACCACCTTGCAAGTCCTGGGCTGCATGACAAGCCCATATAACTCCAAACAGCATCGGGCACACAGGCACAGACAACCCTGCTGGCCATTGCTCCCCTGGGCTGGAGGAGGAAAAAAAGGCACTGCAACACCCCCATCATCCGACAGGAGGGAGGGTGCAGGGATGGTCAGAAGGCCCTCTGGAAGTGCATGGAGACGGGCACCCGGGCACTCTGGAAGGGCATGGAGACGGGCACCCGGGCACTCCGGAAGGGCATGGAGACGGGCACCCGGGCACTCCGGAAGGGCATGGAGACGGGCACCCGGGCACTCCGGAAGGGCATGGAGACGGGCACCCGGGCACTCCGGAAGGGCATGGAGACGGGCACCCGGGCACTCCAGAAGGGCTGACATGGGCACCCGGGCACTCCTGATAGGCTGGACACGGGCACCCCTGATGGGCTTACTCTACACAAAAAGAAGGTTTTGCTTGTAGTTCTACTACAAGTGGCTTTTTTCTTCACTTCCTTTTATCAGGAGAGCTCTATTTGCTTTAACCTTAAACAATAACAAAGGGAAACCAATACAATCCCATTTTAAGTGGGCTCCAACAACAATTGACCCACACCCGCCATGTGACCACCCAAGCTCCCCATGCAAGGTCAATCAACCGCAAATAGATGAGAGAGGAAGGAGCTCCGAGAACTTTCACCAATGCAAAGCTGCCCCCAAGCTGTAGCGCACTTCACCAGCAGGCTTCCTTTACCCTGACACCTAGAGAGGAAGGCACAATAAACCACACACAAGTAATCCCAATAGTAAGGATAACCAAAAGGCACCACTGTGCCCCCCTTACCTGGGCCTGGCTAGTGCATGAGATGAGGCACCTGCTTCTGCTGAGCAGCCAACAGTTTCTGCTTTCTCCATGTTACACAGTGCAGCAGAATTCTGAGAATGCGGAGTGGCCAGGACCCGCAGCTCACATGTGGCAAGCCTCCACCACTGCAGCGGCTTCCCTGCACTGCAGATACCACCTTGCAAGTCCTGGGCTGCATAACACAAGCCCATATAACTCCAAACAGCATCGGGCACACAGGCACAGACAACCCTGCTGGCCACTGCTCCCCTGGGCTGGAGGAGGAAAAAAAGGCACTGCAACACCCCCATCATCCGACAGGAGGGAGGGTGCTGGGATGGTCAGAAGGCACTCTGGAAGGGCTTGGAGACAGGCAACCGGGGCCCTCTGGAAGGGCTTGGAGACAGGCAACCCGGGGCCCTCTGGAAGGGCTTGGAGACACGCAACCGGGGCCCTCTGGAAGGGCTTGGAGACACGCAACCGGGGCCCTCTGGAAGGGCTTGGAGACACGCAACCGGGGCCCTTTGGAAGGGCTTGGAGACACGCCAACGGGGCCCTCTGGCAGGGCTTGGAGACACGCCACCGGGGCCCTCTGGCAGGGCTTGGAGACACGCCACCGGGGCCCTTTGGAAGGGCTTGGAGACACGCCACCGGGGCACTCTGGAAGGGCTTGGAGACACGCAACCGGGGCACTCTGGAAGGGCTTGGAGACACGCAACCGGGGCCCTCTGGAAGGGCTTGGAGACACGCAACCGGGGCCCTCTGGAAGGGCTTGGAGACACGCACACGGGGCCCTCTGGAAGGGCTTGGAGACACGCACACGGGGCCCTCTGGAAGGGCTTGGAGACACGCAACCGGGGCCCTCTGGAAGGGCTTGGAGACACGCAACCGGGGCCCTCTGGAAGGGCTTGGAGACACGCAACCGGGGCCCTCTGGAAGGGCTTGGAGACACGCAACCGGGGCCCTCTGGAAGGGCTTGGAGACACGCAACCGGGGCCCTCTGGAAGGGCTTGGAGACACGCAACCGGGGCCCTCTGGAAGGGCTTGGAGACACGCAACCGGGGCCCTCTGGAAGGGCTTGGAGACACGCACACGGGGCCCTCTGGAAGGGCTTGGAGACAGGCAACCGGGGCCCTCTGGAAGGGCTTGGAGACAGGCAACCGGGGCCCTCTGGAAGGGCTTGGAGACAGGCAACCGGGGCCCTCTGGAAGGGCTTGGAGACAGGCAACCGGGGCCCTCTGGAAGGGCTTGGAGACAGGCAACCGGGGCCCTCTGGAAGGGCTTGGAGACACGCAACCGGGGGCCCTCTGGAAGGGCTTGGAGACACGCAACCGGGGCCCTCTGGAAGGGCTTGGAGACACGCAACCGGGGCCCTCTGGAAGGGCTTGGAGACACGCAACCGGGGCCCTCTGGAAGGGCTTGGAGACACGCAACCGGGGCCCTCTGGAAGGGCTTGGAGACACGCAACCGGGGCCCTCTGGAAGGGCTTGGAGACACGCAACCGGGGCCCTCTGGAAGGGCTTGGAGACACGCAACCGGGGCCCTCTGGAAGGGCTTGGAGACACGCAACCGGGGCCCTCTGGAAGGGCTTGGAGACACGCAACCGGGGCACTCTGGAAGGGCTTGGAGACACGCAACCGGGGCACTCTGGAAGGGCTTGGAGACACGCAACCGGGGCCCTCTGGAAGGGCTTGGAGACACGCAACCGGGGCCCTCTGGAAGGGCTTGGAGACACGCAACCGGGGCCCTCTGGAAGGGCTTGGAGACACGCAACCGGGGCCCTCTGGAAGGGCTTGGAGACACGCAACCGGGGCCCTCTGGAAGGGCTTGGAGACACGCAACCGGGGCCCTCTGGAAGGGCTTGGAGACACGCAACCGGGGCCCTCTGGAAGGGCTTGGAGACACGCAACCGGGACCCTCTGGAAGGGCTTGGAGACACGCAACCGGGGCCCTCTGGAAGGGCTTGGAGACACGCAACCGGGGCACTCTGGAAGGGCTTGGAGACACGCAACCGGGGCACTCTGGAAGGGCTTGGAGACACGCAACCGGGGCCCTCTGGAAGGGCTTGGAGACACGCAACCGGGGCCCTCTGGAAGGGCTTGGAGACACGCAACCGGGGCCCTCTGGAAGGGCTTGGAGACACGCAACCGGGGCCCTCTGGAAGGGCTTGGAGACACGCAACCGGGGCCCTCTGGAAGGGCTTGGAGACAGGCACCCGGACCCTCTGGCGGGCTTTGAGAATGGGACCCGGGCCCTCTGGCGGGCTTTGAGACAGGCATCCGCGCACTTCTGACAGGCTGGAAATGGACAGATGGCAAATATCTGACTGAGGTTATAAACCCCCCCCCTTACTCTATACATAAAGAAAGTTTTGCTTGTAGTTCTACTACAAGTGGCTTTTTTCTTCACTTCCTTTTATCAGGAGAGCTCTATTTGCTTTAACCTTAAACAATAACAAAAGGGAAACCAATAAAATCCCATTTTAAGTGGGCTCCAGCAACAATTGACCCACACCCGCCATGTGACCACCCAAGCTCCCCATGCAAGGTCAATCAACCGCAAATAGACGAGAGAGGAAGGAGCTCCGAGAACTTTCACCAATGCAAAGCTGCCCCCAAGCTGTAGCGCACTTCAGCAGCAGGCTTCCTTTACCCTGACACCTAGAGAGGAAGGCACAATAAACCACACACAAGTAATCCCAATAGTAAGGATAACCAAAAGGCACCACTGTGCCCCCCTTAGCTGGGCCTGGCTAGTGCATGAGATGAGGCACCTGCTTCTGCTGAGCAGCCAACAGTTTCTGCTTTCTTCATGTTACACAGTGCAGCAGAATTCTGAGAATGCGGAGTGGCCAGGACCCGCAGCTCACATGTGGCAAGCCTCCACCACTGCAGCGGCTTCCCTGCACTGCAGATACCACCTTGCAAGTCCTGGGCTGCATGACACAAGCCCATATAACTCCAAACAGCATCGGGCACACAGGCACAGACAACCCTGCTGGCCACTGCTCCCCTGGGCTGGAGGAGGAAAAAAAGGCTCTGCAACACCCCCATCATCCGACAGGAGGGAGGGTGCTGGGATGGTCAGAAGGCACTCTGGAAGGGCTTGGAGACAGGCAACCGGGGCCCTCTGGAAGGGCTTGGAGACAGGCAACCGGGGCCTTCTGGAAGGGCTTGGAGACAGGCAACCGGGGCCCTCTAGAAGGGCTTGGAGACAGGCAACCGGGGCCCTCTGGAAGGGCTTGGAGACAGGCAACCGGGGCCCTCTGGAAGGGCTTGGAGACACGCAACCGGGGCCCTCTGGAAGGGCTTGGAGACAGGCAACCGGGGCCCTCTGGAAGGGCTTGGAGACACGCAACCGGGGCCCTCTGGAAGGGCTTGGAGACACGCAACCGGGGCCCTCTGGAAGGGCTTGGAGACACGCAACCGGGGCCCTCTGGAAGGGCTTGGAGACACGCAACCGGGGCCCTCTGGAAGGGCTTGGAGACACGCAACCGGGGCCCTCTGGAAGGGCTTGGAGACACGCAACCGGGGCCCTCTGGAAGGGCTTGGAGACACGCAACCGGGGCCCTCTGGAAGGGCTTGGAGACACGCAACCGGGGCCCTCTGGAAGGGCTTGGAGACACGCAACCGGGGCCCTCTGGAAGGGCTTGGAGACACGCAACCGGGGCCCTCTGGAAGGGCTTGGAGACAGGCACCCGGACCCTCTGGCGGGCTTTGAGAATGGGACCCGGGCCCTCTGGCGGGCTTTGAGACAGGCATCCGCGCACTTCTGACAGGCTGGAAATGGACAGATGGCAAATATCTGACTGAGGTTATAAACCCCCCCCCTTACTCTATACATAAAGAAAGTTTTGCTTGTAGTTCTACTACAAGTGGCTTTTTTCTTCACTTCCTTTTATCAGGAGAGCTCTATTTGCTTTAACCTTAAACAATAACAAAAGGGAAACCAATAAAATCCCATTTTAAGTGGGCTCCAGCAACAATTGACCCACACCCGCCATGTGACCACCCAAGCTCCCCATGCAAGGTCAATCAACCGCAAATAGACGAGAGAGGAAGGAGCTCCGAGAACTTTCACCAATGCAAAGCTGCCCCCAAGCTGTAGCGCACTTCAGCAGCAGGCTTCCTTTACCCTGACACCTAGAGAGGAAGGCACAATAAACCACACACAAGTAATCCCAATAGTAAGGATAACCAAAAGGCACCACTGTGCCCCCCTTAGCTGGGCCTGGCTAGTGCATGAGATGAGGCACCTGCTTCTGCTGAGCAGCCAACAGTTTCTGCTTTCTTCATGTTACACAGTGCAGCAGAATTCTGAGAATGCGGAGTGGCCAGGACCCGCAGCTCACATGTGGCAAGCCTCCACCACTGCAGCGGCTTCCCTGCACTGCAGATACCACCTTGCAAGTCCTGGGCTGCATGACACAAGCCCATATAACTCCAAACAGCATCGGGCACACAGGCACAGACAACCCTGCTGGCCACTGCTCCCCTGGGCTGGAGGAGGAAAAAAAGGCTCTGCAACACCCCCATCATCCGACAGGAGGGAGGGTGCTGGGATGGTCAGAAGGCACTCTGGAAGGGCTTGGAGACAGGCAACCGGGGCCCTCTGGAAGGGCTTGGAGACAGGCAACCGGGGCCTTCTGGAAGGGCTTGGAGACAGGCAACCGGGGCCCTCTAGAAGGGCTTGGAGACAGGCAACCGGGGCCCTCTGGAAGGGCTTGGAGACAGGCAACCGGGGCCCTCTGGAAGGGCTTGGAGACACGCAACCGGGGCCCTCTGGAAGGGCTTGGAGACAGGCAACCGGGGCCCTCTGGAAGGGCTTGGAGACACGCAACCGGGGCCCTCTGGAAGGGCTTGGAGACACGCAACCGGGGCCCTCTGGAAGGGCTTGGAGACACGCAACCGGGGCCCTCTGGAAGGGCTTGGAGACACGCAACCGGGGCCCTCTGGAAGGGCTTGGAGACACGCAACCGGGGCCCTCTGGAAGGGCTTGGAGACACGCAACCGGGGCCCTCTGGAAGGGCTTGGAGACACGCAACCGGGGCCCTCTGGAAGGGCTTGGAGACACGCAACCGGGGCCCTCTGGAAGGGCTTGGAGACACGCAACCGGGGCCCTCTGGAAGGGCTTGGAGACACGCACACGGGGCCCTCTGGAAGGGCTTGGAGACACGCACACGGGGCCCTCTGGAAGGGCTTGGAGACACGCACACGGGGCCCTCTGGAAGGGCTTGGAGACACGCACACGGGGCCCTCTGGAAGGGCTTGGAGACAGGCAACCGGGGCCCTCTGGAAGGGCTTGGAGACAGGCAACCGGGGCCCCTCTGGAAGGGCTTGGAGACACGCAACCGGGGCCCTCTGGAAGGGCTTGGAGACACGCAACCGGGGCCCTCTGGAAGGGCTTGGAGACACGCAACCGGGGCCCTCTGGAAGGGCTTGGAGACACGCAACCGGGGCCCTCTGGAAGGGCTTGGAGACACGCAACCGGGGCCCTCTGGAAGGGCTTGGAGACACGCAACCGGGGCCCTCTGGAAGGGCTTGGAGACACGCAACCGGGGCCCTCTGGAAGGGCTTGGAGACACGCAACCGGGGCCCTCTGGAAGGGCTTGGAGACACGCAACCGGGGCCCTCTGGAAGGGCTTGGAGACACGCACACGGGGCCCTCTGGAAGGGCTTGGAGACACGCAACCGGGGCCCTCTGGAAGGGCTTGGAGACACGCAACCAGGGCCCTCTGGAAGGGCTTGGAGACACGCAACCGGGGCCCTCTGGAAGGGCTTGGAGACACACAACCGGGGCCCTCTGGAAGGGCTTGGAGACACGCAACCGGGGGCCTCTGGAAGGGCTTGGAGACACGCAACCGGGGCCCTCTGGAAGGGCTTGGAGACACGCAACCGGGGCCCTCTGGAAGGGCTTGGAGACACGCAACCGGGGCCCTCTGGAAGGGCATGTTGACACGCAACCGGGGCCCTCTGGAAGGGCTTGGAGACACGCAACCGGGGCCCTCTGGAAGGGCTTGGAGACACGCAACCGGGGCCCTCTGGAAGGGCTTGGAGACACGCAACCGGGGCCCTCTGGAAGGGCTTGGAGACACGCAACCGGGGCCCTCTGGAAGGGCTTGGAGACAGTCACCCTGGCCCTCTGGAAGGGCTTGGAGACAGGCACCCTGGCCCTCTGGAAGGGCTTGGAGACAGGCACCCGGGCCCTCTGGCGGGCTTTGAGAATGGGACCTGGGCCCTCTGGCGGGCTTTTAGACAGGCATCCGCGCACTTCTGACAGGCTGGAAATGGACAGATGGCAAATATCTGACTGAGGTTATAAACCCCCCCCCCCCTTACTCTATACATAAAGAAAGTTTTGCTTGTAGTTCTACTACAAGTGGCTTTTTTCTTCACTTCCTTTTATCAGGAGAGCTCTATTTGCTTTAACCTTAAACAATAACAAAGGGAAACCAATAAAATCCCATTTTAAGTGGGCTCCAGCAACAATTGACCCACACCCGCCATGTGACCACCCAAGCTCCCCATGCAAGGTCAATCAACCGCAAATAGACGAGAGAGGAAGGAGCTCCGAGAACTTTCACCAATGCAAAGCTGCCCCCAAGCTGTAGCGCACTTCAGCAGCAGGCTTCCTTTACCCTGACACCTAGAGAGGAAGGCACAATAAACCACACACAAGTAATCCCAATAGTAAGGATAACCAAAAGGCACCATTGTGCCCCCCTTACCTGGGCCTGGCTAGTGCATGAGATGAGGCACCTGCTTCTGCTGAGCAGCCAACAGTTTCTGCTTTCTTCATGTTACACAGTGCAGCAGAATTCTGAGAATGCGGAGTGGCCAGGACCCGCAGCTCACATGTGGCAAGCCTCCACCACTGCAGCGGCTTCCCTGCACTGCAGATACCACCTTGCAAGTCCTGGGCTGCATGACACAAGCCCATATAACTCCAAACAGCATCGGGCACACAGGCACAGACAACCCTGCTGGCCACTGCTCCCCTGGGCTGGAGGAGGAAAAAAAGGCACTGCAACACCCCCATCATCCGACAGGAGGGAGGGTGCTGGGATGGTCAGAAGGCACTCTGGAAGGGCTTGGAGACAGGCAACCGGGGCCCTCTGGAAGGGCTTGGAGACAGGCAACCGGGGCCCTCTGGAAGGGCTTGGAGACAGGCAACCGGGGCCCTCTGGAAGGGCTTGGAGACAGGCAACCGGGGCCCTCTGGAAGGGCTTGGAGACAGGCAACCGGGGCCCTCTGGAAGGGCTTGGAGACAGGCAACCGGGGCCCTCTGGAAGGGCTTGGAGACAGGCAACCGGGGCCCTCTGGAAGGGCTTGGAGACACGCAACCGGGGCCCTCTGGAAGGGCTTGGAGACACGCAACCGGGGCCCTCTGGAAGGGCTTGGAGACACGCAACCGGGGCCCTCTGGAAGGGCTTGGAGACACGCAACCGGGGCCCTCTGGAAGGGCTTGGAGACACGCAACCGGGGCCCTCTGGAAGGGCTTGGAGACACGCAACCGGGGCCCTCTGGAAGGGCTTGGAGACACGCAACCGGGGCCCTCTGGAAGGGCTTGGAGACACGCAACCGGGGCCCTCTGGAAGGGCTTGGAGACACGCAACGGGGCCCTCTGGAAGGGCTTGGAGACACGCAACGGGGCCCTCTGGAAGGGCTTGGAGACAGGCACCCGGGCCCTCTGGAAGGGCTTGGAGACAGGCACCCGGGCCCTCTGGAAGGGCTTGGAGACAGGCACCCGGGCCCTCTGGAAGGGCTTGGAGACAGGCATCCGCGCACTTCTGACAGGCTGGAAATGGACAGATGGCAAATATCTGACTGAGGTTATAACCCCCCCCTACTCTATACATAAAGAAAGTTTTGCTTGTAGTTCTACTTTAAGTGGCTTTTTCAAGGAAGAGCACTTCCTTTTATCAGGAGAGTTCTATTTGCTTTAACCTTAAACAATAACAAAGGGAAACAAATACAATCCCATATTAAGTGGGCTCCAGCAAGACAAGAATTGACTCACACCCGCCATGTGACCACCCAAGCTCCCCATGCAAGGTCAAACAACCGCAAATAGAGGAGAGAAGAAGGAGCTCCGAAAACCTTCACCAATGCAGAGCAGCCCTCCAGCTGTAGCACACTTCAGCAGCAGGCTTCCATCACCCCGACACCTAAAGAAGAAAGCACAATAAACCACACACAAAAAATCACAATAGTAAGGACCACTATACCCTCCCTTACCTGGGCCTGGCTAGTGCATGAGATGAGGCACCTCATTCCGCCGCAGCAGTCAGTTTCTGCTTTCTCCATGCTGCACAGTGCAGCGGAATACTGAGAAGGTGAAGTGGCCAGGAACCGGCAAGCTTCAACTACTACAGCGGCTTCCCTGCACTGCAGGAATCACACTGTAAGTCCTGGGGTGCATGAGAAGCCCATATAACTCCAAACAGCGTCGAGCACACAGGCACGGACAACCACACTGGCCACTGCTCCCCTGGGCTGGTGGAGAAAAAAAAGGCACTGCAACACCCCCATCATCTGAGAGGGAGGGTGCAGGGATGGTCAGAAAAAATCCTGGGTAAGGCCACCACTACACCACCCCCCCTTCCAGTGAGAGCATAGCCCCAACTACAAAAGTTGCCTGTAGTGCCTCCATAGTGGAGGAAACACCATAACTGAGGGCATGGTGGAAGAGTGGAAGACGTAGAACTTAAAGGCTTGCTGTGGTGTTTCCTGGGAATTTGTGTGCAGCAACTCTCTCTCCAGGTGCAGTCCTGATAGACGAATGGGGAAGTGTAAAATGTTAATTATACCCGATGCTGGATGAAAACAAAGAGCTCAATGCCAATATTTGTTCAATGCTTCTTAAGTCCATGCACACACACCTTCCAGCCATGGTCCATGGATGAACTGCAGAAACCTATTAAAGAGCTGAATGGAAGAAGAGACCACATGAACCAGAAGCTTGAATCCAATAGACCCCCAGCTTTTTAAAGAGCATTATTTAAGGCAGTGGTGGTCAACCTTCTTGACACAGGGGGCTTCCAGTGCAGACCCATACCATAGGCACCCGGGCACTCTGGAAGGGCATGGAGACGGGCACCCGGGCAGGGCATGGAGACGGGCACCCGGGCACTCTGGAAGGGCATGCAGACGGGCACCCGGGCACTCTGGAAGGGCATGCAGACGGGCACCCGGGCACTCTGGAAGGGCATGCAGACGGGCAGCCGGGCACTCTGGAAGGGCATGCAGACGGGCAGCCGGGCACTCTGGAAGGGCATGCAGACGGGCAGCCGGGCACTCTGGAAGGGCATGCAGACGGGCACCCGGGCACTCTGGAAGGGCATGCAGACGGGCACCCGGGCACTCTGGAAGGGCATGCAGACGGGCACCCGGGCACTCTGGAAGGGCATGCAGACGGGCACCCGGGCACTCTGGAAGGGCATGCAGACGGGCACCCGGGCACTCTGGAAGGGCATGCAGACGGGCACCCGGGCACTCTGGAAGGGCATGCAGACGGGCACCCGGGCACTCTGGAAGGGCATGCAGACGGGCACCCGGGCACTCTGGAAGGGCATGCAGACGGGCACCCGGGCACTCTGGAAGGGCATGCAGACGGGCACCCGGGCACTCTGGAAGGGCATGGAGACGGGCACCCGGGCACTCTGGAAGGGCATGGAGACGGGCACCCGGGCACTCTGGAAGGGCATGGAGACGGGCACCCGGGCACTCTGGAAGGGCATGGAGACGGGCACCCGGGCACTCTGGAAGGGCATGGAGACGGGCACCCGGGCACTCTGGAAGGGCATGGAGACGGGCACCCGGGCACTCTGGAAGGGCATGGAGACGGGCACCCGGGCACTCTGGAAGGGCATGGAGACGGGCACCCGGGCACTCCGGAAGGGCATGGAGACGGGCACCCGGGCACTCCGGAAGGGCATGGAGACGGGCACCCGGGCACTCCGGAAGGGCATGGAGATGGGCACCCGGGCACTCCGGAAGGGCATGGAGACGGGCACCCGGGCACTCTGGAAGGGCATGGAGACGGGCACCCGGGCACTCCGGAAGGGCTGACATGGGCAGCAACTCTCTCTCCAGGTGCAGTCCTGATAGACAAATGGGGAAGTGTAAAAGGTTAATTATGCCCGATGCTGGATGAAAACAAAGAGCTCAATGCCGATATTTGTTCAATGCTTCTTAAGTCCATGCACACACACCTTCCAGCCATGGTCCATGGATGAACTGCAGAAACCTTTTAGAGAGCTGAATGGAAGAAGAGACCACATGAACCAGAAGCTTGAATCCAATAGACCCCCAGCTTTTTAAAGAGCATTATTTAAGGCAGTGGTGGTCAACCTTCTTGACACAGGGGGCTTCTAGTGCAGACCCACACCACAGGCAACCGGGCACTCTGGAAGGGCATGGAGACGGGCACCCGGGGCACTCTGGAAGGGCATGGAGACGGGCACCCGGGCACTCTGGAAGGGCTGACACGGGCACCCGGGCACTCCTGATAGGCTGGACACGGGCACCCCTGATGGGCTTACTCTATACAAAAAGAAGGTTTTGCTTGTAGTTCTACCATAAGTGGCTTTTTTCTTCACTTCCTTTTATTAGGAGAGCTCTATTTGCTTTAACCTTAAAAAATAAAGGGAAACAAATACAATCCCATTTTAAGTGGGCTCCAGCAACAATTGACCCACACCCGCCATGTGTCCACCCAAGCTCCCCATGCAAGGTCAATCAACCGCAAATAGACGAGAGAGGAAGGAGCTCCGAGAACTTTCACCAATGCAAAGCTGCCCCCAAGCTGTAGCGCACTTCAGCAGCAGGCTTCCTTTACCCTGACACCTAGAGAGGAAGGCACAATAAACCACACACAAGTAATCCCAATAGTAAGGATAACCAAAAGGCACCACCGTGCCCCCCTTACCTGGGCCTGGCTAGTGCATGAGATGAGGCACCTGCTTCTGCTGAGCAGCCAACAGTTTCTGCTTTCTCCATGTTACACAGTGCAGCAGAATTCTGAGAATGCGGAGTGGCCAGGACCCGCAGCTCACATGTGGCAAGCCTCCACCACTGCAGCAGCTTCCCTGCACTGCAGATACCACCTTGCAAGTCCTGGGCTGCATGACAAGCCCATATAACTCCAAACAGCATCGGGCACACAGGCACAGACAACCCTGCTGGCCATTGCTCCCCTGGGCTGGAGGAGGAAAAAAAGGCACTGCAACACCCCCATCATCCGACAGGAGGGAGGGTGCAGGGATGGTCAGAAGGCCCTCTGGAAGTGCATGGAGACGGGCACCCGGGCACTCTGGAAGGGCATGGAGACGGGCACCCGGGCACTCCAGAAGGGCATGGAGACGGGCACCCGGGCACTCCGGAAGGGCATGGAGACGGGCACCCGGGCACTCTGGAAGGGCATGGAGACGGGCACCCGGGCACTCCGGAAGGGCATGGAGACGGGCACCCGGGCACTCCAGAAGGGCTGACATGGGCACCCGGGCACTCCTGATAGGCTGGACACGGGCACCCCTGATGGGCTTACTCTACACAAAAAGAAGGTTTTGCTTGTAGTTCTACTACAAGTGGCTTTTTTCTTCACTTCCTTTTATCAGGAGAGCTCTATTTGCTTTAACCTTAAACAATAACAAAGGGAAACCAATACAATCCCATTTTAAGTGGGCTCCAACAACAATTGACCCACACCCGCCATGTGACCACCCAAGCTCCCCATGCAAGGTCAATCAACCGCAAATAGACGAGAGAGGAAGGAGCTCCGAGAACTTTCACCAATGCAAAGCTGCCCCCAAGCTGTAGCGCACTTCACCAGCAGGCTTCCTTTACCCTGACACCTAGAGAGGAAGGCACAATAAACCACACACAAGTAATCCCAATAGTAAGGATAACCAAAAGGCACCACTGTGCCCCCCTTACCTGGGCCTGGCTAGTGCATGAGATGAGGCACCTGCTTCTGCTGAGCAGCCAACAGTTTCTGCTTTCTCCATGTTACACAGTGCAGCAGAATTCTGAGAATGCGGAGTGGCCAGGACCCGCAGCTCACATGTGGCAAGCCTCCACCACTGCAGCGGCTTCCCTGCACTGCAGATACCACCTTGCAAGTCCTGGGCTGCATAACACAAGCCCATATAACTCCAAACAGCATCGGGCACACAGGCACAGACAACCCTGCTGGCCACTGCTCCCCTGGGCTGGAGGAGGAAAAAAAGGCACTGCAACACCCCCATCATCCGACAGGAGGGAGGGTGCTGGGATGGTCAGAAGGCACTCTGGAAGGGCTTGGAGACAGGCAACCGGGGCCCTCTGGAAGGGCTTGGAGACAGGCAACCCGGGGCCCTCTGGAAGGGCTTGGAGACACGCAACCGGGGCCCTCTGGAAGGGCTTGGAGACACGCAACCGGGGCCCTCTGGAAGGGCTTGGAGACACGCAACCGGGGCCCTTTGGAAGGGCTTGGAGACACGCCAACGGGGCCCTCTGGCAGGGCTTGGAGACACGCCACCGGGGCCCTCTGGCAGGGCTTGGAGACACGCCACCGGGGCCCTTTGGAAGGGCTTGGAGACACGCCACCGGGGCACTCTGGAAGGGCTTGGAGACACGCAACCGGGGCACTCTGGAAGGGCTTGGAGACACGCAACCGGGGCCCTCTGGAAGGGCTTGGAGACACGCAACCGGGGCCCTCTGGAAGGGCTTGGAGACACGCACACGGGGCCCTCTGGAAGGGCTTGGAGACACGCACACGGGGCCCTCTGGAAGGGCTTGGAGACACGCAACCGGGGCCCTCTGGAAGGGCTTGGAGACACGCAACCGGGGCCCTCTGGAAGGGCTTGGAGACACGCAACCGGGGCCCTCTGGAAGGGCTTGGAGACACGCAACCGGGGCCCTCTGGAAGGGCTTGGAGACACGCAACCGGGGCCCTCTGGAAGGGCTTGGAGACACGCAACCGGGGCCCTCTGGAAGGGCTTGGAGACACGCACACGGGGCCCTCTGGAAGGGCTTGGAGACACGCACACGGGGCCCTCTGGAAGGGCTTGGAGACAGGCAACCGGGGCCCTCTGGAAGGGCTTGGAGACAGGCAACCGGGGCCCTCTGGAAGGGCTTGGAGACAGGCAACCGGGGCCCTCTGGAAGGGCTTGGAGACAGGCAACCGGGGCCCTCTGGAAGGGCTTGGAGACAGGCAACCGGGGCCCTCTGGAAGGGCTTGGAGACAGGCAACCGGGGCCCTCTGGAAGGGCTTGGAGACAGGCAACCGGGGCCCTCTGGAAGGGCTTGGAGACAGGCAACCGGGGCCCTCTGGAAGGGCTTGGAGACAGGCAACCGAGGCCCTCTGGAAGGGCTTGGAGACACGCAACCGGGGGCCCTCTGGAAGGGCTTGGAGACACGCAACCGGGGCCCTCTGGAAGGGCTTGGAGACACGCAACCGGGGCCCTCTGGAAGGGCTTGGAGACACGCAACCGGGGCCCTCTGGAAGGGCTTGGAGACACGCAACCGGGGCCCTCTGGAAGGGCTTGGAGACACGCAACCGGGGCCCTCTGGAAGGGCTTGGAGACACGCAACCGGGGCCCTCTGGAAGGGCTTGGAGACACGCAACCGGGGCCCTCTGGAAGGGCTTGGAGACACGCAACCGGGGCCCTCTGGAAGGGCTTGGAGACACGCAACCGGGGCACTCTGGAAGGGCTTGGAGACACGCAACCGGGGCACTCTGGAAGGGCTTGGAGACACGCAACCGGGGCCCTCTGGAAGGGCTTGGAGACACGCAACCGGGGCCCTCTGGAAGGGCTTGGAGACACGCAACCGGGGCCCTCTGGAAGGGCTTGGAGACACGCAACCGGGGCCCTCTGGAAGGGCTTGGAGACACGCAACCGGGGCCCTCTGGAAGGGCTTGGAGACACGCAACCGGGGCCCTCTGGAAGGGCTTGGAGACACGCAACCGGGGCCCTCTGGAAGGGCTTGGAGACACGCAACCGGGACCCTCTGGAAGGGCTTGGAGACACGCAACCGGGGCCCTCTGGAAGGGCTTGGAGACACGCAACCGGGGCACTCTGGAAGGGCTTGGAGACACGCAACCGGGGCACTCTGGAAGGGCTTGGAGACACGCAACCGGGGCCCTCTGGAAGGGCTTGGAGACACGCAACTGGGGCCCTCTGGAAGGGCTTGGAGACACGCAACCGGGGCCCTCTGGAAGGGCTTGGAGACACGCAACCGGGGCCCTCTGGAAGGGCTTGGAGACACGCAACCGGGGCCCTCTGGAAGGGCTTGGAGACAGGCACCCGGACCCTCTGGCGGGCTTTGAGAATGGGACCCGGGCCCTCTGGCGGGCTTTGAGACAGGCATCCGCGCACTTCTGACAGGCTGGAAATGGACAGATGGCAAATATCTGACTGAGGTTATAAACCCCCCCCCCCCTTACTCTATACATAAAGAAAGTTTTGCTTGTAGTTCTACTACAAGTGGCTTTTTTCTTCACTTCCTTTTATCAGGAGAGCTCTATTTGCTTTAACCTTAAACAATAACAAAAGGGAAACCAATAAAATCCCATTTTAAGTGGGCTCCAGCAACAATTGACCCACACCCGCCATGTGACCACCCAAGCTCCCCATGCAAGGTCAATCAACCGCAAATAGACGAGAGAGGAAGGAGCTCCGAGAACTTTCACCAATGCAAAGCTGCCCCCAAGCTGTAGCGCACTTCAGCAGCAGGCTTCCTTTACCCTGACACCTAGAGAGGAAGGCACAATAAACCACACACAAGTAATCCCAATAGTAAGGATAACCAAAAGGCACCACTGTGCCCCCCTTAGCTGGGCCTGGCTAGTGCATGAGATGAGGCACCTGCTTCTGCTGAGCAGCCAACAGTTTCTGCTTTCTTCATGTTACACAGTGCAGCAGAATTCTGAGAATGCGGAGTGGCCAGGACCCGCAGCTCACATGTGGCAAGCCTCCACCACTGCAGCGGCTTCCCTGCACTGCAGATACCACCTTGCAAGTCCTGGGCTGCATGACACAAGCCCATATAACTCCAAACAGCATCGGGCACACAGGCACAGACAACCCTGCTGGCCACTGCTCCCCTGGGCTGGAGGAGGAAAAAAAGGCTCTGCAACACCCCCATCATCCGACAGGAGGGAGGGTGCTGGGATGGTCAGAAGGCACTCTGGAAGGGCTTGGAGACAGGCAACCGGGGCCCTCTGGAAGGGCTTGGAGACAGGCAACCGGGGCCTTCTAGAAGGGCTTGGAGACAGGCAACCGGGGCCCTCTGGAAGGGCTTGGAGACAGGCAACCGGGGCCCTCTGGAAGGGCTTGGAGACAGGCAACCGGGGCCCTCTGGAAGGGCTTGGAGACAGGCAACCGGGGCCTTCTGGAAGGGCTTGGAGACAGGCAACCGGGGCCCTCTGGAAGGGCTTGGAGACACGCAACCGGGGCCCTCTAGAAGGGCTTGGAGACACGCAACCGGGGCCCTCTGGAAGGGCTTGGAGACACGCAACCGGGGCCCTCTGGAAGGGCTTGGAGACACGCAACCGGGGCCCTCTGGAAGGGCTTGGAGACACGCAACCGGGGCCCTCTGGAAGGGCTTGGAGACACGCAACCGGGGCCCTCTGGAAGGGCTTGGAGACACGCACACGGGGCCCTCTGGAAGGGCTTGGAGACACGCACACGGGGCCCTCTGGAAGGGCTTGGAGACACGCACACGGGGCCCTCTGGAAGGGCTTGGAGACACGCACACGGGGCCCTCTGGAAGGGCTTGGAGACAGGCAACCGGGGCCCTCTGGAAGGGCTTGGAGACAGGCAACCGGGGCCCCTCTGGAAGGGCTTGGAGACACGCAACCGGGGCCCTCTGGAAGGGCTTGGAGACACGCAACCGGGGCCCTCTGGAAGGGCTTGGAGACACGCAACCGGGGCCCTCTGGAAGGGCTTGGAGACACGCAACCGGGGCCCTCTGGAAGGGCTTGGAGACACGCAACCGGGGCCCTCTGGAAGGGCTTGGAGACACGCAACCGGGGCCCTCTGGAAGGGCTTGGAGACACGCAACCGGGGCCCTCTGGAAGGGCTTGGAGACACGCAACCGGGGCCCTCTGGAAGGGCTTGGAGACACGCAACCGGGGCCCTCTGGAAGGGCTTGGAGACACGCAACCGGGGCCCTCTGGAAGGGCTTGGAGACACGCAACCGGGGCCCTCTGGAAGGGCTTGGAGACACGCAACCGGGGCCCTCTGGAAGGGCTTGGAGACACGCACACGGGGCCCTCTGGAAGGGCTTGGAGACACGCAACCGGGGCCCTCTGGAAGGGCTTGGAGACACGCAACCGGGGCCCTCTGGAAGGGCTTGGAGACACGCAACCGGGGCCCTCTGGAAGGGCTTGGAGACACGCAACCGGGGCCCTCTGGAAGGGCTTGGAGACACGCAACCGGGGCCCTCTGGAAGGGCTTGGAGACACGCAACCGGGGCCCTCTGGAAGGGCTTGGAGACACGCAACCGGGGCCCTCTGGAAGGGCTTGGAGACACGCAACCGGGGCCCTCTGGAAGGGCTTGGAGACACGCAACCGGGGCCCTCTGGAAGGGCATGTTGACACGCAACCGGGGCCCTCTGGAAGGGCTTGGAGACACGCAACCGGGGCCCTCTGGAAGGGCTTGGAGACACGCAACCGGGGCCCTCTGGAAGGGCTTGGAGACAGGCACCCTGGCCCTCTGGAAGGGCTTGGAGACAGGCACCCTGGCCCTCTGGAAGGGCTTGGAGACAGGCACCCTGGCCCTCTGGAAGGGCTTGGAGACAGGCACCCGGGCCCTCTGGAAGGGCTTGGAGACAGGCACCCGGGCCCTCTGGAAGGGCTTTTAGACAGGCATCCGCGCACTTCTGACAGGCTGGAAATGGACAGATGGCAAATATCTGACTGAGGTTATAAACCCCCCCCCCTTACTCTATACATAAAGAAAGTTTTGCTTGTAGTTCTACTACAAGTGGCTTTTTTCTTCACTTCCTTTTATCAGGAGAGCTCTATTTGCTTTAACCTTAAACAATAACAAAGGGAAATCAATAAAATCCCATTTTAAGTGGGCTCCAGCAACAATTGACCCACACCCGCCATGTGGCCACCCAAGCTCCCCATGCAAGGTCAATCAACCGCAAATAGACGAGAGAGGAAGGAGCTCCGAGAACTTTCACCAATGCAAAGCTGCCCCCAAGCTGTAGCGCACTTCAGCAGCAGGCTTCCTTTACCCTGACACCTAGAGAGGAAGGCACAATAAACCACACACAAGTAATCCCAATAGTAAGGATAACCAAAAGGCACCACTGTGCCCCCCTTACCTGGGCCTGGCTAGTGCATGAGATGAGGCACCTGCTTCTGCTGAGCAGCCAACAGTTTCTGCTTTCTTCATGTTACACAGTGCAGCAGAATTCTGAGAATGCGGAGTGGCCAGGACCCGCAGCTCACATGTGGCAAGCCTCCACCACTGCAGCGGCTTCCCTGCACTGCAGATACCACCTTGCAAGTCCTGGGCTGCATGACACAAGCCCATATAACTCCAAACAGCATCGGGCACACAGGCACAGACAACCCTGCTGGCCACTGCTCCCCTGGGCTGGAGGAGGAAAAAAAGGCACTGCAACACCCCCATCATCCGACAGGAGGGAGGGTGCTGGGATGGTCAGAAGGCACTCTGGAAGGGCTTGGAGACAGGCAACCGGGGCCCTCTGGAAGGGCTTGGAGACAGGCAACCGGGGCCCTCTGGAAGGGCTTGGAGACAGGCAACCGGGGCCCTCTGGAAGGGCTTGGAGACAGGCAACCGGGGCCCTCTGGAAGGGCTTGGAGACAGGCAACCGGGGCCCTCTGGAAGGGCTTGGAGACACGCAACCGGGGCCCTCTGGAAGGGCTTGGAGACACGCAACCGGGGCCCTCTGGAAGGGCTTGGAGACACGCAACCGGGGCCCTCTGGAAGGGCTTGGAGACACGCAACCGGGGCCCTCTGGAAGGGCTTGGAGACACGCAACCGGGGCCCTCTGGAAGGGCTTGGAGACACGCAACGGGGCCTTTTGGAAGGGCTTGGAGACACGCAACCGGGGCCCTCTGGAAGGGCTTGGAGACACGCAACCGGGGCCCTCTGGAAGGGCTTGGAGACACGCAACCGGGGCCCTCTGGAAGGGCTTGGAGACACGCAACCGGGCCCTCTAGCGGGCTTGGAGACAGGCATCCGCGCACTTCTGACAGGCTGGAAATGGACAGATGGCAAATAAATATCTGACTGAGGTTATAAACCCAACTTACTCTATACATAAAGAAAGTTTTGCTTGTAGTTCTACTTTAAGTGGCTTTTTTTTAAGGAAGAGCACTTCCTTTTATCAGGAGAGTTCTATTTGCTTTAACCTTAAACAATAACAAAGGGAAACAAATACAATCCCATATTAAGTGGGCTCCAGCAAGACAAGAATTGACTCACACCCGCCATGTGACCACCCAAGCTCCCAATGCAAGGTCAAACAACCGCAAATAGAGGAGAGAAGAAGGAGCTCCGAAAACCTTCACCAATGCAGAGCAGCCCCCCAGCTGTAGCACACTTCAGCAGCAGGCTTCCATCACCCCGACACCTAAAGAAGAAAGCATAATAAACCACACACAAAAAATCCCAATAGTAAGGACCACTGTACCCCCCTTACCTGGTCCTGGCTAGTGCATGAGATGAGGCACCTCATTCCGCCGCAGCAGTCAGTTTCTGCTTTCTCCATGCTGCACAGTGCAGCGGAATACTGAGAATATGAAGTGGCCAGGACCCGCCAAGCTTCCACTACTACAGCAGCTTCCCTGCACTGCAGGTATCACCTTGTAAGTCCTGGGGTGCATGAGAAGCCCATATAACTCCGAACAGCGTCGAGCACACAGGCACAGACAACCACACTGGCCACTGGTCCCCTGGGCTGGTAGAGAAAAAAAAGGCACTGCAACACCCCCATCATCTGAGAGGAGGAAGAGTGCAGGGATGGTCAGAAAAAACCCTGGGTAAGGCCACCACTACACCACCCCCCCCTCCAGTGAGAGCATAGCCCCCACTACAAAAGTTGCCTGTAGTGCCTCCATAGTGGAGGAAACACCATAACCAAGGGCATGGTGTTAGAGTGGAAGACGTAGAACTTAAAGGCTTGCTGTGGTGTTTCCTGGGAATTTGTGTGCAGCAACTCTCTCTCCAGGTGCAGTCCTGATAGACAAATGGGGAAGTGTAAAAGGTTAATTATACCCGATGCTGGATGAAAACAAAGAGCTCAATGCCAATATTTGTTCAATGCTTCTTAAGTCCATGCACACACACCTTCCAGCCATGGTCCATGGATGAACTGCAGAAACCTATTAAAGAGCTGAATGGAAGAAGAGACCACATGAACCAGAAGCTTGAATCCAATAGACCCCCAGCTTTTTAAAGAGCATTATTTAAGGCAGTGGTGGTCAACCTTCTTGACACAGGGGGCTTCCAGTGCAGACCCACACCACAGGCACCCGGGCACTCTGGAAGGGCATGGAGACGGGCACCCGGGCACTCTGGAAGGGCATGGAGATGGGCACCCGGGGCACTCTGGAAGGGCATGGAGATGGGCACCCGGGGCACTCTGGAAGGGCATGGAGATGGGCACCCGGGGCACTCTGGAAGGGCATGGAGACGGGCACCCGGGGCACTCTGGAAGGGCATGGAGACGGGCACCCGGGCACTCTGGAAGGGCATGGAGACGGGCAACCGGGCACTCTGGAAGGGCAAGGAGATGGGCACCTGGGCACCCTGGAAGTACATGGAGACGGGCACCCGGGCACTCTGGAAGGGAATGGAGACAGGCACCCGGGTACTCTGGAAGGGCATGGAGATGGGCACCCGGGTACTCTGGAAGGGCATAGAGACAGGCACCAGGGCACTCTGGAAGGGCATGGAGACGGGCACCCGGGCACTCTGGAAGGGCATGGAGATGGGCACCTGGGCACTCCGGAAGGGCATGGAGACAGGCACCCAGGCACTCCGGAAGGGCATGGAGACTGGCACCCGGGCACTCCGGAAGGGCATGGAGACGGGCACCCGGGCACTCCGGAAGGGCATGGAGACGGGCACCCGGGCACTCCGGAAGGGCTGACACGGGCAGCAACTCTCTCTCCATGTGCAGTCCTGATAGACAAATGGGGAAGTGTAAAAGGTTAATTATACCCGATGCTGGATGAAAACAAAGAGCTCAATGCCAATATTTGTTCAATGCTTCTTAAGTCCATGCACACACACCTTCCAGCCATGGTTCATGGATGAACTGCAGAAACCTATTAAAGAGCTGAATGGAATTAGAGATCACATGAACCAGAAGCTTGAATCCAATAGACCCCCAGCTTTTTAAAGAGGATTATTTAAGGCAGTGATGGTCAACCTTCTTGACACAGGGGGCTTCCAGTGCAGACCCACACCACAGGCACCCGGGCACTCTGGAAGGGCATGGAGACGGGCACCCGTGCACTCTGGAAGGGCATGGAGACGGGCACCCGGGGCATTCTGGAAGGGCATGGAGACGGGCACCCGGGGCACTCTGGAAGGGCAAGCAGACGGGCACCCGGGCACTAAGGAAAGGGCAAGCAGACGGGCACCCGGGCACTCTGGAAGGGCATGCAGACGGGCAGACGGGCACCCGGGCACTCTGGAAGGGCATGCAGACGGGCACCCGAGCACTCTGGAAGGGCATGGAGACGGGCACCCAGGCACTCTGGAAGGGCATGGAGACGGGCACCCGGGCACTCTGGAAGGGCAAGCAGACGGGCACCCGGGCACTCTGGAAGGGCATGCAGACGGGCACCCGAGCACTCTGGAAGGGCATGGAGACGGGCACCCGAGCACTCTGGAAGGGCATGGAGACGGGCACCCGAGCACTCTGGAAGGGCATGGAGACGGGCACCCAGGCACTCTGGAAGGGCATGGAGATGGGCACCCGGGCACTCTGGAAGGGCATGGAGACGGGCACCCGGGCACTCTGGAAGGGCATGGAGACGGGCACCCGGGCACTCTGGAAGGGCATGGAGATGGGCATCTGGGCACTTTGGAAGGGCAAGCAGACGGACACCCGGGCACTCTGGAAGGGCAAGCAGAAGGGCACCAGGGCACTCTGGAAGGGCAAGCAGACGGGCACCCAGGCACTCTGGAAGGGCATGGAGACGGGCACCCGGGCACTCTGGAAGGGCATGGAGACGGGCACCCGGGCACTCTGGAAGGGCATGGAGACGGGCACCCGGGCACTCTGGAAGGGCATGGAGACGGGCACCCGGGCACTCTGGAAGGGCATGGAGACGGGCACCCGGGCACTCTGGAAGGGCATGGAGATGGGCACCCAGGCACTCCGGAAGGGCATGCAGATGGGCACCCAGGCACTCCGGAAGGGCATGCAGACGGGCACCCGGGAACTCCGAAAGGGCATGCAGACGGGCACCCGGGAACTCCGAAAGGGCATGCAGACGGGCACCCAGGCACTCCGGAAGGGCATGGAGACGGGCACCCGGGCACTCCGGAAGGGCTGACACGGGCAGCAACTCTCTCTCCAGGTGCAGTCCTGATAGACAAATGGGGAAGTTTAAAAGGTTAATTATGCCCGATGCTGGATGAAAACAAAGAGCTCAATGCCAATATTTGTTCAATGCTTCTTAACTCCATGCACACACACCTTCCAGCCATGGTCCATGGATGAAGTGCAGAAACCTATTAAAGAGCTGAATGGAAGAAGAGACCACATGAACCAGAAGCTTGAATCCAATAGACCCCCAGCTTTTTAAAAGAACATTATTTAAGGCAGTGGTGGTCAACCTTCTTGACACAGGGGGCTTCCAGTGCAGACCCACACCACGGGCACCCGGGCACTCTGGAAGGGCATGGAGACGGGCACCCGGGCACTCTGGAAGGGCATGGAGACGGGCACCCGGGCACTCTGGAAGGGCATGGAGACGGGCACCCGGGCACTCTGGAAGGGCATGGAGACGGGCACCCGGGCACTCTGGAAGGGCATGGAGACGGGCACCCGGGCACTCTGGAAGGGCATGGAGACGGGCACCCGGGCACTCCGGAAGGGCATGGAGACGGGCACCCGGGCACTCCGGAAGGGCATGGAGACGGGCACCCGGGCACTCCGGAAGGGCATGGAGACGGGCACCCGGGCACTCCGGAAGGGCATGGAGACGGGCACCCGGGCACTCCGGAAGGGCATGGAGACGGGCACCCGGGCACTCCGGAAGGGCATGGAGACGGGCACCCGGGCACTCCGGAAGGGCATGGAGACGGGCACCCGGGCACTCCGGAAGGGCATGGAGACGGGCACCCGGGCACTCCAGAAGGGCATGGAGACGGGCAACCGGGCACTCCAGAAGGGCATGGAGACGGGCACCCGGGCACTCCTGATTGGCTGGACACGGGCACCCCTGATGGGCTTACTCTATACAAAAAGAAGGTTTTGCTTGTAGTTCTACCATAAGTGGCTTTTTTCTTCACTTCCTTTTATTAGGAGAGTTCTATTTGCTTTAACCTTAAACAATAACAAAGGGAAACAAATACAATCCCATTTTAAGTGGGCTCCAGCAAGACAAGAATTGACTCACACCCGCCATGTGACCACCCAAGCTCCCAATGCAAGGTCAAACAACCGCAAATAGAGGAGAGAAGAAGGAGCTCCAAAAACCTTCACCAATGCAGAGCAGCCCCCCAGCTGTAGCACACTTCAGCAGCAGGCTTCCATCACCCCGACACCTAAAGAAGAAAGCATAATAAACCACACACAAAAAATCCCAATAGTAAGGACCACTGTACCCCCCCTTACCTGGTCCTGGCTAGTGCATGAGATGAGGCACCTCATTCCGCCGCAGCAGTCAGTTTTTGCTTTCTCCATGCTGCACAGTGCAGCGGAATACTGAGAATATGAAGTGGCCAGGACCCGGCAAGCTTCCACTACTACAGCAGCTTCCCTGCACTGCAGGTATCACCTTGTAAGTCCTGGGGTGCATGAGAAGCCCATATAACTCCGAACAGCGTCGAGCACACAGGCACAGACAACCACACTGGCCACTGGTCCCCTGGGCTGGTAGAGAAAAAAAAGGCACTGCAACACCCCCATCATCTGAGAGGAGGAAGAGTGCAGGGATGGTCAGAAAAAACCCTGGGTAAGGCCACCACTACACCACCCCCCCTCCAGTGAGAGCATAGCCCCCACTACAAAAGTTGCCTGTAGTGCCTCCATAGTGGAGTAAACACCATAACCAAGGGCATGGTGGAAGAGTGGAAGACGTAGAACTTAAAGGCTTGCTGTGGTGTTTCCTGGGAATTTGTGTGCAGCAACTCTCTCTCCAGGTGCAGTCCTGATAGACAAATGGGGAAGTGTAAAAGGTTAATTATACCCGATGCTGGATGAAAACAAAGAGCTCAATGCCAATATTTGTTCAATGCTTCTTAAGTCCATGCACACACACCTTCCAGCCATGGTCCATGGATGAACTGCAGAAACCTATTAAAGAGCTGAATGGAAGAAGAGACCACATGAACCAGAAGCTTGAATCCAATAGACCCCCAGCTTTTTAAAGAGCATTATTTAAGGCAGTGGTGGTCAACCTTCTTGACACAGGGGGCTTCCAGTGCAGACCCACACCACAGGCACCCGGGCACTCTGGAAGGGCATGGAGACGGGCACCCGGGGCACTCTGGAAGGGCATGGAGACGGGCACCCGGGCACTCTGGAAGGGCAAGCAGACGGGCACCCGGGCACTCTGGAAGGGCATGCAGACGGGCACCCGGGCACTCTGGAAGGGCATGCAGACGGGCACCCCGGAAGGGCATGCAGACGGGCACCCCGGAAGGGCATGCAGACGGGCACCCCGGAAGGGCATGCAGACGGGCACCCGGGCACTCCGGAAGGGCATGTAGACGGGCACCCGGGCACTCCGGAAGGACATGCAGACGGGCACTCCGGAAGGGCATTCAGATGGGCACCCGGGCACTCCAGAAGGGCAAGGAGACGGGCACCCGGGCACTCCAGAAGGGCTGACACGGGCAGCAACTCTCTCTCCAGGTGCAGTCCTGATAGACAAATGGGGAAGTGTAAAAGGTTAATTATGCCCGATGCTGGATGAAAACAAAGAGCTCAATGCCAATATTTGTTCAATGCTTCTTAAGTCCATGCACACACACCTTCCAGCCATGGTCCATGGATGAACTGCAGAAACCTATTAAAGAGCTGAATGGAAGAAGAGACCACATGAACCAGAAGCTTGAATCCAATAGACCCCCAGCTTTTTAAAAGAACATTATTTAAGGCAGTGGTGGTCAACCTTCTTGACACAGGGGGCTTCCAGTGCAGACCCACACCACAGGCACCCGGGCACTCTGGAAGGGCATGGAGACGGGCACCTGGGGAACTCTGGAAGGGCATGGAGACGGGCACCCGGGCACTCTGGAAGGGCATGGAGACAGGCACCCGGGCACTCTGGAAGGGCATGGAGACGGGCACCCGGGCACTCTGGAAGGGCATGGAGACGGGCACCCGGGCACTCTGGAAGGGCATGGAGACGGGCACTCTGGAAGGGCATGGAGACGGGCACCCGGGCACTCTGGAAGGGCATGGAGATGGGCACCCGGGCACTCCGGAAGGGCATGCAGACGGGCACCCGGGCACTCCGGAAGGGCATGCAGACGGGCACCCGGGCACTCCGGAAGGGCATGCAGACGGGCACCCGGGCACTCCGGAAGGGCATGCAGACGGGCACCCGGGCACTCCGGAAGGGCATGCAGACGGGCACCCGGGCACTCCGGAAGGGCTGACACGGGCAGCAACTCTCTCTCCAGGTGCAGTCCTGATAGACAAATGGGGAAGTGTAAAAGGTTAATTATGCCCGATGCTGGATGAAAACAAAGAGCTCAATGCCAATATTTGTTCAATGCTTCTTAAGTCCATGCACACACACCTTCCAGCCATGGTCCATGGATGAACTGCAGAAACCTATTAAAGAGCTGAATGGAAGAAGAGACCACATGAACCAGAAGCTTGAATCCAATAGACCCCCAGCTTTTTAAAAGAACATTATTTAAGGCAGTGGTGGTCAACCTTCTTGACACAGGGGGCTTCCAGTGCAGACCCACACCACGGGCACCCGGGGAACTCTGGAAGGGCATGGAGACGGGCACCCGGGCACTCTGGAAGGGCATGGAGACGGGCAACCGGGAACTCTGAAAGGGCAGGAAGACGGGCAACCGGGCACTCTGAAAGGGCAGGAAGACGGGCAACCGGGCACTCTGAAAGGGCAGGAAGACGGGCAACCGGGCACTCTGAAAGGGCAGGAAGACGGGCAACCGGGCACTCTGAAAGGGCAGGAAGACGGGCAACCGGGCACTCTGAAAGGGCAGGAAGACGGGCAACCGGGCACTCTGAAAGGGCAGGAAGACTGGCACCCATGCACTCTGGAAGGGCATGGAGACGGGCAACCGGGAACTCTGAAAGGGCAGGAAGACTGGCACCCATGCACTCTGAAAGGGCAGGAAGACGGGCACCCGGGCACTCTGAAAGGGCAGGAAGACGGGCACCCGGGCACTCTGAAAGGGCAGGAAGACGGGCACCCGGGCACTCTGGAAGGGCAGGAAGACGGGCACCCCGGCAATCTGGAAGGGCAGGAAGACGGGCACCCGGGCACTCTGGAAGGGCAGGAAGACGGGCACCCGGGCACTCCGGAAGGGCATGCAGACGGGCACCCGGGCACTCCGGAAGGGCATGCAGACGGGCACCCGGGCACTCCGGAAGGGCATGCAGATGGGCACCCGGGCACTCCGGAAGGGCATGCAGACGGGCACCCGGGCACTCCGGAAGGGCATGCAGACGGGCACCCGGGCACTCCGGAAGGGCATGGAGACGGGCACCCCGGCACTCTGGAAGGGCATGGAGACGGGCACCCCGGCACTCTGGAAGGGCATGGAGACGGGCACCCGGGCACTCTGGAAGGGCATGGAGACGGGCACCCGGGCACTCTGGAAGGGCATGGAGACGGGCACCCCGGCACTCTGGAAGGGCATGGAGACGGGCACCCCGGCACTCTGGAAGGGCATGGAGACGGGCACCCCGGCACTCTGGAAGGGCATGGAGACGGGCACCCCGGCACTCTGGAAGGGCATGGAGACGGGCACCCCGGCACTCTGGAAGGGCATGGAGACGGGCACTCCGGAAGGGCATGGAGACGGGCACTCTGGAAGGGCATGGAGACGGGCACTCTGGAAGGGCATGGAGACGGGCACTCTGGAAGGGCATGGAGACGGGCACGCTGGAAGGGCATGGAGACAGGCACCCGGGCACTCTGGAAGGGCATGGAGACGGGCACCCGGGCACTCCAGAAGGGCATGGAGACGGGCACCCGGGCACTCCAGAAGGGCATGGAGACGGGCACCCGGGCACTCTATACAAAAAGAAGGTTTTGCTTGTAGTTCTACCATAAGTGGCTTTTTTCTTCACTTCCTTTTATTAGGAGAGTTCTTTTTTTCTAGCTTTTTAAAGAGCATTATTTAAGGCAGTGGTGGTCAACCTTCTTGACACAGGGGGCTTCCAGTGCAGACCCACACCACAGGCACCCGGGCACTCTGGAAGGGCATGGAGACGGGCACCCGGGGCACTCTGGAAGGGCATGGAGACGGGCACCCGGGCACTCTGGAAGGGCAAGCAGACGGGCACCCGGGCACTCTGGAAGGGCAAGCAGACGGGCACCCGGGCACTCTGGAAGGGCATGCAGACGGGCACCCGGGCACTCTGGAAGGGCATGCAGACGGGCACCCGGGCACTCTGGAAGGGCATGCAGACGGGCACCCCGGAAGGGCATGCAGACGGGCACCCCGGAAGGGCATGCAGACGGGCACCCGGGCACTCCGGAAGGGCATGTAGACGGGCACCCTGGCACTCCGGAAGGACATGCAGACGGGCACTCCGGAAGGGCATTCAGATGGGCACCCGGGCACTCCAGAAGGGCAAGGAGACGGGCACCCGGGCACTCCAGAAGGGCTGACACGGGCAGCAACTCTCTCTCCAGGTGCAGTCCTGATAGACAAATGGGGAAGTGTAAAAGGTTAATTATGCCCGATGCTGGATGAAAACAAAGAGCTCAATGCCAATATTTGTTCAATGCTTCTTAAGTCCATGCACACACACCTTCCAGCCATGGTCCATGGATGAACTGCAGAAACCTATTAAAGAGCTGAATGGAAGAAGAGACCACATGAACCAGAAGCTTGAATCCAATAGACCCCCAGCTTTTTAAAAGAACATTATTTAAGGCAGTGGTGGTCAACCTTCTTGACACAGGGGGCTTCCAGTGCAGACCCACACCACAGGCACCTGGGCACTCTGGAAGGGCATGGAGACGGGCACCTGGGGAACTCTGGAAGGGCATGGAGACGGGCACCCGGGCACTCTGGAAGGGCATGGAGACAGGCACCCGGGTATTCTGGAAGGGCATGGAGACGGGCACCCGGGCACTCTGGAAGGGCATGGAGACGGGCACCCGGGCACTCCGGAAGGGCATGGAGACGGGCACCCGGGCACTCCGGAAGGGCATGCAGACGGGCACCCGGGCACTCCGGAAGGGCATGCAGACGGGCACCCGGGCACTCCAGAAGGGCATGCAGACGGGCACCCGGGCACTCCGGAAGGGCATGCAGACGGGCACCCGGGCACTCCGGAAGGGCATGCAGACGGGCACCCGGGCACTCCGGAAGGGCTGACACGGGCAGCAACTCTCTCTCCAGGTGCAGTCCTGATAGACAAATGGGCACGGGCACCTGGGGAACTCTGGAAGGGCATGGAGACGGGCACCCGGGCACTCTGGAAGGGCATGGAGACAGGCACCCGGGTATTCTGGAAGGGCATGGAGACGGGCACCCGGGCACTCTATACAAAAAGAAGGTTTTGCTTGTAGTTGTACCATAAGTGGCTTTTTTCTTCACTTCCTTTTATTAGGAGAGTTCTATTTTTTTAGCTTTTTAAAGAGCATTATTTAAGGCAGTGGTGGTCAACCTTCTTGACACAGGGGGCTTCCAGTGCAGACCCACACCACAGGCACCCGGGCCCTCTGGAAGGGCTTGGAGACACGCAACCGGGGCCCTCTGGAAGGGCTTGGAGACACGCAACCGGGGCCCTCTGGAAGGGCTTGGAGACACGCAACCGGGGCCCTCTGGAAGGGCTTGGAGACACGCAACCGGGGCCCTCTGGAAGGGCTTGGAGACACGCAACCGGGGCCCTCTGGAAGGGCTTGGAGACACGCAACCGGGGCCCTCTGGAAAGGCTTGGAGACACGCAACCGGGGCCCTCTGGAAAAGCTTGGAGACAGGCACCCGCGCACTTCTGACGGGCTGGAGACAGGCACCCGCGCACTTCTGACGGGCTGGAGACAGGCACCCGCGCACTTCTGACGGGCTGGAGACAGGCACCCGCGCACTTCTGACGGGCTGGAGACAGGCACCCGCGCACTTCTGACGGGCTGGAGACAGGCACCCGCGCACTTCTGACGGGCTGGAGACAGGCACCCGCGCACTTCTGACGGGCTGGAGACAGGCACCCGCGCACTTCTGACGGGCTGGAGACAGGCACCCGCGCACTTCTGACGGGCTGGAGACAGGCACCCGCGCACTTCTGACGGGCTGGAGACAGGCACCCGCGCACTTCTGACGGGCTGGAGACAGGCACCCGCGCACTTCTGACGGGCTGGAGACAGGCACCCGCGCACTTCTGACGGGCTGGAGACAGGCACCCGCGCACTTCTGACGGGCTGGAGACAGGCACCCGCACACTTCTGACGGGCTGGAGACAGGCACCCGCACACTTCTGACGGGCTGGAGACAGGCACCCGCACACTTCTGACGGGCTGGAGACAGGCACCCGCACACTTCTGACGGGCTGGAGACAGGCACCCGCACACTTCTGACTGGCTGGAGACAGGTACTCAGGCACTTCTGATGAGCAGAAGACAGGTGGGATCATTGGAATTAAAAAAAATACCAAAGTTTTGGTTGTCCCTATGAAAGAAATAGAGAGGAAATATTACAATGGGACAGGCGGTCCCCATGGAAAACCCTTAATCTGCAGGGATTTCTTTTCAGTTCCTGTTCAGCTATGGGACAGGAAATAAAGGAAAATCTCGGCAATGAGACAGATGGCAAAAAAATATCTGAGGTTATACCCCCCCCCCCTTACTCTATACAAAAAGAAGGTTTTGCTTGTAGTTCTACTTTAAGTGGCTTTTTTCTTTACTTCACTTTTTTTATCAGGAGAGCTCTATTTGCTTTAACCTTAAACAATAACAAAGGGAAACAAATACAATCCCATTTTAAGTGGGCTCCAGCAAGAATTGACCCACCCCCATGAGAGGAGAGAGGAAGGAGCTCCGAAAACCATCACCAATGCAGAGCAGCCCCCCAGCTAGAGCACACTTCAGCAGCAGACTTCCATCACCCTTTACTTATATCTCATGATTCTCCTAGATTTTCTTGTAGCTAAAAAACAACACAGGTTACATATTCTAACAACTAAATAGTATGCTTACCAATTTACCAAACTAACCCAAACAGCAAAGTCTTGCCAGAGCCCAACCATACTGATCATTCAGATGATCCACAACAAGATTTAGATAGCTCCAGGCTGGGCATAAATCAGCAGCGAAGGGGAATTACTGGCATTGTATACAAACAACGATAGAGAGGGCTTGATTACGCAACATATCATTTGCATTGCATATGAACGAAACACGGCTCTAGTAAAGCAGCCAATAACTATATGCATTGCCTATGAACTCTGCCTTGTTGGGACCACAAAGAGCATATGCGCAAGGGGAAATCATTTGCAATGCATTCTACACTGCTCCAGGGTGGGCATATAAATGAGCAGCAAAGGGGAATTAATGGCACTGTATTCGAACAATGCTCAACTGGACTTCAATACACATCATTTGCATTTCATCCCATCACTCCAGCACAGGAACCAGGCACTATGAGGGGAGCATACGAATGCTGTTCTGTTGGGACCACAAAGAGCCTGCAATCAATGGGAAATTGTTTGCAACCGCGTACTATACTGCTCCAAGGTGGGCATTAATGAGCAGCAATCAAGGAATTAACAGCCTTTTATACAAAGCTACATTGGGCTTTGGGAGAGGGCCATTTCCATTGTAAGCCATAATCAAACATCTAGAGTGATTGTTAGGATGCGCTGGGAGCAGTTGGAGAGAAAACTGAATCTGATCTAGCCCTGACCTTCTCGGAGGAGTGGGCACTCCTCCCCCAATCCAGCAAGGACTTTGATAGCCCCAGTCCCTCAACCCTCTACTACAGAACAGCCCAGCAACCAGTCCAGGTACCCAATTACAGCTCACAATAGAAATTTTGCGACAATTCTTGCAACAGCTAATCCTTTACTTCCAGAGAGCGAACACTTTCGCAAGAGGGATCTCAGTGTGGGGATATTTAGCAAGCTATACAATATAGTGGTGAAATATGTAGTAAAGCTTTGGGTCCACAAAACTGAGTGGCTAAACCCAAGCAACGTGTTATGATGAAAGCTCATAACTCAGTTGATTGCCTTCCTTACTCAGCATTGCAAAACTTATTACATTCATTTTTCGGTACACAAAATTGAGTGGCTAACTCAAGCCATGAGTTACATTGGTACCCACCATCCGTTAATGCTGCAGGAGCAGAAAAGGGATTTCATCTTGCTTGGAGTGTTCATGGCTTCCAATTTTGCTTGGAGTGTTCATGGCTTCCCACCTTGCTGATCATTGCTTCCAACTATTAATGGAAAAGATAAAATTTACAATGGCATCATGCCTATGTTTTCAAAGATAATTAAATAGGAGATTTTAGTTAAAAACACACACAATATAAACCATGTCATGAGAAAGACTTTCACCGTGAACCTAAAATGCTTGCTGCATGGTTGTTATGGTTAAATCTGGCTTCACTGTGTTCCAGGTCACCTTCAGGAATCTTCCCTGCTGTGGCATTGTATTCTGACAGCGGGGAGACTCCCCTGATGACTCGATTGGGTTCAGAACCGATCAGTCATCAGGTCCAGGCCAATCATTTTTGGCCTGGACCTGTTGATCGGTCCTGCCCAATCAAATGACACTAAGTCTGTGAAATGTAAACACAGACTTAGAGAAGAGGTGCCCTCCCCTCCCATCGTCCTTTTTGGATCCAGCGTGAGAGGAGAGCACATCTAACTGAGTAACTGCACAAGCACACCCACACACAGGTAGATAGGCACATTTAACCCCCGATCGCCCCCCCCCCAATTCACCCCTACAGCCCCTGACAACTGTATACAGAATATAGCATTTTCCTATATACCTGTATAAGTGTGATTTGTGGTCAGGTGTAGCGCTTGCGACCCCCCCCCTTTCCCACTTAAATTACCCCCCATCCCCCCAAATAAAGATTTAACCCCCTGATCCCCCCTGATCACCTCCAGTTAACCCCTACCCCGCTGTCACATTCAACACTAATACAAACGTAATATACAGTGTTTTTGTATTTTTGTATTAGTGTGATTGTGATCAGAATTAGCGCAGGCGACTAAGTTTCTGTCTCAAGAAGGTTTAGGGTCCCCGCCACCCCCCAATAAAGATTTAACCCTCTGATCCCCCCTACACCACCTGCCACAACACACAATGTATACAGTATATAGCATTTTCTATATACCCGTATAAGTGTGACTTGTGACCAGGTTTAGCGCTTGCCACCATTTCTTTTATCTGTAGGATACCCGCCAGCCCCTCCCAATAAAGATTTAACCACCTGATCCCCCCCTGATCACATCCAGTTAACCCCTTCCCCCCCTGTCACATTGCACACTAATACACACATAATATACTGTTTTTACTTTATTTTGTATTAGTGTGCTTGTGACTTGAGTTTGCGCTAGCGAGTTAGTTTCTATCCCAAAGGAGATTTAGGGTCCCGCAGACCCCGGCGCATAGTTAAGAATTAACCCCTTGATTACCACACACACACACACACACACACACACACATATGCACACATACACTTCCATTACTAGTATAGTGTTTGAACAGATCAATATCTGATCTGATCAGAACTATACTAGCGCCCCCATAGTTTGGGGTTCCCAAAACGCGGTGTTTGCACGGTCAGCACTGATTCCTGCCAGCGCCTGCGTTTAACCCTTTCACCCAGGCAAGTGTAGTAATCAATAGATTACTGTCACTTACAAAAAAACACAACACAAAAAACTGCTGTGTTAAGAGTCAGGCCTGATCCCTGCTAGCATTAGTAGTTTTTTTGGTAGCGCTTGAAATAGTCCTTGACAACCAGGTGCTTTTATTACCTGTGAGTCGCACCACTGTACCGGTAAAAATAGATTTTTGTAAAATCTTACCGTAAAATCCTTTTCTCTTAAGCTCATTGACAGACGCAGTCCTCTTGATTAATATCAAATCGGGTTATACTGCCCTCTACAGGAGTAGGACACTAGGCAGAAGGAAAACGTTCTGGCCACACCTTAGGGGCAGTCCCAGAGGGTATATCCTCTCTCTCCCTGCTACAGGATGTCAGTTATGTCACAAAGCAGTGTCAGAGAATTTAACCCAACCCAAAAATAGAGGGGCGGGTACTGCGTCTGTCAACGAGCTTAAGAGAAAAGGATTTTACGGTAAGATTTTACAAAAATCCATTTTTCTCTGTCGCTCATTGACAGACGCAGTCCTCTTGATTAATATCAAATCGGGACGTGCCAAAGCAGTGCCACAAATGAGGGGTGGGATAACAGAAATCAAAATTTAAATCCAGAAGGCCCAACCGGTGCCGACTAGAAGTCTTAAAGGCTCATCAAACCAAAGGATGAGACTCATCTGAAAATCCACCAGAAAAAAACCCTCGAGATAGACCAACGGTCTCCTCAAATTGCGGCCTGCAAAACCTTGCGGCCAAAAGAGGCATCCGACGATGCCATCACATCAACTTTATAAAATTTTGTAAAGGTATGAACCGACGGCCAGGTAGCCACCTTGCAAACCTGGACCACCGACGCCTGATGGCGGAAGGCCCAAGAAGCACTAAGCGCCCGAGTGGAGTTCACCTTAACAGGGAACGGAGGATTCCGACCCTTAATAGAATAAGCCTGTACCACCGTCTGTCTGATCCATCTGGAGATAGTCGCGGCAGATGCAGGCAACCCCTTTTTGGGGCCATCCGTGATCACAAAAAGTGAATCCGTTTTACGAAACGAGTCCATAGTTTTCAGGTATACCCTGATTGCCCCAACCACATCCAAGGAATGTAACGCACACTCCCGAGGATGACTGGGCATAGGACATAGGGAAGGTAATACAATGTCCTCATTCAGATGAAACTCTGAAACCACTTTAGGAAGGAAGGATGGATTCGGACGAAGAACCACCTTATCCCTATGAACCACCAGATATGGGGAACGACAAGATAATGCGGCCAGTTCTGACACCCTGCGTGCAGAAGTAATGGCCACCAAGAAGGCCACCTTCTGGGATAACGTAAGCAAGGGAATCTCCCTGATATTTTCAAAGGGAGGTTTCTGAAGAACCGACAACACTAAATTAAGATCCCAGGGCGGTAAGGGCGCACGCACTGGCGGAGCCAGGTGCCGCACCCCCTGGATGAAATTCCGCACCAAGGAATGAGTAGCCAAAGGTTTCTGAAAGAAGATTGCTAACGCTGAAACCTGACCCTTGATAGTACTCAAGGCCAGCCTCGGCTCAACTCCTTGTTGCAGAAAAGCCAAGATTCGGGTCACCGAATTGGCCTGTGGAGGAAATCCAAAGGATTCACACAACGCAATATAAGACCTCCATGTGCGATGATAGACTTTTCTCGAAGTCGCTTTCCTTGCTTTAATTAAAGTAGGAATAACTGAAGTTGACAATCCCTTGTCCTTCAGCACCTGAGTCTCAATAGCCAGGTCGTTAAAGCCAGCGATTGTAAAGCAGGATGGAAGATCGGTCCCTGAGACCGCAGATCCTCCCTGAGAGGAAGTCTCTAGGGAGCGTCCGCGACCAGCCTGATGAAGTCGGCGTACTCGGGTTGACGAGGTCAGTCCGGAACTACCAGGATAACTGGAATTCCTTCCACCTCTATCCTGCGAAGAAGCTTCAGCAGCAACCTGAGAGGAGGGAAGACATACAGTAGCTGATACTGTCCCCACGGGGCGACCAACGCGTCTGCTGTTTTCGTTCGTGGATCTCGGGAGCGGATTACCAAACTCCGCGCCTTCCTGTTGAGCCGAGCTGCCAACAGATCCACCTCCAGGGTGCCCCAATGAAGGCACCGCTGGCGAAATATCTCTGGATGAAAATCCAGAATCTAATGGCTGACCTAATCTGACTGCCGATTTTCCACCCCCGGAGTGCATACTGCGGGGAGACGCGGAACAACCCGTTCCGCCCAATGAAGAATGCTGGCCACCTCTATGGCCGCCAGGGCACTCTTGGTGCCCCCTTGGTGGTTGACATAAGCCACGGCCGTGGCCTTTTCCAACTGAATCCAAACCGGGTTGCCCTGAAGCTACTTGGTCCAGAGAATCAGACAAAGTCTGATCGCTCTCAGTTCCAATACATTTATCGGTAACCTGGATTCTGTCGGAAGAAATGACTTCCCCTGGCTGAGCATCGGAGACCGAAGCTACCAGACCAGAGACTTTCTGGTCCGCTCGCTCAATCGGATCCGATTGTCCAGAGAATCGGGATTCCGATTTCATCTGAAAAGAATCTCCTTTTGTGATCCTTTGCAAAAGTGAAGAAAACATTCTGCTCAAGGAGCGGGAACTGCCGCTCCCTGTTGCATCAAGTCTATTACTGCTCCCCGCAAAGCTTTTAAGCGATCCGGGGATAGTCGAATGTTGGAAGGGAAGAACCGCACCGGTAGAAGTGATCGAAACTTGATTTTGTATCCCGACCGCATGACATCGCAAACCCCTTTGTCTGGGATTCTGGAAAGCCATGGATCCGGAAACCGGTGAAGACGTCCCCCCACCCCAGAGATTGGTGGGGGCGCACCTTCAGGCTGTCTTCTCTTCAGGTTTGGCTGAGTCGGGCTTTTGTTTTCCCGACCAGCGCCCTCTGAAACCCCCTGAAGGGGCTTTGGAGGACTTCCCCTTATCGCCCGCCCCAGCGGAGCGAACAAACTTTTTATGAGTGGAAAAGGAAGGTCCTTGCCTGTTACGAGGTCCTTTACCTTTAGCTGTCTGTGGTAAAAAAGTGCTCTTACCCCCAGTGAGATCCTTTATAATCTCATCCAAGGTGGCCCCAAACAGGCGATCCCCCTTAAAGGAAAGATTAGCCAAAGTCTTTTTGGAACCTTGATCAGCCGACCAGCACTTTAACCATAAAACGCATCTGAGGACCACTGCTGAAACAGATGCATTCCCTAGCAAGGGAGTGGCGTCCAGGGCGGCGTCACAGATGAACTGTAGCCCCTGTATAATCTGATACTGCCGGGGGGATACTTCTCCCCTTTATGTCAAGGCGTAACAATTTGGTCCATTCTGATAATGTTTGTGAAACTAAACCAATGGCAATCACTGGCCTAAATGTTGACCCTATCAGGGAAAAAATGGAGCGGGATTCGGCTTCCACTTTGATCCACCGGATCCCTAAAGGATGGAGCGTCCTCCAATGGGATAACAGTGGCTTTATTTAGTCTGGAAATTGGTGGGTCCACCACTGGTGGTACCGTCCATTTCTTAAGGAGGGATTCCTCAAATGGATAGCGTCTAGCAATGCGTTTGGAAATAGCAGGGGTTCGTTTTGGATGATCCCATTCCTCCTTAATTAGGTTACCAAAACATTTGGGCAAGGGAAAAACCTTTGCCATTTTGGTAGGCTTGCTGGTACCAAAGGTTATCTCAGTGTCATCTACCTCTGCCGGTGTAACCTCAAGACTTAAGGTTTCCCGGACAGACATGACAAGTGCGTTCACTAACGCTTCTTCTTGCGCTATGGCGGAGGCAGAAACGTCCTCCTCACTATCTGAGGAGACCGTACCCGAGACAGCAGCACCAGCAGAGGGACCTGCAGCTGCAGTGACCAGCTCAGAATCCGTATCTGAAGTATCAGATGAAATAGGGGTAGGCGGGGGTCGCTGGAGGATGGCAGCGGTTTGTGCAAAATAGCAGCGGCCTGCGGGAGGTAGTCATCGCCCTGTGCAGCCTGCGGGAGGTGTACAGCCTGCGGGAGGATGGCGGCCTGCGGGAGGATGGCGGTAGTCCAGGCACAGGCATCGGCCTGTATTGCACCTTATGTATCAGGTAAGATGTTATCACCCTCTTACATGGCCATCCTAATAGTAATGCCAGCCACTGACTACAGTCATGATCCCTTACAGTGCCCCTCATACAGTGACCGATTGTCAGCTCCCAAACCAAGCCTTCTGGTTCCTATTCACTAAATCACCCTCAAGAGGGGGGATCTGTGACACCTGTTATAGGATAGAGGGGGGATCCAGGATTCCGGTCATCCCAGGGAGGGGCCCGCGTCCACCCACAAACCCAACAGGGGGAGAGGGGGAACATTTTACTCACCATACCGGAACAGGCGGGTGCCAACTCCTGACAGAACCCCTCTCCACCGAGGTGGGGGGGCTGTCGAACCAATACGGACGCCGTGACTCAGTTTCCAACTGGTCGTCGGCGTCCAGGCGAGACGTTTAACTCGCAGGGTTAGTCCCTGTCCAGTGGGACTTTGTCACGGCCGACCCAGCGTGGAGCTAGGGCCTGCACGCGCTCGTAGGCTGACTGGGGTGACCACTGGATCCTAACATCCAGCCCGTCGCCCAGTTTCAGCATACTTGCTTGAAGATCTCACAGGAACAACTGGAGAAAAAAGCTGCCTAAAAAAATTTAAAAAAAAAAAATCTTGCCAGGACCAAGATCCCAGCAAGGAACTTAGGTCCTTACTCCTAACTAGACAGAAAAAAAACTGACATCCTGTAGCAGGGAGAGAGAGGATATACCCTCTGGGACTGCCCCTAAGGTGTGGCCAGAACATTTTCCTTCTGCCTAGTGTCCTACTCCTGTAGAGGGCAGTATAACCCGATTTGATATTAATCAAGAGGACTGCGTCTGTCAATGAGCGACAGAGAAATTTAGTTACCAAAATGGCCAAACGTTGGTACAATGGTGAAGAGGTATATAATATACTGTCCGTGTCAGATGATAGCGATGGGGAAGCTACACTGGCAGAATCAGGGTCAGTATATGAACCAGATGACGGCAGCGGCTCCCTGACAGATAGCTCCGACGACAGATGGGTCCCTGTTAGACCTAGGCGTACCGGACCCCATTCTGGAGTTGTTGAGATGTAGGAATAGCAGGGGGCTTGTATGGAGTAGAGTGTGGTTACTAGTGCCGCTCATCCTTCTGGTGACCTGGCAAGCGCCAGCGGCCTAGTACACCCTGGACCTAGTACAACCAGCACTGCAGTATCACCTGGTGACGTGGAGAGTCCCTTAAGTGCAGTTGAAGTTGGTGCGGTGGCTAGCACAAGTAGTGGCCCGCAGCCACCGCGTATTTGTAGACAGGCCCGTAGAGCCCATAATGCCCTCCCTGATGCGCTGGCATATCCCAATTGGCAACCCACTGATTCTACAGCGCCAGTACTTCCCCCATTCACTGCCCAACCTGGAATCCACGTGGAGACAGCTGGTTTTACGCCCCTGAACTTTGAGCTGTTCTTCACAGAAGATCTTTACAGATCTATTGTGGATTAATCAAATTTATATGCACGACAATTCATCGCCGCCAACCCAAATTCGCCCCTTGCCAGACCATTCGGCTGGAAACCTATAACGGTTTCCGAATTTAAAATCTTTCTGGGCCTTTCCCTCCACATGGGCATAACCAAACAGAGTGAAGTGTGGCTATATTGGTCCACTAGCCCTGTTCACTATATGCGACAATGAACTCTGTCGTCCTCGGGGAGACCCTGAATATGATCGGCTCCACAAAATTCGGCTCCTCATAGACCACTTCAATCAGCGGTTTGCAGCCTTGTTCACCCCTAAACAAGTTGTCTGCGTTGACGAGTCCCTGATTAAAATTTACTGGCCGCCTTGTTATGAAACAGTACCTCCCCAGCAAGCGTGCCAAGTACGGGGTCAAGCTGTATAAATTGTGTGACAGGGCCACAGGTTATACAGTTAGTTTCCGGGTCTATGAGGGAAAAGATAGCTGTGTGGAGCCCCCCAACTGCCCAGACTACATAGGGAGCAGCGGCAAGATTGTCTGGGACTTGGTGTCACCCTTATCCAGAAAGGGGTACCATTTGTACGTGGACAACTTTTACACAAGCGTGCCACTATTTAGTCATCTTTCTGAATTACAAATTGGCGCATGTGGCACCATGCAACCTAATCGCCGGGGCTTCCCCCAACGGCTTGTAAATTCCCGTCTTAGTCAGGGGGCGAGAGCCTGCTTGAAAACGGACAAATTGCTTGCGGTGAAGTGGAAGGATCCAAAAAACAATAAGGTGTGACCACCCTCCTCCTGCGCTTGGTATCCAAACCCCTCGACCACACTACTCACGGGACTCACAACTGGCTTCTTAGATGGCTTAGGTCTTGCTGCCCATATCGGACTGGGGTAGTCCACCGGTACTGAAAGCAAAGAAACAAAAAAAGGGCGCACCGACCTAGCGCATTATCCTCAATAGAAGGCTTTATTGAAGTAACATTAAAAAGTGGCTACTCACAGACGTAGATAAAGTAAGTCATATCAATTTCAATTGCTCAAACGTCCGGGTGTAGTCCATACAATCGTTCATAACAGATGAGATGACGGCTGACGCGTTTCGAGGCCCAGCCTCTTCCTCAGAGCCACTGTGTCATGGCTATCTCCTTGGTTTAAGTAGTGATGTACTGATCCAGTCCCTACCCCTAGGTGGGAGTGTCTCTTCCCCCGGGGGAGTGACTAAAGCACTACAGCTCTTCCTCTCATGACCTCATTATTAGTGGTATACAGTGACATAAATCAATCATGCAGATATAAAACAATGCTGAACATATATGCTAAAAATATATATATGTATACGTGTAGTTAAAACCTTGTGCATAAAAATAGGATTAAAATAAAATAAAAGTAAAAACCATATGCATAAAAGCTACCATGAGCAGATACCAAAGCCTGATGGAGTTGCTTGCTGAGTGTATATAGAAACACTGTAGGGGCTCCCTGAACCTACAATGGAGGGCAGCTAATGTGATCACTATTTGATTTCATATATCAAATAGTGATCACATTAGCTGCCCTCCATTGTAGGTTCAGGGAGCCCCTACAGTGTTTCTATATGCACTCAGCAAGCAACTCCATCAGGCTTTGGTATCTGCTCATGGTAGCTTTTATGCATATGGTTTTTACTTTTATTTTATTTTAATCCTATTTTTATGCACAAGGTTTTAACTACACGTATACATATATATATTTTTAGCATATATGTTCAGCATTGTTTTATATCTGCATGATTGATTTATGTCACTGTATACCACTAATAATGAGGTCATGAGAGGAAGAGCTGTAGTGCTTTAGTCACTCCCCCAGGGGAAGAGACACTCCCACCTAGGGGTAGGGACTGGATCAGTACATCACTACTTAAACCAAGGAGATAGCCATGACACAGTGGCTCTGAGGAAGAGGCTGGGCCTCGAAACGCGTCAGCCGTCATCTCATCAGTTATGAACGATTGTATGGACTACACCCGGACGTTTGAGCAATTGAAATTGATATGACTTACTTTATCTACGTCTGTGAGAAGCCACTTTTTAATGTTACTTCAATAAAGCCTTCTATTGAGGATAATGCGCTAGGTCGGTGCGCCCTTTTTTTGTTTCTTTGCTTGAAGTGGAAGGATACACGGAATGTTTATGTTCTGTCCTCCCTTCATGCAGACACGACGATCCAAATCCCTAGGCAACTGGCATTATGGAGAAACCCCTCTGTGTCCACGAATATAACCTTAATATGGGAGGGGTGGACCTTAACGACCAGCTTTTGGCGCCGTATTTAGTTGCCCGTAAAGCCAGACGCTGGTACAAAAAAGTGTCTGTTTACCTTTACCAATTGGCTATGCTGAACGCCTTTGTCCTATACAGGGCGTCAGGACGCACTGGATCCTTCTGGGAATTCCAGGAAGCGATCTTACCTACCTGTACCCAGGAGGCATGCCTGCCCAACTTCCCCTTCCAGATGCAGTGAGCCGGCTGCATGAGAAACATTTTCCTTATGTCCTCCCGAGTACCCCTACCCAAAGACGACCCCAAAGACTATGTCGTATCTGTAGCAGGCATGGATGTAGGCGTGACACCCGTTATTATTGTCCCAAATGTCCTGACCAACCTGGTCTCTGCATCGGGGAATGTTTTGAGCGCTACCATACACTAGTGGAGTATTAGTGTAGGGTACAGCACAACACAGTGTAGGGCGCACAAACACAGGGTCTCGAAAGATGTTGGATGTCCATCGACATTTTGAGAGACCCAAGCTGGAAGATCGCAGTCCCAAATCAAGGAACAACAGTTAGAAAGAAAAATAAAAGGATCCAAAAACTGTTGTTGTGTCAGTCATTTTATATGTTCTTCTACTCTTCCTACTGTACTTTTAATGTACTTTGTTTTTTCATTCTTTTGTGACCTGTTTCTCTTGCAAGTACTCGTCGGCTGCCACGATATTGATTTTATATATTCTGACACAAACAGCGTTTGCACTCAGCATATATGGATACCTTTGCTGGCAGCAGCTGTGGTGATTTTCTGATTTCAGCACTGCAGTTAAAATCCTATTTTGGTATACGTGGATAGTGTCGTGTATACCCATCATTAAATTCAGTGGGTGGTTGTTTGGGCGGTTAATGAGTAATACTATGCATTATTCCTGTGCTGATTTCTGATAGGTTCTCTTTTTTTTTCGTTCAGCCCACAGGCTGCATGAAAAAAAAAAAAAAAAAACCTATATGCCAAACAAGGACCAGCAATGTACTGGTACGTTGCTGGACTTTGAGTGGTTATACCAGGATGGTGCCTGCAGATTTAGGCATCATCTTTGTATCGTTTTTTACAGCCAGCGGTCGGCTTACATGTAAAAGCAATCCTAGCAGGTAATTGGCCGCTAGACTGCTTTTACATGCAGTGGGAGGGGACTCCCCCCCACCGCCGCCTTCCGCAGCCTTCCGTGGTTTTTCTCTGGCTCTCCTGTCCCACCGGTTAACCCGAGAGTGCAGCCGGTGGTTCAATTATCTAACCATAGATTTAATTGGAGATGAGAATGGCTCCAATCATCTCTATGGCCTAAGATACCGGAAGCTACGAGCAGGGCAGCCATCAGAAATTTTGGGGCCCCTTACACAGCTGTAGGCCTGCCCCCCCCCTTTCCCCCGGGCCTGACCTCCAACATTACACAGGGCTCGCCCACTTTCCGTCCCACCAAATCAACCCATAATATACACTGATTTAGGTTATTTTAATGAAAGAAATGTAGTAGTATACAATTTGGCCTAAATGTATGAAAAAAGATTTTTTCTTTGCAAAATTTTAACAGAAACAAAGAAAAAAAATTTTTTTTTCTTCAAACATTTTCCGTTTATTTAGCAAAAAAATTAAAAACCCCAGTGGTGATTAAATACCACTAAAAGAAAGCTCTATTTGTGTGGGGGAAAAAAATGAGAAAAGTTTGGGTTTAGTGTTGCATGATTGCACAATTGTCATTCAAAGTGCAACACTGCTGATGGCCCAATATAGAAAAGAGATATCCCCATCCAGCAAAGAGACAGTCACAGGCAGGCTGGCAGCACAAGCCCACATCCACACATGTAGCCACTCAGTATCCTTATAATCCCAGTCTGCAGAAATGTCACCTCAGCTCAATTCACAGTCCACGAAAGCTACACCAGAGCCCCCTTTCCTCTTCACCTCCACGGTGTCACCAACCAACTAAGCTCCGAATCAGCCAGCGACTGATCAATGCTGCCCTGTCCCTGAGAAGACGCTACCAGGGCCATTCTAGCATTATGTGCCCCTGGGCAAAGTAATGCACTGGGGCCCATACAAGCTCTCCCATTTTTTGCACCTACTCTCAAAAATAAAGTATAAAAAGTTGACAGATTTAATAGATCTGTTCTTAGATTATTCTGTTATTAGATTTGATAGGTCTGTGCTGCAACTTCTTTGCAACTGCGTGCAATGCTTGTGGTGGGGTGATGCAGTATTTTGCGAGTTAAAACAAGTGGTGAGGAGGTGACATCACTGAAGGGGCGCGGCGCGTGCCCCACCATTTCTGTATGGCACGTGCCCCGCCATTTCTGTAACATCACTAAATTCATATTTGTGAATATACTTTGCTAAAGTAAGCTGTAACTTCAAGTCAAGATTGCACATACACATTACAGCTAACACATTCTAAAATTAGACTCCTGCTTCCTGTAGATATTGCAACTATTGTTCCCCTTTTTGTTCGTTGGTTGGAGAGCAGTATTGCTAAACTTCCTTATACACTCATGCTACAAACACCAGTTCTTCCTCTTTTGATCTTAGTATTGAAAACAGTATTTGCTAAACTTTTAACTGACAGGTTTATTGCAATATCCTCTAATCCCCATATATGGCTTAGAGGCATCTAAGACTAACCGACCAATCATAATCATACAAGCAACATACTCTAAACCAACCCTCTGAATTGTACATCCTGTTTATTTTGTATAAAATCCTATGACATGTAATAAACAGACGAGAACATCCTTTGTACCACAAACGCAGACTACTTGTTTTATTCCAGTGGCAAAGGACACTCCCGGAGGCTCCGTCCTTACACAGAACCGATTAGACTTGTTAGTGGTCCGGGACCACAGACAAATCACCTACAATTTGGGGGCTTGTATGCCGGGATTGGAAAGGGTCAGAGATTCCAGGTCTCAACGGTAATGGGTAAGAGGATATTTTATTTTATCTGTTTACCTGTCCGGGAGACCTGGATTCTGGCCGTGGCTCCAATTTTTGAACCATATACCAAACGCTCAGGGAGCGTGTTGGATATAGAGCGGCTCTGGGAGACGCTCTGGGTTTTTTGTTTGCTCACATGTTTATATATATATATATATATATATATATATATATATATATATATATATACATATACATACACACACACAAATGTATGTATATAGAGGCTTCAGGGAAGCCAGAATAATATTTTTAAGGGAAAGATATTATATGTCAGTCTGTTCTGTGTAAGGGAAAAAAAATCTTCTTTCGCTTATATCTTTCTATCGCATAAGAACTATAAGGATTAAAGTGTAAGATAATTTGTGTGGCCCAAAAGGTTTAGTTGGTAAGTGTTTAAACCTGTTGGTCACTTGATTATTTGTTATTTAATTTGAAACCAGACAGTCATACTGCATTGAAGTATCATATTACTGGTCTGACATACATTGAAGCCGTCTATAATTATATATGACTTGTAAAAATTGCGCCTGCGGACTGTTAATATAAAACACTGTTCCTGATAGCGACAGTCACATTATTACTGTAAAAATTGACTGACCGATCGTAAGTTATCAGACAAATCAAGATAAATGTTTATTATGTGTATTGTTGGTCTATAATGGTAGGAAAACCTTCTCGCTAGCCACTATACCTGGGAGTATCAGTCAAGACTCAGAAAGGTTTTTTTTTTTTTGGTTATTCCAAGAGGGGACAAGAGTCAAAAAAAAAAATATAAGGTTAAATATACATACACCAAGTGGCTTTTCAGGAGGGTTTTTAACCATAAAAAGGGTCTAAGGCCCCAGATACATTTAAGTGATTTTGTGAATGTGTAAATATTAGAGACATGTTTTATTAAGTAAGAGAATATTGGATTTTGTTTATGGTTTTGTGAAATTATACTGAAGGTTTAGGTCTGATGCTGGCCATACATGATACAATTTTCTTACAATTTTCAGTGCAGTTTTCTTGAAATTTACCTTCAGCTATGTAGTGCAAACGTTTGCCTAATTAAAGACAAGTAAATTACAGAAAAAAAGGAGTTCTGTCCGTCCGCATTCTCTTTCAGTAAATGTTTAGTTGTAATATCTTTAGAATGAGGAAGTATCAAACCAAACAAATCCCATCCCCCCCGATCGAGGCGAGATAATCGAGGCGAGATGTGTTGCCTGGGTCTCTTGGTGGATGCACATTTATTAACCCTTGGATAGATAACCTAGCAAGATGGTCAGGAAAAAATAGGGAGTTGTAATATAAAGTACATGGAAAAAGCGGGGAGAATTGGAGATGCTATTATAAGTGAAAGTTCTTTACCCACAGCAATTGCCTGTAGACAGGTAGACGGGTGAAACGGTTTGGGGGTTTTGGACTCTGGGGCTCCGTTTCCACTGTTGCGACTTGTTGTGCGACTTGACACATGTCAAGGTGCATGACAGGTCAAAACCCATTATTTACAAATAGGACCGTTCTAACTGCTGCGACTTGAGTCGCAGCAACTTGAAAAAAGATGTTTGCACTACTTTTGGGCGACTTCAGTGAAACTTGTCCCTCACAGGAGGAGGTCGCGCTGGGGTCCCCAGAAGTAGCCGCAAACAAATCTCACTACAAAGTTGCGCTTGAAGTCATGCGACTTTGTAGCCGCAATAGTGGAAACATAGCCTTAAGGCTGAAGTTAAGTGTCACTGCGGAGTAGCACAGTCTTAGGATTCAAACATTTGTCGGTAATTTAATTTAAAGTCACAGTACATGTAAATTGTAAAACAGCAAGTTTCTGATTGGGCTACTAAAACCATGGAAGGTTTTTAGAAAGCCATAACAGAGAGAGATGATCTGTCTAAAGAAAAACAGCCTGTCAGCGCACATTTCCAAGGGCCTTATCAGAAGAGGCAAAGCAAAGAGTAGGACATTTTCAACCTAGGCCCCCCTACAATAAAAATATTACCTTACAAATGCCCCTGACCACACCTGTACCCCACGGTTTTGTTTTCCAAGGCAGATGTTTTCTTTGCAGCCATTATATTATCTCAAACTAGCAAAAAATGTTTGTGTGTCAGATTTGTTTAAAACTAGTACATTTCCTTCCGTGTGAGAGGAAGTAATGGTCACTTCTGCAATTGCAGCTAGCTGAAGTTTCTAAAATAAAAAAAAAGGAAGTTGTGGCACAAATGGTCCCAGCATTCCCACACATATACAATTATTTTTTTTTTTTTCTTCTTGAAGTTTTGCCATTTATACATTTTTGCCTATCTTGTATGAGCGTAGTAATAACGAATAAAACCACTTTTTTTTTTAGGCAAAACATAAATTGCCATGGTCGGCAGGATATTTTGAGGTTATTTTTTATAAAATTATAGATAATGAAAAATTATATTTTGCAAATGGTCCCCTATGTAAAGGGAGCCTTTTTTTTTTTTTTTTGAAAATTGGCTACTTGCCAAGAAAGGGTTCAGATGTCATCTTTGATCCTGTTATAGTTATGGAATTTATTTTTGGACAGAAAGGGTTACTGCAATTAGTGTGACCATTGGACCCTGTTGGCACCGAGCCAAAAGTTTCAAATCAGATTAACTTTTTATCTGATTATAGTTTTTATGTGATATTTTAGGGGTATCCTCTATTGAAAGAGGGGAACCTCTGGCCAGATTTTTGTTAGAATGGCACGAAGCCAAAAGTTTTTTGTAAAATTGGCACCAAGCCAAAGAAGTTTTTCGTTTTTTATTTGATCATAGCATGCAAGTGGTATCTGATGTGCCATCTCTACTGATAACCATACCATCCGATGCTACCCACTTTACAGTGATTGGTTGAAGTAATGCATTTTTTTAGCGTCCTAGTGGACGAGGAGACACAACCATCTTTGCTTTCCTATTTTTCAGTCCAGGTAACTGACCTGGTGTAGAAATGCCTTAGGGCTATGTGGACAATTCGGTTGTCTGCTCTATAGTTCTCCAGACCACGCAAGAGGGGATGCACACCTGCTCATGGGTCAGTCCCGCTACAATATGTGGATAACATATGTAGCCACTCTGTGGAGGCCAGTCAGAGCGAGTTTATTGAGAAATTTACATGTATGTGGACACAAAGTTTCACAGAAATAATGACAATGGTGTTAGGAAAATGTTGTTTACCTTGGTTTTGTTCTCACAGAGGGGAAAGGAGAGTCAAACACAAAAGAGCTCCGGCTCTAGTGGGTCTTGCCCACCCACAAACCAGGATCATTGATTGTTATGGATCTGGACTGCTCCTATCTATAATAACATTTTGAGACAAACCACAGGCCCAGAAATGTCACAAAAAATTGGAAATGCGTTTATATATCTGAAAACTGCTATGGTTGTAGCGCCTGCACTGGGCCTCCCACATTATGGAAAAATGTTTTGTGTTTATGCAAGGGACAATTGTAAGACCATGGCAGGTGTACTTGCCCAGGAGTATGGTGGTAGACTTTGCCCTATAGTTTTTGTCCAAAGATGGTTGCAGTCCAGGCCTAAGGCATGCCTAAAGTGACTCCAAACATAGCATCTTATGTGATGGTACTGTGAATGGCCACATCATTTACCCTAGTTAGGCCCCAGTTTTAAATGGGTTACTGGTATTAAAGGGTGTGTTACACCACAACATGAAATATAGGCAGCCATAGAGGGAGCAGAGGATGTTTTTGTATATAATTTCCTGCTCCAGGCCAAAAGATCTTACATTATTAGAGCTACAAACGCATGCTACAGAACAGGTTTTAAGGACTTTGGTGATGTTTTAGAAAACGTTGAGAATAGCCTTTTTCTAAAAGAGGGAAGCTCTTGTGTGTATCCCCGCAGCTAGCGCCCTACTGTTTATTGCCTAGTATTATGGAATAGGACACAGGGGGTGGGAAAGAACATATGAAGTATTACTGACAGTTTAGTGCAAGCATATGTTGCTAGATGCATCATCTGTATTAGGAACAAACAGGCCAAACATGAGCATCTCCAATACCCACCAAACCCAGTCACACATCTACAAATAGATTTCACATATAGGCCCAAAGCAGGGAAGAAATAAGAGTTCTTTTTAGTCAATAGTGGATGTGTTCAGCAGATGAGTGGAAGCTTTTAGGACCACAAAAGTAAAATGCCCACACGGTGGCACGCATTCTCAATCAGGAGATTATTCCTGGATGGGGTGCCTGCTTTGAATTAGTTCTAATAATGCTCCAGCTTTCATATCAAAAATATGCCAGGAACTAGTTAAAATCTTGAAAATAGATTATTATCCGCAGAGTTCAGGTATAATGGAAAGATTGAATAGCACAAATAAAGACAAATTGAGAAAAGAGTAATTGAAACTTCGAATCAAGTGGAACGGAACGAAAAGTTGCTCGCACCTTTCTTTTCTCTTTACAGGGAAATACCCATCCTTTCAAAGAAGGAGACGTAGTGGTGATGAAGCTGCTGCCCAGAGGAAAGAAACAACAGGATTTCGCCTACGGCCCCGAGACCACCGTGGTAGCAGTTACCAGGACCGCTGTTTTGACCGAACACAGCCCTACTTGGATCCATGCCACTAGAGTGAAGTTGGTGCGGAGAGGACCTGAGCCAGAGGATCCAGAAGCAAGAAAGGAGGTACTAACGGGGGCAGACCGCCCTGACCTTGAACAGGACAGTCAAGAAAAGGGGGTACTGACGCGGGCAGACCGCCCAGACCCTGTAGAAAATGACTTTTTCAATTTCACCGGACTCAGGCAAACTATGGCTGCTGATACTCCTGACTTCATTTTCAGTGTTTTCCCTTGTATGGACTGTTACTAACTGTATCTACCACCCTGAAGACCTGGGTATCATGAGAAGTATATGCGGACCATACCCTTCATATAAAATACATAACAGAACAAAGAGAGAATTAAGTATTGAGAATGGTGTAGATGAGAATCCACCCACTTTTCATAGTGAAATGCTATTAACAAAATTTAAATATGCTTATGCAAGGAAGTCAGGTTTTGAGAAATGTTGGATATGTAGCAAACTCCATCCTGAAACAGCCCACATCCCTCTTATGGCTGTCCCTTTGAATATTACCAATTTCCTTAAAGAAACCTCTGCCACTGTATCAAGTAATAATAACAATGTATCAAGTAATAATAATATCACCTTCCCAATAGATGGTAGGAGCCATTTCCCAGACTGGTGTTTCAGCCTGGGAAATAATACACGTGTTAACCCTTCCATATGCAAAAAGGCAATTTTTAATATTACTTCCTGTCAAGTCCCATTGAGAAAAACTGAATTTTTGTAAAATCTTACCTGTAAAATTCCTTTCTCTGAGTCCTCCGACAGTCACCGCCTCCTCTAAGTCATCACTATTGGGTATTGTCCACCTATCCGTAGAAATAGCTAGGCATATAGACTTAGTCAAAAGACAAAAGGCATTAGCATATACACACCCACGGGGGCTGTCCCATCTGGTCAATACCGCCCCTGCATCACCACTCCCAACTCAGTTTGGTAGCATAGCAGTAGGTAATAAGAACCCCAAAAGAGGGGCGGGGGCGGCGACTGTCGGAGGACTCAGAGAAAGGAATTTTACAGGTAAGATTTTACAAAAATTCTGTTTTCTCTTACGTCCTCCGACAGTCGCCGCCTCCTCTAAGTCATCACTATTGGGATGTCCCAAAGCAGTATAGACATGAGGGGTGGGAGACGCAACCGCAGAAAAGGCAACGCAGTACCCACATCAGAGAAAGGAATCTTACATGCACCATAAGAACCAACTGGGCAACAGAAAAAACAATGCTCAACAGGAGCAACAGCCAATGAAAGCAAATGCCAACAGCCAGGGACCCAGAGACAAATTCAAGGGTCCATCATGGCACTGCCGCACTGAGAACTTTGCGGCCAAAAGAAGCATCAGCTGATGCCAGAACGTCTACTTTGTAGAACTTGGAAAATGTGTGCACCGACGACCAAGTCGCCGCCTTGCACACCTGGGTCACCGAGGCCCGATGCCAACAGGCCCAGGAAGTACTCAAAGACCTGGTAGAATGCGCCTTAACAGGGAAGGGCGGAACCCGTTCCTTCAAGGCATAGGCCTGCTCAATGGTCTGTCTGATCCACTTGGCAATAGTCGCTGCCGATGCAGCCATGCCCTTCCGAGGTCCCTCAGGAAGGACAAAAAGAGAATCCACCTTCCGAAAGGATTCCATAGACTTCAGGTAGACCTTGATCGCCCTGACAACATCCAAAGAGTGCAAAGCAATCTCCTTAGGATGCTTAGGCTTTGTACAAAGCGAAGGCAAGACAATTTCCTCATTAAGGTGGAAATCAGTGATCACCTTGGGAAGAAAGGACGGGGGTGTTCTCAACACCACCTTATCTTTGTGAATTATCAAGTAAGGGGAGCAGCAAGACAACGCCGCCAGCTCCGACACTCTGCGAGCCGAAGTGATCGCCACAAGAAAGGCAACCGTTTTCGACAGCAGAGGCAACGAAATCTCCCTGATATTTTCAAAAGGAGCACGCTGCAATGCAGACAGGACCAAGTTCAAGTCCCATGGAGGTAAAGGCTCCTTCCTAGGAGGAGCCAAATGTCGCACACCTTGAATGAATGTGCGCACCAAGGAATGAGACGCCACAGGGCGTTGGAAAAGGACCGCCAGTGCTGATCCACTCCAGACTGGAGGAAAGCCAAGATTCTCGACACCAAGAACGAGGGGAGAACCCCCTAGACTCACACCAGGTGAAATAGATCTTACCAGAGGAAGATTTCCTAGCCTTGATCAGGGTAGGGATAACCTCAGAAGATAGACCCTTGTCCCTCAAGACCTGGGTCTCAACAGCCAGGCCGTTAAAGCCAGCGACCGTAAAGCAGGATGGAAGATTGGACCTTGAGACAGGAGATCTTCCCACAGAGGCAGACGCCATGGAGGCGCCACTGCCAGGTGAACAACGTCGGCGTACCAAGACCGGCGAGGCCAGTCCGGCGCCACCAGAATCACCATGTGTGGTTCCGAGACCAATCTGCGAAGGAACCGGGATAGTAACTGAATCGGAGGAAAGGCGTACATCAGACGATACTGATGCCAAGGGGCCACTAACGCATCCGAGGCGTCCGCCAACGGATCGCGCATTCTTGCCACGAACCTTTCCACCTTTTGATTTAGCTGGGATGCGAACAGATCCACGTCTGGAGATCCCCACTTCGCACACAGCATCTGAAAGACCTCCGGGTGTAGGGACCATTCCCCCTGGTCCAAAGTCTGGCGGCTCAGATAGTCGGCCTGCCAATTTTCCACACCCAGAATGTGAACTGCCGAGATCGCCGGGACATGAGTCTCGGCCCAAGACAGGATGTCGGTCACCTCCCGGGCTGCTCGAGCACTCCTGGTGCCCCCCTGGTGGTTGATGTAAGCCACCGCGGTAGCATTGTCCGTCTGTACGCAAACAGGCAGGCCCTGGAGACTGTCCGACCACTGGAAGAGACAGTTTTATCGCTCGTAGTTCCAGCACATTTATCGGGAGGGAGGATTCCTCCTCTGACCAAGTGCCCTGGGCAGACAGGGTGCCCAGAACTCCACCCCAGCCCGACAGGCTGGCATCCGTGGTAACCACTGTCCACACCAACGGGCGGAAGGACTTGCCTTCCGCCACCGACGGGGACTGGATCCACCACAGAAGAGCCAATTTGGTCCGGCGACTCAAGGAGACCTCCAGATCCAAGGACTGAGGAAGTCTGTCCCACCTGGCCAGGATCTCCGTCTGGAGAGCCCGTGTGTGGAACTGGGCAAAGGGAATTGCCTCGAAGGCCGACACCATCAAACCCAGGCCCCGCATGCAGGCCCCGAGTGATGAGGACGGATTGTCCCTGAGGGATCGGATTTCGTACCGCAAAGTCCGGAGCTTGTCCTCTGGCAAGAACACCTTTGCCTGAGCAGAGTCCAGAACCATTCCCAGATAGGGAAGGCGAAGCGATGGAGACAACGCTGATTTTTGAACGTTGATGGTTCACCCGAACTCCTGGAGCGCCTGTACCATGACGGACAGATCGCGCACAAGGTCCTGACTGGCACGCGATCTCAGAAGCAGATCGTCCAGGTACCCCAGGACCGCAATGCCCTGGGCCTGCAGCAGGCCCAGAACTGGTGCCAACACCTTGGTAAATACCCTGGGTGCCGAAGCGAGACCGAACGGTAACGCCACAAACTGGTAGTGGTCCTCCGCGATAGCGAACCGAAGGTACCGCTGATGACCCTTTGAAAATGGGAATGTGCAGGTACGCATCCTTCAGGTCTATCGAAGCCAGGAATTCTCCTGGACTCAAGGAGGCCACAACCGAATGGAGAGACTCCATTCGAAACTTCCGAACACGCACGAAGCGGTTCAGCGCTTTCAGGTCCAGAATAGGACGCATTTTGCCCTCCTTCTTGGGCACAGTGAACACCCCCGAAACCTGTCCAAATGAGGCACCGGGACAATTACCCCCTGGGCAAGCATGTCCTGCACCGCTTGATGCAAGTCCTGCAGACGCCCCGGGAGCAGCTGGAGATTGGAGGGAAAGAATCTGTCCGCCAGCCTGGAAAGGAATTCGATCTTGTAACCCGATCGAACGATTTCCTGGACCCACCTGTCCGAAATCCGGAGCAGCCAAGGTTGGAGGAAACCGCGCAAATGTACCCCCACCCCAGAAATGGGTGAGGGCGCCCCTTCAGGCAGAGGCGGAATGTCCCGCCGAACCGGCAGTGCCGGTCTTCTGCTTACCCACCCAGGGTTTCTTCTGGTTGCCCTGGGCCTTGAAGGGCTTGCCCTTGGATTGGTTCCGAAAGGCATGAAAGGACCCCTGAGTAGATCTAGGCGCAGAACCCTGCTTGCCACGGAAGGACTTGTTCTTCGGGATCTGGGGTAGCATAGTGCTCTTACCCCCCGTTACGCCCTTCACCAGGGTATCCAACGCCTCGCCAAAAAGGCGAGAGCCAGCATAGGGAAAATCAGCAACTGTTTTCCGCGAGGACTGGTCGGCCGACCAGCTCTTCAGCCATGTGAGTCGCCGGTTAAGTACCGCGACACTCGAGAGGCGAGCCACCAAGGGGGCCTCATTCAGGGCTGCATCACACAGATACATGACTCCTTGATGGATCTGGTCCACCATTTCCAGTCGTGCAGGCGGCACGTCATCGGACACTAGGTTGCTTCTAAGCACCTTAATCCAATCAACCACCGCCTGAGCCACCATAACGGACGCGAAAACCGGTTTGAGCAACGAACCCGCCACCATATAGGAATGGCGGGCTAGAGACTCCAACCGCCGGTCTGTGGGATCCCAAAAAACCGGGGTATCCTCCGTAGGAACCAAGTTAGCCTTGTTCAGCACGGCCACAGTGTGATCTACCTGTGGAGGCACACACCATCGTGATTCCGTAGCCGGCGCAAAAGGATAAAGCAATTTGAACCGACTAGGTACCAGGAATGGACGTTTCAACGTGCGCCACGTTTCATTAACAGTGTTATGGAATTCCGGTGGGCAGGGAAAAACCTGCGCGGACTTGCGGGTCCTGTGCGTGCCAAATGAGGACACAACGCCCGGAGGACAGGGCTCATCCTCTAAATGTAAGGTTTCCTTAATAGAAACAATCAACTCATCCATGGTCACCCGTTCTTCGGGTGACCCTGGGGAGGATGTATCAACACCCTCCACCTCAGCCTCCCCCTCAGACCCTGGGGGGTCCAAGGATGAGCGGGACCCTGAAAAGGGCACGCTTGCAGCAGCCTATTCCCCATCTGAATCAGAAGAGAGAGACAGCCTTGGCCGTTTTCTCGCAGCCCATTCAGACATCAGCATTTCCATATTTGCCACTAAAGTCGCAACCACAGCAGCCAGATCAGGTCGCAGCGGGGCCACAGGAGAACTGGGGCCCCCCACTAAAGCTGGAGGAAACTTGCTTTCCTGAGAATCCATGGCTCAAGATAATAAAAAAAACTACAGTGCAAAAAAGTAATGTACTGTCCCCTTAAATAGCGCTGCGGAGTGCGCAGCCCACCGCTACTGTCACAGCTATGAAGACCCCAAAAAGGAGAAAGAAAACTGAGCCAGAAGCAGTATACAGAAGACCGAGAGATACACTGCAGAGCCCGCAGATCGTTGCTACCTGTCCCGTCTGAGAGGAAGAGGAAATGCTGCTGGAGGGGGCTGGCTATAAGCCAGATCCCAGGGAAAATGGCTGCCCCATAGGGATGCATAGGAGGCTACACCAAGATGGCCACCGACATGCGGCTGAACCGATCGTTCCACCGCCCACAAAATGGCGGCGGATGGCGCCAAAATGAGCTGTAAACTCGCCCCAGAGGGGCTATACACGTGTGCATATAAAAAAACATGGTGGACCGCGCAATTTTCCCCCCGCAGCGGTCGCCGCACAACACACACATCTGTACCCCCAAACATGCACCTAAGGCGACACTAGGACAGGGACCCCCGGTAAACATACAGTGCACACAGCGAACCCCGCAGGGATCGCACAGGGAGTCACACAGGCACAGACATGGGGACACACAGCAACACAAACTGTCACCCCAGACAGAGGCCCCACACAGAAAGTACTTACCTGTACCCGATGGCGTGGGGGAGCCTCTATGAACGGATAAACCTCTGTCCTCATCTGATGGAGTGCCGTGAGCCAGGGACATGACGCTGCAGTACCGCAGACAAGTCCTGTGAGGTAGCCACCTCACGGCTGCATCCCTGCAGCGAACAGGGATGGGTCGTTCTTAATGCCAGGGCGAACCATAGCTGAACGCTCAATGGCGGGCTGGGGGTCCATCTGGCCCTCTGTGCCCTGGAGAACCAGGGCGGCCAGTCCGAATCCCAGCACCGCATGATCCATCTTCATCCGAAGAATAAACTAACACTAGAGCTGGTAAAATAAACAGCTAGTAAAGTGAGAGAAAAAAACTGACATTAAAAGAAAATCAAATAAAAGATTTAGGAAGGCTGAGACTGAAGCCCCAGCACAAGGTAGCCTGACTATTCCTAAGCTAGGCAAACTAAAACTGAGTTGGGAGTGGTGATGCAGGGGGGGTATTGACCAGATGGGACAGCCCCCGTGGGTGTGTATATGCTTATGCCTTTTGTCTTTTGACTAAGTCTATATGCCTAGCTATTCCTACGGATAGGTGGACAATATCCAATAGTGATGACTTAGAGGAGGCGGCGACTGTCGGAGGACGTAAGAGAAATCATGTTCTATGCTTAACATATCAAATCCTAGATTAAATAAAACTATAATAAGAAATTACCAGAATTCCTCCCAGAACATACAAAGAATATTTGACCAGCTTGTGGTCGCAGCACAGAGCAAATTCCTACAAGAAAATATTGCCCAAAGACCGTTTTCACTAGGACAAAGTATATATGTATGATGTGGGAAGGAATGTTATCCCTGGGTCCCCCTCCATGTCTCAGGGTGGTGTTACTTAGCTTTATTGGTCCCAGTTATGGGGGTGGTGGATCATGACAAAAATGGGCACATGCTTGAAGCAAGTACACATCCAGGATATCCCTTAAGGCATAAAATCAAACGGGATCTGTTCAGCAAGGGAGATCAGGCTTGGGCCCGCAACATCACCCAAAGCTGGGACCCCTTTGCAAGTATGGGGGGTTTTGGGTTTGGAGGGATGTTTTCCTTGATTAAGGACATTACTATGATGATTGTGCTGATTTTACTTTTTCTATTATTTTTATATGCATGTTTTAAGATTATGTGCCTAATTGCTAGAACTAAATAAAAACCAGACTTAAGTAGCAGAGGAAGATCTTATGTAAGCTTGTATTTTAAGAGAGATACTGAGAATGTTGACACATTTTTAACAACTGAACAAGGTGTGCTGTTACAACAGACTCAAACCCCTCTTGATTATCAGGAATATGTAAAGTTCTATAAAGACAAGAAAGCCAAGTCTATCATTTAGATGAGCAGGTTGAGGCCCTTTCTATTATACTAAGGAATCCAAGGACAATTGTCCCCTAACGTGCTGTCCCCTTTCCAGGGAGACCGTGTGTCCTCTGATGACACCATAAAAATGATAGGAAATCATGTAAATAAGATTATGATTTTTTTAGAGGGGATTGAAGGGGCGCTGCGCGTGCCCCGCCATTTCTGTAACATCACTAAATTCATATTTGTGAATATACTTTGCTAAAGTAAGCTGTAACTTCAAGTCAAGATTGCACATACACATTACAGCTAACACATTCTAAAATTACACTTCTGCTTCCTGTAGATATTGCAACTATTGTTCCCCTTTTTGTTCGTTGGTTTGAGAGCAGTATTGCTAAACTTCCTTATACACTCATGCTACAAACACCAGTTCTTCCTCTTTTGATCTTAGTATTGAAAACAGTATTTGCTAAACTTTTAACTGACAGGTTTATTGCAATATCCTCTAATCCCCATATATGGCTTAGAGGCATCTAAGACTAACCGACCAATCATAATCATACAAGCAACATACTCTAAACCAACCCTCTGAATTGTACATCCTGTTTATTTTGTATAAAATCCTATGACATGTAATAAATAGGGTTGAGCGAACACAGACTGTATTATTCATGTTCGTACCGAATAATTGGATTTTTGTTACCCGAACACGGACCCGAAAACTTTACTGTATATTCGGGTAAAAATCCGTGTTCGGTCGATTTCCGGGTTTTGCATGCTTTGGCGCGCTTTTCATGGCGGGCTTTCAACAGCCAATCAACAAGCATTTAACTGGTGTGCCTAAGCCATCCCAGCCATGCCTACAAATGTATCAGTAGCTGTGATTGGCCGTCTGAAGCATGTGACCAAGTCTTTATAAGTTCAAGGCAGCGCCGCTGCGGCGTCATTCTGCTGTTTAGTTCAGGGAGAGAGCACACATCAACGTGCTGGCTGCTGATTAGGGACAGACAGAAAAAAAAACATTTGTGTCCGGATAGAATTGAGGGACAGGTCGGAGTGTGTTAAGCAGGGCGAGTTGTAGGCATTTTAGGGAGAGAGTCTGCCGATTTTTAGGGTCAGTGTGTTCTACAAACTACAATCGATATTGCTGTGTGGGGTGGGGTTTGCAGTGACCGATCTACGATCTTAGCAATCCTTTTAGGGACAGAGTCTGCTGATTTTTAGGGTCAGACAGTGCGTTCTACAAACTACAATCGATATTGCTGTGTGGGGGGGGGGGTTTGCAGTCACCCGATCTACGATCTTAGCAATCCTTTTAGGGACAGAGTCTGCTGATTTTTAGGGTCAGACAGTGTGTTCTACAAACTACAATCGATATTGCTGTGTGGTGTGGGATAGGAGATAGGCAGGTGTCAGTGGTCCACATCCATTTTGCTGTGTGTGGGCTGCAGTGAACACAATCTTTTTGGGGTGCAGTGAACACAATCTTTTTGGGGTGCAGTGAACAATCGTTTTTGCCCACTAAGGAGGAGGGAGAAAAGTATTTTTCCATCAGGCACTGTGTGCAGCATTTTTCCTTCAGCTGTGCTGTGCTGAGTGACTGATCATACACTGCTGTGTTCAGTTCACATGTGCTAATATTGAGTGGTTTCAAAAATCATACACTTTTTTTCTATTCCACTATTCAATATACAGCCTTGGGATAAAAAAAATTAAATTGTGGCCTGCAGCAGAGCTGAATGATATTTGGGGTTCATCTCATACTTCTGAAGATTTGAGGGTGCTGCCTGTTCCATACTCCTCATCCAGCCTTTTAGGGGTACAAACAATAGTAATTGGGGCCTAGTGTGCTTCTGTACGTGTGAGATACATACACTTTTTTTGATCATATTTTCTATTCCGCTATTTAATCAAAACCTTTGGGTATAAACAATTAAATTGTGGGATAGTCTGTCGGTACGTGTGAGATACACCTTTCCAATTTTTGGGGTGCATCTCATACTGCCGAGGATTTGAGGGTGCTTCAGTCTGCCTCCTGCGTGTTCCTAACTCCTCCTACTCCTCATCCTGCCTTTAGGGTACAAAAAAAATTGTAATCGGGGCCTAGATTGTGTTTGTACGTGTGAGATACACCGTTTTGTAAAATTTTTCCTATTCCCCTATTCAATATACACCCTGTTTGAGTGTAAAAAATTAAATTGCGGGATAGTCTGTATCGGTACATGTGAGATACACCTTTTTAAATTTGTTTGGCGCATCTCCTTCTACCGCCGAGGATTGCAGGGCGCTTCAGTTTGGCTCCTGTTCCCAACTCCTCCTACTCCTCTTCCTCATCCTGCATTTAGGGTACAAAAAATTGTAATCGGGGCCTAGTCTGTGTTTGTACGTGTTAGATACACCGTTTTTTTATCCTTTTTCCTATTCCGCTATTCAATATACACCCTTTTGGGGTAAAAAACATTACATTGCGGCATAGTTTGCATATTTGACTGTCAGATACACCCGTGCGATACTGTTGTTGTTTTGTTCCGCTATTCAATAAACACCTTTCTAGGGCAAGATCATAAATTACAGAAATATGAGGAGATCGTCAAATAGGGGCCGTGGCCTGGGTCGTGGTGCTGCTGGTAGAGCTCCTGTTGCAAGGAGAGGACGTGGTCGATCTGTGCCAGCTACACGCACAAGTGAAACACCTTTCACAAGTGTGAGTAGGCGACAGAACCTGCAGCAGTATTTGGTAGGGCATAATGCGCCTCTAGACTTGATGAGGCCTGAAGAAGTACAGGCGATAGTAGATTGGGTTGCTGACAGTGCCTCCAGTTCCTTCACATTGTCTCCCACCCAGTCTACTGCAGAAAGGTCAGAGTTGGCACCTGCAGCCAATGTCCAACCGTCTTTCACCTCACCCTCTTGGAAATCAGGCAAGCAGTCTGAGCCCCAATCCATACAGCAGTCTCTTGTTCTTTTTGAGGACTCTGTCAGCAGGGTTTCCCAGGGCCATCCACCTAGCCCTGCCCCAGAAGTTGAAGAGATTGAGTGCAGCGATGCCCAACCACTTATTTCTCAAGATGAGTACATGCAAGGACCATCGCAGCACGTCTCCGATGATGACGAAACGCAGGTGCCAACTGCTGCGGCGTTCAGCATTGTGGAGACCGACAATGAGGGCAGGGGTGAAGACTGGGTGGAAGATGATGTGGAGGACGATGAGGTCCTCGACCCCACATGGAATGAACGTCATGCAGGTGACCTGAGTAGTTTGGAGGAAGAGGCGGTGGTCGCACAGAGCCACCAGCACAGCAGAAGAGGGAGCAGGGTGCAGAAGCGGAGCGGCCGTGCCCTAGACACTACGCCCGCTACTGCCCAACGCAGCAAGGGAACGAGCGCACCAAAGTCAGCTCAAAGGAGTTCTCTAGTGTGGAAGTTCTTTAGAAAATGTGCTGATGACAGGACACGAGTGGTTTGCACCCTGTGCAATCAGAGCTTGAAGCGAGGCATAAACCTTCTCAACCTGAGCACAACCTGCATATGATCAGGCATCTAAGTGCAAAGCACGAGCTGCAGTGGAGTACACACCTTCAAAACCAAGAAACGTCTCTGGCTCATCCTGCTTCCTCTTCTGCTGCAGTCTCGGCCGCTCCAGCCACATCTGTAGTGATACCGGCACCTGCCACCCCGCAAACAGAGGATCTGTCAGCAACACCACCACCTGGGTCACCAACCATCTCCACAATGTCCCGTGGAAGCGTTCAGCTTTCCATCTCCCAAACACTTGAGAGGAAGAGGAAGTACCCCCCTACCCACCTGCGATCCCTGGCCCTGAATGCCAGCATTTCAAAATTCTTGGCCTTTGAAATGCTGTCATTCCGTCTGGTGGAGACGCACAGTTTTAAAAACCTTATGTCGGTGGCTGTCCCACAGTACGTCGTGCCCTGCCGCCACTACTTTTCCAGGCAAGCCATCCCTTCCCTGCACAACCAAGTGGGGGAAAAAATCAGGTGTGCACTGCGCAACGCCATCTCTGGCAAGGTCCACCCAACTACCGATACGTGGACCAGTAAGCACGGTCAGGGGCGTTATATCTCCCTAACGGCACACTGGGTAAATGCAGTGGCGGATGGGCCTGAGGCGGATAGCAATTTGGCGCATGTCCTTCCACCACCGAGGATTGCAGGGCTCTTCAGTTTGCCTCCTGTTCCTAACTCCTCCTACTCCGCTTCCTTATCCTCTACCGCCTCCTCATCTGGACAGCGTAACACCTTCACCACCAACTTCAGCACGGCCAGGGGTAAACGACAGCAGGCAGTTTTAAAACTTGCCTGTTTGGGGGATAAACCACACACCGCGCAGGAGTTGTGGAGGAGCATGGAACAGCAGACAAATGAGTGGTTGCTGCCAGCGAGCCTCAAGCCCCGCCTGGTGGTGTGCGATAACGGGCAAAATGTCATAGCAGCTCTGGGCCTAGCCGGTTTGACGCACATCCCTTGCCTGGCACATGTGCTGAATTTGGTGGTGCAGAGGTTTCTTAAAAACTACCCGATATGTCAGAGCTGCTGCAGAAAGTGCGGGCCGTCTGTGCGCACTTTCGGCGTTCTCACCCTGCTGCTGCTCGCCTGTCAGCGCTGCAGCGTAACTTCGGCCTTCCCGCTCACCGCCTCATATGTGACGTGCCCACAAGGTGGAACTCCACCTTGCACATGCTGCAAAGACTGTGCGAGCAGCAGCAGGCCATAGTGGAGTTTCAGCTGCAGCACGCACGCGTGAGTCGCTCTGCGGAACAGCACCACTTCACCACCAATAACTGGGCCTCCAAGCGAGACCTGTGTGCCTTGTTGCGCTGTTTTGAGTACTCCACCAACATGGCCAGTGCCGATGACGCCTTTCTCAGCTTAACTATCCCACTTCTATGCCTCCTTGAAAAAGCAATTTGGGCGATGATGGAAGAGGATGTGGCGGAGGAGGAGGAGGAGGATGAAGAGGTAACATTTCCAAGGCTTTCAGGGCAGTCATTCGCAAGGGGCTCCAAGGGTGGGTTCCTGCACACACAAACGCCAGGGACACAATTGTCCAGCAGGGGCACAGTTCTGGAGGATGAGGAGGAGCTGGAGGAGGAGATGGAAGCATGTTCACAGCAGGGTGGCACCCAGGCCAGCTCATGGCCATCACTGGTGCGTGGCTGGGGGGATACAGAGGACACGGACGATACACCTCCCACAGAGGACAGCCTTTCGTTGCCTCTGGGCAGCCTGGCACACATGAGCGATTACATGCTGCAGTGTCTCCACAACGACCGCCGAGTTGCCCACATTCTAACTTTTGCTGATTACTGGGTGGCCACGCTGCTGGATCCCCGTTACAAGGACAACGTACCGTCCTTAATTCACTCACTGGAGCGCGATCGCAAGATGCGCGAGTACAAGCGCACGCTGGTAGACGCCATGCTGCTGGCATTCCCACCTGACAGCGGGGCCACAGTGGAAGCACAAGGCAGAGGAGGAGGAGGAGGAAGAGGTCGCCAACGCAACCAGGGCACCGCCAGCACCTCAGAAGGCAGGGTTAGCATGGCCGAAATGTGGAAAAGCTTTGTCAGCACGCCACAACAAACAGCAGCACCAGCAGCTCATATGGAACTTCTTAGCAGGAGGCAGCATTTCACCAACATGGTGGAGCAGTATGTGTGCACACGCCTAGACGTACTGAATGAGGGGTCTGCCCCCTTCAACTTCTGGGTCTCCAAGTTGGGCACATGGCCTGAGCTTGCCCTTTTCGCCATGGAGGTGCTGGCGTGCCCTGCAGCCAGTGTATTATCTGAACGGGTATTTAGCACGGCTGGGGGCGTTATCACAGAGAAGCGCAGCCGCCTGTCCAGAGACAATGTGGACAAGCTCACGTTCATTAAAATGAGCCAGGCATGGATCCCACGGGACTTTACCCAGCCATTGTTCCATTTTTGCTCTCACTCTTTTGGGGTGTACCCTCATTTAAAATTTGTGAAAAGAAGCAGTGTTGGCTACCTCGTCCTCCTCAGGGCCAGATTAACGTAGGGGCTATTGGAGCTGCAGCTCCAGGCCCCTACCTTTATATAGGCCCCAGGTTGGCCATATTCACTGTTACCGCTCTTCTGTCACTTGTAAACACAGAAGTCTGGCTTCTATGCTCGCTTCCCCAGGCAGCTCCCTCAGAACCTCCCCGCACAGCACGAAGGCAGGACAAGGAGGGACAGTTGCCGATGCATGGATGTGTTTATGGGCTTCAGAGACAGCATCCCATGTGCAATTAGGCATGCATGGCTGCACCCTTCCTCCTCTGGGTGCATGCCAAGGCACGGCCCTTAAGGCCCTTCAAAATCCTCAGCACCAAGCCCATGATGCTCTTAATCCGGCCCTGGTCCTCCTCCACCGCCGCTTCCACCTACACCGCCCATAGGTGTGCGCAGCCTATTGCATTAGGGTGTGCACCCCAAAGTTTAATTACACATGCATGTGTTTGCCTACATGTACATGGCCCCGATACATTACTCTCCCTGCTGGCAAAGTGAAATAGAGCAGAGCAGGTCCGAGGGAGATCTTTCCCATCTCCTCACTGGCAAACAGAGTGATAATTCTATGTGCCCTAGGTGATTAGGGTGTGCCCAGGCACATCCGGCACACCCTGTGCGCACGCCTATGACACCGCCACATGCACCACCACCTCAACCTCCCTCCTACTCCATATGGGCCTCGTCCTTCAGAGATGAAGAACATTGTTTTATTTTTCTGTTTTTTTTGTTGTTTTAAGTTATTTCCCTATCCACATTTGTTTGCAGAGCACTTTCCATGCTCTTAACTACGTTTTGCTGCCATTTGCAGCAGTCTAGCCCTTTCCATTGGTGTTTTAGAGCCATTTTAGTGCCTGAAAGTTCGGGTCCCCATTGACTTCAATGGGGTTCGGTGTCCGGGAAAAGTTCGGCAAAAGTCCGGGACACGGACCCGGACTTTTTTTTAAAGTTCGGCCGAACCCGCCGAACACGGACATCCAGGTGTCCGCTCAACTCTAGTTGTAATATTTTCCCACAATTCTTGGGAAAATACTTTATTTTTACACAAGATTGTCATAACAAGTTATTTCTCACACACAGTATATGCATTTCTCACACACAGTATATGCAATTACACCCCGAAATACATTCTGCTACTCCTCCTGAATATGGCAATACCAAGAGTGAGGCTTTTAAACAGCCTGGCCACATACAGAGACCTAACATGCAAGGGGCACTGTCAGGTGTTCTAGGAGCATAAATTACACACATAATTTCTTAAGTTTCACACATAATATCCTAGCGACCCAACACACTTTTGAAGGCCCTGGAGCTCCAGGACAATCTAATTACCCACATGACCCAATTTTGAAAAGAAAACACCCCAATGTATATTCTATTAAGGCATGAGTCTTTTGAACATGTCATTTTTTTACACAAGTTTTTGGAAAAAATGTGGAAAGAAAATTAAAACGTATTTTTTTTTTTTTACACAAAGTTGTATATTTATAAGATATTCCTAACACATAGCATGTACATAGCAAACATTACACCCCAAAATACATTCTGTTACTCCTCTGGAGTATGGCAATACCACATGTGTGAGACTTTTACACAGCCTGGCGACATACAGAGGCCCAACATCCAAGTAGCACCTTCAGGCGTTCTAGGAGCATTAATTACACATCTAATTTCATTACAACCCATCACACTTTTGAAGGCCCTGGAGCACCAGTGAGTAAAAAAAAAAAAAAAACACAAAGTTTGGGTTGTCCCCATAAAAGAAATAGAGGGGAAATATTCCAATGGGGACACTAGTTCTGGGGACCTTGTCATCCCCAAGGAAATCCCTTAATCTGCAGGGATTTCTTCTCACTTCTTGTTTGGCTATCGGACAGGAAGTGATGGAAAATCTCGGCAATGGGACAGATGGCAAAAAATATCTGACTGAGTTTATAACCCCCCCCCCTTACTCTATACAAAATAAGTTTTGCTTGTAGTTCTAATTTAAGTGGCTTTTTCTGGAAAGGGCACTTCCCTTTAACAGGAGAGCTCTATTTGCTTCAACCTTAAACAATAACACAGGGGAACAAATACAATCCCATTTTAAGTGGGCTCCAGCACGAATTGACCCACACCCGTCATGTGACCACCCAAGCTCCCCATGCAAGGTTGAACAACTGCAAATAGAGGAGAGAGGAAGGAGAACCTTCACCAGTGCAGAGCAGCCCCCCAGCTGTAGCGCACTTCAGCAGCAGGCTTCCATCACCCTGACTCCCAGAGAGGAAGTCACAATAAACCACACACAAAAAAGCCCAATAGTAAGGATAACCGAAAGGCACCAATGTACCCCCCTTACCTGGGCCTGGCTAGTGCATGAGATGAGGCACCTGCTTCCGCTGTAGCAGCCAGCAGTTTCTGTTTTTTCCATGTTGCACAGTGCAGCGGAATTCTGAGAATGTGGAGTGGCCAGGACCCGGAGTTCACATGTGGCAAGCCTCCACCACTATAGCGGCTTCCCTGCACTGAAGGAACCACCTTGTAGGTCCTGGGCTGCATGATACCAGCCCAAATAACTCCATGCAGCTTTGGGCACACAGGCACAGACAACCCGGCTGGCCATTGCTCCCCTGGGCTGGTGAGGGAAAAAAAAGGCACTGCAACACCCCCATCATCCAACAGGAGGGAGATGCTGGGATGGTCAGATGATCAGAAAAAACCCTGGGTAAGAACCCCCCCCCCCACCACGGAGAGAGCATAGTCCCCACTACAAAAGTTGCCTGTAATGGCTCCATACTGGAGGAAACAGTATAACTGAGGGCATGGTGGAAGAGGTAGAACTTTTAAGCGTACAGCAGAAACATTTTTTTTTTAAATGATTATATATGTAGCAATATTTCCAGGCATTGGGCCTGATGTGGGTCTGCCATGGTTACCGTTAACACCAACAGCACATTTAAGCTAATTGCTCAAGTGTGAGATCTGAGAGAATGACCAGTCCGGCGTCTTTGGTTGTTTTTGTTTATTTTATATGGGGATGGGAGAAGGGAATGAGTGGGATGATACTCTGGCTCAACTAGGTACAAATTGGGACATTTGAAGAAAACTTACCATTAGTGTACCGGTAGCGGCCTTTCTATTAACCCTTCCAGGAAGGCCTACATATGAGAGATTGTGGCTCCACCCTACAGGAAACACAACTAATTTGCAGCTGTTAAAAAGGTCCCACCCATCTTTGAGCTTCAGTAATAGAAAAGTAACTTTCCAACCAAACTTTCAAGGGACACAGTTATTCAATAACATATATATATTATATATACACATATATACACACATATATATATATATATATATATATATATATATATATATAATATATACACATATATATATATACACACACACACATATATATATATATATATATATATATATATATGTATATATTATATATATATACATACACACACACATACATACACACATTTAACTCGCCACCACCTCTGGGCGGGAAGTAGGCCGGCCATCCTGGAAGGGTTAATAGAAAGGCCGTTACCGGTACACCAACGGTAAGTTTTCTCATTTCACCCTTCCAGGACGGCCTACATATGAGAGGATGATAAAGGAATCCATACTGGCCTATCTTAGGGCGGGACCACTGTCTGTAAAACCTTTCTGCCAAAGGCAAGGACTTGTTGAGACAGTACTTCCACACGATAGTGCTTTAGGAAGGTATCTTGACTGGACCAGGTGGCTGCATGGCGGATCTGTTCCCAGGATGATCCGGCTCCTTCGGCCCAGGATGTTGCCATGCCCCTTGTGGAATGTGCCTTTAGATTTGCTGGTGTGGGGATACCTGACACCTTATAAGACATACTAATGGCTTGCTTAATCCACCTAGAGATCGAGGGTTTTGATGCTTGCAATCCCTTTCTTGGTCCAGAATGTAGAACCAACAGGTGACTAGACCTTCTAAATCCTTTGGTTCTTTCCAAATAGGTGAGAAGACACCTTTTTACATCCAGGCAATGGAATTTTCATTCCTTTACACACCTAGGCTTTTCACAAAATGATGGCAGGACCATCTCTTGTTTTCTGTGAAAAGAGGAAACTACTTTGGGTAGGTACAGGGGATCTGGTCTAAGAATCACTCTGTCTTAAAGAATTAGCATAAAGGGCTCCTTTATGGACAAACTTTGTAAATCTCCCACTCTTCTGGCTGTGGTAATTGCCAACAGAAAAGTTAACTTAATTGACAAAATATTCAGATTAACCTTAACCAAAGGTTCAAAGGGTTCACTAGATAACATCTCTAGTACTTGAGTTAAGTTCCATACTGGAACATTAGCCCTATTAATCGGGGTCGCTCTTCCCCGAGCTAACAAAAATCTTTTAACGGCTCCAGACTTTTATCTAAGAAAACAGAAAGTGCCGCTACCTGTACTCTAAGGGTATTAACTGCCACCCCCTTATCTACCCCATCCTGTAAAAATTCCAGGATAATGGGGATCGAGGCAGAGGAATTCTTCTTCTGACTCTGCCAAGTACAGAATTTTTTCCAAATTTTGGAATACATTTTCCTAGTAACTTGTTTTCTACTTAGAAGGAGGGTATCAATGACCTTATCCGAACAACCTTTTCCCTTTAGGATTTTGCGCTCACTACCAAGGCTGTTAACTGAAAAAACTGTGGTCTGGGGTGAATAAGAGGCCCTTGTAGTAACAGATCCGGAACCTCTGGTAGTTTCCAAGGAGCTGTCACTGATAGGGATAACAGAGTCGCGAACCACGTTCTCTTTGGCCACCAAGGGGAAATCAAGATGAGACGTAGTTGCGGCCATCCACTGAGTCTCTGTAGAACTCTTGGAATCAGATTTTGAGGAGGAAAAGCATAGGCTAGCCTGAAGTGCCATGGCTGTGCTAGAGCATCCAAGCCCAACATACCCTTTTGTTGTGTCAGGGAGAAGAACCGGCTTACTTTTTTGTTCTGCCAAGAGGCAAACATATCCACTTCCGGCTGACCAAACTTTTGAACTAGAAGGTGAAATATTCTGGGATTCAGTTGCCATTCTGTCTGCTTGATGGAATGGCGACTGAGGAAGTTCACTTCCCAGTTGTCCTTCCCTTTTATATGCACTGCAGATAGAGAAATCACTCTTTTCTGCCCAGCCCAGTGTCTCCTGAGCTAACTTTAACAGGGTGTTCCATCTGGTCCCCCCTTGATGATTCAAGTAAGCTACTGTTGTAGCATTGTCTGAATGGATTTGGACTTCTTTCCCTGAAATGTCCTTTTCGAATGCTCTTATTGCTTCTACCACCGCTTTCAGCTCTCTGTAGTTGGATGAGGCCTGACTTATCTGTTCCTTCTTCCGTCACTACTGCGAATCTGAGGAATGCTTGATTTTCCGGACAAATTGGGACATGCAGGTAAGCATCCCTTAGATCCAGTGTGGTCATAAAGAGATGTTCTGAAACAGATTTTTTCTGACCGCATAAATGTTCTCCATAGAGAACTTCTTGTATATTAGAAATTTGTTTAATTTTTGAGGTTTATGACTAGCCGGAATTTTCCTGAGGGCTTTGGTACCACAAATATGTGGGAGTAAAAGCCTTGGAATACCTGACTTAATGGTACAGGTGTAATCACCCTCTGTTATGCTAACTCTTGAATACCTTCTAGCAGTGCTTTCTTCTTTTGTTTTACTCTTGAGGGATATGTCATTGTTATTTCTGTCACTGGCTGAGAGGAAAACTCCAGTCGGTAACCTTCCCGGATGATCTGGAGAATATAGGGGCTGGTTGAGATGTTTTCCCATTGGGAAATGAAATGGGCTAACCTGCCCCCTACCCTGACGCTGGCGTCACTTGGTCTCTTTAGGATTGGGTCCAGGTTTAAGGAACAGCAAGTTAGCTCCTTGTTTTCACTTTGCCGGACCACCTCTCCTGGTTTGCCCCCTGAAAGGCCTTTGTTGGTTTCTGTCTTGGAAGTTCAGAAAGGAATACCTCCCCAACTTGTCCTTCCTCTTAGTAGGGAATTTTTTTCCCCTTCTCTGAGGATCTGGATAAAACATCATTCATCCCAGAGCCAAACAAAAAAGACCCTTCAAAAGGTAATGCGCAAAGTCTCAGCTTGGAAGATATATCTCCTTCCCATGCTTTGACCCAAACTGCCCTCCTAGCAGAATTCATCAGAGCTGCTGTTCTTGCAGAGGCTAATATTGACTCTACTGCCGAGTCTGCTAAGACACCACTTTCCCAATCACAGATAGGGAATCTAGTAAGTCTTGTGATCCCTCCATTGTAGAGATATGTTTTGACAATTCCTTGATCCACAAATCTACATTTCTGGCCATACAGGTATCTGCTAGAGCTGTAGTCATATTATACGAGTTAGAAGCCAAAGCCTTTTTTAGTAAGGATTCGATCTTGAGATCCATGACACCTTTAATGTGACCAGCATTTTCAAAGGACAAATCTGACCTCTTTGATAGCTGGGCCAGAGGAGCGTCTAGTTTAGGGCTTTTTATAAACTCCTCCAATTCCTGTTCCTCAAAAGGATACCTTCTTTTCCAGTTTTTTGGTCTGGATAAGGCATTCATAGGAAATTTCCATTCCTGGTCAATCATGTCCTTTAAAGACTGGTGGATGGGAATTGTTCTGTACTGGGCTCTTCCCAAGCCCTTGTACACTTTATCCTTAATGGAAGACTCTTTGACCGGAGTTGGGATCCCTTCAGTGGCATGCACCACTTTAAGGAGACCCTCCATACACTCTAAAGGAAAGAGACTCTTGTTTCTTTTGAAACTTTCCCTTTCCTTCTCATTGTCACTGTTTGACTCCTTGTCTGAACTGGATGGGGATCTAATGTAACTGGTGCCTTCCCCTGGATCCTCCTCCTCCTCCCTAACTTGTGATGAGGGAATGGGTTGGGATCCTGACAAGAGAGAAGAGGGTCCTCTTGACCACACACTATCCTGGGAGGATAAACTATCCCTTGATATTTCCTCTGTCTGTGTTGGGGTCTGAGTGATAGCTGCTGCAGTCCTAAATGACTGAATAGTAGCCAACATCTCATCCTGCATTGATTTAAGGAAACCTTTCATTAAAACAGATGCTTCTTGCCCTGCCAATTTATTAACCACTTAAGGACCGAGCCTATTTTTGACACATTTTGTTCACAAGTTAAAATCAGTATTTTTTCCTAGAAAACAACTTAGAACCCCCAAACATTATATATATTATTTTAGAAAAGACTCTGGAGAATAAAATGTCGGTCATTGCAATCATTTTTGTCACGCGGTATTTGCGCAGCGGTCTATAAAGCGCCATTTTTTTGGAAAAATTTTGAAAAATCACATTTCACTGCATTTAAAAAATACTAAACAGTAAAGTTAGCCCATTTTTTTTGTATATTGTGAAAGAACATGTCACGCCGAGTAAATAGATACCCAACATGTTACGGTTTAAAATTGCGCCCCCCCGTGGGATGTCGACAAACTACGGTCAATAGAGATCTCAATCTGCGACGCTTTAAATTTATTTAACGGTTACCAGTTTAGAGGTAGAGTGTAGCTCTTTTTTTTAAATTATTGCTCACACTCTGGCGATCGCGGCGATACCTCACATGTGTGGTTTGAACAGCGATTTCATTTGCGGCTCGACTTGCGTATACGTTTTTTTTTGTGCGCGAGCTAACGGTGACGGGGGCGGCTAAATTTTTTTTTTTTTTTTTTTTCCCATTTATTTTATTTATTTTTTTAACTTTATTACAGTTTTAAAAAAAAAAAAAAAAAATCTGATCACTTTTATTGCTGTCACAAGCAATGTAAACATCCCTTGTGACAGCAATATGTCGTGACAGGTACACTTTATGGAGGGATCGAGGGTCTAAAAGACCCTAGACCCCTCCACTACACTTCCCTGTATGCAAAATGCCAAAAACGGCGTTTTTGCATACAGCCGATTTTCAAATTTGCCGCCTTTTGCGGCACAGTAACCCGGAAGTGACGTCATGGACGCCGCCTCCGGGTTACGTCAACGGAGCCCCGATCGATGCTGTTTCCGGCATTCATCGGGACTCCATCCAGCCGGCGGACGCGCCGGCTGGGTGCTCGGGGCTCCCGGTGGGACGGGAGCCCCGAGCAAAGCCACGGAAGGCGGCGGGAGGGGGGGGGACGTCCCCTCCCGCCCCCCCGGGTACCGATCGAGCGGCTCCCGAGCCGCATCGGTCAGTACCGACGGAAAGCCAACCGTCGGCTTCAAACCACGGTACCGGAATGATGCCTCTAGCTAGAGGCATCATCCCGGTACACTACCGCAAAGTTTACTGACGTAGACCTACGTTAGTATGCGGTAAGTGGTTAATACATATATGGCACAATGGCTTTAAGACCTCGACAACTTATCCCCACAGTTACCACACTTTCTAGTCATGTTAGTGCTGGTGTTAGATGGTGGTCTGGTCTGGCAGGGGCCTCCTGTGTAGCTGGAAGACCTGTGCATAGACACAAGAAGAGAAAACATTTGTTTGCAACAGACATATTTAGTCTAACACTGCGGCTGCTCAATCAGGAAAGAAAAAGGCATGACTGTCTCCTATAGACAGCAGTTGGCCCTGCCACCGCTGTAGTCACTTACCCGGTTTTTCTGAGTTTCCTACAGCCACCTGCACTGCCGCTTTCTCCTCTGTGGGAAGTGCGGTCGTTCGAGTCTCTTTGGGGTGTTTCAGCCCCTTCGTAGCCGGAGATTCTGCCATGAGTGCTCGTGGATCCGGCGTCTCCTCCCTTTCGAGCTTCCTTCCGGGTACTGCTGCCACCTCCTCTTCTGACCGGAACTTCCGGTCTTCACAGCGAGGCTTGAGGCACGCTCTTTGGCGGGAAATTCGAAATTCTTACCGTCCAGCAATAGAGGAGCAATGGAAGAGACTCATCCTGCAGAGACAACAGGTATGGAGGGACCTTCTCCTTAAGGTAACCGACTACCCGACATGTTTGGCGACCTGCAAGTTCCTGTTTCCAGGACACAGATAGGGAGGAACCTCTCATAGGCCGTCCGTACCTGTCTTACAGGGGTACCCATCAGACACTCCTTTGCCTTCAGGTCAGAGAAAAAAAAACAAACGTTCCGGTGTAAGGTTGGAAACAACTGAACTGAAGCTCAAGGATGGGTGGGACCTTTTTAACAGCTGCAAATTAGTCGAGTTTCCTGTAGGGTGGAGCCACAATCTCTCATATGTAGGCTGTCCTGAAAGGGTGAAATAAGAAAAATGCCTTTAAGGGCTGGCTTGACGCTGGCTGAATGCCGGTCAACGCCCATAGGCGCTCGAGAATCTGACTCACTGTTGGTGAACTTAAACTTGACTTCTGACACTTCCTCACAGCTCAAAAGTCCTTTAAAGCACTCCCTGTAGTCTTCACTGACCGAGGTAATCTCTTGTAATGCTGCAGCAACTCTTAACACTGTAAACACTGCACTGTACACTCTGCACTTCAGGGCCCAACCACTAGCACCCCCTTTATTTTGCTCCTGCACCAGCTAGCTAGCTCCTGGATCCCTCTGACCTTCTCCACAGTGGTCCCCTCTGCTAGGCAGACCCCCAGGGGCAGTTTACAGTACTCGTGACTGGGAATGCTTTCCTGAAATTCGACCCCTCACAGCTCCACTGGTCCTCAGCACACTGGATCCTCTCCTGCAGCTCAGCCCTGTGTCCCCTCAGGCAAACTGCCTGAGACACCTGATTCGTCCTGATAGGAGGAGAGACACCTATCGCCTCTCTCCTGGGACACTGCTTCCTGCCAAAGACAATCTGTCATGTGCTCCCCACAGACTTATACCCCTTTCCAGAATGCTCTTCGGCAGAATCTGCCCATCCAGGATGGATACAAGCCCAGGTGTGCTATTGGTCAGGTTTCCTCCACTGCCCAATGAGAGCCCTCATTGGGACACAATGGGGAGACTCCCCAACACAACAGGCACACCTGGGAACACATACAAGCCTAGCTGAAAATCATGGCCCTGCTGGTAAGACTATACTTTACCTAGCACCTACCTTGGGGGGGTTATATATATATATATATATATATATATTAGTGTGACAAGTGCCATGGGCTCCTGGAGGAGTGTGGAGGCCAGCCTCCTGCCCACGGACCACGGGACCTGGCTTGTAGGGGAGTGCACCTCTGTGTGGGGGTATATGCTGGAGGACCATGGGAGTAGTGTTGCTTTGGACTCCAATCCATGTCACCCCAAGATACAGACTTAGACTGGGATCAATGTTACAGGCCTAAAGCGGCCTGTTGCCGCAGAGGACTTCTCCACACATTGACAGACTAAAGAGATGCTAATGATGTCTACTGAGGGGATGTGTATTGATAGTTATAAGGTGTGTTGAAAATGGAGACGGGCAGTCAGAGCCTACGTCTTCTGCTTTCATCTGTTTAGAGGTTAAGTGTGTTCACATTTCTAGGAAAGTGTATTCAGCTATGTTTGGGCTGGTTGTTTGTGGAGTCAATTATGATAATGCTAATCCTGTCTGAGCCTGCAATGTCATTCACCTGTTTCTGTCCAGATGGCCAGGTATGTTAATTATGTTCTGTATACAATACATTTGCATGATGTAATCAAGCACCTAAAACTGTATATATTGGAAGTGAGTAGGTAAATAAAGTGTCTTTTGTTTTACCCTTCATTGAGCTTAGGCTAATGTTTGGGGGGAATTGAGGGGCCAGGTCACTGCATCACGTGAGAGTCTGGAGACCCAAGACCGAAATACTTGGTCCAAGTATTGGGGATCTGTTACATATATATATATATATATATATATATATATATATATATATATATATATATATATATATATATATATATATACACACACAGGTCCCTCTCAAAAAGTTAGCATATTGTGATAAAGTTCATTATTTTCTGTAATGTACTGATAAACATTAGACTTTCATATATTTTAGATTCATTACACAACTGAAGTAGTGCAAGCCTTTTATTGTTTTAATATTAAAGATTTTGGCATACAGCTCATGAAAACCCAAAATTCCTATCTCAAAAAATTAGCATATCATGAAAAGGTTCTCTAAACCAGCCATTAACCTAATCATCTGAATCAACTAATTAACTCTAAACACCTGCAAAAGATTCCTGAGGCTTTTAAAAACTCCCAGCCTGGTTCATTACTCAAAACCGCAATCATGGGTAAGACTGCCGACCTGACTGCTGTCATTGACACCCTCAAGCAAAAGGGTAAGACACAGAAAGACATTTCTGAACGAATAGGCTGTTCCCAGAGTGCTGTATCAAGGCACCTCAGTGGGAAGTCTGTGGGAAGGTAAAAGTGTGGCAGAAAACGCTGCACAACAAGAAGAGGTGACCAGACCCTGAGGAAGATTGTGGAGAAGGACCGATTCCAGACCTTGGGGGACCTGCGGAAGCAGTGGACTGAGTCTGGAGTAGAAACATCTAGAGCCACCGTGTACAGGCCTGTGCAGGAAATGGGCTACAGGTGCCGCATTCCCAAGGTCAAGCCACTTTTGAACCAGAAACAGCGGCAGAAGTGCCTGACCTGGGCTACAGAAGCAGCACTGGACTGTTGCTCAGTGGTCCAAATTACTTTTTTCGGATGAAAGCAAATTTTGCATGTCATTCGGAAATCAAGGTGCCAGAGTCTGGAGGAAGACTGGGGAGAGGGAAATGCCAAAATGCCTGAAGTCCAGTGTCAAGTACCCACAGTCAGTGATGGTCTGGGGTGCCATGTCAGCTGCTGGTGTTGGTCCACTGTGTTTTATCAAGGGCAGGGTCAATGCAGCTAGCTATCAGGTGATTTTGGAGCACTTCATGCTTCCATCTGCTGAAAAGCTTTATGGAGATGAAGATTTCATTTTTCAGGACGACCTGGCACCTGCTCACAGTGCCAAAACCACTGGTAAATGGTTTACTGACCATGGTATTACTGTGCTCAATTGGCCTGCCAACTCTCCTGACCTGAACCCCATAGAGAATCTGTGTGATGTTGTGAAGAGAAAGTTGAGAGACGCAAGACCCAACACTCTGGATGAGCTCAAGGCCGCTATCGAAGCATTCTGGGCCTCCATAACACCTCAGCAGTGCCACAGACTGATTGCCTCCATGCCACGCCGCATTGAAGCAGTCATTTCTGCAAAAGGATTCCCGACCAAGTATTGAGTGCATAACTGAACATAATTATTTGAAGGTTGACTTTTTTTGTATTAACCACTTAAGCCCCGGAAGATTTTACCCCCTTCCTGACCAGGGGGTTTTTTGCGATTTTTTTACTGCGTGACTTTAACGGACAATTGCGCGGTCGTGCGACGCTGTACCTAAATGAATTTCACGTCCTTTTTTCCCCACAAACAGAGCTTTGTTTTGGTGGTATTTGATCAACTGTGCGATTTTTTTGATCATGCGCTATAAACAAAAAAAGAGCGTCATTTTTGCAAAAATAACAATATTTTTCACTTTTTTTTTATATGAAATTTCCCCCCCCCCCCCCAAAAAAAATGTAAAAATCTAAATATTTTAACATTTTCGGCCAAATTGTTTTATGCTACATATGTTTGGTAAAAAAAAAAAAAAAAAAAAAAAAAAAAATCGCAAAAAGCGTATTTTGATTGGTTTGCGCAAAAGTTATCGCGTTTACTTACAAAGTGAAAGATTTTTGTCATTTTTGGTGTTTTTTTTTGCTATATGTGCACTATATATATGCACTGTTACTGCAAAAATGACACTGGCAGGGAAGGGGTTAACTGTATTGGACAGGGAGGGGTTAAGTGTGTCCTAGGGGCGTGATTCTAACTGTAGTGGGACAATGCTATTGGTGTAAAAAATCGGATTTTTGTAAGATCTTACCGTAAAATCCTTTTCTCTTAGCTCATTGACAGACGTAGTCTTCTTGATTCACAAGAACTGGGTTATGTTGTCTCCGCAGGAGTAGGACTAGGCAGAAAAGAAAAAACGTTCTGGCTCCACCCTAGGGGCAGTCCCAGAGGGTATATCCTCCCTCTCTCTGCTACAAGGCATCAGTTCTGTCACAAAGCAGCAACAGAGAATTTAACCCAACCCAACTCAATGATAGAGGGGCGGGTACTACGTCTGTCAATGAGCTAAGAGAAAAGGATTTTACGGTAAGATCTTACAAAAATCCGATTTTCTCTGTCGCTCATTGACAGACGTAGTCTTCTTGATTCACAAGAACTGGGACATCCAGAAGCAGTGCCACAAATGAGGGGTGGGATTGACAGAAATCAAAATCCAATCCAGAAGGCCCAACCGGTGCCAAACTAGAAGTTTTAAAGGCTCATTATAAACAAAGAATGAGACTCAAATAAAAATTCCAACGGAAAAAAACCCTCGAGGTAGACCACTGGTCTCCTCAAATGGCGGCCTGCAAAACCTTGCGGCCAAACGAGGCATCAGATGATGCCATTACATCAACTTTATAATGTTTTGTAAAGGTATGCACCGACGACCAGGTAGCCGCCTTGCACACCTGGACCACTGACGCCTGATGGCGAAAGGCCCATGACGCACTAAGTGCCCGAGTGGAGTGCGCCTTAACAGGGAACGGGGGCTCCCGACCCTTAATAGAATAAGCCTGTACCACCGTCTGTCTGATCCATTTGGAAATAGTCGCGGCAGATGCAGGCAACCCCTTTTTGGGTCCATCCGGGATCACAAAAAGTGAATCCGTCTTGCGAAACGAGTCTGTCGTTTTCAAGTATACCCTGATCGTCCGGACCACATCCAAGGAGTGCAAAGCAAACTCCCGAGGATGACTGGGCTTAGGACACAGGGAAGGTAATACAATTTCTTCATTCAGATGAAATTCTGAAACCACTTTTGGTAGAAAGGCTGGATTCGGACGAAGAACCACCTTATCTCTATGAACCACCAGATATGGGGAACGACAAGATAATGCGGCCAGTTCTGACACCCTGCGTGCAGAAGTGATAGCCACCAAGAAGGCCACCTTCTGGGACAACGTAGGTAGAGGAATCTCCCTAATATCTTAAAAGGGAGGTTTCTGAAGAACCGACAATACTAAATTAAGATCCCAGGGTGGTAACGGCGCGCGCACTGGCGGAGCCAGATGTCGCACCCCCTGGATGAAATTCCGCACCAAGGAATGAGTAGCCAAAGGCTTCTGAAAGAAGATAGCTAATGCTGAGACCTGACCCTTGATAGTACTCAAGGCCAGTTTCTGCTCAACCCCTTGTTGCAGAAAAGCTAATATTCGACTAACCGAATAAGACCGTGGACGGAACCCCAGAGGTTCACACCATGCAATGTAGGACTTCCATGTGCGATGATAAATCTTTCTGGAAGTCGCTTTCCTTGCTTTAACTAGAGTAGGAATAACTGAAGCTGACAATCCCTTGTCCTTCAGCACCTGGGTCTCAATAGCCAGGCCGTTAAAGCCAGCGATCGTAAAGCAGGATGGAAGATCGGTCCCTGAGACAGTAGGTCCTCCCTGAGAGGAAGTCTCCACGGGACGTTCGCCACCAGTCTGACCAAGTCGGCGTACCACGCTCGGCGAGGCCAGTCCGGAGCTACCAGGATTACTGGAATTCCTTCCTCCTCTATCCTGCGAAGAAGTCTTGGCAGTAACCCGAGAGGAGGGAAGGCATACATTAGCTGGTATTGCCCCCACGGGGCGATCAGTGCGTCTGCGGTCTCTGCTAGAGGATCGCGGGAGCGAGCCACGAATCTCTGTACTTTCCTGTTGAATCGTGATGCCAACAGATCCACATCCGGGGTGCCCCAACGTAGGCACAACTGGTGGAAGACTTCTGGATGGAGGGACCATTCCCCCTGATCCAGAGTTTGATGGCTGAGATAATCTGCCTGCCAATTTTCCACCCCCGGAATGAACACCGCAGAGATCGCTGGAACAAATCGTTCCACCCAGCGAAGAATGCAAGCCACTTCCTTGGCCACTCGGACACTCTTGGTGCCCCCCTGGTGATTGACATAAGCCATGGCCGTGGCGTTGTCCGACTGGATCCGAACCGGGCTGCCCTGGAGCTGCTCGGTCCAGTGAATCAGACAAAGTCTGATCGCTCTCAGTTCCAATACATTTATCGGCAACCTGGATTCTTCCGGGGACCAAAGTCCCTGGACAGATAACTGACCGAGAATTCCTCCCCATCCGGATAGACTGGCATCCGTGGTCACCATCGTCCAATATATTGGCAGAAATGACTTTCCCTGGCTGAGCATCGGAGACCGAAGCCACCAGACCAGAGACTCTCTGGTCTGTTTGCTCAATCGGATCCGATTGTCCAGGGATTCCGGATTCCGATTCCATCTGAGAAGAATCTCTTGCTGAAGAATTCGGGTATGGGACTGGGCAAATGGGACTGCTTTGAAGGAAGCCACCATCAACCCCAGAACCCTCATGCAAGTTCGAAGAGAAGACCAGCTGTTGGATAGTAACAACTGGACTGCTGATTGAATCTTCCGGAGTTTCCCTACCGGAAGGAAAACTCTTGTCCTGACTGGGTCTAGAATTAGACCCAGATATTCGAGCCTCTGGGTGGGAACCAGAAATTACTTTTGCTGGTTCACCAGCCACCCGAATTCCTGTAAAGAAATTATAGTAATTTCTATGTTTTGTAGCAGGGTCTGAGGAGACTCTGCATGAAGCAGGAGATCGTCTAGGTAACCTAGAATCGATATGCCTCTTTGGCGCAGTAGTGGCAACATTGGGGCCAACACCTTCGTGAAGACCCGAGGAGCCGTGGCGAGACCGAAAGGTAACGCCACAAACTGATAGTGGTTCTCTTCTACGGAAAAGCGTAGAAACCGCTGATGTCCTGCGAAAATGGGAATGTGAAGATAGGCGTCCTTGATGTCTATGGACGCTAGGACATCCCCTGGATGCAGGAAGGCTGCTACTGTGCGAATGGATTCCATCTTGAATTTTCTTATGTTGAGAAAGGAATTGAGTGCCCTTAAGTCCAGAATTGGACGCACTTTGCCCTCTTTCCTGGGTATTGTAAATAGGTTTGAATAAAACCCCTGAAAACGTTCTGTCCAAGGAACGTGGACTACCACTCCTTGTTGTAGTAAATCCGTGACTGCTCTCCGTAAATCTTCTAGACGATCCAGGGATAGTCGGATATTGGAAGGGAAGAATCGCGCCGGTGGGAGAGATCGAAACTCGATCTTGTACCCTGACCTTATGACTTCGCAAACCCACTTGTTCGGGATTCTGGAAAGCCATGGATCCGGGAACCGGCAAAGACATCCCCCCACCCCAGTTATGGGTGGGGGCGCACCTTCAGGCTCTGGACGATTTATCTTCAGGTCTGGAGGGGGCGGGCTTTTGCTTGCCCGACCAACGTCCCCTGAAGCCTCCTGAAGGAGCTTTGGAGGACTTAATTTTTTCACCCGCGGGACGAAAAAACTTTTTGTGAGCAGAGAAAGAAGGCCCTCGTCTTTGACGAGGTCCTTTACCTTTAACATTTTGCGGTAAAAAGGTGCTCTTTCCTCCCGTGAGATCCTTAATGATCTCATCTAAGTTGGCTCCAAATAGACGCTCTCCTAAAAAGAGGATATTAGCCAATGCTTTTTTGGAACCTTGGTCGGCTAACCAACCTTTTAGCCACAGTGTACGCCTTAGAACCACTGCTGAAACTGATGCTCGCGCCAATAATGGAGTGGCGTCTAACGCCGCATCACACATAAACTGTAACCCCTGTATCATTTGTTCCAACAAATCTGATACCGCCTGAGGGACTTCTTCTAAGTCCCGGCGCAACCACTTGGTCCATTCAGTTACAGTCTGCGAAACCAGTCCAATAGCAATTATTGGTCTGAAAGCTGATCCAATCAAGGAAAACATGGTGCGAGACATAGCCTCTATCTTGCGATCCACTGGATCTTTAAAAGACGGGGCGTCTTCTAAAGGAATAACCGTGGCTTTATTCAATCTAGCAATTGGTGAATCCACCACAGGTGGTTCTGTCCATTTCTTAATGAGGGTTTCCTCAAACGGATAACGCCTGTTAATGCGTTTAGAAATAGCAGAAGTGCGTTTTGGCAGACTCCATTCTTCTTTGATTGGATTGCCAAAACATTTGGGCAATGGAAAAACCTTCGCTACTTTGATGCGTTTTTTAGTCCCAAAGGGGATTTCAGTTTCAGCTATTTCCGACGGAATACCCTGTAATCTTAAGGTTTCTTGAACAGATACAATGAGTGCGTTTACCAACGCTTCCTCTCGGGCTATGGCTGATGCCGAAACATCCTCCTCACTGTCTGAAGAGACAGTACCCGAGACACCAATCCCAGATGAAGTACCAGCAACTGCAGAAATAGGCTCAGATTCTGAATCCGAAGTTTCAGATAATAAGGGGTTAGGCGGGGGTCGCTTTCTTGCGCCCTGTCCCTGACAAGCCACTTCCACCCGGGACACAAAAGTTTCCATAATAGCTGACAATGATTCAACCGTCAGTGGGGTGCTGGAGGATCCTGCAGACACCTCGAGGGGATCCGGTGGAGATACATGAGTGGCAGGGTCCATGTTAATTCAGGACACCTTTGCCAGAAAAAACAAAAACTTTTTTTTTTTTTTTTAAATAAAAAATACCTTTTTTTTTTTCTTTTATGTGTATCCCCCTAGCGCAATAGCGCCCCTCAGAGTACCTGCTTCTCGATCCCCACAGAGAGAGAGAGGGACCCTCAAGGCTCACCACCCGATGCAGAGAAGTTTCCAACCAACTGCAGTCAGCGTCTGTCTTTTACAGACTGGAAAGAGCTGTGTTAGTTTTCCCGGGTAGAAGGACGTGGCTCCGCCCCCTGTGTACGCCTTCCGGCGTTCCCAGCTCTCCACGAGGTAGCTGGGCTCATCAAACATGGCCGCCCCCATACAGGAGACCATAGACTCCAAAAACATGGCGGCCGGCGTGACCTGAGGACATTCATGCACCCGGTCTACGGCAAAATGGCGGCGGACTGCCGAAATCGTTTTTCCCAGCACATCCACCTGCATCTCTGCTAAATGGCGGTTTATCGATCTGCAGGAGGTACACTACAATTAAGGTAGGATTATACCTCCTATGTCTGCTGTAATACTACAGTCTGCTGGGTAGAGTGTTAGCTCTCAAACCAAGTCCACTTCCCACCAAACACATGCTGTATTTACAAGGGGGACTTTTAGTGTCAGACAGATACTGACCATGTATGGAGGGGCCCATAATTCATACTGCCTCATAACGAGGAAAAAAGGGAACGTTTACTCACCATACCGAACCGACAGGCACCCTCTCTTCACAATACCCTCTCCACCGGGGTGGGGGGTTGTGGACCACGCCGGACGCCTCGACTCTCTGGTTCCTGGCGTCCAAGCGAGACTTAACTCGCAAGGTCAGTCCCTCCAATGGGTCTCCGTCACGGCCGACCCAGCGCGGAGCTCTGGTCTGCACGCGCTCGTAGGCAGAAACCGGGGTGACCACTGGATCTCAACATCCAGCCCATCGCCCGGCCCCGCATACTTACTTGAATGTGTCGCAGCCGACCAAGCGCAATGCAATGGTCTGCGCGCGCTCGTAGGCCGGCTGGGGTGACCACTGGTGTCGCCCAGTCCGGCGTATTTGCTTGAAGATCTCACAGGAAAAAACACTGGAGAAAAAACTACCTAAAAAATATTTTTTCTAAAAAAAAATCTTGCCAGGACCAGAGATCCCAGCAAGGAACTTCGGTCCTTACTCCTGACTAGACAGAAAAAAACTGATGCCTTGTAGCAGAGAGAGGGAGGATATACCCTCTGGGACTGCCCCTAGGGTGGAGCCAGAACGTTTTTTTCTTTTCTGCCTAGTCCTACTCCTGCGGAGACAACATAACCCAGTTCTTGTAAATCAAGAAGACTACGTCTGTCAATGAGCGACAGAGAAACAAAGATCAACGGTTCTACATAGTAGAACCGTCTGATCTTCATTTTTACACAGGGGAGAATGACAGGCGGCTTGTTTACATAAGCTGCTCTGTCTTTCTCCCGCTGTACCGGCGATCGTAGTGTGACCGGCAGACATCGGGTCCGCCGGTCACACGCCCGCACTCCTCCCTGAACGCGCGCCTCAGCGGGCGCACGTTCGCCCGCTATGGGCTCTAACAGCAGTGACAGGCGAGCGACGTAAATCTACGTCACTCTGCCTGGCCGGGGCTGACTGCCGCAGTAAAAATACTGTGCGCAGTCGGCAACCGGTTAAAAGCACTTTTTATTGGTCGGATGAAATATGCAAATTTTTTGAGATGGGAATTTGGGTTTTTCATGAGCTGTATGCCAAAATCAATATTAATACAATAAAAGGCTTTCACTACTTCAGTTGTGTGTAATGAATCTAAAATATATGAAAGTCTAATGTTTATCAGTACATTACAGAAAATAATGAACTTTACCACAATATGCAAATTTTTTGAGAGGGACCTGTATATATATATTATATATATCTGCACCTCGCATCTGAACTCTGCTCTGTTGGGACCACAAACAGCACAGTCCAGGGGGGTAGAGCAAAGAGTCAGTTGGCCGACAGTCACCAGCTCTCTGCTCACAGAGCTCTGAGAACTGAGCGATCTGCAGTCTTTGCTTGGTTCTAAGTCTTCAAGCCAGCAGGAGAGGACTAAGGCTGCATCTACATAAGCAAGTATGATTTTTGAAAAAAAAAAAAAACTTTTTATGTTCCAGGCATGTGGTATTTAAGGAATGTAAAAATATAATAGCCAATTTTGAGTAGTCCTACAAAGGTGCAGAACTTGAGCTGTAAGGAGCAGGGTGTCAATTTGAAGATTTGATAGATACAAGAAACACTTTCAAGCACATCGGAGAATGGCAATGGCTATTCAACAAGAAAAAATAGACTTGTCTAAAGATATAGTATTGACTTCCCAAATATCACAGCAAAAAAGGACTTTAAAGCAGGGTTTCTCAACCAGGGTTCTATGGAATCACAGGTTCTAGGATCCTGCCCAAATCTTACAGGAGCTGCAGAGGTGAACCATCCATCATTCACCCCCCCACTAATGCTTTTAAATGTTATACCACAGACTCTTAGTGTGTTTATCCATGGAATAATTGCTAATACATTAAACAGAGGAGCATTGGATGCTGTGTGTCATTTTTATGCATTTCTTTGTTTCAGGGCTCTATGGAACCCTAGGGTTCCTCCAGAGGATACCAGGTGAATATAGTATAAAAACATTACACATGCATACCCTTCTTCCACCAAGACTTTTCTTTTCATAGGTGGAAGGGTATTTATACATGTCATTTCTTATACCATTTTCATTCAGATATTAGACATTTAAGGCTTTTAGTATGTACTTAATTGAACTTCGTCGTTTTTGATACACCATGTGTGTCCTGTGAAAGCAACTTTCCTTTGGCATTCTTAGTCACCATTTTTCTTTTGTATTAATACTTATGCTGCAGGGCCCGCACTGACTGCGTTGGCATGTTTCTATGGTTTACACAATTTTATCTCTTTATTAGCAGTAAAAACAGACGGAGGTTCACTGTGTCCATCCCACTGGATAGTGCATGAAATAAAATACTGCATGGTTGCATGAAATAAATATAGCATATTGCAATGAAATGGTGTGAAGAAAAGTCCGGTTGGCCGCACTTCCATAAAATCACCTTAATTGACACATAATTCACGCTGACAATCCACAATGTACAAGGGGAGGCCAATAAGTTCTTACCCTCACCATGATCTAGATGTGCTAGGTATTTGAATATTTGCAGGTTTTTAAGTGGATATCTTCGTAATCTGCATGCCAATTTGTGGTGAATTATAGTTCGAGTCAAGAGAAAAGGTTACTGACAACTTTCCAAAAACAGCAAAGAGTAGAATTTGCACAAAGCATTTTGAACCTGTACCAAAACAAGGAGGAGGACTTTTTAAACAGATTAGTGACCATGGGTGAAGGCTGGGTATATCTATACGACCCTGAGACTAAAGAAATGAGTAAAACATGCTTAATCGCCCACCACCAAAAAGGATAAGGTGCAACATTCATTCAGCAAGGACATGTCAGCTGGTTTTCCTCCAAATCTGCATACTTCTACGCAGATGGTAGTAAAGATCTATTCGACAGATGTGAGAAGCGTGTAGACCATAGGAGGTGGATATGTAGATAAGGAAGAGTTAGTGGACTACATTTAGGATCCCTAGCACATCTGGATCTTGGTGAGGGTAATAAATTATTGGCCTCCCCTTGTACAGATGAGAGAATTTAGCCACCAGCTAAGTGGCTATATTCCCTCATCTGTACAAAGGTTATTTTATAGAAGTGCAACCAACCAGATTTTTTTTTTTCACACCATGACTTATGTGACAAACATGGCCAGCACCCATTAGTGTGCAGTGGGGGTGAGATAGGTGAAGACTCACCTTGAGCTGTGCTTCACGGTCTATATTTTGATGAAATAGCGTATGCATGTGGTATTTTAGTAGCGTTTTTTTTGTGAATTGTAATATAAAAGCTATTTTACCTCAAATTGTAAACAGGAAAATACTGCTTCGTAAATGGAGCCCACAACTTAAAAAAAAAAATGTCCCGCAGATTACAGCATTTATAGACTAAATTTGATACATACCTCTAATTTCCCAGCATTTGACCCTCACAGCACCGTGTTGTCATTGTTCAGCCTTGATGGTCATTTCACCATCTACAAAATAAAGAAAAGATTTGTCGTTGTAGAAAACAAATTGACAGAGAAATTCCATTTCTACTCCACACATTATTCATACACCACAATCATCAAAAAACGTCCCCAAAACAAAGCAACAACATATAACTACGTAACCTCTCATTTCATTCCTCCGGCAAAGTCTAAATTTTTCAAGAGTAACAAGCAGAGGCATCACAAGCGGGGTGCGAGGGGGCGGGCCGCACCAGGGTGTCCACAGGGGGAGGGTGACACCACTCTGCCTCTCATCTATGCATCGGCATCGCCGCATAGTACTGAGTGTCCGTTTCTTCTCTGCTGCCTAGGCTCTGCTATGCATTGTAAATCCCCCACAGCGCTGAGGTAACACACAGGTTAACTTTCTCAGATCCTCCCCCTGCCTTCTGTCCTTTCCAATGGATTTAGTATGCGAGGAGGTCAGGTGGTGTTTGCCTCTCTCTGATTGGGCAGGTGTCGGAGAGGGGGCGTGGGCAGCCTAGTAGAGGTGAAGATGAATATGTCAGGGATCTCTTCAGCTGAACTCTGCAGCACGTATGAGGCTGGAGTTGATGAAAGCAGAGGTACATTTCTACTGTGGAATTTGGGCTCTCTGCAGCTCCATCTCTGGGGAAACGACAATAGCTGGGCTCTTTCGGTGTTGTTTTTTGTGAGGGTGGGGGCGAGCAGCAGCCATTCTCAGGGACACACACCGGTGTGTGTACTGAGCAAACCACACTGTCCTCCCTCCCCTCCCCCATACACAGAACATTGTACAGATTCATAGCTAGGTGAGAAGCATTTGCTGTCAGCTGTGTCCTTAGCCTTTGACCATCTCTATCATGTCCACAATCTCTGAACCCATCTCCTGTATCATTTCACTCTCAGGCAGCAGTAAGTTTCATCCTTAGACAGTGTTAGTGTGAACTATTCCTCCTCCTCAGTGTGCAAACCAGGGCCACTCCCCAGACAGATTCGGACCTGCAAGGACCCCCTGCATTTTGAGTACAGTACAGATGTCCTTCTAGTGGGTCTCCCCTGTGTCATCTTTCATGCACTGGGGAGAGAAATATAAAAAATCCCATCCAGACCGGCTCTCTGCATTATTCCCAGCTCCTCTTTTGGGTATGTTTCTTTATGTCTGGATGCGATTTTCAATATTTCTGTCCCCAGTGCATGAAAGATGACACAGGGGAGACCCAATAGAAGGACATCTGTACTGTACTCAAAACGCAGGGGGTCCTTGAAGGCCTGAATCTGTCTGGGGAGTGGCCCTTGCACACAGAGGAGGAGGAATAGCAAATTCACACTGACGCTAAGGTCCCTTCCACACTGTCCATCCATCCGTTTATCTCAGCACGATCCACTGATCCCCTTCTGAGCAGGAAGATGACAGCTGTATCTCTGCGCTGTGTGCGGAGACACAGCTCTCAGGTCCCCATGCATCTCTATGGGGGAATCAGATGGGAACGGACCGCCGGTCCGTTCTCATCCGATCCGCTGGATGGATGGAAAATAGGGTTTCCATCCGTCCGGATATGACGGATCGGATGTCAGCGGACATGTCTCCACTGACATCCGATGCCCCATAGAGATGCATGGGGGGACCGTTCAGATCCGCCAAAAAAACGGACAGGCGGATCTGAACGGTCCGCCTGTGTGAAAGGGGCCTAAGGGTGAATAAACTGATTGCTGAGAGGGAGACAAGCACTGCATCTGATAAATAAAACATACTGAAGTTACGGACTATTTAACAGCACAAATCAAAAAGAAACACCTTATGGCCTCTTTCACACAGTCCGCCTCCGTAGGCGGATCCGTGTTGCTCAGCGGGGATCGATCCGCGATCCCCGCTGAGCCAGCAGATGACAGCTCCATCTCCGCTTGCAGAGCGGAGAGGGAGGTGTCTCAGCCCCCCGCTGCTCTTTATGGGGGATCGGAAAAATAGGGTTTCCATCCGTCCAGATTTCACGGACAGGATCGGATACGGATGGCAGCGGGTGTCAGCGGAGGTGTCTCCGCTGACATCCGCTGCCCCATAGAGCTGCATGGAGGATCCGATCAGATCCGCCTAAAAAACTGAATACGCGGATCTGATCAGATCGCCCGTGTGAAAGGGCCCTATATCTGTCTGGGCTCTGGGTTTAATTGCACTATTTTCCACATTGACACTTTTTTTATGAGTAAATGTAATTGCACTTTTTTTGAATAATACAAATATTATGTATGAATATTGCATATATGTTTTGAATAGAGTACTGTATATGAATTTGCACTAAGTAAATGCACTTTGGTCTTTATATGTATGGCCCCTTTCACACAGACGGACCGCTCAGATCCGCCTGTCGTTTTTCTGGCGGATCTGAGCGGTCACCCCATGCATCTCTATGTCCGCTGACATCCAATCCGATCCATTAAATCTGGACGGATGGAAACCCTATTTTCCATCCGTCCAGGGGATCGGATGAGAACAGACAGACGGTCCGTTCCCATCCGATTTCCCCCATAGAGATGCATGGGGACCTGACAGCTGTGTTTTATTATTTTCATATGATATTGTAATTTAAGCCCCGGTTCACACTTATGCGAGTGCAGGGTTCGCATGTAATGTGATCGGCTGTGCGGTGCGAGTTTAGCCATACACTTTGTATGGCTAAATTCGCACCGCACCCGCAGCAAACACACACAGGACCCTTTTTTGCAGCCGCATCAGGATCAGATCGCACAGCGGTTCACACTTGTGCGATCCGATCCTGTGCGAACTGCAAGATCGCACTGCGATATGCGATCAAACTGGGGGTGTCGTTAAGATTACATTGACACCCCCAGCATATCGCATATGGCAGTGTGAACTTCCGGGAGTGCGTGTGCGATGCGGGAACAGGCTGCGAATTGGCAGCCTTCCCGCATCGCATAAGTGTGAACCGGACCTTAAGGTCATTTTAATTCTCCTAGTTATTAATGTCGCTATTGCCATTACATTTAGTGTTATATGGGAGCTATGATTTAGTTAAGTTGCAGTGAAGTTACATTATATAAAAAAACAAAAAAACATTATTGAAAGGGGTTGGGGTGACACCGTGAGTTACCGCACCGGGTGACACCAACCCTAGTGACGCCACTGGTAACAAGTTCACCCCCTACAATTTTCTGCACCATGCTGTAGCCCCAGTTCACGTGATGCGGAAATCAGCGCGATTGCAGTGTGGATTCCCGCATCCGATCTCCCTTGCAGGCAGTTCACACTGCCTTCTATAAACTGCTGTGGGTGTCAATATAAAGTTAATGACAACCCCAGATCAGTTCGCAGATCGCAGTGTGAAATGTTAATTCGGATAGAAAACAAATCGCATGGGTGTGATCCAATTCCAGTGCGGAAAAAAAAAGTTTCCTGCATTATTTTCATGTGAATTCATTGCGAGCTCACCCATACAACTGTATGGCTGAATTAGCATTGCACAGACATCGCATGTGATCTGCACAGCAGTGCAGTGAGAATCGGATGCAATGTCTGACATCACAGCAGTGTGAACCCAGGCTTAGAGCATTTTTTTTCCACCTGCATACAATTTGGATACCAAACTAGAATACAATATGCTCATATACTCTCAATCGCAGAACGATAGGTCTCTACCACCTTCTGTTCCAAGCCATTCTTCCTAAGGAGTCTCAAAAAATAAACGTTGCTGTGATTTCCCAACCTCTTCTGGACTGCCCCATGTACATTTATTGCAGCGGGGCAGCCTCTTTGCGTGAAATTACTTACCTGTATGTGATTTCACCCTTCCTCATCTGGGGCGCCTCCGGCGACCAGCTTAGGGTTGCCACCTCATCCCGTTACACCCAAACACACATGGATTACACATGTTCTAAGGCTGATTTAACCACTTTACCACTAGAGCATTTTGCTGTCTTACGTCTGGGCCACTTTTTGCGATTCGGCGCTGTGCGACTTTAACTGACAATTGCGCGGTCGTGCGATGCCGTACCCAAACAAAATTTACGTCTTTTTTTTCCCCACAAACAGAGCTTTCTTTTGGTGGTATTTGATCACCTATGCGATTTTTACTTTTTGCGCTATAAACAAAAAAAGAGCGTTTATTTTGAAAAAATTATATTTTTAACATTTTTTATATGAAATTCCCCCCCAAAAAAATGTAAAAATCAAATTTTTTTAAAATTTTTGGCCAATTTGTTTTTTGCTACCTATGTTTGGTAAAAAAATCACAATAAGCGTATTTTGATTGGTTTGCGCAAAAGTTATTGCGTTTACTAACAAAGGGAAAGATTTCTGTCATTTTTGGTTTTTTTTTTTTAACGCGTAATGGCGGCGATCTGCGATTTTTTTTGCGGGACTGCGACATTGCGGCGGACAGATCGGACCCTTGACTGACATTTTTGACACTTTTGGGGGTACCAGTGACATTACTGCAGTAATCAGTGCTATATAAATGCACTGTTACTGTAAAAATGACACTGGCAGGGAAGGGGTTAATTTTATTGGAGAGGGAGGGGTTAATGTATGCCTGGTGCTTACTGACGTGTGGGGGGGGGGAGGTGACTGAGTGACACAAGGACAGATCCAGGGTTCAGCTATGCTGAACCCTGCAATCTGACCCTGCCTGTCACTTGGGAGATCCGCCCGCTTGTGTTTACACAGGCGGGCGGATCTCCACACTAGATCCCCAATGATCAGGGAAGAGCGGCGGCGATTGCCGCTGCTCCTCCCCTGGCCCGACTCCCGCTGTGACTGAAAACAGAGGGAGCGAGCCTCCGGTGGCGCGCGCGCGCCGCCGAGAAGGGGGGAGTGTCTGACGACGTAGTACTACGTCGTCAGACGATAACGAGCCACTTTGCCGCAGTAGTACTACGGTACCATAAAGTGGTTAATGCAGATAAGGCACCAAGTGAGTTTAATTACCACCTTAATTAGCCACAGAACCCCTGTAGTTAAAAGGGGTTTTTAAAGCAGTGCTCCCAATCACTGCCAGCCCCTCTGCTAGGACAACATGTAGTATATGCTGTATGTTTTGTAAAATTCATCTTCTAAATATCTTAATCCTTCTCCCCCATCAGCGGTCACGTGACCGCCCGTCGCTCTCTTTATCTGATATATGTACTAAAGAGGGAGGGGCCGAGATTTCTTAATGACATCTGCCAGGCAGTCATGTAACCTCCCTTTGTAGTGTATACATTGGAGGAAGAGAGCGACGGGTGGTCACATGATCGCTGATCAGGAGAAGGATTGAGGTATTTAGAAGATTCATTTTACAAACCGCATACAGTATACACGACATGTTATCCTAGCAGAGGTGCCGACAGTGATTGGAAATAGTAATGTTTGTACTGCTCAGAACAATCGCCGCCATTACTAGTAAAAAAATACAATATAATAAATACAATACCCCATAGTTTGTAGAATTTTGCTCAAACCAAAGCAATATACGCTTAATGTGGATTTTTTTTTTTTAATTTTCATTTAAAAATTGTAGATTTTTTTTTGTTTATAGAGCAAAAAAATACAGAGGCGATCAAATACCACCTTAAGAAAGCTCTATTAGCAGGGGGGAGGGGAGAGGTTGGGGGGGCTAGGATGTAAAATGGGTCTGTGATGGCTGCGGACCACTAGAAGATTGAGCCAAAGTGCATTAGTCTTCACCTGTAATATCATGCAAACAGATAACATTTAGGGCTGATTTGCAGTCAATGCATTTTTAAACAGTTCGCAGTATGAACGCATATGTAAAAAAAATTAATGTATTCCAATTAGCTTAGTTTATAGCATGGCAGTGCTTTCGTGTGCATTTTAAAAAAAAGTACAGCATGCTGCACTTTCTGCAAAAAAAATGCATTGCAAACATACGTAGATGCATACAAAATTAACAAATAAAAAAGAATATTCCAAAAAACGCACTGCGAATGCATGTAAACGCACAACCAATATCCTTGCAGAAACGCACAATTAAAGCAGATATTGTGTATATGACCCCTAGGGTACATTCACACAAGTATTAGTGTATTAATAAATTCTACAAGCAACATTTCCTGCAACGCACATCTTTCAAATGGGTGAATAACAATTTTGACAATAATTGAAACCTGCACTGGAGCTCAGCAGCAGCCAGAGAGCCAGGCAACTAGCATTTTCAGCAGGAGAGATCCACAGTGGCAGGCCAGTGGCTCTCCTTTCCTGAAAATGCAGGTTTAGTTTTTTCTTATTTCGAACACCAGTCTTAGTCAACATAAAAAGTTCTAGAGAAACTGAGCAGGCTTTAAAATGGTTTATAGTATGGGTGACTGTTCAGTATGCATCTAAGTTTAGGCACATAGCAAGGTGCAATAACCATAGCAGCCAATCAGCAACTGACCCATGCTGTTTTCCAGCAGTCATGTGATTGTTTGCTATAAGGGCATTACACATTGTACTATATATAAATAAAGCCCCAATTGTCACTGAGCTATTATTGTACACCAATGTCAAGGGGTTGCATGCAACCCATTGATCACCAGTGGATTGATTTTAGCAGGGGTTCCCTTGCAGTGAAAAGGTCTATGTGGTGCAAGAGCTTATCTGCTTGAATACAAACCATTAAGGCAGGCCCCGGCATAACATAGCTAATAGTAAATTTTAGGAGATTATACATGAAGATTGGAACATGTACAGGATTTGTTACATTTTAACAAAGTGCAGAAAAAAAAATTTAAACTGTAGTTTTTAAATCAACATTGCAAACATAATCAACCAATACTTACCAAACAAACATGGCGGCAGCAAGACATGTGCTCACATCTGTAGGCCAAAGGGCAGAATGCTTCACAAGTGGGCGTATTTATAGGTAAATCAGCCTTTTTTTCACCCAACTTTATTTCTGACAGTACCAAACTGACAAAGCTCACAAACTCTAAAAATGTTGAAAATAACTCTCTTTTTCTCTTGCAGGAAGGGTTCACATGCGTCGCTGCTCCTGAACAACTGCGGAGAAATGGAAAATAAATTTAAATCAAGGAAAAAATAAAAGAAGGCAAAAAAAAAAAAAAAACTTCATGGTGAACAAGGAAGTTAAAGGTCAGCTGACACAGCCACACCGCCTCAACTTTAACTCCTTATCGCCCAGATTCAGTGTTGCCTTTGCTTTGCTCAGGGTCAATTTGGCTGTGGTTGTTGTTTTATGGTTTCAGGAAGCAAAAAAAAAAAAAAAATTGTTACTTTTATTTGTTCAAATTCAGCAACCTAATCAGACAAATAGGGTTATTTAATAATGCAGAGTACATTCAGGGCCCATTCATATCTGGGTGTTGTGAAACACACTTCACGTATTTAGTGCATTATTAATGCGTTGCGTTACTTTTTTTACTATCAATGGCACCAAGGAAGACGATTATTTTATTCCCACCAACATCATTGATGGAGCTTATCCTGTCCCCAGCCACACTACTGATGAGCTTATTCTGTCCCCACTCGCACCAAAGATGGGGCTTGTCCTATCCCCACCCACACCAATGATGGGGCTTATCCTATCCCCACCAGGGCCGGCAGGCCATAGGGCAGACCGGGCATTTTCCCGGTGGGCCGCGGTCTGCAGACATCACAAAAAGTTCCCTCATAGTCACTGCGGCCGCCCTGAGCAGAAGGCTAATTGGCCGCGAAGCCGGACAAGGAAGTAATTAACACTCGTCACTATTGTGTCTTCCCGCCAGTATCATGCTCGGCACGGTCAGCCCAGCCCGAATCTCTCAAGCAGCTGCAGTCAGTCTCAGATGTAGTAGCTTCTTCAGTCCGAGGCCCGGGCTGCTCACGGGGGACGGCGGTGGCGGCTGCGGCTGTGGGGAGAAGGTAAGCGAGTGCAGAGTGCAGACAGTGCTGTGCTGCCCCGGTGTTGCGGGGAAACCGATATCGGCATAACACCGGCCGACCGTGTGTGCTGACTGCTGATCACTCTGCCTGATCCCATCCATCCTTCCCACTGCCATCACTCTACCTGCCCTGATCCCATCCACCACCCACTGCCATCACTGCCTGATCCCATCCATCCCTCCCACTGCCATCACTCTACCTGTCCTGATCCCATCCACCCGCCCCACTGCCATCACTGCCTGATCCCATCCATCCCTCCCACCGCCATCACTGCCTGATCCCATCTCTCACACTGCCATCACTCTGCCTGGCCTGATCCCATCCATCCCTCCCACTGCCATCACTCTGCCTGCCCTGATCCCATCCATCCCCTCCACTGCCATCACTGCCTGATCCCATCCATCCCCCCAACTGCCATCACTGCCTGATCCCATCCATCCCTCCCACTGCCATCACTCTGCCTGCCCTGATCCCATCCATCCCCCCCACTGCCATCACTCTGCCTGCCCTGATCCCATCCATCCCCCCCACTGCCTGATCCCATCCATCCCTCCCACTGCCATCACTCTACCAAATCCCATCTCTCCCACTGCCATCACTCTGCCTGCCCTGATCCCATCCATCTCCCCCACTGCCATCACTGTCTGATCCCATCCATCCCCCCACTGCCTGATCCCATCCATCCCCCCCACTGCCATCACTGCCTGATCCTATCCATCCCTCCCATTGCCATCACTCTACCTGATCCCATCTCTCCCACTGCCATCACTCTACCTGATCCCATCCCTCCCACTGCCATCACTCTGCCTGGCCTGATCCCATCCATCCCTCCCACTGCCATCACTCTGCCTGCCCTGATCCCATCCATCCCCTCCACTGCCATCACTGCCTGATCCCATCCATCCCCCCCACTGACATCACTGCCTGATCCCATCCATCCCTCCCACTGCCATCACTCTGCCTGCCCTGATCCCATCCATCCCCCCCACTGCCATCACTCTGCCTGCCCTGATCCCATCCATCCCCCCCACTGCCTGATCCCATCCATCCCTCCCACTGCCATCACTCTACCTAATCACATCTCTCCCACTGCCATCACTCTGCCTGCCCTGATCCCATCCATCTCCCCCACTGCCATCACTGCCTGATCCCATCCATCCCCCCCACTGCCTGATCCCATCCATCCCCCCACTGCCTGATCCCATACATCCCCCCACTGCCTGATCCCATCCATCCCTCCCTCTGTCATCACTGCCTGATCCCATCCATCCCTCCCATTGCCATCACTCTACCTGATCCCATCTCTCCCACTGCCATCACTCTACCTGATCCCATCCCTCCCACTGCCATCACTCTGCCTGGCCTGATCCCATCCATCCCCCCCACTGTCATCACTGCCTGATCCCATCCATCCCTCCCATTGCTATCACTCTACCTGATCCCATCTCTCCCACTGCCATCACTGCGTGATCCCATCCATCCCCCCAACTGCCATCACTGCCTGATCCCATCCATCCCTCCCACTGCCATCACTCTGCCTGCCCTGATCCCATCCATCCCCCCCACTGCCCTCACTCTGCCTGCCCTGATCCCATCCACCCCCCCACTGCCTGATCCCATCCATCCCTCCCTCCCACTGCCATCACTCTACCTAATCCCATCTCTCCCACTGCCATCACTCTGCCTGCCCTGATCCCATCAATCTTCCCCACTGCCATCACTGCCTGATCCCATCCATCCCCCCCACTGCCTGATCCCATCCATCCCTCCCACTGCCATCACTGCCTGATCCCATCCATCCCTCCCATTGCCATCACTCTACCTGATCCCATCTCTCCCACTGCCATCACTCTACCTGATCCCATCCCTCCCACTGCCATCACTCTGCCTGCCCTGATCCCATCCACCCCCCCCACTGCCATCACTGCCTGATCCCATCCATCCCTCCCACTGCCATCACTCTGCCTGCCCTGATCCCATCCATCCCCCCCACTGCCATCACTCTGCTTGCCCTGATCCCATCCATCCCCCCCACTGCCTGATCCCATCCATCCCTCCCACTGCCATCACTCTACCTAATCCCATCTCTCCCACTGCCATCACTCTGCCTGCCCTGATCCCATCCATCTCCCTCACTGCCATCACTGCCTGATCCCATCCATCCCCCCACTGCCTGATCCTATCCATCCCTCCCGCTGCCATCACTCTACCTGATCCCATCCCTCCACTGCCTGATCCCATCTCTCCCACTGCCATCACTCTGTCTGCCCTGATACCATCCATCCCCCCACTGCCATCACTGCCTGATCCCATCCATCCCCCCCACTGCCATCACTGCCTGATCCCATCCATCCCTCCCACTGCCATCACTCTGCCTGCCCTGATCCCATCCATCACCTCCACTGCCATCACTGCCTGATCCCATCCATCCCCCCAACTGCCATCACTGCCTGATCCCATCCATCCCTCCCACTGCCATCACTCTGCCTGCCCTGATCCCATCCATCCCCATCACTGCCATCACTCTGCCTGCCCTGATCCCATCCATCCCCCCACTGCCTGATCCCATCCATCCCCCCCACTGCCATCACTCTACCTAATCCCATCTCTCCCACTGCCATCACTCTGCCTGCCCTGAACCCATCCATCTTCCCCACTGCCATCACTGCCTGATCCCATCCATTCCCCCACTGCCTGATCCCATCCATCCCTCCCACTGCCATCACTGCCTGATCCCATCCATCCCTCCCATTGCCATCACTCTACCTGATCCCATCTCTCTCACTGCCATCACTCTGCCTGCCCTGATCCCATCCACCCCCCCCCCACTGCCATCACTGCCTGATCCCATCCATCCCTCCCATTGCCATCACTCTACCTGATCCCATCTCTCCCACTGCCATCACTGCCTGATCCCATCCATCCCCCCAACTGCCATCACTGCCTGATCCCATCCATCCCTCCCACTGCCATCACTCTGCCTGCCCTGATCCCATCCATCCCCCCCACTGCCATCACTCTGCTTGCCCTGATCCCATCCATCCCCCCCACTGCCTGATCCCATCCATCCCTCCCACTGCCATCACTCTACCTAATCCCATCTCTCCCACTGCCATCACTCTGCCTGCCCTGATCCCATCCATCTCCCTCACTGCCATCACTGCCTGATCCCATCCATCCCCCCACTGCCTGATCCTATCCATCCCTCCCACTGCCATCACTCTACCTGATCCCATCCCTCCCACTGCCATCACTCTGCCTTCCCTGATCCCATCCATCCCCCCCACTGCCTGATCCCATCCATCCCTCCCATTGCCATCACTCTACCTGATCCCATCTCTCCCAATGCCATCACTCTACCTGATCCCATCCCTCCCACTGCCATCACTCTGCCTGCCCTGATCCCATCCACCCCCCCCACTGCCATCACTCTGCCTGATCCCATCCATCCCTCCCACTGCCATCACTCTGCCTGCCCTGATCCCATCCATCCCCCCCACTGCCATCACTCTGCCTGCCCTGATCCCATCCATCCCCCCACTGCCTGATCCCATCCATCCCTCCCACTGCCATCACTCTACCTAATCACATCTCTCCCACTGCCATCACTCTGCCTGCCCTGATCCCATCCATCTCCCCCACTGCCATCACTGCCTGATCCCATCCATCCCCCCCACTGCCTGATCCCATCCATCCCCCCACTGCCTGATCCCATACATCCCCCCACTGCCTGATCCCATCCATCCCTCCCACTGCCATCACTGCCTGATCCCATCCATCCCTCCCATTGCCATCACTCGACCTGATCCCATCTCTCCCACTGCCATCACTCTACCTGATCCCATCCCTCCCACTGCCATCACTCTGCCTGGCCTGATCCCATCCACCCCCCCCACTGTCATCACTGCCTGATCCCATCCATCCCTCCCATTGCTATCACTCTACCTGATCCCATCTCTCCCACTGCCATCACTGCATGATCCCATCCATCCCCCCAACTGCCATCACTGCCTGATCCCATCCATCTCTCCCACTGCCATCACTCTGCCTGCCCTGATCCCATCCACCCCCCCACTGCCTGATCCCATCCATCCCTCCCTCCCACTGCCATCACTCTACCTAATCCCATCTCTCCCACTGCCATCACTCTGCCTGCCCTGATCCCATCCATCTTCCCCACTGCCATCACTGCCTGATCCCATCCATCCCCCCCACTGCCTGATCCCATCCATCCCTCCCACTGCCATCACTGCCTGATTCCATCCATCCCTCCCATTGCCATCACTCTACCTGATCCCATCTCTCCCACTGCCATCACTCTACCTGATCCCATCCCTCCCACTGCCATCACTCTGCCTGCCCTGATCCCATCCACCCCCCCCCCACTGCCATCACTGCCTGATCCCATCCATCCCTCCCACTGCCATCACTCTGCCTGCCCTGATCCCATCCATCCCCCCCACTGCCATCACTCTGCTTGCCCTGATCCCATCCATCCCCCCCACTGCCTGATCCCATCCATCCCTCCCACTGCCATCACTCTACCTAATCCCATCTCTCCCAATGCCATCACTCTGCCTGCCCTGATCCCATCCATCTCCCTCACTGCCATCACTGCTTGATCCCATCCATCCCCCCACTGCCTGATCCTATCCATCCCTCCCGCTGCCATCACTCTACCTGATCCCATCCCTCCACTGCCTGATCCCATCTCTCCCACTGCCATCACTCTGTCTGCCCTGATACCATCCATCCCCCCACTGCCATCACTGCCTGATCCCATCCATCCCCCCACTGCCATCACTGCCTGATCCCATCCATCCCTCCCACTGCCATCACTCTGCCTGCCCTGATCCCATCCATCACCTCCACTGCCATCACTGCCTGATCCCATCCATCCCCCCAACTGCCATCACTGCCTGATCCCATCCATCCCTCCCACTGCCATCACTCTGCCTGCCCTGATCCCATCCATCCCCATCACTGCCATCACTCTGCCTGCCCTGATCCCATCCATCCCCCCACTGCCTGATCCCATCCATCCCCCCACTGCCATCACTCTACCTAATCCCATCTCTCCCACTGCCATCACTCTGCCTGCCCTGAACCCATCCATCTTCCCCACTGCCATCACTGCCTGATCCCATCCATCCCCCCCACTGCCTGATCCCATCCATCCCTCCCACTGCCATCACTGCCTGATCCCATCCATCCCTCCCATTGCCATCACTCTACCTGATCCCATCTCTACCACTGCCATCACTCTGCCTGCCCTGATCCCATCCACCCCCCCCACTGCCATCACTGCCTGATCCCATCCATCCCTCCCATTGCCATCACTCTACCTGATCCCATCTCTCCCACTGCCATCACTGCCTGATCCCATCCTTCCCCCCAACTGCCATCACTGCCGGATCCCATCCATCCCTCCCACTGCCATCACTCTGCCTGCCCTGATCCCATCCATCCCCCCCACTGCCATCACTCTGCTTGCCCTGATCCCATCCATCCCCCCACTGCCTGATCCCATCCATCCCTCCCACTGCCATCACTCTACCTAATCCCATCTCTCCCACTGCCATCACTCTGCCTGCCCTGATCCCATCCATCTCCCTCACTGCCATCACTGCCTGATCCCATCCATCCCCCCACTGCCTGATCCTATCCATCCCTCCCACTGCCATCACTCTACCTGATCCCATCCCTCCCACTGCCATCACTCTGCCTTCCCTGATCCCATCCATCCCCCCCACTGCCTGATCCCATCCACCCCTCCCATTGCCATCACTCTACCTGATCCCATCTCTCCCACTGCCATCACTCTACCTGATCCCATCCCTCCCACTGCCATCACTCTGCCTGCCCTGATCCCATCCACCCCCCCCACTGCCATCACTCTGCCTGATCCCATCCATCCCTCCCACTGCCATCACTCTGCCTGATCCCATCCATCCCTCCCACTGCCATCACTCTGCCTGATCCCATCCATCTTTCCCACTGCCATCACTCTGCCTGATCCCATCCATCCCCTCCACTGCCATCACTGCCTGATCCCATCCATCCCCCCCCACTGCCTGATCCCATCCATCCCTCCCGCTGCCATCACTCTGCCTGCCCTGATCCCATCCACCCCCCCCACTGCCATCACTGCCTGATCCCATCCATCCCTCCCATTGCCATCACTCTACCTGATCCCATCCCTCCCACTGCCATCACTCTGCCTGCCCTGATCCCATCCATCCCCCCACTGCCATCACTGCCTGATCCCATCCATCCCTCCCATTGCCATCACTCTACCTGATCCCATCTCTCCCACTGCCATCACTGCCTGATCCCATCCATCCCCCCAACTGCCATCACTGCCTGATCCCATCCATCCCTCCCACTGCCATCACTCTGCCTGCCCTGATCCCATCCATCCCCCCACTGCCATCTCTCTGCCTGCCCTGATCCCATCCATCCCCCCACTTCCTGATCAAATCCATCCCTCCCACTGCCATCACTGTACCTAATCCCATCTCTCCCACTGCCATCACTCTGCCTGCCCTTATCCCGTCCATCTCCCCCACTACCATCACTGCCTGATCCCATCCATCCCCCCACTGCCTGATCCCATCCATCCCTCCCACTGCCATCACTCTACCTGATCCCATCCCTCCCACTGCCATCACTCTGCCTGCCCTGATCCCATCCATCCCCCCCACTGCCATCATTGCCTGATCCCATCCATCCCTCCCATTGCCATCACTCTACCTGATCCCATCTCTCCCACTGCCATCACTCTACCTGATCCCATCCCTCCCACTGCCATCACTCTGTCTGCCCTGATCCCATCCACCCCCCCCCACTGCCATCACTCTGCCTGATCCCATCCATCCCTCCCACTGCCATCACTCTGCCTGATCCCATCCATCCCTCCCACTGCCATCACTCTGCCTGATCCCATCCATCCCTCCCACTGCCATCACTCTGCCTGATCCCATCCATCCCTCCCACTGCCATCACTCTGCCTGATCCCATCCACCCCTCCCACTGCCATCACTCTGCCTGATCCCATCCATCCCTCAGGCTGCCATCACTGCCTGATCCCATCTCTCCCACTGCCATCACTCTGCCTGATCCCATCCATCCCCTCCACTGCCATCACTGCCTGATCCCATCCACCCCCCCCCACTGCCATCACTGCCTGATCCCATCCATCCCTCCCACTGCCATCACTCTGCCTGCCCTGATCCCATCCATCCCCCCCACTGCCATCACTCTGCCTGCCCTGATCCCATCCATCCCCCCACTGCCAGATCCCATCCATCCCTCCCACTGCCATCACTCTACCTGACCCCATCTCTCCCACTGCCATCACTCTGCCTGCCCTGATCCCATCCATCTCCCCCACTGCCATCACTGCCTGATCCCATCCATCCCCCCCACTGCCTGATCCCATCCATCCCTCCCACTGCCATCACTCTACCTGACCCATCCCTCCCACTGCCATCACTCTGCCTGCCCTGATTCCATCCATCCCCCCCACTGCCATCACTGCCTGATCCCATCCATCCCTCCCACTGCCATCACTCTACCTGATCCCATCTCTCCCACTGCCATCACTCTACCTGATCCCATCCCTCCCACTGCCATCACTCTGCCTGCCCTGATCCCATCCACCCCCCCTGCCATCACTCTGCCTGATCCCATCCATCCCTCCCACTGCCATCACTCTGCCTGATCCCATCCATCCCTCCCACTGCCATCACTCTGCCTGATCCCATCCATCCCTCCGACTGCCATCACTGCCTGATCCCATCCATCCCTCCCACTGCCATCACTCTGCCTGATCCCATTCATCCCTCCCACTGCCATCACTCTGCCTGATCCCATCCATCCCCCCCACTGCCATCACTCTACCTGATCCCATCCACCCCCCCCCCCACTGCCATCACTCTGCCTGATTCCATCCATCCCTCCCACTGCCATCACTCTGCCTGATCCCATCCATCCCTCCCACTGCCATCTCTCTGCCTGATTCCATCCAGCCCTCCCACTGTCATCACTCTGCCTGCCCTGATCCCATCCATCCCCCCCCACTGCCATCACTGCCTGATCCCATCCATCCCTCCCACTGCCATCACTCTGCCTGATCCCATCCATCCCTCCCACCATCATCCCTCTGTCTGATCTCCACCCCTCCCATGAGGCAGTGGTGATGGGGGATAGGGATGACATCAGTAGCGGTGGTGGTGGGGATAGGGATGACATCAGTGGCAGTGAACATTGTCATTTCTATCCCCATCACCACTGCCACTGATGCTATCCCTATCCTTACCACTACTCCCACTGATGTCAACCCTATCCTCATCATTCCCACTGATGTCATCCCTATCCTCAACACCGTCACTGATGTTATCCCTATCCCAACCACCACTGATGTCAACGCTATCCCCACCACCATCGCCACTGATGTCATCCCTATCCCCACCACTGCCACTGATGTCATTCCTATTCCCACTGCCAATGATGTAACCCCTATCTCCACCACCACTGATGTCACCCCTATCCCCACCACCACTGCCACTGATGTCACCCCTATCCCCACCTCTACTGCCACTGATGTCACCCCTATCCCCACCACCACTGCCACTGATATCACCCCTTTCCCCACCAACACTGATGCCAACCCTATCCCCACCACCACTGCCACTGATCTCACCCCTATCCCCACCACCACTGATGTCACCCCTATCCCCACCACCACTGATGTCACCCCTATCCCCACCACCACTGTGCCTATGGAAAATATAGGGTAATGAAATGTGTTACCATTTTCGGGCATGTATAGTCTTAAGGTTTGACATGTTGGGTATTTATTTACTTGACACAAACTCATCTTTTATATTTTACCCAAAAATTGGGTAATATATTTTTTATGTACCCTAAAATTACCTTTTCCCTCTTAGCCTGGGTTCACACTAAATGCGGACTGCATCTAAATAGCAACCCGTCCATGTAAACAGATTGGGGAGTGTATGTTAGGTTAACGACACCCCACAATCGGTTTTCAAAACGCAGCACGATTTTCAGAATCAAATCGCATGGGTGTGCAGGCTAAATATAACTAAAAAACATAGAGAAACTGGTAGTTGTTCATCATTGGTCATTTTGTTTAAAAAAAAAAAAAAAATGGGCTGCTCAGCCTAAAATGCCCGGGCCTATTTTTTGTCCCAGTCCGGGCCTGATCCCCACCCACACCAATGATGGGGCTTATCCTATCCCCACCCACACCAATGATGGGGCTTATCCTATACCCACCCACACCAATGATGGGGCTTATCCTATTCCCACCCACACCAATGATGGGGCTTATTCTATCCCGACCCACACCAATGATGGGGCTTATTCTATTCCCACTCACACCAATAATTGGGCTTATTCCATTCCCACTCACACCAATAATTGGGCTTATTCTATTCCCACTCACACCAATAATTGGGCTTATTCCATTCCCACTCACATCAATGATGAGGCTTGTTCTATCTCCACCCATACCAATGATGGGGCTTTTATCTCCACTGACACCAATGATGGGGCTTATTCTATCCCCACTGACACCAATGATGGGGCACTATTTCTCCCACTGATACCAACGATGGGGGCTTATTCAGTCCCCACTCGCACCAACGATGGGGGTTTATTCAGTCCCCACTCGCACCAATGATGGGGGCTTATTCTGGCCCCACTCGCACCAACGATGGGGGCTTATTCTGTCCCCTTTCACACCAATGATGGGGCTTATTTTCTTCTCCCTGGCAACAGTAATGGGGCTTATTGTATCCCCACTGACACCAATGATATGGGGTAATTTTCCTCCCACTAACACCACCAATATGGGGCTTATTTTGCTCTCACTAACACCAACTAGAAAATGTATTATTCACTTACTAAGAGTGGAGCTTATTTTATCCTCATTGATAACAAAGATGGGGCTGAGATGGGCTCGGGCGTGTTCAACTTGCCCAATCCCACCAGGATGCCGACACTGCACTCTGCTAATCACAGGCAGTGAGACATTTCCCGATCCGCAGCTGCGCAGATCAGGAAATGTCTCAGTGCCTGTGATTAGCGGAGGGCTCGGGCACATGGAAACTCAAACAAACCCGAGCCCATCTCTAAACACCAATATTTAGTCCTAATGACTCCAACAATAAGGATTTGTTTATCCCAAAGATATCCTTGATTGGTTCTTTTTATTCTGACTCCAGCGATGTTGGGCTTATTTGACTTCCAGGGAACATTGACAACATGGGACCCATTTTGCTTTCATTGACATAAACAATATGGGTGTCAGCTCACTGACACCATCGATATGGGGTCTTACATTTTTTTCTAACTGATATCAATGATATGTGGCTTGTTTTGCTCATGCTGATACCAGCAACAAGGTTTTCTCCTCCCACTGACATTATCAGGCTTTTTTTTTTATATCCCCACTGACACAAGTGATGGGGCCTTTCCATTACTAGGAACATCAAAATACATTGGGTCATTTTCCTCCTACTAAACCAAAAATATAAGTCTTATGCTGCTGCCAATGACACCGGAAAGTTTTATTATCCTCTTGCTGACAGGGGGGCTTATTTTATGAATGTGATTTTTATTTTATTTTCTAATGATTTGCTTCACATATGTGTGCTTTGCTAAAATGTGCATTTTATTCCATTCATATACCGCAACGCATGGAAGCAAACAATTTATACACCAACGTTCCTTCCAAATGCATTCCACTGTACATTCATTGCGGCACACCACAATGCACAAATGACATGTTGGCAGCAGCTTTTTACCATCACACACAGGTGTCAAGGAGCCCTGAAGGTAATTTAGTTACAAACAGCAGTTAGCAAAACTTTCCTCTGTACAATCAATCTGAAGCAATGTAGAAGTTTCACAGATAGTTACTGAGATCTGTATGGGAGCAGAAGCTCTGGGCGCTGCTTTGTGGCCAAACGTTGCAAAGGATTGTGTTATATGGAGAGGAAAATGGAGGGACAGGTAGAAAATCAAGCTTTGAACTTATACTAAAACGCATTGCTGGAATGATACAGCTTGATTGAATATAAAAAGCTTGGTTTAGCTCAATGGGGACCAGGCTAGGTGGAGTGTAAGCAGACTTTGACTTTATTTCAGGAGGGAGCCATTGCACATGGAAATACAATTGGTGAGTTTAGGGTGTGATCCATTACAGTCTAACATTGTCTTACCTTCTTGATGTCAGGTGGCTATTGTACCTTACACAAGCAGAATGTGGGGATCCACCCTCCAACTCAACCAACATGTGCGGATCCACCCTCCAACTCAACCAACATGTGGGGATCCACCCTCCAACTCAACCAACATGTGGGGATCCACCCTCCAACACAACCAACATGTGAGGATCCACCCTCCAACTCAACCAACATGTGAGGATCCACCCTCCAACTCAACCAACATGTGAGGATCCACCCTCCAACTCAACCAACATGTGCGGATCCACCCTCCAACTCAACCAACATGTGCGGATCCACCCTCAAACTCAACCAGCATGTGAGCATCCACCCTCCAAGTCAACCAGCATGTGAGGATCCTCCCTCCAACTCAACCAGCATGTGAGGATCCTCCCTCCAACTCAACCAACATGTGAGGATCCTCCCTCCAACTCAACCAGCATGTGAGGAACCTCCCTCCAACTCAACCAGCATGTGCGGATCCACCCTCCAACTCAACCAGCATGTGCGGATCCACCCTCCAACTCAACCAGCATGTGGGGATCCACCCTCCAACACAACCAGCATGTGGGGATCCACCCTCCAACTCAACCAGCATGTGGGGATCCACCCTCCAACTCAACCAGCATGTGGGGATCCACCCTCCAACTCAACCAGCATGTGCGGATCCACCCTCCAACTCAACCAACATGTGCGGATCCACCCTCCAAGTCAACCAACATGTGCGGATCCACCCTCCAAGTCAACCAACATGTGGAGATCCACCCTCCAACTCAACCAACATGTGAGGATCCACCCTCCAACACAACCAGCATGTGCGGATCCACCCTCCAACACAACCAGCATGTGCGGATCCACCCTCCAACTCAACCAACATGTGGAGATCCACCTTCCAATGCAATCCCGAGCCAGTGAGTGAGTATCTCATTCATTACCAGTGTAGATTTTGCTAAGGTTAACCCTATAACCCAATACAATGTTCTGCCAGATTTTTTTTTTTTAAGTCTTATATTATACACTATCAAAAGTATTGGGACACCTGCCTTTATAGGCGCATGTAACTTTAAAGGCATCCCAGTCTTAGTCCTAGAGGTTCAATATTGAGCTTGCCCAGCCTTTGCAGCTATAATTGTTTCAACTCTTTTGGGAAGGCTGTCCACAAGGTTTAGTAGTGTGTCTATGGGAATGTTTGACCATTCTTCCAGAAGCGCATTTGTGAGGTCAGGCTCTGATGTTGGACGAGAAGGCCTGGCTCACTGTTTGCGCTCTAATTCATCCCCAAAGGTGTTCTATCAGGTTGAGGCCAGTCAAGTCCCCTAACCCCAAACTTGCTCATCCAAGTCTTTATGGACCTTGCTTTGTGCACTGGTGAGTAGTCATGTTGGAATAGGAAGGGACCATCCCCAAACTTTTCCTACAAAGTTGGGAGCATGAAATTTTCCAAAATGTCTTGGTTTGCTGACGCCTCAAAAGTTCTCTTCACTGGAACTAAGTGGTCAAGCCCAACTCCAAGCCAGGCCTTCTCGTCCACATCAGTGCCTGACCTCACAAATGCACTTCTGGAAGAATGGTCAAAAATTCCCATAGACCCACTACTAAACCTTGTGTACAGCCTTCTCAGAAGAGTTGAAGCTGTTATAGCTACACAGGGTGGGCCAACTCACTATTGAACCCTATGGACTAAGACTGGGATGTCATTAAAGTTTATGTGCGTGTGAAGGCAGACGTCCCAATACTTTTGGTAACATATTGTATATGTGTGTATGAACCTCTCAACAGGCTTATGCTTTTGGGAGTATGATTTAGACATGTGCGGTTAATTTCTTTCCCAAATTGAAATTCTGACACATTTTTGTTATTTGGATATTCAAGTGTATCTAAATTTCCAAATTACAATAGATGAAACATTTTAACAAATCCCAAATAACTAAATGAAATTTTGCCAAAATTAAAATAGAATTCTAAAACAAGAATATAATAAAATAGAAAATAAAGGAATCCAAGAATACAGGGAGTGCAGAATTATTAGGCAAATGAGTATTTTTGAGAATTAATTTTATTATTGAACAACAACCATGTTCTCAATGAACCCAAAAAACTCATTAATATTAAAGCTGACTATTTTTGGAAGTAGTTTTTAGTTTTAGCTATTTTAGGGGGATATCTGTGTGTGCAGGTGACTATTACTGTGCATAATTATTAGGCAACTTAACAAAAATCAAATATACAGTATACCCATTTCAATTATTTATTTTTACCAGTGAAACCAATATAACATCTCAACATTCACAAATAAACATTTCTGACATTCAAAAACAAATCAGTGACCAATATAGCCACCTTTCTTTGCAAGGACACTCAAAAGCCTGCCATCCATGGATTCTGTCAGTGTTTTGATCTGTTCACCATCAACATTGCGTGCAGCAGCAACCACAGCCTCCCAGACACTGTTCAGAGAGGTGTACTGTTTTCCCTCCTTGTAAATCTCACATTTGATGATGGACCACAGGTTCTCAATGGGGTTCAGATCAGGTGAACAAGGAGGCCATGTCATTAGCTTTTCTTCTTTTATAACCTTTCTTGCCAGCCACGCTGTGGAGTACTTGGACGCGTGTGATGGAGCATTGTCCTGCATGAAAATCATGTTTTTCTTGAAGGATGCAGACTTCTTCCTGTACCACTGCTTGAAGAAGGTGTCTTCCAGAAACTGGCAGTAGGACTGGGAGTTGAGCTTGACTCCATCCTCAACCCGAAAAGGCCCCACAAGCTCATCTTTGATACCAGCCCAAACCAGTACTCCACCTCCACCTTGCTGGCGTCTGAGTCGGACTGGAGCTCTCTGCCCTTTACCAATCCAGCCACGGGCCCATCCATCTGGCCCATCAAGACTCACTCTCATTTCATCAGTCCATAAAACCTTTGAAAAATCAGTCTTGAGATATTTCTTGGCCCAGTCTTGACGTTTCAGCTTGTGTGTCTTGTTCAGTGGTGGTCGTCTTTCAGCCTTTCTTACCTTGGCCATGTCTCTGAGTATTGCACACCTTGTGCTTTTGGGCACTCCAGTGATGTTGCAGCTCTGAAATATGGCCAAACTGGTGGCAATTGGCATCTTGGCAGCTGCACGCTTGACTTTTCTCAGTTCATGGGCTGTTATTTTGCGCCTTTTCCACACGCTTCTTGCGACCCTGTTGACTATTTTGAATGAAATGCTTGATTGTTCGATGATCACGCTTCAGAAGCTTTGCAATTTTAAGAGTGCTGCATCCCTCTGCAAGATATCTCACTATTTTTGACTTTTCTGAGCCTGTCAAGTCCTTCTTTTGACCCATTTTGCCCAAGGAAAGGAAGTTGCCTAATAATTATGCACACCTGATATAGGGTGTTGATGTCATTAGACCACACCCCTTCTCATTACAGAGATGCACATCACCTAATATGCTTAATTGGTAGTAGGCTTTCGAGCCTATACAGCTTGGAGTAAGACAACATGCATAAAGAGGATGATGTGGTCAAAATACTCATTTGCCTAATAATTCTGCACTCCCTGTAGAGTATGATAGAAAAGAATAGAGTAAAACAGAATAGAATATGATATAAAATAATAGAATCAAGTATAATAGGAAATAAAGGAATAGAATATAAAATAATATAGAGTAGAATATAAAAGAAAATAATCAAATATAATAGAAAATAAGGGAATATAAAAGACCAGAATATAAACTAAAAGAATTGAACAGAAAATAAAAGAATAAAATAGGAAATAGAACTAAAAAGAATAGAGTAAAACAGAAAATAATAGAATAGAAAAGAATAAAATAAAAATCAAAGAAAAGAATAGAAAAAGAAATCAGTTGAATAGAATAAAATATAATATAATTGACTTCGAAATTCAAATTTCAAATAGAATGAATTTGAATAGAATCATTTAGAAAAGAAAAGAAAATATTAGAATAACAGAAAATAGATTAGAATAGAAAATAATAGAATACAATACAATATAACTGTCTTCAGAAATTAAAATTTTGGATAGAATAAATCAAAAATAGAATAGAAAAGAATAGAAAACAAAAGAAAAAATCAATCTAATATATAATTCAATAGAATATAACCATCATCCGGATTTCGAATTTCGATTAGAATAAATTAGAACAGAATAGAAAATAGGAGAATAGAAAAGAATAGAATAGAAAAAAAAAATAGATTAGAACAGAATGGAACAGAATAAAAAGGATATAACTGTCTTCTGAAATTCAAATTTCCAATAAATAAATTTGAATTTGAGCATCGATTAATTTGGAATATTGAATCCGAATTGAAATCGAATTGAATTTGAAAATGAATAAACGAAACAAAAGTAATTCCGAAAACAAATTAAACTAATTTAACTTAACAAAATTACTATGCATTTTTTAGTTCTGCACATGTCGATTCCTATGGTCTTTTTTGTTTTAACCCTCACCTCTTCTCTCTGGTTATCTTTGCTGCCTAAAGGCTCAGTTCACACTGAAGTGGCTTTGATCCTTCCTTCGATCGATCCTTCCTTCAATGGATCAAGCCTTCCTGTGATAATATTATAATATTAATAATAATAATTATTATTATTATAAAATAATATGAATACTAATAATATTAACAGATAATATTGCCAGAAACACTTTTGAATTCATCCTGCTGCTTTTGTCAGCAGTCACATCAGGGTTCAAGTCCTGCGGGAAGGCATGGGAATGACGTTCCTGTACTTATTCTACAACAGGAACACAATTCCTGTTCCCGCCTGACCCCCGACACGATCCCACCTCCTGCTCTGGGATGGCGGGTCGGTAAGCCCAGATTGCGGGTTCCCGACCCGCCATTCCCGAGCATCGCTGTAAACTAAGCTGGCACTACAGGAAGCGGAGCCGATGCTTCCTGTATAGACAACGGCTGATTGGCCGAAATGCGTCAGTTGACCCTCCTGCAGTTCCTGGGACACGCTTGAACATTTACCGCGGTTCTCCTATGTGCACCTGTTGATCTTAACGTTTTTAAATGTAAGTGACTACAATCAGGGCTGGCGTTAGGGGGGGCAACCTGGGCAACTTCCCAGGGCCCCAAATGTCCGAGGGTCCGAGGGCCCGGCCAGGAAGGGAGGGCCCGGCCAGCAAGGGGAGCCGCCGCCCAGTATAGAATTAACTCACCCGGGCCGGCGATACGTAGTAGAAGGAGGGGAGGGACCCAGCGGCCGGCACTGCTGCAGTGTGAGGAGGGGATCTGGGGAGGGGCCCGGCGGCCGGCGCTGCGTCAGTGAGAGGAGGAGAGGCCCAGGCTAGGGCTGGGATTCCATTGTGTCCTGTGTTTGGGGGCGTGTCGGCGTTGCATACTGACATGACGTCGACGGGCCCCGCCTCCACAGGTTGTGATAGGGGTAACCAGGGGCATAATTATAGGGATCACAAGGGTCACCATGGCTCTCCTATATGCCGCCCCATCAGCCCTCCTATCCAGCCTGGTGCTAGCTGTCTCCACAATGTTCACAAGTAGTCATCCATACCTAGGACTGCCTCCAAGCTCCGCCCCCTGACTCCGGCTTCAGCTTCAACTTCTTGTTTTAAGGCTGTTCCTGCTGCTGGGCATGGTAGGGAAGTACTGCCCCCTCCTGGCACACTGTCCCCCCCACTGCCCTCCACTGCCCCCTCCCATAATACTGTCCCCCCATACTGCCCCCTCCTGGCACACTGTCCCCCCCATACTGCCCTCCACTGCCCCCTCCCATCACACTGTCTCCCTCCCATCACACTGTCCCCCCATACTGCCCCCCTCCTGGCACACTGCCCCCCCCATACTGCCCTCCACTGCCCCCTCCCATCACACTGTCCCCCCAAACTGCCCACTCCTGGCATACTGTCCTCCCCATACTGCCATCCACTGCCCCCCTCCCTGTAACGCTCATGCGTTTTTTGTTAGTGAATGGATTTGCAGCTGCAGAATTATTACACTCAGTAGTCATGTAGAGAATGTGTTGAACAACATATCCAACTCTCAGGACTTCATCACTGTGTACAGCCTGTTATGCAAATATACATACACTCAATATGATGTTCCTGGAGTGATAGAATGTATATGATAGAATAGAGGTGAGCGACAGGCAATAGAATGGTGAGCACTTAGTAGTAGTATTCAGGAGAGTGGTAGGTGATGATAGTATGCAGATAGGTTTTAGCAATCATGTATAGTAACAGGTGGTAGGGGACAGCAGATGAAGTATGCAAGAGAGAGTAACCTAGTGCAATGATAGGTGATGGTAGTCCCAAGAGCTAGCAATCTATGCAGATGATAGAAATAGCTTAGATAGTAATAGTCCTTTTAGTATGCAGTAGTAGATAGTGAAAGTTAGGTTGAGGAAGGAATCCCCTGCGGGGTACTTATCACTAGATGGGTTAGTAGTAGCAAGGTCCAAGAGTAATGGAGTAATCTGGTAGCGAGATACTGGATCGGTAGCGAGGTTCCGGTCTTGTTCAGGCAAGGGGAATAGCTTGAAGCTCCGGCAGCATTGGACAAGACAAGGCAACATGCGGTTTGAACGAGCAATGAGTGAGAGAAAGCCGGCGATTGAAATAGCCGCACATAGCGGCGCCCGGCGATGACGTCATTGCCCTTAAAGGTGTATGCGTTCCATTTGGATAGGAAGATGGGACGCAATATTAAGAGAGAAATGTGGAAATAAGGGTACCAGAGGTACCAGAACATTACACTCCCATCACACTGTCTCCCTCCTGTCATACTGCCCCCTCCCATCATGCTGCCCCCCAAACTGCTCTCCACTGCCCCCTCCCATAACACTGTCCCCCTCCCATCATACTGTACCCATACTGTCCCCTCCTTTCATACTGCCCCCCTCGCATCATGCTGTCCCCCATACTGACCCCCACTGCCCTCCTCCCATCATGTTGTCCCCCCATACTTCCCCCTCCTGTCACACTGCCCCCCATACTGCCCCCTCCCATCATGCTTTCCCCCATCCTGCCCCCTCCTGTCACACTGTCTCCCCATACTACCCTCCACTGCCCCCACCCAATCATGCTATGCCCCCATACTGCTCCCTCCTATCACACTGCCCCCTCATACTGCTCTCCACTGCCCCCTCCCATCACACTGCCCCCCCTCCCATTACAGTACCTCCCTCCTGGCACTCTGCCCCCATCCCATCCACTGCCCCCTACCATCACATTGCCCCCCTCCCGTCACACTGCCCCCCCTCTTGTCACACAGTCCCACCCTCCAGCCGCACTTGCCCCTTCAGTCACACTGACCCCCTCCCATCACACTGCACCCCCAAGCTGCCCTCCACTGTCTCCCATCCTGTCACACTGCCCCCTCCTGTAACACTGCCCAGGTACCCTTCTTAGATGGGGTGGCTACATTCATTTTCTTGTTTAAACTTTAAACTGCAGGAAGGGGGTCCACTGCACAAAATGTGAAAGGGATCCGCTGCAGGACTGTAAAGTGTCCTGGGACCAGTGGGAAGGGCTGAGGCTGGAGGTTGCGGGGCCCTTCATGGTTTCTTGCATCAGGGCCCTGAAGGTTCTAGTTACGTCTCTGGGGGTAACAGTCGCTAACCTCACAGGAGACAATTTCCTGGATGCCGGCGATTTTGAATGAGCGCCCTCTTCATCTTCTTCAATCCCTGCTTCATCCCTGGCGGTTTCTGTATGATGTGAGTAGTTCTTGTAACATATGGCCTCTATGTGAAATCCAGCTCCACTCAATGGTCTCTCCTGTGAGGAATGATGTGTAAATACATTTGCATTATCCCACACAATTTTAATAAAAATATATGATTCATATATTTTTATTAAAATTGTGTGGGATAATGCAAATGTATGTACACATCATTCCTTACAGGAGAGACCATTGAGTGGAGCTGGATTTCACATAGAGGCCATATGTTACAAGAACTACTCATATCATACAGAAACCGCCAGGGATGAAGCAGGGATTGAAGAAGATGAAGAGGGCACTCCTTCGCAATTGCAGCCATCCGGTGAGGTTACCTGTATCACGGTCTGTGGAGACAGGGCATGTCAACGGCACATCAGTATGCGGCGCCGACGCACCCCCGCACATAGGACACCATAGAAATCCAGCGCTAGCCTGGGCCCCTCCTCTCACTGAAGCAGCGACAGCAGCTGTGCCCCTCCCCTTCTCCCACATTATATCACCGGGTGAGTTAATTCTGTACTGGTCGGTGGGCCCCCTTCCCGGCCAGGCCCCCCCTTCCTGGCCAGGCCCTCGGACCACGTCTGAAGTGCCCGACCGCTCAGTCCGCCCCTGGCCACAGGCCCACAGCCTGCCAGCAAGCCTGCCAGTGCCAGTCACAGGCCCACAGCGAGCAAGCCACAGGCCCACAGCCTGCCAGTCAGCCAGCAAGCCTGCCAGTGCGAGCCACAGGCCCACAGCCAGCAAGCCACAGCCACATGCCCACAGCCAGCAAACCACAGCCTGCCAGCCAGCAAGCCACGGCCTGCCAGCAAGCCTGCCAGTGCCAGCCACAGGCCCACAGCCAGCAAGCCACAGCCTGCAAGCAAGCCACAGCCTGCCAGCCAGCCTGCCAGTGCCAGCCACAGGCCCACAGCCAGCAAGCCACAGACTGCCAGCCAGAAAGCCTGCCAGTGCCAGCCACAGGCCCAGAGCCAGCAAGGCCACAGGCCCACAGCCTGCAAGCCAGCAAGCCACAGCCAACCAGCAAGCCTGCCAGTGCCAGCCCCAGCCAGTAAGCCACAGCCTGCCAGCCACAGCAAGCCTGCCAGTGCCAGCCACAGGCCCACAGCCTGCCAGCTAGCATGCCACAGCCTGCCAGCCAGCCACAGCCAGCAAGCCACAGCCTGCCAGCCACAGCAAGCCTGCCAGTGCCAGCCAAAGGCCCACAGCCTGCCAGCGGTAGCCAACAAGACCACAGCCTGCCAGTCATAGCCAGCAAGACCACAGCTTGCCAACCAGCAACTGTAATTAAGGTAAGAAGAGCCAACTTGGCCTAGGCATCAGAGAGCAATGTTGTGTTGTTTTATTGTGGGTGTGGCTGGAGGCGGGGTGTGGATGGAGTCATGGCAAGGGTGTGGCCCAGCATGCCCTGATACACATACACCCTATTCAGCTGACCAAACCTTTTGGGTTAGCTGTATCAGGGCATGCTGGGCATTGTAGTTAGTAACTGAAACTCCCAGTATGCCCTGATACAACCTATGGCTCTGCAGCTGCCCCAAAATTACAACTCCTAGCATGTTGCACTATATAGTATTACAGAATAAGTTATGGTGCAACATAATGGGAGTTGTAGTTTTGGTTTGAGGCAGCTGCAGAGCCATAGGCTATGTTAGGGCATGCTGGGAGTTGTAGTTTGTCAGTAGCTCACTGCAACTCCCAGTACTCCCTAACGCAAAAAAATGTTAATAAATGTAAATAAGCCCCTTCCCTAATAAAAGTTTGAATTATCCCCCTTTTCCCATTTTTCAAATAAAATAATGTTACATAGTTAGTGAGGTTGAAAAAAGACATCAGTCCATCCAGTTCAACCTATGATGTGTGTGTGTCTGCTTTTAACCGTACATTGTATACCCCTGTATGTTGTGGTCTTTAAGGTGTCCATCTAATAGTTTTTTGAAACTATCAATGCTCCCTGCTTGTCATGGTCTTACCTTCTTGCTGTTCTCCTTCGTTTGACATGTGCTGGCGGCCATCTTGGTTTCTGGGTTTCTTGTAGCCTCCCACCCTGCGGCTCCTCCTTCCCACTGGGAGGAGCTGGATGCCTAGCTCATATATATAGGAGGTCTGTGGCTTCAGTTCCTTGCTTGGTCCTCCTGTGTTCACATGCTTCTAAGACTGCTGCTGCTTCTGGTTCCTGATCCTGGCTTCGTCTGACTACCCTGCTGGTTCCTGATCCTGGCTTCGTCTGACTACCCTGCTGGTTCCTGATCCCGGCTTCGTCTGACTACCCTCCTGGTTCCTGACCTCTGGCTTCGCAAGGACTCTGCCTCGGTTTCGCCATCCATTTGGACTTTTGCTTTACAGCTTGATTTTCAATAAAGCCTTCTTATTTTCACTTATCTGTTGTTGTACGTCTGGTTCATGGTTCCGTGACATTAGGACCAAGCCATGAATTCTGACGGTACAGGGCCATCCTTGCTACCCACGCTGGTTGCCAGACTTGATCAGCAGGATCACCTGTTGGGTCGGTTCGCCGTGGCGTTGCAAACCCTGCTTGAACGCACGGCTCATTTCGCTCCCGTTGCCGATGGGTCGGTTGTCGCTCCTGGGTCCGCTCCTACTGCCGCTCCGGTTGTTGCGCCAGAGTCTACCCCGACACCTGTTGTTGCGCCTGCGGTGTTTCGGGGTATGACCGGTTCTGCCCCCCTTCCATAGCGCTTTGGGGGAGAGCCAACTCAGTGCCGAGGTTTCCTTAACCAGGTGGGCATTTATTTCGAGTTGCTGCCACATGCCTTTCCTACTGAGAGATCAAAGGTGGGCTTCTTAATTTCGCTGCTCTCGGACAAGGCCTTGGCCTGGGCCAGCCCTTTATGGGAGAACAACAATCCGGTGGTTGCCGAGTTTTCCGGTTTTGTTGCTTCTCTTCGGAGGGTATTCGATGTGCCGGCTTGTGCTGCCTCTGCTGCGAAGCTCCTTATGTCCATCAGACAGGGTTCACGATCCGTAGCTGAATACGCCATTGAGTTTCGTACCCTGGCAGCAGAGGTGGGCTGGAATAATGAGGCTCTGGTCGCTGCTTTCTCTCATGGTCTCTCGGATGCCTTGAAGGATGAGGTTGCAGCTAAGGACCTACCAGTGGAGCTCGAGTCTCTTATTTCTTTCTTGATTTTGATTGACACCAGACTCAGGGAGAGACCTTCCTTTAAGGAGAGTCTGCGGAGGCCTCCTAACAGATTGGCGCCTACCTTTGCTGTCCCACCCGTGCCTCCCTCTCCTCCCACGCCTCCTGGGGATGACTTGGCTGGGGGTGAACCCATGCAGCTGGGCTTTGCTCGCCTGTCCGAGGGGGAGAGGGTACTCCGAAGACGCGAGGGTCGATGCATGTACTGTGGTCTCGGTGGGCATTTTCGGTTGGCATGTCTGAACCGTCCGGGAGACGCTCGCACCTGAGATCCTGTCGGGGGCAGATCTTGGGTGGAGTCTCCTTGTCCCCGGTTTCCCGTGTTGACAAACCACTGATCACTGTTGTCCTCTCCTGGGTCGGGGGCTCGGTGACGACCCAGGCGTTGGTGGACTCTGGTGCTGGTGGTTTGTTCATTGATAGTGTGTTCGCTGCCGCCAATTCCATTCCTCTGCAGGCCCGAGGTTCTCCACTGGCTCTTGAGGCGATAGACGGCAGACCCCTTCTGCCGCCACACGTGACTCATGAGACCCTTCCAGTGGGGATAGCCATTGGTGCCGTTCACAGAGAGTCGGTCTGCTTCCAGGTTATTTCGTCTCCACACTACTCGGTGGTCTTGGGGTACCCCTGGCTCCAGAAGCATAATCCGACTTTCGATTGGAGATCGGCCGAGATCCTCTCGTGGTCACCGCAGTGTGGGGCTAGTTGCATCCATGGGCCTGTCAAGTTGCTGTGTACTTCCTCGGACTCTCTGTTGCCTCCTGAATACGAGGAGTACCGGGATGTATTCGATAAGGTGCGCACGGTTGCCCTACCTCCGCACCGCCCATACGATTGTGCCATCGAGTTACAACCTGGTGCCGTTCCTCCTCGTGGCAAGGTCTATCCACTGTCGGTAGCGGAGAATGAGGCCATGGAGGAGTACGTGAAGGAGGCGCTTTCACGCGGACACATTCGCAAATCCTCGTCCCCGGCAGGGGCTGGATTTTTCTTTGTGAAAAAGAGGGGCGGTGAGTTGAGGCCTTGCATCGATTACAGGGGTCTCAATCGCATCACGATCAAGAACGCTTACCCGATACCCTTGATTTCTGAGCTGTTTGATCGCCTTAAAGGGGCCACGGTCTTTACCAAACTCGACCTGAGGGCGGCATATAACCTCGTAAGGATCAAGGCGGGCGATGAGTGGAAGACCGCGTTTAACACCAGGACCGGTCATTATGAATCCTTGGTTATGCCCTTTGGGTTGTGCAATGCGCCCGCAGTCTCTCAGGAATTCATTAACGATGTTTTCCGTGACCTGTTGCAGCAGTGTGTGGTGGTCTATTTGGATGACATCTTGGTATATTCTGAATCCATGGAGACCCACATTCTGGATGTCAGACGAGTGTTGCAACGGTTACGAGAGAACAAGCTGTTCGGTAAGCTTGAGAAATGCGAATTTCACCAATCCCAGGTAACCTTCTTAGGTTACATCATTTCCGCTGAGGGGTTCTCCATGGATCCTGAGAAGGTTTCGGCTGTCTTACAGTGGCCCCAGCCCAGTGGTCTTCGCTCCCTGCAGCGCTTTTTGGGCTTCGCCAATTATTATCGGAAGTTCATCAGGGACTTTTCCATGCTAGCCAAGCCTCTCACGGATCTGACCAGGAACGGCAGTAATTCCCAGGTCTGGCCGCTCGAGGCCATCCGAGCTTTTGAGGCTCTAAAGTCCGCCTTTGTGTCGGCTCCGATTCTGTCGCATCCCAACCCTGGGTTGCCCTTTGTCCTCGAGGTGGACGCGTCTGAGACGGGAGTAGGCGCCCTTCTGTCTCAGCGTAGAACACCAGAGGGTCCTCTGCTTCCTTGTGGGTTTTACTCCCGGAAACTGTCTTCCGCGGAGTGCAACTATCAGATTGGTGACAGGGAGTTATTGGCCATCGTGCAGGCCCTTAAAGAATGGAGGCACTTGCTCGAGGGTTCGGTGGTTCCGGTCCTCATCCTGACGGACCACAAGAATCTGACCTACCTTTCTGAGGCCAAGAGATTGACACCACGTCAGGCCAGATGGGCTCTGTTCTTGTCACGTTTTAATTACGTGGTCTCCTACCTACCCGGTTCCAAGAACATCAGGGCCAATGCCTTATCACGGCAGTACTCCGACCTGTCCAGGGAGGAGTCGATTCCGACTTCGGTCATACCTCCGAATCAGATCCTGGCCGCCATTGGCACCAGCCTGACCTCTCCCCTGGGTGAGCAGATTTTGGCGGCTCAATCTGGTGCTCCCTCTGGGAGACCCAACGGCAGATGTTTTGTGCCTGAGGAGTTGCGCAGTCGGTTGTTGCGAACCTACCATAACTCCAAGACCGCGGGGCATCCTGGAAAGAATCAGCTGTCCTGGGCTGTTTCACGTCTGTTCTGGTGGCCTTCCCTACGTTCCGACATCGCCGCATATGTAGCGGCATGCTCCGTTTGTGCCCAGAGTAAGTCCCCTCGGCACCTTCCGTTGGGCCTTCTGCAACCCATAGCCACCGGGGAGCGCCCATGGTCACACCTGGGGATGGATTTAATTGTGGACCTCCCTGCATTCCGAGGCCATACGGTCATTCTCATGATTGTGGATCGATTTTCCAAAATGTGCCACTGTGTTCCTCTCAAGAGGTTACCCTCTGCACAGGAGTTGGCCACGATTGTTGCCAGGGAGGTCTTCCGGTTGCACGGTTTGCCCAAGGAGATTGTGTCGGATCGGGGGAGTCAGTTTGTGTCCAGGTTCTGGCGCGCCTTTTGCTCCCAGTTGGGGATTCATCTCTCCTTCTCCTTGGCCTACCACCCTCAGTCCAATGGGGCCGCAGAACGATCCAATCAGGCCTTGGAGCAATTCCTTCATTGCTATGTCTCCGATCACCAAGACAATTGGGTTGACCTCCTGCCTTGGGCTGAGTTTGCCAGGAACACGGCGGTGAACTCTTCCTCTGGGACGTCTCCCTTCATGGCCAATTATGGGTTCCAACCTGCCGTGTTACCGGAGGTATTCTCTCCCCAGGATATTCCGGCTGTGGAGGATCACCTTTCCGTCCTACGTGCTTCTTGGGTACAGATCCAGAAGTCCCTTGAGGTCTCTGCGCAGCGCCAGAGACTCCAGGCTGATCGCAGACGAGCGCCTGCTCCTTCCTACCAGGCCGGAGACCGTGTATGGTTGTCCACCCGCAACCTCAACCTTCGAGTGCCCACTCCCAAGCTGGCGCCTCGCTTTGTTGGTCCCTTCCGAGTGCTTCGCAGGGTAAACCCGGTAGCCTATGCCCTTGCGCTTCCTCCTGGCATGCGGATCTCCAACGTGTTTCATGTCTCCCTGTTGAAGCCACTGGTGTGTTTCACTTCCTCGGTTCCTCGGCCTCGTCCGGTCCAAGTGGGCAATCGTGAGGAGTATGAGGTGAGCAATATCCTGGACTCATGCCTGGTCCGCGGTCGGGTGCAGTTTTTGGTTCATTGGCGTGGTTATGGTCCAGAGGAGCGTTCCTGGGTTCCCTCCGCAGATGTCCATGCTCCTGCCTTGCTCCGAGCCTTCCACGCACGCTTCCCTCAGAAACCGTTCTTTACTCCGCGGAGGAGGGGCCCTTGAGGGGGAGGTACTGTCATGGTCTTACCTTCTTGCTGTTCTCCTTCGTTTGACATGTGCTGGCGGCCATCTTGGTTTCTGGGTTTCTTGTAGCCTCCCACCCTGCGGCTCCTCCTTCCCACTGGGAGGAGCTGGATGCCTAGCTCATATATATATATATATATATATATATATATATATATATATATATATATATATATATATATATATATATATATATATATATATATATATATATATATAGGAGGTCTGTGGCTTCAGTTCCTTGCTTGGTCCTCCTGTGTTCACATGCTTCTAAGACTGCTGCTGCTTCTGGTCCCTGATCCTGGCTTCGTCTGACTACCCTGCTGGTTCCTGATCCTGGCTTTGTCTGACTACCCTGCTGGTTCCTGATCCTGGCTTCGTCTGACTACCCTGCTGGTTCCTGATCCTGGCTTCGTCTGACTACCCTGCTGGTTCCTGATCCCGGCTTCGTCTGACTACCCTCCTGGTTCCTGACCTCTGGCTTCGCAAGGACTCTGCCTCGGTTTCGCCATCCGTTTGGACTTTTGCTTTACAGCTTGATTTTCAATAAAGCCTTCTTATTTTCACTTATCTGTTGTTGTACGTCTGGTTCATGGTTCCGTGACACTGCTGATACGACTGCTTGTGGAAGAGAATTCCACATCCTTACCGCTCTTATAGTGAAGAACCCCTTACGCACTTTAAGGTTAAACCGCCTTTCCTCTAGTTTTAGTGAGTGGCCACGTGTCTTATTGTATCTCCTTTCTCTGAATAGTTTGTTCCTTATGCTAGGGTCGCCAGTACAGTATTTGTACATTGATATCATATCCCCCCTCAATCGTCTCTTCTCCAGAGAGAATAGGTTCAGTGCTTGTAGTTTTTCCTCATAGCTGATGTCCTCCATTCCCCTAATTATTTTTGTTGCCCTTCTCTGGACTTTCTCCAGTTCCAGCACATCCTTCCTTAGGACCGGTGCCCAGAACTGGACAGCATACTCCAGATGTAGCCGGACCAGAGTCTTGTAGAGTGGGAGAATAAACTCTTTATTTCTGGAGTGAAGCCCCTTTTTTATACATCCAAGTATTCTGTTGGCTTTGCTTGCAGCGGCTTGGCATTGCATGCCACTACCAAGCTTGTTGTCTACCAGTACCCCCAAGTCCTTTTCCATCCTAGACTCACCCAGAGGTTCCCCCCCTAGTGAGTAGCTTGCTTTCTGGTTTCTGGCCCCCAAGTGCATTACTTTACATTTTTCAACATTAAATCTCATCTGCCGCTGGGGGAGGAGCCGGGTCATGGCGCCAGAGCTGAGTGCGCGCTAGTGCAGACCTGGGAGCCGCCCGAGACATGCTACTGAACGCCTCAGACCACCCCGCACACATGGAGAACTAAAGCGGACCAAATATCCCTCTACCTGATCTCCAGCAACGCTGACGAAGGACCCGGTGGATCGGTTGATCCCTGCTGAGAAGCAGGTGCCTCCGTTGAGCAGTGTCCGAGGGACGGAGGGACAGCTCCGGGGATGTAGATCCCGTGTAGCCACCAGGGTGCAGTAGCGAGGAAGCAGCAAGCCCGAGCCGGCCGCCCAGACCATCTGCACTCGTCCAGCCGGCACAGAGAGACTCCTCACGAGGCCCCGCACTCGGTCCGCCATCGGGGGGACAGCTCACCAGACCCGGAAACGGCTCTGGGGAAAGAGAGGGTTCCCAGCATCCGAGTAAGGAGGGAATCAACGCCTGAAGGGGGACGCAGAGGCAGCCGGATACCCGACAAAGCATGCAGCTAAGGAGCCACAAACCACACACTACATGAGGCTGAGATCGAGACCTGGAGGAGTGGTGAGAGGGTGAAAACCCCCAAATTCCTTTCCTTTCATATATGATATATATTATAAGATCTATAGACTGGGACAAGTGCCAAGGTATACCCCGGGTGAAAAAGATACTGACAGACTACCTTGTACTGCAATAGAATTACTGCTGACACCCCGGGATACTCCGGGCATACTAAGGCCCCCTCAGGAGGAGGGAGAAGGGCTTGGTAATAAGAACCCTGCTAGCGTGTTGGAAAATGTTCAATGAGCACTTGGTTTAAAGGGACGGAATGATAAAAAAAAAACCCCAAACCTCCCAAGTCTCTCCGAACCGTATGTCGAATAGGAGATAATTACATGAAGGAACTCCTTGGGACCCCCCTAAAGGCCCTTCCTCACTGGAGATAAATATTATATATATATGGTGTAGAAGACTACCAGTATCTTACAGGGGCTTCCTTTGGCTTTTACTTTATTCTATAACTGAACGAGGGAAAGACTGTATGAGAATAAAGCAAACTAAAATTACTACCCAACTCGTGTCTTCAAGGGAAAAAAAAAAAAAATAGATAAAAAGGCCAGAGGTGGCTCTACTGGAGATTATTGGTTAGGAGAAGTTGGAAATACTGGACAATTATACCCTCCCATCTTAAAGCAGTACCCCCTTTAAATATACGCCGGGCCCATCCCTGAAATATTATATCTGACCACTGTCTGGTCAGGTAGACAGTTGGCGAACTATACTGAACTCTATAGCCCCCCAGCTCTAGAACTCAAACAGAGCCTAAAAAGTAGAAATATGTCAAAAATAAAGAATAAACAGACAAAAGATGGGGCGGAGAAACCCGCAAAAATAACAGCTAGCCCCGGAACCATCAGAAAGTATATGACTCAGGATGGGAAGGGACAAAATGAAGCAGCGGATTGTCAACCAGCTGTAAAATCAAAACAAACTAATGAGGGGAAAACAAAGACAAAAGGCACAAAAAACTCGGAGTTACCGGGAGAGGAGACCTTGGACTCTTCTAGGGAAAGTACACAAATTATGGGAGACTATGTATCAGGAAAGGAAGAAGAACAGAGGAGAAAAGATCAGCCACCGACAAAATCTGAAATGATAGAAATGTTCACAAATTTGGAAAAATCAATCAAATCGGAAATGGCTAACCTATATAGGGATTTAGGACATACTCTGGCTAGAGTGGAAGAAATAGAAACGAAAATAAACTCCCATGGGAGGAAGTTAAAAAATTTAAAAGATCAAATGAAAAGAACGCAGCTTGAACAGAGGAACATGGCTTATAAGATGGAAGACCAAGAAAATAGAAACAGAAGGAAAAACTTGCGGATTAGGGGCCTACCGGAAAAGGGCAGAGAGGAAAAACTAGAGGAAATGCTTGAAATCATCTTCAATCCCCTCCTAGGAAAGGAAATGGCTGACAAAATAGAATTTGAAAGAGTCCACAGAATACGAAAACCTCAGAACGCTCCAAAAGCTAAACCAAGAGATGTAATAGCGAGATTTCATAAATACGATGTAAGAGCTAAAATCTGGGAAAAGATGAGAGACAGACCAATAATGAGATATGAAGATGCAGATATACAGATTTTCCCGGATTTATCTCAGGATACAATCAATAGAAAACGTATTTTGAAACCAGTGGTAGATATTTTGAGGAAGCAAAATATACAATATTTCTGGAGCCACCCGCCAGGCCTAGGAGCACGGAAAGATGGAAAAACGGCCCTGCTAAGGTTTCCAGAAGAGACCCTGACCTTTTGTGAAATTTTGAAAGTACCAGTAGGGGAGATTCCAGGATGGACTCTTCAAGAGTCCCTAGATGAGGACTCAGAAGACGAAAACGAGTGGTAAGAAGAGATTAAGAAGAAAAAGAAGAGCAAAGGGAAAAGTTAAAAACTGTTTTGAGAAACGGGGAGGTTATGGGGAAATTGGGAGAAGGACGGAGGGGTTTTGAGAGGATAGGAGGTAGGGAGGTGGATAAGGGGCATTATAAAAGAGTTTCAAGAGGGCGGCCCCATGGGGGCACTAGGGTGTACTTCACCCTCAAATCCCAAAATAGGGGGGAGAGGAAGTGATGGCGAGCACGGGCCGAGCTCAACCCCGGGGAAATGTCGATGGAAGGGGAGGAGAGATAAATCGACTAACCTAGTTAGGAGGCAAGGAGAAACTAGGTACCCTTGGAGGCGAAGATGGCCAGGGGGGAGGGGGGAGGGAGGAGGGAGGAATGGGTGGGTGGGAGAGGGAAGGGGGGGGTTTAGAAATAGGGAAAAAGAAAAGGACGACACAAAAATAGATTGTTTGAATATGCCATGCACCCCTAGCTCATATAGAAAACAAAAACCCACATATAAGAAGGAGAGCCCGAACTTTCGAGAACACCAGCCTTATAAATCCAGATGGGATGAAAAGAAAAAAAGGTATAGAACCAAAAATTTGGGAAAATAGGAAAACCAAGACAAAGGGATGGATGAGGTAAACATTATATCATATAACATACGGGGAATGAATTCACCGGTGAAGAGACAGAGAATTATGAGAGAAATTAATTATCTGAATGCAGATGTCATATTCTTACAAGAGACTCATATTACACATGATACAAATATTAGATTCTACTCACAAAAACACCCAATATGGTATTACGCAGATTCATCTAAGAAAAAATCTAGGGGAGTAGCAATTGGCTTTGCTAGAGGGACAAGATTCATACTGGAGGAAAGGCTGGTGGACCCGGAGGGAAGGTTCCTCTTCCTGAAAGGAAAACTAAACGAAGAAGATGTTACTCTAGCCAACTTATATAGTCCAAACGAGGGACAAGTACCCTTTCTGGGTAAAATCCTGGGGAAATTGACAAACTTTAGGAAAGGAGGAGTGATCATGGCAGGAGATCTCAACCTGAGCTTAGACCCAAAGATTGATAATACAGCAAGGCACCAAAGAATTTCGATCCATCAGAATAAAGAGATCACGAAAAAATTATTTCAAAATCAATTAGCAGATATATGGAGAATCTTACACCCAAAAGAAAGAGACTACACTTATTACTCAAATATACATGGGACATACTCAAGAATCGATTACTTTTTGGTGGAACATAGATGGATTGACAAAGTAATAGAGGCGAAGGTTGGGATCAGAACATGGTCAGATCACTCCCCCATTACATTAAAAATAAGAATGGGCAAAAAACAACCCAAAATGAATGTATGGAAAATCAATGAAGACTTAATCAAGGATAAAATGTGGGGGAAAGAAATTGAGAAAGAATTGGAATTCTATTTCCAAAATAATGATATAGATGAGACTCCTAAGAACATCATATGGGAGGCACAAAAAGCCTATATGCGGGGGATACTAATAGCTAAGGGAGTGCAAAGGAAGAGAGAAAGAACCCAAAATAAAGATAGACTGATGAGAGAGGTATATGATCTGGAACAAAAACAAAAAAAAATAATAAAAAATAAAGAGGAGTCCAACACCCTGTTGGAGGGTAAAAAAGAAGAATTAAAAGAATTATTAGAACAGGAAATTAGACAAGACTTTAATAGGGTGACCAGAGAGAAATATGTGGAAGGAAATAAAATTGGAAAAAATTTGGCAAGAATTACTAAGAAAAAAAAAGCAAGAAATTATATAGACAAGATCAAAAATAAAGAAGGGGAATTAGTCCATTCAGTTACTGAAATAGCTCGGGAGTTCCAAAAATACTATAGCAACCTTTATGCGGTAAAAGGAGAAGGGAAGCAAGACGATAGAGGGAATAGAGAAGAGAAGATTAAAATATACCTAGAAAACGCAAAAATGCAAAAAATAGATGAGGAAAAACTAAAATCACTAGAGGCTCCAATTACAAATGCGGAGATACTCAGAGCAATAAAAGAAACGCCCACGGGTAAAAGTCCTGGACCAGATGGATATACCATCGGGTACTATAAACAATTTAAAGACCTACTTGTCCCAAGGCTTGAAAAGTATATGAATGGATTAGGGACCAAATTCAATATGAGTAAGGAAGCCCTCCTAGCATCTATTACAGTCATTTTAAAAGAAGATAAAGACCAAACGCTATGTTCTAGTTATAGACCGATATCTCTCCTAAACGTAGATACCAAATTATTTACAAAAATATTAGCTACAAGAATGAAAAGCCTCATGAATGAATGGATTCATAGCGACCAGGTAGGCTTTATACCCGGAAGACAAGGCAAGGACAACAGCATCAGAACAATCCTCCTGACAAAACAAATGCTTAAAAATAAGACCCCAAATATGATCCTGTCGATCGATGCTGAGAAAGCATTCGACCGGGTCAATTGGGAGTTCTTAATGAGAACATTAGAGGAATTAGGACTGGGACCGAGGATGATGGCATGGATAAAGATATTATATAACCAACCCTCTGCAAGAATAAAAGTAAATGGGATACTATCGGAACCTTTTGAGATGCACAACGGAAAGAGACAGGGATGTCCCCTGTCTCCAATGTTGTTCGTGATCTCATTGGAACCACTATTAGCCACTATAAGAGGATGTACTGATATCAAAGGGATAAAAGTGGGAGAGGTGGAACATAAGGTCGCGGCTTTTGCAGACGACCTCCTGTTCTACGTCTCCAACCCCAGAATAACCTTGCCAAATTTAATAAAGAACTTGAAACACTATGGAGAACTCTCTAATTTTAAAATCAACCAAACAAAATCAGAGATATTAAGTATAAAGATGGACAAACAGGAAAGGAATAGGATGGAAAAAGAATTCCCTTATCTGTGGAGAAAAGGTGAATTAAAATATTTAGGAGTTAAACTAACCCCCCACCCAGAAAAGCTATATAAAATAAATTTTTTGCCCTTACTAAATGAAATTAAAACAGAAATAAATAGTCTAATACTGAGAGCTATATCATGGATAGGAAGAGTTAACATTATAAAGATGGCAATCCTTCCCAAAATAACATACAAATTCCAGATGTTACCAATACAGATTCCTCAGGCATTTTTCAAAACATTAAAAGCACTAATAACCAAGTTTGTATGGAAAAAAAAAAAAACAAGAATAAAGTACACAACACTGAGTAAAAGTAAAGAAGAAGGGGGCTTAGCACTACCGGATCTTAAAAAATATTACCAGGCATCAATTCTTACACGGGTGTTGGAATGGGGAAAAAAAGAAAGTGGAAAAAAATGGGTTAAAATGGAAAACATAATGAGTGACACAGATTTAGGTAAAATGATTTGGATTCCACCAAAATATAGAAAGCTAAACAACAATACACACATAATCACACGACAGGCATTGAAAATATGGGACACAATAAACACTAGTCAAAAATGGAAATACAACTCACCACTAATACCACTGAAAGACACAAAATATTTCTCACCAGGGGAGGGAAAGGAATATGGAAAATGGATGGGAGAAGGGGACGTAAGGTTAAAGGACATTATGACACAGGGAAAAATAAATACGTTTATAGATTTGAAAAAGAGGGGAGACTGGAACCTCACCGAATGGAGATACCGCCAGCTAAAACACTTCGTGGACTCCCTTCCTCAGCCGATTAGAGGGATAAAAGAACTATTGCCGATGGAACAGATATGTGTATCGGAGAAAATGCGTAACAACGTCTCTAATATTTATAAAATTCTTAATGAGGGGGAGAGGCTGGCGGTACCTCCATTCGCAGAAAAGTGGGAAAAAGAACTGGGTGCACATAGCCAAGGGTTCCAATGGGAAAAAAGTCTGAAACTGATCCACAGCTCCGCCATTGACATGAGTACGGCAGAAACTAATTATAAACTGGTCTCCCGATGGTATAATACCCCAGACAAAGTTGGGAATTACCATGGGGAGAATTCAAAAAATTGCTGGAGGGGCTGTCAAGAAATCTGTACAATGACTCACATTTGGTGGAAATGCCCAAAAATTAGAAAATATTGGCAGGATGTATTAGCTACAATTAAAAAAATTACCAATATAGAAATAATGGAAGATCCTTGGGTCTGCCTATTCCATGGGACCCAACTATCAATAAAACAATATAAAAAATCACTGATTCCACATCTCTTAAACGCAGCAAAAAGTTTAATCCCCAGAAATTGGAATGAGATAGAACCTCCATCACATAAAGAATGGCTTATGCGAGTAGAAAAAACTAGAAAGTTGGAATATTTAAAAGTGTGGGGAGAAGAACGATACGAGAACAGGATTGAAATTTGGGAGACATGGCAAAAGTTTAAAGAAAGTTGGAAAGGTCGTTAGATACAAGATAGAGAAGGAAATGGGGTAGGGGGATTTGGGTGGGGGGGTGGGGGTAGGGGAGTCCGAGAGGGGATAAAATGTTTACTTCATGTGAAAAAGGAAATGATTTGTACCACATTTTTACCTTTGTATTTGTAAAACTTTAATAAAGAAATATAAAAAAAAAAAAAAATAAATCTCATCTGCCATGTAGTTGCCCACCCCGTTATTTTGTTCAGGTCCGCTTGTAAGGTTTCCACATCCTGCAGAGAAGATATTGGCATGCTTAGTTTAGTATCGTCCGCAAATACTGAGATTGTACTAGATATCCCCTCCTTTAGATCATTTATGAATAAATTAAACAGGATTGGTCCCAGGACAGAACCCTGGGGGACCCCACTTTCCACCCCCGCCCAATCCGAGTACTCCCCATTAATCACCACCCTCTGTACTCTCCCATGGAGCCAGTTCTCTATCCAGGTACTCACCTTATCGTCCATACCTACCTTCCTTAGTTTGTACAGTAAGCGTTTGTGGGGAACGGTGTCAAAGGCCTTTGCAAAGTCCAGATACACCACATCCACAGGCTTTCCTTTATCTAGGTGGCAGCTCACTTCATCGTAGAAGGTTAATAGATTGGCTTGGCAAGAACGATTTTTCATGAATCCATGCTGATTACTACTAATAATATCATTTTCATTACTAAAGTCTTGTATGTGGTCCCTTAACATCCCCTCCAAAATTTTGCATACTACTGAAGTTAGGCTGACCGGCCTATAGTTACCCGGGATATATCTCGGCCCCTTTTTAAATATTGGTACCACGTTGGCTTTTTTCCAATCAGCTGGCACCATACCCGTCTGTAAACTATCCTTAAAGATCAAGAATAATGGTCTGGCAATCACCTGGCTGAGCTCATTAAGAACCCTCGGGTGCAAGCCATCCGGTCCCGGGGATTTATTTATGTTAAGTTTTTCTAGTTTAGCTCTAAGTCTATCTTCTGTTAGCCATGGCGGCACTTCCTGGGGTGTATTATTTAGTTCGGCCTTACAAGCTGGGTTAGTGTAGCCCCCCCGATTTCTTTTGTGAAGACTGAAGAGAAGAAATTATTTAACACTTCCGCCTTTTCTCTGTCCTCAGTGGCCATATTTCCTTTATCATCTTTTATGGGGCCAATGTGTTCTGGCCTGTTTATATACTTAAAGAACTTCTTGGGGTTCTTTTTACTCTCCTCCGCTATATGTCTCTCGTGTTCTATTTTAGCCGCCCTGATTTCATCTTTACATTTCTTATTGCACTCTTTGTAATGCTTAAATGCTGCCAATGACCCCTCAGTCTTGTATTTTTTGAAGGCCTTTTCTTTAGCACTAATATACATTTTTATGTTGGAGTTTAGCCACCCAGGGTTTAGTTTTGCTCTTTTAAATTTATTTCCCTTTGGAATGCACTGGCCAATCCCCCTGTTAAGTATGCTCTTGAAGCACTCCCATTTTTCCTCCGTGTTCTTTGTTCCCATGGTTCTATCCCATTTGATATTTTCTAGCAGAGAGCGCAGTTTAGGGAAATTGGCTCTTTTGAAATTAAGGGTCCTTATATTACCCTTGTGTTTCCTATAACTGTAATTAATACTGAAACTTATTGACCTATGGTCACTGTTTCCTAAGTTGTCCCGTATTTCTATATCCGTGAGCAGGTCTGTATTGTTGGTAATCAGTAGGTCAAGTACCGCATTGTTTCTTGTCGGTGCATTCACCATCTGACCCATGAAATTGTCCTGCAAAACATTTAGGAACTGCCTAGCCTTGGCTGAGTGCGCGGTTCCTTCTGCCCAGTCTATATCTGGATAATTAAAGTCCCCCATTATAATGACATTTCCCATCCTTGCTGCCAATCCTATCTGCAACATGAGGTCCACCTCACCCTCCTCCCTCTGGTTGGGGGGCCTATAGCATACGCCCAATATTACCTTCCCCACCGTGCCTTCCCTTTGAAGCTCTACCCATAGGGATTCTGCCTCATCCTTAGCTCCATTATTAATATCATCCCTCATATTTACCTGTATACTGTTCTTAATATACAGACATACCCCTCCCCCTTTTTTACCTTCTCTATCTCTGCGATAAAGGGAATACCCCTGAATGGTCGCCATCCAGTCATGAGAGCTGTCAAACCAAGTCTCAGTTATCCCCACAAAATCTAAGTCCTCCTCAAACATCAGTAGCTCCAGCTCTCCCATCTTGTTGGCCAGGCTTCTGGCATTGGTATACAAACCTCTTAATTTTGACCGGTTACATTTATCCTCATTTGATGTTTTTAGGCTGCTCACTTGATTTTTCCCCATACCCACCCTGGGTATAGGAGCTCCGAACACCCTACCGCTTATGCCCCCATTTCTGCCCTCTGAAACTTGCTTTCCACTGGCTAATTCCACATCTGTACCCCCCCCCCCCGTCACCTAGTTTAAAAGCCCCTCTAACTTTTTGGCCATCCTCGCACCCAGTACGGCTGCACCCTCCCCATTTAGGTGCAATCCGTCCCTTCCAAAGAGCCGATGGCCGACTGAGAAGTCAGCCCAGTTCTCCAGGAACCCGAAACCCTCCTTACTACACCAGCTCCTCAGCCACTCGTTAACTTCCCTAATCTCCCGCTGCCTCTCTGGTGTGGCTTGAGGTACAGGTAGTATTTCGGAAAATACTACCTTGGAGGTCCTAGTCCTCAACTTAGCGCCTAAGTCCCTGAAATCGTTTAGGACTCTCCATCTTCCTCTGCCTATGTCATTGGTACCCACGTGTACCATGACAGCTGGGTCTTCCCCAGCCCCACCCAATAATCTGTTCACCCGATCCGCGATGTGCCGAACCCGAGCGCCCGGCAAACTACAGACTGTTCGGCGCACACGGTCTTTGTCACAGATTACATTGTCTGTCCTTCTAATAATTGAGTCCCCTACCACCAGCACCTGTCTTTCCTTTCCCTTTCTCCCAGCCTCACTGGAGGAGTTCTTCCCCTGGCAGCTAGGGGCGTCACTCTGCTCCAGCAATGCTGGTCCCTGACTGGTTTCCCCAACATCACACAACGGGGCGTATCTATTGGGGTGCTCCAGCCCAGGATCAGCCTCCTTTCCTTGTCCCCTTCTACCCCTCCTAACTGTCACCCCTGTACTCTGCTCTGATGCCTGCACCTCCAATACTCCGCCCACCTCTGTGCAGACCCCTGCCTGCACCTGACTGGTACAATCCTGGCTCTCCTCCGGTATGGACATTCGTCTCAGTGTTGCCAGCTGCTTCCCTAGATTCAGGACCTGAGCTTCCAGGGAAACAACGTGCTTACATTTTGCGCATATGTATTCGCCCTCGATCACATGTCTGAGGAACGCATACATATCACAAGATGTACACCGAGTCGCATCTCCGCACCCGCCGGGCATTGTACCTACTAATCTAATGGGGATTCAGCGATTTAAGTCTATCCTATGTGGCTATTACCTGGCTTCCTATCGCTACCTTCTCACCCTCTGGTACTCCGCTACACTCGCTTGACACTCAGTTGCACAACACTCACAATCTCACAGCCCGGTCAGTCGCACAACACTCCCAGTCGCACAGCCCGGTCAGTCGCACAACACTCCCAGTCGCACAGCCCGGTCAGACGCACAACACTCAGTCGCACGGCCCGGTCAGACGCACAACACTCAGTCGCACGGCCCGGTCAGACGCACAACACTCAGTCGCACGGCCCGGTCAGACGCACAACACTCAGTCGCACGGCCCGGTCAGACGCACAACACTCAGTTGCACGGCCCGGTCAGACGCACAACACTCAGTCGCACGGCCCGGTCAGACGCACAACACTCAGTCGCACGGCCCGGTCAGATGCACAAGACTCAGTCGCATGGCCCGGTCAGACGCACAGCACTCAGTCGCACAGCCCGGTCAGACGCACAGCACTCAGTCGCACAGCCCGTTCAGACGCACAGCACTCAGTCGCACCGCCCGGTCAGACGCACAACACTAAGTTGCACAGCCCAGTCAGACGCACAACACTAAGTCGCACAGCCCGGTCAGACGCACAAAACTCAGTCGCACAGCCCAGTCAGATGCACAACACTCAGTGGCACCACCCAGTCAGACGCACAACACTAAGTCGCACAGCTTGGTCAGACGCACAACACTAAGTCGCACAGCCTGGTCAGACGCACAACACTCAGTCGCACCGCCCGGTCAGACGCACAACACTCAGTCGCACCGCCCGGTCAGACGCACAACACTCAGTCGCACAGCCCGGTCAGACGCACAACACACAGTCGCACCGCCCGGTCAGACGCACAACACTCACAGTACACTCAGGTAGCAATAGGTACTCCCAGACACTCAGGTAGCAATAGGTACTCCCAGACACTCAGGTAGCAATAGGTACTCCCAGACACTCAGGTAGCAATAGGTACTCCCAGACACTCAGGTAGCAATAGGTACTCCCAGACACTCAGGTAGCAATAGGTACTCACAGATACTAAGGTAGCAATAGGTACTCACAGATACTAAGGTAGCAATAGGTACTCACAGATACTCACGTAGCCATAGGTACTCACATATACTCAGGTAACAATAGGTACTCACAGATACTCAGGTAGCAATAGGTACTCACAGATACTCAGGTAGCAATAGGTACTCACAGATACTCAGGTAACAATAGGTACTCACAGATACTCAGGTAGCAATAGGTACTCACAGATATTCAGGTAGCAATAGGTACTCACAGATACTCAGGTACTACACCTACAGTCACTGTTCAATCTAAGTCACCAGTCTTACTTAACTAGTGTGTGTCCCTTTAAGCCTGTCACTAGCAGTTCCTGACGGTGAGTCGGTCAGTCTCCTCTCAGCACCCCGCCTCCCTCGGTCACTTCCCTGTCAGCTAGTCTCCTCTGCTCCTCTCTGTGGGGTGGGAAGGGGGGGTTCCCGCACCGCAAGAGACGGTTTACGGCACGCCGCCCGCAACAAGGGGGGGGCCCGCTCTTACTTCGGTGGGTGGGGGGGGTCTTAGCACCGGACGCCGCCGCCGCCGCAACAAGGGAGGGGGGTTATCAGTCCGCTTGCCGCCCGCTTCCTTTCAGGGGGGGAGGGGGCCCGGACGCCGCCGCTCTTCTAAGGGGTGGGGGGTACTCAGTCCTTCAGTCCCTCTTGGTCCTCCTCTGCCGCTGCTGCTGCCGTCGCTCCTCCTCTTCAGTCACCGGACACCTCTGTTCCCCGAGATCTCCCGCACCGACTCCCCCGCAGCACCTTCTCCTCCTCCTCCTCTCTCTGCACACGCTACAAACAAGTTCCTTCTTCCGGTTTCCGGAGACTGTGTGGAGTGTTTCCGGAGACTGTGTGGAGTCCCAGCAGTCTATTAACATAAACAATTGTACGTCCTGGTGCGGCGGTACTTATCGCACAAGGACGTACATTTACATCCTGTACATGACGGTGAGCACCGGAGTGGTGCTCATGTCATAGGTCCCGGCTGCTATCAGCAGGCAGGGACCCACCGGTAATGGCGGACATCAGCGATTACGCTCATGTGCGCCATTAACCACTCAGATGCTGTGATCAATACAGATCACGGCATCTGCATCAGTGCAGTCAGTAAAATGGATGCTGCCGTGGGGATCCGATCATCCATATTGGCAGACGGAGGGCCTGTCACCTGCCTCCGTCCGTCTCCAGGGGTCTTATGCTATGGTCCAAGATCGAGCAGACCAAAGCAAACATTGACATATCATGCCACATTGACATATCATGTAGCATTATTAGATCTGTCATTTTTTGTAAGTGCGTTATCTTTTGTAGGTATTATAATTTAAATGCAACCAATTTCTGGTGCAATATGTGTAAAAAAACTCCTAAATGACCTGTGCCTCATTTATTATGAGTATTGTTGTCATGAAGCCATGTGTTTCATGTAAATGAGTAAGTCCCTGTACAACGCAATGTTCAGAGCTCTGAATGTTCTTTATATGGCTCTGCTGCTCCTCACCCAGGCCTACTTATAATAGACCTGGGTGAGGAGCAGTAGAGCTGTGTAGATAACATGATAGAATATTATAATTGATGAGATTTGTTCTCTACACAGCTTTGCTGCTCCGTCACTTGCCACAACTGCCCGCATTTAGTGTTGAGCGAACACGGACTGTATTATTCGTGTTCGTACTGAATAATTGGATTTTTGTTACCCGAACACGGACCCGAAAACTTTACTGTATATTCGGGTAAAAATCCGTGTTCGGTCATTTTATTTCCGGGTTTTGTATGCATTGGCGCGCTTTTCATGGCGGGCTTTCAACAGCCAATCAACAAGCATTTAACTGGTGTGCCTTAAGCCATCCCAGCCATGCCTACAAATGTATTAGTAGCTGTGATTGGCCATCTGAAGCATGTGACCAAGTCTTTATAAGTTCGAGCCAGCGCAGCTGTGTCATTCTGCTGTGTAGTTCAGGGACAGAGCACACATCATACGTGCTGGCTGCTGATTAGGGACAGACAGGCAAAAATCATTTGTGTCCGGATTGAATTGAGGGACAGGTCGGAGTGTGTTAGGCAGGGCGAGTTGTAGGGCATTTTAGGGCGAGGCTGCTGATTTTTAGGGTCAGTTTTCTACAATCAATTTTGCTGTGTGGGGGGGGGGGGTTTGCAGTGACCGATCTTATCAATCCTTTTAGGGTGAGGCTTAGGGTCAGTGTGTTCTACAATCGATATTGCTGTGTGGGGGGGGGGGGGGGTTTGCAGTGACCGATCTTATCAATCCTTTTAGGGCGAGGCTGCTGATTTTTAGGGTCAGTTTTCTACAATCGATTTTGCTGTGTGGGGGGGTTTGCAGTGACCAATCTTATCAATCCTTTTAGGGAGAGGCTGGAGATAGGCAGGTGTCAGTGGTCCACATCGATTTTGCTGTGTGTGGGGTGCAGTGAACACAATCTTTTTTGCCCACTGAGGAGGAGGGAGAAAAGTCTTTTTCTATCAGTCACTGTGTGCAGCGTTTTTCCTTCAGTGCTGTGCTGTTCTGACTCTGATCATACACTGCTGTGTTCAGTGTTCACATGTGCTATTATTGAGAGATTTCAAAAGTTATACACTTTTTTCTATTCCACTATTCAATATACACCCTTGGGTTAAAAAAATTAAACTGTGGCATAATCTCAGTCTGTACTAATCTAGTTAAAAATTACAAACTTAAAAGGGGAGTTTTTTTTCCCTCCATAGCCTGCAGCAGAGCTGAATGATATAAGACACTGCTGTTCACATGTGCTATTGATAAATCACACCAATTTTATATCATATTTTCTATTCCGCTATTCAATAAAAACCTTTGGGTATAAACAATTAAATTGCGGGATAGTCTGTGTTGGTACGTGTAAGATACACCTTTCCAATTTTTGGGGCTCATCTCATACTTCTGAAGATTTGAGGGTGCTGCCTGTTCCGTACTCCTCCTACTCCTAATCCTGCCTTTAGGGGTACAAAAAATAGTAATTTGGGGCCTAGTCTGGTTCTGTACGTGTGAGATACATACACTTTTTTTGATAATATTTTCTATTCCGCTATTCAATAAAAACCTTTGGGTATAAACAATTAAATTGCGGGATAGTCTGTGTTGGTACGTGTGAGATACACCTTTCCAATTTTTGAGGTGCATCTCATACTTTTGAGGATTTGAGGGTGCTGCCTGTTCCGAACTCCTCCTACTCCTCATCCTGCCTTTGGGGGAACAAAAAATAGTAATTGGGGCCTAGTCTGGTTCTATACGTGTGAGATACATACACTTTTTTTGATAATATTTTCTATTCCGCTATTCAATAAAAACCTTTGGGTATAAACAATTAAATTGCGGGATAGTCTGTGTTGGTACGTGTGAGATACACCTTTCCAATTTTTGGGGTTCATCTCATACTTCTGAAGATTTGAGGGTGCTGCCTGTTCCGTACTCCTACTCCTCATCCTGCCTTTTGGGGTACAAAAAATAGTAATTGGGGCCTAGTCTGGTTCTGTACGTGTGAGATACATACACTTTTTTTGATAATATTTTCTATTCTGCTATTCAATGAAAACCTTTGGGTATAAACATTTAAATTGCGGGATAGTCTGTGTTGGTACGTGTGAGATACACCTTTCCAATTTTTGGGGTTCATCTCATACTTCTGAAGATTTGAGGGTGCTGCCTGTTCCGTACTCCTCCTACTCCTAATCCTGCCTTTAGGGGTACAAAAAATAGTAATTAGGGCCTAGTCTGGTTCTGTACGTGTGAGATACATACACTTTTTTTGATAATATTTTCTATTCCGTTATTCAACAAAAACCTTTGGGTATAAACAATTAAATTGCGGGATAGTCTGTGTTGGTACGTGTGAGATACACCTTTCCAATTTTTGGGGTTCATCTCATACTTCTGAAGATTTGAGGGTGCTGCCTGTTCCATACTCCTCCTACTCCTCATCCTGCCTTTAGGGGTACAAAAAATAGTAATTGGGGCCTAGTCTGGTTCTGTACGTGTGAGATACATACACTTTTTTTGATAATATTTTCTATTCCGCTATTCAATAAAAACCTTTGGGTATAAACAATTAAATTGCGGGATAGTCTGTGTTGGTACGTGTGAGATACACCTTTCCAATTTTTGGGGTTCATCTCATACTTCTGAAGATTAGAGGGTGCTGCCTGTTCCGTACTCCTCCTACTCCTCATCCTGCCTTTAGGGGTACAAAAAATAGTAATTGGGGCCTAGTCTGGTTCTGTACGTGTGAGATACATACACTTTTTTTGATAATATTTTCTATTCCGCTATTTAATCTACACCTTTGGGTAAAAACAATTAAATTGCGGGATAGTCTGTGTCAGTACGTGTGAGATACATACACCTTTTGATATCATTTTTTCTATTCCGCTATTTAATTTAAAACCTTTGGGTATAAACAATTAAATTGCGGGATAGTCTGTGTCGGTACGTGTGAGATACACCTTTCCAATTTTTGGGGCGCATCTCATACTGCCGAGGATTTGAGGGTGCTTCAGTCTGCCTCCTGCCTGTTCCGAACTCCTCCTACTCCTCATCCTGCCTTTAGGGTACAAAAAATTGTAATCGGGGCCTAGTTTGTGTTTGTACGTGTGAGATACACTGTTTTGTAAAATTTGTCCTATTCCGCTATTCAATATACACCCTGTTTGAGTGTAAAAAATTAAATTGCGGGATAGTCTGTATCGGTACATGTGAGATACACCTTTTTTAAATTTGTTTGTCGCATCTCCTTCTACCGCCGAGGATTGCAGGGCGCTTCAGTTTGCCTCCTGTTCCCAACTCCTCCTACTCCTTTTCCTCATCCTGCCTTTAGGGTACAAAAAATTGTAATCGGGGCCTAGTCTGTGTTTGTACGTGTGAGATACACCGTATTATAAAATTTTTCCTATTCTGCTATTCAATATACACCCTTTTGGAGTGTAAAAAATTAAATTACGGCATAGTCTGTATCGGTACGTGTGAGATACACCTTTTAAATTTGTTTGGCGCATCTCCTTCCACCGCCAAGGATTGCAGGGCGCTTCAGTTTGCCTCCTGTTCCCAACTCCTCCTACTCCTCTTCCTCATCCTCCCTTTAGGGTACAAAAAATTTTAATTGGGGCCTAGTCTGTGTTTGTACGTGTGAGATACACCGTTTTTTATCCTTTTTCCTATTCCGCTATTCAATATACACCCTTTGTGGGTAAAAAACATTAAATTGCGGCATAGTTTGCATATTTGACTGTGAGATACACCCGTGCGATACTGTTGTTGTTTTGTTCCGCTATTCAACAAACACCTTTCTAGGGCAAGATCTTAAATTACAGAAATATGAGGAGACCGTCAAATAGGGGCTGTGGCCTTGGTCGTGGTGCTGCTGGTAGAGCTCCTGTTGCAAGGAGAGGACGTGGTTGATCTGTGCCAGCTACACACACAAGTGAAACCCCTTCCTCAAGTGTTAGTAGGCGACAGAACCTGCATCAGTATTTGGTAGGGCATCATACGCCTCTAGAAGTGATGATGCCAGAACACGTAGAGGCGATAGTAGATTGGTTTGCTGCTGACAGTGCCTCCAGTTCCTTCATATTGTCTCCCACCCAGTCTACTGCAGAAAGGTCAGAGTTGGCACCTGCAGCCGATGTCCAACCGTTTTTCACCTCACCCCCTTGCAAATCAGGCAAGCAGTCTGAGCCCCAAGCCATACAGCAGTCTCTTCTTCTTTTTGAGGACTCTGTCAGCAGGGTTTCCCAGGCCATCCACCTAGCCCTGCCCCAGAAGTGGAAGAGATTGAGTGCAGCGATGCCCAACCACTTATTTCTCAAGATGAGTACATGCAAGGACCATCGCAGCACATCTCCGATGATGACGAAACGCAGGTGCCAACTGCTGCGGCGTTCAGAATTGTGGAGACCGACAAGGAGGGCAGGGGTGAAGACTGGGTGGAAGATGATGTGGAGGACAATGAGGTCCTCGACCCCACATGGAATGAAGGTCATGCAGGTGACCTGAGTAGTTTGGAGGAAGAGGCGGTCGTCGCACAGAGCCACCAGCACAGCAGAAGAGGGAGCAGGGTGCAGAAGCGGAGCGGCCGCGCCCTAGACACTAGGAGTTCTCTAGCGTGGAAGTTCTTTAGAAAATGTGCTGATGACAGGACACGAGTGGTTTGCACCCTGTGCAATCAGAGCCTGAAGCGAGGCATAAACCTTCTCAACCTGAGCACAACCTGCATGATCAGGCATCTAAGTGCAAAGCACGAGCTGCAGTGGAGTAGACACCTTCAAAACCAAGAAACGTCTCTGGCTCATCCTGCTTGCTCTTCTGCTGCAATCTCGGCCGCTCCAGCCACATCTGTAGTGATACCGGCACCTGCCACCCCGCAAACAGGCAATCTGTCAGCAACACCACCACCTGGGTCACCAACCATCTCCACAATGTCCCGTGGAAGCATTCAGCTTTCCATTTCCCAAACACTTGAGAGGAATGCCAGCATTTCAAAATTCTTGGCCTTTGAAATGTTGTCATTCCGTCTGGTGGAGACGCACAGTTTTAAAAAACCTTATGTCGGTGGCTGTCCCACAGTACGCCGTGCCCAGCCGCCACTACTTTTCCAGGCAAGCCATCCCTTCCCTGCACAACCAAGTGGGGGAAAAAATCAGGTGTGCACTGCGCAACGCCATCTGTGCCAAGGTCCACCTAACTACCAATACGTGGACCAGTAAGCACGGTCAGGGGCGTTATATCTCCCTAACAGCACACTGGGTAAATGCAGTGGCGGATGGGCCTGAGGCGGATAGCAATTTGGCGCATATCCTTCCACCACCGAGGATTGCAGGGCGCTTCAGTTTGCCTCCTGTTCCTAACTCCTCCTACTCCGCTTCCTCATCCTCTACCGCCTCCTCATCCGGACAGCGTAACACCTTCACCACCAACTTCAGCACGGCCAGGTTTAAACGACAGCAGGCAGTTTTAAAACTTGCCTGTTTGGGGGACAAACCACACACCGCGCAGGAGTTGTGGAGGAGCATGGAACAGCAGACAAATGAGTGGTTGCTGCCAGCGAGCCTCAAGCCCGGCCTGGTGGTGTGCGATAACGGGAGAAATCTCATAGCAGCTCTGGGCCTAGCCGGTTTGACGCACATCCCTTGCCTGGCGCATGTGCTGAATTTGGTGGTGCAGCAGCAGGCCATAGTGGAGTTTCAGCTGCATTGCACGCACGCGTGAGTCGCTCTGCGGAACAGCACCACTTCACCACCAATAACTGGGCCTCCATGCGAGATCTGTGTGCCTTGTTGCACTGTTTTGAGTACTCCACCAACATGGCCAATGCCGATGATGCCGTTGTCAGCTTAACTATCCCACTTCTATGCCTCCTTCAAAAAACAATTTGGGCGATGATGGAAGAAGATGTGGCACAGGATGAGGAGGAGGAGGATGAAGAGGTAACATTTCCAAGGCTTTCAGGGCAGTCATTCACAAGGGGCTCCGAGGGTGGGTTCCTGCACACACAAACGCCAGGGACACAATTGTCCAGCAGGGGCACAGTTCTGGAGGATGAGGAGGATGAGAAGGAGGAGATGGAACCATGTTCACAGCAGGGTGGCACCCAGGCCAGCTCATGGCCATCACTGGTGCGTGGCTGGGGGGATACAGAGTACACGGACGATACACCTCCCACAGAGGACAGCCTTTCGTTGCCTCTGGGCAGCCTGGCACACATGAGCGATTACATGCTGCAGTGTCTCCACAACGACCGCCGAGTTGCCCACATTCTAACTTGTGCTGATTACTGGGTGGCCACGCTGCTGGATCCCTGTTACAAAGACAACGTACCGTCCTTAATTCACTCACTGGAGCGCGATCGCAAGATGCGCGAGTACAAGCGCACGCTGGTAGACGCCATGCTGCTGGCATTCCCACCTGACAGCGGGGCCACAGTGGAAGCACAAGGCAGAGGAGGAGGAGGAGGAGGAAGAGGTCGCCAACGCAACCAGGGCACCGCCAGCACCTCAGAAGGCAGGGTTAGCATGGCCGAAATGTGGAAAAGCTTTGTCAGCACGCCACAACAAACAGCAGCACCAGCAGCTCATATGGAACGTCTTAGCAGGAGGCAGCATTTCACCAACATGGTGGAGCAGTATGTGTGCACACGCCTAGACGTACTGAATGACGGGGCTGCCCCCTTCAACTTCTGGGTCTCCAAATTGGGCACATGGCCTGAGCTTGCCCTTTACGCCTTGGAGGTGCTGGCGTGCCCTGCAGCCAGTGTATTATCTGAACGGGTATTTAGCACGGCTGGGGGCGTTATCACAGACAAGCGCAGCCGCCTGTCCAGAGACAATGTGGACAAGCTCACGTTCATTAAAATGAACCAGGCATGGATCCCACAGGACTTTTCCGTACCTTGTGCAGAATAGCGATGGATACCAACCTTACCCAGCCATTGTTCTATTTTTGCTCTTTCTCACTCTTGTGGGGTGTACCTTCATTTAAAATTTCTGAAAAAAAGCAGTGTTGGCTACCTCGTCCTCCTCAGGGCCAGATTAACATAGGGGCTATTGGAGCTGCAGCTCCAGGCCCCTACCTTAATATAGGCCCCGGGTTGGCCATATTCACTGTTACCGCTCTTCTGTCACTTTTAAACACAGAAGTCTGGCTTCTATGCTCGCTTCCCCAGGCAGCTCCCTCAGAACCTCCCCACACAGCACGAAGGCCGGACAAGGAGGGACAGTTGCCGATGCATGGATGTGTTTATGGGCTTCAGAGACAGCATCCCATGTTGAATTAGGCATGCATGGCTGCACCCTTTCTCCTCTGGGTGCATGCCAAGGCACGGCCCTTAAGGCCCTTCAAAATCCTCAGCACCAAGCCCATGATGCTCTTAATCCGGCCCTGGTCCTCCTCCACCGCCGCTTCCACCTACACCGCCCATAGGTGTGCGCAGCCTATTGCATTAGGGTGTGCACCCCAAAGTTTAAATACACATGCATGTGTTTGCCTACATGTACATGACCCCGATACATTACTCTCCCTGCTGGCAAAGAGAAATAGAGCAGAGCAAGTCCGAGGGAGATCTTTCCCATCTCCTCACTGGCAAACAGAGCGATAATGCTATGTGCCCTAGGTGATTAGGGTATGCCCAGGTATACCCGGCACACCCTGTGCGCACGCCTATGACACCGCCACATCCACCAACACCTCAACCTCCCTTCTTCTCCATATGGGCCTCGTTCTTCAGAGATGAAGAACATTGTTTTATTTTTCTGTTTTTTTTTTTGTTGTTTTAAGTTATTTCCCTATCCACATTTGTTTGCAGAGCACTTGCCATGCTCTTAACTACGTTTTGCTGCCATTTGCAGCATTCTAGCCCTTTCCATAGGTGTTTTAGAGCCATTTTAGTGCCTGAAAGTTCGGGTCCCCATTGACTTCAATGGGGTTCGGTGTTCGGGAAAAGTTCGGCAAAAGTCCGGGACACGGACCCGGACTTTTTTTTTTAAGTTCGGCCGAACACGGACATCCAGGTGTCCGCTCAACTCTACCCGCATTCATATACAGGAAGAGAGCCTGCGATCAGAGATAGGGTGCTTCTGTAGCAGAGTCAGATATTTGAAGGTACCATTCAAAGTTATTTAATTAAAGCATATTTTCATGTAGTTGTATGTTTTATTTGGCTAAATTGATTAAATGCGCCTATATTTTTGGTAGAATATAAAAAAAATTGGGGCCCCACTTTTAGGTTTGCCCAGGGCCACACTTTGTCTAAAACCGGCCCTGACTACAATAAATGTTTGCTGTTTTATACGTATTGCACTATGAGCTTCTTTCCTTCTTCTGGGTATTGAAACTCTCTGTGTATTGACCGGTTTGACTGGGTTACCTGCAAATTGGATCATCCTCCCTATATGGGATCTCCCTTTTTTAACAAGTATTGGACCCCTACATCCTGATTGTACGCTAATACAAGATGTGGCCTGGTAAGCAGCCTATCCATTTACATCTTTAGAGTGACTGCTCCTGATCCACGGGGTTCTTGGTGGTGGATTCATATAAGCTATCTTTGTGTCCATACATACCACACTATGTGTATCTCCCTTTGTTTTGGATATATTGCATGGTTTTGAGACCTGATCCCTGAATTGAGTCGGCCATTGGAAGTGGAATCCCTTGTATCTGATTCATGTATCTATGTTTAATATTCATTCCCAACCAGAATCTGGTAAGGAGCTTGTGTGACTATCACTGATTGTTATCTATAGAGGAGTTTCGGTGATGGTCACCCCTTGAATTTACTGCCTAATCCAAATCCCTATCTGGTGAGCAGCCTGTTTGTCCATAGTGCAAGTGTGGCACAAAAGGGGTTCCTGGTGATGGGTCGTGGTTTTATTACCTATGGTAGCAATATACTGCACCATGAGATCTTTTTTTGTTTGTTTACATATGCCCTGCTGTCTCCGCCGAGTCGATTGAGCTGAGTTGGAATAAAGTGATTCAACATCATCCTTATTTGACGATAGGCTTATTCTTTTTTTCTTATCTGGTAAGCAGATTGGATTGTCCCTGTCCCAAACACGGACTGTTTTTTGAGCGCTGCAACCCTACCAATATTCCTGTATAGTGCCGGCTTCTGTCACAGGCGGAGTGATATCAAATGTACTCCGCCTTTGCCTGTGACAGGGCACAGGAGCCATAGAGGAACGGCTCTGCAGATGGGAGGGAGGTAAGGAGACACATGAGAGAGAGAGAGAGCGAGAGAGAGAGCGAGACACATGAGAGAGAGAGCGAGACACATGAGAGAGAGAGCGAGACACATGAGAGAGAGAGAGCGAGACACATGAGAGAGAGAGAGAGTGAGACACATGAGAGAGAGCGAGACACATGAGAGAGAGAGAGACACACACACACACGAGAGAGAGAGAGAGTCTGGAGCTCCACATCCTCAACGGCCATACCAACAAGGGAGACTCTCTGGGAAGGTACACATTAAACTCCCACATAGGCAGCAGTGTGGTAGACTATGCTATCACAGATATGAGCCCCACACTCATCAATGGCTTTACAGTCACCCCACAAACACACCTGTCAGACCACAACCAACTGTTGCTATATATTAAATTTTCTAACAAACCATCACCAAAATGCCACCGGACTTCTCCCTGCAACCTGCCACCATCATTTAAATCAGTCATGTCCAACCAGCGGGCCGCATGCGGCCCGGGACCGCAGGCAATGCGGCCCGCTGCCGTTATATTTTTTTAATTGAAGGAGGAAGTCAGGCCAGGGCCGCGGCGGCCACCTATTGCATTTTGGGAGTTGTAGTCCGTCCATGCGCGCTCAAGCTTTCAGTGAGTGGAGAGCAGCGCAGCTAGCAAACTACAACTCCCGAATCTTGGAGGCAGGCCAGGCAGAGGAAGGGCATGCCAGGGAGTCGTGACACATGTGACTGGCTCGGGCTGCTGGGCTGGCTGCAACTGGACCCCAGGACAGGAGCATCAACCCCCCCTAGGACTGGAGGAGGCCATGTGAGTACCTGGAACTGAGCTGGCAGCTGCCATACCTGATTTCAGAGACCCTTACATACCCAGCTGACCCCTACCTACATGATCATCCCATCTATCTCCCTCCCCCATTTACCCTGCCCCAGTGCCCACCCAGTAACCTCAAAATAGCCCTCAACACTGTGGGTCCTGCTGGGAGATGGCCATAGCCTGTGGGTCCAGCTGGCCGCTAGCCACGGCCTGTGGGTCTTGCTGGCCGCTGGCCTGTGGGTCCAGCTGGCCGCTAGCCACGGCCTGTGGGTCACAGGCCATGGCCAGCGGCCAGCAGGACCCATAGGCCATGGCCAGCAGGACCCACAGTAGGCCATGGCCCATGGGTCCTGCTGGCCGCTAGCAATGGCCTGTGACCCACAGTCCATGGCCAGCTCCCAGCAGAACCTACAGGCCAGCAGCTAGCGGGACCATCCGATTAGTGGCCAGCAGGACCCACAGGTTGGTGACCAGCACGACCCACAAGTCAGTGGCCAGCTGGACCCACAGACCGTGACTAGCGGCCAGCTGGACCCACAGGTCAGTGACCAGCAGGACCCACAGGTCATGGCCAGCGACCAGCAGGACCCACTGGCTGTGGGTCAAGCTGGGAGCTGTCTGTGGACTTTTGGGTCTTGCTTGCCACTGACTTGTGGGTCCTGCTGGATGCTGGCCATGCCCTGTTTCTTCTGGAAGCTGACCATGGCCTGTGGGACCTACTGGCCACTAGCCAAGGGTGACCAGATGTCCCTAGTTTTGTCCCGCTTTGAAGGCTGATCCTGGGCAGGTGCACCGCAAGCTGGGGCCCCCAGGGCCAACCCCACCATTGGGCTGTTTTGGAGGGGAAGGGGGGGTTGAGCACCGCCGGATTACACAGAGCTGGGATCTCCCGCTTACCCGGAGGCTACTGTCATGTGACGTCCCGCCTCCTGGACTGGCTCCTATGATAGACAGTACTCTGTGTAATCCAGCGGCTCTCCTCTCTCTAATCCCCATGCACTGAACAGACTGCATTTATGGACACTGGTGATTCTGAACTTATGGGCACTGATCAAGCTGCATTGATGGGCACTGTTGAGACTGCACTGATGAGGCTGAGCTGATGGGCACTGATGAGGATGAGCTGATGGGCACTGATCAGGCTGCATTTAATTGACACTGGTGAGGCTGCATTGATGGGCATTGATGGGCCAGCACTACCTGCCAGCAGTAACCGCCAGCAGTACCCTCCAGCAGTATCCTCCAGCAGTAACCGCCAGCATTACCCACCAGCAGTAACCACCAGCAGTACCCGCCAACACTACCTGCCAGCAGGAACCGCCAGCACTACCCACCAGCAGTAACCGCCAGAAGTCATCAAAATAAGTAAAAAAGGTATGTGCATTAGCTTCTGTAAATTGTTGCAATATGTTTTTTAGTTGTGTCATAATATGTCATGTCCTTGTTCATACATGTATGAATAAGGAAATGACATTTTCTGGCTGCCTAAGTCACTTGTGCTAGGGGTGCAACTATCCCCCCAGCACATAACTGTAAATATCCCAGCATGTGCAGTGTCTCTGACTCCTCCCACCATCACCACTTCAAATCACTGAAGCGGTCATGGTGGTTAGAGTGTTCCTTTAATATCTCTCAGAAGAACTGATTTAATTTCATTTGATCATCCTCTAGTTGTGTTAAATTAGCGCGGAGGGGGGGGGGGGGTCGCAGCGGCATTTTATTAGTATATATTTTATATGCGGCCCGAGAAAATTTCTCGGCACTCAATGTGGCCCAGAGAAGCCAAAAGGTTGGACACCCATGATTTAAATGGTTCAAACAGTCTACCACAAAATACAGAGAGGTAACTGACAGACCTGACATTAAAAAACAGCTTGAAAAGTTCCAAAACAACAACTATGAGGTAAGCCCACGAGGTGTGAACCAGGCAGCAAAGAACTTCCATAACATACTACACACCATTGCAGAAACAGCCCAACTGAGAAAAGTCAACTACAAGAAACCATCCACCAAACAACCCAATAAATGGTTCGACAAAGAATGCAAAGAATTAAGGAACACCCTACGGACAGCCTCCAATAACAAACACAGAGACCCCAACAACACTGACCTAAGGATAGCCCATAGCATCTTACAGAAAAAATACAAAGAAACCCTTAAAAAGAAAAGGCAAAAGTTAATCTCTAACAACCTGCAACAGTTAGAAGAGGCACTTCAGGAAAATTCTTTCTGGGAAATATGGAAGAATATTGGCTCAGCACCCAAGAAAAACAACCTCCACATCCAAAATGGTGACATCTGGTTTAACTACTTTAAGAACCTCTACAAAGATATTCCAGAAGAGAAGTTAACTGTAGAAGAAAAAGACATCATCAAAAGACTAAAAGATATGGAGGAAAAAATCAAGGACTTCCAGAACCCCCTGGATGTACCAATTACACTACAAGAAATTAAGGAGAAAATCCAACACCTGCAAACTAGCCAGCGGGATGGATGGAATCCTGCCTGAAATGATTAAACATGGATCCCCAGATATACACGCTGCAATATGTAGAGTGTTCAATCTGGTCCTAAATGCTGGTTACTACCCTAAAGTATGGAATCAAGGCCTCATAACACCTATCCATAAGAGTGGAGACCAATATGATCCAGCCAACTACAGAGGGATATGTGTCAGTAGAACATTAGGGAAACTTTCCAACAGTATTCTCAACAAACGGATCCTAAACTTCCTAACACAACACAACGTCCTCAGCAGAAGTCAGGCGGGGTTCATGCCAAACCATCGCACTACAGACCACATCTACACTCTGCAAAGTCTCATTAGGAACCATATCCACAATACAAAACATGGAAAGATATTTGCCTGTTTTGTGGACTTTAAGAAGGCATTTGACTCTGTGTGGCACCCAGGCTTGTTCCTCAAACTATTGGAAAGTGGAATAGGAGGGAAAACATACAACGTCATCAAGAGAACAGCTGCAGCGTAAAGGTGAATGGGAAAAGAACCAAACGCTTCCAACAGATCCGGGGAGTCAGACAGGGCTGCAGCCTAAGTCCAACCCTCTTCAACATCTACATCAATGAACTGGCTGCAGCTCTAGAATCCTCCCCAGCACCTGAACTGACTCTGCATGACACTGAGGTGAAATTCCTGCTGTATGCGAATGACCTCTTACTTCTGTCACCAACAGAAAGAGGCCTACAAGACAGCCTGGAATTGCTGGAGAAGTATAGAGCCACATGGGCACTAGGGATGAATGAACTTTTGAAAAGTTCAGTTCGACCAGAACACCCGAACTTCCCGAAAGATTGGCCCAGATTTCAGAACCCCATTGAAATCAATGGGACCCGAACTTCGGTAATCAAAAAACACAATTTTGAAGCCCTAAAACCCAAATAAATGCCCCTAACAAGTGCCTAGGGTTCTGGGTCATGCCCCAGGGACTATTAATCACACAAAAAAAAGTTCTTAAAAATTGTCGTTTTTGATAGAGAGCCAATTATTGAAAAAAAAAAAAAAAGAGATTTCTTTGGATTTAGTGTCGGGGGGGGGGGGGGTCTAAAAAGTGTACCTGTGAAGTCTCAGCTCTGTATCATGTCCAGAACCAGAAAAAAAAAAGATTGTTTGTATTAGAATTTCAGTGGAGCAGGCTAGTGGCTCCGCTATTTTCACTCCCGGCCGTTTTTGTTGCAGGCGTTTATTGGGCTTTTTTTGTGGATGTCTTTGGAGGCAGGCATGACATCTGAACTTCTGTGTAGGGGTATACATACATGTGTGTGTGCGTGTGTGTGCGTGTGTGTGTGTGTGTGTGTGTATGTATATATACACATATACATATATAGGTGTGAAAGTAGCAGAACCCTATGCCTGCGCTAATGAAATAATTTGAAGGCATAGGGCTACGCTCCTATCACACCTATATGTGTGTATGTGTATAAATACATATAAGTGTGTGTGTATATATACCCCTATACAGAAGTTCAGATGTTATGCCTGCCTCCAAAGACGCCCAAAAAAACGCCTGGAACAAAAACGCCCAGGTGCGTTGTTGCAGGCGTTTTTTTTGGGCATTTTATGGGCGTCTTTGGAGGCAGGCATAACATCTGAACTTCTGTATGGGGGTACATATACACACACACACACATATATGTATTTATACACATACACAAATATAGTTGTGATAGGAGCGTAGCCCTATGCCTGCAAATAATTTCATTAGCGCAGGCATAGGGTTCTGCTACTTTCACACCTATATGTGTATGTGTATATATATATATACGTGTGTGTGTGTATATATATATATATACCCCTACACAGAAGTTCAGATGTCATGCCTGCCTCCAAAGACGTCCACAAAAAAGCCCAATAAACGCCTGTAACAAAAACGGCCAGGTGTGAAAGGAGCGAAGTCACTATCCTGCTCTACTGCAATTCTAATACAAACAATCTTTTTTCTATGGCGGTCACCCTGACATGGAAGGGTTTGGTCACCCTGCCATAGCAGTCAAAGTCAGTTCACCCTACACTACACTACGGTCACCCTGACACTTAACACTTTCCCTACAGAAACTAGATTTTTGAATCTAACTATAGTGGAAAATAGTACCCTAACTACACTAGATATCCCTTTCCTCACACTAATAATTGCTAAATGACACTTTTGAAGCAGGAGTAACCGAACTGCTTCCACTCTCTTCCACATCCCTGTATTACAATGCTAGCGATTTGGCGGGGCTATCTTATATACTGGGGGGCGTATTCACTACTGATTGGCCTCTGGACCCCCTAGTCACTCCAATCGCATTCCTAGCATCCTCCTGCCCTCTCAATTGGCTTTTACTGATGGTTCTGGTCCAATCACTGGCTTTTAAAGCCCAGTTCCTGTCCCATTGCATTTTGGTCGGTTCTGGTTGCCGAATTCCGAACTTTTTCAGCAAAAAGTTTGGAATTCGGCCGAATTTCGAACAGTCAATGTTCGGGTCGAACGAACCGATGGTCGACCCGAACCATTCGATCATCCCTAATCGGCACTACCTATCAACTCAAGCAAAACAAAAATCATGGTGTTCCAAAAGAAAAATACAAAAACAAAGAGCCCTTCCTTTACATTAAACAACCACACTCTTGATGAATCCAACAACTACATTTACCTTGGCCTAGAAATTAACCAATCGGGAAGTTTCAGGCCAGCCATAGAGGCCCTAAAAGACAAGGCACGCAGAGCCTTCTATGCCATCAGAAGACCGCTGTATCACCTAAAACCACGGTTGAGAGTCTGGCTCAGAGTATTTGATAGTGTCATCACAAAAAATCCTTCTATATGGCAGTGAAGTTTGGGGTCCTGTCACCTACCCAGACCAATCCCAATGGGACTCCAGCCCAACAGAAATATTCCATCTGGAATTCTGCAAGCTACTCCTCCAAGTCCACCGGAGCACCTCTCTAACAGTGCCTGCCGGTCTGAGATGGGCAGATTTCCCTTACTTCTTGCAGTACAAAAGAGGGCGCTATCATTCTGGGATCATCTACGAAAAAGCAGTCCTGACTCGTACCATCATAAGGCCCTACTGACCAATAAGAATCAGCCCAAGCCTGGCGGGCTGCAACAACTCATCAGCGCCTTGCCTATCCCAAACTCCCAAAAATTCAACCTGACAAAATCACAAATAAAAAACATAATGAAATATTCAAAAGAAAAATATGTTGAAGAATGGAGAAATGAAATTACAAACAAGAAACTAACTGTTTACCAGTTACTGCAGAGAGACTACAAACTGGCCCCATACCTGGAGGTGCTACAAGAGCCCAAAGACAGACAGACCTTCAGCCTGTACAGACTGAGCGTCCACAGCATGGAAATCGAGTTAGGACGGCACAGACAGACCTACAAGCCCAGGGAGAGAAGATTGTGCCAGCAATGTGACCAGGGGGTCCTGGAGGACGAGGACCACTTCCTGCTACAGTGCCCTACTACAGTGTCCTAAGTACTCTTCAGTGAGGGACACTCACTTCCAGAGACTCTCCGCTTTTATGGCGGACTTCAATTCTATTGGAGAAGAGGAAACTCCAAATCCTACTGGGAGAAGAGGAGCCAATGGTGAGAATAGCTGCACAATATGTGACAGCGTGTCACAGACTGAGAGGGACATGAAAAACTGAGGATTTAAAAATTCTTTGCATGGACTCACCCCCATTCCTCTTTATATTACCCCCCCCCACCCCCCATCACAAACTCAACTGCTTTGGCAATGCTAAAATGTATTTGGTCCTGCCAATAAAGCTTATTTTAATTTGAGAGAGAGGCACACAAGAGAGAGAGAGAGAGGCACACACACGAGAGAGAGAGACACACGAGAGAGAGAGAGAGAGAGAGAGACACACACGAGAGAGAGAGAGAGAGAGACACACACACACAAGAGAGAGAGAGAGACACACGAGAGAGAGAGAGAGAGAGACACACACGAGAGAGATAGAGACACACACACGAGAGAGAGAGACACACACGAGAGAGAGAGACACACACGAGAGAGAGACACACACGAGAGAGAGACACACACGAGAGAGAGACACATGAGAGAGAGAGAGACACGCGCGCGCGAGAGAGAGAGAGACACGCGCGAGAGAGAGAGAGAGACACACACACGAGAGAGACACACGAGAGAGAGAGAGAGACACACACACACAAGAGAGAGACACACACACGAGAGAGAGACACACACATGAGAGAGAGAGACACACATGAGAGAGAGAGAGAGAGACACACATGAGAGAGAGCGAGAGACACACACATGAGAGAGAGACACACACACACATGAGAGAGAGACACACATGAGAGAGAGCGACACACACACATGAGAGAGAGACACATGAGAGAGAGAGAGAGACACACACACATGAGAGAGAGAGACACAAACACACACATAAGAGAGAGAGACACACACATGAGAGAGACACGCACACATGAGAGAGAGAGAGAGAGAGAGAGAGAGACATGAGAGAGAGAGAGGGAGACGAACGAACGAGAGAGAGAGATACGCACGAGAGAGAGATGCTCGAGAGACACAGAGGAGAGACAGAGGAGAGACATGAGAGAGAGACATGAGAGAGACATATGAGAGGGAGACAGAGACATATGAGAGAGAGACAGAGACAAATGAGAGGGAAGGAGAGACATAAGAGTAAGAGAGAGACAGAGAGGAGAGACATGAGAGACAGAGAGGAGAGATATGAGAGAGACAGAGGTAAATATGCACGAACACACACTTTTTTTATTTATTTTTTTTTGAGGTTGGGGATGGTAATCTTGGGTGAGTTCCCACACTTTATTTCCCAGGCCTTGACCCCTGAGTCACATCAACAATAAATACAAGAGAACCAGTTCCATTGGCAGCCATACATGCCCCCGCCATGACACTACCACCACCATGCTTCACTGATGAGGTGGTATGCTTTGGATCATGAACCATTCCTTTCCTTCTCCATAATTCTCCATTCTCTTCCCATCACTCTGGTACAAGTTGATCTTGGTCTCATCTGTCCATAAGATGTTGTTCCAGAACTGTGAAGGCTTTTTTAGATGTTGTTTGGCAAACTCTAATCTGTCCTTCCTGTTTTTGAGGCTCACCAATGGTTTACATCTTGTGGTGAACCCTCTATATTCACTCTGGTGTCTTCTCTTGATTGTAGGCTGTGACACACATACACCTACCTCCTGGAGAGTGTTGTGAAGGGTGTTTTCTTCACCAGGGAAAGAATTCACCGGTGCGTTCTTTCTTTTTAAGGATGTTCCAAACAGTTGATTTGGCCACACCTAATGTTTTTGTTATCTCTCTGATGGGTTTGTTTTGTTTTTTTCAGCCCAATGATGGCTTGCTTCACTGATCTCATATTGAGAGTTGACAGCAACAGATTGCAAATGCAAATAGCACGCTTGAAGTGAACTCTGGACCTTTTACAGTATCTGCTCCTTGTAAATGGGATAGTGAGGGAAAAACACACCTGGCCATGAAACAGCTCAGCAGCCAATTGTCCTATTACTTTTGGTCCCTTAAAAAGTGGGAGACACATATACAAACTGTTGTAATTCCTACACCTTTCACCTGATTTGGATGTAAATACCCTCAAATTAAAGCTGAAAGTCTGCAGTTAAAGCACATCTTGTTTGTTTCATTTGAAATCTATTGTGGTGGTGTATAGAGCCAAAAAGATTAGAATTGTGTCGATGTCCCAATATTTATGGACCTGACTGTACATAGGGTTTAAAGAGATGCCGTTTTCTTCCGCTTTTCTTGCTGACCAAGCTTTTTCTGGGACTTTTTGTTTACAAGTATGAATCAATATATTTGGCTAGAAAACTACTTAGAACCCCCCAAACATTATATATATATATATATATATATATATATATATATATATATATTTTTAACCGGTTGCCGACCGCCGCACGACTATATACTGCGGCGGTCAGCCCCGGCCAGGCAGAGTGACGTATCGGTACGTCACTCGCCTGTCACTGACTTGCGAGCCTATAGCGAGCGGGCGCGCGCCCGCCGAGGCGCGCGCCCGCCGCGGCTCGTTCACAGGCAAGTCAGTGCGTGTGACCGGCGGACTCGATGTCCGCCGGCCACACTACGATCGCTCCTGTGAAGGGAGAAAGACAGAGCAGCTTGTGTAAACAAGCTGCCTGTCAGTTCTCCCTGTGTAAAAGTAAAGATCTGACCGTTCTACTATGTAGAACGGTTGATCTTTGCTTTTACACCAATAGCAATGTCCCTACACAGTAGAAAGCACGCCCCTAGGACACACTTAACCCCTCCCTTCCCAATAAAGTTAACCCCTTCCCTGCCAGTGTCATTTTTGCAGTAACAGTGCATATGTATAGCACTGATTACTGCAGTAATGTCACTGGTAACCCCAAAAGTGTCAAAAATGTCAGTCAAGGGTCCGATCTGTCCGCCGCAATGTCGCAGTACCGAAAAAAAAATCGCAGATCGCCGCCATTACGCGTTAAAAAAAAAAACACCAAAAATGACAAAAATCTTTCTCTTTGTTAGTAAACGCGATAACTTTTGCGCAAACCAATCAAAATACGCTTTTTGCGATTTTTTTTACCAAACATAGGTAGCATAAAACAAATTGGCCGAAAAATGTTAAAAAATTTTGATTTTTACTTTTTTTTTTGGGGAATTTCATATAAAAAAATGTGAAAAATATTGTTATTTTTGCAAAATTTACGCTCTTTTTTTGTTTATAGCGCGTGATCAAAAAATCGCACAGGTGATCAAATACCACCAAAAGAAAGCTCTGTTTGTGGGAAAAAAAGGACGTCAAATTCGTTTAGGTACAGCGTCGCACGACCGCGCAATTGTCCGTTAAAGTCACGCAGTAAAAAATCGCAAAAAAACCCCTGGTCCTTTAGCAGCCAAATCCTCCGGGGCTTAAGTGGTTAACAGAGACCCTAGGGAATAAAATGGCGATCATTGTAATTTTTTATGTCACGGGGTATTTGCCTATGATGAAATTGCAAATGCATTTTTTTAAATAAAAAAACATGTTTATTTGTGGAATACAAAACAAGGTACAAAAACTTGGTATGAATATGAAACATTCAAAAAAGGAGCACACAATGGGGAACATCATTATACATTTCACATGTGTATGTCCGTAACATAAGGAGACTAAACAACTTGACACAACAGTCAAAAACTTGTGGTAAGAGAAATACATGCATGGGGAAGAAGTACCGTAGTCTCAGGGAGATCACTACACCCGGGGGGGGGGGGGGTGTAAGCAATTATACAGTTAAGGCAGTCAGCGTTCTAGCAAGATTCCTAGTCACTACAGGTTTGTGTGAGCTCCAGCCATCTATTCCAGCATTTTTTTAATTTTGGCAGGACGCCCTCTATGTCTATAAAGCAACCTTCTATAGCGAAGGGTAGTGTTCAATTCCACTATCCATTCCTGTAGGGTGGGGATATGAGCTTGCAACCATGATTTAGCTATAGTTTACATACACTAAAACGAGTCTCTTGTAGGAAAGTGGCAAAAAATGTATTTATGTCAGCATCAGGTAAAAGTCCAAGGATGAAGGGCTTAAGGTCCAGCTGTAATAGGGAGCCCATGTGGTCATGTAGGAATTTTATGATCTGCATCCAGTAGGATTGGATGTCTGGGCAGGTCCAGATGAGATGTACAAACGTGCCCGACTGCAGGGGACACCGAGGACAGTATTTTGGTCGGTATTTGGAAATCCTAAGTGGGGTCAAATGTAAAATGTGTAAAATGTAGAGCTGAGTCATAAGATCAGAGAGTTTAGGTGAAGACAGTTTGGGACTATCCAAAATATCGTTCCACTCCACCTCATCCAAAGGACCCATATCAGGCAGCCACCGAGTCTGCATTCTCTTCACCATCACATCAACATTGGCACTGCGCAACTCAGTGTACAGTGCAGATATCAGGCCGACATGGGTGTCACCCAACACTTTGGTCAGCAAGGGTATATCACACAGAGGGGGAATCTGGGCAGCAAATTGAGTGAGTAGTGCATGTCTCAGCTGCATGTATCTAAAAAGCATATGCGAGGGGAGGTTGAACTCTTTGCTCAAAGGCTGAAATGGTCTGACACCCGTTGCACACAACACTTGGCCCAAGTAGAGTACACCCCTGTCCACCCTTAGGTTGCAGTCCGGAATAGAAATCAACTCTCCCAGGCAAGGATTGTGCCACAGTGGGGTTCGAGTGTGGATGTGGGTGGTCTTCAGTCTCTTAAGGGCTATGTTCCACATCTGTCTGTGATGTAAAAGTAGCCTATTCTGTACAGTAGTCAATGGCATATGACCCCGTCCCCGTAAGAGCACCTGCATATGAGTAAAAGCGGTTTTATGTGGTCTCCTACAGACAAGCATTTGGTAGCAGAGGTCCTCCAATTTGTGGAAATAGTAGAAGTGTGAGAGCTGGGACGCTATGTAGTACGATTGGAAGTCTGGCAATGCTACTCCACCACGTCTAGTTGGATTTTTAAGCATAGCCCAGGGTAGTTTGTGTCACTCATGGCCCCACACAAAGGAATTCAGAATATTATCAATAATTTTGAACAGTTTTAGAAAAAATGGGATTGGGGAGTGCCAGAACACATAAAGAAGTTTGGGTAAGAGAATCATTTTAATGAGGCTTACCCTGCCCATGATCCTGAGGGGGAGTCGTGCCCAAGTCTGCGTTTTGCTGCTTTAACAGGGTAATAACAGGTTCTATATTGTCCACAATATAATCAGAGAGTGACCTCGTGACCATGATTACCAGAAAGAGTATTGCCGCAACTCTCTGCAAAGGGAGAGAGTCCGAGGCACGAGGGGGGGAGACGGGTCAAGGGGGAGTATTTGAGATTTGGACCAGTTTATTTTCAAACCGAAGTGAGAATCAAACTCCTCTATAGCTTGTAGAGCAGTTTGAAGGGAAGCGTCAGTGTCCTCTAAATATAAAAGCATATCGCCCGCATAAAGTCCTATAGTTTCCGTCAGGGATGACTGGCACAGACCATGTATGAGTGGGTGAGTTCTAAGCTTGATTGCCAAAGGTTCAACTGCTAGGGCATAAAGTAAGGGGGAAAGGGGGCACCCCCGACGGGTCCCACAGCCAAGGGGAAAGGGGTCCTTTGTCCAACCGTTCACCGAGACCCTAGCAACCGGTAGATAATAGAGTGCCTGCACCCATCTAATGAAAGCTGGCCTGAACCCAAATGCATGCAAGCACTCCCATAAGTACCTCCACTCCACGGAGTCGAAGGCTCTAGCTGCGTCCAGTGCCACCACCGAGGGAATGAGATACGCTGGAGGAACACCCGAGTCTCCTGGGCGGTAATAGTTGTCTGAGAAGCATACAGCGTGGCATAGAAGGAGCGAAATTCTGCAGCCACCAGCGGCGGGTCAGAAATGCTAGACCCATCAGATCCATGCAGCTGCACCACCACCGGAGGGCTAGTATCCTGATGAGCCAAGTAGGCCAGCAGTCTGCCTGCCTGTTCACCCTGTTCAAACACTCGCTGTTTGCAAAAAATAGCTTTTGTTTGGCTTTCTCATAGAGCACTTGGTCGATCAGATGGGTATGGGATTTAAGCGCTGATATATTCTCAGGCAACGGGGCTTTGGAGCAAGCGTCCGTAAGTGAGGTTAAGTGGGCTTGTGCATTTGTAAGGAGAGAGTGTGACATTTTTTTCAGGTGGTTGATACCCCTGGCTAGGGTGGCCAAACATGCAGTTTAAAAACCTCCCATACTAGGGCCGCATCTGTGGATCCTGTATTAGCAGTAAAATAGTATGACCATTCATGGGCTAGACCCTCCTGGTCCTCCAGGGCAGTGAGCCAGAAGGGGTGAAGACGCCATGGGCAGGGGAACGGTCTGGGGGGCTATGCGGAACGAGGCCCAGCATGGAGCATGGTCTGACAAAGACCGGGGTTCAAACCCAGAGTCTTGCAGCAGGGGGAGCAGGGGATGGGAGACCACAATAAAATCTATGCGTGACATCGTGGAGTGTGTAGCCGAAAAGCAAGAGTAGGAGCGTGTGTTGGGGTGCTGGTATCTCCAGGTGTCAGTCAATGCGAAGTCTCTAAAAAGACGACTAAGGCGGGTAGGAGGAGGGGGCCCATGTGGGTGAGAGCAGTGTAAACGGTCTAAAGTCGGGTCCAACACCATGTTAAAATCACCCATCCGCACATCCGGGACATTTGGATAGTGGGCCATAAAGGACACACCCTCTTTTATCACCACTGAGCTATATGGAGGAGGGATGTAGCAGGCTAGAAGCAAATACTGCTTATATACTGTACAGTGTTACATGCATAAAAATAAACCTGCCCTGGGGGTCTGAACGAACGGATATAACCGACAGATGTGAATTTTTGGAAAAAAGAATGTAGACTCCCCTTGAATTAGCAGTATAGGTGGTGTGGTAGGTCCAGCCTATCCAGGGTTGCTTGAGTGCTAGCTGGAGTTGGCCCATGACATGAGTTTCCACCAAGACCACAATGTCCGCTTTGTAGGAGTTGAGGCAGCCGAAAAACAACGGAGCATTTCATCAACTTTTCCCTGAGACCACGGACATTCCATGTGAGAAATTTCACGGTGGCCATAGGGGTAAAACGGAAGGAGCAAAAAGGATATCCATGACGGGTGTCCCCAGAGCAGGTTTACATGAATCGTGACATACCCCAAAAATGCAATGTACCTGAGTCATAGAGCAACATAAAAATAACCACATCAAGAATAAGGCATAAAAAATAAACAGAACAAACCAACAAAAAACACCAATACCTCCCCCCACCCCGCTCTCTGGGACCCCAACTTTGCGGGAGCATGGCATGAACCCGTAACCCAATGAAGAGTAGGCATGTAAGGATATAGGTGTAGAGGGCTGCGGGCACACCGCCAGCCCTAAGAACAGGCAAAAGAAAGGCCATCTTTTCGTTGCGGCAGCAATTTCATTAGCCATCAAGGGAGCATCTAACTCATCCCACTGGGATCTGGACAACAGACGGAATGATATACGCTGGAGGAACATACGAGTCTCCTGGGCAGTAATAGTCTTCTGAGAGGCATACAGCGTGGCATAGAAGGAGCAAAATTCTGCAGCCACCAGCGGCGGGTCAGAAATGCTGGACCCATCAGATCTGCCCAGCTGCACCACCACCGGAGGGCTAGTATCCTGATGAGCCAAGTAGGCCAGCGGTCTGCCCGCCTGTTCATCATCCTGTTCAAACACCTGCTGTTTGCAAAAGAATAGCTTTTGTTTGGCTTTCTCATAGAGCAGTTGGTCGACCAGACGGTATGGGATTTAAGCGCCGATATATATTCTCCGGCGACGGGGCGTTGGAGCAAGCGTCCGTCAGCGAGGTCAAGTGGGCTTGTTGTCGTGGAAATTAATAGGGCTTGGAGCATAGAAACCTGCTTCAGTGCGCTCAAGATTATTACGCACCAAGCTCCATTAATAGCTTGTACTGAAAAGTACAATTGTACCGCTCTCCTGTATAACGATTTACCAAGCGCTCGGCGACAAAGAAAGGAACAGACGCGCTGGGTCATTTTTATGCCATCTGCCAGGTCTCTCTCCATTGGATATGCATGTGTGTGCATGTGTGTAAGAGCAAGTGTTTGTGTGTGAAAGTTTATGTGTCTCTTCATGGATGAAATGGCTGTGTGAGCTGCTGTGTGAGCTTGTGTCTGTGTGTGTGGGTGTGTGTGTGTGAGCTTCCTGTGTCTTCTGTCCTCTGTGTGTTCTGTGTGAGGGCAGGGCTTGGTTTATTTACAGCAACTGAACAAAAGGAAGTTACAGGGAGTGGCTTCACAACCACCAATCACAGAAAGTACAATGGGCGGTGCCTATGTAGAAACACAGCCATGTGCAGAGATGAGCAGAAATGACTGCCATCTTATCACTAACAAGTCTTTCCTGCAATGACAGTTAAAGCAATAATCACTGTGAAGATTGATTATCGGTAAAACCGACACTGGGAGACGGGGGGCCGGATTTAAAGAAACTGCAGCTTCAAACATCTATGACGTGTTTCAGTTTTGCCTCTTTAAAATCAATTAACTAGCGCTGCGGCGAATTGGCTAGTGGAACAGCAACAATGAATTCCGCGGTCAGCGGTATTCACTTACGATCGCGGCTTCGCAAATTCGCAAACTTATGTCTTTGTGCTTACAGCAGTTTCACATAGCGATGTGGTCTAGTGGATTAGTGCACACATCTCGTCTGTAATTCATCTCCCTCTGCTGTAGGTTCGAGACTTACCATCTCCACCTGACTTTTATTTTTTATTTTTTTGTTAATATTTCAAAAATGTTACGGATTACATCATATATTGGTAAATAATGTTACACCCAGAAGCGCTTGCAAACTTACAACATTTTAAGTGATTTTATGATCTTGTCTGTCTGTCAAATCGATCTTATGAGTCTTATGAGTCAAAGTAGCAAAGGCAAGTCACCAAACCCCTACACTACTTCAGGTCAAGATGAAACCTCACAATTTTACCATGGTCTTCTTCCCAGATTACATACCATGTTTAGTACTTTAGCTTTATGTGCTTTTTAGCCTTAACACACTCCTTTATTTTCACCGAACAGCTCTATTCTGCACAATAGCTAAGTGCTTTGCAACTTCACTGCAGTTAACAACGTCATGGTTTCAAATCCCAACAATCACTGCACTTGGGATCTCTTTTCACTCTCATTTCTTTTAGACTTTTTTTAAACTATCTCGAATTTTGGGGGGGGGGGGGTGTTCAATCCCAAATTTCAAGCACATTAATGGAACCAACACAATTTTGATTTTATGACTTTGTTCCAATTTTTTTTTGAAATGCAATTCTTTACATATTTACCATGGTTCTTACAATTTTTGGACCAATAAACATAGGTGTCTGATATTGGACTCTCTCCATATTTGAACAACACAGACCCTCATAGTCCAACACTACATTTGGCTCACACCTCAACACAACACTGTCACATCCCTACCCTACATTACAACCCCTCACATCACCAGTACAAGCAGCATGCAAAGTGCAAAGCTCCGGCCTTGGCAGCTTAATGGCCCATACACTAAGAAGTTTTCAACACTTTTTCCTGTAGACTTAACCAAACCATATAATGTGAGGTCAAACCTCAACACTTTCAATTTGTATGCAATCAGGCAGGCCCTTGCACTACATAGAAAAGGTCAATCTGAAGGATAAAGTCTTCTCCAAATCTTAGAGTGTGTATGGCCCTTTTGTCTGTAGGCACCCACCCAAAACAATAAACACATGTTCCATTCAAAAGTCTTTATTGCTTATAGAATGACAGCATAAGGAGGGATGCAGCAAGCTAATATTGTCAGTCTCCAGTCCGTGTGCCTTTACAGCGCCAGCCCACGATCTTTGCTCCATGGCTACGGGATTCTGATCTCTTCCCCAACTTCATGCAGAGTCCAGAATACATTCTGCACCTCTACCAGCTCATAGGAGACAGGCATGGCCAGGTTGCTGTTCAGCTTCCAAGCCACTTTGGAAGTTCCAGGGTGTTCATGTTGGTCATCGATGCCAGTTCTGGCCATGTGCCTCACCAAATATCCACTGACCACAAAAGAAGATGAGTGGAGTCCATGAAGGTGGGTTTCTAACAGCTACAACCGCAAGCAGTACCATTCCTGGAAAAATAAAACAAAGGATAAGACATTTCATTATGAAAATCACATCTTAATGCCCGTTTCCTTCATTCTGAACTTCATTTAATTTCGACATCACGAGTGAAATAACACATTTTCAGACAACTTACACAATCCAGAAAACATTAATGCAAACATTTGAATACACACCTGTGACGCCAGGCAGCCCATCACCACAGGCTTCTCAGGGTACATGCCATGATTCCAAGATGTCCAGGTTCTGAAAAATTAGAACACCATAAGATACCAACCAGCCGTTCATGTTATCAATAACTACACATGTGGCATAGACACAAATAAACACCTGCCAGCTCTTATCAGCCCTTTCCACTATTCACAATACCAACATGTTTATGGTTAGAGGTGCATGTTCTTGCTCAAGTAACACAATTTTACCAATGTTAACTACACTTTATCTACAATGGCAAGTGTCATTGGCAGATGAGAATTACCCTCTGTCTCCCTGTGAGTGGCACCTCTGCTAACTAGCAAATTAATACACATGCCATATCTCGACCGATTACAGTACTTACATGTAAAGTGGCTAGCAACCAGGGTATTCCGGGTGGCCATACCTGCAGTGGTGCTCCGCCGCCTGGGGGCCGCCGGCTGATGGACCTCTGGCTCCCTCTCCTCCGTCAGCTCCCAAGATTCATCCCGGGCAACGCACATGTTGTGCAACACGCAGCACGCCAGGATGATCTTGGAAGCCTTTGTAGGAGAGTACAGGAGTTCACCCCCAGGCCGGGCCAAGCAGAGAAACCAGGATTTGAGAAGACCTATGGTCAACTCGATGATACTCTGGCTTCTCAGCAAGGCCCTGTTGTAATTCATTTCTGCTCGGCCCTGGGGGTACCTGATTGGAGCCATCAGCCACGTCAGCTGCGGGTAACCAGCATCCCCTGAAAAAAAAGAAAAATATACATTAGTTCTTCATATCATGTGACTTTAGATGACTCCTCAAAATGGGAGACAATTAGGCATTTTACTAAACAACCTGCTCATCTGTGTGCAAAAACTCATATGAAACATCTCAACTCTGTCTAACTGCCTAAATCACTAATACAAATGGGAAAAAGGACACACAAAGTGGTGGGTTTCTCTTGCAAGTTCCAACTTGGCCCCTATTTTGTTCCTATTACATTAGCATAGGCCTTACTTCTGGAATATATCTGCAACTAGAGTGAGGAAACCAATATTGACTCACTTATGCAAAGTACTTTGGGGATATGGCAATACCATTGGAATCATTTGTAGCTTTTGTTTGGGTGGCTAGAGGACACCATTTACACATTGGTTAACCACCTTCATTTGACTCAAAGACAACTTTGGAAATATTTCTGTTGTGAGCTGCTAAGCTGCTGATCTGGTTGTGTGTGAACAGCCTGCCAACTCCTAACACATCCATTTTCGGTAGGCTTCCCTTAAATCAGGGTGTACACCGATGTAGCTTATTCCTATGTCTATGTAATCTTACAGTTTATGTTGTTAAGACAAAATATTTTACCAATAAGCCACCCTTCGGGCATTTGGCCACTTTCAAACACCTGGTACAGAGTACTGGTTCGTAACATACTGGAATCATGGCACGACCCTGGGTGACCAGTGTTGACACTCATTATGTGCTGTTTGGTGTCACAAACCAATTGGACGTTCACGGAGTGGTACTGCTTGCGGTTCTGGTACTCCATTTTGTGGCTCCTTGGTGGCCTAATGGCTATGTGGGTGCCATCTATTGCCCCTAGGATTTGCGGCATGTGTGCCCGCAGGTAGAAGCCCAACTTCACTTCATTCCACTCATTTTCATTCTGTGGCCAGTGGATAAAATTGGTCACTAGATCCACTATGGCATTAATGACCAACATGAACACCCTTGAAACTGTGGGCTGGCTAATGCCCATTATACTTCCAGAAGTGGCTTGGAAGCTGCCACGCCCTAAGATGTACAAAGTGGCCAGCAATCTGGCCATGCCGGGCACCGCATGGCCGCGCTGTGTGTCCGGTTCAATTTTGTCTGCTATGAGCTGGTAGAGGTGTAGAATAGTTCCTCGCTCGAGCCGGAACTTCCTCCTGACATCAGAATCCCGCAGCTTGTCCAAATAGATCCTTGGAGCAAAAATGCGTGGCTGGCGAGGTAAGGGCACACGGACTGGAGGTGCTGCTGGAGGTGCTGCTGGAAGTGCTGCTGTAGCTGCTTCCCCACCTTCTGCTGCCTCCTGTGCTCGGGCCTCTTCAAACAGGGCACCGATAAATGCCAACATTGCACCATCTAAAGCGTCTGGGATATCGTTCTCCATTTTGAACGTGCAAATTCGCAAATGCGCAGATATATATAGAAACGGCCGCTAATTATCACACCTGTGAGCCAGCTATAAAAGGAGCACATGGCCAATATGGCTGCTGGATGTTATAGATCGATGTTTCTTATGTACTATCAAGACCCTGTGACCCACAACCTACATTATCTTGAGGTAAGACAATTGTATCTCTCTCTCCCAAAAAAATATAACAAATTCTCTCTATATATATTGTACTTATCTTGGGTGTGCTTAAGTTGTCTATGGTGAATCCCCTCCAACCCACAATAGCTTGTGAACCCCTCAAGTGTCTTTTAATCATTCGTAGTTGGCCCCATGTGCATGTGGTTTTGACATGTGTTTTCTCATGTTTGTTCAAGGTGTGCAGTCTAGATTTGGCATCTAAACCTGCCCCCTTACCTTCCCAGCTTCCAAAGACACCATTTTTGCTTTCCTGATAACTGTAATTTATTATGTGCACGTATGTAGGTCATGCGATTTCTCATGTATGTTTAATGTTTGCAGCCTCCTTTTGCCTAAAAAAAATTACACCACCACCCCCACCAAGTCTGTTTGTGCCATTAGGTAAGTGTTTCGAGGGCCTCGTGTGATGTTTGCCCATATGCGTTTTCTGATGTGTTTTTTTTATTTCTTTGCAGTCTCTTCTGCTCTTTCACCACCACCACCACTACCACCAGCCCCACCACTACTACTGTGTTTGTGCCATTAGGTAAGTGTTTGGAGGGCCTCGTGTGATGTTTGCCCATATGCGTTTTCTGATGTGTTTTTTTTTATTTCTTTGCAGTCTCTTCTGCTCTTTCACCACCACCACTACCACCAGCCCCACCACTACTACTGTGTTTGTGCCATTAGGTAAGTGTTTGGAGGGCCTCGTGTGATGTTTGCCCATATGCGTTTTCTGATGTGTTTTTTTTATTTCTTTGCAGTCTCTTCTGCTCTTTCACCACCACCACTACCACCAGCCCCACCACTACTACTGTGTTTGTGCCATTAGGTAAGTGTTTGGAGAGCCTCGTGTGATGTTTGCCCATATGCGTTTTCTGATGTGTTTTTTTTATTTCTTTGCAGTCTCTTCTGCTCTTTCACCACCACCACTACCACCAGCCCCACCACTACTACTGTGTTTGTGCCATTAGGTAAGTGTTTCGAGGGCCTCGTGTGATGTTTGCCCATATGCGTTTTCTGATGTGTTTTTTTTTATTTCTTTGCAGTCTCTTCTGCTCTTTCACCACCACCACTACCACCAGCCCCACCACTACTACTGTGTTTGTGCCATTAGGTAAGTGTTTGGAGGGCCTCGTGTGATGTTTGCCCATATGCGTTTTCTGATGTGTTTTTTTTATTTCTTTGCAGTCTCTTCTGCTCTTTCACCACCACCACTACCACCAGCCCCACCACTACTACTGTGTTTGTGCCATTAGGTAAGTGTTTGGAGAGCCTCGTGTGATGTTTGCCCATATGCGTTTTCTGATGTGTTTTTTTTATTTCTTTGCAGTCTCTTCTGCTCTTTCACCACCACCACTACCACCAGCCCCACCACTACTACTGTGTTTGTGCCATTAGGTAAGTGTTTCGAGGGCCTCGTGTGATGTTTGCCCATATGCGTTTTCTGATGTGTTTTTTTTTATTTCTTTGCAGTCTCTTCTGCTCTTTCACCACCACCACTACCACCAGCCCCACCACTACTACTGTGTTTGTGCCATTAGGTAAGTGTTTGGAGGGCCTCGTGTGATGTTTGCCCATATGCGTTTTCTGATGTGTTTTTTTTATTTCTTTGCAGTCTCTTCTGCTCTTTCACCACCACCAATACCACCAGCCGCACCACTACTACTGTGTTTGTGCCATTAGGTAAGTGTTTCGAGGGCCTCGTGTGATGTTTGCCCATATGCGTTTTCTGATGTGTTTTTTTTATTTCTTTGCAGTCTCTTCTGCTCTTTCACCTCCACCACCACTACCACCAGCACCACTACTACTGTGTTTGTGCCATTAGGTAAGTGTTTCGAGGGCCTCGTGTGATGTTTGTTTGCCCATATGCGTTTTCTGATGTGTTTTTTTTTTATTTCTTTGCAGTCTCTTCTGCTCTTTCACCACCACCACTACCACCAGCCCCACCACTACTACTGTGTTTGTGCCATTAGGTAAGTGTTTGGAGGGCCTCATGTGATGTTTGCCCATATGCGTTTTCTGATGTGTTTTTTTTATTTCTTTGCAGTCTCTTCTGCTCTTTCACCACAACCACCACCACCAGCCCCACCACTACTACTGTGTTTGTGCCAGTTGTGTAACTGTTCACTAATTATACTGTATATGAAGAGCAATCTGCAAATCATGTTTTTTTATGTTTTCTCTTTTGTCATTTCAGATTTAGGCGTTTGGGGCTATTTGCTGCTGCTGGACAGCTAGATTCTCTGCCCACCTCATGCTCCCATGGCCCCACCCACTGGAAGGCTGAGGAGAGGAGGCAGGGTGGCCAGGGGGGGCAGGGTGGCTAGGGGGGCAGGGTGGGCAGATCGTCTGGCTCTGGTGTGAGGGAGGCTCCAGCTGTATCCAGGAGGGAGTCCACCATCCCCATCCCGGAGGAGGAAGCCGAGGGAGGTGTTAACACACCAAGTGGACAAGCTGGCTCTTCTGACAGTAGTCCTGGAGAGGGTCTGTCCACCAGAGTCAGCTTGTCCACATTATCCCGGCTTCCCCGTTTCACCCACAATCAGTGCTGTGCCCTGGTCCAGGCCTATATGGCCAGATATGAGGCGATACATGGGACCAGGGCCGCGGCTCACTCTGTAACAGAGAAGCGCAGATTGTGGGATGAAATCCGGGATGCTGTAAATGCACTGGGTGAAACACCTCGCCACAGTAACAGCATGCGGAAGAAGGTCTGTGCGTCCGTTCGGAGGAAGCTAATTGCATGGGCTGCGGAGGGTCTTTATGACCGACAAGGTCGGCTGGATGAACGTGCTCGAAGTTCTCTCTGGCCTTATCAATTACCTTTTTTGCCGATCATCGGGCCCGATACCATCTTTTCCAGAGAGGACTTAGATTCGGATGCTTTGCATCAAGGTAGGATATTATCTTGGATGTCAATTGTTTTTTTTTTTAGAAAAGATTAACTACTATCCTATGTGTGACATGAATAGAATTTGATACTTGGCCTTCCAATTGTCCTTTTTTTCTTTTCCCCAACCTGCAATTTGTTCATCTGTAGCACGGATCTCAGCCCCTCCACAGCCCATGCAGCTTGGCGACCCCGACGGACTCACGGGTGTTGACATCAGTGCTGACCCTCCTCCTGGTAAGTCCCATATCGTACTGTGCCAAACAATGTAGATGTATATTTTATTATTTTGAAGATAGCTCATATTGCTATGTCCTCTTTACAGAAGATCCACAGCAGGGAACACACCCAATGCAGCAAGGCCTGGAGGAAGGTGTTGGTATGTATAGCAATTTTATAATTTTTAACGAATCTTATTAACCCAGTTAACACACATGTATTTTCTTTATAAAGAGTGTTGCCTTTTAGATGTTTACCCTGTAAAACACCGTTGACAGCATTAATGGGTGCCGTCATTAGTATTCAGACCAAGCCTTCTTAACCTTTGGGAGTGTTTAGCAAGTGTCCTATGAGCCCAGGAAAGCAATTTTGAATCTTTGGCCGCAATGCTTAATTCCTGAAGCTAGGAGGGCAATCTGGCCATACTCATTACTGCCTAAGGTTATGTACTAAACTTGTTTTTTTTTTTTTTTCGAAGAACATCAGGCCCCTCTTGATGTAGCAGCTGGAGTTGGATCAGGAGCTGGTGACGATTCTGCATCCAGTGCTGTGGTATGTGATATAAGGGAACAAGGTGCACATGTAACATTTCAATGGTAGTAATGATTTTTGCCTAGATGTGGCTTACATTGTGTGTGTTAAATTAGTGCTATGACATTCTGACGATGCACCAGCACAACAAGAGTTCGATCTTGAACATCAGGGAATTAAGTTATAATTTGGGTTGCCACTAATGTGCCAAAAACATCCATGACCTTTAAAGTCTGGCCAGTCTTTGATTTTCCAGGTCCAAATTCATGGGTATCGTTTTGTTGGGTTGTCCTGTAGCCGATTGATGGGGAGATTTTAGACAACATACGTAGATGTCGAAAGTCATTGGTGTAGTAACAGATTTACCAAAAGCAAAAAAAACCTACCACACCAGGGTTAATTGGGAACAGCTTCATGTCTAAACTTTGTTGCCTTTGTCATATTAGTCTTACCAACATAATATGTACCCATTATCAGAAGTGTTGCTAGCTTGGATAATATTACAATGAACAAGTACTTATTAGAAGCACATCAAACTTTTCTACGTTCAGCTTGGGGTGTTAAGTTGTCAAACTAATCCGAACTATTTAGTCATGATGTTTTATAATGATTTGGTCTATTTCTTCTGATTTCAGGCAGCCTTGGATGCAGCGGGATTGTCACCTACCCCACCTCGTCCATCTATGCTGGATGTGGCCGAGAGGCTGCTTAACGAGTTTCAGATCCAAAATGAGTTAAGGAGGTCTACTCAGCAATCTAGTGAGGTAGTACGGCTGCTAGGGCTCATACATGAATCTGTAGCAACGATGGCACGGGTTCAACAGGATATGCGTGAAAGCTTGGTAAGTTTTGCAGACCAGCATCAACGGGATCGGCAAAGTGTTGACACTCAGGTGCTGGCCCCACGCCAACGCCTGTTTGGATCTGAAGATGCCCCATTGGCAGAGCCCTCTCACTCACCTGCCACTGCAGGTTGGGCTAGTGGGAGGGTAATGCCAGTGTTGGCCACTTGGCAAGCAGCTGGGGATGTGACAATTCCTCCTGTAGCCACTCCTAGCACTTCACACTCCGTTCGGCCTCCCACACCCCTCAATGAGCAATCCTCCTGCACAACCTCATTGCGCACTGGTTCCACAATATCCCTTCCATTTGACTACACTCCCTCCACACCTTTAGAACTTAAATCCTACCCAGGCCATCACCCTTTGTCACCAGCCCCAGACGCCGTTTCCCCCCGCACCGTGGACCCCAACAACCAATCAACCACAACTCCCCACACATCTTCACAACCCTTGCACCACCAGCAGCATCAAATAGCCACGGGGCAGCAGCAGCAGCTACAAAATCTAATGGTAATGGCACACTATCCCCAAATTCTGAGGCTGAGCCCAGAGCAGATTGGACTATTGGCCCAAGATCTTATGTCTGGTACATTTCCAGGGTTCTCCACATTGCATCATCAGCAGCCTCCTGAACAAAATCTGCTAATAATGGCCCACTATACCAAAACTCTAAGGCTGAGCACAAAGCAGATTGGACTATTGGCCGAACATTTGATGTCTGGAACCTTTCCAGTGTTCACCACACTGCATCAGTCACCACCACCAGCACCTTAATTTGATATTTATTGTATTTATGTGTGTTATTTTTGTTAATGATTGATACATTGGCCAATTTGTGGGGCCATTTTTTGGTTCAATTTGAGGGTGGCACAATATGATTTATTCTAGTGTTTTTGTTGTGTTAAGCAATAAAAATTTCTGCAAAATGAATAGTTTGTGTTCAGTCTGTGCGACTGAGTGTTGTGCGTCTGACCGGGCTGTGCGACTTAGTGTTGTGCGTCTGACCGGGCTGTGCGACTCGGTGTTGTGCGTCTGACCGGGCTGTGCGACTCGGTGTTGTGCGTCTGACCGGGCTGTGCGACTCGGTGTTGTGCGTCTGACCGGGCTGTGCGACTCGGTGTTGTGCGTCTGACCGGGCTGTGCGACTCGGTGTGGTGCGTCTGACCGGGCTGTGCGACTCAGTGTTATGCGTCTGACCGGGCTGTGCGACTGAATGTTGTGCGTCTGACCGCGCTGTGCGACTTAGTGTTGTGCGTCTGACCGCGCTGTGCGACTTAGTGTTGTGCGTCTGACCGGGCTGTGCGACTTAGTGTTGTGCGTCTGACCGGGCTGTGCGACTCGGCGTTGTGCGTCTGACCGGGCTGTGAGATTGTGAGTGTTGGGTGACTGACCGGTGTCAAGTGAGTGGAGCGGAATACCAGAGGGTGAGAAGGTAGCGTTAGGAAGCCAGGAAATAGCCACATAGGATAGACTTAAATCGCTGAATCCCCATTAGATTAGATAGTAGGTACAATGCCCGGCGGGTGTGGGGATGCGACTCGGTGTACATCTTGTGATATGTATGCGTTCCTCGGTCATGCGATCGAGGGCGAATACAAATGCGCAAAATGTGAGCACGTTGCTTCCCTGGAAGCTCAGGTCCTGAATCTAGGGAAGCAGCTGGCAACACTGAGACGAATGTCCATACCGGAGGAGAGCCAGGATTGTACCAATCAGGTGCAGACAGGGGCCTGCACAGAGGTGGGCGGAGTATCGGAGGTGCAGGCATCAGAGCAGAGCAGAGGGGTGACAGTTAGGAGGGGTAGAAGGGGACAAGTCAAGGAGGCTGATCCTGGGCTGGAGCACCCCAATAGATACGCCCCGTTGTGTGATGTTGGGGAAACCAGTCAGGGACCAGCATTGCTGGAGCAGAGCGACGCCCCTAGCTGCCAGGGGACGAACTCCTCCAGTGAGGCCGGGAGAAAGGGAAAGGAAAGACAGGTGCTGGTGGTAGGGGACTCAATTATTAGAAGGACAGATAGTGTAATCTGTGACATAGACCGTGTGCGCCGAACAGTCTGTTGTTTGCCGGGCGCTCGGGTTCGGCACATCGCGGATCGGGTGAACAGATTATTGGGTGGGGCTGGGGAAGACCCAGCTGTCATGGTACACGTGGGTACCAATGACATAGGCAGAGGAAGACGGAGAGTCCTAAACGATTTCAGGGACTTAGGCGCTAAGTTGAGGACTAGGACCTCCAAGGTAGTATTTTCCGAAATACTACCGGTACCTCGAGCCACACCAGAGAGGCAGCGGGAGATTAGGGAAGTTAACGAGTGGCTGAGGAGCTTTTGTAGTAAGGAGGGTTTCGGGTTCCTGGAGAACTGGGCCGACTTCTCAGTCGGTCATCGGCTCTTTGGTAGGGACGGATTGCACCTAAATGGGGTGGGTGCAGCCGTACTGGGTGAGAGGATGGCCAAAAAGTTAGAGGGGCTTTTAAACTAGGGAATGGGGGGGAGGGTACAGATGTAGAATTAGCCAGTGGAAAGCAAGTTTCAGAGGGCAGAAATGGGGGCATTAGCGGTAGGGTGTTCGGAGCCCCTATACCCAGGGTGGGTACGGGGAAAAATCAAGAGAGCAGCCTAAAAACATCAAAATTACGAGGCTTATATACCAATGCCAGAAGCCTGGCCAACAAGATGGGAGAGCTGGAGCTGCTGATGTTTGAGGAGGACTTAGATTTTGTGGGGATAACTGAGACTTGGTTTGACAGCTCTCATGACTGGATGGCGACCATTCAGGGGTATTCCCTTTATCGCAGAGATAGAGAGGGTAAAAAAGGGGGAGGGGTATGTTTGTATATTAAGAACAGTATACAGGTAAATATGAGGGATGATATTAATAATGGAGCTATGGACGAGGCAGAATCCCTATGGGTAGAGCTTCAAAGGAAAGGCACGGTGGGGAAGGTAATATTGGGCGTATGCTATAGGCCCCCAAACCAGAGGGAGGAGGGTGAGGTGGACCTCATGTTACAGATAGGATTGGCAGCAAGGATGGGAAATGTCATTATAATGGGGGACTTTAATTATCCTGATATAGACTGGGCAGAAGGAACCGCGCATTCAGCCAAGGCTCGGCAGTTCCTAAATGTTTTGCAGGACAATATCATGGGTCAGATGGTGAATGCACCGACAAGAAACAATGCGGTACTTGACCTACTGATTACCAACAATACAGACCTGCTCACGGATATAGAAATACGGGACAACTTAGGGAACAGTGACCATAGGTCAATTGGTTTCAGTATTAATTACAGTAATAGGAAACACAAGGGTAATATAAGGACACTGAATTTCAAAAGAGCCAATTTCCCTAAACTGCGCTCGCTGCTAGAAAATATCAAATGGGATAGAACCCTGGGAACAAAGAACACGGAGGAAAAATGGGAGTGCTTCAAGAGCATACTTAACAAGGGGGTGGGCCAGTGCATTCCACAGGGAAATAAATTTAAAAGAGCAAAACTAAACCCTGGGTGGCTAAACTCCAACATAAAAATGTATATTAGAGCTAAAGAAAAGGCCTTCAAAAAATACAAGACTGAGGGGTCATTGGCAGCATTTAAGCATTACAAAGAGTGTAATAAGAAATGTAAAGATGAAATCAGGGCGGCTAAAATAGAACACGAGAGACATATAGCGGAGGAGAGTAAAAAGAACCCCAAGAAATTCTTTAAGTATATAAACAGTAAGAAAGCGAGGCCAGAACACATTGGCCCCATAAAAGATGATAAAGGAAAAATGGCCACTGAGGACAGAGAAAAGGCGGAAGTGTTAAATAATTTCTTTTCTTCAGTCTTCACAAAGGAATCGGGGGGCTACACGAACCCCGCTTGTAAGGCCGAACTAAATAATACACCTCAGGAAGTGCCGCCATGGCTAACAGAGGATAGACTTAGAGCTAAACTAGAGAAACTTAACATAAATAAATCCCCGGGACCGGATGGCTTGCACCCAAGGGTTCTAAATGAGCTCAGTCAGGTGATTGCCAGACCATTATTCTTGATCTTTAAGGATAGTTTACAGACAGGTATGGTGCCAGCTGATTGGAAAAAAGCTAACGTGGTACCAATATTTAAAAAGGGGCCGAGATATATCCCGGGTAACTATAGGCCGGTCAGCCTAACATCTGTAGTCTGCAAAATTTTGGAGGGGATGATAAGGGACCACATACAAGACTTTAGTAATGAAAACGGTATTATAAGTAGTAATCAGCATGGATTCATGAAAAATCGTTCATGCCAAACCAATCTATTAACCTTCTACGATGAAGTGAGCTGCCACTTAGATAAAGGTAAGCCTGTGGATGTGGTGTATCTGGACTTTGCAAAGGCCTTTGACACCGTTCCCCACAAACGCTTACTGTACAAACTAAGGAAGGTAGGTATGGACCATAAGGTGAGTACCTGGATAGAGAACTGGCTCCAGGGGAGAGTACAGAGGGTGGTGATTAATGGGGAGTACTCGGATTGGGCGGGTGTGGAAAGTGGGGTCCCCCAGGGTTCTGTCCTGGGACCAATCCTGTTTAATTTATTTATAAATGATCTAGAGGAGGGGATATCTAGTACAATCTCAGTATTTGCAGATGATACTAAATTAGGCATGCCAATATCTTCTATGCAGGATGTGGAAATCTTGCAAGCAGACCTGAACAAAATAACGGGGTGGGCAACTACATGGCAGATGAGATTTAATGTAGAAAAATGTAAAGTAATGCACTTGGGGGCCAGAAACCAGAAAGCAAGCTACTCACTAGGGGGGGAACCTCTGGGTGAGTCTAGGATGGAAAGGGACCTGGGGGTACTGGTAGACAACAGGCTTGGAAGTGGCATGCAATGCCAAGCCGCTGCAAGCAAAGCCAACAGAATACTGGGTTGTATAAAAAAGGTGATTCACTCCAGAAATAAAGAGATTATTCTTCCACTCTACAAGACTCTGGTCCGGCCACATCTGGAGTATGCTGTCCAGTTCTGGGCACTGGTCCTCAGGAAGGATGTGCTGGAACTGGAGAAAGTCCAGAGAAGGGCAACAAAAATAATTAGGGGAATGGAGGACATCGGCTATGAGGAAAGACTACAAGCACTGAACCTATTCTCTCTGGAGAAGAGACGCTTGAGGGGGGATATGATATCAATGTACAAATACTGTACTGGCGACCCTAGCATAAGGAACAAACTATTTAGAGTAAGGGAATACAATAAGACACGTGGCCACTCACTAAAACTAGAGGAAAGGCGGTTTAACCTTAAAGTGCGTAAGGGGTTCTTCACTGTAAGAGCGGTAAGGATGTGGAATTCTCTTCCGCAAGCAGTCGTATCAGCGGGGAGCATTGATAGTTTCAAAAAACTATTGGATGGACACCTTAAAGACCACAACATACAGGGGTATACAATGTACGGTTAAAAGTAAACACACACACATAGGTTGAACTGGATGGACTTGTGTCTTTTTTCAGCCTCACTAACTATGTAACTATGTAACTATGTAATCTTTGTTTTTTGGGAGTGTTGGTGGCCAAGTAAGGGCCCTGGTTAATGTAGGCATTTCTACACACGTGCTTCTCTATCTCCAAACATATGATTTCATTTAAATTTTGAAAACTCAATGTTCACATAATGACCCAAGAAAAGGTCTCCCTTCAAATGTAGCTTCAAAACAAGTCTCATGGATAACATAAACCAAAGCCAACATGCTAACAATTACAGACCACACCACTCGACTAAACAAATACAACACAAAAGACATTCGATGTGTACACCAAAAAGAAAACTTTGGTAATAAAAGATAAAATCTTTTTAATAACACATGTAGGTGTCTACCAACTGTAGCGTCAAAAAAATATATTATTAAAATATATAATATAATGTACAAAATTTCAAATGTAACATTTGTGTTGCAACGTGCAACATACCATTTTTTTTTTGTTTCAAATATTTTTTTTTCTTTTTTTTATAAAATTTTTTTTTCTTTTTTTTTTTTTTAAATAATTTTTTTTTATTTTTTTGGGTAAGAACGATTCAAAGGCGTGACATTACGGACAAATGGCTCCTTAGGGTCCAGATCCACCCCACACAGCTGCTCCAATAACATTATTCGTTCTCCGCACCACTTTAAATACGCCAGCATTACCTCGCTGGTGAGGTGGGTGTGCCCTGGGTAGAAAAAGACATGACAATTATTTTTATGCAAAATGATCCTAACAAGGATTGTAATTAATGTGCCTCAACAAATATGCTTAGGAGTCTATTGGTTGGCTTTTATGAACACTCTGAAGCAAATATGCTAAATTGCTGTTGTAAACCTTGAACTCAAACTTTCACATCAAATTGTTCAAAAGGTTACATAAGATGGCTTGGAATGTTAGTAGCAGTTCCACCAAAGCTAAGTAAAAGGCTTTTCTTCATGTAAACACAAGCAATCATTTTGAAGAATGTAAGGTGTTTTGTGTTCAATTGGTCAACACGATACATGTGCACACATTTATCTCTATCACCATTGGAATCTGTGGAGCGTTCTCTCTCCCTCTTACTGTCTATAGTTTGAACCTGACACATAGTAGAGACTCACCCTTTGGAATTTTGAGGGACAGTTCTGGACGGAGCAGATGTGTCTCCTCCCCTGATGTCCTTTGCTCCATCCCAGCTGTGTTAAGAGAGAAGAAAAAGTTTCTCAACAAATGGACTCACGCTAACTGTAGGTTACGCAGTCATGAAAACGCTCTAACACCCACTTCTTACCCCTCCACACTTCCCTGAAAGTTTTATTTAGACATTGATACGGTGGTGATGCAGATTTGTACAGTGCAAGCGTCATTCTTCTGGGTGAAGCTTGTAGCGTTAAGGATACGTACTCCCTGCTTTTGTGCTGATTGTGTTTCTCTGATGTTTTTTGTGCCTCAGCCCTGCCTGTTCTAAGTGTTGGGAACATATCATTTTTGGAGGGCTGCGGAAAACTAATCAGGTTAGACTTACCCTCTCTAGGTTTTTGGGGACGAGAGAAATCACGATCCTCCTTTTTACATGGCCCCTGTACACACCTCTAGGCACCTCCCTCCTGTTGGTTGACCCCACAGCAGGCAGCTTGCTATGGAGGCACATGAGATGAAGCCAAGCACCCTGTGCCTGTTCAGGCACTAGGCTGTGAGCCAGCCTTGCCCCCCTCCCTTCCGATGGTCTCAATGATTAGGAGTGACCGCATCAGGAGGCAATATTGGCATGCTGTCACCTCAGTTAAGGAGGAGGGGGAGTCTGTTCCAGACAAGTATTTGTGCAAAATTTTAGACAGTAAGAAAATGGTCCCAGTAAGTCTTAGGGGGAATATGCACACCTATCACTTGGAATACTAATGCATAGAATGCATTCACATAAAGAACCTGCTGCCTTTAGAACAACTTGAAGCCTGATCGGGGACATACACAGTTAGCATTTCTCCACTTACTAAGTAGACACATTACTGCAAAAGCACACAACTTACCATCATCACGGTTTTGTTGGCCCCCAGAACATGATGGGCTTGCTGGCTCAGGAGAAACTGCACAAAAAGAACACAAATTGTGAACTGGAATGTGGTACATTACCGAGGAAGAGTATTTATGAAAGATTGATAAACACACATTTTCAGTGTTGACTAAATCAGGACATGAGTAAATTACAATGTCCCCAAAAAATTTACAAGTACAAAGCACACCATTTCCAATGTAGAGAAACTAACACCAATTTAGAATAGGGTGGCTTGAGAAAACTTAAAAATAATAACATGTCCTGTAATGCTCCCCAAAACCACCTTTCAAACATGAAGGTTAATCAAGAGTGTTTCATGACCAACCTTCCTGTCACATATAGCAAAACTACATTTGCTTTGACTCCAACTTAGATTATCCTAGATACACATCATCCTAGCACACACAATACATGTGATAATCTAATTTTAGCTACTTACAGACTAGTTCAGGGGAGCCACTAACATCATCTGCCTCCACCCCTGGAGTGGGGGAGGATGGGGGAGACCCTTCATGGGGGGATGGTGTCCCTTCATGGGGGGATTGTGTCGTATCTCCTAGAAACACAAAGACACGGATACAATCCTTGAACAAAAGCTATTTGATAAAGGCACACAGAAAGTAGTCGGGAAACATTGAAGGTAGTAGTTACAATGGACTGGGTAAGCAGCGGCCCCTCTTCCCCAGTCCTCCACAACAAACATCCTCAATGTCAGCTGCTACATAACCCCAATGTCAAAATATATATATTACAGCCCTTATATTTCCCAGGACACATTGAACACACAAACACATGTAGAATACTTACTTCCCATTTGAGGAGAGCCCAGGTCCTCATCACTGCCTGACAAATTGGCCTCTTCTTGGGCAACAATGTCTTCCTGCCCCGGATCCAGGCGACTTGGCCCTGCCTGAGGCTCCTCTCTTGCTGAAGTTACATCAACCACAAAAGAAAACAAAACAAACAATCATTCCTCCAAGTTCGACCTAATACACAACACACCAGCACATCCACATTACTTACAGTGGGCCTGAGAAGGCTGAGGCTCAAGATCCTCATCACTGGTTTCTAAAAAAAAAAAACAAAAAAAATAATACATTATATATTATTTATGGACACAAATAGGCAGTAACCTCTCATCATGCTAGCACCATACTCAATGCCCCTACAATTCAGAACATAGAAGTGCACTTACACCAATGAGATGCATTGACCATGTTTTAAAACAGGAGGGCACCATGCAAATTAAGCGGTCGCCTAAGGCCTCGCACCTACAGGGGCCTTGCGGCCAGTGGCGGAGCACCAACATTTCGAAGGGCGCAGTCAGGGAAATCGCCCAAGTAAAAGATTGCTTTCAATCCTCGGATCGAAAATTTGCAGCAGTGTGCTGCAGTCCCTTCACTGCATCTGCCAGGTGTCTGTTGTCCTTCTCTGACTGGGGATTGGCCGTCTGATCATGTTATCCTAAGATGTTGAGGAATCGGTAGGTGTGTACCTGCACCAGTAGGAAGTTACTGCCTGGTCAACTCACTCTGCTATCATCGGTTGTTGCTCTGGGAGGAGAGCTCCGCCCTGGATCCAGAACATACAGGTAACCAGGCCCAGACTTGATATTTTGCAGGCTGCTCATAGATTTGTGGTGTCTACTATGCAAAGGGGTGAGTAGCCCCAGGGAAGTTGGAAGAGTCCGAAAATGGTTGGTGGAGGAGGAGGAGAAGAAGGCCCTGGGTGGCTGGGGGACAAGGAGAGGGCCCCTGGGTGTTTTCTAGAGGAGGAAAGACCCCCAATGACGCCAGAGTCAGTTGCCAGGGAAGAGAGTGGAGCTGAGCAAGTCCTGCATATCTGACATGAAAGCCAAACATGGTGGAGATGGAGCCCTCTGCCCTACACAATGACAGCACCCGAGGTGGAAGGTGAGGGGTAGAAGGGTCTTTGACATTATAGAGCATATGGACTCTGTCCATTATTGTTAGTTTGGTTTGGAGTTGTCCTTTAGATGTTTAACTCTGTTGTTTTTGCCCCGAGAACTCTCCTTACATCAGAGTCTTCACACTTCCCTCTTACAGTGTAGTAAGTCTGAAGACTCCGATGTAAAGGGGGCTCTGTGAAATGTGATTAGAGATTTGACATTTCTACAATGTACATTTTTCTAGTTACGATCCACAATTTGTAGCAGCTCAAATGGCTCACTGCCTCTGAAGGCATAGTTCAATGTGGCCGTCCTCCTCCCCTTCTTCACCAAAAGTACAAGAGGGTGTCGCCCGTCCGCTTTTGCTAGAAGCAGAAGAGAAAAAATAAACATAAAAAATGCTCATGTACATAGTAGTATTAAAGGTTGTGAAGAGACACTTGATGGAGGTAGGAAAGGTAGGAGCGAGAGGGAGGGGAGGGGGGGGGGTTTGGTATTTGTGTTGTTGCATACCTAAACACATGTCCACCTACCCACAAAATTGTAACCTATCTGGTCACATGTCATGTATATTTTTACTTACCGGAGATTTGCTCAACAGCCTTTTTCAGGAGCCTGGGTGAGCGCCTTTTGGCATCACTCCAGGCCCGCTGAAGATCCACCACTAGAGGCAGGAAGTTAAATCTCCGCAGCAGCCTCATCCGGAGACGACACATCATCTTGTACTTTTGGTGAAGATGCATATTCACCTTGTCATACCCCCAGAGGAGGAGGAGCTGTGGAAAGAGCAATGTATGATTGAGTCCAAGTATGTCCAAAAATGTACAGTCTTACAAAAATATGCTAGGTCGTCTTTGAGATTTTGTAGAACAAAGAATCCCATTTCTGGTGATACATAGACATCGATGTCCAAATCTACCTCCATGACATAGGTTGCCCCACACTGGTGATTTCCTCTACATGATCTAGACATTTTGACAATTGTCCTTTCATTACACACCCAGGGCCGCCATCAGGGGGGGACAGCCAATACACATGTAGGGGGCCTGAGTGCCTGTAGGGGCCCCGGACCCGCCATCCATGAAGTGTGCAGGAGACAGTAGCCAGTTGACACATAAGGCAGGAGAAGCGCCGAAGGATAAATGCATAGTAAGCACACTAAACTAGCTGGCAGGCCTGGGACTCAGGAGATGTTAGGAGGAAGGGACTTAAGAGCCTTTCAGCTACTCATTGGCTGAGGAGGTAACAGGAGGCAGGCTGATCCACTTCCTGCTGCCTCCTTAGCCAATGGGTACACAGGGTGCACTGTTCATCACTGCACAGCCTTGTGCTTCCTCTGCTGATGGGATAGAATTCCTCTGCCAAAATAACATGCAGCAGAGATGGAGATAAGAGAGATGAAAATTAAATCTTTCCTAATGAAGCTGCTATATTTAGCTAGAATACATGTACAATTCATAGCCCTTGGCATGTTAATTACAGTCACTGTATTTACAACCTTATTGCTGTCCATTTAGCAGGGTGAAAGTAACTTTACACACATGTAGCATAGGTATCAACTTTTGTCACCATGTTAAAAGGACAGCAGTATGGGTAGCATTACAGTGACTGTTATTAGTCCAGGCTCACTAAACTAGCCAATGCTTGGAAAAGCAAGCCATGCAGATTGCTTTTCAGGTCCCTTTTAACATGAGCTGTCTGATTGTGTGTGTCTGTTCATTATGCTGTGCTGAATTACCCTGGATTCGCAATTCCTGCAAGAGGAGCACATGGGATGTGGGAGATGTGAATTTAATTTGTCAGAATTATCCACACAATCACACATAATCCTTTTTAAAGGTCCCCAGCAGAATTTGATGGCATAGTGGTGGACAGCAGTGCCATCAGATTCCAGTTATATCTGTAAATTAACAAAGCAATGGGATCTGGGGGCGTATTTAACTTGCAATGGACACCCCCATTGAAACACATATGGCAGTGTGAGATGCGTGTGTTGGGAATGTGATCCATTAAGACAAGTGATTATACACTCATGTGTTTCGTTTAGAGGTGATTTGTCCAATGCAATCCTTTGAAGACATGACCGGTCCATATTTTTGTGAGCACTGATTCCATCTCAGGTGAACAAATTAGCTGCTGTGTGCAGATCCAGCTTATGATGGCGAGTCTCCGACAAGACAAACGTTGCAGAGCTTGCAGTGTGTATGTATGTATTTAAGGCAATAATTTTTGGCATTATGTATTTAGGGAATATAATGTTTCTAATCTTGCATATATGAAAAGGGGCAATACATTTGTCTTTATCTAGACAGATTCCAAAGCGTCATAGCAATCTGTCACAGATAATTGTGTTTCATTTTGTGTAAAAGTAGAAAATCAAATCTATCTATATACAGGCATACCCCACTTTAAGTACCCAATGGGACCAGGGCATGTATGTAAACCGAAAATGTACTTAAAGTGAAGCAATCCCTTTTTTCTTTTCTCAATGCATGAAAATACACCAGCTCCATAGGAAATTTTTGGCCACATTGACATGGCCTTGCTCCCAAACCATGTGGGAGCATGTTAAGGGGATCCAGGACTATGACATGATAGATTACCTAGGCAAGCTGGCCAGCCACAAAATGGATATGGTGTAGTCCTGGGTACCCTCTCGGTGCTCCCTAAGTTTGTTATCCCTGTCACTTATGGTTTGTGAGCAGTGTCATGCCAAGCTGAACAAGCTGTGTCCTTACTCACGAGTGTATGTGAAGTGAGTGTACTTAAAGCAGGGTATGCCTATCTATATCTATATAGAAAGTTCAGAGATGTGAACCTGTTCCCTATTATATACACTAATATATGGTATATAATATATTCTATATATGTATAAAATATATAGATTTTATATAATGTATACATATTGTATATAATGTATACATATTGTATATAATGTATACATATTGTATATAATATATATATTGTATATAATATATACATAGTATATATATATATATATATATCGTCTCTAATATATATATATATATATATATATATATATATATATATATATATATATATATATATATATATATATATTATATATATTGTCTATAATATATATTTTTTGTGTGTGTGTGTGTGTGTGTGTGTGTGTGTGCATATATTCACATATATACACACACACACTATATATATATATATATATATATATATATATATATATATATATATATATATATACACACACACACACACACACACATTATATACAATATATATATAAAATATACATATATACCTATATATATATATATATATATATATATATATATATATATATATATATATATATATATATATATATATATATACACACACACATACACATTATATACATATATTATATATCTATATATATATATATTATATACCAAAAAAATAAAATTTTATATATATATATATATATATATATATATATATATATAGTGTAGGGAACAGGTTCACATCTAGGAAGTTTCTATAACAGGAAGCTTCTAGATCACGTCTAATAGGCAGAAAGTGCATGCGCATATCAGCAGACCAAAAGTTACTTGCACACCCGCTAGATAAGCGACCCACCCACCATCCCCCATCTCGCACATTCACCCCCCCCCCTCCTTACCTTACACACAAATTTCGGGAGTAAAGAGTGCAGGAGCCATGATGCACAAACTTGCGGGAGGGCCTGGACAATTTCCGGAAACGTGTGCACTCACAAATAGTTTTGTTTCCGGTTGCATGTACAAATGTGAGAACGCGGTTTTGTATATTAGCGAATTCGCAAAAAATAGTCACCTTACACAACCATTAAGCATATTTAACTTAAAACAAGAAATACAAATACATACATTTGTGGACACCAGAAAACTTTATTTAGACACATGAAGACATTTGAAAAAAAAGATTTGAAACATGCTGTTTATTACACAAATACACAGCTCAAACATTTCACATGACATATTTTTGGCACAGTCTCCACAGTATCCCATTGAAGCCACAGATTTGTATTTTTAAAACAAAAACAACCTTTGTACAACATTTAGACCATATACATCGACATAGAGCCCATAATCTACAGATGCATGTGCAGATTGACAGAACAATACACAATTATGTTAACAGCAATAAATACTTACAGAGAGTCAACACACAACACAGCCAAATCCCACCTCCATAAATAACAAAGGCCCCCAAATGTTAACCATAAAGCATGTGACACACAATATATTGGACCTCTTCCTAGGTCAAATCTTTCCTGCTGTCTGAGTGAGCTATATATAATCAAGGCAAACACACACCCAGAATGGTAACTCCCAGGCAAAAATTTAACTGTGTGTGTCCTATGTGTTTTGGAGCATGCTCAGTTGGCAAAAAAAGGGAAATAGAAATGAGGAGGAGGAGAGAGACCTAAACAACCCAAATACATGTATGTATGTATGTATGTAGGTGTGTATATATGTGAATTGATAAAATTCTCTCTTCAAGTTTGCTAGTCATTATTTAGAATGTTTAGATACAGGAATACATACATATATATACAATTACATGAGAGAGCGAGAGAGAGAGAAATATATATTTAGGGAAACAATTGAAACACACCTTTTGGGATTTTGGAGTTGAGATTGTGAAGATTGAACAGATATGTAAGCCAACAATCTGACTCATCACTCATGAACATCCCTAATCTTGGCGTGGCAATTATATCAGGCGTTCTTATGGGCGTTTTTGCTGGCGTTTTCCCAGGCGTTTTGACATGGATTTTTTGGGCAGGCATTTTTATATGAAATCACCTAAAAAAGCCCCAAAAACAGACCACAACACCTACATGTGAACGTAGCCCGTTTGGGGGCGTTTGAGGGGGATTTGTACAGCTCAAGGATCAACTCCCAAAACAGCCAAAAAGTCCAATCCTATTCAGTTCAATGGCCCCTGTTCCCATGTGAGCATTTTGACGGCATGAGGAAAACACCCAACGCTCACTGAGAAATAGCACAATCATTAGGGAGTCTGCCTTCCTGCTGTAGGTTTGTAAGTTCGAATCCAGAAGGAGCCCTCTGTATGGGCAACACTTGGAGGTCTCCAAACCTCCAAATGTTCACATCATTAATTTTTTTAATGTTTGAAAAAGGCATGTGTATCAGCAAACTTTTAATCTAAAGACATGAACAAAATACAAAAGATGCCACATAAAGTCAAGATGTAGCAATATTGTGAGCTAAAGCTATATTTGTTTGTTGGGCATACTTTGCTAATTAGCCAAGTATGGGGATATATATATATACCTACAGTTAAATGTGTAGTCAAATGCTAACACTTGGCCATACCCATATGGAAGAAAAGGTAGTATTTGCAATATATTTAGAAAAACAATCTTTTGAAACACATCGAATATTGGCAAAATTGTGACATTTCCTTGATATGTGTGAAATGCTAATAATCTTTCTTCGAAATATGTTTTACATCTATTTTTGTTCTATCTGACGACCCGTTCCCCAATGTAATATTTTGTGGGATTTTTCAGATAATGTGGAGGTTCTATATAAACACTGTAGATTTGACTGTTATGATTTCTGAGTTAGCAGGAAAGGTGTATGGAATGTGATGGTGTTTACTAAGGGATCCCTTGTTGGAAGTGTGCATGTTTTTCCAATTCCGCCGGTTTTTTAAATTTTCTATGGGCGAGACAGCGGATTTTCAATCGGTATTCAAAAAAAATATTGCCCAAAATCGCGCTGGCGGAATTTTTTGAGCCTATTTGGCGTCGCGCATGCGCACATTCGCGTGTTCGCAGCTCGGGGCTGGAGGAGCTTTTTAACCTTTCTACACTTTTGCAGATATCTCTCTTTCTAAGTCAGTTTTTGACATTTTTTAAAAGCCAGTCATCTCCAAATTGTTTTCCACACCTTCCACAGTGATTTGGGTTTTTTGGGGGTACAGGGGAAAATATGGCAAAACTTTAGTCCAGCTTTTAGCTGGCGTGTTTTGCAACAAGTCGCGCTCTGACCTTGTTGCATCTTAATGAATCTCACACTAGGCGTTATTGTCCGCCCGCCGTTCTCTGAATACCAATTCAGACGTACGAATTTGCCGGTTCGCAAAAAACCCGCCAAAAAGCCAATTCGCCGTACTATGAATCAGGCCCATAATGACTATTTAACTAAAGAAATGTCTATCAAAATTTCCACAACATTGTGCATTTGTAATGAGAGAGTGGGAGAGAGTGGGACATTTTTTTTTGGCCCAAAAATGCAGCTTAAAAGCCTCCCATACTAGGGCCGCATCTGTGGATCCCGTATTAGCAGTAAAATAGTATGACCATTCATGGGCTGTGCCGTGTCACGCTCCTGCCGGCAAAATTTGTCTAGCTGCAGGGCAGCTGAGGAAGCTTTCCACAGCAGTGACATGATCCCAGGGTTGGCGGCGATCTCCCCATGGACAGCAGGTATAGTTCGGGTAGTGAAAGGCACACAGGATGAGAGATCAGGATGATACAGGAGCGGAGCTCAGCTCATGTGCGTCTTGCCCGGGGAGCAATTTAATGTAGAACCGCCACTGCACAGGGTGCAAGGATCGCTATGTACAGGGAGCAAGGATCGCTATGTACAGGGTGCAAGGATCGCTATGCACAGGGTGCAAGGATCGCTATGTACAGGGTGTGGGGATCGCTATGCACAGGGTGCAAGGATCGCTATGTACAGGGTGCAAGGATCGCTATGTACAGGGTGCAAGGATCGCAATGTATAGGGTGCAAGGTTCGCTATGTACAGGGTACAAGGATCGCTATGTACAGGGTGCAAGGATCGCTATGTACAGGGTGCAAGGATCGCTATGTACAAGGTACAAGGATCGCTATGTAAAGGGTGCAAGGATTGCTATGTACAGGGTACAAGGATCACTATGTACAGGGTGCAAGGATCGCTATGTACAGGGTGCAAGGATCGCTATGTAGAGGGTACAAGGATCGCTATGTACAGGGTACAAGGATCGCTATGTACAGGGTACCAGGATCGCTATGTAAAGGGTACAAGGATCGCTATGTACAGGGTGTAAGGATCGCTATGTACAGGGTGCAAGGATCGCTATGTAGGGTGTGTAAGGATCGCTATGTACAGGGTGCAAGGATCACTATGTAGGGGGTACAAGGATGGCTATGTACAGGGTGTAAGGATCGCTATGTACAGGGTGTAAGGATCGCTATGTAGGGGGTGTAAGGATCGCTATGTACAGGGTACAAGGATCGCTATGTAGGGGGTGTAAGGATCGCTATGTAGGGGGTGTAAGGATCGCTATGTACAGGGTGTAAGGATCGCTATGTACAGGGTGTAAGGATCGCTATGTAGGGGATGCAATCCTAAAGAGTTCTCTATATACAGGGTACAAAGTTAAGTACTGCGTGCTTCACAGCCCAGAAGAGAGGACAGAGGGGCCGCTACCAAAGAGCAGCTACAACTTACAGTGGAAGTCCCGCCCACCGGGAGAGTGGAGCTGCCACCGCCTGCTGAGATAATGGCGCTGGGCCATCAGAGGGGTGACACCAGAGCTTTTTTTGGACGGTGGTCCCCTCCAGCGATAGCCCCTTACACACCGCTCACTCTGCTTTCACCTTCACACAGAACAGGTGAGAGCGCCCCTCTCCCGGCGGTGTGCACAGTCCTCCCTGCCCAGCAGTAACTCTATGAGAGAGGGAGGGGGCGGGGGATGGGCACAGCAGCTCCACTATACCGGCGGGAGGTGGCAGCTCTACTATCCTAGGCCCTGGGCGGCTGCCTATTTTGCTTAGCAGTATCTCCAGCCTGGCCCCTCCCCCTTAACCACTCCCTCTCCTTTCAGCTGGTTCCTATATGTGGAGGGGAAATGTTTTCTTTCATATCCCTCCCCCCACTCCCATTGCTTCAAGCTGAGTTCACTGTTCAGAGGAGAAGTGCTGACCTGACCCCTCCCCCATTATCTCTGCTGTCAGCTGGGTCCTGTGAGTGGAGAAATTCTGACACGCCCCTCCCCCTGCACCACCCCCTTCTGCTATGAGCTGACTCCTTGTCCACTGCTCTACTGACACCGTCCTCTGCTCCTCCAAAGGCACTGAAAAATATGTTATAAAAAAAAGGAAATAAAATGTTTATTTTTTATTTTATTTTTTTTAATAATAAAAACAAAAAACTACTGATACCATCTTCTGCCTCACCCCCCCCCCCCCACAAAAAAAAAAAAAAAAAAACAGTTAGTGTAAGAAATCCAAAAATAAATAGTAGAAAATAATTAAAACTAATATTTTTAAAAAGAATAATGAAATAATAATGATACATTTTGAAATTGTCCATTGCACTACTGACACCTTCCACTGACCTATTTACACCATCCGCTGGACCCTAAAAGCATTTTGAAAAAATGAAAATAAAAGTATAAAAAAATTAAATAGTAAAAAAAAAATAGGTTTGTAAATAAAAAATGTAATAAAATAAAAAAAACATATGACACTATCCACTACTCTACTGACACTGTGCACTACCCTACTAACTTCAACCACTGCCCCACTGACACCAACAACCACTGGCCCTCCAAAATAATTGTAAAAAATAATAAAACATTTAACTGTAAATAGAAATAAAAATATACATTTATAAAAAATAAAAAATTAAAAATGACTGACACCTTCCAGTGCCCTCATACACCCCCTCACAAGAGACATTTAAAAAAAATGATCAAAAATAAAACAAAATTGAATTGTAAAAAAAAAAAAGACCAAAATACATTTGTAAACAAAATAATTGATCAAAAATAAAAAGTCTACTGGCACCATTCACTGCTCAACTGACAGTTTTCACTGCCCTACTGACATCATCCACATCTTCCCCCAAATCATTGCGAAAAAATTATTAAAATAAATTATAAAAAATATTTTACATTTAAAAATTAAAAAAACTACTTATTCTGCCCCCCCCCCCAAAGCACTGTGAAAACAATATTTTAAAAATAAAAATAAAAAATTATAGTGGCAAATAATAATATTAAAAAAAATATAAAAAACAAAAACTACTGACATTGTCCCCCCCCCCCCCCACAAAAAAAAACGATTGTACAAAAAATGTATTGAACGATTAATTCAAAAAATGATAAACAATAACATTATGAAAAACAAATAAAATAATAAAAGCAATAAAAAAAAACCACTGACACCTTCAACTGCCATACTGACACCATCCAGTGCTCTACTGACACTGCCCTCTTCCCCCCAAAAAAATATTGTAAAAACAATGATGAATACATAAATAGTAAAAGAATATTTGTATTATTTTTATACTATTTTTTACAAATGTTATTTTTTTTAAATTACTGTCAACTGCCCTACTGACACCATCCTCTGGTCCCCAAAAACCTTTTTGAAAAAATGAAAAAAATAAATAAATAAAAGATATAATTACATTGTATAAAAAAAACAAATAAAAAACTACTGACACTGTACACTGCCCTACTGACTCCATCCATTGCCACCCTCCCAGAGACACTGTGAAAAAATGATTTAAAAAAGAAAATAAATAACTATTAATGCTGTCCACTTCCCTTCTATTATGTTTCACAATTTTATATTTTAATTATTTTTATTTTCCTTATTTCATTTCCTGACATCATCCACTGCCCATCCCCCATTCATTGTGAAAATAAAGATATAATAAATAATAGAAATTAACATTTAAAAATAAAACAAAAATAAAAAAAGCTACTGACACTGCCCAGTGCCTTGCTGACACATTTTTTGTGTTTGTAACCCCACGAAGTTTACGACAAATAACACATTTAAAGATCATGTTACTCACGCATCTCTTAGCTCCGACGATCCATAGGCCAGCAGCTCGTAAAGCTCCCTCTGTGAAGAGTCTTCCTTGATGTTTGACATGAGAGTGATGATGTGATACAATCAAGTAAGCGATGTGGTGGTGACCAGGAACTATTAGAGGGTTTCTCTCGTCTGACTCTAGGTTGGCTTGTCTTAGACGACCACCTACCCTAAGTAGTCCATTTTGATCAAGGAATGGGTCAAGTTTTCTCAGGGCACTGTCTCTAGGGATAGGTTTTCCGTTCAAGATACAGTCAATATCCTTAGCATAGGCTTCATGCTGTACAGTGTGGATGATAAGATCCTGAGACTGCTGTAGCTCAAATACTGAACTGATCCTTTGGCAATGGTGCCATCCCTTGCGGTCACAGCTGTTTGAGTCACCTTTAAAGGAGCGAGCTATGTGAATAAGACAAGAAATAGCTCGAACAAGTGACTTCCATTTTGAGAATCTGGTAAATCTGTCAGATTTAAGCTGACAACCTGAAGTTGCGGTATGAAATGTTGAGATCTCAGGACGGATGTCAGTATCTGAGTCTGGATCTATTAGTTCAATAGTGTCACTTTTAGGAAACGTTTGTTCTGCATCGTACAAGAATGCAGGTCCTGTAAACCATGTTGTGTCTTTAAGGTTACATGTAGCAACAGCTCTTGTAGCATGGTCTGCAGGGTTATAGTCAGTAGGTACATAGTGCCATTGTGTTGGACTGGTGGATCTCCTAATCCTCAACACTCTGTTGTTGACATAAACGTAGAAACATCTGGTCTCATTGTAGATGTAGCCTAGCACTACCTTGCTGTCTGTGTAGAGTTGAACATCCTTGAGGTCAATGTCCATCTCTGAGGTTATTAGTTCTGCAAGTTCAACAGCTAGTACTGCAGCACAAAGTTCTAGCCTAGGTATAGTGTGCTCAGGTTGTGGAGCAAGCTTTGCTTTGCCCATGATGAATCCTAGGTGGCATCCTGCTGTAGTGTCAACAGTTCTTAAGTAGGCCACGGCAGCTATTGCCTTGACAGAAGCATCACAGAATATGCAAAGGTTTTTACTCTGCATCTCTATAGAAGGTACAGGAGCATATGGGCGTGAAACATGGAGATCAGATAAGACTGACAAAGAGTCCCTCCACTCTACCCAAGAGTTCCTCTTATCAAGGGGTAGTGGGGCATCCCAGTCGGATGTTTCACGAATCAAGTCTCTAAGTAAGGCTTTGCCTTGAATTGTAACAGGTGCCACAAATCCTAATGGATCGTACAGGCTATTGATAGTACACAAGACACCTCTGCGAGTGAAAGGTTTTTCTTCTCCATTTACTTGGAAGGTAAAGGAATCGGATTTCAAGTCCCAAAGTAGACCAAGACTGTGTAGTACAGGTAAAGAGTCTGTACCCAGATCTAAGTCCTTTAGATCGCTGGAATGGTCTTGAGTGGGAAAAGCTTCCATTACCTCTTTGCTGTTAGAAGCAATCTTGTGAAGCCTGAGATTGGAACAAGCGAGCATTTCCTGTGCTCTTTTAAGAAGACAGATTGCAGACTCACTGGAAGGTAAGGATTTTAAACAGTCATCCACATAAAAATCTTTCTCTACGAATTGTCTTGCATCTGAGCCAAACTCAAGTTCACCTTCTTGGGCGGAATGTCTGAGTCCGTAGATAGTGACTGCAGGTGAAGGTCTATTGCCAAAGATGTGTACCCTCATGCGATACTCTGAGATATCTTTGGAAGGATCATTGTCTTGGAACCTTAGGAAGTTCCTGTCTTCCTCTCTGACAAAGAAACAATGGAACATCTGCTGGATGTCAGCTATGAAGGCAATAGAATCTTTGCGGAAGCGTAAGAGCACTCCCAGGAGTGTGTTGTTAAGGTCTGGGCCTATCAAGAGGACATACCCTTGTATTTGGCACTAGAGTCAAACACTACTCTGATATGACCTGGCTTTTTAGGATGGTACACTCCGAATATAGGGAGATACCAACACTCTTCAGAGTCTTTAAGGGTGGGAGCCACCTCGGCATGACCGTTCTCAAAGATCTTCCCCATGAAAGAAAAGAAATGTTCCCTCATCTCTGGCTTTCTTTGTAAATTACGTCTAAGGGAAGCAAAACGTTGTAAAGCTTGTTCTTTGTTATTGGGTAAGCGTTGTCTCTGTGGTCTGAAGGGAAGAGGTGCAACCCAGCTGTTTGTGCTGTCTTTAACTAGACCTTGCTCCATTAATTCTAAGAAGAGTTTGTCTTCGATAGACATTGCCACACGATTGTCGTCTTTAGTTCTCTGAAAGACTGTGCACCCTAAATGGTCTTGGTCACTGTCACAGGCAACGTTGTCACTGTTGGAGATACAACAGCTTTCAGTTTATTACAGATTAACTGCAGTTCACAAATAGGACAGGAGATGTCGCTAATGCTTAGTGATATGCTATGCATTCTCTATGATGTATTGTCATTTCCTGTACACTGTATTGAACTTGTTGGTTATCACTTCCTGTCTGTGTTCTTATTACAAATGAGAAAGTGACATGTTTGATTCCTGTGTTATGTTCCAATAAAGAAGCCAGTTCCTGTTTACTCCACAATGTCTGATCTGAATGGACTCCGCTGCACCCAGTGATCGCACTCTGGATAAAGTCTTATGACCAGGTGCGGCCCAGGCAGAACAAAGCCTTCAACGGGAGACAGTGTGACTGATGCGGAGATCGACATAAGGAAGGTTTATAGTGACATCTCCTATAGACAAGTAAGACTGTTTATATATAAAGGAGGGAAAAATGTCTGGAAACTCAGAACTTAAACTCTCAGTTGCCAAGCTGAACAATGACAATTATCAGCTATGGAAGTTTAAAGTGGAAATGCTATTATCTAGAGATGACTTGTGGGAGGTTACCACTACAGAGAGGCCACAGTTCAGTAATCAGGACTGGGACAAGAAAAACAGACAGGCACGGGCCACCATAAGCTTACTAGTGGAGGATGATCAGCTCATACATATACACCATGAGGACACAGCTAAAGGCATGTGGGACGTTCTAAAAAGACTGCATGAGAGATCCAGTTTAAACAGCAAGCTGTTTCTACTGCGGAAACTTTATAGAATGAGACTTAGCAGAGAACAGGACATGCAGGCGCATATAAATGCAATGCTGGAAGTGATTGCACAACTCAGATCAATCGGGGAGAATATAACAGACAGCCACGGAGCAGCCATGTTGTTATGCAGTTTGCCCGAAAAATATACTGCACTGATCAATGCACTGGAGACACGACCTGAGACTGATCTGACGCTATCATTTGTAAAAACCAGGCTTATAGATGAGTATCAGAGAAGAAAGGAATTAGTGCATGACTCCACAGAAACCAACACCAGAACAGCTCTTAAAGCTACAGACGCAAGGTTACACAGGAAAGAGACCAGAGTGTGTTTCAGATGTCACAAACAGGGACACATAAAGAAAGACTGTACTATATGGAAAGCAGAGCAAAGAAGACAGCATCCCTCTTATGCTAAACAAAAGGTCAAAGCCATAATCAATGATCCATATGAAGGAAACTGGAATGCCACATTTAAAGTGACAGGCAACCATAAATGTCAAGGCTGGTGCATCGATTCGGGGGCAACCAGTCACATGACGAGTGATAGAAGTTTTTTCACAGAACTTGATCTGAACAACAAAGAAACTATTTATCTTGCAGATGGAAGCAAAATACATGCAGAAGGATATGGGCATGGAACCCTTGTATGCCCTGATGATGCGGGACACAATCTAGCCATACCAGTGAAAGATGTGCTTTATGTTCCTAATCTAGAAGGAGGACTCTTATCTGTGAAGCGTCTGACAGCCAGAGGACTAACTGTAACATTCCAAGGTGACAAGTGTTCAATCCTAAACGGCAACCAGACAGTAGCAAGTGCCAAGCTGGAAGATCATCTATATCACCTCAACACAGTGAAGGAAAAGGTGAGACTATGTGCACACAAGCACAATGACTGTATACATATATGGCACAGACGTCTAGGTCACAGACACCCAGAATGCATACAGGAACTACAGAGGAGGAATTTGACAAGGGATCTAACAATATCCCCTTGTCCAGTTACTGTTAAGTGTGAATGTTGTATTAAATCCAAAGCTACAAGAGCAACACTTCCCAAAGTCAGTCAGAAGAGAGCTTCAAGACCACTTGACTTAGTTCACAGTGACGTGTGTGGTCCTCTAAACCCACCCACACCTGGAGGCAACAGGTACATAGTGACTTTGAAAGACGACTATTCAAGATACACAGTCGCCTACCTAATACAACACAAGAGTGAAGTTTTTGACAAATTACAAGACTATATAATAAAGACCAGTAACAGGTTTCAGAGGAAGCCTCTCATACTTCGGAGCGACAATGGAGGTGAATTCACAGGATATAAGATACAAGAGTACTTAAAAGAGAATGGAATAGAACATCAAAAGACAGTCCCATATACACCAGAACAAAATGGAGTAGCTGAAAGAAAGAACAGAACTCTGACTGAAATGATCAGATGTATGCTGACAGACTCTGGACTACCACAAAAATACTGGGGTGAAGCAGCTATGACAGCTACATATTTGCAGAACAGACTTCTTTCCAGAACAATAGAGAAAACTCCATATGAACTATGGCACAATGAGAAGCCAAATGTAAAACACCTAAGAGTTTTTGGATGCAAAGCATTCATCTACATACCTGAAGAAAAATGCACCAAACTCCAAAACAGAGCATTTGAAGGTATCTTCGTTGGATACAGTGACAATGTCAAAGGTTACAGAATCCTTGATCCCAAAACAGACAAGGTTACCATTAGCAACAGCATAACTTTTGTTGAAGATTTCAGAGACAATGTAATGACAACAGTAGAAGCAAGAATAGAGAAGAAAACTGACATTGACCAGCCCATCTCTGTAACTTCTGAACAAACAGTTGAAGTGAGTGCAGACTCTACCAGTACTGAAGAGCAGACACAAAAAGGCTCAGACACAAAACCGAGATGTTCAACAAGAGAAAACAAAGGTAAACCACCTGTACGTCTCTCATACAAAGCAAGTACTGCCAGTATCAATGAACCTGCAACCTGGGAAGAAATATCTCAGCTTTCAGAACAAGAAGCAAGTAAATGGATAAATGCTGCTGATGAAGAGATAAAATCCATGTATGACACTAAAACATGGACACTTACAGAACTACCACCCGGAAGGAAAGCCATAGGCTGTAAATGGACTTTTGAAGTAAAATACAATGCAGATGGCACATTTGAGCGATACAAAGCAAGACTAGTAGCTAAGGGCTATTCTCAAAAATATGGAGAAGACTATGACGAGACATTTGCACCAGTAGTCAAGCACACTACAATAAGGACTTTACTGACAATAGCCGTCACAAGGAAAATGCAAGTGAAACATTTTGATGTGAAAACCGCATTTCTACATGGCGAGCTTACAGAAGAAATTTACATGGAACAGCAGCCAGGGTTCAAAGATGAACAAAGGCCAGACCTAGTTTGCAAACTTCGCAGGAGTATATATGGTCTAAAGCAAGCAGCCAGAGCGTGGAATATAAAAAAAAATGAAGTGTTTACACGTGAAAACTTTCTGAGGAGTAAAGCGGACCCCTGCTTATACACAAAGAAATTGGCAGAAAGATGGGTCTATATGCTTATTTATGTGGATGATATCCTGATTTGCTTTGAGCAAGAAGGGGATGAAGCAGAAATACTAGAAAAATTAAATCAGAACTTCAACACCAAAGATCTTGGCAACATAAAGAATTACCTCGGCATCCAGATCGAGAGAGAGGAAGATGGCAGCTCTCTTCTGAACCAAAGACACAAAATACAAGAAATAATTGAAACATTTGGAATGGAAGACGCCAAACCAGTAAAGTCTCCTATGGAAACCAACTACCTAAAGGAGATGAATTGCAAAGATAACCCATTACCTACTAATACTCAATACAGGAAGGCAATAGGGAAATTGCTGTATCTTACCACTGCTACAAGGCCGGACATTGCAGCAACTGTTGGAATCCTATGCAGAAAGGTTTCAATGCCAAGTCAAAAGGACTGGAATGCTGTAAAGCGAATCATTCGCTATCTTAAAGGGACTTCGCACTACAAGTTAAAGTTACCAGCGAATGATGAAATCACCTTAACAGGATATGTGGATGCTGACTGGGCAGGAGACACCAGCGACAGGAAATCTACTAGTGGATACTTATTTTATCTGTCAGGAGGTGCCATCAGTTGGACTAGTAAAAAGCAACTCTCTGTTTCACTGTCGTCTACTGAAGCAGAATACGTTGCTGCAGCGCAGGCAAGCCAAGAAGTTATATGGCTGAGACAGCTATTAACAGACATGGGTCAACCACAGTTGGGACCAACAGAAATCTATGAGGACAATCAAGGATGCCTTGCACTTGCGCGCATGGAAGGAGTTAATTCAAGAACCAAGCACATTGATGTGAAGTTCCACTTTCTTAGGGATCTTCAAGAGCAAGTTCTTCTTGAGTTACTTTATTGCCCAACCGAGGATATGATAGCAGATCTATTAAACCCATCTTCTTTGTAAGCCTCTGACCGCTGAAAGACACTCAAGGCTTACAAAGAAGATGGGTTTAATAGACTAAGCCTTAGCTGTTGAGAAGGGGTGTTGGAGATACAACAGCTTTCAGTTTATTACAGATTAACTGCAGTTCACAAATAGGACAGTAGATGTCGCTAATGCTTAGTGATATGCTATGCATTCTCTATGATGTATTGTCATTTCCTGTACACTGTACTGAACTTGTTGGTTATCACTTCCTGTCTGTGTTCTTATTACAAATGAGAAAGTGACATGTTTGATTCCTGTGTTATGTTCCAATAAAGAAGCCAGTTCCTGTTTACTCCACAATGTCTGATCTGAATGGACTCCGCTGCACCCAGTGATCGCACTCTGCAACAGTCACTAGTGAGGCTTGTGAAGGGACAAGATGAGTGGGTGGCGTAGGCTGATTCCTTAACAAGGAAATGGTTGTGGCATGGCTGGAAAAGAGAGGGACGTCCATTCTCTAGGGTATTTGTGAGCATGCTGCTAACGGAGTTAGGTTTGTGCACACTTCCTAGACAGACATCTCCTATGATGACCCATCCGAGGTCTAACTTCTGAGCATAAGGAGCGTTATTGGGACCATTAATTTGAGCTCTTGATTTGTGGGCTTGTAAGATATCTCTCCCAAGGAGTAGGATAATCTGAGCCTGAGGATCAAGTTCTGGTATCAGATGTGCTATGCGTTTCAAGTGTGGGTGATGAGCAGCTACATCTGGTGTAGGAATTTCAGATCTGTGATCAGGGATCTGATTGCATTCAATAAGAGTTGGCAAAGACAAGCGTGATCGCCTATCGATGGACTCGATTTGGTAGCCGGATGCTCTCCTACCAGCCGTCTCCACTATTGCTGCACAAGTTTGTAAGGAGTAGGGAATGCTGGGCCTTTAACGCTGAACATGTCAAAGGCAGTTGAGCTGGCTAATGACTTGTTACTTTGGTCATCCAGGATTACGTAAAGCTTAATAGCTTTGTCTTTTTGGCCTGCTGGGTAGACTCTGACTAGGCAGATCTTGGAGCAGGACCTACCACCTATGGCTCCTTTGCAGATCTCTGTACATTGTGAAGTGACCTCTGGTGTAGTTGTGGTGGTGTGCTCCTCCTCCCCGCCGTGCTCACTAGTGCTGAGGGTGTGTTGTAAAGTCCATGGAGCTGGCCCAGGATGTAACCCTGTGTTGTGATCTGAGCTGTCACATTCTGTGCATTTTAAACTGACCTTACAGTCCTTGGCGAGATGGGATGTTGACAGGGCCGGTGCAAGGATTTTTGGCGCCCTTGGCAAAATAAAAATTGCCGCCCCCCCCCCCAAAGCACAAAAAGCCATAATGTAAAATAAAGTGCAACAGGCTGGCCCTCAAGCGCAAAACGGCGTAGACCTACGATGGTCGCTCACCTGCAGCTATGAGCTGTGAGCGCCTGTAGTCCCGGTTCACATTTGTGCGATGCGGGAATTCTGCGAATATGCAGCGTGATCCCGCATCACATCCGCACCCCTGGCAGTTCACACTGCCATATGCGATACGCAGGGGGGGGGGGTGTCAATTAAAAGTTAATGACACCCCCAGATCAGATTGCATCTCACAGTGCAAACTGCATGGCTGATTTTGCACCGCACAGAGATCGCATGTAATGAAGGAGCAGTGCGCTCCGAATTACATGCGATCTCTGTGATCGCACAAATGTGAACCGGTCCTAAGTGCCGGTTCACATTATTGCGGCTGTGGTGATCGCATGTAACGTCGGAGCGCACTGCTCCTTCATTACATGTGATCTCTGTGCGGTGCGAATTCAGCCATACACTTTGTATGGCTAAATTCGCACTGCACCCGCAGCAAAGACGCACATGACCCTTTTTTTTCAGCCGCATCAGGATCGGATCGCACAGTGGTTCACACTTGTGCGATCCGATTCTGTGCTAACTGTAAGGTCTGGTTCACACTTGTGCAATGTGGGAAGGCTGCGAATATGCAGCCTGTTCCCGCATCGCAAACGCACCCCTGGCAGTTCACACTGCCATATGCGATACGCTGGGGGTGTCAATGAAATGTTAACAACACTCCCAGTTTGATCGCATATCGCAGTGCAATCTGACAGTTCGCACAGGATCGGATCGCACAAGTGTGAACCACCATGCGATCCGATCCTGATGCGGCTGAAAAAAAGGGTCATGTGCGTCTTTGCTGTGGGTGCAGTGCGAATTTCAGCCATACAAAGTGTATGGCTGAATTCGCATTGCACAGCCGATTGCATGTAATGAAGGAGCAGTGCGCTCTGATATTACATGTGATCGCCGCAGCCGCACATATGTGAACCGGCACTAAAGATCGCACTGCGATATGCGATCAAACTGGGGGTGCCGTTAACATTTCATTGACACCCCCTGCGTATCGCATATGGCAGTGTGAACTGCCAGGGGTGCGTTTGCGATGCGGGAACAGGCTGCGAATTTGCAGCCTTCCCGCATCGCATAATTGTGAACCGGACCTTAGGCAGAATACAATAGGAAGCCGAGCACAAGACAAGAGAAGTAGAGAAGATTTTTTAAAACAGCCACAATAAAACAATGACAGTATACTCCATCCCAAGGATAAATGTAATGTTACCCCTCCCCCACTGAATATACCTATTTAAAATGCACATTTTCACTCACGTTTTATGTGTGTTCAAAATGGCACCAGGTGGTCGGACAGGTCCTCTTCTCCTGGATCTTCTTCCTTCTCTATCTTCCTGGATCTGGGGGTCTACCCGGGGACGGGGACTGGACTGGTCCTTCTTGCACTATCTGAATCTGCTGCTGTGATTCAAAATGTGTTCCTTCCCGCTCTGCGCCCGCCCGGTCTCCTCCCCCCGCCCGCCCGCTCGCTCTGCTCCCCGGCTCCCCCTGCTCTCCTCCCCGGCTACCCCCGCCCGCCCACCCGACGTCATTGGCAGGCTGGGCAGGGGAAACCTCCACTGCAGACTGTGATGCAAAGCTGAAGGCTGGCTGGAAGCCAGGAGACCTACGTCACGCGCGGCGCTGCGCTGCCTGTCACAGTCTGTGTGTGACAGAGAGACTGAGAGAGAGACATGATGATTTGAGCTGAGCCGAGGGCGCCGCCGCCCGCCGAGCCCGAGCCGATGGTACTGGTTAAGCAGCACAGCAGCAAGAGGGGCGCCGCGCCGCCCGGCCGGCGGCATACAGTCATTGCGGACAGACAGTGCAAGTGAAACAAGTAGAATGCTGGCGCCCCCCTGCTGAGTGGCACCCTAGGCGACTGCCTGGGTCGCCTTACAGGTGGCGCCGGCCCTGGATGTTGAAGAGCAGCACCTGTAGCAGATGTGGTTCTCCTTGAGGAAGGCTTTGCGGTCCTGCAGGGTTTTCTCTCTGAAGGCTCTGCATTTTAGGAGAGGATGTGGCTTCCGATGCAAGGGACACTGCTTACCAGGATCGTTGACCTTTGTCTCTGAGTTAGAGAAGTTGGCAGACCTGTGAAAGGAACCTTGAGGAGACACGTTAGTTTTGTGTACTTCTACTGGAGGTTTGCGAGGGTTAAGTCCCACAGGAGCAGCACACAACAGCGTAAAATCAAAACTTGGATCATTTCTTGTTTTAGCTTGCTGGCACACAAAGTCCACAAAAACAGAAAAAGGAGGGAATGGAACATCATGCTGTCTTTTATATCGGTATCCGTGTGTAATCCACTGCTCTTGCAAGTTATAGGGTAACTTTTGCACGATGGGGTTGACACCTCTGGCTGTGTCAAGGAATGCAAGTCCTTGTAAGTCTCCCTCGGATTTAGCTACTTGATGTTCCATTGACAAGTCACTTAACTCTCTAAGTTTATGGTAGGATTTGCTAGGTATTCTGGGAAAGTTATCAAGTCTTTTGAATAATGCATTTTCTACTGCTTCTGCTGAACCATAACACTCATCAAGTCTTTCCCAGATTGTTCTAAGACCAGTGTCTGGGTAGTTTATATTTATTGTCCTGATTCGCCTGGCATGTTCGGCAGACTCATTTCCAAGCCATTTGATCAGGAGGTCTATCTCTTCGCTGCAAGATAGCCCTAAGTCTCTGATAGTGTTTTGAAAGGATGACCGCCAGGCTCTGTAGTTTTCAGGGTGGTCATTAAACTTTTCAAGTCCTTTGGTGACTAACTCGCGTCGTGCAAAGAACCTTGCAAAGTCTATGGTGGCTTGGTTAGCCTGTTGTGTGTTGTTATGGTAAGATGTAGTCATACCTTTTGCTGGCACCAAGCTGGCCTCTGATGTACCGTTCTGGCTTGGACGTTGGTTCTGGAGGGCGATTAGAAGGTGATTCTATTATCTCACTTATGGGGAGTCTGTCGTGGGAGACGTCACTTTGTACGGATTTCTCTCGTTTGCAGGCTTGAGGCTTGTCACTGTCTTTGGCTTGTCTCTTTGACGTCATCTTTGACACTGCTTGTTTTAAAGTGTTGATTGATGTAATCTGAAGTTTGTTGTAGAGAATTTGGAGTTTCAGCTGCTGGATCGAGAATATTGCTGCGTCTGCTGCGTTCACTTCTCGGGTATACAGCTAATTCTAAGGCGTCTGCTTCAGCTATGGCTGCTGCTACTTCCTTCTCTACAGTCAGTTTCTCTAGGGCTACTTCTAAGAGGGCTTCCTCTGCTTCTTTCTGCGTTTTTAGGAGCACTTTCTCCTTTTTAATCTGCATTTCTTGCTCGGCAAAGGCTGCTCGCGCCTTGGCGGCTTCAGCTTTCGCACGTGCTATGGCGAGTGCATTGCTTGCAGAGGAAGATCTAGATGAGCCGGAAACTCGGGACCTTGTCTTGAGTGAGGATGTTTGGCTATGGGACATGCTGCTTGCAGGAATGCTTGACTGTGTAGAGACTGCTGTATTGCATATGCAGATGACTGCGCTGGCAGGGTAGCAGGCCTCTGTATAGTCGCTGTCCTAAATCCCACTTGCTGGATAGCCGCTGTTTCACTGTTCTGTTCTCACTACACGTATGCCCCAGGCGTGTGCAGATCAACATACAGCTAAACCTTTAATCCTGCAATAACCAGTCCTTTTGTAACTTGAGGCTTTATTCCAGAGATAGAATAGTGGTCACATGACAGGTTACAAGTCAGAATGGATATGCGAATAGGATTGTGAATAGAGAGGTGAAACTGTGAATAAACATACAATCAGTGTACAAACACAAACAATATATGCATTGAGTATATAACTCGGGACCTTGTCTTGAGTGAGGATGTTTGGCTATGGGACATGCTGCTTGCAGGAATGCTTGACTGTGTAGAGACTGCTGTATTGCATATGCAGATGACTGCGCTGGCAGGGTAGCAGGCCTCTGTATAGTTGCTGTCCTAAATCCCACTTGCTGGATAGCCGCTGTTTCACTGTTCTGTTCTCACTACACGTATGCCCCAGGCGTGTGCAGATCAACATACAGCTAAACCTTTAATCCTGCAATAACCAGTCCTTTTGTAACTTGAGGCTTTATTCCAGAGATAGAATAGTGGTCACATGACAGGTTACAAGTCAGAATGGATATGCGAATAGGATTGTGAATAGAGAGGTGAAACTGTGAATAAACATACAATCAGTGTACAAACACAAACAATATATGCATTGAGTATATAACTGACAGTTCATAGGCATACCAGCGATGCTTCAAAGGGGGGTTCAGGAATCTTCCCACAGGAACCTCAGATGCTGTCTGGCTGTGTCACAAGGTGTTCTAAAATGGAGATTTTCTCAGAGAGGGGTGGAACTAATGTCCAGCAATAGAAAACAGGAAATACCATAAAGTACTGTATAACAGTCTATGTCACAGTGGCATCTTGTGGACAATATTGGTATTACAACTTCCACTAACATTAATTATTTCTAAGCTGAAGGCATGACACTGACACTGTCCTTTGTTATACTAAAATTGCCTATTTCCCTACTGGTATTATCCACTGGCCTCCTTAAAAGCCTTTTTTAAAAATGATAAGAATAAAAAAATAATTAAATTCTAAAAAAAATTAAACTTTAACAAAATGTTGAAACAATTATATTGAAGGAAAAAATAAAAAATAAAATAAAGAACTACTGTTAATGTCTACTGCCCTAATGACATGATCAATAGCTATGAAAAAAAAAATAATAATTGGGATTTAAAAAAAAATACATGTGTAAAAAAAAAAAAAATAAAGATAAAAAAAAAAACTACTGACACCATTCACTCCTCTACTGACGCTGTTCACTGCCTTACCGACATAATCCACTGCCGCCCAGGAGCCCAGTGAAAAAAGTGTTTCAACATAAACTACGGGTAAATAAAAAATAAAATTGTAAAGAAACTACTGACACCATTAACTGCTCTACTGACACTGTTCAGTGCCTACTGAGACCATCCACTGCCCCCCTCCCAGAGGCACTTTGAAAAACAAAATGACATTATTTTTAAAACAAAAATATAAAAAAATAAAACTATAAAACATATTAGAAAAAAAATAAAAATAAAAAAAGATATATACTGACACCGTCCACTGTCCTACAGACAATGTTCGCCCCCCCATAGCATTGTGAATGTAATACTATTAAAAACAAATTGTAATAAAATTATAAAAACTGTAAAAGTGTAAATAAATATAAAAATAATATAATAAAAATAAAAAACAACTGATGCCATCCACTGCTCTACTGATGATGTCGAATGCCCCCCCCCCCCCCCATAAGAAAAAAATTTGAAAGCATAATATATAGTATAAAATTATAGAATTGTTAAAAAATAAAAAAATAAAATAATAACATTCTGACACTGTCCACTGCTCTACTGAAATTGTCCATTGCACCCCCCCCCCCCAATAAAAAAAAAACATTTTGTTTAAACAACTTCTATTTACCCCCCGCCATTCACTCCACACTGTACATCTTCTATTTACCCCCCGCCATTCACTCCGCACTGTACATCTTCTATTTACCCCCTGCCATACACTCCGCACTGTACATCTTCTATTTACCCTCCGCCATACACTCCGCACTGTACATCTTCTATTTACCGCCCGCCATTCACTCCGCACTGTACATCTTCTATCTACCCCCCGCCATTCACTCCACACTGTACATCTTCTATCTACCCCCCGCCATACACTCCGCACTGTACATCTTCTATTTACCCCCCGCCATACACTCCGCACTGTACATCTTCTATTTACCCCCGCCATTCACTCCGCACTGTACATCTTCTATTTACCCCCCGCCATACACTCCGCACTGTACATCTTCTATTTACCCCCCGCCATTCACTCCGCACTGTACATCTTCTATTTACCCCCCGCCATACACTCCGCACTGTACATCTTCTATTTACCCCCCCCCGCTATTCACTCCGCACTGTACATCTTCTATTTACCCCCCGCCATACACTCCGCACTGTACATCTTCTATTTACCCCCAGCCATTCACTCCGCACTGTACATCTTCTATTTACCCCCCGCCATTCACTCCGCACTGTACATCTTCTATTTATCCCCTGCCATTCACTCCGCACTGTACATCTTCTATCTACCCCCCGCCATTCACTCCCCACTGTACATCTTCTATTTACCCCCCGCCATACACTCCGCACTGTACATCTTCTATCTACCCCCCGCCATTCACTCCGCACTGTACATCTTCAATTTACCCCCCGCCATACACTCCACACTGTACATCTTCTATTTACCCCCCGCCATTCACTCCGCACTGTACATCTTCAATTTACCCCCCGCCATACACTCCACACTGTACATCTTCTATTTACCCCCCGCCATAAACTCCACACTGTACATCTTCTATTTACCCCCCGCCATACACTTCGCACTGTACATCTTCTATTTACCCCCCCCGCTATTCACTCCGCACTGTACATCTTCTATTTACCCCCCACCATACACTCCACACTGTACATCTTCTATTTACCCCCGCCATACACTCCGCACTGTACATCTTCTATTTACCCCCCGCCATACACTCCGCACTGTACATCTTCTATTTACCCCCCGCCATACACTCCGCACTGTACATCTTCTATTTACCCCCCGCCATTCACTCCGCCCTGTACATCTTCTATTCACCCCCGCCATTCACTCCGCACTGTACATCTTCTATCTACCCCCCGCCATTCACTCCACACTGTACATCTTCTATTTATCCCCCGCCATTCACTCCGCACTGTACATCTTCTATTTCCCCCCCGCCATTCACTCCGCACTGTACATCTTCTATTTACCCCCCGCCATACACTCCGCACTGTACATCTTCTATTTACCCCCCGCCATACACTCCGCACTCTACATCTTCTATTTTCCCCCCGCCATTCACTCCACACTGTACATCTTCTATTTAACCCCCCCCCGCCATTCACACCGCACTGTACATCTTCTATTTACCCCCCGCCATACACTCCGCACTGTACATCTTCTATTTACCCCCCGCTATTCACTCCGCACTGTACATCTTCTATTTACCCCCCGCTATTTACTCCGCACTGTACATCTTCTATTTACCCCCTGCCATACACTCTGCATTGTACATCTTCTATTTACCCCCCGCCATTCACTCCGCACTGTACATCTTCTATCTACCCCCCGCCATTCACTCCACCCTGAACATCTTCTATCTACCCCCCGCCATTCACTCCGCACTGTACATCTTCTATTTACCCCCCGCCATACACTCCGCACTGTATATCTTCTATTTACCCCCGCCATTCACTCCGCACTGTACATCTTCTATTTACCCCCCGCCATACACTCCGCACTGTACATCTTCTATTTACCCCCCGCCATTCACTCCGCACTGTACATCTTCTATTTACCCCCCGCCATACACTCCGCACTGTACATCTTCTATTTACCCCCCCCCCCGCTATTCACTCCGCACTGTACATCTTCTATTTACCCACCGCCATACACTCCGCACTGTACATCTTCTATTTACCCCCCGCCATTCACTCCGCACTGTACATCTTTTATTTACCCCCCGCCATTCACTCCGCACTGTACATCTTCTATTTACCCCCTGCCATTCACTCCGCACTGTACATCTTCTACCCCCCGCCATTCACTCCGCACTGTACATCTTCTATTTACCCCCCGCCATACACTCCGCACTGTACATCTTCTATCTACCCCCCGCCATTCACTCCGCACTGTACATCTTCTATTTACCCCCCGCCATACACTCCTTACTGTACATCTTCTATTTACCCCCCGCCATAAACTCCGCACTGTACATCTTCTATTTACCCCCCGCCATACACTTCGCACTGTACATCTTCTATTTACCCCCCCGCTATTCACTCCGCACTGTACATCTTCTATTTACCCCCCGCCATACACTCCACACTGTACATCTTCTATTTACCCCCGCCATACACTCCGCACTGTACATCTTCTATTTACCCCCCGCCATTCACTCCGCACTGTACATCTTTTATTTACCCCCCGCCATTCACTCCGCACTGTATATCTTCTATTTACCCCCTGCCATTCATTCCGCACTGTACATCTTCTATCTACCCCCCGCCATTCACTCCGCACTGTACATCTTCTATTTACCCCCCGCCATACACTCCGCACTGTACATCTTCTATCTACCCCCCGCCATTCACTCCGCACTGTACATCTTCTATTTACCCCCCGCCATACACTCCTCACTGTACATCTTCTATTTACCCCCCGCCATAAACTCCGCACTGTACATCTTCTATTTACCCCCCGCCATACACTTCGCACTGTACATCTTCTATTTACCCCCCGCTATTCACTCCGCACTGTACATCTTCTATTTACCCCCCGCCATACACTCCACACTGTACATCTTCTATTTACCCCCCGCCATACACTCCGCACTGTACATCTTCTATTTACCCCCCGCCATACACTCCGCACTGTACATCTTCTATTTACCCCCCGCCATTCACTCCGCCCTGTACATCCTCTATTCAGCCCCCGCCATTCACTCCGCACTGTACATCTTCTATCTACCCCCCGCCATTCACTCCGCACTGTACATCTTCTATTTACCCCCCGACATTCACTCCGCACTGCACATCTTCTATTTACCCCCCGCCATACACTCCGCACTGAACATCTTCTATTTACCCCCCGCCATACACTCCGCACTGTACATCTTCTATTTACCCCCCGCCATACACTCCGCACTGTACATCCTCTATTTACCCCCCGCCATACACTCCGCACTGTACATCCTCTATTTACCCCCCTGCCTTACATTCTGCACTGTACATCTTCTATTTACCCCCCGCCATACACTCCACACTGTACATCTTCAATTTACCCCCCACCATACACTCCGCACATTACATCTTCTATTTACCCCCCGCCATTCACACGGCACTGTACATCTTCTATTTACCCCCCGCCATTCACTCCGCACTGTACATCTTCTATTTACCCCCCGCCATTCACTCCGCACTGTACATCTTTTATTTACCCCCCGCCATACACTCCACACTGTACATCTTCTATTTACCCCCCACCATACACTCCGCACTGTACATCTTCTATTTACCCCCCGCCATTCACACAGCACTGTACATCTTCTATTTACCCCCCGCCATACACTCCTCACTGTACATCTTCTATTTACCCCCCGCCATTCACTCCGCACTGTACATCTTCTATTTACCCCCCGCCATACACTCCGCACTGTACATCTTCTATTTACCCCCCTCCATTCACTCCGCACTGTACATCTTCTATTTACCCCCCGCCATACACTCCGCACTGTACATCTTCTATTTACCCCCTGCCATACACTCCGCACTGTACATCTTCTATTTACCCCCCGCCATACACTCCGCACTGTACATCTTCTATTTAGCCCCCGCCATACACTCCGCACTGTACATCTTCTATTTACCCCCCGCCATTCACTCCACACTGTACATCTTCTATTTACCCCCCCCCCGCCATTCACTCCGCACTGTACATCTTCTATTTACCTCCCGCCATACACTCCGCACTGTACATCTTCTATTTTCCCCCCGCCATACACTCCGCACTGTACATCTTCTATTTACCCCCCGCCATTCACTCCGCACTGTACATCTTCTATTTACCCCCGCCATACACTCCGCACTCTACATCTTCTATTTACCCCCCGCCATACACTCCGCACTGTACATCTTCTATTTACCCCCCGCCATTCACTCCGCACTGTACATCTTCTATTTACCCTCGGCCATACACTCCACACTGTACATCTTCTATTTACCCCCCACCATTCACTCCACACTGTACATCTTCTATTTACCCCCCGCCATTCACTCCGCACTGTACATCTTCTATATACCCCCCGCCATTCACTCCGCACTGTACATCTTCTATTTACCCCCGCCATACACTCTGCACTGTACATCTTCTATTTATCCCCCGCCATTCACTCCGCACTGTACATCTTCTATTTACCCCCACCATACACTCCACACTGTACATCTTCTATTTACCCCCCGCCATTCACTCCGCACTGTACATCTTCTATTTACCCCCCGCCATTCACTCCGCACTGTACATCTTCTATTTACCCCCCGCCATACACTCCGCACTGTACATCTTCTATTTACCCCCCGCCATACACTCCACACTGTACATCCTCTATTTACCCCCCGCCATACACTCCGCACTGTACATCTTCTATTTACCCCCCGCCATACACTCCACACTGTACATCTTCTATTTACCCCCGCCATACACTCCGCACTGTACATCTTCTATTTACCCCCCACCATACACCGCACTGTACATCTTCTATTTACCCCCCGCCGTTCACTCCGCACTGTACATCTTCTATTTACCCCCGCCATACCCTCTGCACTGTACATCTTCTATTTACCCCCTGCCATTCACTCCACACTGTACATCTTCTATTTACCCCCCGCCATACACTCCGCACTGTACATCTTCTATTTACCCCCGCCATTCACTCCGCACTGTACATCTTCTATTTACCCCCCGCCATACACTCCGCACTGTACATCTTCTATTTACCCCCCGCCATACACTCCGCACTGTACATCTTCTATTTACCCCCCGCCATTCACTCCGCACTGTACATCTTTTATTTACCCCCCGCCATTCACTCCGCACTGTACATCTTCTATTTACCCCCTGCCATTCACTCCGCACTGTACATCTTCTATTTTCCCCCTGCCATTCACTCCACACTGTACATCTTCTATTTTCCCCCCGCCATACACTCCGCACTGTACATCTTCTATTTACCCCCCGCCATACACTCCGCACTGTACATCTTCTATCTACCCCCCGCCATTCACTCCGCACTGTACATCTTCTATTTACCCCCCGCCATACACTCCGCACTGTACATCTTCTATCTACCCCCTGCCATTCACTCCGCACTGTACATCTTCTATTTACCCCCCGCCATACACTCCTCACTGTACATCTTCTATTTACCCCCCGCCATAAACTCCGCACTGTACATCTTCTATTTACCCCCCGCCATACACTTCGCACTGTACATCTTCTATTTACCCCCCGCTATTCCCTCCGCACTGTACATCTTCTATTTACCCCCCGCCATACACTCCACACTGTACATCTTCTATTTACCCCCCGCCATACACTCCGCACTGTACATCTTCTATTTACCCCCCGCCATACACTCCGCACTGTACATCTTCTATTTACCCCCCGCCATTCACTCCGCCCTGTACATCTTCTATTCAGCCCCCGCCATTCACTCCGCACTGTACATCTTCTATCTACCCCCCGCCATTCACTCCGCACTGTACATCTTCTATTTACCCCCCGCCATACACTCCGCACTGTACATCTTCTATTTACCCCGCCCCCCCCCGCTATTCACTCCGCACTGTACATCTTCTATTTACCCACCGCCATACACTCCGCACTGTACATCTTCTATTTACCCCCCGCCATTCACTCCGCACTGTACATCTTTTATTTACCCCCCGCCATTCACTCCGCACTGTACATCTTCTATTTACCCCCTGCCATTCACTCCGCACTGTACATCTTCTATCTACCCCCCGCCATTCACTCCGCACTGTACATCTTCTATTTACCCCCCGACATACACTCCGCACTGTACATCTTCTATCTACCCCCCGCCATTCACTCCGCACTGTACATCTTCTATTTACCCCCCGCCATACACTCCTCACTGTACATCTTCTATTTACCCCCCGCCATAAACTCCGCACTGTACATCTTCTATTTACCCCCCGCCATACACTTCGCACTGTACATCTTCTATTTACCTCCCGCTATTCACTCCGCACTGTACATCTTCTATTTACCCCCCGCCATACACTCCACACTGTACATCTTCTATTTACCCCCCGCCATACACTCCGCACTGTACATCTTCTATTTACCCCCCGCCATACACTCCGCATTGTACATCTTCTATTTACCCCCCGCCATTCACTCCGCCCTGTACATGTTTTATTCAGCCCCCGCCATTCACTCCGCACTGTACATCTTCTATCTACCCCCCGCCATTCACTCCGCACTGTACATCTTCTATTTACCCCCCGCCATTCACTCCGCACTGCACATCTTCTATTTTCCCCCCGCCATACACTCCGCACTGAACATCTTCTATTTACCCCCCGCCATACACTCCGCACTGTACATCTTCTATTTACCCCCCCGCCATACACTCCGCACTGTACATCCTCTATTTACCCCCCGCCATACACTCCGCACTGTACATCCTCTATTTACCCCCCGCCATACACTCCACACTGTACATCTTCTATTTACCCCCCGCCATACACTCCGCACTGTACATCTTCTATTTACCCCCCGCCATTCACTCCGCACTGTACATCTTTTATTTACCCCCGCCATACACTCCGCACTCTACATCTTCTATTTACCCCCCGCCATACACTCCGCACTGTACATCTTCTATTTACCCCCCGCCATTCACTCCGCACTGTACATCTTCTATTTACCCTCGGCCATACACTCCGCACTGTACATCTTCTATTTACCCCCCACCATTCACTCCACACTGTACATCTTCTATTTACCCCCCGCCATTCACTCCGCACTGTACATCTTCTATTTACCCCCCGCCATTCACTCCGCACTGTACATCTTCTATTTACCCCCGCCATACACTCTGCACTGTACATCTTCTATTTATCCCCCGCCATTCACTCCGCACTGTACATCTTCTATTTACCCCCACCATACACTCCACACTGTACATCTTCTATTTACCCCCCGCCATTCACTCCGCACTGTACATCTTCTATTTACCCCCCGCCATTCACTCCGCACTGTACATCTTCTATTTACCCCCCGCCATACACTCCGCACTGTACATCTTCTATTTACCCCCCGCCATACACTCCACACTGTACATCCTCTATTTACCCCCCGCCATACACTCCGCACTGTACATCTTCTATTTACCCCCCGCCATACACTCCACACTGTACATCTTCTATTTACCCCCCGCCATACACTCCGCACTGTACATCTTCTATTTACCCCCCACCATACACCGCACTGTACATCTTCTATTTACCCCCCGCCGTTCACTCCGCACTGTACATCTTCTATTTACCCCCGCCATACACTCCGCACTGTACATCTTCTATTTACCCCCTGCCATTCACTCCACACTGTACATCTTCTATTTACCCCCCGCCATACACTCCGCACTGTACATCTTCTATTTACCCCCCGCCATACACTCCGCACTGTACATCTTCTATTTACCCCCCGCCATACACTCCGCACTGTACATCTTCTATTTACCCCCCGCCATTCACTCCGCACTGTACATCTTTTATTTACCCCCCGCCATTCACTCCGCACTGTACATCTTCTATTTACCCCCTGCCATTCACTCCGCACTGTACATCTTCTATTTACCCCCTGCCATTCACTCCACACTGTACATCTTCTATTTTCCCCCCGCCATACACTCCGCACTGTACATCTTCTATTTACCCCCCGCCATACACTCCGCACTGTACATCTTCTATCTACCCCCCGCCATTCACTCCGCACTGTACATCTTCTATTTACCCCCCGCCATACACTCCGCACTGTACATCTTCTATCTACCCCCCGCCATTCACTCCGCACTGTACATCTTCTATTTACCCCCCGCCATACACTCCGCACTGTACATCTTCTATTTACCCCCCCCCCCCCGCTATTCACTCCGCACTGTACATCTTCTATTTACCCACCGCCATACACTCCGCACTGTACATCTTCTATTTACCCCCCGCCATTCACTCCGCACTGTACATCTTTTATTTACCCCCCGCCATTCACTCCGCACTGTACATCTTCTATTTACCCCCTGCCATTCACTCCGCACTGTACATCTTCTATCTACCCCCCGCCATTCACTCCGCACTGTACATCTTCTATTTACCCCCCGCCATACACTCCGCACTGTACATCTTCTATCTACCCCCCGCCATTCACTCCGCACTGTACATCTTCTATTTACCCCCCGCCATACACTCCTCACTGTACATCTTCTATTTACCCCCCGCCATAAACTCCGCACTGTACATCTTCTATTTACCCCCCGCCATACACTTCGCACTGTACATCTTCTATTTACCTCCCGCTATTCACTCCGCACTGTACATCTTCTATTTACCCCCCGCCATACACTCCACACTGTACATCTTCTATTTACCCCCCGCCATACACTCCGCACTGTACATCTTCTATTTACCCCCCGCCATACACTCCGCACTGTACATCTTCTATTTACCCCCCGCCATTCACTCCGCCCTGTACATGTTCTATTCAGCCCCCGCCATTCACTCCGCACTGTACATCTTCTATCTACCCCCCGCCATTCACTCCGCACTGTACATCTTCTATTTACCCCCCGCCATTCACTCCGCACTGCACATCTTCTATTTTCCCCCCGCCATACACTCCGCACTGAACATCTTCTATTTACCCCCCGCCATATACTCCGCACTGTACATCTTCTATTTACCCCCCGCCATACACTCCGCACTGTACATCCTCTATTTACCCCCCGCCATACACTCCGCACTGTACATCCTCTATTTACCCCCCTGCCTTACATTCTGCACTGTACATCTTCTATTTACCCCCCGCCATACACTCCACACTGTACATCTTCAATTTACCCCCCACCATACACTCCGCACTGTACATCTTCAATTTACCCCCCGCCATTCACACAGCACTGTACATCTTCTATTTACCCCCCGCCATTCACTCCGCACTGTACATCTTCTATTTACCCCCCGCCATTCACTCCGCACTGTACATCTTCTATTTACCCCCCGCCATACACTCCACACTGTACATCTTCTATTTACCCCCACCATACACTCCGCACTGTACATCTTCTATTTACCCCCCGCCATTCACACGGCACTGTACATCTTCTATTTACCCCCCGCGATACACTCCTCACTGTACATCTTCTATTTACCCCCCGCCATTTACTCCGCACTGTACATCTTCTATTTACCCCCCGCCATACACTCCGCACTGTACATCTTCTATTTACCCCCCGCCATACACTCCACACTGTACATCCTCTATTTACCCCCCGCCATACACTCCGCACTGTACATCTTCTATTTACCCCCCGCCATACACTCCACACTGTACATCTTCTATTTACCCCCCGCCATACACTCCGCACTGTACATCTTCTATTTACCCCCCTGCCATTCACTCCACACTGTACATCTTCTATTTACCCCCCGCCATACACTCCGCACTGTACATCTTCTATTTACCCCCCGCCATACACTCCGCACTGTACATCTTCTATTTACCCCCCGCCATACACTCCGCACTGTACATCTTCTATTTACCGCCCGCCATTCACTCCGCACTGTACATCTTTTATTTACCCCCCGCCATTCACTCCGCACTGTACATCTTCTATTTACCCCCTGCCATTCACTCCGCACTGTACATCTTCTATTTACCCCCTGCCATTCACTCCACACTGTACATCTTCTATTTTCCCCCCGCCATACACTCCGCACTGTACATCTTCTATTTACCCCCCGCCATACACTCCGCACTGTACATCTTCTATTTACCCCCCGCCATACACTCCGCACTGTACATCTTCTATTTACCCCCCGCCATTCACTCCGCCCTGTACATCTTCTATTAACCCCCCGCCATTCACTCCGCACTGTACATCTTCTATCTACCCCCCGCCATTCACTCCGCACTGTACATCTTCTATTTACCCCCCGCCATTCACTCCGCACTGTACATCTTCTATTTACCCCCCGCCATACACTCCGCACTGTACATCTTCTATTTACCCCCCGCCATTCACTCCGCACTGTACATCTTCTATTTACCCCCCGCCATTCACTCCGCACTGTACATCTTCTATTTACCCCCTGCCATTCACTCCGCACTGTACATCTTCTATTTACCCCCTGCCATTCACTCCACACTGTACATCTTCTATTTTCCCCCCGCCATACACTCCGCACTGTACATCTTCTATTTACCCCCCGCCATACACTCCGCACTGTACATCTTCTATTTACCCCCCGCCATACACTCCGCACTGTACATCTTCTATTTACCCCCCGCCATTCACTCCGCCCTGTACATCTTCTATTAACCCCCTGCCATTCACTCCGCACTGTACATCTTCTATCTACCCCCCGCCATTCACTCCGCACTGTACATCTTCTATTTACCCCCCGCCATTCACTCCGCACTGTACATCTTCTATTTACCCCCCGCCATACACTCCGCACTGTACATCTTCTATTTACCCCCCGCCATTCACTCCGCACTGTACATCTTCTATTTACCCCCCGCCATTCACTCCGCACTGTACATCTTCTATTTACCCCCCGCCATTCACTCCGCACTGTACATCTTCTATTTACCCCCGCCATACACTCCGCACTGTACATCTTCTATTTATCCCCCGCCATTCATTTCGCACTGTACATCTTCTATTTACCCCCTGCCATACACTCCGCACTGTACATCTTCTATTTACCCGCCGCCATTCACTCCGCACTGTACATCTTCTATTTACCCCCCGCCATACACTCCGCACTGTACATCTTCTATTTACCCCCCGCCATACACTCCGCACTGTACATCCTCTATTTACCCCCCGCCATACACTCCACACTGTACATCTTCTATTTACCCCCCGCCATACACTCCGCACTGTACATCTTCTATTTACCCCCCGCCATACACCGCACTGTACATCTTCTATTTACCCCCCGCCGTTCACTCCGCACTGTACATCTTCTATTTACCCCCGCCATACACTCCGCACTGTACATCTTCTATTTACCCCCCGCCATTCACTCCACACTCTACATATTCTATTTACCCCCCGCCATACACTCCGCACTGTACATCTTCTATTTACCCCCCGCCATACACTCCGCACTGTACATCTTCTATTTACCCCCCGCCATTCACTCCGCACTGTACATCTTCTATTTACCCCCCGCCATTCACTCCGCACTGTACATCTTCTATTTACCCCCCGCCATACACTCCGCACTGTACATCTTCTATTTATCCCCCGCCATTCACTCCGCACTGTACATCTTCTATTTACCCCCTGCCATACACTCCGCACTGTACATCTTCTATTTACCCGCCGCCATTCACTCCGCACTGTACATCTTCTATTTACCCCCCGCCATACACTCCGCACTGTACATCTTCTATTTACCCCCCGCCATACACTCCGCACTGTACATCCTCTATTTACCCCCCGCCATACACTCCGCACTGTACATCTTCTATTTACCCCCCGCCATACACTCCACACTGTACATCTTCTATTTACCCCCCGCCATACACTCTGCACTGTACATCTTCTATTTACCCCCCGCCATACACCGCACTGTACATCTTCTATTTACCCCCCGCCGTTCACTCCGCACTGTACATCTTCTATTTACCCCCGCCATACACTCCGCACTGTACATCTTCTATTTACCCCCCGCCATTCACTCCACACTGTACATATTCTATTTACCCCCCGCCATACACTCCGCACTGTACATCTTCTATTTACCCCCCGCCATACACTCCGCACTGTACATCTTCTATTTACCCCCCGCCATACTCTCCGCACTCTACATCTTCTATTTACCCCCCGCCATTCACTCCGCACTGTACATCTTCTATTTACCCCCCGCCATACACTCTGCACTGTACATCTTCTATTTACCCCCTGCCATACACTCCGCACTGTACATCTTCTATTTACCCCCCGCCATTCACTCCGCACTGTACATCTTCTATTTACCCCCCGCCATTCACTCCGCACTGTACATCTTCTATTTACCCCCCGCCATACACTCCGCACTGTACATCTTCTATTTACCCCCGCCATACACTCCGCACTGTACATCTTCTATTTACCCCCCCGCCATACACTCCGCACTGTACATCTTCTATTTACCCCCCGCCATTCACTCCGCACTGTACATCTTCTATTTACCCCCCGCCATACACTCCGCACTCTACATCTTCTATTTACCCCCCGCCATTCACTCCGCACTGTACATCTTCTGTTTACCCCCCGCCATTCACTCCGCACTGTACATCTTCTATTTACCCTCCCGCCATTCACTCCGCACTGTACATCTTCTATTTACCCCCACCATTCACTCCACACTGTACATCTTCTATTTACCCCCCACCATTCACTCCGCACTGTACATCTTCTATTTACCATTACCACATTCTGCACTATGCAAGTCATCTCCAACTCTATTTAACCACGCCCCCTTTAAGCCGCGCCTAATATTTAGCACACTTTACACCAAGGCCACTTTTTGCATTTTTATTTTAATCGTCTAGGGCCCAGTTTTATTCTTGCACACAGCCCTCTGATTTCATGATACGCCCTGAGTCAGGGAATAGAACCATGTGCAGAAAACACATCCAGTAAATGCATAGACATAATCACCTATAATTGGGAATATCCAATCACACTTCTCCTATCTAATTCACTAATTATCTATCAGGTCTAAATAATGACCTGACTGACTGTATTATTCATTACAAATCATTCTCTTTATAAAAGATATTTTCTATCTCTTGTTGAGTCTTTGCTGTACATAGCGTTGTCAGTATTTTAGTGTGAGAACCTCCTGAGCCAATCAGCTTCCCCAATAAACACTGGAGGCGGGGAGACCCCGCCCAGAGCTGACATCACACTATTTCTAATCCTCACTTTGCTGAGCACTTCAATGTCACAGCCTGAAGAGTAATATGGAGAAATGGGAAATGCAGTATAGAGGGCAGACGTCTGTTCCTGATAGAATCAAATCATTCTTCATACCCCTCCCCCACTCCCTCTTCTTCACACCCCTCCCCCACTCCCTCTTCTTCACACCCCTCCCCCACTCCATCTTCTTCACACCCCTCCCCCACTCCCTCTTCTTCACACCCTCCCCCGCTCCCTCTTCTTCACACCCCTCCCCCGCTCCCTCTTCTTCACACCCCTCCCCCACTCCCTCTTCTTCACACCCTTTCCCCACTCCCTCTTCTTCATACCCCTCCCCCACTCCTCTTCTTCACACCCCTCTCCCACTCCCTCTTCTTCACACCCCTCCCCCACTCCCTCTCCTGTCACCTGATTCCTATATGTAGAGGGGAAATGCTTTCTTTTGTCCCCTCCCCCACTCCCATTGCTTCATTTTCACTCCAATGTTTGGGGAAGAAGGATTGACCTGACCCCTCCCCCATTATCTCTGCTGTGAGCTCCTCTGTGTACAAAAGTGTTTACACCCCCTCTCTATGCCCCGCCCCATGCTGTAATCCGAGTCATCTGTATAGAGAAGTTCTGACCCAGCCCCTCCCTCTGCACCTCCCCCTCTGCTGTTGCACCTCCCCCTCTGCTGTTACCTGAGTCCTCTGTATTGTTCGGATTGAGTTCACCTGCTGGTGGCACTGTGCTGCTCTGGGCTGATTGCTGCAGTTCCAGTGTCCACCAGCAGGTGTCTCCCAGAAGCCAGCAGGCTGCTATGATTACTTACACCTGTGTTCAGCTGCCAGGTGGCTATATATTGCTGCTCCTCCCTTTCCCAAGTTGGTCACTATTCTGATTGGCTTCTTGTTACCAGAGCCTTGTTCCTGTGATCCTGATCCTTAGCCATATCTTTCCTGTACTCCTCTGCCTAGTAACCAGTCTTGTTTGCCCTCTTCCTTGCTTCCCTGTTACCCTTGTCCCTTATATTGTAAATATTTCTAGCTAGTCAGTTCTTAGGTTCTTTAGTTATTTTGTCTTTGGGGTTGGTTTTTGTTTGCTGCTATTTCCTATGTTCACTGGTTGCTGTGTATGCTTGTTTATATGTTTCACTGTAAATAAATCTTTCTCTACTTTGTTTGGTCTCAGTTTCCATGTGTAGCTATGTGTCTGGTCTCCCTAGTAGGGATGATCGAACGGTTCGGGTCGACCATCGGTTCGGCCCAAACATTGGGTGTTCGAGGTTCGGCCGAATTTAGAACTTTTTGCCCAAAAAGTTTGGAATTCGGCAACCAGAACCGACCAAAATGCAATGCTTCAGGAAATGGGCTTTAAAAGCCCGTGATTGGACCAGAACCATTAGTAAAAGCCAATTGAGGGGGCAGAAGAATGCTAGGAATGTGATTGGAGTGACTAGGGGGTCCCTAGACCAATCATTAGTGAATACGCCCCCCAGTATATAAGATAGCCCCCGCCATATTCCTAGCATTGTTATACAGGACATGGAAGAGAATGGAAGCAGTTCTGTTAATTTTACTTTAAAAGTGTCATTTAGCATTTATTAGTGTGAGGAAAGGGATATCTAGTGTAGTTAGAGTGCTCCTTTACACTTTAGTTAGCTTCAATTTACTTTCTGTAGGGAAAGTGTGAAGTGTCAGGGTGACCGTAATGTAGTGTAGGGTGAACTGACACTGACTGCTATGGCAGGGTGACCAAACCCTTCCATAGCAGGGTGACCGCAATAGAGAAAAGCTAGTTTCTCTGAAGTCACTTTCGTTTCCGTAATATGGCTTCGCCGCCGCTAGAATTTTTGGCTGCAGGCGTTGCTAGTGCTTTTTTGAGCACATATTTGGAGTCAGAAATGACATCTGAACATGTGTATAGGGGGTATATATACACAGCAATGTCTGTATATATACACCTGCACATATACAGGTGTGAAAGGAGCAGAAAAAACTACTTGCGCTAATGAAATAATTAACACCAATATATTTCTGCTCCTATCACACCTATATATGTCTAGGTGTGTATATACATATAAATATGTGTATATATACACCATTATACACAAGTTCAGATGTTTTGCCTGCCTCCAAAGAACCCAAAAAAATGCCCAAAAAAAACGCTAGCGTCAAAAAAAAAAACGCCCAGGTGTGTTGATGCAGGCATTTTTTTGGGGGGGTTTTGGAGGCAGGCAAAACATCTGAACTTGTGTATAGTGTACCTGTGAAGTTTCAGCTCTGTAGCATGTCCAGAACCAGAAAAAAAGATAATTTTTCAGTAGAGCAGGGATTGTGGGACCCTCCTTTTACACCTATATGGTCTTTTTTTTCTGGTTCTGGACATGCTACAGAGCTGAAACTTCACAGGTACACCTTTTAGACCCCCCAGACACAAAATCACACAAAAAAAGTTCTTAAAAATTGTCATTTTTGATAGATTTTTGATAGAGAGCCAATTATTGAAAAAATAAAAAAATAAAAAAAATGTCTTTGGATTTAGTGTCTGGGGGTCTAAGAAGTGTACCTGTGAAGTTTCAGCTCTGTAGCATGTCCAGAACCATAAAAAAAAAGATTGTTTGTATTAGAACACTTTCAGCACAGGAGGTTGGCTTCTCGCTTTTCACACCTTGCCAGTTTAATAGCAGATGTTTTTTGGGGCATTTTTTGGGGTTCTTTTGAGGCAGGAAAAACATCTGAACTTGTGTATAGTGGTACTATACACAAGTTCAGATGTTTTGCCTGCCTCCCAAAACCCCCAAAAAATGCCTGCAACAACACACCTGGGCTTTTTTTTTTTTTTGGCGCTAGCGTTTTTTTGGCCATTTTTTTTGGGTTCTTTGGAGGCAGGCAAAATATATATATATACCACTATACACAAGTTCAGATGTTTTGCCTGCCTCCAAGGAACCCAAAAAAAACACTAGCGTCAAAAAAAAAAAAAAGCCCAGGTGTGTTGTTGCAGGCATTTTTTTGGGGTTTTTGGAGGCAGGCAAAACATCTGAACTTGTGTACACACACATACTTATATGTATTTTACACTTAGACATATATAGGTGTTATAGGAGCATAACCATATTAGTGTAAATGATTTCATTAGCGCAAGCATATATTTCTGCTACTATCACACCTATATATGTTTAGGTGTGTATATACATATAAGTATGTGTGTATATATACCACTATACACAAGTTCAGATGTTTTGCCTGCCTCCAAAGTTCACTTTTTATTATTTTTTTATTTTTTCAATAATTGGCTTTTTTTTCAAAAATGACAATTTTTAAGAACTTTTTTTTGTGTGATTAACCACCTCAATACTGGGCACTTAATCCCCCTTCCTTCCCAGACCAATTTTCAGCTTTTAGCGCTGTTGCATTTTGAATGACAATTGCGCGGTCATGCAACACTGTACCTAAACCAAATTTATGTCATTTTTTCCCCACAAATAGAGCTTTCTTTTGGTGGTATTTGATCACCGCCAGGTTTTTTCTTTTTTGGTGCACAAATAAAAAAAGACCGAAAAGTTTTAAAAAAAAAAAAAGTTTTTTTGTTTAGGTTATAAAATTTTGCAAATAGATACGTTTTTTCCTGCACTGATGAGCACTGATGACGCCGCACTGACAGGCACTGATGAGGAGACACTGATGGGGTGGTACTGATGGGGTGGCACTGATATGCAGCACTGATGGGCACTGATAGGTAGCACTGATATGCAGCACTGATGGGCACTGATATGTGGCACTGATAGATAGCACTGATATGCAGCATTGGTGGGCACTGATAGGCAGCGCTGATGGGCACTGATAGGCAGCACTGATGGGGACTGATCGGCGGCACTGATGGGCACTGATGGGCACTGATAGGCGGCACTGATGGGCACTGATAGGTGGCACTGATGGGCGGCACTGATCGGCACTGATGGGGGTCACTGATGGGCACTGATAGGCAGCACTGGTGGGCAATAATGGGCACTGGTGGGCAGCACTGATAGATGGCAATAACGGGCACTGGTGGGCAGCACTGATAGATGGCATTGGTGGGCAGCACTGATAGGGGGGCACCACTGGCAGGCTCTCTGAGCCCTGTTTGCCATCCCTGGTGGCCATGGTGGGCATCCCTGGTGGTCATGGGTGGGCATCCCTGGTGGCTCTAGTGGCACCCCCTCCCCCCAGGGCTGCACTGGTAATCAATCATCTGATTACCAGCACAGACCCCCCCTTGTGATCAGTGAGTAATTAGAAATACTCACTGTTTATCCCGGCTGCAGAATCGATCCTCTCCTCTTCTCCTCACTGACAGGATCTGTCAGAAGGAGAAGAGATTGAAGCCGTTACAACGGCTGTATTGACATTACATGACGGCTGTGATTGGACACAGCCGTCATGTGATCAGGAGGGCCAATCACAGGGCCCTCCTGCCGAGTCTTGTTGCTCTATGTCCTAGGGACACAGGCACATCGAGATTGCGCCGCTGCGCGTGCCCGCGGCAGCGCGATCTCTCTCCTTCTGAAGGACGTTCCGGAACGTCCGATCAGAAGGACGAGACTCCCACCCGGCCGTATATTTACAATGGCCCAGGTGGGAGGTGGTTAATAGTCCCTGGGGCATGACCCAGAACCCTAGGCACTTTTTAGGGGCATTTATTGGGTTTTATGGCTTTAAAATGGTGTTTTTTGATTACCGAAGTTCGGGTCCCATTGATTTCAATGGGGTTCTGAAATCCGGGCCGAACTTTCGGGTAGTTCGGATGTTCTGGCTGAACCGAACTTTTGAAAAGTTCGATCATCCCTACTCCCTAGCTCCTGCCATGTATTTAGAAATGTTAACCCACCCCCTCCCCCACTCCCTCTCCTGTCAGCTGATTCCTATATGTAGAGGGAAAATACTTTATTTTATCACCTCCCTCACTCCCTCTCCTGTCAGCTAATTTCTATATGTAGAGGGGAAATACTTTATTGTATCCCCTCCCCCACTCCCATTGCATCAAGCTGAGTACGCTGTTTAGAGGAGAAGTGCTGAGCTGACCCCTCCCCTATTATCTCTTCTGTGAGCTGGGTTCTCTGAGTGGAGAAATTCTGACCTGACCCCTCCCCCATTATCTCTTCTGTGAGCTGGGTTCTCTTTGCTGTCAGAGGAATCCTATATGTAGAGGGGAAATGCTTTCTTTTACCCCCTCCCTCACTCCCATTGCTTCAAGCTAACTGCATTGTTTAGAGGAGAAGTGTTAACCCTCCCCCATTTGCTTTGCTTTATGCGGAGTTCTCGATGTAGAAACTGCTGACACGCCCTCTCCAGCTGCCCCACCCCTCTGCTGTCAGCTGATTCCTATATGTAGAGGGGAAATGTTTTCTTCCATACCCCTCCCCCACTTCCATTGCTTCAAACTAAAATCACTATTTAGAGTACAAGTGTTCACATGACCCCTCCCCCATTATCCCTGCTGTGAGATTAGGGTTCTGTGTAGTGAAGTGCTGCCCCTCCCCCCTTCTCCTCCCCCACTACTGTTACCTGATTCCTATATGTAGAGGGAAAATGTTTTCTTTCATCCCCTCCCCCACTACCATTGCTTCAAGCTGAGTCCACTGGTTACAGGAGAAGGTTTTCACCTGACCCCTCCCCCATTATCTCTGATCTGAGCGGAGTTCTCTGTATAAAGAAGTAACACGCCCCTCCCCCTTCACCACCCCCTCTTCTGTGAGCTAATTCCTCTATGTAGAGGGAAATGTTTTCTTTCATACCCCTCCCCCACTCTCCACTGTTTAGCCACTTGACCTCCAGAAGATTTACCCCCCTTCATTACCAGACAATTTTTTGCGATTCGGCACTGCGTTACTTTAACTGCCAAATGCGAGGTTGTGCAACACTGTACCCAAATAAAATCTGTGTTATTTTTTACCACAAATAGAGTTTTCTTTTGGTGGGATTTGATCACCTGCTGCGGTTTTATTTTTTGCGCTAGAAACAAAAAAAGAACAACAATTTTGAAAAACAAATAATTTTTACTTTCTGCTATAAAACATATCCAATAAAGACATTGGAAAAAAATGTCTTTTTCAATTAAGGCCAATAGGTATTCGGCTACATGCTTTTGGTAAAAAAAATCCCAATAAGTGTATATTGATCGGTATACGGGAACATTATAGCGTCTACAAACTATGGGATATATAACGGAAAATTCCTATCATACTTACCGTAATTTTCCTTTCCTGATAGTCTCCATGGCAGCCTACGTGTGGGGTTAACCGCGCCTCCGCTCCAAGGGTATAGGACCCCCCCCCTCCCATAAATTTCAGCTCTCAGGTACAGCAGGTGTTCCATATCTTAGCCGAATCCAAGACAAGAGGGTGGGTACTCCGGCTGCCATGGAGACTATCAGGAAAGGAAAATTACGGTAAATATGATAGGAATTTTCAGTTTTCCTGTCAGTCTCCATGGCAGCCTACGTGTGGGAAATAACTAGCTCACGCCACGGGTGGGAATGCTTTAGCAAAGAAAATTTAATTCATGCTATTTGCAGACAAAACAGTCAAACCAAAATTAACTGAGGACAGAGAAGCAGGCTCTATGCAATAGTGGGTCATAAAAGTATTGACCGATGACCACGAAGCCGCTCTGCAAATAACATCTGGAGCCACGTGCCGCGAGGCCGCCCAGGAAGTAGAGATACTCCTTGTAGAGTGCGCCGTCACTGCCTCCGGAGGAGCCAGCCCCTCAGCTCTATAGGCCTGCTGGATAGCTGCCACTATCCATGATGCGATAGTCCTGGATGAAGCAGGTTTACCTCTGTTCTTTCCCCAGAACAGGACAAAGAGGTTGTCAGACTGCCTGAATGGTGTAGTTGCTTGAAGATAGGCTTTTAAGGATTCTCCTACATCCAACGGATGAGGATTGGACTCATTAGATGACCGGAAGGTAGGCAGGACGATCTCCTGATTCTGGTGAAACACCGAGGTGACTTTCGGATTTGAATTCAGCCTGGGTATTAGAACTACTTGATCCGGGAAGAAAGTCAAAAATGGTTCTCTACATCCGAGAGAACTTAATTCAGAGACCCTTTTAGCCGAAGTAATGGCTACCAGGAAAACAGTTCGGATGGTCAGATCCTTGATAGAAGAAGAGGAATCTATGCCCGTTTTTGAGAGGGCATTTAGGACAAGAGGTAGATCCCATTTCGGAAACCTAGGTCTTCTTTGAGGATTGAGCCTGACTGCTCCTTTGAAGAATTGTTGAATCAGTGGGTGTTGGGCCCACATGACCCCAGAGAAGGCAGACAAAGCCGAAACTTGAACTCTAAGAGTTGCCACTGAAAGGGGCATATCCAGACCAGCCTGAAGAAAACTTAGTATTTCTTGAATCCCAGAGACTGAGGAAGACATACCTTCTGGATATGCAGACTTCATGAATCTCGCCCAGATTCTACAGTATACTCTATTAGTACTCGGTCGTCTAGCATTCATCAAGGTGGAAATGGCTGTAGATGGGCAGCCGAGCGATTCCAACCTTTCCCTCTCAAGAACCAGACCGTCAACCAGAGAATTGCAGGACAGGGGTGCACTGATGTTCCCTGAAGGAGCAAGTCTGGTCTGAGGGGAAGAGGGACCGGGTCCCGGTAACTCAGCTGTAGGAGTAGCGGAAACCATGGCCTGTTCGGCCAGAAAGGCGCCACCATCACTATCTCCACATTTTCCGCTTGAAGTCTCTGCAGAAATTTGAGAATGATGGGTACTGGAGGAAAGGCGTAAGCCCTGCTGAACTCCCACCTGTCGGTTAGCGCGTCTGTCCCGTAGGCTTGAGGGCATTTGCCCCTCGTGACATACTTCTCCAACTTGTGGTTGCAGATCGACTTCGGGAGAAACTCCGAATGACAGGATCCATTTGAACGACTCCACATGGAGAGACCACTCATTGTGGTTCGACTGGACCCTGGACAGAAAATCTGCTTGAACATTCTGTGAACCTGGAATGTAGACTGCCGAGATATTTACTAGGTGAGTCTGGGCCCAGGACATGATTGGGTCTAACTCTCGTAGTAGAGAGAGACTCCGTGTCCCACTTTGTCTCTTCACATAAGACACTGCCGTGGTGTTGTCCATCCGAATTAATACAGATTTCCCCTCTAGCAGGTGTTGGAAAGATCGAAGACCCTGGTAGGCTGCTCGGAGCTCCAGTATATTGGAGACTGGTGTGTGTCTCTGAAAAGACCACCTTCCCTGTGTCATCTCTGTCAGACAATGAGCCCCCCAACCTGAGTTGCTGGCCTCTGTTGTGATTATAGTCCACAAGACTGGAATCAGAGAGTGACAATTGAGCAGATTCCTGCGTTGCAGCCACCAAAGAAGACTGTATCTCATGCTGGAAGAGATATGAATGTACTGATCTTTCTCTTCTGTGTTCCATTGTTGTAGGAACCCTTTCTGGAAGGGCCTCATATGCCAAAGAGCCCATTTGACCATTGGAGCCGTGGACACCATGGTGCCAATGATTTTGAGGCACTGGGAGGCTTTCAGCCGAGGAGAAGAAAGAGCCGGAAGGATTCTCTCCCTCACTACCGGTATCTTCTCTGATGGGAGAGAGATTGAGTTCTCGACGGTGTTGAATTGCGCCCCAAGATAGACTAGGCGCTGAGTGGGCTCCAGCTGATTTTTTTGTAGGTTTAGCAGCCAGCCAAACTCTTTGAGAGTCGATATGACCTGATCTTTGTGTGCCAATAACTGATCTTTCTCTTGAGACAGCAGCAGAAGATCGTCTAAGTAATGATGTAGACGTATACCTTTCAATCTTATGAAGGCTACCACAGCCAGAAGACCTTTGGTGAATACTCTGGGCGAGGTAGACAGGCCGAAGGGTAGGCAAATGAATTGTAGATGCCGATTCTGAACACAGAAGCGGAGATATTTGTGGAAGTCGGTTGCCACAGGTACATGAAAGTACGCATCTTTCAAATCTATTGAGGCGAGCCAATCTCCCGGCAGTACTGCCTTTTGAATAGTTGAGAGTGTTTCCATCTTGAATTTTTCGTTCTTTATGAACTTGTTCAGGTATGTGAGATCTATAACAGGCCTCCAGGCCCCGTTCTTCTTCTGGACTAAGAAGAGGGGTGAGTAAACACCTTGAAATTTTTCTTGTTCTGGAACTGGAGCTACCGCTCCTTGAGCCACCAAAGCGTCTACATAGGCGAGCAAGACTTCTCTTCTCTCTTCTAGACAGGGCAAATGAGTTGAGATGAATCTTGGAACTGGATCTGCCAGAAATGACCATCTGTGTCCTGTAGAGACCGTCCTTACGGTCCAAAAGTCCGTGATTGAGGCCGTCCAGACTGCATCACCTCTCTAGGTTGAGGCTTCTTCTGACCGAACAATCGCCTGTCCTGCGGGAGGAAGCCTGACTTTCCGCCGGTAGCCTTAGCAATGGCACTGTCTAGTTTATTCCCAAAAAGGGAAGTACCCTCAAAAGGGATTTTACACCATGCTTGTTTAGAGGCTGGATCCGCAAGCCACGGGCGAAGCCACAAGGCCCTTTTTGCTGTCACTGAGGATAACATCGATCTGGACAGAAGGCGCAGAACTTTGATAGATGCTTCTCCTAAAAATACTGAAGCCAACTTGAGTTCATGAATAGGGGAGCTTTCCACAGCTTCTTCTGAGAGGCTTCCAAGTTTAGACTCAATATCAGATACCCAGACTTCCATGGCTTTAGACATCGTGGCTAATGCCATAACGGGTTTGCAGGCCGTGCCAGCCGTCACAAAGATCCTCTTTAGGTCCAGATCTATTTTTCTATCCAAGGGGTCTTTGAAGGAGACCGCGTCATCTAGGGGCAAAGTGACATGCTTTGCTAATCTTGTAACTGCCGCATCCACAAGAGGAGCAGATTCCAGACGGGCGACATCTTCAGGTTTAAAGGGATATAATTTCCCAAGTTTGGAAGATAAGGAAGACTTACTATCCCCTTTACTCCACTCTTCAGTGATCACCTCCTGTAATTCAGAGAGGGAAGGAAAGTTGACACGCTCCTTGCCAAGGTGCTTGAAGAACTTCCGCTGCTTTTTCTGAGGAGACACAGGATCCTCCCATCTTAGAGCTTCCTTGATGGCTATGATCAGGGGTGAAACCAGGGCAAACTCAAAACCGCCTACAGCCCCTTCTTCTTCTGAATCACTGTTGGATGATTTTGCAGAAGTAATGCTCGGTTGAGAGGGGCCTTGATCTTCCTGCACTTCCGCTGGAGAACTAGATGCAGTGGGACCAGGTGGTGGGACTGTACCCCATTCTTTCAGGGACTGTTGTACTATTCTCTTCACTAGAAATTCCAATCCTTGGTCCTCATGCACCCTCTCACCGGCTGCTTGAGCAAAACATGGCTCACATAGGGACTTGTCCTCCGGGACATACGCCCCACAACCCCAACAGGCTCTCTGGTATGTGCGGTGACTCTGGTGTTGTTTGTGGTGTCTGGGGGAGGAATTAGAGAGTCTCCCTTGCTGCCTACTCCCTGATGGAGATTCACGGCGCTTAGATCTGGAGGATGAACTCCCACGAGGTCTGACAGGGTCTCTTTCTTGTGGTAAATCAGGCCTGGAAGAGCTGATGGAGAAAGAGAAAATCGGGGAGACACTGGATTTAGCCATGAAATAGGGACCAGCAAGCCCTCCCCGCCCCCCCCCCCCTGAAAAACGCCAGCGCCCACCTGTTGTGAGAGGGCTGGCCACAGGAGGGCGGTGACGCAGGATCCATACTTCAGGCCAAACAACCAGACTGATAAAGAAAGGTAATACACATCAGACACCATGTCAGTGATACATTGTGAGGCAGCAACCATCCGCCCCCCCCCCACCCCCTCTGCAGTCAAGTCTCCATTGCACATACCTGTAGCAAGGAATCCAGAGACACTGGGAAGCTGCCGCAACGCCCACAGTACATTCCCAAAGTACAGGGGAACCGTCAGCTGTTTAAATCTCCCGCCGGAATGACGTCAGCGGTGATGCGGTCACGAACGCTAATGCGCATGCGCAAACCAAGCCTCGGCTTTGTTCGCAACGTACTGCGCATGTGCGGGACCACGAAGCGTCTACTGATTGGACGCCAGAAGCAGAGGAGGAAGAGGAAGGGTTTGCTGGAATGCAGGAAGCGTTCCAGCGCCATTGGGGCCAAACAAACATTTGTACAGCGATAGAAAAGAGAGACAAACAAGGTACACATAAATGACAAATACCGCTGCCATGAAGGGATGCAATGCGAATCTTCAGACCCATGTCAGGAAATGCCAGCCAAGCTTCAGTCAACCGCAGAGAGCAGGGGAATTTAAATGTCACTCACCCGCCCGTGGCTGGGCCCTGGACATACAGACACCATCCAGAGTATCATAAGGTAAGCCGGACGTAGTAAGACATCATAAATGTAGGTCCTTGGAGGAGGACAAAAAAGGAACACCTGCTGTACCTGAGAGCTGAAATTTATGGGAGGGGGGTCCTATACCCTTGGAGCGGAGGCGGGGTTAACCCCACACGTAGGCTGCCATGGAGACTGACAGGAAACTGAAATTTTTATTTATTTTTATAAACTAGTAATGGTGGCGATAAGCGACTTATAGTGGGACTGCAATATTGCAGCAGACAATCGGACATTAACTGACACTTTTTGGGGACCAGTGACACTAATACAGTGATCATTGCCAAAAATATGCACTGTCACTGTACTAATGACACTGGCTGGGGGATCAAAGGGTTAAATGTGTGCCTAGCCTGTGTTTTGGTGTACACTGTGTGCTGCTTTCCTAGGGGAAGAGATGTATTCCAGTCCCTGCTTTGAAGAAACACACAATCCATCCCTTCCCCTCTGTCAGAACAGCGATCTTCCTTGTATACATAGGCAGATCCCCGTTCTGTGTTGTTTACCGACAATCGGTGGGTGCCGGAGGACATCGAGTGCCCAGCACCCGCAGATCGGCTTCTGTTGTGAATATTCACAGCAAAAGAGGTGTGCCAGTGGTGCAAGCATGCCCCCTGCAGGTGGTAGTGCAGATCACCCATATAGATACAGTGGGTACGGAAAGTATTCAGACCCCCTTAAATTTTTCACTCTTTGTTATATTGCAGCCATTTGCTAAAATCATTTAAGTTCATTCTTCCTTCTCATGAATGTACACATAGCACCCCATACTGACAGAAAAACACAGAATTGTTGACATTGTTGCAGATTTATTAAAAAAGAAAAACTGAAATATCACATGGTCCTAAGTATTCAGACCCTTTGCTCAGTATTTAGTAGAAGCCCCCTTTGATCTAATACAGCCAGGAGTCTTTTTGGGAAAGATGCAACAAGTCTTTCACACCTGGATTTGGGAATCCTCTGCCATTCCTCCTTGCGGATCCTCTCCAGTTCTGTCAGGTTGGATGGTAAACGTTGGTGGACAGCCATTTTTAGGTCTCTCCAGAGATGCTCAATTGGGTTTAAGTCAGGGCTCTGGCTGGGCCATTCAAGAACAGTCACGGAGTTGTTGTGAAGCCACTCCTTCGTTATTTTAGCTGTGTGCTTAGGGTCATTGTCTTGGTGGAAGGTAAACATTCGGCCCAGTCTGAGGTCCAGAGCACTCTGGAGAAGGTTTTTGTCCAGGATATCCCTGTACTTGGCCGCATTCATCTTTCCCTCAATTGCAACCAGTCGTCCTGTCCCTGCAGCTGAAAAACACCCCCACAGCATGATGCTGCCACCATCATGCTTCACTGTTGGGACTGTATTGGACAGGTGATGAGCAGTGCCTGGTTTTCTCCACACATACCGCTTAGAATTAAGGCCAAAAAGTTCTATTTTGGTCTCATCAGACCAGAGAATCTTATTTCTCACCATCTTGGAGTCCTTCAGGTGTTTTTTTAGCAAGCCAAAAAGCCCCGACTGGTGGAGGGCTGCAGTGATGGTTGACTTTCTACAACTTTCTCCCATCTCCTGACTGCATCTCTGGAGTTCAGCCACAGTGATCTTTTGGTTCTTATTTACCTCTCTCACCAAGGCTCTTCTCCCCCGATAGCTCAGTTTGGCCGGACGGCCAGCTCTAGGAAGGGTTCTGGTCGTCCCAAACGTCTTCCATTTGAGGATTATGGAGGCCACTGTGCTCTTAGGAACCTTAAGTGCAGCAGAAATCTTTTTGTAACCTTGGCCAGATCTGTGCCTTGCCACAATACTGTCTCTGAGCTCTTCAGGCAGTTCCTTTGACCTCATGATTCTCATTTGCTCTGACATGCATTGTGATCTGGAAGGTCTTTTTTTTTCTTTTTAATAAATTTTATTGAAAATTTCTTCACAGTACAGTAACCACAATCAAAACAACAGGTAATGAATGAAGCTACAGTCGTGTACAGACAGTCGCGTTATTGCACCAATAATAAACCGAGAACAGGTAAATAGCAGTATTACTGCATGAAGGTGGGGGGGTGGTGGGGTGAAAAGTAGGGAACCTGGGGGGGGGGTAAAGACTACGGAGGGCGGCCATAAGTAGTTTGAGGACACCTAGAGTAGAGATAAAATATGCAAATATTCAGATAGTAAAGTGGGACCATCAATTCAATAGTGCCATAGGTAACATGGGCAGATGGATGGACTGACAATAATAACTGATGTTACATTGAGCCCGTCCTTTTCAGCTTAGCAAGATGACCAGTATGGTACGCTGGCCGATTGTGAAGGTCCAGTTGTTCCTGATTTGTGAGCGCAGTAAGGATAAAAGCATTCCAGCGGTCGGAGAAGCGATTAAAGGAGGCAACACTCCCAACATCCATGGACAATCTTTCATTATAGAGACACAGTAGTATGTAATGTTCCGGTACCTTTGGTACCCTAAATTACACTTTCCACAAGTGTATGCACCCCACCATTTACTTTTGGAAAGGTGCGCATACACCTTTAAGACTGGAGCTGTCATCACCCAGCGCCGGACTAGATGGCTATTTAAAGCGCCGGTTCTCACTCACGTGTTCGTTCAAACACCCTTACCTGGATGCTAACCTTGCTTGAAGCTTCCATGCTTGCAAGCTTACCTCGCTGACGGAACCTCGCTGCGCTGATCCCTGTATCTCGCTACTGGATCAAACGCCTCTCCTGAACCACCCTTCGGCTGTATCGCTAATAGTGCTAAGTACCCCGCAGGGGAATTCTCTATAAACTTATACTAAGCTTACACTATCTAGCTCTGCATAGTAAAGACTGTTTATCACATCTGCATAACTAGATTGCTAGCTCTCGAGGCTACTGCTACTTTCCTGCACTGGGTTGATCACTCTTGTATGTCCACCTGCTACTCTGTCATCTGCTACCATACATGACTGCTTAACCTTCCTGCATCCATCTGCTACTGTCTCACCTTCAAGTGTCTATCACCTACCACCTTCACTCAACCTATCCCTCAAACCCTCATCATTGTGTTACCACATACATAAAGTCACACTAGGAACCAGCTTGCTAATTGTGTGTATTTACTGGCTGAAATAAGACCTTCCACACATGATGAGTCATTGAGGTTGGGAATGGTATCTCAGCATATCTCTTACATGACTACTGACGTGGAACTATTTCTGCAGCTGAAAATCCACACCATATAAGAAACGCAGAAGCGTTACAGATTGAACGAACCAAAAAATGGATTCAGCAGAAATAACCACTCAGGTGACACAATTAAAACAGCAAGTATCTGCGTTAATACACGCACTTGCTGAATTAAAAGAAGACAATCAGGCTCTGTCGCAGCAGGTAATTAGACTGACACAACTTACCTCTGCTCAGTCCCCTGAACCCAAGATAAATCCCCCTTTGGTATTTACAGGCGATCGCAAAAAATTTCGCGAATTTAAAAACGCATGTGAGTTACTTTTTTTGATAAAACCTCGTACCTACCTTACTGATCACATTAAGGTTTGTACTATTATTTCTTACCTATCAAACGATCCTCGAGCCTGGGCAGATTCTCTTTTTGAGAAAAACGACCAGCTTCTCAACTCCTATGCCTTGTTCCTGGCAGAGCTCACTAGCCTATATGATGACCCCAATAGGCAGAGTACTGCTGATCTTCAGTTAAGATCCTTGAAACAAGGAAGGAGGCCTGTAGAAGACTTTGTCGCAGAGTTCAAGAGATGGACCCTTGATTCAGAATGGAATGATGCATCTCTGAAAACCCAATTTAGGCTTGGCCTATCAGAAGCCGTTAAGGACGAGCTCGCCCGAGCGGATCTGCCAAAAACCCTGGATGCACTAATACAACTCAGTATTACCATAGATAGAAGACTACGAGAAAGAAAGGCTGAAAAGATGGGAATGCCATTATCCGTTTCCTCTCGGAGTCTGGCCGTTGACCCCGTTCCTATGGAGATAGGAACCATACGCCCACCGCTATCAACTATGGAAAAAGCCAAAAGACGAAATGAAAATCTCTGCTTGTACTGTGCATCCCCGGATCACAAGATAAACGTCTGTCCCCTAGTCAACAAAAAGAAGGGTGAGTGTTCACATGTCTCCCTAGGAGGATTGACAACTTCATTCACTAACCCCTACATTTCTGTTTTTTTGACATTACAGTGGGACCAGAACAGGATTACTACTAAGGCCATGATTGACACAGGATCTTGTGGAAATTATATGGATATATGTTTTGCTGCTTTAAATAAAATTCCTATTATTTCTAAACTCAAACCTGTCTCAGTAAGTCTTATTACCGGTGTTCCGTTATCCTCTGGTCCGATCACCGATCAGACACAAGCACTTCTAGTCACTATTAACGAGTCTCATAGGGAGACTTCTACCTTCGATTTAATACCTTCACCCCACTTTCCCATTGTGTTGGGACTTCCCTGGTTACACACACACCAACCAACCATAGATTGGAAGAAACGGTCCTTGACCTTCCCTTCTTGTTATTGCGAGGATACGTGTAACCTCCCGTTTTCCGGGAAGATTCTGTCTGTGGTGACAGATGAGATTGCACCACTATGTTATCAGGATCTTTCTGAGGTTTTTCTTGAGAAAAATGCTCAAACATTACCTCCTCATCGAGACTATGATTGTAGCATTGATCTACTCCCAAATAGCAAATTGCCGTTCGGTCATGTTTATCCTCTTTCACAGGATGAACTTGCCCATCTCAAAACCTATTTGGATGAGAACTTGGAAAAAGGTTTTATTAGACCTTCCACTTCTTCTACAGCAGCAGGACTCTTTTTTGTTCGCAATAAAGATTCAAGTCTCAGACCTATCATCGACTACAGGAAATTGAATGCCATCACAATAAAAGACCGCTATCCTCTACCGCTTATCCCTGAGCTCATTGAGCAGGTGCGTGGAGCTACCTATTTTTCAAAATTAGACCTGAAAGGAGCATACAATCTCATTCGAATCCGTGATGGACACGAGTGGAAGACTGCATTCAGAACTAGATACGGATTGTTCGAATATCTTGTGATGCCATTCGGCCTATGCAATGCCCCTGCAGTTTTCCAACGATTTATAAACGATATTTTTAAAGACTTACTAGATGTCTGTGTTGTGGTATATCTGGACGATATACTTATATATTCACGGACCCTGTCTGAACACATAAGACATGTAAGACTTGTATTATCGAGATTGCTTGCACATAATCTTTATGTGAAGCTGAAGAAATGCTTGTTCCATAAAGATGAGGTACTCTTTCTAGGCTACATCATATCCAAAACAGGAATCGAGATGGACATGAGTAAAATATCCTGCATTCAGGATTGGCCTACACCAACTACACGCAAGGCGCTACAGCGATTCCTGGGATTTTCAAATTTCTACAGGAAGTTCATAAAAAACTTTTCTGCTATTGTGAGACCCCTCACACAGCTCACTAGCATAAAAATACCATTTAAATGGTCAGAAGAAGCAAATAAGGCTTTCCACTTGTTAAAGACAAGGTTTACTTCCGCTCCCATATTACGCCATCCAGACCCATCCCTCCAATACATTCTGGAGGTAGATGCGTCAAACATGGCAGTAGGAGCAATACTCTCCCAACGACCTACCCACACTTCACCACTTCATCCAGTCGCTTTTTTTTCTAAATCCCTGAGCAGTCCCGAGATAAATTACCCCGTGGGTGAAAAGGAACTGCTTGCTATAAAATTGGCTCTGGAGAATTGGCCACATTTACTCGAAGGCACCCAATTACCAATAATTATATACACGGACCATAAAAACCTCCAATATCTTCAGACTAGCAAAACTCTCTCGCATCGACAGGTACGATGGTCACTATTCTTTCTAAGGTTTAACTTCCTAGTGACCTACACACCTGCAGATAAAAACAAAAAGGCGGATGCACTATCACGACTAACTGAAGAAAACTACTTTGAAATCCCTTCCGTTCCTATAATACCTCACAAACGCATTATTGGAGTTGTCCGTTCCTTAAAGGAAGAGGTTCTGCATGGTATAAGTTTGGATTCACCCCCACCACAACTAAATACTGATGCAGAAGGCTTCCTCTACTACAACGACAAACTTTACATACCACCTACCCTACGCACCAAGATCTTGGAATTATCGCATGATGTGCCTATGGCAGGACATATGGGTATGACAAAGACTTTCAATTTGATTTCTCGGCAATTCTGGTGGCCTGACATGAAAACATCTATACAAAAATTCGTCTCTTCATGCAATGTCTGTGCCAGGTCCAAAATTGACACTACGAGACCATCCGGTCTACTATGCAGTCTACCAATACCCCAAACTCCATGGGAGGTTTTGTCATTGGACTTCATCGTAGAATTGCCTCCTTCCAAAGGATTTAATACCATCTTGGTGTCAGTGGACCATCTGACAAAGATGGCACATTTCATTGCTATTCGCAGACTACCTTCGTCCAAACAAACGGCAGAACTCCTGATGAAACATGTCTTCAGATTACATGGTATCCCAAAAACACTTCTGTCTGACCGTGGATCCCAATTTATTTCTAAATTCTGGCAAGAACTATGTCACATACTACGGATTGAGCGGAAGCTCACTTCTCCTTACCATCCGCAGACCAACGGACAGACTGAAAGAGTCAACCAATGCATCGAGCAGTATTTACGTTGTTACACTTCTTACCAACAGGATGATTGGTTGGATCTTCTCCCCCTGGCAGAATTTGCCTACAACAACGCAACTCACAGTACAACCAAGCAGAGTCCGTTCTACTTGAACTATGGGTTCCATCCCTCTATTCTCCCTCCACGCATCCTTCCTTCAAATAACCCAGTAGCCTCAGACTATCTTACCCAAATAAAGGATTCTCTGGGTTTACTAAATACTACCATTGCACACGCTCACAGTCAACAAAAGAAGTACTATGATCTTCGTAGAAGACCTTCTCCACAGTATACTATCGGGGACCTCGTTTGGCTCTCAACAAAAAACTTGAGACTGAAGATCCCTAGCAAAAAGCTTGGACCTCTGTTCTTGGGACCTTTCCCAATCAAGAAACTTATTGGAAAAGCTGCAGTGCAGCTTACATTGCCAATGGACCTAAAAATCCATCCCATTTTCCATGTGTCGCTACTAAAACCCCATGTTCCGGACCAAGGAATAAGGCCTAATATTCCACCTCCCCCTCCTGTACAAGTTGAAGGTGGAGAAGAATACGAGATAAAAGAGATTCTGGATTCTCGTATCTACAGAAGAAGACTTCAGTACTTGGTTAGATGGAAGAACTATGGGCCCCAAGACGACACCTGGCTAAACACCTCTGACATACATGCCCCTAGATTAATCCGCAATTTTCATGCGAGATACCCAGACAAACCAGCTCCAGAGGCCTTCAGGAGCAGGCCTTAAGGGGGGGTATTGTAATGTTCCGGTACCTTTGGTACCCTAAATTACACTTTCCACAAGTGTATGCGCCCCACCATTTACTTTTGGAAAGGTGCGCATACACCTTTAAGACTGGAGCTGTCATCACCCAGCGCCGGACTAGATGGCTATTTAAAGCGCCGGTTCTCACTCACATGTGTTCGTTCAAACACCCTTACCTGGATGCTAACCTTGCTTGAAGCTTCCATGCTTGCAAGCTTACCTCGCTGACGGAACCTCGCTGCACTGATCCCTGTATCCCGCTACTGGATCATCCGCCTCTCCTGAACCACCCTTCGGCTGTATCGCTAATAGTGCTAAGTACCCCGCAGGGGAATTCTCTATAAACTTATACTAAGCTTACACTATCTAGCTCTGCATAGTAAAGACTGTTTATCACATCTGCATAACTAGATTGCTAGCTCTCGAGGCTACTGCTACTTTCCTGCACTGGGTTGATCACTCTTGTATGTCCACCTGCTACTCTGTCATCTGCTACCATACATGACTGCTAAACCTTCCTGCATCCATCTGCTACTGTCTCACCTTCAAGTGTCTATCACCTACCACCTTCACTCAACCTATCCCTCAAACCCTCATCATTGTGTTACCACATACATAAAGTCACACTAGGAACCAGCTTGCTAATTGTGTGTATTTACTGGCTGAAATAAGACCTTCCACACATGATGAGTCATTGAGGTTGGGAATGGTATCTGAGCATATCTCTTACATGACTACTGACGTGGAACTATTTCTGCAGCTGAAAATCCACACCATATAAGAAACGCAGAAGCGTTACATAGTAGCCCTTGTTTTATGTGTGTGATTTTGGGGCACAGAGGGGAGGTCCATTTGTTCAGTATGCATTTCCTGGATATAAGAAGGCAAAGTAAGATCCATTCCTTATGGGGGAGACCGGTGTCTGGGGGTCTGGAAAGAACTTGCGGGTCCCAATATCCGAAGAGCAAAAGGAAGGGATCCTTGGGTATGCGGACTTGCGTGACTCCAAAAATGAAAGAGAGAACGTGGTCCCAGAAGTTGGATATAGCCGTGCATTGCCAAAAGCGGTGGGCCAGGGTTGGGCGTGGAACTTTGCAGTGTGGGCATGTCACACCCTGTGGGTTATGAGGATCCGTAGAGAACGGCATATAGGCACGGTGCAAAATGCGCAACTGAGTTTCCCTCCAAATTTCATTCGGTGTCAGGCAAAGAGTTGCAATAAGTCCTGTTCGAAGTCGGAGGAGAAGATCTGGATGTGGAAAGGCTGTACCCCAGTTCAGAACTGTTGAGTCAGATAGGGGGGGCGTGGACTTCAAAAGGATCGGTTTATATATGCCCGAAATAGTGTTTATATTGTCAGCAATAAAATCGTCTAGGATGGAGTGGCGGAAGCGATCAAAGTCAGAGCTACACGACTTGCGAATAAAGCTCAAGCATTGTCTGTAGTAGAAATGATGAGAAGGTGGCAGGGAGAAGGCTTTGGCTACAGCAGAAAAATCCAAGGGGGTGCCAGAGGTACTGTCACACAGATCCGAAAATTTTGTGAGGCCGTTTGTTTTCCAGAGGTAAAAGATACCAGAGTCCATGCCCGGTGAGAACATAGGGTTTCCCTGAATCGGGAGGTGCCGAGACATGTGGAGAGGAAGATGTAGAAGCTTTCTGAGTTCCCTCCATGCAATGGCCGTATCACGGAGCAGTACATTATGTTGGAGGACAGGGGCCAAGGTTTTCCATTTGCAGTGTAGCAAGGCAGATAGGGAGACAGGGTACACCATAGCGGCCTCCAATGTATACAAAGAGCAGTGGGTAGTCTGAGTTAGCCAATCAATACATATCCTAAGTAAGCATGATAAGTTGTAAACTCTTATGTTGGGGAGACCAATACCCCCCTCTCTCCTGGGCAGCTGCAATTTCTTAAGAGATATCCGTGAACGCCTGCCTCTCCAAATAAAATGAGAGATAGCCTTGTTCAAAAGCTGAACATCTTTATGTTTAAGCAACAGAGGCAGGGTTTGCATTGGATAGAGCAGTTTAGCGAAGCTGACCATCTTGACCAGGTGACATCTGCCAAGGAGAGAGAGAGGCAATTCCATCCAGCTGCCCAATTCCTGTACAATTTTGGTTATCAACGGTAGAAAATTTAGTGTGTAAAGTGAGGAAGGGGTCTTACCAATTTTTATTCCTAAATAGGTTATGTGAGTTTTGGCTATAGAGAATATAGAAGTCTGTGGCCATTGACGGGTTGGACAACAGGTGAGAGGTAGTATTTTGCTTTTTTGATAATTAATGCGGAGACCCGAACATATTTTAAAAGTGTCAAAGATAGATTTTATAGTGGGTAGATCAGAAGCCGGATTGGATGGAAGGTCTTATATAGACAGGTGTGTGGCTTTCCTAATCAAGTCCAATCAGTATAATCAAACACAGCTGGACTCAAATGAAGGTGTAGAACCATCTCAAGGATGATCAGAAGAAATGGAAAGCACCTGAGTTAAATATATGAGTGTCACAGCAAAGGGTCTGAATACTTAGGACCATGTGATATTTCAGTTTTTCTTTTTTAATAAATCTGCAACAATGTCAACAATTCTGTGTTTTTCTGTCAGTATGGGGTGCTATGTGTACATTCATGAGGAAGAAGAATGAACTTAAATGATTTTAGCAAATGGCTGCAATATAACAAAGAGTGAAAAAATTAAGGGGGTCTGAATACTTTCCGTACCCACTGTATATGTGATCCGGAGAACAGCTGCCACCCTGTAGCAGTAAAAGTGATATATGAGCAGTCAGCAGGTGGTTAACAGCTGCCACCCTGTAGCAGTAAAAGTGATATATGAGCAGTCAGCAGGTCGTTAGAGGAGACGGTATTGACCTAACCCCTTCCCCATTATCTGAGTCTTCTGTATAAAGAGATTCTAACATTCCCCCTCCCTCTCCCCCACTTCTTCTACTGTCAGCTGATTCCTATATGTAGATCGGAAATGCTTTCCCTCCGGCTCTCTCCATCTTGCTCCTCCACACACGTGTTTCCCTCTCAGCACCACCCAGAGGCGGAAGTAATTTATGGACTTTCCCTCCTTCTCAGGATTGGCTGTGCGTGGGCGGCGTCTCCGCCAACGACTCTAAATTGGCGGTGGCTCCTCCTGCTAGGCAGAACTTTCCAGCGCGCTTTCCCGTGCGGTACAGTAACCCTTCCAATGCCGCTCCATCTCAGCTCAGCCTGCATGGTAGTTACTTCTCTGCTTGCACGCATCCACCATCCTTACTTGTACTAGGGCTTCAGCTGCGCCTCCATCACTCTGAGCCAAATGACCCTCCTTGCAATTCAGTAGAATTGTCCCCGCTGTCAGATGCAGAGCCAACATTTCTCTTCTTAGCACTTGTACAAGCAAGATTCGCCATACTGTATTTGAAAAATGTCCCACTGTCATTAAATGCATGGTCAATATTTTCTCTACAGCATCCACACTGCCACTATTTTGGAAGAATGTCCCACTGTAATTGGATGCACGGAAAACATTTTCCTGTATTGCTCCGGCACACACATGGCTCCCGGCACACCAATCCATGTGCCCTGGGCTGCCATTTTCTACATCCAAACTTGCACCATTTATTGTTAAGCAGACACAGTCCTTTTGTACAGCAAGATGCATTTATCCCGCTCTCCAGCACATCACTTGATCAGACAATTTGTAATCCAGGCAATGATTCTTCCGTTGCCATAGGAAACCATCACTGTGCATTTTATTCTTCATCTCACCCTCCCTATCCCATGTTGAGCAGGCCTCACACATCTCTCGAGCATTAGAACACAGTCTTTGAGAGAATAATGGCGATTTTCGAAACTTTCTTCGGCCGTTACCGTTAGCAACCATTCCGGTAACCCAGGGAAGTTAAATATGTATCTCAGTTCTAGGGACAACTGCCCACATCCACATCCATAAATGTAATATTGGACAGTAGGAGCAAGGAAAAGATAGGGAGGAAGTAACCTTCCCATATCCCTCCTAACAAAACTGGACTTTAAGGGATGTGGGATAGTGATGAGCCAAACACCCCCAGGTTCAGTTCGCACCAGAATACTGCGAACAGAGTAAAAGTTTGTTTGAACAAATGGACCCCATTGAAGTCTATGGGACTCAAACCTCGAAAACCAAAACTGTCTCATTTTGAAGGCTTAAATGCAAGTTATTGCCTCAAAAAAGTGTATGGGGGTCCAGGTCCTGACCTGGGGAACATGTAGCAATGAAAAAAAAGTTTTAAAAAATAATTATTTTTAAAGGAGCACTGCCCTACTTACTGATTTTAATGAGGCTTAAAGTGAAACTGAAGGAATTTTTCATTTTTTTAAATATCGTGCCTGGGGGGTCCCCTTAATGTGCCTGTAAAGTAGGGCATCTACGTGCATACGATGTATGAAGCCTGCTGCAGCTATACTAACATTTCTAAAGCAAAAAATGTCATATACAAATATACATACAAGTTTCAAATCACATGTACTTGTCATACAGGTGCAGAAAAATTGGGCTTTGCTTGTTGATGGTGCCTGAACACCGTAACCCCTCGCATTTACTCTTGGTGGGTGCAGGATAGGGACCTGCTGGTAAGAATTCCATGCAAATTTGAAATCGCATGTGCTATACAAGTGCCAAAAATTGGGCATTTGGTGTTAGTGGTGCCTAAACACCGTAGCCCCTCACAGTTAGCGGGACACAGGGACAGGGCCTGCTGTTAGAAATGATATACGTCATTTAAATTGTATGCACCTGTCATACAAGTGCAGAAAAATTAGGCCTTGGGGGTTGGTAGTGACCTAAACCAAAAACATTGTTGGAAGCTAGCAGAATCAAGGTAGAGGAATAGGATAGGCAGGATATGCAGTCTTCAAGGGATGGCAGACCCCTAGCAAATTCAATCTGTTACATCAGCATCAGGGGCCTGATAGCTCTTGTTGATCCAGGACTGGTTCATTTTAATGAAAGTCAGCTAATCAACAGAGTCTGTGGACAGACGCACTCTTTTGTCCGTCACAAAACCTCCAGCAGCACTGAACGCCTGTTCGGAAAGCACGCTGGAAGCAGGACAGGCCAGTAGCTCCATTGCATATTGAGCAAGTTCTGGCCAGTGGTCCATCCTCAAGACCCAGTAACCCAGTGGATGCGCAGCTGGAAAGGTCTCCAAGTCTGCTCTTGAGCCTAGATAATCATGCACCATATAATGGAGACGCTGGCAATGGTTTTGTAGCCCTGCCCCCTTGGGGGTGGCTTGTTGCATGGACGTCCTCTTCACTTCTTATGCCCTGAGCCTGCTCCAACCCATCTGACACTATTATTTCGGTCATTGTGAATAACTGAGACCACAAGTGTTGCAGTGAATAAACAATTTAATGCTTTTGACTTTTATATGTAAAACAGGAATATGCAAACAGAATCAGAAATAACACAGATTTGCTAGAGGGATAGATCCTGAATTTCCAACCAAGGATTTAGGCCTTTTAGTTCAGCATTCAGGATCCAGAATGCAGGCCACACATACATATGCACAAACAAATGTGTATGTATGCTAGCTAGAGGATTGCTCTCAGCAAACGATAAACAATACTTAAAATAAGCTGAAGTAATTAGAGAGTGACCACAGATAAGAATGACTACACTTGGTAACTTGGATACAAGGAAAGCAATGTATCAATATTGGAACAACTGTCAGAGTGAACTCTGTGTACTAACGGGGGCCCCCTTTATGATGAACTGCAATAGTCTCCTGAAAAGTGAGGCCTCACTTCTCTTCACCAGCAAGGAATTCCCAACAATCCAAGGAAAGTATTTGTAATCCAAAAAAGGGTAGAGATGATGAACTGTATTCCCCAAAGCAATCAATAGTTGTAATCCACAGAGAAGCAAACGTGACAATTCCTTATACGTCACAACAGGTTGACAGCCTAGGACTGGATTTAAGACTTAAGGCCTAGCTCTCCCACCTCACACTATATTTGTATCTGCAGTGTCCAGTGGTTCAACTAAATGTTGATATGGCCTTTATAATGTACACAGTCTATTTGCCCTTACTGGAATCAGTCTAGGTCTGTATTTAATAGAGATGCAAATACTGGATGGCTCTCACCCAAACCGAGAGATCCGCTTCCCTCTGCAACCAGGCTCCGCTCTGATCAGCGTCTCCGTCCGCCTGTCAGCCACCTTCCGCTCGGTCGAGCCACCGAGACTCCTTCGCACACTCACACCGCCGGTGTCCACCACTAGGCCTCGGCCTAAGTTCCTGCGATCTGCAGCAGCTCTTCCCCTTCTGTTCATTGCACTGTCCTCGAGGCAAGAGAGCGAAGCAAAGTCCCGCCTCCCTTTATATAACCACTACCAGCAAGCTCCGCGCATCCTGTTGCTCCCTGGGAGAAAGGTCTTTCTGTCTCAGCAGTCTATGATCCTGGCTCCTCCCGGACTACATCTCCAATAATGCACAAGTCACTATCTTGCAGAACTTTAATAACAGTAACAATAACAATACCAGCCGTTCGACCCAGCTCCACTTGCTTAAACCTAACAGCCCTGGGTGCTGCTGAGGACATAAGAACTGTTTAAAAGCATCGGTCAGCCGGCCGCCTTCTTCACCGCTCCTCCTTTGGCTGAACGATGCGACAGAAACACGTCCGGAGAATGTTGACCTCCCAGTGTCTGCAAAGGCGGTACACAAATTTCTTGTACAAAAGTTTTTATTTTAAGAAGAGGCATAAACATACATCAAAAACATGGTACATGTGTACAATAAGACAAAAGAAAATGGAACGCATGGGAACAGATGGCAGCAAAACATGATACCGACATATGGCGTGAGCCAACCGGGAGACATCACGGACCAAATAATGGGTATCAACAAGTGGAAATGCATAAATAGGGACCTAAAATCCCTTAGTGCTTCACAAAGCAGGAAGACTAACAAAATGAAAAGTTCTATTACGTTCCAATGAGCAAACAGGGGCTGGGCCTGAGAGTACCGAGCCAGGAAGGAAAACAACATGAAAAGACAAGGAAAAGAGAGAAAGAAGGAGTGAAAAAGTAGGACAAACAAAGAGAAAAACGACAAAGAAAGAAGACTAGAGAAAGGGTGGGGAAGGGGAAGAGGGGGGAACGAGTCCTGCGGGGCGAGCGTCCAGGAGGCTTTAAAGGGAGAGAAGGGTGGTCTGGAATCTGGAAGGGGCAACGTTCGAAATCCAAGGGTCCCACACCTTAAGAAACTTAGCGTGGGAATCAGAAACTATCGCAGTCAACTTTTCATTAACGAGGATATCATTCATACAGTTCTTGACCGCCTCAAAACTAAGCAATGGGGTCTTCCAAGATCGGACAATGGTCAGTTTCGTAGCTGTAAACAAATGCTGAGCCAACTGACGTTGTGTACGAGTCAGGTCAGGTATAGGTTTACACAAGAGTGCTTCATATGGGTCCCTCTTCAGAGTAACTTGAAAAATATTACGGAGCAAGGCATAAATCCTAATCCACAGTCTGCACACCTTGGGGCACTTCCACCAAATATGAGCCATAGTCCCTTCCTGAGCACATCCCCGGAAGCACAGGGGGGAATATGAGGGTATAAATTTAGCCAGCCTAGCCGGGGTATAGTACCACCGGTAAAATACCTTATATGCATTTTCCAGAATCAAGACATTTCGGGAACATTTAGAGAGAGCCGCCGTCATATGCCGCCAGTCTTCCCTGTCCAACCCGCCCCCCAATTCTAATTCCCAGTTAGAGTGATAGACCGTGAAAGGGGGTGTATCGCAGGCAATAATGGAGGCATATAAGAGGGATATGAGTCCCGGCGAGTGGGGCCGTGCCCTGCAGAGGCTTTCAAATGGCGTAAGCGTATAGGGTAAGGGTCTATGTTTAATGAGTTGCTGAAGAAAACTATGGAGTTGCATATATATCGAAAATGTTCTCGCAAAGGTATATCGTGCGAAGAGCGGAGGGCCCCAAAAGGGAGTATCCTCGTGGGGGTAAATAACGAGTGGACGTCCACGAAGCCATGGTCCGTCCACCATGAAAACACGCGTGGATTAGCAAGACCAGGTGGAAACATAGGGCAAGGGAAGAGATGCAGTAAGAGTAAGTGGGGGGAAATCAAATTGGCTGAGTACTTGACAGAGTCCCAGAGGCGGAGAGAGTGAAGGAGGCAAGGGCGCAAGTCCGGCGGTCGGAATTTATGAGGGAGCCAAGGGATAGAAGAAAGGGGGACTGGGCTGGCATCCACCAAGTCAATCGTGGCCCATAGTGGCAATTGAAACGAGCCGTGTAAATGAGAGAGAGGGGCTATTGACGCTGCAGTGTAGTACGCCTTCAAATTCGGAACCGAGAACCCCCCAGAAATCCTCCGAGCATACAGAACGCGTTTATTAATACGGGGTCTGGAAGAACCCCAAATAAATTTCAGAATTTTGCGCTGATGAATGCGTAAGATATGAGAGGGAATCGGAACCGGTAGCACACGGAAATAGTACAATAGTTTAGGAAGATAGGTCATACGAACGGCCGTGATCCTACCAAACCAAGACAAAGAGAGGTGAGACCAGGAAGAAAGCAGGGATGTCAAGTGACGAAAGAGAGGCGGATAATTAACAGCATAAAGACCTTCATACGTGGGAGATAGTTTAATACCCAGGTAGGGTAAAGCAGGGTGTCATTTGAAAGGAAAGGCCGCTTGAAGGGCCACCACATCCTCAGGGGGCAGAGTAACGGACATTGCACTAGATTTGGCAGGATTGATATGCAGGCCTGAGAAAACGGCAAACGCATCCAGCAAAGCCAGAAGGTTGGGCAATGAAATCCTAGGCGAAGTAAGGGACAGCAAGATATCGTCCGCAAATAACGATATCTTGTGCGGGGAGCCTGCCACTTCGATGCCCGAGATGTCAGGGTGGGTACGTATTGTTTCTGCTAAGGGCTCCAAAGCCAGAACAAATAGGAGGGGTGACAGCGGGCACCCCTGCCGCGTACCCCGGCCAATGGAAAAAGGGAGCGATTCAAATCCATAATATTTGATACGGGCCTGAGGGGAATCATAAAGGGCAGAAAGCCAGGACAGAAAGGAGGGGCCAAAGCCGAATCGGCGAAGAACAGTCATAAGATAAGGCCAAGACAGGGTGTCGAAAGCCTTGGTCACGTCCAGGGACAGTAACATAGCGGGTATATGTCGTTGAAGAGCAAAATGCTGCAATTGTATAATCCGCCGAATAGCATCCCCTGCCTGCCGGCCGGGCACAAAACCGACCTGATCCTTCTTGATCAAACGAGGAAGGAAAGAATTCAGGCGCGTAGCCAATATTTTAGTTAGCAACTTCATATCAATATTGATAAGCGAAATTGGGCGAAAATTGGCCCACGATGAGTGATCCCGATCCGGTTTAGGCAGCATGACAATGTTGGCAGTCAATAGGTCCGGAGTAAGGGATTGTCCATTTTTAACAGCGTTAAACATTGCAGTCAGATGGGGGGCCAAGACAGAGGCAAACTTGGCAGTACACAAATTTCAAAATGTTTCATCCTCTGCTCCCTCTGCAAAGGCAGGATGAGCTCTGCAACTTTACCCTTGTAATGTGGATCAAGAAGGGTGGCCAACCAGTAATTATCCCTCTCCTTGATAGCACGAATCCTCTGGTCCTTTCGCAGGCTTTGCAAAATCAGGGAGCCCATGCAACGTAAGTTGGAGGAGGCATGAGCTTCTGAGTCCTCTGGGTCACTAAGGATGACATTGTGAGCAGGAGCAACCTCTCCCCAACCACGTACAACTCCTGTGGTTTCTGGGGAATCAAAACCATCCCTTGTAGACTGCTGTATGCTATCCTCTTCCACTACATCGATGCTGCTGAAATCCTCCTCCTCCTCCTCTTCCTCATAAGTGTTTTGTGGCCCTGCAGGAATGATATCTGCATAAAGGGGGCCTTGTGAGGAAAGGAAGTCCTCTTCCTGCCGCCTTTCTGCCTCAAGTGCCCTTTCCATGATTCCACACAGCGTGTGCTCCAGCAGGTACACTAGTGTAAGGGAAATAGGGAAATCACATTTAAACCACAAGCTGATACAAGGAAAGACAGGTTTAATACTCGTATACGAGGAGACAGGTTACACCGATATACTACTATTAGCTACTATGACCCGTCTGGTTTGCATACGTGTCTCCTATCTTTATATACATTTTGAACATCGTTAAGATTGAAACCCCCTCTTCCTTTGGACAATGATTGATGGCCGGTACAGCCTTTAATATATCCTAAGGGGGGGTTGAACAGTAGTCTATTGTTACATAGTTACATATAGTTACATAGTAGGTGAGGTTGAATAAAGACAATAGTCCATCCAGTTCAACCTGTGTAGGTGTGTGTGGCTGTAATCATTTCTCATACCCCTGAATGTTCTGATCCTTGAGATGCACATCCAATAGTCTTTTGAAAGCCACCATACTACCTGTATTCTACTTCGTCTACAAAACATCTGGACAGGATATACGAACGTCATGCCATATAGTATAAGTCTTTGTTAATGTGAAATGAAAACTTCAGATGAGGTCGTTAACAAAAAACATATGGCAGCATATGCAGTAGCCACTGTTTAAATTATTAGCAGAATCTGCTGAAAAAATGCAGTTCTAGGAAAGCATAAATGATTATAAAACATACAATAATTATGAAACATTCATAATTTCTTTAACATTCCCCCCTAATTATACTCATTTATGACCGGCTCATCAGCATCCTGGCTTCCCAGATTTTGCCAAGATTCATCATATAGTTCATACATGAGAGATGGGGGCAGAGTCCATGAAATCATCGTCATTTGACTTTGAACTAAATCCAGAGTATAATTCGTTTGAGTCCCCTTGTAAGTACATAGTCTTTGTCAAAGAGGTGTCAATGAAACGTTGGAGGAGTCCTCGAACACAGGGAATGCAACAGCAACCACACACAGTTAGCACTGTGGTGGCCATTATTATTGAAATCAATGCATTTTTCACCAGTTCACCCCACCTACCGAACCAAGTCTCAAAGAGTCCAGTTAAGGGGTTTTCCACCCCAGAATTTTCTGCTAGTTCCTCAGATAGCATCTGCAATCCTTGCCGAGCCCTCATTATGCTACAATCAGGAGCAGTATTGTTAGGAATGAAGGTGCAACAAAAAGTTCCAAACATCTTACACACACCTCCTTTTTCCGCCAGCAGCATATCGAGAGCAATACGATTCTGCCAGGCTACCAATGAAGTTGCATCCAGTTGGATGGCTAGTCCTTTAAGAGCGTCTCGGGTATAGTTCACAAACCTTTGCTGGTTATAATAGATGTAATTTATCCAGTCAACGTTCTTGTTGGGCTGTACCCATAGGAAGATGGAGATGAGTGCGGCTAATACTTGGTTCTGTGCTTTGAACTCATCAGGGACTCCTCGTGGCACTCTGATGGAATCAACATAGACTCGATTGTCAAACGATCCTCGAGGTGTTTCTCTTTTCTTGCGAAAGTGGTGCTTCTCCAACCGAGGCATTTTTACTTCAGCACCTACAGGTATCATATAAAAGGAAAGAAGCAAGTGTGTTAAAGCACAGCTCCCTTTCCACCTGGGAGGGAGTTTAGGCCTAAGCTTCATATCCCTGCATAACCACCATACATCAGCTAATTGCTTCTCCTGATCCTCAAACCATGTCTGTTGGTAAGGTGAACTTGTGATAAGTACGTTCTGGGGGTAGTAAGACAAGGGTAGCTCCCCTCGTTGTTGTCCCGTCTCATCAGTACTGATGAAACAAGTAAAATTTCAGAGAACTACTCTAATTAATGGGGGCACACTAAACATTTTAGTTGCCGGGTATAACTCCCGCTCATTTTTGCACTGGTCATCTGTTACATTCTCTTTAAACATCATTATTATGCACGTCAAATCTGTTTCGTCAGCCAGGAAGGGGACTGTTGCTAAGTAGGGTCGTGAGTTGGCACACGTAATGCAATTTCCCTGCTCCTTACTTTTAGTAGTCCATCTAACCCATTCTATCCATTCATTCTTATCTCCATATCCTGTTTCAATACTTAGTTGTTCTTTGTAGGTAAAATCTGTTTTAAATAGGTATTCAGATTTAGTATCGGGAAGATTTAAGTCGGGGTTTACTGGGAGTGATGTTGGAGGAGTATTAGGTGGGACTTGGATTCTTATTCTCATCAAAAGGTCTGATCCGTAGTTCCATGGGACAGCTATTCTTAAACCATAATCTCCAGAGTCAGTGCTTTTAGGATTTTTTAAGGTTACAGTCAAAAAGTTATGGTTATAGCCTACGTAAGTAAATTGACTTATTGACAGTCTGGATACCAAATCCTTTTTACTCTCAGGGACTACAGCTCCTTTGTTGTAATATCTTAACTTATCTGTTGTCCACCATACATTACTCCAGGATGAACAGGTGGGGTCTCCGCACAGATATCTCTCATATTTTTTACTATTATACACTTACTATCATATATATTTACTATTATTAAATTCCAATTACTGGGGCAGTAGTTAATGCTACAGATATCAATTTGCATCATTGTGGTAACCCCCTCATTGACCGTCATAGTATATACTCCATCTTTGTCCCCTCTGCTTATCTCTCTTTTTGTCATTCCTGACTTTACCCTGTTGACCCACTGAGGGGAGTTGATGTCCAAGAGTATCAATATCAGTGCTATAATCCCTCCGACTACCATTCCACCTAATAAGATCCTACCTGTCCATGTCTTAGTAAAATACCCAGGTTCCAATAGCTGTCTTTCCCTAAGCCGTTTTATCGCCCCTATGAGCCTATCTTGTTCCATTTTCTTCACCGGGTTTGAGACGAGTGGTCCCTATTGGAGTCACCCCCCTTTGTAGCCGGACTTACAATCAAGGCTCTGTGGGCGCTCCCTCTTCTGACCCTAGATACTTTGCTTTCTTACAATGTGATAGATGTATCCAAGGTACTCTTTCTGCTACTTTTACAGCTGTGGGTGTAGACCATAGTACCTGATAAGGCCCCTCCCACCTTGGATCTGACCACTGTTTTCTCTTGATTATTTTGATCCAAACCCAATCCCCTTGTTGCACAAGGGAGCCCTGCTCTGCCGGAGTTTCTTGACCTGTAAGAGAGTTTGGAGACAATATTTCCTTAGATGTTAACAGTTTTCTCATATACAGTGGGTACGGAAAGTATTCAGACCCCCTTAAATTTTTCACTCTTTGTTATATTGCAGCCATTTGCTAAAATCATTTAAGTTCATTCTTCTTCCTCATGAATGTACACATAGCACCCCATACTGACAGAAAAACACAGAATTGTTGACATTGTTGCAGATTTATTAAAAAAGAAAAACTAAAATATCACATGGTCCTAAGTATTCAGACCCTTTGCTCAGTATTTAGTAGAAGCCCCCTTTTGATCTAATACAGCCAGGAGTCTTTTTGGGAAAGATGCAACAAGTCTTTCACACCTGGATTTGGGGATCCTCTGCCATTCCTCCTTGCAGATCCTCTCCAGTTCTGTCAGGTTGGATGGTAAACGTTGGTGGACAGCCATTTTTAGGTCTCTCCAGAGATGCTCAATTGGGTTTAAGTCAGGGCTCTGGCTGGGCCATTCAAGAACAGTCACGGAGTTGTTGTGAAGCCACTCCTTCGTTATTTTAGCTGTGTGCTTAGGGTCATTGTCTTGTTGGAAGGTAAACATTCGGCCCAGTCTGAGGTCCAGAGCACTCTGGAGAAGGTTTTTTTCCAGGATATCCCTGTACTTGGCCGCATTCATCTTTCCCTCGATTGAAACCTGTCCCTGCAGCTGAAAACACCCCCACAGCATGATGCTGCCACCACCATGCTTCACTGTTGGGACTGTATTGGACAGGTGATGAGCAGTGCCTGGTTTTCTCCACACATACCGCTTAGAATTAAGGCCAAAAAGTTCTATTTTGGTCTCATAAGACCAGAGAATCTTATTTCTCACCATCTTGGAGTCCTTCAGGTGTTTTTTAGCAAACTCCATGCGGGCTTTCATGTGTCTTACACTGAGGAGAGGCTTCCGTCGGCCACTCTGCCATAAAGCCCCGACTGGTGGAGGGCTGCAGTGATGGTTGACTTTCTACAACTTTCTCCCATCTCCTGACTGCATCTCTGGAGTTCAGCCACAGTGATCTTTTGGTTCTTCTTTACCTCTCTCACCAAGGCTCTTCTCCCCCGATAGCTCAGTTTGGCCGGACGGCCAGCTCTAGGAAGGGTTCTGGTCGTCCCAAACGTCTTCCATTGAGGATTATGGAGGCCACTGTGCTCTTAGGAACCTTAAGTGCAGCAGAAATCTTTTTGTAACCTTGGCCAGATCTGTGCCTTGCCACAATTCTGTCTCTGAGCTCTTCAGGCAGTTCCTTTGACCTCATGATTCTCATTTGCTCTGACATGCATTGTGATCTGGAAGGTCTTATATAGACAGGTGTGTGGCTTTCCTAATCAAGTCCAATCAGTATAATCAAACACAGCTGGACTCAAATGAAGGTGTAGAACCATCTCAAGGATGATCAGAAGAAATGGAAAGCACCTGAGTTAAATATATGAGTGTCACAGCAAAGGGTCTGAATACTTAGGACCATGTGATATTTCAGTTTTTCTTTTTTAATAAATCTGCAACAATGTCAACAATTCTGTGTTTTTCTGTCAGTATGGGGTGCTATGTGTACATTCATGAGGAAGAAGAATGAACTTAAATGATTTTAGCAAATGGCTGCAATATAACAAAGAGTGAAAAATTTAAGGGGGTCTGAATACTTTCCGTACCCACTGTAGTTTGCTAGTTCACAATCCATTTCCTCATCTTCCCTAACAAATGGCCTAAGTTGTGGGGTATATAGTATGGACTCCCGTACAGTATCTCATAAGGTGTCAACCCCCTCGCTGTGGGAGTTACTCTCATGCTTAGCAAGGCTATTGGCAGACACTGTATCCAGTTTTTACCAGTCTTTTCCATTAATTTTCTCAATTTACCCTTCAAAATACCATTGTGTCTTTCTACGGTACTTGTGTAACGCTCTTGCGTTTTTTGTTAGTGAATGGATTTGCAGCTGCAGAATTATTACACTCAGTAGTCATGTAGAGATGTGTTGAAAAAACATATCCAACTCTCAGGACTCATCACCGTGCACAGCCTGCTTTATGCAATTATACATACACTCAATATGATGTTCCTGGAGTGATAGGATGTATATGATAGTATAGAGGTGAGAGACAGGCGTTAGAAATGGTGAGCACTCAGTAGTAATATTCAGGAGAGTGGTAGGTGATGATAGGTAGTATGCAGATAGGTTTAGCAATCATGTATAGTAACAGGTGGTAGGGGACAGCAGATGAAGTATACAAGAGAGAGTAACCTAGTGCAATGATGTAGATGATGGTAGGCTCAAGAGCTAGCAATCTATGAAGTTATGCAGATGATAGAAATAGTGCTTACATAGTAACAGTCCTTTAGTATGCAGAGGTATATAGTGTAAGTTAGTTAGGAAGAAATCCCCTGTGGGGTACTTATCACTAGTTGGGTTAGTAGTAGCAAGGTCCAGTAGCAAGAGAGTGATCCGGTAGCGAGATACGGGATCGGTAGCGAGGTTCCGGTTTTGTTCAGGCAAAGGAATAGCTAGAAGCTCCGGCAGCATAGGACAAGACTGGTCAAGCATGCGGTTTGAACGAGCAATGAGTGAGAGAAAACCAGCGATTGAAATAGCCGCTCATAGCGGCGCTCGGCGATGATGTCATCGTTCTTAAAGGTGTATGCGTTCCACCTAGTTAGCAAGGTGGGACACAATATTAAGGTAGAAATGGGAAATAAGGGTACCAAGGGTACCAGAATCTTACAGTACCCCCCCCTTAAGGCCGGCTCCGGAAGGCCTATAGCGCTGTTTTTTCCGGGTATTTCGAGTGAAATGTTCGTATAAGCCTAGGTGCGTGAACATCAGCAGTATCCAACCAGGTGTCGTCTTGGGGTCCACAGTTCTTCCATCTTATGAGATATTGGAGTCTTCCTCTGTGGATACGAGAATCCAGAATCTCCTTGATCTCATATTCTTCTCCGCCTTCAACTTGTACTGGAGGTGGAGGCAAGATGGTAGGCCTTATTCCTTGGTTAGGAACATATGGTTTTAGTAGCGACACATGAAAGATGGGATGTATTTTGAGATCTGCCGGTAAGGTGAGTTGCACTGCAGCTTTTCCAATGAGTTTCTTAATTGGGAAGGGTCCCAGAAATAAAGGTCCAAGTTTTTTACTAGGGATCTTTAATCTCAAATTTTTTGTAGATAGCCAAACAAGATCCCCAATAGCATATTGAGGAGAGGGTTTTCTACGTAGGTCGTAGTACCTTTTTTGTTGACTATGGGCATGTGATATGGTGGTGTTGAGTAAACCCAGAGAGTCCTTTATTTGGGTGAGATAATCAGAGGCCACTGGGTTACTTGATGGAAGGATGTGTGGTGGAAGAAGAGTGGGATGAAACCCATAGTTCAAGTATAATGGACTTTGCTTAGTAGTACTGTGGGTTGCGTTGTTATAAGCGAATTACGCCAGCGGGAGGAGGTCCACCCAATCGTCCTGTAGGTATGAGGTATAGCAACGTAGATATTGCTCAATGCACTGGTTGACTCTTTCTGTCTGTCCGGTGGTCTGAGGGTGGTAAGGAGAAGTAAGTTTTCGCTCTATTCGTAGTATCTGACATAGAGCTTGCCAAAACTTGGAGATGAACTGTGAACCACGGTCAGACAGAGGGGTCTTTGGAATACCATGTAACTTAAAGACATGTTTCACTAGCAATTCCGCTGTTTGCTTGGATGAAGGTAATCTTCGAATAGAAATGAAATGTGCCATCTTGGTCAGATGGTCCACTGACACTAGAATGGTGTTAAATCCTTTGGAAGGTGGTAGTTCTACTATAAAGTCTAAGGACACAACTTCCCATGGAACCTGGGGTATTGGTAGACTACAAAGTAGACCAGATGGTTTTGTAGTGTCAATTTTGGACATTGCACAGATGTCACAAGAAGAAACAAATTTTTGTATGGTCGTCTTCATGTCAGGCCACCAAAACTGCCTAGTAAGTAAATTGAATGTTTTAGTCATACCCATATGTCCTGCCATAGGCACATCATGCGACAATTCCAAAATCTTGGTACGCATAGTAGGGGGTATGTAAAGTTTGTCGTTGTAATAGAGGAAGCCTTCTGCATCAGCACTTAGTTGTGGTGGAGGTGAATCCAGTCCTATGCTGTGCAAAATCTCTTCCTTCAGGGTACGAACAACACCGACAATACGTTCATAGGGTATTATAGGAATTGAAGGTATTTCGGCGTAGTTATCCTCGGTTAATCGTGACAGCGCATCCGCCTTTTTATTTTTGTCTGCAGGAGTGTAGGTCACCAAAAAGTTGAATCTTAAAAAGAATAAGGACCATCGTACCTGCCGGTGGGAAAGAGTCTTGTTAGTCTGAAGGTATTGAAGATTTTTATGATCTGTGTATATGAGAACTGGTAATCGAGTACCCTCAAGTAGGTGTCGCCAATTCTCCAATGCCAATTTTATGGCAAGCAACTCTTTTTCACCCACTGGGTAATTCACCTCGGGGCTGCTTAGTGATTTTGAGAAAAAAGCAACTGGGTGAAGTGGTGAAGTATTTGTTGGTCGTTGGGAGAGAACTGCTCCTACTGCCATATTTGACGCATCTACCTCCAGGATGTATTGAAGGGATGGGTCTGGATGGCGTAGTATGGGAGCAGAAGTAAAGCTTGATTTCAACAAGCGGAAAGCTCCATTTGCTTCTTCTGACCATTTGAATGTTTTTTTTATACTTGTGAGTTGTGTGAGAGGTCTCACAATAGCAGAGAAATTCTTGATGAACTTCCTATAGAAGTTAGAAAATCCAAGGAATCTTTGTAATGCTTTACGAGTTGTTGGCACAGGCCAATCTAGAATACAGGATATCTTGCTCATATCCATTTTGATTCCATTTTTAGATATGATGTATCCTAGGAATAGTACTTCTTCTTTATGAAATAAACATTTTTTAAATTTTACGTATAAGTTGTGTGCAAGTAGTCTGGACAACACGAGTCTTACATGTTTTATGTGTTCAGATAAAGATTGAGAATAAATAAGTATATCGTCCAGATATACTACAACACAAACATCAAGTAAGTCTCTGAAGATGTCATTTATGAATCGTTGAAAGGCTGCGGGAGCATTACACAACCCGAATGGCATCACAAGGTACTCGAACAATCCGTATCTGGTTCTGAATGCTGTCTTCCATTCATCCCCGTCACGGATTCGGATTAGGTTGTATGCCCCTTTTAGGTCCAATTTCGAAAAGTAGGTAGCCCCGCGCACCTGTTCAATAAGTTCAGGAATGAGGGGTAAGGGATAGCGATCCTTTATTGTAATGGTATTTAATTGCCTGTAATCAATAATAGGCCTGAAACTTGAATCCTTATTGCGGACAAAGAAGAGTCCTGCAGCAGTAGAGGAAGTAGAAGGTCTGATAAACCCTTTCGCCAAATTCTCATCCAAGTATTCCTTGAGATGAGAGAGTTCATCCTGTGAAAGAGGATAAACATGACCGAAAGGCAACTTTCTATTAGGGAGTAGATCGATACAACAATCATAGTCCCTATGGGGAGGCAACACTTGAGCATTTTTCTCAAGGAAGACTGCCGACAAATCCTGGTAACATAGTGGTATAATCTCATCTGTCACCACAGACAGGATCTTTCCATATGATGAGAGATTACACGTGGTTTCGCAATAGTGATAAGAGAAGGTTAGAGTTCTTGTTTTCCAATCAATGATTGGTTGATGTATGTGTAACCAGGGAAGTCCCAAAATAATGGGAAAATGTGGTGAGGTTAGTACATCAAAAGTGGTAGTCTCCATATGAGACTCATTGGCAGTGACAAGGAGTGCTTGTGTCTGTTTGGTGATTGGACCAGAGGATAATGGAATACCGTTAATGAAACTAACAGAGACAGGTTTGAGTTTTGAAATAATAGGTATTTTATTTAAGGTAGCAAAACAAGTATCGATATAGTTCCCACAAGATCCTGTGTCGATCATAGCCTTGGTGGTGATCCTAGTTTGGTCCCACTGTAATGTCAAATGAATAAAAAGATAAGGATTAGAAAAGGAAGTCGTTAGTCCCCCTAGCAAGACATTTGAACACTCACCCTCTTTTTTGCGGACAAGGGGACAGCCGCTTAACAAATGATCCGGGGAGGCGCAGTACATGCAGAGATGTTCGGATCTTCTCCTGGCACGTTCGGAAAAGGATAAAGGTGGACGTATCATTCCTACCTCCATAGGAGTAGGGTCAACAGCCGACATCCGAGAAGGACTGGACAATGGCAATCCCATCTTCTCAGCCTTTCTTTCTCGCAGTCGTCTGTCAATATTGATACTGGTCTGTATCAGGGCATCCAAGGTGTCAGGTAAATCCGCTCGGGCGAGCTCGTCTTTAACGGCTTCTGATAGGCCGAGTCTGAACTGAGTTCTTAGAGATGTATCATTCCACCCTGAATCAAGGGTCCATCTCTTGAACTCTGTCACAAAGTCTTCAACAGGTCTCCTTCCTTGTTTTAAAGCCCTCAATTGGGTATCAGCAGTACTCTGCCTATTGGGGTCTTCATATAAACTAGCGAGTTGCGCTAGGAATAAAGGATAGGAATTGAGAAGTGGATCATCTTTCTCAAAGAGAGAGTCTGCCCAGGCACGGGGATCACCCGTCAGATAGGAAATAGTGGTACAGACTTTAATTTGGTCAGTAGGGTAGGTACGAGGTTTTAACAAGAAAAGCAATTGACATGCGTTTTTAAATTCACAAATTTTTTTCCGATCACCTGTAAACACTAGAGGAGGGTTTATCTTAGGCTCACGGGGCTGAGCAGCAGAGAGCTGTGCAAGACGGCCAACCTGCTGTCTCAAAGCCTGATTTTCGTTTTTTACCTCTGTAAGAGCAAGTATCAATGCATCTACTTGTTGTTTTAATTGCATTACTTGAGTGGGTAATTCTGCTGAATCCATATTTTATGGCTTGTTCAATCTGTAACGCTCTTGCGTTTTTTGTTAGTGAATGGATTTGCAGCTGCAGAATTATTACACTCAGTAGTCATGTAGAGATGTGTTGAACAAACATATCCAACTCTCAGGACTCATCACCGTGCACAGCCTGCTTTATGCAATTATACATACACTCAATATGATGTTCCTGGAGTGATAGGATGTATATGATAGTATAGAGGTGAGAGACAGGCGTTAGAAATGGTGAGCACTCAGTAGTAATATTCAGGAGAGTGGTAGGTGATGATAGGTAGTATGCAGATAGGTTTAGCAATCATGTATAGTAACAGGTGGTAGGGGACAGCAGATGAAGTATACAAGAGAGAGTAACCTAGTGCAATGATGTAGATGATGGTAGGCTCAAGAGCTAGCAATCTATGAAGTTATGCAGATGATAGAAATAGTGCTTACATAGTAACAGTCCTTTAGTATGCAGAGGTATATAGTGTAAGTTAGTTAGGAAGAAATCCCCTGTGGGGTACTTATCACTAGTTGGGTTAGTAGTAGCAAGGTCCAGTAGCAAGAGAGTGATCCGGTAGCGAGATACGGGATCGGTAGCGAGGTTCCGGTTTTGTTCAGGCAAAGGAATAGCTAGAAGCTCCGGCAGCATAGGACAAGACTGGTCAAGCATGCGGTTTGAACGAGCAATGAGTGAGAGAAAACCGGCGATTGAAATAGCCGCTCATAGCGGCGCTCGGCGATGATGTCATCGTTCTTAAAGGTGTATGCGTTCCACCTAGTTAGCAAGGTGGGACACAATATTAAGGTAGAAATGGGAAATAAGGGTACCAAGGGTACCAGAATCTTACAGTACCCCCCCCTTAAGGCCGGCTCCGGAAGGCCTATAGCGCTGTTTTTTCCGGGTATTTCGAGTGAAATGTTCGTATAAGCCTAGGTGCGTGAACATCAGCAGTATCCAACCAGGTGTCGTCTTGGGGTCCACAGTTCTTCCATCTTATGAGATATTGGAGTCTTCCTCTGTGGATACGAAAATCCAGAATCTCCTTGATCTCATATTCTTCTCCGCCTTCAACTTGTACTGGAGGTGGAGGCAAGATGGTAGGCCTTATTCCTTGGTTAGGAACATATGGTTTTAGTAGCGACACATGAAAGATGGGATGTATTTTGAGATCTGCCGGTAAGGTGAGTTGCACTGCAGCTTTTCCAATGAGTTTCTTAATTGGGAAGGGTCCCAGAAATAAAGGTCCAAGTTTTTTACTAGGGATCTTTAATCTCAAATTTTTTGTAGATAGCCAAACAAGATCCCCAATAGCATATTGAGGAGAGGGTTTTCTACGTAGGTCGTAGTACCTTTTTTGTTGACTATGGGCATGTGATATGGTGGTGTTGAGTAAACCCAGAGAGTCCTTTATTTGGGTGAGATAATCAGAGGCCACTGGGTTACTTGATGGAAGGATGTGTGGTGGAAGAAGAGTGGGATGAAACCCATAGATCAAGTATAATGGACTTTGCTTAGTAGTACTGTGGGTTGCGTTGTTATAAGCGAATTACGCCAGCGGGAGGAGGTCCACCCAATCGTCCTGTAGGTATGAGGTATAGCAACGTAGATATTGCTCAATGCACTGGTTGACTCTTTCTGTCTGTCCGGTGGTCTGAGGGTGGTAAGGAGAAGTAAGTTTTCGCTCTATTCGTAGTATCTGACATAGAGCTTGCCAAAACTTGGAGATGAACTGTGAACCACGGTCAGACAGAAGGGTCTTTGGAATACCATGTAACTTAAAGACATGTTTCACTAGCAATTCCGCTGTTTGCTTGGATGAAGGTAATCTTCGAATAGAAATGAAATGTGCCATCTTGGTCAGATGGTCCACTGACACTAGAATGGTGTTAAATCCTTTGGAAGGTGGTAGTTCTACTATAAAGTCTAAGGACACAACTTCCCATGGAACCTGGGGTATTGGTAGACTACAAAGTAGACCAGATGGTTTTGTAGTGTCAATTTTGGACATTGCACAGATGTCACAAGAAGAAACAAATTTTTGTATGGTCGTCTTCATGTCAGGCCACCAAAACTGCCTAGTAAGTAAATTGAATGTTTTAGTCATACCCATATGTCCTGCCATAGGCACATCATGCGACAATTCCAAAATCTTGGTACGCATAGTAGGGGGTATGTAAAGTTTGTCGTTGTAATAGAGGAAGCCTTCTGCATCAGCACTTAGTTGTGGTGGAGGTGAATCCAGTCCTATGCTGTGCAAAATCTCTTCCTTCAGGGAACGAACAACACCGACAATACGTTCATAGGGTATTATAGGAATTGAAGGTATTTCGGCGTAGTTATCCTCGGTTAATCGTGACAGCGCATCCGCCTTTTTATTTTTGTCTGCAGGAGTGTAGGTCACCAAAAAGTTGAATCTTAAAAAGAATAAGGACCATCGTACCTGCCGGTGGGAAAGAGTCTTGTTAGTCTGAAGGTATTGAAGATTTTTATGATCTGTGTATATGAGAACTGGTAATCGAGTACCCTCAAGTAGGTGTCGCCAATTCTCCAATGCCAATTTTATGGCAAGCAACTCTTTTTCACCCACTGGGTAATTCACCTCGGGGCTGCTTAGTGATTTTGAGAAAAAAGCAACTGGGTGAAGTGGTGAAGTATTTGTTGGTCGTTGGGAGAGAACTGCTCCTACTGCCATATTTGACGCATCTACCTCCAGGATGTATTGAAGGGATGGGTCTGGATGGCGTAGTATGGGAGCAGAAGTAAAGCTTGATTTCAACAAGCGGAAAGCTCCATTTGCTTCTTCTGACCATTTGAATGTTTTTTTTATACTTGTGAGTTGTGTGAGAGGTCTCACAATAGCAGAGAAATTCTTGATGAACTTCCTATAGAAGTTAGAAAATCCAAGGAATCTTTGTAATGCTTTACGAGTTGTTGGCACAGGCCAATCTAGAATACAGGATATCTTGCTCATATCCATTTTGATTCCATTTTTAGATATGATGTATCCTAGGAATAGTACTTCTTCTTTATGAAATAAACATTTTTTAAATTTTACGTATAAGTTGTGTGCAAGTAGTCTGGACAACACGAGTCTTACATGTTTTATGTGTTCAGATAAAGATTGAGAATAAATAAGTATATCGTCCAGATATACTACAACACAAACATCAAGTAAGTCTCTGAAGATGTCATTTATGAATCGTTGAAAGGCTGCGGGAGCATTACACAACCCGAATGGCATCACAAGGTACTCGAACAATCCGTATCTGGTTCTGAATGCTGTCTTCCATTCATCCCCGTCACGGATTCGGATTAGGTTGTATGCCCCTTTTAGGTCCAATTTCGAAAAGTAGGTAGCCCCGCGCACCTGTTCAATAAGTTCAGGAATGAGGGGTAAGGGATAGCGATCCTTTATTGTAATGGTATTTAATTGCCTGTAATCAATAATAGGCCTGAAACTTGAATCCTTATTGCGGACAAAGAAGAGTCCTGCAGCAGTAGAGGAAGTAGAAGGTCTGATAAACCCTTTCGCCAAATTCTCATCCAAGTATTCCTTGAGATGAGAGAGTTCATCCTGTGAAAGAGGATAAACATGACCGAAAGGCAACTTTCTATTAGGGAGTAGATCGATACAACAATCATAGTCCCTATGGGGAGGCAACACTTGAGCATTTTTCTCAAGGAAGACTGCCGACAAATCCTGGTAACATAGTGGTATAATCTCATCTGTCACCACAGACAGGATCTTTCCATATGATGAGAGATTACACGTGGTTTCGCAATAGTGATAAGAGAAGGTTAGAGTTCTTGTTTTCCAATCAATGATTGGTTGATGTATGTGTAACCAGGGAAGTCCCAAAATAATGGGAAAATGTGGTGAGGTTAGTACATCAAAAGTGGTAGTCTCCATATGAGACTCATTGGCAGTGACAAGGAGTGCTTGTGTCTGTTTGGTGATTGGACCAGAGGATAATGGAATACCGTTAATGAAACTAACAGAGACAGGTTTGAGTTTTGAAATAATAGGTATTTTATTTAAGGTAGCAAAACAAGTATCGATATAGTTCCCACAAGATCCTGTGTCGATCATAGCCTTGGTGGTGATCCTAGTTTGGTCCCACTGTAATGTCAAATGAATAAAAAGATAAGGATTAGAAAAGGAAGTCGTTAGTCCCCCTAGCAAGACATTTGAACACTCACCCTCTTTTTTGCGGACAAGGGGACAGCCGCTTAACAAATGATCCGGGGAGGCGCAGTACATGCAGAGATGTTCGGATCTTCTCCTGGCACGTTCGGAAAAGGATAAAGGTGGACGTATCATTCCTACCTCCATAGGAGTAGGGTCAACAGCCGACATCCGAGAAGGACTGGACAATGGCAATCCCATCTTCTCAGCCTTTCTTTCTCGCAGTCGTCTGTCAATATTGATACTGGTCTGTATCAGGGCATCCAAGGTGTCAGGTAAATCCGCTCGGGCGAGCTCGTCTTTAACGGCTTCTGATAGGCCGAGTCTGAACTGAGTTCTTAGAGATGTATCATTCCACCCTGAATCAAGGGTCCATCTCTTGAACTCTGCCACAAAGTCTTCAACAGGTCTCCTTCCTTGTTTTAAAGCCCTCAATTGGGTATCAGCAGTACTCTGCCTATTGGGGTCTTCATATAAACTAGCGAGTTGCGCTAGGAATAAAGGATAGGAATTGAGAAGTGGATCATCTTTCTCAAAGAGAGAGTCTGCCCAGGCACGGGGATCACCCGTCAGATAGGAAATAGTGGTACAGACTTTAATTTGGTCAGTAGGGTAGGTACGAGGTTTTAACAAGAAAAGCAATTGACATGCGTTTTTAAATTCACAAATTTTTTTCCGATCACCTGTAAACACTAGAGGAGGGTTTATCTTAGGCTCACGGGGCTGAGCAGCAGAGAGCTGTGCAAGACGGCCAACCTGCTGTCTCAAAGCCTGATTTTCGTTTTTTACCTCTGTAAGAGCAAGTATCAATGCATCTACTTGTTGTTTTAATTGCATTACTTGAGTGGGTAATTCTGCTGAATCCATATTTTATGGCTCGTTCAATCTGTAACGCTCTTGCGTTTTTTGTTAGTGAATGGATTTGCAGCTGCAGAATTATTACACTCAGTAGTCATGTAGAGATGTGTTGAACAAACATATCCAACTCTCAGGACTCATCACCGTGCACAGCCTGCTTTATGCAATTATACATACACTCAATATGATGTTCCTGGAGTGATAGGATGTATATGATAGTATAGAGGTGAGAGACAGGCGTTAGAAATGGTGAGCACTCAGTAGTAATATTCAGGAGAGTGGTAGGTGATGATAGGTAGTATGCAGATAGGTTTAGCAATCATGTATAGTAACAGGTGGTAGGGGACAGCAGATGAAGTATACAAGAGAGAGTAACCTAGTGCAATGATGTAGATGATGGTAGGCTCAAGAGCTAGCAATCTATGAAGTTATGCAGATGATAGAAATAGTGCTTACATAGTAACAGTCCTTTAGTATGCAGAGGTAGATAGTGTAAGTTAGTTAGGAAGAAATCCCCTGTGGGGTACTTATCACTAGTTGGGTTAGTAGTAGCAAGGTCCAGTAGCAAGAGAGTGATCCGGTAGCGAGATACGGGATCGGTAGCGAGGTTCCGGTTTTGTTCAGGCAAAGGAATAGCTAGAAGCTCCGGCAGCATAGGACAAGACTGGTCAAGCATGCGGTTTGAACGAGCAATGAGTGAGAGAAAACCGGCGATTGAAATAGCCGCTCATAGCGGCGCTCGGCGATGATGTCATCGTTCTTAAAGGTGTATGCGTTCCACCTAGTTAGCAAGGTGGGACGCAATATTAAGGTAGAAATGGGAAATAAGGGTACCAAGGGTACCAGAATCTTACAACTTGCAGACTGTGGGTGATAGACACAATGGTTTTTTAAGTCAATACTGTACTGTGATAGTACTCACCGTCACTGGAAGTTAACCACTTTGCCACTGAGTACCGTAGTACTACTGCGGCAAAGTGGCTCGTTATCGTTTGACGACGTAGACCTACGTCGTCAGACACTCCCCCTTGTGGGCGGCGCTCGCGCGCCGCCGGAGGCTCGCTCCCGCTGTATTCAGTCACAGCGGGAGTCGGGCCAGGGGAGGAGCAGCGGCGATCGCCGCTGCTCTGCCCCGATCGTCAGGGATCTAGTGTGGAGATCCGCCCGCCTGTGTAAACACAAGCGGGCGGATCTCCCAAGTGACAGGGAGTGACAGATCGGAGTGTTCAGCATAGCTGAACACTCCGATCTGTCCCTGGCTCACACAGTCACCTCCCCCCCACACGTCAGTAAGCACCAGGCATACATTAACCCCTCCCTCTCCAATAAAATTAACCCCTTCCCTGCCAGTGTCATTTTTACAGTAACAGTGCATATATATATATAGCACTGATTACTGCAGTAATGTCACTGGTACCCCCAAAAGTGTCAAAAATGTCAGTCAAGGGTCCGATCTGTCTGCCGCAATGTCGCAGTCCCGCAAAAAAAATCGCAGATCGCAGCCATTACGCGTTAAAAAAAAACACCAAAAATGACAGAAATCTTTCCCTTTGTTAGTAAACGCAATAACTTTTGCGCAAACCAATCAAAATACGCTTATTGTGAATTTTTTTACCAAACATAGGTAGCAGAAAACAAATTGGGCAAAAATGTAAAAAAATTTTGATTTTTACATTTTTTTGGGGGGAATTTCATATAAAAAAAATGTGAAAAATATTGTTATTTTTTCAAAATTTACGCTATTTTTTTGTTTATAGCGCAAAAAGTAAAAATCGCACAGGTGATCAAATACCACCAAAAGAAAGCTCTGTTTGTGGGAAAAAAAGGACGTAAATTTTGTTTGGGTATGGCGTCGCATGACCGTGCAATTGTCAGTTAAATTCGCACAGCGCCGAATCGCAAAAAGTGGCCCAGACATAAGACAGCAAAATGCTCTAGTGGTAAAGTGGTTAAAGACAGAGGATTAATGGTTTAAATTGCTTCAGATGGGACGGTCATATTTGCCAGCCATATCTCCATATAGGAATATAAAGATTTATTTCCATTTGCCATGAAATCTGTTCTTCCTAAATGCTGTGTATATTACATATCTTTCAATGTCAGACAGGTTTTCCTTTTATTGTGTATTGGGAGGGAATGTGCATTGCCCTTTCGCATTGTTAAGTGTTAATGACCTCCCATTGTTCTGTCTGTCTGCCTTAAGAGAAACTTACAGGTATGTGGATTGGATGCTAAGGGGGAGGGGGGATTGTCCCACATTGTATATTTTTGTGTACACTGTATGAGGGTACTCTGTTCCTATTGGATTGTGAATATCACATCCAGTCTTCAACAAGGTCCACCTGGGTGGTAACCTTGTGGGTGACAACTGTATATAAGTCTGTTCAATAAAGAAGAAGGGAATTAGTTATTAACCCTCAATCTAGAGTCTGGGGAAAGGAGGTTCACCCACAGGAACCTAGAGCCTTGTCGTAGGTCCAGGGTGGGTAGGAGATTGCGAGACCCTAACCAAGCTGTGGCGGTTCATGGGGTCTGAAGTGGTTACGGTGTCTGGTGGAGTGCTTGGAGCCCCTCGGGAAGCACTAGGAGCATCTGTCAACGGAGGTACCCGGTCAGGGGTGCCCTGTTCCGTTACATTGGTGGCAGGCGGTGGGATGGTGGGATGGCGTCCTAGTGTGAGGAGAAGCAGCTCGAAGACACCGGTAACATTATGGAGCGAGATAACACCCGTGCAGTGTCCCCATATGAGGAGGAGTTTCTCTGGAGGTTGCAGCAACACTTGGTCCAACAGGATGGGCCTGTATCAGAGGAAGCCATACTGGACTGGAGAGATTTCACTCGAAATGAATATGTGGTATGAGGCCTTAGAGGATGTGCAGTGGAGGAGGAGAGAGAACCTTCCCAGCGAAGAACAACGGTTCCAGGTATACGTTGCCCTGCGGTTACCTTTCCTAGGAGAGCAACCCCTGGATGAGTGGGTGACGGAGCCGTGGAACCTGATTTGGAAGGAGTTGTGGCTGGATGAAGCTTACCGGGCACTAAAGTGGTACACTACCCGGCATGACCACTGGATGGCTGACAACAATATGCCGGAAGGTGAGGACTATAGTGGCCCGGGCTTGCTGTGGGAGGCCTTTGAGGAATGGGACTTTGGATGTCCAGCAGAGTTTTGGCGCTGGTAAATCCAGGCACCAGAGAAGTCCTACTGGGTCTCCCCAAAGCGGATGACCTGGGGTCAGACCTGATTCATCTGGTCAGAATAGAGTGGGAACTGGAGCAGGACTACCAACGCCTGCTCTGCTCCGTTCCACCCCAATCTACCCTGCAAGCACAACCCTTCAGTTGGAGAGACATTACAGACTGGTGGTACTTGGAAGACCCACCGATGGCAGGTGGAGATGGGACCGAGGTCTCTCTACCGGCCCTACAGGGAGGCTGGGCAGCCGACCCATGTCCCCAGCTACAGCAGGAGTTACAGGGAGCCGAAGGTGTCATTCCTTCCCAGCAGCAGTGTACCTTCCAGGGAGGGGAGACAACTATTCCTTCTCCCCAACCACAGCGAGACAACAGACCTGACCCCAATGGTGCAGATGGGACCATGGTCGCTGCGCCAGACCTACAGGGATGCTGGACGGCCGGTCCAGATCCCCAACCTACCCCGCAGGAATACCAGGAGGAGGAGGTAGGCGATCCCTCCTCTCTACAGCAGACACCCAACCAGGTCCTGGGGGTATTATTCGCCAACCCCAACCCAGCAGAAGAGCTGGCAACAGGGCTACCGACCTCTGCCCAGCACCCACAAAAGCTACAGTCTTCATTTGTACACCCCAGGGATGCTGGACAGTCGGCCCAGATCCCCAACAGCCTGACGAAGAGAGCCCCACCACCCTGTCTTCTCTTCAGTGTCTGAAAGGACTCCCAGGAGAAGGGCCAGTCCACACTTATCCCCAGCAGCGGGTATGTTCTGCGAGAGAGGCAGAGGTTGGCTGGGTGAGTAACACTGTTTTCCCGACAATTTGTTTGGGGTCCTGGGTGGGTGCAGATATTGGTAGGGCCTGTGGAACACAGCCTACCTTAGAGAGGTTGGAAAGTTCTTCTCTCAGCCTGCTAGGCTGCTCTTATGTCTAAATTACCCTGTGTCTCTTAGGGACACAGGGTGCCCAAGAAGCCCAGTCTGGCCTGCCCAAACCAGACTTTCACAGACTGATCGGCTATGAGAGCTCCATGCGCCTTGCCAAGACAAACTTACAAACTATGTGGCATTTTGTCAAAGAAGCTGCCATGAAGGATTGACTCTTAGGGACTTATTACCCGACTAACTCAGGCACTGACCGATTGGAGGTCTGGTACCTGGTTCGTCTACCTTTGGGGGGAAGATATGTGACAGTACTCACCGTCACTGGAAGTTAAAGACAGAGGATTAATGGTTTGAATTGCTTCAGATGGGACGGTCATATTTTTTTTTTTCAAATATAAATTTTATTCAGGAAGTTCAGCTTAAATACATTGACAATTCAACAAGTAATACAAAATCATTTTAACCTTTATTATTCCCAATCTTTCATTGTTTACTTGACTTATATTCCTTCCTTATTTTCCTTTTTTATGGAATTTTCATATCTCCCCGCCGGTATATCTGACTCCTGCAACAGGAAAAAAAGCAGATTTTCTTCAATTTTATATTCCGTAAATTTTTAAATAATATTTTTTACTCCCTCCCAGAATGGTTTTATATCTGCACAGGTCCAGAAAATATGGTACAATGTACCTTCCTCTTTTTTGCATCTCCAGCATAGGCCTGATTCTAACCATCTATGTATTTTCTTAGCTGTAATATACCATCTCGTTATGAGCTTATAATTCAGTTCTTGAGTTCTGACACACCCAGATGGTTTAAAGGTAAATCTTAGTATCCTTTGGACCTGATCACTTGTTAAATTGCATCCCAGATCTCTTCCCCATTTACCCGGCCACGTTAATTCGGGCTGTTCTTCCGGATTTGTCAATAGCCCATAGGCAATTGATAGTGTATGTAGTAAAGTTCCTGGCCTCACACAGTATTGTTCGAACCTCGTTAATGCTCTGCAGAAGCTTTCTGGTCTTGGTATTGATGCTAGATAATGATGTATTTGAATTGCTTGCCAAAAGGGAACATTGTATATACCCACTCTATCAGTCAATTGGTTAATTGAGGGCCATCTTCTTTGTATCAGGAAAGATGAGGCCTGCTCAAATTTTTTCTCCCTCAAATCCACAAACTGTCTCTTATCTAAGCCTGGTGTAAACTGTGGATTTCCCAAAATTGGGAATAAAGGGGACTCACTCGTTGTCAATTTAGTGTATATATTTAGTTGCCTACATACTTTTAGTGTATTTCCTATTGTCAAATGATTCTTCAACTCTTTAGGTAACACCTGATAGCACCATATCGCTCTCTTCAAGTCCACTTCCGTCTGTGCCTGCTCTAATTGTACCCATAGTTTACTTTCCGAGTGGTGCCACCTGTCAGGGTCCGGACTGGCGGCAGATGACTGCACTAGAGGTGGATCCTCTGTGTCAGTGAGGGATTGGCGTGGACCATACTAGAGGACCGGTTCTAAGTTACTACCGGTTTTCACCAGAGCCCGCAGCAAGGCGGATGGACTTACTGCGGCGGTAGCAACCTGGTCGTGTCCCCCGGAAACGGCTCACCCTCACTGGCAGCTGATACAGGCGTGGTACAATAGGACAAGGCAAAGGCAAGGTCAGACGTAGCAGAAGGTCAGGGCAGGTGGCAAAGGTTCGAAGTCAGAGGTCAACGGCAGAAGGTCAGATACACAGGCAAGGCAAACACAAATCGCTTTCTCAAGGCACTAAGGCAACAAGATCCGGCAAGGACAGGAAGGGGAAGTGGGTTTATATAAGAAACCGGAAACAGGAAACAGGTCACAGGAAACAGGTCACAGGAAACAGGAAACAGGTCACAGGAAACAGGAAGGGAGGTTTGGACCAGGCACCAATTACTGGTGCACAGGCCCCTTAAATTTCAAACAACCGTCGCGCGTGCGCCCTATGGTGCAGGAGCGCACGCGCCGGGAACCACGTGAGCGGGGAGTGGGTTTATATAGGAAACCGGAAACAGGAAACAGGTCACAGGAAACAGGTCACAGGAAACAGGAAACAGGTCACAGGAAACAGGAAGGGAGGTTTGGACCAGGCACCAATTACTGGTGCACAGGCCCCTTAAATTTCAAACAACCGGCGCGCGCGCCCTATGGTGCAGGAGCGCACGCGCCGGGAACCACGTGAGCGGGGAGCGGAGGAGGGAGCCGGAGCGGGCACAGGTGAGTGGATCTGGAACGAACGCGTTACAGTACCCCCCCCTTTGGTCTCCCCCTCTTTTTGGTACCCAGAAACCTGTGGATGAGCTCCTTGTCGAGGATATTGGACTCGGGCTCCCATGACCTCTCCTCAGGACCACAATTCTTCCAGTCAACCAGAAAATTTTTTTTTCCTCTGACGACCTTGGAGGCGAGGATCTCTTTCACTGAGAAGACATCAGAGGACCCAGAGACAGGAGCAGGAACGGTGACCTTGGGGGAAAATCGGTTAAGAATGAAGGGTTTGAGAAGGGATACATGAAAGGAGTTAGGAATACGGAGAGAGGGAGGAAGATGGAGTTTGTAAAAGACAGCATTAATTTGGCTTTTGATTTTAAAAGGCCCGAGATAACGCGGACCCAGTTTGTAGCTGGGGACCCGAAACCGGATGTATTTGGCAGACAGCCACACTCTGTCCCCAGGAGCAAAGACAGGAGGAGTTCTTCTTTTTTTATCTGCATGTCTCTTCATACGAGAAGCGGCCAGGGTGAGCGACTTTTGAGTTTCTTTCCAGATGGAGGAGAAGTCCAGGGTCAAGTCATCAACGGCAGGAACTCCAGAAGAGGAGGGAATGGGGAGGGGGGGCAGCGGGTGACGGCCGTACACCACAAAAAACGGAGATTTGGTGGATGACTCAGAGTCTCTAAAGTTATATGAGAATTCGGCCCAGGGCAACAGGTCGACCCAATCATCCTGACGGGAGGAGACGAAGTGTCATAGATAGTCACCAAGGATCTGGTTAACCCTCTCCACTTGTCCATTGGACTGAGGGTGGTAGGCGGAAGAAAAGTTCAATTTGATTTTTAATTGGGTGCAGAGTGCTCTCCAAAATTTTGAGATAAATTGAACACCTCTATCAGAGACGATATGTGTTGGGAGACCATGGAGACGAAATATGTGTAAAAAGAATTGCTTCACCAGCTGTGGTGCAGAAGGGAGACCAGGAAGCGGGACAAAATGTGCCATTTTGGAAAATCTGTCAACAACCACCCATATGACTGTGTTGCCATGGGATACGGGAAGGTCAGTGACGAAGTCCATCGCTATGTGGGACCAAGGCTGTTCGGGCACTGGCAGAGGGAGGAGAAGACCTGCAGGCCTCTGGCGGGGAGTTTTGTCACGTGCGCAGACAGTACAGGCCCGAACGAACTCCTTTACATCTTTCTCAAAGGAAGGCCACCAATAGTGTCTGGCAATTAGCTGAGTCGTCTTTTTAATTCCAGCGTGACCCGCCAGGTGAGAGGAGTGACCCCATTTGAGAGTCGGGAGGTGAAGACGTGGAGGAACATACGTTTTCCCTGGAGGAACTGGTACCAGTGAAGCAGGGGCGGTTGAAATCAGACACTCAGGAGGAATGATGTGTTGAGGGACGGTTTCGTCTTCGGAGGCATCGGTGGAGCGTGATAGGGCATCCGCCCTAATGTTCTTATCAGCAGGAAGAAAATGGATCTGGAAAGTGAATGGGGCAAAGAACAATGACCACCTGGCCTGGCTCGGATTAAGGCGCTGGGCAGGCTGAAGGTACGAGAGATTTTTGTGGTCAGTGTAGATGGTGATAGGATGAAGGGATCCTTCCAGGAGATGTCTCCATTCCTCTAGTGCCAACTTAATGGCTAGTAGTTCACGGTCTCCAATGGCATAGTTCTTTTCTGGAGGGGGAAAAAGTTTTAGAGAAGAAGCCGCAGGTGACATTTCTTCCTTTAGCGGACTTTTGAAGAAGAACAGCTCCGTGTAAGATCCTGGCACTCTCAGTGCTTTCCTATCACATCATTTCCGGGTGCGTTCCATCTACCTAGGTAGATGAAGCACATATAGGTGTGTTTCCCTTTAAGAGTGCTGACATCATCATGAGGCGCCGGACTGAACAGCTATTTAAACCACCAGCTTTCACTCACATGTGTTCGTTCAATGTGCCTTGATGCTTACCTTGTCTTGTGCTGCCGGAGCTTCCAGCTATACCCTTTACCTGAACTGAACCGGAACCTTGCTACGGATCCCGTATCTCGCTACCGGATCACTCCTTACTACTGGACTTTGCTACTGCTAACTATCTAGTGATAAGTACCCCACAGGGGATCCCTTACTAACTTTACTTCACTATCATCTACTGCATATATCAAGACTATCTCTATCTAAGCTACTCCTATCATCTGCATAGATTGTGAGCTCTTGGGACTACCATCAACTATCTTTGCAATGGGTTACTCTATCTTCTATACATGATTGTTAGAACCTATCTGCATACTACCATCACCTACCACTCTCTTGAATACTATTACTGAGTGCTCACCATACTATCGCCTGTCTCTCACCTCTATACTATCATATACATTCTATCACTCCAGGAACATCATATAGAGTGTATGTATATTGCATAACCAGGCTGTGCACGGTGATGAAGTCCTGAGAGTTGGATATGTTGTTCAACAGAATCTCTACACGACTACTGAGTGTAACAATTCTGCAGCTGCAAATACATTCACTAACAAAAAACTCATGAGCATTACACTCCGGCTCCCACAGAGGAGGAATCTACTTCCAAGAAGAATGGTTTCAGCGGATTGGGCCTAGACTAGACTGGAGCGGAGGCGAAGGCGATCTTAAGGCAAGTAAAGGCTTCTTCCACTTGGGGAGGCCAGGATCTCGGATTCGCTCCCTTCTTGGTTAGTGCCACAATAGGCGCCACCATAGTGGAGAAGTGGGGAATGAACTGGTGGTAGTAATTGGCGAATCCGAGGAAGCGCTGGATAGAGCGAAGTCCCGAGGGGCGTGGCCAATTCAAGACTGCGGAGAGCTTGTCGGGGTCCATTTGAAGACCTTGTCCAGAAACTAGGTATCCCAGAAACGGAAGGCAGCTACGTTCAAAGAGGCATTTTTCAATTTTGGCGTAAAGATGGTTAACACGGAGACGCTGGAGCACTTGACAAACATGGAGACGGTGTTCTTCCAGAGTGGAGGAGAAGATTAGTATGTCGTCAAGATAGACCACTACGCAGGTATATGTAATGCTCCTGCGTTTCTTATATGGTGTGGATTTTCAGCTGCAGAAATAGTTCCACGTCAGTAGTCATGTAAGAGATATGCTGAGATACCATTCCCAACCTCAATGACTCATCATGTGTGGAAGGTCTTATTTCAGCCAGTAAATACACACAATTAGCAAGCTGGTTCCTAGAGTGACTTTATGTATGTGGTAACACAATGATGAAGGTTGAGGGATAGGTTGAGTGGAGGTGGTAGGTGATAGACACTTGAAGGTGAGACAGTAGCAGATGGATGCAGGAAGGTTTAGCAATGTTGTATGGTAGCAGATGACAGAATAGCAGGTGGACATACAAAAGAGATCAACCCAGTGCAGAAAAGTAGCAGTAGTCTCAAGAGCTAGCAATCTAGTTATGCAGATGTGATAAACAGTCTTTACTATGCAGAGCTAGATAGTGTAAGCTTAGTATATTTTTATAGAGAATTCCCCTGCGGGGTACTTAGCACTATTAGCGATACAGCCGAAGGGTGGTTCAGGAGAGGCGGATGATCCAGTAGCGGGATACAGGGATCAGCGCAGCGAGGTTCCGTCAGCGAGGTAAGCTTGCAAGCATGGAAGCTTCAAGCAAGGTTAGCATCCAGGTAAGGGTGTTTGAACGAACACATGTGAGTGAGAACCGGCGATTTAAATAGTCATCTAGTCCGGCGCTGGGTGATGACAGCTCCAGTCTTAAAGGTGTATGCGCACCTTTCCAAAAGTAAATGGTGGGGCGCATACACTTGTGGAAAGTGTAATTTAGGGTACCAAAGGTACCGGAACATTACAATACCCCCCCTTAAGGCCTGCTCCTGAAGGCCTCTGGAGCTGGTTTGTCTGGGTATCTCGCATGAAAATTGCGGATTAATCTAGGGGCATGTATGTCAGAGGTGTTTAGCCAGGTGTCGTCTTGGGGCCCATAGTTCTTCCATCTAACCAAGTACTGAAGTCTTCTTCTGTAGATACGAGAATCCAGAATCTCTTTTATCTCGTATTCTTCTCCACCTTCAACTTGTACAGGAGGGGGAGGTGGAATATTAGGCCTTATTCCTTGGTCCGGAACATGGGGTTTCAGTAGCGACACATGGAAAATGGGATGGATTTTTAGGTCCATTGGCAATGTAAGCTGCACTGCAGCTTTTCCAATAAGTTTCTTGATTGGGAAAGGTCCCAAGAACAGAGGTCCAAGCTTTTTGCTAGGGATCTTCAGTCTCAAGTTTTTTGTTGAGAGCCAAACGAGGTCCCCGATAGTATACTGTGGAGAAGGTCTTCTACGAAGATCATAGTACTTCTTTTGTTGACTGTGAGCGTGTGCAATGGTAGTATTTAGTAAACCCAGAGAATCCTTTATTTGGGTAAGATAGTCTGAGGCTACTGGGTTATTTGAAGGAAGGATGCGTGGAGGGAGAATAGAGGGATGGAACCCATAGTTCAAGTAGAACGGACTCTGCTTGGTTGTACTGTGGGTTGCGTTGTTGTAGGCAAATTCTGCCAGGGGGAGAAGATCCAACCAATCATCCTGTTGGTAAGAAGTGTAACAACGTAAATACTGCTCGATGCATCGGTTGACTCTTTCAGTCTGTCCGTTGGTCTGCGGATGGTAAGGAGAAGTGAGCTTCAGCTCAATCCGTAGTATGTGACATAGTTCTTGCCAGAATTTAGAAATAAATTGGGATCCACGGTCAGACAGAAGAGTTTTTGGGATACCATGTAATCTGAAGACATGTTTCATCAGGAGTTCTGCCGTTTGTTTGGACGAAGGTAGTCTGCGAATAGCAATGAAATGTGCCATCTTTGTCAGATGGTCCACTGACACCAAGATGGTATTAAATCCTTTGGAAGGAGGCAATTCTACGATGAAGTCCAATGACAAAACCTCCCATGGAGTTTGGGGTATTGATAGACTGCATAGTAGACCGGATGGTCTCGTAGTGTCAATTTTTGACCTGGCACAGACATTGCATGAAGAGACGAATTTTTGTATAGATGTTTTCATGTCAGGCCACCAGAATTGCCGAGAAATCAAATTGAAAGTCTTTGTCATACCCATATGTCCTGCCATAGGCACATCATGCGATAATTCCAAGATCTTGGTGCGTAGGGTAGGTGGTATGTAAAGTTTGTCGTTGTAGTAGAGGAAGCCTTCTGCATCAGTATTTAGTTGTGGTGGGGGTGAATCCAAACTTATACCATGCAGAACCTCTTCCTTCAAGGAACGGACAACTCCAATAATGCGTTTGTGAGGTATTATAGGAACGGAAGGAATTTCAAAGTAGTTTTCTTCAGTTAGTCGTGATAGTGCATCCGCCTTTTTGTTCTTATCTGCAGGTGTGTAGGTCACTAGGAAGTTAAACCTTAGAAAGAATAGTGACCATCGTACCTGTCGATGCGAGAGAGTTTTGCTAGTCTGAAGATATTGGAGGTTTTTATGGTCCGTGTATATAATTATTGGTAATTGGGTGCCTTCGAGTAAATGTGGCCAATTCTCCAGAGCCAATTTTATAGCAAGCAGTTCCTTTTCACCCACGGGGTAATTTATCTCGGGACTGCTCAGGGATTTAGAAAAAAAAGCGACTGGATGAAGTGGTGAAGTGTGGGTAGGTCGTTGGGAGAGTATTGCTCCTACTGCCATGTTTGACGCATCTACCTCCAGAATGTATTGGAGGGATGGGTCTGGATGGCGTAATATGGGAGCGGAAGTAAACCTTGTCTTTAACAAGTGGAAAGCCTTATTTGCTTCTTCTGACCATTTAAATGGTATTTTTATGCTAGTGAGCTGTGTGAGGGGTCTCACAATAGCAGAAAAGTTTTTTATGAACTTCCTGTAGAAATTTGAAAATCCCAGGAATCGCTGTAGCGCCTTGCGTGTAGTTGGTGTAGGCCAATCCTGAATGCAGGATATTTTACTCATGTCCATCTCGATTCCTGTTTTGGATATGATGTAGCCTAGAAAGAGTACCTCATCTTTATGGAACAAGCATTTCTTCAGCTTCACATAAAGATTATGTGCAAGCAATCTCGATAATACAAGTCTTACATGTCTTATGTGTTCAGACAGGGTCCGTGAATATATAAGTATATCGTCCAGATATACCACAACACAGACATCTAGTAAGTCTTTAAAAATATCGTTTATAAATCGTTGGAAAACTGCAGGGGCATTGCATAGGCCGAATGGCATCACAAGATATTTGAACAATCCGTATCTAGTTCTGAATGCAGTCTTCCACTCGTGTCCATCACGGATTCGAATGAGATTGTATGCTCCTTTCAGGTCTAATTTTGAAAAATAGGTAGCTCCACGCACCTGCTCAATGAGCTCAGGGATAAGCGGTAGAGGATAGCGATCTTTTATTGTGATAGCATTCAATTTCCTGTAGTCGATGATAGGTCTGAGACTTGAATCTTTATTGCGAACAAAAAAGAGTCCTGCTGCTGTGGAAGAAGTGGAAGGTCTAATAAAACCTTTTTCCAAGTTCTCATCCAAATAGGTTTTGAGATGGGCAAGTTCATCCTGTGAAAGAGGATAAACATGACCGAACGGCAATTTGCTATTTGGGAGAAGATCAATGCTACAATCATAGTCTCGATGAGGAGGTAATGCTTGAGCATTTTTCTCAAGAAAAACCTCAGAAAGATCCTGATAACATAGTGGTGCAATCTCATCTGTCACCACAGACAGAATCTTCCCGGAAAACGGGAGGTTACACGTCTCCTCGCAAGGAAGGTTAAGGACCGTTTCTTCCAATCTATGGTTGGTTGGTGTGTGTGTAACCAGGGAAGTCCCAACACAATGGGAAAGTGGGGTGAAGGTATTAAATCGAAGGTAGAAGTCTCCCTATGAGACTCGTTAATAGTGACTAGAAGTGCTTGTGTCTGATCGGTGATCGGACCAGAGGATAACGGAACACCGGTAATAAGACTTACTGAGACAGGTTTGAGTTTAGAAATAATAGGAATTTTATTTAAAGCAGCAAAACATATATCCATATAATTTCCACAAGATCCTGTGTCAATCATGGCCTTAGTAGTAATCCTGTTCTGGTCCCACTGTAATGTCAAAAAAACAGAAATGTAGGGGTTAGTGAATGAAGTTGTCAATCCTCCTAGAGAGACATGTGAACACTCACCCTTCTTTTTGTTGACTAGGGGACAGACGTTTATCTTGTGATCCGGGGATGCACAGTACAAGCAGAGATTTTCATTTCGTCTTTTGGCTTTTTCCATAGTTGGTAGCGGTGGGCGTATGGTTCCTACCTCCATAGGAATGGCCAGACTCCGAGAGGAAACGGATAATGGCATTCCCATCTTTTCAGCCTTTCTTTCTCGTAGTCTTCTATCTATGGTAATACTGAGTTGTATTAATGCATCCAGGGTTTTTGGCAGATCCGCTCAGGCGAGCTCGTCCTTAACGGCTTCTGATAGGCCAAGCCTAAATTGGGTTTTCAGAGATGCATCATTCCATTCTGAATCAAGGGTCCATCTCTTGAACTCTGCGACAAAGTCTTCTACAGGCCTCCTTCCTTGTTTCAAGGATCTTAACTGAAGATCAGCAGTACTCTGCTTATTGGGGTCATCATATAGGCTAGTGAGCTCTGCCAGGAACAAGGCATAGGAGTTGAGAAGCTGGTCGTTTTTCTCAAAAAGAGAATCTGCCCAGGCTCGAGGATCGCTTGATAGGTAAGAAATAATATTACAAACCTTAATGTGATCAGTAAGGTAGGTACGAGGTTTTAGCAAAAAAAGTAACTCACATGCGTTTTTAAATTCGCGAAATTTTTTGCGATCGCCTGTAAATACCAAAGGGGGATTTATCTTGGGTTCAGGGGACTGAGCAGAGGTAAGTTGTGTCAGTCTAATTACCTGCTGCGACAGAGCCTGATTGTCTTCTTTGAATTCAGCAAGTGCGTGTATTAACGCAGATACTTGCTGTTTTAATTGTGTCACCTGAGTGGTTATTTCTGCTGAATCCATTTTTGGGTTCGTTCAATCTGTAACGCTCCTGCGTTTCTTATATGGTGTGGATTTTCAGCTGCAGAAATAGTTCCACGTCAGTAGTCATGTAAGAGATATGCTGAGATACCATTCCCAACCTCAATGACTCATCATGTGTGGAAGGTCTTATTTCAGCCAGTAAATACACACAATTAGCAAGCTGGTTCCTAGAGTGACTTTATGTATGTGGTAACACAATGATGAAGGTTGAGGGATAGGTTGAGTGGAGGTGGTAGGTGATAGACACTTGAAGGTGAGACAGTAGCAGATGGATGCAGGAAGGTTTAGCAATGTTGTATGGTAGCAGATGACATAATAGCAGGTGGACATACAAAAGAGATCAACCCAGTGCAGAAAAGTAGCAGTAGTCTCAAGAGCTAGCAATCTAGTTATGCAGATGTGATAAACAGTCTTTACTATGCAGAGCTAGATAGTGTAAGCTTAGTATAAGTTTATAGAGAATTCCCCTGCGGGGTACTTAGGACTATTAGCGATACAGCCGAAGGGTGGTTCAGGAGAGGCGGATGATCCAGTAGCGGGATACAGGGATCAGCGCAGCGAGGTTCCGTCAGCGAGGTAAGCTTGCAAGCATGGAAGCTTCAAGCAAGGTTAGCATCCAGGTAAGGGTGTTTGAACGAACACATGTGAGTGAGAACCGGCGATTTAAATAGTCATCTAGTCCGGCGCTGGGTGATGATAGCTCCAGTCTTAAAGGTGTATGCGCACCTTTCCAAAAGTAAATGGTGGGGCGCATACACTTGTGGAAAGTGTAATTTAGGGTACCAAAGGTACCGGAACATTACAGTATACAACAAGTCCCGGAAGATCTCATTGACAAAGTCTTGGAAGACTGCAGGAGCATTGCACAGGCCAAAGGGCATGACAAGATACTCGAAGTGGCCATCTCTGGTATTGAAAGCGGTTTTCCACTCATCTCCTTCACGGATTCTGATGAGGTTGTAAGCGCCCCTGAGGTCAAGCTTAGTGAAGACCTTTGCTCCGCGCAAACGGTCAAAGAGCTCCGAGATGAGAGGCAGCGGGTAGCGATTCTTTACCGTGATTTTGTTGAGACCACGATAATCAATACAATGACGTAGTGACCCATCTTTTTTGGCAACAAAAAAGAATCCTGCTCCGGCAGGAGAGGAAGACTTCCTGATGAAACCTTTCTTGAGATTCTCCTGAATGTACTCCGACATGGCCTTGGTTTCAGGAGCGGAGAGAGGATAAATCCTGCCACGAGGTGGTGTGGTACCAGGAAGTAAGTCAATGGGGCAGTCGAAGGGTATATGTGGTGGTAAGACCTCTGCCTGTTTCTTGCAAAAGACGTCAGCAAAGTCTTGATAGGCTTTAGGAAGGCCGAGCAAAGGAGAGGAAATTTGTCTGGTGGGTACCGACTTGAGGCAATGAGTGTGGCAGGTAGGGCCCCATGATTTAATGTCCCCAGAGGTCCAGTCGAGGGTAGGAGCGTGGCGCTGGAGCCAAGGCAAGCCAAGAAGGATGTCAGAAGTGCAGTTAGGCAGAACAAAAAATTCAATCGTCTCTTGGTGGAGAACCCCTATGGTCATGAGCACGGGTTCTGTGCGGTAACGCACGGTGCAGTTCAGATTCTCTCCGTTAACTGTGGAAATAAAGAAGGGCTTGACGAGACGGATAACAGGGATGTTAGACCGGTTGATAAAAGAGGCTTTAATGAATTTTCCTACAGAACCAGAGTCCAAGAAGGCCTCCGCAGAGAAGAAGACTTTAGTGGCTAGAGAAATTCGTACTGGAACGATCAGGCGTGGAGAGGAAGAATTTACACCCAGTGACGTCTCTCCCACGTTCACTAGGTGCAAGCGTTTTCCCGGACGCTGAGGACGAAGGGGACAGTCCTTTAAGAAGTGTTCAGAGCTCGCACAATATAAACATAAGTTCTTGTTCCTCCGGCAAGACCTCTCTTGTTGGGTCAGGCGAGACCGATCCACTTGCATGGCCTCCTCGGTGGAAGGCACGGTAGCAGACTGCAAAGGGTGCTGGAAGAGAGGAGCCAGGCGTGGGTATCGCCTGACGCGACCAAGATCTTTTTCCTGGCGGAGCTCTTGACGCCTTTCAATGTAGCGCATATCTATGCGAGTAGCCAAGTGGATAAGTTCAGTCAGGGAGGCAGGTATTTCTCGTGCGGCCAGACAATCCTTGATATGGCTGGATAAACCCTTTTTAAAGGTCGCGCAGAGAGCCTTATATAGCATATTCGCCCACTGTAGAGTCTCCTTGGACGAGGTTCAGCAAGGCTGTTTCAGCGGACGAGGCAAGGGCAGGTTCCTCGAAGACACTGCGGATTTCGGAAACAAAGGACTGGACAGAGTTAGTGGCAGGATCGTTGCGGTCCCAAAGCGGTGTGGCCCAGGCTAAGGCCTTCCCGGATAATAAACTGACCATGAACGCCACCTTAGACCGTTCTGTGGGAAACTGGTCTGACAACATCTCTAGGTGCAGGGAACATTGGGACAAGAATCCCCGGCACATCTTAGAGTCCCCATCAAACTTGTCCGGTAGAGATAAGCGGACTCTAGCGGTAGCAGCGGCAGCTCGGGGAGGAGGAGATGCAGAAGCTGGCTGGGACAGCAGAAGCTGTTGAATCATGGCGGTCAACTGCGTCAGTTGTTGTCCTTGTTGGGCAATCTGCTGGGACTGCTGGGCAACCACGGTAGTGAGGTCAGCGAGACTAGGCAGCGGCACATCAGCGGGATCCATGGCCGGATCTACTGTCAGGGTCCGGACTGGCGGCAGATGACTGCACTAGAGGTGGATCCTCTGTGTCAGTGAGGGATTGGCGTGGACCGTACTAGAGGACCCGTTCTAAGTTACTACCGGTTTTCACCAGAGCCCGCCGCAAGGCGGGATGGACTTGCTGCGGCGGTAGCAACCAGGTTGTGTCCCCCGGAAACGGCTCACCCTCACTGGCAGCTGATACAGGCATGGTAAAATAGGACAAGGCAAAGGCAAGGTCAGGGCAGGTGGCAAATTTTCGAAGTCAGAGGTCAACGGCAGAAGGTCAGATACACAGGCAAGGCAAACACAAATTGCTTTCTCAAGGCACTAAGGCAACAAGATCCGGCAAGGACAGGAAAGGGGAGTGGGTTTATATAAGAAACAGGAAACAGGAAACAGGAAACAGGTCACAGGAAACAGGTCACAGGAAACAGGAAACAGGTCACAGGAAACAGGAAGGGAGGTTTGGACCAGGCACCAATTACTGGTGCACAGGCCCTTAAATTTCAAACAACCTGCGCGCGCGCGCCCTATGGTGCAGGGGCGCACTTGCCGGAAACCACGTGAGCGGGGAGCGGAGGAGGGAGCCGGAGCGGGCACAGGTGAGTGGATCTGGAATGAACGCATTACACCACCAATCCAGAACTCTGGCCACTTGAGTGGCCTGGTAGTATACCCGTATATCTGGAAAAGCCAGCCCCCCTTTTTTCTTTGGTAATGTTAAAATTCGTCTTGCTATTCGTGTTTTTTTGTAATTCCAGATATAATTCACAAACATAGAGTGTATTACTTTAAAGAAAACACTGGGAATCTTAACCGGTAGCGCTCGCAACAAGTACACAAATTTTGGTAAAACTGTCATCTTTAACAAATTGCATTTGCCGAACCATGAGTGCATCCCTTTACGCCATTGTTCTAGTAGGTTTCTCGTTTTTGCAATCAAGGGCAGGAAATTGAGATCATATACCCGCTTTAATTTCGCTGGTATTAATGTCCCCAGGTATCTCACCGCCTCTTCTTTCCATTTAAAGCCAAAGCTGCTTTTCAGCGCATTTACCTGGGATATAGGTACCCCTATTCCCATCGCTTCTGACTTCCCAAAATTAATTTTCAGATATGACATAACCCCGAATTTTTTAAACTCTTGTATTAAATTTGGCAATGATATACCTGGGTTAGTTAGTGAAAATAATAAATCATCCGCGTAAGCGGCAATTTTATATTGTTTCTCTTTTATCTTTACCCCCTTAATATCTTGGTTTAGTCGAATTCTACATAAGAAAGGTTCTAAACTCAAGGCAAAAAGTATGGGCGATAATGGGCAGCCTTGTCTTGTGCCGTTTCTTATTGGAAAGGCGTTCGATAATATACCATTAGCTTTTACCCTAGCTATTGGCTCTGTATAAACTCTGGTGAATTTTTTCTAACATCTCTTTCCCTAGTCCAATATATTTGAGCACAGCAAACATAAAAGGCCATCCCACCCGGTCAAATGCCTTCTCTGCGTCTGTGCTCAACACTATGCACGGGATCTTTTTTTCCTTTACTACTTGTACTAGGTTAAGAATTCGGTATTATCCCTTGCTTCCCTTGATGACATGAAACCCACCTGATCTAAATGTACTAGGCTTGGAAGAACCTTTGCCAATCTATTTGCGAGTATTTTAGTAAATATTTTTAAGTCCACGTTTAGAAGAGATATTGGTCTATAACTACTGCATGAGGACGGGTCTTTACCTTCTTTTAATATCAAGGATATATGGGCCGTAAGTGTATCTCTAGTTAGCTTTCCATCCATGTCTGATGCATTAAATAATCTTACTAAATATGGACCTAAGATATGAAACAGCGTTTGATAATATTGAGTCGTTAGACCATCTGGGCCCGGTGCTTTCCCCGGCTTCATAGATTTAAGAGCTTGCTGTATCTCTTCGATGGTAATTTCCCTCTCTAGATCTTCTCGATCCGCCTCTATCAGTTTAGGTAGCTGTGACTGATCTATATATCTCTCGATATCTTCTAAAGGTGGTGGGGTTTTTTTTTAAATTGTACAATGAAGTATATTTCTCAAATTCTGCTGTTATTTGTGTTGGTAACGTTTTCTTAGCCCCTTCTGCCGAAATAATATGCGGTATGTATGATCTCAATTTCTGCTCCCTTACTGAACTAGCCAGTATTTTCCCGCATTTATTACCTGATTCGTAATTCATTTTCCGGCACCTTTGAATAGCTGCTTTAGCTTTATATTGTAGCAGGTCCGTTATCTGTTTTCTAATCAACTTCAAATCTCCCCTCACCGTCTCTGATAAGGTCTGTTTATGTTCTATCTCTAGTAAGCTAAGTCTTTCTAAAAGTTGTGACATTTGCTCTCCGGGACGGTCATATTTGCCAGCCATATCTCCATATAGGAATATAAAGATTTATTTCCATTTGCCATGAAATCTGTTCTTCCTAAATGCTGTGTATTGTACATATCTTTCAATGTCAGACAGGTTTTCCTTTTGTTGTGTATTGGGAGGGAATGCGGATTGCCCTTTCGCATTGTTAAGTGTTAATGACCTCCCATTGTTCTGTCTGTCTGCCTTAAGAGAAACTTACAGGTATGTGGATTGGATGCTAAGGGGGAGGGGGGATTGTCCCACATTGTATATTTTTGTGTACACTGTATGAGAGTGTAAAACTCTGTTCCTATTGGATTGTGAATATCACATCCAGTCTTCAACAAGGTCCACCTGGGTGGTAACCTTGTGGGTGAAAACTGTATATAAGTCTGTTCAATAAAGAAGAAGGGAATTAGTTATTCACCCTCAATCTAGAGTCTTGTCTCTTATTGGGGGAATGTGCTGCAAGGGATTGCTATGATCCTCCATACTCCCTTAGAGAATCACTAAGCTCTTGTAAGAGCTTGTGTAAGAGCTTGTTCGTGCTGCACTCTCTGGGGAAAGAAGGTTCACCCACAGGAACCTGGGGCCTTGTCGTAGGTCCAGGGTGGGTAGGAGATTGCGAGACCCTAACCAAGCTGCGGCTGTTCGTGGGGTCTGAAGTGGTTACGGTGTCTGGTGGAGTACTTGGAGCCCCTCGGGAAGCACTAGGAGCATCCGTCAACGGAGGTACCCGGTCAGGGGTGCCCTGTTCCGTTACATGTACCATTTGCCGATTTGCTGTATTGTCTGATTCACAAAATGAGAACCATTATCACTGTAAATGATGGAAGGGATCCCAAACCGGGGAACTATTTCCTTTATGATTACCTTGGCCACTAACACTGCCCATCAGGGTGTGTCAGGGGAAAGCTTTCCACCCATTTTGTGTATAAATCAACTAATATTAGGCAAAATTTCTTATTTTCGCATTTGTTCAGTTCAATAAAATCCATACAAATCATGTGAAAGGGGTAAGGAGGCTTAGGGAACCGACCTCGTAGAGGTCTAAATGCTCCCTGCACATGATACCTATTGCAGGTTGAACATGTCAAACAAAAATTTTTTGAGTAATTAGTGAAACCATACGTTGTGAACACTTTGTTAACCATCTGTACTATCCCCCCTTTTGAGACATGGCTTTGCCCATGGGTCAATAAGGCTGCATATCTAAACAAGGAGGAAGGCAAGATAGGTTTGCCTTCAGTACTTGTGTAGATACCTTTCGCCTGTGAAGTGCAGAGGAAGGTTGTAAACGGCGCTACCTTGTGCAAATAAATAATTAAATAGTAATAAAGTGCAATCTCTTATAATCAATGATAAATGAGAGGGTGTGTCCCAAAAAACCCTAAGGGTTAAAAAATTATATATACTGTGTATCAAGTGGGTACAAATAAAAAGGTAAATTCTCCAGGTGTGTGATAGATAAACCCAGAAAGTGCTGAAGTGCAATAAATAAATAAATAACATAGACAGTGTTTTTTTATTAAGGTGTACAAGTAATTAAATCAATCCACTGTGGAAATAGAATAATCAAAAATTGGTGGTGACTATTCCTGACACTGTTACTGACAAATGTGCAACATGCCAGTAAAAACCATAAAAGTGAAATAGAGTGAGATCAGGGAATAATCCCGTGTGAATAAATCAAGATGAAATAAAGTAAAATGAGCAATCAGCTGCAATCACCTGTGTAACCACTAGGTGTCGCGCTGTATATACAACCTGCCCTAAACGGAAATTAGGCAAGATGAATCTTCAAAGGTCCCCCTCCACAATCAGCCAAGCACCGATTGACGAGTGTCCATATGGGGACCTTTCGCCTGTGTCGCTCCTTTTGATAACCATTTTTGTTTTACGCTTTCAGGTGCTGTTCTCTGCATTTCTGTCAGCCAGGTCTCATCTATTGTTTTCTTGTATTTCTACTGGTTTAGCAAGATAGGAGTGTGTTTCCTGTTTACCTCCAGCTGCCTCTTTCGCTGCCTTGTCTGCTAAGGCATTCCCTTGTGTGATAGGATCTGTCCCTTTCTTATGGGCTGCACACTTACATATAGCTACTTGAGCTGGCTTCTGTACACTGTCTAGTAAGGCTAAGATGAGGTCCCTATGTTGGATAGGTTTGCCTGTTGATGTGACCATGCCCCTATTTTTCCATTGTTGTGCGAATACATGTATAGTGGAGAACGCATACTGACTATCTGTATATATGTTCACCTTTTTCCCTTTACCCAGGTCACATGCCCTGGTTAACGCTATGATCTCTGCTTGTTGAGCTGAATAGAAATTGGGTAATTTACCTGTTTCAACAATCTGGTTATGTGTTACCACGGCATAGCCCATTTGGTTTGTACCTATATCATTCTTTTTGCTGGATCCATCAACAAAATACGTAATATCAGCATTATCAAGTGGTACATCTGTGAGATCTTTTCTTGGAAGTATTCTTTCATCAATTTGAACTATACAATCGTGTGGCTCTCCTTCAACAGGTGTAGGCATAAGTGTGGAAGGGTTCAGTGTAGTACATCTTTCAATGGTAATATGGGGTTGCCCTAAAAGAGTGGTCATGCATGACAGATGCCTTGCTGGAGACAAGTAGGAAATTTTGTCCTGCAGCAAAACTACTGAAATGGCATGTGGAACCCTCAAGACGAGGGGTGAAAGAGAACTATCGTGGCTGAAGACTTAATGGCCATCAGGGCTGCTACAACAGCTTGGACACAGTGGGGTAAACTATGTGCCACTGGATCCAACCTGGTAGAGTAAAATGCAATTGGTTTGTGCTTGTCACCATATTCCTGAGTGAGGACAGTGGTCATATACCCATCCTTACAATCTACTGTTTGATAGAAAGTCTTTTTGTAGTTGGGAAATCCAAGAACCGCTGACCCCACAATCAATTGTTTAATCTTAGTAAAGGCTTTCTCTGCCTCTGAAGTCCATTGTATTTTGTCTCTAGCTGACATTGGAGTGCTATGAATCAGTTCAGCTAAGGGAGCTATTTCTGTTGCATAGTTTGCTATCCAAGACCTGCAAAAATTAGCCATCCCAAGAAAAGACATGATTTCCTTCTTAGTGCGTGGTCTAGGAACCTGAAGTATAGCCGTCTTACGGCCGTCATTCAGATGCCTACCTTCCTGTGATATAGTATATCCTAAGTACTTCACCTGTGTCTTCCAAAGCTGCAACTTATCTTTACTGACCTTGTGTCCCTGCTCAGCAAGAAAGGACAACAGGGCCAGCGTATCTCTTTGGCAGCTTAATTCTGTAGGAGATGCCACCAATATGTCATCCACGTACAGAAGTATTTGGCTGTCACAGGGAGGTGTAAACCTGGACAAGTTGTTGGACATTCCTTGTGAGAAAATTGTACAACTTTCACAATACCCTTGCGGTAATCGAGTATGTGTATACTTTTTTTGCTTATAAGTAAATGCAAACCAGAACTGACTATCTTTATGCAAAGATATTGAAAATAACGCTTTACCTATATCAATAACAGAGAATACTCTGTTCTCAGGCTGAAGATCGTTTAGGAGGACATGGGGGTCAGGCACAACTGGGGCCAGTGGCACCACAACCTTATTTACTGCCTGTAGGTCCTGAACAAGCCTCCACCCTCCCTGCGGTTTCTTAACAGGGAACAATGGTGTATTGCAGGGCGAATCTGGACATTCTATGATTATACCTCTATCCAACAATTATTTAATTACAGGATCCACCCCAGCTTCTGCATCTTTTCTTAACCACTTAAGCATCGGAAAATTTTACCCCCTTCCTGACCAGGGCCTATTTTGCGATTCGGCACTGCGTGACTTTAACGGACAATTGCGCGGTCGTGCGACGCTGTACCCAAACGAATTTGGTGTCCTTTTTTTCCCGCAAACAGAGCATTCTTTTGGTGGTATTTGATCACCTGTACGATTTTTTGATCATGCGCTATAAACAAAAAAGAGCGTCAATTTTGCAAAAATAACAATATTTTTCACATTTTTTTATATGAAATTCCCCCCAAAAAAATGTAAAAATCAAAATTTTTTAACATTTTAGGCCAATTTTTTTTTTACCATATGTTTGGTAAAAAAAATCGCAAAAAGCGTATTTTGATTGGTTTGCGCAAAAGTTATTGCGTTAATTAACAAAGGGAAAGATTTTTGTTGTTTTTTTTTTTTTAACGCGTAATGGCGGCGATCTGTGATTTTTTTTTTTGCGGGACTGCGACATTGGGGCGGACAGATCGGACCCTTGACTGACATTTTTGACACTTTTGGGGGTACCAGTTACATTACTACAGTAATCAGTGCTATACATATGCACTGTTACTGTAAAAATGACACTGGGAGGGAAGGGGTTAACTTTATTGGAGAGGGAGGGGTTAAGTGTGTCCTAGGGGGCGTGAATCTAACTGTCATTGGATGTGGCTGTGTGTATAACAGCACAGATCTATGGTTCTACATAGCAGGACCGTATGATCTGTGCTTTTACACAGGGGAGAATGACAGGCGGCTTGTTTACATCAGCCGCCTGCCTTTCTCCCTCTCTACCCGACGATCGCGAGTGACCGGCGGACATCGGGTCCGCCGGTCACACGAGCGGGCTTCCTAGTGAACGAGCGGGGCGGGATCGCGCCTCTGGCGGCGCGCGCTCGCCCCCTATTGGCTCCCAGGCTAGTGACGTACTGGTACGTCACTTTGCCTGGGAGGGGCTGACCGCCGCTGTATATAGTCGGGCAGCGGTCGGCAAGTGGTTAAGGGGTATTGTTTTTTTTATAGGGTCTCATAGTACTTTTAGGGGTGATTTGTACTTCAGTTGCCGTTTTGATCAGTCCAACATCAGTCTTTCCTTTTGACCAAAGATAGTCGGGGATGTCTTTCAATGCATCCTCTTCCTCCTGGGTCAAGAGGAATAGTCATTCCTTGTCGTAGTACCCTCCTGAAAGGTGCACTCCTGGAGTACATTGTGTGACCCAATTAAGGTTGAAAGACTGCATTCCCTTTATTTTCTGTTGTTCAGGTGTCATATGTACCCAGTCGGTCAAAAGTTCTCCTAACTCATACCAATCTAATGAGACATTCCGAGTAATTGATACATGGGGTACAATTCTTCCCCTATATAACTTGAATATCTCATCAGCAAGGAGACAGGTGGCCACGCTGTTTCCCTCCTGATCCCAGTATAACGTTTTCAACGTAATTCTGACCCCTGAGAATTTACCCAATTTTCTTTCATAATAAACATCAGTTCCTATGGAATGTTTAAAAGACCAATCCTGTTTAATTTGTTCATAAATGATCTAGAGGAGGGGATATCGAGTACAATCTCAGTATTTGCAGATGATACTAAACTAGGCATGCCAATATCTTCTATGCAGGATGTGGAAACCTTACAAGCAGACCTGAACAAAATAACGGGGTGGGCAACTACATGGCAGATGAGGTTTAATGTTGATAAATGTAAAGTAATGCACTTGGGGGCCAGAAACCAGAAAGCAAGCTACTCACTAGGGGGGGGAACCTCTGGGTGAGTCTAGGATGGAAAAGGACTTGGGGGTACTGGTAGACAACAAGCTTGGCAGTGGCATGCAATGCCAAGCCGCCACAAGCAAAGCCAACAGAATACTGGGATGTAAAAAAAAGGGGATTCACTCCAGAAATAAAGAGATTATTCTCCCACTCTACAAGACTCTGGTCCGGCCACATCTGGAGTATGCTGTCCAGTTCTGGGCACCGGTCCTCAGGAAGGATGTGCTGGAATTGGAGAAAGTTCAGAGAAGGGCAACAAAAATAATTAGGGGAATGGAGGACATCAGCTATGAGGAAAGACTACAAGCACTGAACCTATTCTCTCTGGAGAAGAGACGATTGAGGGGGGATATGATATCAATGTACAAATACTGTACTGGTGACCCGAGCATAAGGAACAAACTATTCAGAGAAAGGAGATACAATAAGACACGTGGCCACTCACTAAAACTAGAGGAAAGGCGGTTTAACCTTAAAGTGCGTAAGGGGTTCTTCACTGTAAGAGCAGTAAGGATGTGGAATTCTCTTCCACAAGCAGTCGTATCAGCAGGGAGCATTGATAGTTTCAAAAAACTATTAGATGGACACCTTAAAGACCACAACATACAGGGGTATACAATGTACGGTTAAAAGCAAACACACACACGCATCATAGGTTGAACTGGATGGACTGATGTCTTTTTTCAACCTTACTAACTATGTAACTATGTAACTATGTAATAGTGCAGTGTAAATTATGTTGAACCTCATAGCTTTTCCCTTTAACCTTTTCTTCTGCTATTTTGAGAAGGGGTTCTCCTGGACCTGTGGAACTTAAGTCCAAGCTGTACCAGTAATAAGGTTCACGTCAGTCTTCATCACATATGTTCCACAGGCTTGGTGGGCTCTCAAACCCCCCTCTGCTGGTATAATGGAAATGTCTAGTGCATGCAGCAAGTCCCTGCCCAATAGGTTAATCGGACACTTTTCAGATATCACAATTTTACACTCTGTTTTTCTTTTTGTTTGTGGGTCCTCTACAAGAAGTTTTTCAGACACATCTTCTTCACATATTACACCACTCCCTGATTTTACAAAAATTGTTCCTGAAGGGGGAAATTTTTGGTGTCTCGAGCCAAAGAAGAGGGTGGGACTTTTACGGGCAAGTAAGTTTGAATACAATTTTATAAAAAATAATAATCAAATTTATTTAAAGGAAAGAAAATAAGTATATAACAGTTCCCATTTGGGATACAAACAATTCCCATTTGGGGTACACTTATTACATATAATCCGTGCACAGGTGTTTGGGTTATAGACCCAAGGTGTATTTAGAGAAAGAAAGAGAAGGTTTTGGAATATATCCGTGACATAGGTGATAAAGGTGACTTTTTATCTCTTGGACGTTTGTTCTCTGTTTTTCCAGGCTGATTGCTAGGAAAGAATTCAGAGATCAAGCTGTTGGTCCAAAGCGTATTTATCCGATGCGTTTTGGCTACAAGGTAGCCTTTTTCAAGGATTTTAGGGTGTCACCAATTCTGTGGAAATAGTAGTAAGTATTATTGATTTTTACTGTACGTTTTTTTTCAATAACATTTTTTATTATTCTTAGTTCGATGTATACATACTTTTCTGTCTATTCATGTAAAGCCTCTTTTTGTCTGAGCGGACACGCAGCAGGAACCACTATGGTGCAACCTAGAGGGTATATATATTGTGACAGGAAGTCAGGTAAATCTGGGAATGTAGTCACTGAGAGGAGACACATTCCCACCTGCTTTGAAAAGTTCACTGATACTATAGGGTGTTGGCTGCAAAAAGAGCCAGCAGGAAGTTGAAAACCATTCAGCTGTTCAGAATGAGGAGATCAAGGCCTCTATAATTTGTCCAGAGAAAATCTATTGAGTGCTGCCTCCTGTCGCCGTGTAGGCTGGGAGAGGAGGACAGACATACGTGTACCTCCCGACGCCGTGTGGGCATGGGAGAAGGACTGCTGCCGCCTGTCGCCGTGTGGGCTGGGAGAGGGGGACAGTCGGATGTGTGCCTCCCGGCAAGCTGGTGAGCATGGGAGAAGACCCCCTACAGCGATGTGAAGCTAAGGAGGGTAACCACGAGTGAAGACGTCTCAAAGGTGAGAAGACAAAGTGTTCCATGTGAAGAGTGTGAAGAGAAGTGTTCCATGTGAAGAGTGTGAAGAGTAAAGGGACCTGTTAAATGAACTATGTTCAATGTGAAGAATCTGAAGAGTAAAGGATCCTGTTATAAATGAACATGTGCTGTGTGAAAGAAAACAAAGGGACATGTTCAATGGACAATGTTTGTGCTGTGTGAAAAGCAAACAAATGGACATTTGAGTGTCTGCTGTAGGATCAGCAGTGTCGGCCCAACAGTAGGTTGGAAAGACTTCTTAGGTAGGTTCCAGCGTGAGAAGGTAGCCGCCCACAGAGGCAAGGATTTATTTTGTTTTATTTTATTTTGATGTTTTTGCTGCATGCACTTGTTTGAAGAATAAACCTGTTGTTTGCAAGCACTTTTGGGCTATTTCTCTGTGAAAACGCACCCCCCAAGGAGTCATCCACACCCGCCACCGAGCTAATCCCTTACATATGGTGGAGGTATGCAGTGGGCATAAGCCGAGATCCCTGCAAGGAAGTGCAAATGTTTGATGAACTTTGTCTGGTGCATGAGATTGCACAATCTATGTGTGCAGGAGAGAAGATCCTGACAGAAAAAAAAAAAAAAGTGTTTTAAAGAGACAGCGGTCTCAAAATTTTTTGATGAACTTTGTTGTGTCTGGTGCAAGTGACTGCACAAACTGTGTGCGCAGGAAAAGAGATCCTGCAAGAGAGAGAAAAACTACATGTGTTGAAGAGACAGTGGTCTGAAAATTGTTTGCTGGACTGTGAAAAATTTGTTTGTGGAGTTATTGAAGATGGGGCGATCCAAACGCCTGAAAAATGCAAAGATAGATGAAATGAGAGACCGGATTCTATGGATGGAGGGGATGTTGCCGTCTGAACCAGCCCCATCCATGCCTAAAGAGAGTCTACTAAAGAGGAAGGTTGTTGTCCCTAGCAACACTGATGAAACGTGTGCTCAGATGAAAAGTAAGCTCAAAATGGAGGAGATGTTGAAACATCTGATTATATCAAATACAGCTCAACAGCAGGCAAATGCAGCTCAACAGCAGGCAAATGCGGATTTTCAGCGGAGCTTTGCAGCTCAACAAAAGGCTCATCAAGAGAGCATGGCAGGCTGGAAACAGAGACGCCAGCAGCCAATGGAGGCCATCGGTTTGGAGGAAACCGAGTATGTGTGCAGGGCTGAGTTGGATGCCTTGCAACGGAAAATGGAAGAAAAGGAACAAGCCTTGGAATTGCTTAAAATGGAGCATAGAAACTTGCAGGAAACGAATGAACTACTCAAGTCTCATGTGTCACAGTGGGAAGAATCCACTGCTCTTCTTTTGGTCGAGTTGCAAAAACGCAGAGAGACTATAATGGAGAAAGATACCATCCTCATGGAAAAGGAAAGTGAAATTCAGACTTTGCAGAAGCAAAGCATGTGTGAAATGTTGGAGTTGCGTAATCAGCTGAAAAAAAGTCTTCAGTCTTTGGGAGCTACAAAAATAGACCTGCAGGAGTCGCAGGAACAGAATGTCGCTCTGAAAACGACATTGTCTCTCAGCGACAACGAGAAAAGTGAAAGAGAGGCTAAATTACTGAGTACTGTGTATGAGCTCACCACTTTGAGCAATGTGGTAGATGAATTACGTGCAGACTGTGAAAGTTGGAAAGGTGAAGCCCAACGTTTCCAGCAGCAGTTAAAGGAGAAAGAAGCCTGTGTGGCAGAATTACAGTCTCATTCCCAGAAACTAGCCAATGAGGTGAAGGCTCTTATGCAGGGAAAAGGAGATTGTGAACATAAGAGGGAAAAAGTAGAGGCACAGCTTCTGGAATCGCAAGTCAAGGTGTTAGAAGGTGACCGATTGTGTGCTAAGCTGTCAGAGAAGGCAAACCGATTGCAGGTTGAGTTGGACAATGTTACAAATCAGCTTTCTCAAGCAGACAGAAAATCTAGAGAAATTGCGGAAGATTTTTCTATCTTGGAATCGCAGCTGCAAGACACGCAGGAACTCTTACAGGAAGAGAGGTGTCAAAGGCTGAGTTGTAGCACAAAGCTCAAACAAATGGAAGATGAGAAAAATGGCTTCCTGGAACAATTAAAAGAGGAGGCGGAAGCAAAGAAAAACCTATCAGAGCAAGTCGCAACATTGCAAGCTCAGATAGCGGTTATGAAAAAACGCATGGAAGAAAGCGTTGGTTCATTACAGTGTGTTGAAGATGTGAAAAAGAAGTTTGATCAGATGCTTGGTGAAGAGAAGACTGTGTCTGCAAAATATGCAGAAGAACGCGCACGTGCAGAAACGGAGGTGCGTGATAACGAGAGCAAAGCCCTGTTCTTGGCTCGCTCTTTGGAGGAAGCTCTAGAGTGTAAGGCTGAACTAGAAAGTGTTAACAAACAGCTGCGTACAGAAATGGAAGAATTGGTCAGCTCCAAGGATGATGTTGTGAAAAGCGTTCAGGAGCTAGAAAAGTCTAAGCGAGCCTTAGAACAGCAAGTAGAAGAGATGAATATTCCGTTGCAGGAACTGGAAGAGGAATTCCAGGCAACAGAGGATCTGTCCCAAAGAGGGGATAGTGTGCCTGATGCAGTTTTTAAAAGGATCAGTGTTTTGGGGTCTGTCCTGAGTGAGCCTCAGAAATGTGACGACATGTGGCTTGAATCACCCCTTTGGAATAAACCGTTCCTTCAAAAACTTCAAGCATTGGAAAATGTATCATTAGAACTTCAGCAAACAAAGGAGCTGAGTAAGAAATGTGATGATTTCTCAGTTCAGGCTGAAAACCTAGTGGAGAAAACTAAGGCTGTTGGTGAAAACGTGAAGCAAATGAATAAGTGCCTTTCAGGGAGTGTTTCCAAAATGGAACTGGTGAAAGACGGGTGGCAGAAGTTTGATCGTGATCTTGAGATGCATTCCATGTGGAATTCAGATAGAGAAAAGGAACTAGGTGACCTTGAGCGGTCAAATAGTTCAGCAGAAAGTGCATTGAAGAAACCTGTAAAAGAATGTGTTGCAGTTCCATGCTTCTTCACTGATGCAGAGAGGAGGTCTATAATGGATACCACCCAGATCGCTGGGTTCAACTGTGTTGTTGCCTTTAACCCCTATGTTGGTGGAAGGAAAGTTGATGATGTTCTGGTTGGCTACTTCTGTGAAGAGTTTGGCAAGAAATATAAACTGAATATCAAATCAAATAGTAGGCCTTTACTGCGACTCGCTCAGGAGGGCGAAAAGTTTAAGAAGTTGATGAGTGCAAATGCTTCAGATCTGCCTATGAATATGAAATGTTTGAATGATATTGATATCTCTGGGAAAAGGAACAGGGGTCACTTTGAAGAAATGTGTGACAGCCTGTTGTCTCAATTGGAAAATCCTCTGCACAGCATCTTAGAGCAAGCAAAGCTCAAGAAGGAAGATCATTCCCTTTTACAACAAAAAGTCAATGATTGTGTACAGCTGTATGGAGAGGCAACTCAAGTCACAGAGGGATGTCAAGAGTCCCTACTTGGAACAAAGCTTAGTGAAGCAAAGGTTCTCAAAGTTTTGTGGAAAACATTTATGGATTGCAGAGAGAGGCGTCTTAAGAATGTTGAAGACCTTAAGACTAGCCCAATTGAGTTGCCTATGGATCACGGTCCTCCATGGTGGATTGGACAGACGGTTATGAGGGACAAGCTGTCTGACATTTATGAGAAAGCTGTCAATGAAGATGACAGAAACGAGAAGGAGCAAAATTATGCCAAAAATGCAGTTGAAGAATGTGTATATGAGATGAGAGACAAACTGTGTGGCATTTATGAGAAATCTGTCAGTGAAGATGACAGAAACAGTTTCATCCGGAAGCTTGAGGATAATAGGAGGCTTATCAGTGAGTCAGCAGTGCCTGACACATGCGTGCCTGGAAATATGTGTCCCAACCCTAGGGTTGAAACAAGAGGGGGGGGTATGTGACAGGAAGTCAGGTAAATCTGGGAATGTAGTCACTGAGAGGAGACACATTCCCACCTGCTTTGAAAAGTTCACTGATACTATAGGGTGTTGGCTGCAAAAAGAGCCAGCAGGAAGTTGAAAACCATTCAGCTGTTCAGAATGAGGAGATCAAGGCCTCTATAATTTGTCCAGAGAAAATCTATTGAGTGCTGCCTCCTGTCGCCGTGTAGGCTGGGAGAGGAGGACAGACATACGTGTACCTCCCGACGCCGTGTGGGCATGGGAGAAGGACTGCTGCCGCCTGTCGCCGTGTGGGCTGGGAGAGGGGGACAGTCGGATGTGTGCCTCCCGACAAGCTGGTGAGCATGGGAGAAGACCCCCTACAGCGATGTGAAGCTAAGGAGGGTAACCACGAGTGAAGACGTCTCAAAGGTGAGAAGACAAAGTGTTCCATGTGAAGAGTGTGAAGAGAAGTGTTCCATGTGAAGAGTGTGAAGAGTAAAGGGACCTGTTAAATGAACTATGTTCAATGTGAAGAATCTGAAGAGTAAAGGATCCTGTTATAAATGAACATGTGCTGTGTGAAAGAAAACAAAGGGACATGTTCAATGGACAATGTTTGTGCTGTGTGAAAAGCAAACAAATGGACATTTGAGTGTCTGCTGTAGGATCAGCAGTGTCGGCCCAACAGTAGGTTGGAAAGACTTCTTAGGTAGGTTCCAGCGTGAGAAGGTAGCCGCCCACAGAGGCAAGGATTTATTTTGTTTTATTTTATTTTGATGTTTTTGCTGCATGCACTTGTTTGAAGAATAAACCTGTTGTTTGCAAGCACTTTTGGGCTATTTCTCTGTGAAAACGCACCCCCCAAGGAGTCATCCACACCCGCCACCGAGCTAATCCCTCACAATATATATATATATATATATATATATATATATATATATATATACATTATATATTGTATTCAGTAGATTTTAATAGTTTTTGGGGAGGAGTTTTTGGAGATATGACAACTTACTGTGAGGTTGTCTTCCAATTCTGGAAGTTCTTGTGTATGATCCTATTCTTGTGGTGAATGGATCTGTGGGTACATATTGTTTGGTTAATGACTGTGCAGGATGTTAGGCATAGGTTTTTTACTGTTTGTAGAGAGACTTACAGTATATGTAGTCTTGTTCACCTTCAATATGGGATATGTTTTTGGAGGTTTTTCTTTTTTAGTATTGTCAGGCTGTAAGAGATCCCAGTTTAAGATATTGATTGTAGATTCATATATTTATAAGTATATATATATATATATACCTATGTATATATAGGTTCTAATTGTAAGGGTGTAAACTTACTGTATTATGGTCAGAAAAAAACTATTCCTCTTGCACAGTCATGGGTGGTTGCATGGGGTAGATAGGAATCACACATTCGGTCCTATGGCAGACTTTCTATATTGAATGAATACAGAGTCCAGTGATCTAATAGGTGATGGTTTAATTAAAAGTGACTTTGGTGATATTTACGGTGGATGATTAGTCATCCTTGGTAAAACTTACTATTAGTTGTTTGCTCCTCGTGGTGCGTCCGTTCTGTCTCTCCAGTCCTTCAGTGTGAAGGCGATATGGAGAGACGCTGGTTCCCCGGCCTTTTAAAGCCAGTCGCGCAGGCGCCGTAGGCTCTGCACGTACTTGGCTTCTTACGTAAGGCGCGATCCTCGGTTACTGCGCATGCGCCCAGAGGGTGCGCGCGCATTCACGGAGGTCCGTCTTTCGTATTGGCCGCCGACACGGGAGGGAGGAACTAAGATCCCAGAGGGGGATCTTCTGTGGGTAGATGGTATATCCCATGGTTCCATCTTAACCCCTGGCTGTCCAGGGGCTTACCGTGCCGGGTGCGTTTTGTGATCAGACAATTAGATGGCCTGTCTAAATGACAGAGTATAATCATACATAACAGAATAATCAATTAATACATTTGATATAATAATTAGTCCAATGGTATACAATCTTTTGATTTTTGTTTTAACAGCAGTTTAGGAATTCTATTCACTGGGTTATAGAGGGTATTTGGACATTAGATATATCATGGGAAGGGGGGTGGGTGCCTTTTCCTTTGGTCCTTTGGTATGAAAAGAATAAAGGTAGATGTTATTACCTTTATTGTACGCCAATTATTATGCAAAGGTTTTGGTGAATAGATGAGGGTTCTCTACATGTTATTGATATTGGATATTTTAAAATGTGGTATCCTTAGGGATGTGTGCCACATTATTTGTTTTAAAAGGGGGGAGGAGAAGGGGGGGGTTTTACAAGGGGTTTGGTGAATGGATAAAAAAAGAAAAGAGTATTTCAGTCTGTTTTGCCCAATGAAAACCCTTCAAGGAAGGGGCGAAAACTTTCGATTTCATTTAAACCTGGCGGTTTTGTTGCCTTTAAACGTTGTATCCATCTGGTTTCCATTTGGAGGAGTCTTTTGTTCCAGTCTCCTCCTCTATGTGGGATATGGATCCTCTCAAGTGCAATAAATGTAACTTTTGGCATTCTGTAGCTGATATGCAACGTGTCTCCCCAGGGGGAGATAGAAGTTACATAATTCCATATTATTTACATGTTTGTTAATTCTCTTCCCCATCTCTTGCTTTGTTTTCCCAACATAATACGCTCCACACTCACAACGCATGAGGTATACGACTCCTCTCGTTCTACAGTTTACATAGTGTTTAGGTGTGAATTTTTCACCATTGGGCAGTATTGTTTCAGTACATTTCCGGATGACGTTGCATTGGGCACAACTTCCACAGGGGAACGTGCCCTTTGCTTTACAGGGGTCTTTTCTGCTTCCTTCCTTGTATTCACTGTGTGTAAAATTCTGTTGTAGTGAACCTGCTTTCCGGTATGTTATTTTTGGAGTATCTGATATAAGATGCTTTATTGTTGGGTCTTCTTTGAGTATAGGCCAGTGTTTTTGTAATATGTTTTTGATTTTGGGATATTCATTAGTATATCTCATTATGATGCGTGTATTTTCGCTTTCTTTTGAAGTGTCTGTTTTTTTCTTTTTGAATAGAATTTTTTGTCTTGATTGTGCGTTGACTTTGTTGTAGGCTTTCCTGAGGGTACTTTTTGTGTATCCTCTTTGGATGAGTCTTTCCGTCAAAAGTTTTGCTTCCTTTTGGAAATCTTGGTCTATAGTACAATTCCTTTTAAGTCTAAGGTATTGACTATATGGGATAGCCCTTTTAAGTGGTGTGGGGTGAAAGCTGGAGGCGTGTAAAATAGTATTGCCTGCAGTTTCTTTTCTGTAAAGAGTTGTTTGCATTTTTCCAGTTTCGTCCTTTATTATCCAGGTATCCAGGAATGCTACTTTTATATTGCTGTAATTTAATGTTAAAAACATATTATGGTTGTTATCATTCATCCTTTCAAGACATCCTTTTATTTCTTCTTCAGGTCCATCCCAAACAATCAAGATATCGTCCAGATATCTTTGCCAAAGTAATATATTGTTGGTGTATAGACGATTCTCTTCATTGTTTAAAAATTCACATTCCCAGTCTCCTAGATAGATGTTGGCGTAGGATGGGGCACAACTAGTGCCCATCGCTACGCCACATGTCTGTAAGTAATAGGTTCCATCAAAAGTAAAGAAGTTGTGATAAAGAATATATTCCAGCATCTGAGTTATAAATTCATTAAACTTCATTTCGTGTTCACTTCCTTGATTAAGTGTTTTTTTAATGATTTGTATTCCTTTTTCATGCGGGATATTGTTATACAGCGACTCAACGTCGACTGCAATGAGAAATGCTGTTTCAGGTATCGTCATATCTTCCAAAATTTGAAGGAGGTGTACTGTATCTCTTGTATGAGAAGGTAGGTTGGTGACGTATGGTTTAAGGTGTGCGTCGATTACTTGGCTTGTAGTCTCGGTAATGTTGCCATTACCCGAGACTATGGGTCTCCCAGGTGGGTTTTGTTTGTCTTTGTGCACCTTTGGGAGGGCGTAAAAGGTTGGAGTTTGTGGATGTTTGATTTTCATAAAATTCCACAGAGTTTCAGTGATTATTCCTGCATTGAGTGCTTTATCTAGTTTTTTGTAGAAGTCCTCTTTAAATGCATTTATCATAACTGGTGATATGCGTTTGTAGCATTTTGGGTTGTTCAGGATTTTTAGGCACATAGCTTTATAATTTTCGTTGTTCATAAGTACAATGTTCCCGCCTTTATCGGCTGGTTTTATTGTAATTTTTTCCAGATTTTGTAACTCTTTGATTGCCGCTTTTTGGCTTTTTGTAAGGTTATGTGACTTGTGGTCTTCTTTTAACTTTTCAATGTCCTTGGTAATTTCCCGCACAAATAGTGCGATAGCAGGGTTTAAATTTAGGGGAGGAAATGTTTGGGATTTCTTTTTGAAACCTGGTTGTTTGGTTTCTGTTGGATTGTCATCCTCTTCCTCGTCGTCTATATCTGATTGATTGTCTTGTTCAGTCCAATCTTCCAAACCACCTTCCTCTAATAATAGATTAAGGCCCTTTATTGCTCGGAGTTTGGCTGCTGTTAAATTAGCTGGTTGTTCTGTAGTTGTAGGTTTGCTGTACATAGCTTTGAACAGGAGGTTCCTAGCAAATAGATTGATGTCTTTGATTATTTCGAACTTGTCCGATATTCTGTTGGGACAAAAGGATAAACCTAATGTCAAGACTTCCATTTGTGCTTGGGTTGGTATATGGGATGATAGGTTTATAATTGTTAAACCGCCTTGGTTTATGGTCTCGAGTGTTGTGATGTCTTGGTTTGTGTTTTGGGGTTTGGTACCCCTAAAAAAACCTTTGGTGGTTTTAGTTGGTCTTTTTTTGATCTTGTAAATATCTCATGTTGTTTGGGAGGTGGTCTTGTATCATCTTCATTTGGTTCTGCTGTTGGACTGTGAGTTCCCTCTTCCTTATTTTCTATTTCAAGTGGTTGTGTTGGGGTTGGTTTTTCTCTTCTTCGGTCCATTCTATATTGTTCTGTTCCTGATGCATGTGATGATGAATCAGATGAATAGTATGCTCCTGTATTGGGGTTTTGTCTGTAGTTGGTTCTTCTGTTTTGTCTAGTATTTGACCATTTATAGGCTCTATTCTGACTGAATGCGTTTTTGTCTCTCCAGTACTTTTTTTCTTTTTTCTTTAGGATTTCTTTACTGTAATCTTCTATATGTTGTTTTAACCTTTTTTCCTGTTCGCTGTAAAGGGTGATGTTTTTTGGAGGTGTAAGTTTTTCATAGGTGAGTTTGATGTCATTTTCTAGAGCTTTAATTTGGCGTAGGTATTCGGCTTGTAAAATTATCATTACGTTTCTAGAGCATTCGTTCAGGGCATCTTCCCATTCTTTTTTCATTTCTGTATTGATGTTCTCCATAGTTGGAAATATTTGGATTCTTAGGCCCACTGGGTTTATTTTTTCAGCTATGTATCTCTCAAAGGTTTTGATGTGCCAATGTAAGGCCGCTTTCCTCTCAAAGAGTTTTTTAAGGGAGTTGAAAAGTGCCGTGATATCGGAGTCTTGCTGTTCGTTTCCCTGAAAGTTTTTATGTATACTGGACATTAGGTTTTCCCATTCGGTTCCCATTAAATCTTCTGTCCGTTTTTCCTCCATAGTTTACCAATGAATGATAGTGAGTTCTCTTTTTTAGAGAGAGGTGGCTACAGATGTGTGTGTTCCAAATCTTCTCAATATGGCTGAAAAGCCTGAGAGACGGAGCCAATCACCAAACTCTTATGCCTTTTTTGTAGTTTTTTAGGGGATAAGGTTCTGCTGATCAGCCTTATCTATATATTTTAAAGTTTTTTGGATCTTTGCTAAATAAGGATCATTGAGAACAGGTGGCCACGCTGTTTCCCTCCTGATCCCAGTATAACGTTTTCAACGTAATTCTGACCCCTGAGAATTTACCCAATTTTCTTTCATAATAAACATCAGTTCCTATGGAATGTTTAAAATACATAGTGCAGTGTAAATTATGTTGAACCTCATAGCTTTTCCCTTTAACCTTTTCTTCTGCTATTTTGAGAAGGGGTTGATGCATGCTTCCTGGACCTGTGGAACTTAAGTCCAAGCTGTACCAGTAATAAGGTTCACTGTCAGTCTTCATCACATATGTTCCACAGGCTTGGTGGGCTCTCAAACCCCCCTCTGCTGGTATAACTGAAATGTCTAGTGCATGCAGCAAGTCCCTGCCCAATAGGTTAATCGGACACTTTTCAGATATCACAATTTTACACTCTGTTTTTCTTTTTGTTTGTGGGTCCTCTACAAGAAGTTTTTCAGACACATCTTCTTCACATATTACACCACTCCCTGATTTTACAAAAATTGTTCCTTTTCTTTTGATCCCTTCAGGTAAATACTGAGGGTGAATCAAAGTTTTACATGCCCCCGTGTCACACAAAAAGGTAATTTGTTTCCCTTGTACAGTGAGTGTTATTTCTGGTTTTATCTCATTTTGTAAATACATTTCCACATTGCATATGTCCAGCATGTCAAGTTCTCCTGAATCTATTACATTCTTGATACATTCTATTTCATTCTTCTCCTTTTCCACTAGTCATTAGAGGTGTACCGAACTGTTCGCCGGCGAACTTAGCATGTTCGCGTTCGCCGCTGCGGGCGAACATATGCGATGTTCGGTCCGCCCCCTATAATACATCATTGAGGCAAACTTTGACCCTGAACTTCACAGTCAGCAGGCACATTTCCAGCCAATCAGCATACCTCCCTCCCACACCCTCCCAGCTCCTATAAATAAGCAAGGGCAGCATCCATCTTAGATCATTCTGAAGCAGTGTGTGTTAGTGAGAGCAGGGAGAGCTGCTGCTGCTGCTGTTAAGCTAGGGACAGTTAGTCAGTGTTCCTGGTCTTGCAGTGTTCTTGGTCCACTACTGCTGTAAGGACAGCATCCTGACAGCACCCCAAAAAGCCCTTCTAAGGGCTGGTATTTGTGTAAATTTATATATATATATATATATATATATATATATATATATATATATAGTGTCCCCAAAAGCCCTTTTAAGGGCTGGTAATTGAGGATTTTTTTTATATATATATATATATATATATATATATATATATCTAGTGTCCCCAAAAGCCCTTTTAAGGGCTGGTAATTGAGTTTTTTCTTCTTATATATATATATATATATATATATATATATATATATATATATATATATATATATATATCTGTCTAGTGTCCCCAAAAGCCCTTTTAAGGGCTGGTAATTGAGGATTTTTTTTATATATATATATATATATATATATATATATATATATATATCTAGTGTCCCCAAAAGCCCTTTTAAGGGCTGGTAATTGAGTTTTTTCTTCATATATATATATAGATATATATATATCTATATATATATCTATTGTACACTGCAGTTGCCTGCCCGCTGTGTGTGAGAGGCCACAGACCCACCACAGACTGTACTGTGTGCACACCACACTCATTTCGGGTGGCACAGGCACAGTACCTTGCATTTTAAAAAATATTTTTTTTTTCCTCTGTCATAATTGCAGTGAGTGCTGTGTCAGGTCCACAGAGTGCACTGTACCCACTGCAGTGCACTGCCCACCACTGATATATATACGGTGGCACAGCATCTTGTTGCAATTTGAAAAAAATATATATTTTTTATTATTGCAGTTGCCTGGGCTGCCAGTGACTGTCAGGTCCACAGAGTGTACTGTGCCCACTGCAGTGCCACTGCGTGCCCACCCACCACTGATATATAAGGTGGCACAGCAGCTTGCAAAGTAAAAAAATATATATTTTTTTTATAATTGCAGTTGCCTGGGTGCCAGTGACTGTCAGGTCCACAGAGAGTGTACTGTGCCACTGCCCACCCACCACTGATATATAAGGTGGCACAGCAGCTTGCAAAGTAAAAAAATATATATTTTTTTATAATTGCAGTTGCCTGGGTGCCAGTGACTGTCAGGTCCACAGAGAGTGTACTGTGCCACTGCCCACCCACCACTGATATATAAGGTGGCACAGCAGCTTGCAAAGTAAAAAAATATATATTTTGTTAATAATTGCAGTTGCCTGGGTGCCAGTGACTGTCAGGTCCACAGAGAGTGTACTGTGCCACTGCCCACCCACCACTGATATATAAGGTGGCACAGCAGCTTGCAAAGTAAAAAAATATATATTTTGTTTATAATTGCAGTTGCCTGGGTGCCAGTGACTGTCAGGTCCACAGAGAGTGTACTGTGCCTTTGCCCACCCACCACTGATATATAAGGTGGCACAGCAGCTTGCAAAGTAAAAAAAAATATATTTTTTTTATAATTGCAGTTGCCTGGGTGCCAGTGACTGTCAGGCCCACAGAGTGTACTGTACCCACTGCCCAACACTCCTATAGGGTGGCACAGCACCTTGCACTCATAGTACAACACATTAAAAAAAAAAATGACAGGCAGAGGCAGGCCACCCCGCAAGGGCCGTCGTGGTAGTGGTGCTGTGACTTCCTTAGGCTGTAGAATAATGCCCAGTGTTCAGAGGCCACCACAGACCCTGAACTCAAAAAATTCTGAGGACATAGTTGACTGGCTTACACAGGACACCCAATCGTCTACAGCTTCCGCTCGGAACCTTAATGCATCATCCTCCTCCAGCTCAGCTTCGGGCACCTCTCAATTTACCACTCGCCAGCCCGCCGGCACCACCACCAACACTAGCACCACAGCCGCTTCACTTGATCCATCAGAGGAGTTATTTTCACATCAGTTGGAAGAAATAAGTGATGCGCAACTATTAGTGCCAGAGGATGTAGATAACGGGGATATGTCTCAGTCAGGCAGCATTATACACATGGACGTACATTGTGATGATGATGATGATGTTGTACCTACTGCTGCTGCCTTTGCTGAGTTGTCAAGTGAAGCGGCTGATCATGACGATGTGTCTGTGGATGTCACCTGGGTGCCTGCTCGAAGAGCAGAAGAAGAGGGGGAAAGTTCAGATGGGGAGAAAGAGAGGAGGAGGAGGAGACGAGTTGGAAGCAGGGGGAGGAGGTCATCGCAAGGAGCTAGTGGCGCAGTCAGACAGCATGTAGATTCGGCACCCCGGGTCAGCCAGACAGCACGCTAATCAACGCAAGCTGTTGCCACCACCAGAATGCCGTCCTTGCAAAGCTCAGCAGTGTGGCATTTTTTTTGTGTGTCTGCCTCTGATATCAGCGATGCCATTTGTAACCTGTGCCAAAAGAAACTGAGTCGTGGGAAGTCCAACACCCACCTAGGTACAACTGCTTTGCGAAGGCACATGATCTCACATCACAAACGCCTATGGGATCAACACATGAGTAAAAGCAGCACACAAACTGAAAGCCACCATCCTCCTCCTGGTCCAGCATCTTCAGCCACGTCAACCACTGCTGTCCTCCATGCCCCCTATCAACAACCTGCCCCTCCGCCTCTCACCTTCAGCAGTTCCCGCTCACCTGCCCACAGTCAGGTGTCTGTCAAGGAAATGTTTGAGCGTAAGAAGCCAATCTCACAGAGTCACCCCCTTGCCCGGCGTCTGACAGCTGGCTTGTCGGAACTCTTAGCCCGCCAGCTTTTACCATACAAGCTGGTGGAGTCTGAGGCCTTCAAAATATTTGTCGCTATTGGGACACCGCAGTGGAAGGTACCCGGCCGAAATTATTTTTCACAAAAGGCAATCCCCAACCTGTACTCTATTGTGGAAAAGGAAATCATGTCACGTCTGGCACACAGTGTTGGGGCAAGGGTCCATCTGACCACTGATAGCTGGTCTGCAAAGCACAGTCAGGGCAGGTATATCACTTACACTGCGCATTGGGTAAACCTGCTGGCGGCTGCCAAGCATGGAATGCGTGGCTCTGCTGCAGAGGAGTTGGTGACACCGCCACGACTTGCAGGCAGGCCTGCTGCCACCTCCTCTACTCCTCCTACTCCATCCTCTTTGCTAACCTCCTCGGCTGAGTCCTCTTCTGCTGTTGCGTCTTGCTCCACACCAATTGCACCCCCCCAGCTCCCCAGGGGCTATTCCACATGCCGGATACGACAGTGTCACGCTGTCTTGGGGTTGACTTGCCTGAAAGCAGAGAGTCACACCGGACCAGCACTACTGTCCGCCCTGAATGCACAGGTGGATCAGTGGCTGACCCCGCACCAACTGGAGATCGGCAAAGTGGTGTGTGACAACGGAAGCAATTTGTTGGCGGCATTGAATTTGGGCAAGTTGACACATGTGCCGTGCATGGCACATGTGTTGAATCTGATTGTGCAACGCTTTGTGCAGAAGTACCCAGGCTTACAGGACGTCCTCAAGCAGGCCAGGAAGGTGTGTGGCCATTTCAGGTGTCCCTACACGGCCATGGCGCACTTTGCAGATATTCAGCGGCGAAACAACATGCCAGTGAAGCGCTTGATTTGCGACAGCCCGACACGTTGGAATTCAACACTGCTAATGTTCGATCGCCTGCTCCAACAAGAAAAAGCGGTCAACGAGTATTTGTATGACCGGGGTGCTAGGACAGCCTCTGCAAAGCTGGGTATTTTTTTGCCACGTTACTGGACGCTCATGCGCAATGCCTGTAGGCTCATGCGTCCTTTTGAGGAGGTGACAAACCTAGTCAGTCGCACCGAAGGCACCATCAGCGACATCGTCCCATATGTTTTTTTCCTGGAGCGCGCCCTGCGAAGAGTGCTAGATCAGGCCGTAGATGAGCGTGAAGAGGAAGAGGAAGAGTTGTGGTCACCATCACCACCACCAGAAACAGCCTTACCATCGCTTGCTGGACCTGCGGCAACACTGGAAGAGGAGTCTGAGGAAGAGGAGTCAGAGGAGGAATGTGGCTTTGAGGAGGAGGAACACCAACCACAGCAGGCATCCCAGGGTGCTCGTTGTCACCTATCTGGTACCCGTGGTGTTGTACGTGGCTGGGGGGAAGAACACACCTTCAATGACATCAGTGAGGACGAGGAATTGGACATGAGTAGCTCGGCATCCAACCTTGTGCAAATGGGGTCTTTCATGCTGTCATGCCTGTTGAGGGACCCTCGTATAAAAAGGCTGAAGGAGAACGACCTGTACTGGGTGGCCACGCTACTAGACCCCCGGTATAAGCAGAAAGTCTCTGATATGTTACCCAATTACCGGCAGTCGCAAAGGATGCAGCAGCTACAAAATAAGTTGAAAAGTATGCTTTACACAGCATATAAGGGTGATGTCACAGCACAACGGGAATCCAACAGGGGAAGAGGTGAAAGTAATCCTCCTCCTACCACCACAACCACGCCGGCAAGGACAGAACGCTTTACATGCGGAGCTTTTTTAGTCCTACGCATCGCCACAGCCCTTCGGGGTCCACCCTCAGAGAACGACTCGACCGACAGGTAGCAGACTACCTTGCCTTAACTGCAGATATTGACACTCTGAGGAGCAATGAACCCATTGACTACTGGGTGTGCAGGCTTGACCTGTGGCCTGAGCTATCCCAATTTGCCATTGAACTTCTGGCCTGCCCCGCTTCAAGTGTGCTGTCAGAAAGGACCTTCAGCGCAGCAGGAGGTATTGTCACTGAGAAGAGAAGTCGCCTAGGTCAAAAAAGTCTTGATTACCTCACGTTTATTAAGATGAATGAGGCATGGATCCTGAAGGGACTAACAGTGGGGGATGCATTTGACTAAAAAAGGCCTGGTGATGACTGAGATGCCTTGGGCTAAAAATGGTCCACACGCTGCTGTATTTAATCATTCTCTGCATGCCGGATGACTTACGTGACGTCTCCGCCACCAACTACGGTTAAAGCCGCAATGTTTTAGTGCAGTTTCTGCCTTGAAAACCTCAATTTTTCAGGCCGCTGCTACAGCGGCAACAATATCTACTTTTTCATGCATGTGTACATGCCTAATTTTTCTGGCCTCTGGTGCTACACTGTGGCTGCAAAAAAACAAAAAACAAAAAACAAGGCACATACATGTGTCAATTCCCCTTCGTGATCGTTACCTTGTCGTGGTGAAGGGGCTTGCGTATCACAATGAAGCGATCACCTCTAGGTGTGTGTTGGCACACCCCAGATGATAAGGTCGTTGCTTCATTGTGAACAGACCAAAAGTGATCCGCGGGATAATTTTTCATAGAAAAAACATTCATTTTCTTTCATTCTTTCTGCGGAGCTGGGTATTTTTTGGCCGCATTACTAAATGCTCATGAACAATGGCTGTAGGCTCATGCGTCCTTTTGCGGAGGTGACAAACCTGGTGGTCAGTCGAACCCAAGGCAACATCATCGACCTCATCCCATATGCGTTTTTTCTGGAGAGTACTGGATCAGGCTGTAGATGAGCATGAAGAGGAAGAGTTGTGGTCCCCATCACCACCAGAAGCAGCCTTGTCGTTGTCAATTGCTGGACCTGTGGCAACGCAGAGAGAGGAGTCTGAAGAAGAGAAGTCAGAGGAGGAAGGTGGCTTTGAGGAGGTGCAATACCAGCCACAGCAGGCGTCCCAGGGGGCTTGTTCTCACCTTTCGGGGACCCTTGGTGTTGTACGTGGCTGGGTGGAGGAAGAGACCTTCAATGATGTCAGTGAGGACAAGGAACGGGACATGGCTAGCTTGGTATCCAACCTTGTGCAAATGGGGAGTTTGCGGTTGTGCAAATGGACTGACTGACTGTTAAACGGGGAGTTTGGTCTGTCAGAGTTCGGTCTGTCACTGTGAAGCGGGCGACGGGCGTAACCCTTACACTACTTGACCGATAAAACATCATACCTGATCGTATTCACACACTGGATGTTTTAAAGCATGTTATTCCAAACAATTTAGGAATGTTAGGTGATTTCTGCCCTTTATGGATCAAAACCCGACTCTGCGTCAACTACGTAATTTTCCATGGGAGTTTTGCCATGGATCCCCCTCCGGCATGCCACAGTCCAGGTGTTAGTCCCCTTGAAACAACTTTTCCATCACTATTGTGGCCAGAAAGAGTCCCTGTGTGTTTTAAAATTCGCCTGCCTATTGAAGTCTATGGCGGTTCGCCCGGTTCGCCGGTTCGCGAACATTTGCCGTTGTTCGCGTTCGCCATTCGCGAACGGCGAATTTTAGGTTCGCGACATCACTACTAGTCATGCTTTCTCCTCTCTCTCTTCATCTCTCCTTGACTTACACTCTCTTGCCATGTGGCCCTTTTTACCACACAAAAAACTTTCCCCTTTTTCCTTCCTACCCTTGTAATCTTTGATACGAGGTCTCCGTTGGGGCCTTCTTACCTTCCCGGTACCTTTTTCAATGACATATGCATCAGTATCTTCCTCTACAATTAAAACTTTTCCTTTCTTGTTTTATTTTTTAATTGAAAATGACGCTCAGCGTGGCGTGCATATTCAATGAACTCATGGAGCCTGCAAGTTCTGTGGGTTATCATGTGCTTGGTCACGAAACCAGAAACAATTTATTTTTTATAATTGCAGTTGCCTGCCAGTGAGTGTCAGGTCCACAGACTGTACTGTGCCCACTGCAGTGCCCACCACTCATATACGGTGGCACAGCACCTTGCAAATTAAAAAATAATTAATTTTTTATAATTGCAGTTGCCTGCCAGTGAGTGTCAGGTCCAGACTGTACTGTGCCCACTGCAGTGCCCACCACTCATATACGGTGGCACAGCACCTTGCAAATTAAAAAATAATTTATTCTTTATTATTGCAGTTGCCTGCCAGTGACTGTCAGGTCCACAGAATGTACTGTACCCACTGCCCAACACTCATATAGGGTGGCACAGCACCTTGCATGCATAGTACCACTAATCTAAAAAAAATGACAGGCAGAGGCAGGCCACCCTGAAGGGGCCGTCGTGTTCGTGGTGTTGTGATTTCCTTTGGCCCTAGAATAATGCCCAGTGTTCAGAAGCCACGTACCCTGAACTCAAAAAATTCTGAGGACATAGTTGACTGGCTTACACAGGACACCCAATCTTCTACAGCTTCCGCTCAGAACCTTTATGCACCATCCTCCTCCAGCTCAGCTTCGGGCACCTCTCAATTTACCACTCGCCCACCCGCCGGCACCACCAACACTAGCACCACAGCCGCTTCACTTGATCTGTCAGAGGAGTTATTTACACATCAGTTGGAAGAAATGAGTGATGCGCAACCATTAGTGCCAGAGGATGTAGATAACGGGGATATGTCTCAGGCAGCTTTATACACATGGACGTACATTGTGATGATGATGATGATGATGTTGTACCTGCTGCTGCTGCCTTTGCTGAGTTGTCAAGTGAAGCGGCTGATGATGACGATGTGTCCGTGGATGTCACCTGGGTGCCTGCTCGAAGAGCAGAAGAAGAGGGGGAAAGTTCAGATGGGGAGACAGAGAGGAGGAGGAGACGAGTTGGAAGCAGGGGGAGGTCATCGCAAGGAGCTAGTGGCACAGTCAGACAGCATGTATCGGCACCCGGGGTCAGCAAGACAGCACGCCAATCAACGCAAGCTGTTGCCACCACCAGAATGCCGTCATTGCAAAGCTCAGCAGTGTGGCATTTTTTTTGTGTGTCTGCCTCTGATAACAGCGATGCCATTTGAAACCTGTGCCAAAAGAAACTGAGTGGTGGGAAGTCCAACACCCACCTAGGTACAGCTGCTTTGCGAAGGCACATGATCTCACATCACAAACGCCTATGGGATCAACACATGAGTACAAGCAGCACACAAACTCAAAGCCACCATCCTCCTCCTGGTCCAGCATCTTCAGCCACGTCAACCACTGCTGTCCTCCTTGCCCCCTATCAACAACCCTCCACTCCGCCTCTCACCTTCAGCAGTTCCTGCTCATCTGCCCACAGTCAGGTGTCTGTCAAGGAAATGTTTGAGCGTAAGAAGCCAATGTCACAGAGTCACCCCCTTGCCCTGCGTCTGACAGCTGGCTTGTCGGAACTTTTAGCCCGCCAGCTTTTACCGTACAAGCTGGTGGAGTCTGAGGCCTTCAAAAAATTTGTAGCTATAGGGACACCGCAGTGGAAGGTACCCGGCCGAAATTTGTTTTCACAAAAGGCAATCCCCAACCTGTACTCTATTGTGGAAAAGGAAGTCATGTCATGTCTGGCACACAGTGTTGGGGCAAGGGTCCATCTGACCACTGATACCTGGTCTGCAAAGCACGGTTAGGGCAGGTATATCACTTACACTGCGCATTGGGTAAACCTACTGGCGGCTTCCAAGCATGGAATGCGTGGCTCTGCAGAGGAGTTGGTGACACCGTCATGACCTGCAGGCAGGCCTGCTGCCATCTCCTCTACTCCTCCTACTCCATCCTCTTTGCTAACCTCCTCGGCTGAGTCCTCTTCTGCTGTTGCGTCTTGCTCCACACCAACTGCACCCCCCCAGCTCCCCAGGGGCTACTCCACATGCCGGATAGGACAGTGTCACGCCATCTTAGGGTTGACTTTCCTGAAAGCAGAGAGTCACACCGGACCATCACTACTGTCCGCCCTGAACCCACAGGTAGATCAGTGGCTGACCCCGCACCAACTGGAGATCGGCAAAGTGGTGTGTGACAAGGGAAGCAATTTGTTGGCGGCATTGAATTTGGGCAAGTTGACACATGTGCCGTGCATGGCACATGTGTTGAATCTGATTGTACAATGCTTTGTGCATAAGTACCCAGGCTTACAGGACATCCTCAAGCAGGCCAGGAAGGTGTGTGGCCATTTCAGGCGTTCCTACACGGCCATGGCGCACTTTTCAGATATTCAGCAGCGAAACAACATGCCAGTGAGGCGCTTGATTTGCGACAGCCCGACACGTTGGAATTCAACACTCCTAATGTTCGACCGCCTGCTCCAACAAGAAAAAGCCATCAACGAGTATTTGTATGACCGGGGTGCTAGGACAGCCTCTGCGGAGCTGGGTATTTTTTTGCCATGTCACTGGACGCTCATGCGCAATGCCTGTAGGCTCATGCGTCCTTTTGAGGAGGTGACAAACCTAGTCAGCCGCACCGAAGGCACCATCAGCGACATCATCCCATATGTTTTCTTCCTGGAGCGTGCCCTGCGAAGAGTGCTGGATCAGGCCGTAGATGAGCGTGAAGAGGAAGAGTTGTGGTCACCATCACCACCAGAAACAGCCTTACCATCGCTTGCTGGACCTGCGGCAACGCTGGAAGAGGAGTCTGAGGAAGAGGAGTCAGAGGAGGAATGTGGCTTTGAGGAGGAGGAACACCAACCACAGCAGGCATCCCAGGGTGCTCGTTGTCACCTATCTGGTACCCGTGGTGTTGTACGTGGCTGGGGGGAAGAACACACCTTCAATGAGATCAGTGAGGACGAGGAATTGGACATGAGTAGCTCGGCATCCAACCTTGTGCAAATGGGGTCTTTCATGCTGTCATGCCTGTTGAGGGACCCTCGTATAAAAAGGCTGAAGGAGAACGACCTGTACTGGGTGGCCACACTACTAGACCCCCGGTATAAGCAGAAAGTGTCTGAAATGTTACCGAATTACCGGCAGTCGGAAAGGACGCAGCAGTTACAAAACAAGTTAAAAAGTATGCTTTACACAGCGTATAAGGGTGATGTCACAGCACAACGGGAATCTAACAGCGGAAGAGGTGAAAGTAATCCTCCTCCTACCACAACCACGCCGGCAAGGACAGGACGCTATACAGACGTGTTGTTGATGGAGGACATGCAGAGCTTTTTAAGTTCTATGCATCGCCACAGCCCTTCGGGGTCCATCCTCAGAGAACGACTCGACCGACAGGTAGCAGACTACCTTGCCTTAACTGCAGATATCGACACTCTGAGGAGCGATGAACCCCTTGACTACTGGGTGTGCAGGCTTGACCTGGGGCCTGAGCTATCCCAATTTGCGATAGAACTTATGGCCTGCCCCGCTTCAAGTGTCCTGTCAGAAAGGGCCTTCAGCGCAGCAGGAGGTATTGTCATTGAGAAGAGAAGTCGCCTAGGTCAAAAAAGTTTAGATTACCTCACCTTTATTAAGATGAATGAGGCATGGATCCCGAAGGGACTGACAGTGGGGGATGCATATGACTAAAAAAGGCCTGATGAGATGCCTTGGGCTAAAAATGGTCCACACGCTGCTGTATTTAATCTCTGCATGCCGGATGACTTACGTGGCGTCTCCGTGTAACGCTCCTGCGTTTTTAGTATAGGCTGGATTTGCAGCTGCAAAATCTCCACTCAGTAGTCATGTAGAGATGTGTTGAATACCAGATCCAACTCTCCAGGACTCATCACCGTGGGCCTGTCAGCTTCAACATACAGATATATACACACTCAATGAGATGTTCCTGGAGTGATAGGATGTATATGATAGTATGAAGGTGATGTGCTGAAGGGACAGGTGTGAACAGTGACAAGGATGGTAATCACTTGATAGGTTTGTATAGGAGAGTTCAAGATGGTATTTAGGAATGCAGATAGGTTAGTATCGAGTATGCTAACAGGTGGTGAGGACAGCAGATGACAAATACAGGATAGGCTAACCCAGTGCAAGGATAGATAGTAGAAGACAGGAGAGCTAGCAATCTATGCAGCAGTGCAGATGATAGATGGTAGTAGGCTCAAGAGCTAGCAATCTATGTAACAGTGCAGATGATAGGATAGTATGGATAGGTAGTAACAGTCCTTAATGTGCATAGGTAGATAGTGCAATAAGGTTATGGAGGGTTCCCCTGCGGGGTACTTATCACTTGTAATGTTAGTAGTTTAGAGAGGTCCAGTAGATAAGGAATGATCCGGTAGCGAGATACAGGGATCAGTAGCGAGGTTCCGGTCTGCTCCAGGTAAAGGGAATAGCTGGAGGTTCCGATCGAGAGACAGGCTTGAAAGCATGTGGATAACAAGGCAGGTTGAACGAACAATGTGAGTGAGACCGCCGGTGGTTGAAATAGCCGCTCTGCGGCGCTCAGCAGTGACATCATCGTTCTTAAAGGAATATGCCTACCACCTGAAGAGAAAGGTGGGACGCATTACAGAGAAAGTGGTGATTAAGGGTACCGGAGGTACCAGAATCTTACAGTACCCCCCCCCCTTAAGGCCGGCTCCGGAAGGCCTATAGGACAGGTTTCTCTGGGTTTTTCGAGTGACAGTTCCGTATAAGTCTAGGCGCATGAATATCAGAGGTATCTAGCCAGGTGTCGTCTTGGGGTCCATAGTTCTTCCATCTTATGAGATACTGGAGTCTTCCTCTATGGATGCGAGAATCCAAAATTTCCTTGATCTCATACTCTTCTCCGCCTTCAACTTGTATTGGAGGTGGAGGCAAGATTGTAGGCCTTATTCCTTGGTTAGGAACATGGGGCTTCAGTAGCGACACATGGAAGATGGGATGGATCTTGAGATCTGCTGGTAGGGTGAGCTGTACTGCAGCTTTTCCGATAAGTTTTTTAATTGGGAAGGGTCCCAAAAATAAAGGTCCAAGCTTCTTGCTAGGGATTTTTAATCTTAAGTTCTTTGTCGATAGCCAAACAAGGTCCCCAATAGCATACTGAGGAGAAGGTCTTCTACGAAGGTCGTAGTACTTTTTTTGTTGACTGTGAGCGTGTGATATAGTGGTATTGAGTAAACCCAAAGAGTCTTTTATTTGGGTAAGGTAATCCGAGGCTACTGGGTTACTCGATGGCAGGATGAGTGGTGGAAGAAGAGTGGGATGAAACCCATAGTTCAAGTAGAACGGACTTTGCTTCGTAGTACTGTGGGTTGCGTTGTTGTAAGCAAATTCTGCTAGAGGAAGGAGATGCACCCAATCATCCTGCAAGTATGATGTGTAGCAACGTAGATATTGCTCAATGCACTGGTTGACTCTTTCAGTCTGTCCGTTGGTCTGAGGATGGTAGGATGAAGTGAGCTTTCGCTCAATGCGTAAAATTTGACAAAGTGCTTGCCAAAATTTAGAGATGAATTGTGAACCACGGTCGGACAAAAGAGTTTTTGGAATTCCATGCAACTTAAACACATGTGAAGATGGTACAGCGCCACTAGATAAATTAACTAACTAAAGGAAAAGAGGTGAACCAGTGTCCATAAGTCCATATAGAGGAAAGGAAATCAATTGCTGAAAATGTAGCCACAGATCCAACAAAATTCTTGCAAAGGAAGTTTCTTGGCGGAGATCACACAAAAAAGAGGATGTACCCTTACCAGATAGTTGGACCCCCTATTACGGAAGGTCAAACAGGCGTGCGAAATCAGTCACCAGAATTCCTCTCCGAACAACCACAGAACCTCCGGACAAGGACCATGGAACCGGTAGACCTCAATGGACTCCAGGTGTACAAAGGGGATGACCTCCAATAATACAAATGGGGGCGCACATGGTGAAGTATGTACGGATTTTATTAATAAAAAAGGTTAAAAAACTCACATGTAGCTGCTTGATACAGGCATGTTATTCAATTGATTGGCCGCGGCTGGAACAGCGTGACTGCATGGGGGCTAGCGTGGCTGACGCGTTTCGTCCTGCAAAGGCGTTTTCAAAGGTAAGGGTACATCCTCTTTTTTGTGTGATCTCCGCCAAGAAACTTCCTTTGCAAGAATTTTGTTGGATCTGTGGCTACATTTTCAGCAATTGATTTCCTTTCCTCTATATGGACTTATGGACACTGGTTCACCTCTTTTCCTTTAGTTAGTTAATTTATCTAGTGGCGCTGTACCATCTTCACATTGTCTTTTTGGTTTGATATACTTTGTACTAGCAGCCTTTTTAGCTCATTGTTCTCTGTGCGCAGCTTTCCTCCATTACTGTACAACTTAAACACATGTTTCATCAGTAGTTCCGCTGTTTGTTTAGATGAAGGTAGTCTACGGATAGCAATGAAATGTGCCATCTTTGTCAAGTGGTCCACTGACACTAGGATGGTATTAAATCCTTTAGAGGGTGGTAGTTCTACTATGAAATCTAAGAACACAACTTCCCATGGAACCTGGGGTATTGGTAGACTACAAAATAGTCCAGATGGTTTTGTAGTGCCAATTTTGGACCTTGCACAGATGTCACATGAAGAAACAAATTTTTGTACAGACGTCTTCATATCAGGCCACCAAAACTGCCTGGTGAGCAAATTAAAGGTTTTCGTTATACCCATATGTCCTGCCATGGGCACATCATGTGATAACTCCAAGATCTTGGTGCGCATAGTAGGGGGTATGTAGAGTTTGTCATTGTAATAGAGGAAGCCTTCTGCATCTGTACCTAGTTGTGGTGGAGGTGAATCCATTCTTATACTGTGCAAAATCTCTTCCTTCAAGGAACGGACAACACCAATAATGCGTTCATAGGGTATTATGGGAATGGAAGGGATTTCGGCGCAGTTATCTTCGGTTAATCGTGATAGCGCATCCGCTTTTTTATTTTTGTCTGCAGGCGTGTAGGTCACTAGGAAATTAAATCTTAAAAAGAATAATGACCATCGTACCTGCCGGTGGGAGAGAGTCTTGTTAGTCTGGAGGTATTGAAGGTTTTTATGATCTGTATATATGAGTATTGGTAACTGGGTACCTTCGAGCAGATGTCGCCAATTCTCCAGTGCCAGTTTTATGGCAAGCAACTCCTTTTCACCCACTGGGTAATTCACCTCTGGGCTGCTTAGTGATTTTGAAAAGAAAGCAACTGGATGGAGTGATGAAGTGTTTGTTGGTCGTTGGGAGAGAACTGCTCCTACTGCCATATTTGACGCATCTACCTCTAGAATATATTGGAGGGATGGGTCTGGATGGCGTAGTATGGGAGCAGAAGTAAAGCTTGATTTTAACAAGCAGAAAGCTTGATTTGCTTCTTCTGACCATTTGAATGGTTTTTTTATACTTGTCAGTTGTGTGATAGGTCTCACAATAGCGGAAAAGTTCTTGATGAACTTCCTATAGAAGTTCGAGAATCCAAGGAATCGCTGTAGGGCCTTACGAGTTGTTGGTATAGGCCAGTCTAGAATACAGGATATCTTACTCATATCCATCTTAATTCCAGTTTTGGATATGAAGTATCCTAGAAATAATATTTCTCCTTTATGAAATAGACATTTTTTTAATTTCACATATAGTCTGTGTGAGAGCAGTCTGGACAACACAAGTCTTACATGTTTTATGTGTTCAGGCAAAGATCGAGAATAAATAAGTATATCGTCTAGGTATACTACAACACAGACATCAAGTAAGTCTCTAAAGATGTCGTTTATGAATCTTTGGAAAGCTGCGGGAGCATTACATAGCCCGAATGGCATCACAAGGTATTCGAATAGTCCGTATCTGGTTCTGAATGCTGTTTTCCACTCATCCCCGTCACGGATTCGGATTAGGTTGTATGCCCCTTTCAGGTCTAATTTGGTGAAATAAGTAGCCCCACGCACCTGTTCAATAAGTTCAGGGATGAGCGCCAAAGGATAGCGATCCTTTATCGTAATCGTGTTTAATTGCCTATAATCGATAATAGGCCTGAGACTGGAATCCTTATTGCGGACAAAGAAAAGTCCTGCAGCAGTGGAAGAAGTAGAGGGTCTAATGAACCCTTTTGTCAAATTCTCATCCAAGTATTCCTTGAGATGAGAAAGTTCATCCTGTGAAAGGGGATAAACATGACCGAAAGGCAATTTGCTGTTAGGGAGTAGATCGATAGTGGAATCGTAATCCCTATGGGGAGGCAACACTTGAGCATTTTTCTCAAGGAACACTTCGGACAAATCCTGATAGCATAGTGGTGCAATTTCATCTGACACCACAGACAGAATCTTCCCATAAGATGGGAGGTTACACGTATTCTCACAATAGTGAGAAGGGAAAACCAAAGTCCGTTTTTTCGAATCTATGATTGGTTGGTGTGTGTGTAACAAGGGAAGTCCCAAAATAATAGGAAAATGGGGTGAGGATAGTATGTCAAAGGTGATGGTCTCCACATGTGATTCGTTGGTAGTGGCAAGGAGTGCCTGTGTCTGGTTGGTAATTGGACCAGAAGACAGTGGAATACCATTAATGAAACTAACAGAAACAGGCTTAGATTTTGAAATAATAGGTATTTTATTTAAGGTAACAAAGCGTGTATATCAATATAGTTTCCACAAGATCCAGTGTCGACCATAGCCTTGGTGGTGATCCTAGTTTGGTCCCACTGTAATATTAAATGAACAAAAAGATAGGGGTTAGAAAAGGAAGTCGTTAATCCTCCCAGCAAGACATGTGAACACTCACCCTATTTTTTGTGGACAAGGGGACAGGTGCTTATCAAATGACCCGAGGATGCGCAGTACATGCAGAGATTTCTGGATGTTCTTCTAGCTCGTTCAGTAGTCGTTAAAGGTGGGCGTATGGTTCCTACATCCATGGGAGTAGGGTCAACGGCCGAAATCTGAGAAGGACTAGACAATGGCATTCCCATCTTTTCAGCCCTTCTTTCTCGCAGTCGTCTGTCGATGTTGATACTAAGTTGTATCAAGGCCTCCAAGGTGCCAGGTAAATCCGCTCGGGCGAGCTCGTCTTTAACAGCTTCTGATAACCCGAGTCTGAATTGAGTTCGCAAAGATGTGTCATTCCACCCTGAATCAAGGGTACATCTTTTGAACTCAGATACAAAGTCTTCTACAGGTCTCCTTCCTTGTTTTAAGGCCCTCAACTGAATATCAACAGTACTCTGCCTATTGGGGTCATCGTATAAACTAGCGAGTTCCGCTAGGAATAAGGAACAGGTGTTGAGAATCTGATCATTATTCTCAAAGAGAGAGTCTGCACTGGCCCGTGGATCACCCGTCAAGTATGAAATAACGGTACAGACTTTTATTTGATCAGTGGGGTATGTACGAGGTTTTAACAAAAAAAGCAATTGACATGCGTTTTTGAATTCACAAAATTTTTTCCGATCACCTGTAAACACTAGAGGAGGGTTTATTTTAGGTTCAGGAGGCTGAACAGCAGTAAGCCGTGAGAGCTGGGTTACCTGCTGTGTCAGAGTCTGATTCTTTTCTTGTACGTCAGTCAGAGCAAGTATTAACGCTTTTACTTGTTGTGTTAATTGTGTCACTTGAGTGGGTAATTCTGCTGAATCCATTTTTAAGGTTCGTTCAATCTGTAACGCTCCTGCGTTTTTAGTATAGGCTGGATTTGCAGCTGCAAAATCTCCACTCAGTAGTCACGTAGAGATGTGTTGAATACCAGATCCAACTCTCCAGGACTCATCACCGTGGGCCTGTCAGCTTCAACATACAGATATATACACACTCAATGAGATGTTCCTGGAGTGATAGGATGTATATGATAGTATGAAGGTGATGTGCTGAAGGGACAGGTGTGAACAGTGACAAGGATGGTAATCACTTGATAGGTTTGTATAGGAGAGTTCAAGATGGTATTTAGGAATGCAGATAGGTTAGTATTGAGTATGCTAACAGGTGGTGAGGACAGCAGATGACAAATACAGGATAGACTAACCCAGTGCAAGGATAGATAGTAGAAGACAGGAGAGCTAGCAATCTATGCAGCAGTGCAGATGATAGATGGTAGTAGGCTCAAGAGCTAGCAATCTATGTAACAGTGCAGATGATAGGATAGTATGGATAGGTAGTAACAGTCCTTAATGTGCATAGGTAGATAGTGCAATAAGGTTATGGAGGGTTCCCCTGCGGGGTACTTATCACTTGTAATGTTAGTAGTTTAGAGAGGTCCAGTAGATAAGGAATGATCCGGTAGCGAGATACAGGGATCAGTAGCGAGGTTCCGGTCTGCTCCAGGTAAAGGGAATAGCTGGAGGTTCCGATCGAGAGACAGGCTTGAAAGCATGTGGATAACAAGGCAGGTTGAACGAACAATGTGAGTGAGACCGCCGGCGGTTGAAATAGCCGCTCTGCGGCGCTCAGCAGTGACATCATCGTTCTTAAAGGTATATGCCTACCACCTGAAGGGACGCATTACAGAGAAAGTGGTGATTAAGGGTACCGGAGGTACCAGAATCTTACACTCCGCCACCAACTACGGTTCAAGCCGCAATGTTTTAGTGCACTTTCTGTCTGGAAAACCTAAATTTTTCCGGCCGCTGCTACAGCAGCGGCTGCAACAGTACCTACTTCTTCATGCATGTGTACATGCCTAATTTTTCTGGCCTCTGGTGCCACACTGTGGCTGCAAAAAACAAAACACAAAAAAAAGGCACATACATGTGTCAATTCCCCTTCGTGATCGTTACCTTGTTGTGGTGAAGGGGCTTGCGTATCACAATGAAGCAATCACCTCTAGGAGTGTGTTGGCAATGTTGGCACACCCCAGATGATAAGGTCGTTGCTTCATTGTGAACAGACCAAAAGCGATCCGCTGGATAATTTTTCATAGAAAAAACATTAATTTTCTTTATGATCATCTTGGGTGATCATTAAAGCCTACTAGGCCAAAAATGGGCCCACACTGCAGAATCATTGTTTTCTGGGTCACTTAATTGTCACTGAACTACCTCAGCACGACCATAAGCTTTGAAAAACCGCCATCGCCTGCAATCTCCCAAACGTGCGCATGAGCACAGTCATCACTACAGCAAGATTGACGCATAGAGGAATAAAATTTATGTCATGAGTGTGTCAACTATTGACAACTCTTTGCGGTTCTCTCAAATCTATTCGATACATGTCCCCTGATAGGGGACGTAACAGGGATTAAACTGATAATAATAGTACTACTTAACACACCACTTATATAGGATGGCACAGTACATTGCACGGCGCACGCACAGTGCCCAAAATTGGAAGTAAGAGAACAGACCAACCATCTTTTTCCATCTCCCGGTTCCTAAAATCTATTCCGTACACCGGCCCCTGATAGGGGACGTAACGTAACAGGGATTAAACTGATAAGAACAGATTTTTTTAATTTAAAAAAAGAGGACAGCCTCTGCGGAGCTGGGTATTTTTTGGCCGCATTACTGAATGCTCATGCACAATGGCTGTAGGCTCATGTGTCCTTTTGCGGAGGTGACAAACCTGTTCAGTCAAACCCAAGGCAACATCATCGACCTCATCCCATATGTGTTTTTTCTGGAGCGTGCCCTGCGAAGAGTGCTGGATCAGGCCGTAGATGAGCATGAAGAGGAAGAGTTGTGGTCTCCATCACCACCAGAAGCAGCCTTGTCGTTGTCGATTGCTGGACTTGTGGCAAGAAGAGTCTGAAGAAGAGAAGTCAGAGGAGGAAGGTGGCTTAAAGGAGGTGGAAGACCAACCACAGCAGGCGTCCCAGGGGGCTTGTTGTCACCTTTCGGGGACCCTTGGTGTTGTACGTGGCTGGGTGGAGGTAGAGACCTTCAATGACGTCAGTGAGGACAAGGAACGGGACATGGCTAGCTTGGTATCCAACCTTGTGCAAATGGGGAGTTTGCGGTTGTGCAAATGGACTGACTGACTGACTGACTGACTGTTAAACGGGGAGTTTGGTCTGTCAGAGTTTGGTCTGTCACTGTGAAGCGGGCGTAACCCTTACACTACCTGATCGATACAACATCATACCTGATCGTATACACACACTGGATGTTTTAAAGCACGTTATTCCAAACAATTTAGGAATGTTAGGTGATTTATGCCCTTTATGGATTAAAACCCGACTCTGCGTCAACTACGTAATTTTCCATGGGAGTTTTGCCATGGATCCCACTCCGGCATGCCAAAGTCCAGGTGTTAGTCCCCTTGAAACAACTTTTCCATCACTATTGTGGCCAGAAAGAGTCCCTGTGGGTTTTAAAATTTGCCTGCCTATTGAAGTCTATGGCGGTTCGCCGGTTCGCGAACATTTGCGGAGGTTAGCGTTCGCCGTTCGCAAACGGCTAATTTTAGGTTCGCGACCTCTCTACTCTCCATACCACCCCATGTCTGCCCCCCCGTACTCCTTTCCATATCACTCCATGTCTAACCCTGTTTACTCCTCTCATACCACCCCATGTCTGACCCCCTGTGCTCCTCTCCATACCACTCCATTTCTGACCCCCTGTACTCCTCTCCATACCACCCCATGTCTGCCCCCCCGTACTCCTTTCCATATCACTCCATGTCTAACCCTGTTTACTCCTCTCCTCTCCATACCACCCCATGTCTGACCCCCTGTGCTCCTCTCCATACCACTCCATTTCTGACCCCCTGTACTCCTCTCCATACCACCCCATGTCTGACCCCCTATACTCCTCACCATTCCACCCCATGTCTGACCCCCTGTACTCCTCTCCATACCACCCATGTCTGACCCCCTGTACTCCTCTCCATATCCCCCATGTCTGACCCCCCCTACTCCTCTCCATACCAAACCATGTCTGACCCCCTGTACTCCTCTCCTCTCCATACTATCCCATGTCTGACCTCGCTACTCCTCTCCATACCAACCCATCTCTGATCTTCTGTACGCCTCTCCTTTCCATAACACACCATATCTGACCCCCTGTACTCCTTTCCATACCACCCCATGACTGACCCCCTGTACTCCTCTCCTCTCCATACCACCCCATGTCTGACCCCCTGTGCTCCTCTCCATACCACTCCATTTCTGACCCCCTGTACTCCTCTCCATACCACCCCATGTCTGACCCCCTATACTCCTCACCATTCCACCCCATGTCTGACCCCCTGTACTCCTCTCCATACTACCCAATGTCTGCAACCCTGTACTCCTCTCCATATCACCCCATGTCTGACCCCCCCTACTCCTCTCCATACCAAACCATGTCTGACCCCCTGTACTCCTCTCCTCTCCATACTATCCCATGTCTGACCTCCCTACTCCTCTCCATACCAACCCATCTCTGACCTTCTGTACGCCTCTCCTTTCCATAACACCCCATATCTGAACCCCTGTACTCCTCTCCATACCACCCCATGACTGACCCTCCTACTCCTCTCCATGCCACCCCATGTCTTACCCCCTGTACTCCTCTCCTCTCCCTACCACCCCATGTCTGACCCACCCACTCCTCTCCATACCACCCCACGTCTGACCCCCCTGTACTCCTCTCTATACCACATCATGCCTGACCCCCTGTACTCCTCTCCTCTCAATACCACCCCATGTCTGACCCCCTGTACTTCTCTCCTCTCCATACCACCGACTGTCTGACTCCCTGTACTCCTCCCCATACCACCCCATGTCTGACCCCTTGTACTCCTCTCTATACCATCCATGTCTGACCCCCTGTACTCCTCTCCTCTCCATACCACCCCATGCCTAACCCTCTGTACTCCTCTCCTCTCCATACCACGCCATGTCTAACCCTCTGTGCTCCTCTCCTCTCCATTCCACCCCATGTCTGACCCTCTGTACTCCTCTCCATACCACCCCATGTCTGATGCCCTGTACTTTTCTCCTCTCCATTCCACCCCATGCCTAACCCTCTGTACTCCTCTCCTTTCCAAAACACCCCATGTCTGACCCCTGTACTCCTCTCCATACCATCCATGTCTGACCCCCTGTACTCCTCTCCTCTCCATACCACCCCATGCCTAACCCTCTGTACTCCTCTCCTCTCCAAACCACCCCATGTCTGACCCCTGTACTCCTCTCCATACCACCCCATGTCTGACGCCCTGTACTTCTCTCCTTACCACCCCATGTCTGACACCCTGTACTCCTCTCCATAACCCCCCCATGTCTGACCCCTGTTCTTCCCTGGGTACCACCCCATGTCTGACCCCCTGTACTCCTCTCCATACAACTCCATGTCTGACCTCCTGTACTCCTCTCCATACAACTCCATGTCTGACCCCCTGTACTCCTCTCCATACCACCCCATGTCTGACGCCCTGTACTTCTCTCCTTACCACCCCATATCTGACACCCTATACTCCTCTCCATACCACCCCATGTCAGACCCCCTATACTCCTGTCCTCTCCTTACCACCCCATGTCTGTCCCCCTGTACTCCTCTCCATAACACCCCCGGTCTGACCCCCTGTACTCCTCATCATAACACCCTATGTCTGACCCCCTGCACTCCTCTCCATACAACCCCATGTCTGACCCCCTGCACTCCTCTCCATACCACCCCATGTCTGATCCCCTTGTGCTCCTCTCCTCTCCATAACACATAAACCCCATGTCTGACCCCGTGTACTCCTCTCCTCTTCATATCACCCCATGTCTGACCCCCTGTACTCCTCTCCATATCACCCCATGTCTAACCCTCTGTGCTCCTCTCCTCTCCATACCACCTCATGTCTGACCCCCTGTACTCCTCTCCATACCACCCCATGTCTGACCCCTGTACTCCTCTCCATACCACCCCATGTCTGATCCCCTGTACTCCTCTCCATACCACCCCATGTCTGACTCCCTGTACTCCTCTCCATACCACCCCATGTCTGACCCCTTGTACTCCTCTCCACTCCATACCATACCACCCCATGTCTGACCCCCTGTACTCTTCTCCTCTCCATACCACCCCATGTCTGACCCCCTATACTCTTCACCATTCTACCCCATGTCTGACCCCCTATACTCCTCTCCACACCACCCCATGTCTGAACATCTGTTTTCCTCTTCATACCACCCCATGTCTGACCCCTGTACTCCTCTCCATAACACCCTATGGCTGACCCCCTGCATTTCTCTCCATACAACCCCATGTCTGACCCCCTGCACTCCTCTCCATACCACCCCATGTCTGACCCCCTGTGCTCCTCTCCTCTCCATAACACCCCATGTCTGACCCCATGTACTCCTCTCCTCTTCATATCACCCCATGTCTGACCCCCTGTACTCCTCTCCATATCACCCCATGTCTAACCCTCTGTGCTCCTCTCCTCTCCATACCACCCCATGTCTGACCCCCTGTACTCCTCTCCATACCACCCCATGTCTGACCCCCTATACTCCTCTCCACACCACCCCATGTCTGACCCCTTTACTCTTCTCAATACCACCCATGTCTGACCCCCTGTTCTTCTCTCCTCTCCATTCCACCCCAAGTCTGTCCCCCTGTACTCCTCTCCATACCACCCCATGTCTGACCCCCTGTACTCGTCTCCATACCACCTTATGTCTGCCCCCTGTACTCCTCTCCTCTCCATACCAACCCATGTCCGACCCCTTTTACTTGTCTCCTCTCCTTGCCACCCCATGTCTGTCCCCTTGTACTCCTCTCCATAACACCCACGGTCTGACCCCCTGTAGTTCTCTCCATAACACCCCATGTCTGACCTCCGTACTCCTCTTCATAACAAACCATGTCTGACCCCCCTATACTCCTCACAATTCCACCCCATTTCTGACCCCCTGTACTCCTCTCCTCTCCATACCACCCATATCTGACCCCCTGTACTCCTCTCTATACCACCCCATGTCTGACCCCGTGTACCCCTCTCCTCTTCATATCACCCCATGTCTGACCCCCTGTACTCCTCTCCATATCACCCCATGTCTGACCCCCTGTGCTCCTCTCCTCTCTATACCACCCCATATCTGACCCCCTGTACTCCTCTCCTCTCCATACCACCCCATGTCTGCCCCCCCCCCGTACTCCTTTCCATATCACTCCATGTCTAACCCTGTTTACTCCTCTCCTCTCCATACCACCCCATGTCTGACCCCCTGTGCTCCTCTCCATACCACTCCATTTCTGACCCCCTGTACTCCTCTCCATACCACCCCATGTCTGACCCTCTTTACATCTCACCATTCCACCCCATGTCTGACCCCCTGTACTCCTCTCCATACCACCCCATGTCTGTCCCCCTGTACTCCTCTCCATATCACCCCATGTCTGACCCCCCCTACTCCTCTCCATACCAAACCATGTCTGACCCCCTGTACTCCTCTCCTCTCCATACTATCCCATGTCTGACCTCCCTACTCCTCTCCATACCAACCCATCTCTGACCTTCTGTACGCCTCTCCTTTCCATAACACCCCATATCTGACCCTCCTACTCCTCTCCATGCCACCCCATGTCTTACCCCCTGTACTCCTCTCCTCTCCCTACCACCCCATGTCTGACCCACCCACTCCTCTCCATACCACCCCATGTCTGACCCCCCTGAACTCCTCTCTATACCACCTCATGTTTGACCCCCTATACTCCTCTCCTCTCAATACCACTCAATAAAAGGTCTAATTTTCTTTGTTTGTACCGCAAAGTAACCTTGCTAGATATACGCAAGCAAAACAGCGGGACCGCATGGCGCATTTAGCTCGGATGACACAGGACCATCTCCATGCGGCCCAGGACCGACAGAAACGTTGGTACGATAGGGGCGCCTGGCAAAGAACATTCCAGGTAGGACAGAAGGTTCTGGTGCTTAGACCCGCTAAAGGGAATAAACTCCAGACCTCCTGGCAGGGCCCTTACAAGGTAGTAGCGGAAGTCTGCGACACTACTTATGTGATTGCCAGCAGCAAGGATGAAAGGGTTTAGAAATCCTTTCACGCTAATTTGTTAAAAGAATATCAAGAGAGGCTAGAGGATATTTCAGCTATATGTATCCCTGCTACTGAGGATCCCGACAGCCTACCCATCCCAGATCTTTTAGCACGCACCAAACCCAATAGCTTGCTCAGTACAGTGCAACTAGGGGAGCGCTTAAACCCAGCAGAAAAGGGTCAGCTCAGCCAGTTATTAACGAAAAAGGGATTAACGTTTTCCCAGGAGGCGGGATACACCCCGCTAGCGACCCACTACGTAGAAAACCCAAGGACAAACCCCCCTTTAGACAGACCCCATACAGGATCCCTGAGGCAGTGCAGGAGGAAATGAGAAAGGAAATACAAGAGATGTTGAGATTAGGAGTCATAGAGCCCTCCGACAGCCCCTGGGCCTCGCCAGTGGTCCTAGTACCCAAAAAGTACGGAACTACCACGTTTTGTGTGGACTATAGACAACTCAATGACCGTGCAGTGACGGATGCATACCCTATGCCCAGAGTTGACTAACTATAAGATCGCATTGCCAGGGGGCAGTATCTGACCACCATTGATCTGTGCAAGGGATACTGGCAGATTCCCCTGGCCAAGGAAGCTATCCCCAAGTCGGCGTTCGTCACCCCATTTGGCCGGTACCAATTTAAGGTCACGCCATTCGGGATAAAGAACACCCCAGCTACATTTCAGCGCTTGGTGGAAAGACTCCTTGATGGCTTCCAGGACTTCGCTTGTGCATACCTGGATGGCATTGGGATCTATAGCAAAACTTGGGGGGATCACTTGCGACATGTAGAGGCCGTACTGGATCAGATTCGGGCCGCAGGCCTAACTCTGAAGCCAGAAAAATGTCACTTCGGTATGGCCGAAGTCCAGTACCTGGGACACAGGGTGGGGTGTGGGAAGCAGCGACCAGAACCCGCTAAGGTCAAGGCTGTGGCCAACTGGCCCGCACCCCACACCAAGACTCAAGTATTGTCATTTTTGGGGACAGCCGGATACTACAGGAAGTTTGTCCCTGACTATAGCGCCATCGCCAAACCCCTGACAGATCTGACTAAAAATAACCTGCCTAGAGTAGTCCTGTGGTCTCCCGCCTGTGAAACAGCCTTCCAAGCCTTAAAGAAAGCTCTGATCCATGCACCTGTTCTGTCTGCCCCCGCCCCTAACAAAAGTTTTGTCGTCCATACAGATGCGTCCATGTACGGACTGGGGGCAGTTCTTTTTTTTTTTTTTCCTGTTTTCAATCTTATTTTATTAGAAAATACAAGCAAACACAAGAAAAAAGGGAAGACAAAAATTCACTCCAGAACCATCTTACTTAAAGCAGAGTTCCACCCTAAAATTAAACTTACCTCCATCTTCTCGCTCCGGGTCACCTGAAAAACAAATGTATAATCGCAATTTTTTTTTACATACCTTGTTTAGAAGAAAATAAACTTACCTTACTTCCTCTTCCTCCCCTCGGCGGCCATGGCGAGTCGTCACTTCCTGGCTTTGCAATGATTCCTGGGAGCTGAACGTCATCGCTCCCAGGAATCAATGCGCCTGCACCGGCCCCGACGTCAGTTTCGGTGCAAGCGCCGTCATACCTTGCAAAACAGCTTCTGGGCATGCCCAGAAGCAGTGCAGGGATGACACTGTGGAACCAGAAGTGACGGCGGGGCCGGTGCAGTGCATCGTGGGACCGAAGAAGACGGAAGAGGACACAGAAGAGGATCGCGCTGGCTTCAAGCTGCCCACACCTGAGATGGCAGCGCTGGACAATACATTTACAAGGTAAGTATTTCTTCTTGCAGGTAAGTGAAACCCGGGACAGATCAGAGGCTAGCCATTGTGGAATGCACTAGCCCTGACTGTCCCGGGGGTATTTTTATTTAAAAAAATGTCCCAGGGTGGAACTCCGCTTTAATATTACATAACATAATACCAATTATTTCATATTAATGTTAGAAACATAGATATCAAACATTTAATATCTGTCACGGACCCTACTTCCCCCCCTTCTTTTCCTCTCTTCTGCACCCCCAGTACTTTACTATCTTCCCCAGCATGGGATTCTTCTCTCCCCCCTGGCTGCTCACTCCTTTGACTGCCCCCCCACTGTGCTGTCCCTTTCCCCTCCCCAGCAAGGTGCCTGAATGTCTGCTTCTCCGCCTTCATGCTCACTGTGGACAATGAACACATTCCTTGTGTGGGCTCAAATAGAGGGGGGCGGGGCTGGTTGCTGGGGCAACTGGACGCCAGGCTGGGAGTTGCCTGGCCCACCTGCTGGGACACAAGTCCTAACATATTTAGCTGAGTGAGAGTCTCTCCTGTGGGTTGTTCATCTCTGCTGTTTGGAAGAGTGTGTGGCTCTGAGCTGCGGCCAGAGAACACAGAATCCCCTATTGGTTCCTGCGGGCCTCTTCAAACCTGCCTGACAACCTGGATTTTGGATTTACCCTGTCCCTTCCTACAACCTGGATTTTGGATTCATCCTGTACCTGCCTGCTGGTGAGTGGATTAACACTGGGCCTACCAGAACTCTGCCTGAACTTTGTCACCTCATTGTTTGCCCTGCTCTGTGTGTGGCCCAATCCCTCGCTGGCCAGGACTTTGCCCATTCTATTGGGAGCCCCTGTTACGGACTAACCCGGTTATCTGGAACTCTGTCCTACCCACGTTGGGTCTGACCCTGGGCACCTTTGTTTGGCCCTTTCTTTGTGAACATACCCGCTACCGTTCAATAAAAGGCTTTGTTGGCACTCCTGCTCTCCATGTGCGTTCTGTCTTACCTACACTTCCGTCACACTGGTTGGCAGCGGCGGGATCAGAACGCTGAAGAGGATGGAGAGCAGCCCCCTCACACTGGACCCAACGCGGGGTGGGGAGTACAGAAATTGGACTGTGGCAAGTTTGCAAGAAAAGGCTCGGGAGTTAAGCCTTACCTACAGGGGCCTGTCCAAAGAAGAGCTGGTCACCGCCATTGAGGAAGCCGGCCTTCAGAGAACTGAAAGCTTGAATGCTCCGCCGTCAGAGAATGAACAGAGTGCATCCACCGTCTCAAGTCCCAGGAGCCCTTGGATCACATGGTACGAAGAGGAGATGGCTATCCTGGGGCCCGGGGCCACCTTGGATGACAAGCGGGAGGCTATCGAAGGGCTCATGAGCGAGAAACCATGAGAGGCCTCAGGGGATATGACCCTCTCCCCAGCCCACGAGTCGGTGGGCCTGATCGGCCAAGGGTGACTCGTAAAGACTTCAAGCCATTTTGTGAAGCTACAGGGGATGTGGAAGGGTTCTTCCAGGACTTCGAACACTTATGTCAGCTGCTGGAGGTGCCCCGTGGAGACTGGGTACGCCACCTAGTGGGCCTGCTGGAAGGGGGTGCGGCTGCTGCCAACCGAACAATGAACGCACAGTGGAATCGAGATTACAGTAGGATCAAACAGACTATACTAGAACACTACGCGGTAACTTCAGAAACCCACCGGATCAAATTCCGGGACCTCTCCTGTCATTCTGAGCCTTCCTTCAAGATGTATGCGCACAAAATCTCGCAGGCCTGCAGACGCTGGCTGGAGGGGGAGCAGGCCTTTACTATTGAACAAGTTGTCCAGGCCTTTCTAAAGGAACAATTCTTTGCCAAATGCCCAGCAGAGGTGCGGGAGTGGGTGAAGGAGAGGGACCCTGGCACCCTTGAGCGGGCTGCTGCACTGGCAGACGAGGCCCTTGCCATTAAACCCCATTGGAAGAGACAGGTAGTCGAGCCGCCCAAAGCCCAGAACACAGGCAGACCACTTCCCAGCAACCCCCTGCCACTCCTCCAGCGCCCTGTCGCCCCAACACCATCCACAGCCCCTTCCTACCGACCTCGTACTTCTGGGCCATTTCTGGACCGCCGGTGCTATGGGTGCAACCAGCCCGGGCATCTTCAGGCCAGCTGCCCTCAGTACCGTCGCACCATGTCTGCCAGCCACAGTCGCCCAGTCAACTACCTAAAGTTGACCCCAGAGGAAGAACCACTACCCCCACCTCCCAGTGACTGGCTGACCACCACTGTTGCCAATCCTCCTCGGGGAGTCTACGGTGTTCATCCCCTTGTCCCATCCTACCCAGAGCAGAGGCAGCGCCACCTGCAGGAGGTCCTGATTGATGGAGAGAGAACTACGGGATTTCGGGACACTGGGGCCTTCCTCACCATTGCTGATCCCCGCGTGGTAAAACCAGAAGCCATCAAGCCAGGCCCCGGGTTCTTTATTGAAATGGCAGGTGGTACTACGAAACACATCCCCAAGGCATCGGTTCGCCTTGACTATGGGTTTGGGGAAAAGCGCTGCCAAATTGGAATCATGGCTGGACTACCTGCGGACATTCTGCTTGGAAATGATTTAGGAGAGCTATAGTGCCAATACGTCGGAGCTGTGACCAGGAGCCAAGCCAGCCATGGCCTGCCTGCCGAGAAAACCCAACGGGACTCCCCTTCTGCCCTGGATCCGGTGAGTGTTACCAACCCTGACCAGAATACCACCCGGACCTGGGACCGTGAGAAATTTAAACAGGAACTAGACTCTGACCCCACATTGAGCAAATTCCGGTGCTATAGGTGTAACCAACCTGGGCATCTTCAGGCCAGCTGCCCTCAGAACCGGCGCACCACATCCGCCAGCCACAGTCGCCCAGTCAACTACCCAGAGTTGGTCCCAGCGGAAGGACCTCTACCCCAGCCTCCCAGTGACTGGCTGACCACCATGGCGCCCAATCCTCCTCAGGGAGTCTACAGTGTTTATCCCCTTGTCCCACCATACCCGGCAGCAGGACCTTCAGTAGGTGAGCCTATTACCACAAGTGCCTCCAAGGAGACCTGCCGAGGTCCCCCTGTCGGCACTTGTAAAATAAAAGGGGGAGGGGTTGTCACGGACCCTACTTCCCCCCCTTCTTTTCCTCTCTTCTGCACCCCCAGTACTTTACTATCTTCCCCAGCATGGGATTCTTCTCTCCCCCCTGGCTGCTCACTCCTTTGACTGCCCCCCCCCCCCCCACTGTGCTGTCCCTTTCCCCTCCCCAGCAAGGTGCCTGAATGTCTGCTTCTCCGCCTTCATGCTCACTGTGGACAATGAACACATTCCTTGTGTGGGCTCAAATAGAGGGGGGCGGGGCTGGTTGCTGGGGCAACTGGACGCCAGGCTGGGAGTTGCCTGGCCCACCTGCTGGGACACAAGTCCTAACATATTTAGCTGAGTGAGAGTCTCTCCTATGGGTTGTTCATCTCTGCTGTTTGGAAGAGTGTGTGGCTCTGAGCTGCGGCCAGAGAACACAGAATCCCCTATTGGTTCCTGCGGGCCTCTTCAAACCTGCCTGACAACCTGGATTTTGGATTTACCCTGTCCCTTCCTACAACCTGGATTTTGGATTCATCCTGTACCTGCCTGCTGGTGAGTGGATTATAACTGGGCCTACCAGAACTCTGCCTGAACTTTGTCACCTCATTGTTTGCCCTGCTCTGTGTGTGGCCCAATCCCTCGCTGGCCAGGACTTTGCCCATTCTATTGGGAGCCCCTGTTACGGACTAACCCGGTTATCTGGAACTCTGTCCTACCCACGTTGGGTCTGACCCTGGGCACCTTTGTTTGGCCCTTTCTTTGTGAACATACCCGCTACCGTTCAATAAAAGGCTTTGTTGGCACTCCTGCTCTCCATGTGCGTTCTGTCTTACCTACACTTCCGTCACAATATCTATCAAACATTCTAGCTACACAGAGTACTTTATCTTACAAAACCTTAATATATTGTAGTAAGACCAACTCATTTTTTTATTTAATATGTTTTTTATTGAGTTTTATACAGATTGTACAAGCATGAAAGAAAGAAAGGAAAAAAAGGGGGATCTCCCCAAATTATATACAGTTAGGCAATCCCTGCTCGTCATAACTAGAACCAATGCAGAAAACATACGGTTTAATATACCTACAAAAATCAATATTTCTGGGATTATTAAGCATTTTAGTCCAGTTGTTTAAGCGGGGGCTCTCCACTAAAGAGAGGAGAGGAAGAAAAGAAAAGAGAGAAAAAAAAAGGAAGGAGGTCCCTTGGTGTTTCACCAGTCTTGACGTTCTAACCTAGAGAGGCCTCAGCCATATATGAAGCGTATATGTTAGTGTGGGTAAATGTTAACCAACATGACCAAATCTTACGTGCCAGAGATGCCTGACCATGAAGATCTAATGTCATGTCTTCCAGGTAGTAAGTACGGTCGACTGCCCGCAGCAGCCATTGAGGTATCGAGGGGACAGTAGACTGTTTCCAATATTTTGGGATTAATGCTTTGGCTGCATTTAAAAGGTGAGGGGTAATAGACTTTCGATACTGGGCCGGAGGAAGTTTAGTGTCATGGAATAAGACAGACAACGGATCCCTAGCAATAGGTAAACCCTGAATCTCTTCAATTAAAGATAGTACGCTAGTCCAAAAGGGTTGAATTGCTGGGCAGAACCACCATATATGTGCGTGCGTAGCTCTAAGCCCACAGCCTCTCCAACAGGCAGCCGAGAGAGATGGTGTCATCCTCTGTAGCTTAACGGGGGAGTAGTGCCATCTAGTGAGAAACTTATAATTGGCTTCTGCTGTCCGCGCCGATGTTCCTGAACTATGAGACAATTGAAGAATAACCTCCTCCTGTGTCGGCGAAAAAGTACATTTAAAATCTAGTTGCCACTGTTTCAAAAAATGTGGGGTGGAGTTGGGGCTTAATGCGTCCAATGCCTTATAAAACTTTGATAATAAACCTTTACTTGATTCAGGGCGTGCTAGGATTTGTTCAATCGGGTTCAGGGAGTGTATGTTGCGTAAGGGGTAAGGCAGTTTTTTCACAAATTGCTGGAGTTGGTGGTATTTCCAACAATCCATAAATGTCTTTGGTGAGGCCTGGCATATTTTAGAGAATGGGAGTATTCCTTCCATCCCCGTTATATGATGCAACAGCGTAGCATGAGTAAGACCAACTCATATCATAATTATAATCCCATAACTAAATACTCCTCTGAGTATTAGTGATGTACCGAACTGTTCGCCGGCGGACAGTTCCCGGCGAACTTCGCATGTTCGCGTTCGCCGCTGCGGGCAAACATATGCGATGTTCGGTCCGCCTCCTATACATCATCATTGAGGCAAACTTTGACCCTGAACCTCACATTTAGCAGACACATTCCAGGCCAATCAGCATACCTCCCTCCCACACCCTCCCACCTCCTATAAATAAGCAAGGGCAGCATCCATCTTAGATCATTTCTGAAGCAGTGTGTTACTGAGAGCAGGGAAAGTGCTGCTGCTGCTGCTGCTGTTGTTATAGCTAGGGACAGTTAGTCAGTGTTCCCGGTCTTGTTGTTAGCCAGTGTTCTTGGTACACTCCTGCTGTAAGGACAGCACCCCAAAAAGCCCTTCCTAGGGCCGGTATTTGAGGATTTTTTTTGGATATATATATATATATATATATATATCTATATATATATATATATATATATTGTCCCCAAAAAGCCCTGTTTAGGGCTGGTATTTGTGTAATTTTTTTTGTTCTGTGATAGATATATATATATATATATATATATATATCTTTTGTTCCCAAAAGCCCTTTTGAGGGCTGGTATTTGAGTATTTTTTATATATATTTAAAAAAAAAATATATATATATACATATATATATATATATATATATATATATATATATATATATATATATATATATCTATTGTGCACTGCAGTTACCTGCCCGCTGTGTGTGAGAGGCCACAGACCCACCACAGACTGTACTGTGTGCACACCACACTCATTTCGGGTGGCACAGGCACAGTACCTTGCATTTTAAAAAATATACATTTTTTTCCTCTGTCATAATTGCAGTGAGTGCTGTGTCAGGTCCACAGAGTGTACTGTACCCACTGCAGTGCACTGCCCACCACTGATATATATATATACTGTGGCACAGCATCTTGTTGCAAATTGAAAAAAAAAAATATTTTTTATTATTGCAGTTGCCTGGGCTGTCAGTGACTGTCAGGTCCACAGAGTGTACTGTGCCCACTGCAGTGCCACTGCGTGCCCACCCACCACTGATATATATATGGTTGCACAGCAGCTTGCAAATTAAAAATATATTTTTTTTATAATTGCAGTTGCCTGGGTGCCAGTGACTGTCAGGTCCACAGAGTGTACTGTGCCCACTGCCCACCCACCACTGATATATACGGTGGCAGGCATGACTTTTTTTGGATTAGTGTCTGGGGGGGGTCTAAAAAGCGTACCTGTGAAGTTTCAGCTCTGTAGCATGTCCAGAACCAGAAAAAAAAGATCATATAGGTGTAAAAGGGGTTCCCACCATCCCTGCTCTACTGAAAAACTATCTTTTTTTCTGGTTTTGGACATGCTACAGAGCTGAAAATTCACAGGTACACCTTTTAGACCCCCCCCAGACACTAAATCACACACAAAAAAAGTTCTTAAAAATTGTAATTTTTGATAGAGAGCCAATTATTGAAAAAAAAAAACTTTAAAAAAAATTTCTTTGGATTTAGTATCTGGGGGGTCTAAAAGGTGTATCTGTGAAGTTCCAGCTCTGTAGCATGCCCAGAACCAGAAAAAAAAGATCATATAGTTATAAAAAGGAGGGTTCCCACCATCCCTGCTCTACTGAAAAATGATCTTTTTTTCTGGTTCTGGACATGCTACAGAGCTGAAACTTCACAGGTACACGTTTTAGACTCCCCAGACACTAAATCACACACACAAAAAAAGTTCTTAAAAATTGCCATTTTTGATAAAGAGCCAATTATTGATAAATTTTTTTAAAAAAAATTTCTTTGGATTTATTGTCTGGGGGGTCTAAAAAGTGTACCTGTGAAGTTTCAGCTCTGTAGCATGTCCAGAACCAGAAAAAAAAATAGAATTAGGGTTAGGGCTAGGGTTAGGGTTAGGGCTAGGGTTAGGGTCAGGGCTAAGGTTAGGGTAATTTTTAGTGCTTAGGGTTAGAGGGTTAGGGTTAGAGGGGTAGGGTTACTAACTCTAACCCTATCGACCTAACACTAAACCTAACCCTAACCCTCTAACCATAACCCTCAACCCTCTAACCTTAACCCTAACCCTCTAAGCCTAGCCATAAAAATAACCCTAGCCCTAACCCTAATCCTAACCCTAACCATAGCCCTAGCCCTAGCCCTAGCCCTAACCCTAACCCTAGCCCTAACCCTAATTCGTAATTTGTTTCTGGTTCCGGACATGCTACAGAGCTGAAACTTCACAGGTACACTTTTTAGACCCCCCAGACGCTAAATCCAAAGACATTTTTTTTTTTTTTTTTAATTTTTCCAATAATTGGCTCTCTATCAAAAAGGACAATTTTTAAGAACTTTTTTTTGTGTGATTTATTGTCTGGGGGGGGGGGGGGTCTAAAAAGTGTACCTGTGAAGTTTCAGCTCTGTAGCATGTCCAGAACCAGAAAAAAATTAGAATTAGGGTTAGGGCTAGGGTTAGGGTTAGGGCTAGGGTTAGGGTCAGGGCTAAGGTTAGGGTTATTTTTAGTGCTTAGGGTTAGAGGGTTAGAGTTAGAGGGGTAGGGGTAGGACTACTAACTCTAACCCTAAGTATCTCACCGTAACCCTAACCCTATCCCCTAACACTAAACCTAACCCTAACCCTCTAACCATAACTCTAACCCTCTAACCTTAACCCTAATCCTCTAAGCCTAGCCATAAAAATAACCCTAACCCTAGCCCTAGCCCTAACCCTAACCCTAGCCCTAACCCTAATTGGTAATTTTTTTCTGGTTCCGGACATGCTACAGAGCTGAAACTTCACAGGTACACTTTTTAGATCCACCAGACGCTAAATCCAAAGACATTTTTTATTTTTTTTATTTTTATTTTTTTTAAATTTTTCCAGTAATTGGCTCTCTATCAAAAAATGACAATTTTTAAGAACTTTTTTTTGTGTGATTCAGTGTCTGGGGGTCTAAAAAGTGTACCTGTGAAGTTTCAGCTCTGTAGCATGTCCATAACCAGAAAAAAAATTAGAATTAGGGTTAGGGCTAGGGTTAGGGTTATTTTTAGTGCTTAGGGTTAGACGGTTAGGGTTAGAGGCGTAGGGGTAGGGTTACTAATAGAGTTGAGCGGACACCTGGATGTCCGTGTTCAGCGGGTTCGGCCGAACTTTAAAAAAAAGTCCGGGTCCGTGTCCCGGACTTTTGCCGAACTTTTCCCGGACACCGAACCCCATTGAAGTCAATGGGGACCCGAACTTTAAGGCACTAAAATGGCTCTAAAACACCAATGGAAAGGGCTAGACTGCTGCAAATGGCAGCAAAACGTAGTTAAGAGCATGGCAAGTGCTCTGCAAACAAATGTGGATAGGGAAATAACTTAAAACAACAAAAAAAAACAGAAAAATAAAACAATGTTCTTCATCTCTGAAGGACGAGGCCCATATGGAGTAGGAGGGAGGTTGAGGTGGTGGTGGATGTGGCGGTGTCATAGTCGTGCGCACAGGGTGTGCCGGGTGTACCTGGGCACACCCTAATCACCTAGGGCACATTAGCATTATCGCTCTGTTTGCCAGTGAGGAGATGGGAAAGATCTCCCTCTGACCTGCTCTGCTCTATTTCACTTTGCCAGCAGGGAGAGTAATGTATCGGGGCCATGTACATGTAGGCAAACACATGCATGTGTATTTAAACTTTGGGGTGCACACCCTAATGCAATAGGCTGCGCACACCTATGGGCGGTGTAGGTAGAAGCGGCGTTGGAGGAGGACCAGGGCCGAAATAGAGCATCATGGGCTTGGTGCTGAGGATTTTGAAGGGCCTTAAGGGCCGTGCCTTGGCATGCACCCAGAGGAGGAAGGGTGCAGCCATGCATGCCTAATTCAACATGGGATGCTGTCTCTGAAGCCCATAAACACATCCATGCATCGGCAACTGTCCCTCCTTGTCCGGCCTTCATGCTGTGGGGGGAGGTTATGAGGGAGCTGCCTGGGGAAGCGAGCATAGAAGCCAGACTTCTGTGTTTACAAGTGACAGAAGAGCGGTAACAGTGAATATGGCCAACGCGGGGCCTATATAAAGGTAGGGGCCTGGAGCTACAGCTCCAATAGCCCCTACGTTAATCTGGCCCTGAGGAGGACGAGGTAGCCAACACTACTTCTTTTCACAAATTTTAAATGAGGGTACACCCCAAAAGAGTGAGAAAGAGCAAAAATGGAACAATGGCTGGGTAAGGTCGGTATCCATCGCTATTCTGCACAAGGTACGGAAAAGTCCCGTGGGATCCATGCCTGGTTAATTTTAATGAACGTGAGCTTGTCCACATTGTCTCTGGACAGGCGGCTGCGCTTGTCTGTGATAACGCCCCCAGCCGTGCTAAATACCCGTTCAGATAATACACTGGCTGAAGGGCACGCCAGCACCTCCAAGGCGTAAAGGGCAAGCTCAGGCCTTGTGCCCAATTTGGAGACCCAGAAGTTGAAGGGGGCAGACCTGTCATTCACTACATGTAGGCGTGTGCACACATACTGCTTCACCATGTTGGTGAAATGCTGCCTCCTGCTAAGACGTTCCATATGAGCTGCTGGTGCTGCTGTTTGTTGTGGCGTGCTGACAAAGCTTTTCCACATTTTGGCCATGCTAACCCTGCCTTCTGAGGTGCTGGCGGTGCCCTGGATGCGTTGGTGACCTCTTCCTCCTCCTCCTCCTCCTCCTCCTCCTCTGCCTTGTGCTTCCACTGTGGCCCCGCTGTCAGGTGGGAATGCCAGCAGCATCGCGTCTACCAGCGTGCGCTTGTACTCGCGCATCTTGCGATCGCGCTCCAGTGAGTGAATTAAGGACGGTACGTTGTCCTTGTAACGGGGATCCAGCAGCGTGGCCACCCAGTAATCAGCACAAGTTAGAATGTGGGCAACTCGGCGGTCGTTGTGGAGACACTGCAGCATGTAATCGCTCATGTGTGCCAGGCTGCCCAGAGGCAACGAAAGGCTGTCCTCTGTGGGAGGTGTATCATCCGTGTCCTCTGTATCCCCCCAGCCACGCACCAGTGATGGCCATGAGCTGGCCTGGGTGCCACCCTGCTGTGAACATGCTTCCATCTCCTCCTCCAGCTCCTCCTCCTCCTCATCCTCCCGAACTGTGCCCCTGCTGGACAATTGTGTCCCTGGCGTTTGTGTGTGCAGGAACCCACCCTCGGAGCCCCTTGCGAATGACTGCCCTGAAAGCCTTGGAAATGTTACCTCTTCATCATCCTCCTCCTCCTCCTCCTCCTCATCCTGTGCCACATCCTCTTCCATCATCGCCCGAATTGTTTTTTCAAGGAGGCATAGAAGTGGGATAGTTAAGCTGAGAACGGCGTCATCGGCACTGGCCATGTTGGTGGAGTACTCAAAACAGCGCAACAAGGCACACAGGTCTCGCATGGAGGCCCAGTTATTGGTGGTGAAGTGGTGCTGTTCCGCAGAGTGACTCACACGTGCGTGCTGCAGCTGAAACTCCACTATGACCTGCTGCTGCTCGCACAGTCTTTGTAGCATGTGCAAGGTGGAGTTCCACCTTGTGGGCACGTCACATATGAGGCGGTGAGCGGGAAGGCCGAAGTTACACTGCAGCGCTGACAGGCGAGCACTTTCTGCAGCAGCTCTGACATATCGGGGTAGTTTTTAAGGAACCTCTGCACCACCAAATTCAGCACATGCGCCAGGCAAGGGATGTGCGTCAAACCGGCTAGGCCCAGAGCTGCTATGAGATTTCGCCCGTTATCACACACCACCAGGCCGGGCTTGAGGCTCGCTGGCAGCAACCACTCATTTGTCTGCTGTTCCATGCTCCTCCACAACTCCTGCGCGGTTTGTGGTTTGTCCCCCAAACAGGCAAGTTTTAAAACTGCCTGCTGTCGTTTACCCCTGGCCGTGCTGAAGTTGGTGTTGAAGGTGTTACGCTGTTCGGATGAGGAGGCGGTAGAGGATGAGGAAGCGGAGTAGGAGGAGTTAGGAACAGGAGGCAAACTGAAGCGCCCTGCAATCCTCGGTGGTGGTAGGACATGCGCCAAATTGCTATCCGCCTCAGGCCCATCCGCCACTGCATTTACCCAGTGTGCCGTTAGGGAGATATAACGCCCCTGACCGTGCTTACTGGTCCACGTATCGGTAGTTAGGTGGACCTTGGCACAGATGGCGTTGCGCAGTGCACACCTGATTTTTTCCCCCACTTGGTTGTGCAGGGAAGGGATGGCTTGCCTGGAAAAGTAGTGGCGGCTGGGCACGACGTACTGTGGGACAGCCACCGACATAAGGTTTTTAAAACTGTGCGTCTCCACCAGACGGAGTGACAGCATTTCAAAGGCCAAGAATTTTGAAATGCTGGCATTCAGGGCCAGGGATCGCGGGTGGGTAGGGGGGTACTTCCTCTTCCTCTTAAGTGTTTGGGAGATGGAAAGCTGAGCGCTTCCACGGGACATTGTGGAGATGGTTGGTGACCCAGGTGGTGGTGTTGCTGACAGATCCTCTGTTTGCGGGGTGGCAGGTGCCCTGTATCACTACAGATGTGGCTGGAGCGGCCGAGACTGCAGCAGAAGAGGAAGCAGGATGAGCCAGAGACGTTTCTTTGTTTTAAAGGTGACTACTCCACTGCAGCTCGTGCTTTGCACTTAGATGCCTGATCATGCAGGTTGTGCTCAGGTTGAGAAGGTTTATGCCTCGCTTCAGGCTCTGATTGCACAGGGTGCAAACCACTCGTGTCCTGTCATCAGAACATTTTCTAAAGAACTTCCACGCTAGAGAACTCCTTTGAGCTGACTTTGGTGCGCTCGTTCCCTTGCTGCGTTGGGCAGTAGCAGGCGTAGTGTTTAGGGCACGGGCGCTCCGCTTCTGCGCCCTGCTCCCTCTTCTGCTGTGCTGGTGGCTCTGTGCGACCACCGCCTCTTCCTCCAAACTACTCAGGTCACCTGCATGACGTTCATTCCATGTGGGGTCGAGGACCTCATCGTCCTCCACATCATCTTCCATCCAGTCTTCACCCCTGCCCTCCTTGTCGGTCTCCACAATGCTGAACGCCGCAGCAGGTGGCACCTGCGTTTCGTCATCATCGGAGACGTGCTGCGATGGTCCTTGCATGTACTCATCTTGAGAAATGAGTGGTTGGGCATCACTGCACTCAATCTCTTCCACTTCTGGGCAGGGCTAGGTGGATGGCCCTGGGAAACCCTGCTGACAGAGTCCTCAAAAAGAACAAGAGACTGCTGTATGGCTTGGGGCTCAGACTGCTTGCCTGATTTGCAAGGGGGTGAGGTGAAAGACGTTTGGACATCGGCTGCAGGTGCCAACTCTGACCTTTCTGCAGTAGACTGGGTGGGAGACAATGTGAAGGAACTGGAGGCACTGTCAGCAGCAAACCAATCTACTATCGCCTCTCTGTGTTCTTGCCTCATCACTTCTAGAGGCGTATGATGCCCTACCAAATACTGATGCAGGTTCTGTCGCCTACTAACACTTGTGGAAGGTGTTTCACTTGTGCGTGTAGCTGGCACAGATCGACCACGTCCTCTCCTTGCAACAGGAGCTCTACCAGCAGCACCACGACCCAGGCCACGGGCCCTATTTGACGGTCTCCTCATATTTCTGTAATTTAAGATATTGCCCTAGAAAGGTGTTTATTGAATAGCGGAACAAAACAACAACAGTATCGCACGGGTGTATCTCACAGTCAAATATGCAAACTATGCCGCAATTTAATGTTTTTTACCCCAAAAGGGTGTATATTGAATAGCGGAATAGGATAAAAAACGGTGTATCTCACATGTACAAACACAGACTAGGCCCGATTAAATTTTTTTGTACCCTAAAGGGAGGATGAGGAAGAGGAGTAGGAGGAGTTGGGAACAGGAGGCAAACTGAAGCGCCCTGCAATCCTCGGCGGTAGAAGGAGATGCGCCAAACAAATTTAAAAAGGTGTATCTCACATGTACCGATACAGACTATCCCGCAATTTAATTTTTTACACTCCAAAAGGGTGTATATTGAATAGCGGAATAGGACAAATTTTACAAAACGGTGTATCTCACACGTACAAACACAATCTAGGCCCCGATTACAATTTTTTCTACCCTAAAGGCAGGATGAGGAGTAGGAGGAGTTCGTAACAGGCAGGAGGCACCCTCAAATCCTCGGCAGTATGAGATGCGCCCAAAAAATTGGAAAGGTGTATCTTACACGTACCGACACAGACTATCACGTAATTTAATTGTTTATACCCAAAGGTTTTGATTAAATAGCGGAATAGAAAATATGATCAAAAAAAGTGTATGTATATCACACGTACACAACCACACTAGGCCCCAATTACTATTGTTTGTACCCCTAAAGGCAGGATGAGGAGTAGGAGGAGTTTGGAACAGGCAGCACCCTCAAATCTTCAGAAGTATGAGATGAACCCCAAAAACTTGGAAAGGTGGATCTCACACGTACCAACACAGACTATCCCGCAATTTAATTGATCCCCAAAGGTTTTTATTGAATAGCGGAATAGGAAATATGATCAAAAAAAGTGTATGTATCTCACACGTACAGAAGCACACTAGGCCCCAATTACTATTGTTTGTACCCCTAAAGGCAGGATGAGGAGTAGGAGGAGTTTGGAACAGGCAGCACCCTCAAATCTTCAGAAGTATGAGATGAACCCCAAAAACTTGGAAAGGTGGATCTCACACGTACCAACACAGACTATCCCGCAATTTAATTGATCCCCAAAGGTTTTTATTGAATAGCGGAATAGGAAATATGATCAAAAAAAGTGTATGTATCTCACACGTACAGAAGCACACTAGGCCCCAATTACTATTGTTTGAACCATTAAAGGCAGGATGAGGAGTAGGAGCAGTTTGGAACAGGCAGCACCCTCAAATCTTCAAAAGTATGAGATGAACCCCAAAAACTTGGAAAGGTGGATCTCACACGTACCAACACAGACTATCCCGCAATTTAATTGATCCCCAAAGGTTTTTATTGAATAGCGGAATAGGAAATATGATCAAAAAAGTGTATGTATCTCACACGTACAGAAGCACACTAGGCCCCAATTACTATTGTTTGTACCCCTAAAGGCAGGATGAGGAGTAGGAGGAGTTTGGAACAGGCAGCACCCTCAAATCTTCAGAAGTATGAGATGAACCCCAAAAACTTGGAAAGGTGGATCTCACACGTACCAACACAGACTATCCCGCAATTTAATTGATCCCCAAAGGTTTTTATTGAATAGCGGAATAGGAAATATGATCAAAAAAAGTGTATGTATCTCACACGTACAGAAGCACACTAGGCCCCAATTACTATTGTTTGTACCCCTAAAGGCAGGATGAGGAGTAGGAGGAGTATGGAACAGGCAGCACCCTCAAATCTTCAGAAGTATGAGATGAACCCAAAAAACTTGGAAAGGTGGATCTCACACGTACCAACACAGACTATCCCTCAATTTAACTGATCCCCAAAGGTTTTTATTGAATAGCGGAATAGAAAATATGATCAAAAAAAGTGTATGTATCTCACACGTACAGAAGCACACTAGGCCCCAATTACTATTGTTTGTACCCCTAAAGGTAGGATGAGGAGTAGGAGGAGTATGGAACAGGCAGCACCCTCAAATCTTCAGAAGTATGAGATGAACCATAAAAAACTTGCAAAGGTGGATCTCACACGTACCAACACAGACTATCCCACAATTTAATTGATCCCCAAAGGTTTTTATTGAATAGCGGAATAGGAAATATGATCAAAAAAAGTGTATGTATCTCACACGTACAGAAGCACACTAGGCCCCAATTACTATTGTTTGTACCCCTAAAGGCAGGATGAGGAGTAGGAGGAGTATGGAACAGGCAGCACCCTCAAATCTTCAGAAGTATGAGATGAACCCCAAAAACTTGGAAAGGTGGATCTCACACGTACCAACACAGACTATCCCGCAATTTAATTGATCCCCAAAGGTTTTTATTGAATAGCGGAATAGGAAATATGATCAAAAAAAGTGTATGTATCTCACACGTACAGAAGCACACTAGGCCCCAATTACTATTGTTTGTACCCCTAAAGGCAGGATGAGGAGTAGGAGGAGTATGGAACAGGCAGCACCCTCAAATCTTCAGAAGTATGAGATGAACCCAAAAAACTTGGAAAGGTGGATCTCACACGTACCAACACAGACTATCCCTCAATTTAACTGATCCCCAAAGGTTTTTATTGAATAGCGGAATAGGAAATATGATCAAAAAAAGTGTATGTATCTCACACGTACAGAAGCACACTAGGCCCCAATTACTATTGTTTGTACCCCTAAAGGTAGGATGAGGAGTAGGAGGAGTATGGAACAGGCAGCACCCTCAAATCTTCAGAAGTATGAGATGAACCATAAAAAACTTGCAAAGGTGGATCTCACACGTACCAACACAGACTATCCCACAATTTAATTGATCCCCAAAGGTTTTTATTGAATAGCGGAATAGGAAATATGATCAAAAAAAGTGTATGTATCTCACACGTACAGAAGCACACTAGGCCCCAATTACTATTGTTTGTACCCCTAAAGGCAGGATGAGGAGTAGGAGGAGTATGGAACAGGCAGCACCCTCAAATCTTCAGAAGTATGAGATGAACCCCAAAAACTTGGAAAGGTGGATCTCACACGTACCAACACAGACTATCCCGCAATTTAACTGATCCCCAAAGGTTTTTATTGAATAGCGGAATAGGAAATATGATCAAAAAAAGTGTATGTATCTCACACGTACAGAAGCACACTAGGCCCCAATTACTATTGTTTGTACCCCTAAAGGCAGGATGAGGAGTAGGAGGAGTATGGAACAGGCAGCACCTTCAAATCTTCAGAAGTATGAGATGAACCATAAAAAACTTGGAAAGGTGGATCTCACACGTACCAACACAGACTATCCCGCAATTTAATTGATCCCCAAAGGTTTTTATTGAATAGCGGAATAGGAAATATGATCAAAAAAAGTGTATGTATCTCACACGTACAGAAGCACACTAGGCCCCAATTACTATTGTTTGTACCCCTAAAGGCAGGATGAGGAGTAGGAGGAGTATGGAACAGGCAGCACCCTCAAATCTTCAGAAGTATGAGATGAACCCCAAAAACTTGGAAAGGTGGATCTCACACGTACCAACACAGACTATCCCGCAATTTAACTGATCCCCAAAGGTTTTTATTGAATAGCGGAATAGGAAATATGATCAAAAAAAGTGTATGTATCTCACACGTACAGAAGCACACTAGGCCCCAATTACTATTGTTTGTACCCCTAAAGGCAGGATGAGGAGTAGGAGGAGTATGGAACAGGCAGCACCCTCAAATCTTCAGAAGTATGAGATGAACCATAAAAAACTTGGAAAGGTGGATCTCACACGTACCAACACAGACTATCCCGCAATTTAATTGATCCCCAAAGGTTTTTATTGAATAGCGGAATAGGAAATATGATCAAAAAAAGTGTATGTATCTCACACGTACAGAAGCACACTAGGCCCCAATTACTATTGTTTGTACCCCTAAAGGCAGGATGAGGAGTAGGAGGAGTATGGAACAGGCAGCACCATCAAATCTTCAGAAGTATGAGATGAACCCCAAAAACTTGGAAAGGTGGATCTCACACGTACCAACACAGACTATCCCGCAATTTAATTGATCCCCAAAGGTTTTTATTGAATAGCGGAATAGAAAATATGATCAAAAACAGTGTATGTATCTCACACGTACAGAAGCACACTAGGCCCCAATTACTATTGTTTGTACCCCTAAAGGCAGGATGAGGAGTAGGAGGAGTATGGAACAGGCAGCACCCTCAAATCTTCAGAAGTATGAGATGAACCCCAAAAACTTGGAAAGATGGATCTCACACGTACCAACACAGACTATCCCGCAATTTAATTGATCCCCAAAGGTTTTTATTGAATAGCGGAATAGGAAATATGATCAAAAAAAGTGTATGTATCTCACACGTACAGAAGCACACTAGGCCCCAATTACTATTGTTTGTACCCCTAATGGCAGGATGAGGAGTAGGAGGAGTATGGAACAGGCAGCACCCTAAAATCTTCAGAAGTATGAGATGAACCCCAAAAACTTGGAAAGGTGGATCTCACACGTACCAACACAGACTATCCAGCAATTTAATTGATCCCCAAAGGTTTTTATTGAATAGCGGAATAGGAAATATGATCAAAAAAAGTGTATGTATCTCACACGTACAGAAGCACACTAGGCCCCAATTACTATTGTTTGTACCCCTAAAGGTAGGATGAGGAGTAGGAGGAGTATGGAACAGGCAGCACCCTCAAATCTTCAGAAGTATGAGATGAACCATAAAAAACTTGCAAAGGTGGATCTCACACGTACCAACACAGACTATCCCACAATTTAATTGATCCCCAAAGGTTTTTATTGAATAGCGGAATAGGAAATATGATCAAAAAAAGTGTATGTATCTCACACGTACAGAAGCACACTAGGCCCCAATTACTATTGTTTGTACCCCTAAAGGCAGGATGAGGAGTAGGAGGAGTATGGAACAGGCAGCACCCTCAAATCTTCAGAAGTATGAGATGAACCCCAAAAACTTGGAAAGGTGGATCTCACACGTACCAACACAGACTATCCCGCAATTTAATTGATCCCCAAAGGTTTTTATTGAATAGCGGAATAGGAAATATGATCAAAAAAAGTGTATGTATCTCACACGTACAGAAGCACACTAGGCCCCAATTACTATTGTTTGTACCCCTAAAGGCAGGATGAGGAGTAGGAGGAGTATGGAACAGGCAGCACCCTCAAATCTTCAGAAGTATGAGATGAACCCAAAAAACTTGGAAAGGTGGATCTCACACGTACCAACACAGACTATCCCTCAATTTAACTGATCCCCAAAGGTTTTTATTGAATAGCGGAATAGGAAATATGATCAAAAAAAGTGTATGTATCTCACACGTACAGAAGCACACTAGGCCCCAATTACTATTGTTTGTACCCCTAAAGGTAGGATGAGGAGTAGGAGGAGTATGGAACAGGCAGCACCCTCAAATCTTCAGAAGTATGAGATGAACCATAAAAAACTTGCAAAGGTGGATCTCACACGTACCAACACAGACTATCCCACAATTTAATTGATCCCCAAAGGTTTTTATTGAATAGCGGAATAGGAAATATGATCAAAAAAAGTGTATGTATCTCACACGTACAGAAGCACACTAGGCCCCAATTACTATTGTTTGTACCCCTAAAGGCAGGATGAGGAGTAGGAGGAGTATGGAACAGGCAGCACCCTCAAATCTTCAGAAGTATGAGATGAACCCCAAAAACTTGGAAAGGTGGATCTCACACGTACCAACACAGACTATCCCGCAATTTAACTGATCCCCAAAGGTTTTTATTGAATAGCGGAATAGGAAATATGATCAAAAAAAGTGTATGTATCTCACACGTACAGAAGCACACTAGGCCCCAATTACTATTGTTTGTACCCCTAAAGGCAGGATGAGGAGTAGGAGGAGTATGGAACAGGCAGCACCTTCAAATCTTCAGAAGTATGAGATGAACCATAAAAAACTTGGAAAGGTGGATCTCACACGTACCAACACAGACTATCCCGCAATTTAATTGATCCCCAAAGGTTTTTATTGAATAGCGGAATAGGAAATATGATCAAAAAAAGTGTATGTATCTCACACGTACAGAAGCACACTAGGCCCCAATTACTATTGTTTGTACCCCTAAAGGCAGGATGAGGAGTAGGAGGAGTATGGAACAGGCAGCACCCTCAAATCTTCAGAAGTATGAGATGAACCCCAAAAACTTGGAAAGGTGGATCTCACACGTACCAACACAGACTATCCCGCAATTTAACTGATCCCCAAAGGTTTTTATTGAATAGCGGAATAGGAAATATGATCAAAAAAAGTGTATGTATCTCACACGTACAGAAGCACACTAGGCCCCAATTACTATTGTTTGTACCCCTAAAGGCAGGATGAGGAGTAGGAGGAGTATGAAACAGGCAGCACCCTCAAATCTTCAGAAGTATGAGATGAACCATAAAAAACTTGGAAAGGTGGATCTCACACGTACCAACACAGACTATCCCGCAATTTAATTGATCCCCAAAGGTTTTTATTGAATAGCGGAATAGGAAATATGATCAAAAAAAGTGTATGTATCTCACACGTACAGAAGCACACTAGGCCCCAATTACTATTGTTTGTACCCCTAAAGGCAGGATGAGGAGTAGGAGGAGTATGGAACAGGCAGCACCATCAAATCTTCAGAAGTATGAGATGAACCCCAAAAACTTGGAAAGGTGGATCTCACACGTACCAACACAGACTATCCCGCAATTTAATTGATCCCCAAAGGTTTTTATTGAATAGCGGAATAGAAAATATGATCAAAAACAGTGTATGTATCTCACACGTACAGAAGCACACTAGGCCCCAATTACTATTGTTTGTACCCCTAAAGGCAGGATGAGGAGTAGGAGGAGTATGGAACAGGCAGCACCCTCAAATCTTCAGAAGTATGAGATGAACCCCAAAAACTTGGAAAGATGGATCTCACACGTACCAACACAGACTATCCCGCAATTTAATTGATCCCCAAAGGTTTTTATTGAATAGCGGAATAGGAAATATGATCAAAAAAACTGTATGTATCTCACACGTACAGAAGCACACTAGGCCCCAATTACTATTGTTTGTACCCCTAATGGCAGGATGAGGAGTAGGAGGAGTATGGAACAGGCAGCACCCTAAAATCTTCAGAAGTATGAGATGAACCCCAAAAACTTGGAAAGGTGGATCTCACACGTACCAACACAGACTATCCAGCAATTTAATTGATCCCCAAAGGTTTTTATTGAATAGCGGAATAGGAAATATGATCAAAAAAAGTGTATGTATCTCACACGTACAGAAGCACACTAGGCCCCAATTACTATTGTTTGTACCCCTAAAGGCAGGATGAGGAGTAGGAGGAGTATGGAACAGGCAGCACCCTCAAATCTTCAGAAGTATGAGATGAACCCAAATAACTTGGAAAGGTGGATCTCACACGTACCAACACAGACTATCCCGCAATTTAACTGATCCCCAAAGGTTTTTATTGAATAGCGGAATAGGAAATATGATCAAAAAAAGTGTATGTATCTCACACGTACAGAAGCACACTAGGCCCCAATTACTATTGTTTGTACCCCTAAAGGCAGGATGAGGAGTAGGAGGGGTATGGAACAGGCAGCACCCTCAAATCTTCAGAAGTATGAGATGAACCATAAAAAACTTGGAAAGGTGGATCTCACATTTTCCAACCCAGACTATCCCGCAATTTAATTGATCCCCAAAGGTTTTTATTGAATAGCGGAATAGGAAATATGATCAAAAAAAGTGTATGTATCTCACACGTACAGAAGCACACTAGGCCCCAATTACTATTGTTTGTACCCCTAAAGGCAGGATGAGGAGTAGGAGGAGTATGGAACAGGCAGCACCCTCAAATCTTCAGAAGTATGAGAGGAACCATAAAAAACTTGGAAAGGTGGATCTCACACGTACCAACACAGACTATCCCGCAATTTAATTGATCCCCAAAGGTTTTTATTGAATAGCGGAATAGCAAATATGATCAAAAAAAGTGTATGTATCTCACAAGTACAGAAGCACACTAGGCCCCAATTACTATTGTTTGTACCCCTAAAGGCAGGATGAGGAGTAGGAGGAGTATGGAACAGGCAGCACCTTCAAATCTTCAGAAGTATGAGATGAACCATAAAAAACTTGGAAAGGTGGATCTCACACGTACCAACACAGACTATCCCGCAATTTAATTGATCCCCAAAGGTTTTTATTGAATAGCGGAATAGGAAATATGATCAAAAAAAGTGTATGTATCTCACACGTACAGAAGCACACTAGGCCCCAATTACTATTGTTTGTACCCCTAAAGGCAGCATGAGGAGTAGGAGGAGTATGGAACAGGCAGCACCCTCAAATCTTCAGAAGTATGAGATGAACCCCAAAAACTTGGAAAGGTGGATCTCACACGTACCAACACAGACTATCCCGCAATTTAACTGATCGACAAAGGTTTTTATTGAATAGCGGAATAGGAAATATGATCAAAAAGAGTGTATGTATCTCACACGTACAGAAGCACACTAGGCCCCAATTACTATTGTTTGTACCCCTAAAGGCAGGATGAGGAGTAGGAGTATGGAACAGGCAGCACCCTCAAATCTTCAGAAGTATGAGATGAACCATAAAAAACTTGGAAAGGTGGATCTCACACGTACCAACACAGACTATCCCGCAATTTAATTGATCCCCAAAGGTTTTTATTGAATAGCGGAATAGGAAATATGATCAAAAAAAGTGTATGTATCTCACACGTACAGAAGCACACTAGGCCCCAATTACTATTGTTTGTACCCCTAAAGGCAGGATGAGGAGTAGGAGGAGTATGGAACAGGCAGCACCCTCAAATCTTCAGAAGTATGAGATGAACCCCAAAAACTTGGAAAGGTGGATCTCACACGTACCAACACAGACTATCCCGCAATTTAATTGATCCCCAAAGGTTTTTATTGAATAGCGGAATAGGAAATATGATCAAAAAAAGTGTATGTATCTCACACGTACAGAAGCACACTAGGCCCCAATTACTATTGTTTGTACCCCTAAAGGCAGGATGAGGAGTAGGAGGAGTATGGAACAGGCAGCACCCTCAAATCTTCAGAAGTATGAGATGAACCCAAAAAACTTGGAAAGGTGGATCTCACACGTACCAACACAGACTATCCCTCAATTTAACTGATCCCCAAAGGTTTTTATTGAATAGCGGAATAGGAAATATGATCAAAAAAAGTGTATGTATCTCACACGTACAGAAGCACACTAGGCCCCAATTACTATTGTTTGTACCCCTAAAGGTAGGATGAGGAGTAGGAGGAGTATGGAACAGGCAGCACCCTCAAATCTTCAGAAGTATGAGATGAACCATAAAAAACTTGCAAAGGTGGATCTCACACGTACCAACACAGACTATCCCACAATTTAATTGATCCCCAAAGGTTTTTATTGAATAGCGGAATAGGAAATATGATCAAAAAAAGTGTATGTATCTCACACGTACAGAAGCACACTAGGCCCCAATTACTATTGTTTGTACCCCTAAAGGCAGGATGAGGAGTAGGAGGAGTATGGAACAGGCAGCACCCTCAAATCTTCAGAAGTATGAGATGAACCCCAAAAACTTGGAAAGGTGGATCTCACACGTACCAACACAGACTATCCCGCAATTTAACTGATCCCCAAAGGTTTTTATTGAATAGCGGAATAGGAAATATGATCAAAAAAAGTGTATGTATCTCACACGTACAGAAGCACACTAGGCCCCAATTACTATTGTTTGTACCCCTAAAGGCAGGATGAGGAGTAGGAGGAGTATGGAACAGGCAGCACCTTCAAATCTTCAGAAGTATGAGATGAACCATAAAAAACTTGGAAAGGTGGATCTCACACGTACCAACACAGACTATCCCGCAATTTAATTGATCCCCAAAGGTTTTTATTGAATAGCGGAATAGGAAATATGATCAAAAAAAGTGTATGTATCTCACACGTACAGAAGCACACTAGGCCCCAATTACTATTGTTTGTACCCCTAAAGGCAGGATGAGGAGTAGGAGGAGTATGGAACAGGCAGCACCCTCAAATCTTCAGAAGTATGAGATGAACCCAAAAAACTTGGAAAGGTGGATCTCACACGTACCAACACAGACTATCCCTCAATTTAACTGATCCCCAAAGGTTTTTATTGAATAGCGGAATAGGAAATATGATCAAAAAAAGTGTATGTATCTCACACGTACAGAAGCACACTAGGCCCCAATTACTATTGTTTGTACCCCTAAAGGTAGGATGAGGAGTAGGAGGAGTATGGAACAGGCAGCACCCTCAAATCTTCAGAAGTATGAGATGAACCATAAAAAACTTGCAAAGGTGGATCTCACACGTACCAACACAGACTATCCCACAATTTAATTGATCCCCAAAGGTTTTTATTGAATAGCGGAATAGGAAATATGATCAAAAAAAGTGTATGTATCTCACACGTACAGAAGCACACTAGGCCCCAATTACTATTGTTTGTACCCCTAAAGGCAGGATGAGGAGTAGGAGGAGTATGGAACAGGCAGCACCCTCAAATCTTCAGAAGTATGAGATGAACCCCAAAAACTTGGAAAGGTGGATCTCACACGTACCAACACAGACTATCCCGCAATTTAACTGATCCCCAAAGGTTTTTATTGAATAGCGGAATAGGAAATATGATCAAAAAAAGTGTATGTATCTCACACGTACAGAAGCACACTAGGCCCCAATTACTATTGTTTGTACCCCTAAAGGCAGGATGAGGAGTAGGAGGAGTATGGAACAGGCAGCACCTTCAAATCTTCAGAAGTATGAGATGAACCATAAAAAACTTGGAAAGGTGGATCTCACACGTACCAACACAGACTATCCCGCAATTTAATTGATCCCCAAAGGTTTTTATTGAATAGCGGAATAGGAAATATGATCAAAAAAAGTGTATGTATCTCACACGTACAGAAGCACACTAGGCCCCAATTACTATTGTTTGTACCCCTAAAGGCAGGATGAGGAGTAGGAGGAGTATGGAACAGGCAGCACCCTCAAATCTTCAGAAGTATGAGATGAACCCCAAAAACTTGGAAAGGTGGATCTCACACGTACCAACACAGACTATCCCGCAATTTAACTGATCCCCAAAGGTTTTTATTGAATAGCGGAATAGGAAATATGATCAAAAAAAGTGTATGTATCTCACACGTACAGAAGCACACTAGGCCCCAATTACTATTGTTTGTACCCCTAAAGGCAGGATGAGGAGTAGGAGGAGTATGGAACAGGCAGCACCCTCAAATCTTCAGAAGTATGAGATGAACCATAAAAAACTTGGAAAGGTGGATCTCACACGTACCAACACAGACTATCCCGCAATTTAATTGATCCCCAAAGGTTTTTATTGAATAGCGGAATAGGAAATATGATCAAAAAAAGTGTATGTATCTCACACGTACAGAAGCACACTAGGCCCCAATTACTATTGTTTGTACCCCTAAAGGCAGGATGAGGAGTAGGAGGAGTATGGAACAGGCAGCACCATCAAATCTTCAGAAGTATGAGATGAACCCCAAAAACTTGGAAAGGTGGATCTCACACGTACCAACACAGACTATCCCGCAATTTAATTGATCCCCAAAGGTTTTTATTGAATAGCGGAATAGAAAATATGATCAAAAACAGTGTATGTATCTCACACGTACAGAAGCACACTAGGCCCCAATTACTATTGTTTGTACCCCTAAAGGCAGGATGAGGAGTAGGAGGAGTATGGAACAGGCAGCACCCTCAAATCTTCAGAAGTATGAGATGAACCCCAAAAACTTGGAAAGATGGATCTCACACGTACCAACACAGACTATCCCGCAATTTAATTGATCCCCAAAGGTTTTTATTGAATAGCGGAATAGGAAATATGATCAAAAAAAGTGTATGTATCTCACACGTACAGAAGCACACTAGGCCCCAATTACTATTGTTTGTACCCCTAAAGGTAGGATGAGGAGTAGGAGGAGTATGGAACAGGCAGCACCCTCAAATCTTCAGAAGTATGAGATGAACCATAAAAAACTTGCAAAGGTGGATCTCACACGTACCAACACAGACTATCCCACAATTTAATTGATCCCCAAAGGTTTTTATTGAATAGCGGAATAGGAAATATGATCAAAAAAAGTGTATGTATCTCACACGTACAGAAGCACACTAGGCCCCAATTACTATTGTTTGTACCCCTAAAGGCAGGATGAGGAGTAGGAGGAGTATGGAACAGGCAGCACCCTCAAATCTTCAGAAGTATGAGATGAACCCCAAAAACTTGGAAAGGTGGATCTCACACGTACCAACACAGACTATCCCGCAATTTAATTGATCCCCAAAGGTTTTTATTGAATAGCGGAATAGGAAATATGATCAAAAAAAGTGTATGTATCTCACACGTACAGAAGCACACTAGGCCCCAATTACTATTGTTTGTACCCCTAAAGGCAGGATGAGGAGTAGGAGGAGTATGGAACAGGCAGCACCCTCAAATCTTCAGAAGTATGAGATGAACCCAAAAAACTTGGAAAGGTGGATCTCACACGTACCAACACAGACTATCCCTCAATTTAACTGATCCCCAAAGGTTTTTATTGAATAGCGGAATAGGAAATATGATCAAAAAAAGTGTATGTATCTCACACGTACAGAAGCACACTAGGCCCCAATTACTATTGTTTGTACCCCTAAAGGTAGGATGAGGAGTAGGAGGAGTATGGAACAGGCAGCACCCTCAAATCTTCAGAAGTATGAGATGAACCATAAAAAACTTGCAAAGGTGGATCTCACACGTACCAACACAGACTATCCCACAATTTAATTGATCCCCAAAGGTTTTTATTGAATAGCGGAATAGGAAATATGATCAAAAAAAGTGTATGTATCTCACACGTACAGAAGCACACTAGGCCCCAATTACTATTGTTTGTACCCCTAAAGGCAGGATGAGGAGTAGGAGGAGTATGGAACAGGCAGCACCCTCAAATCTTCAGAAGTATGAGATGAACCCCAAAAACTTGGAAAGGTGGATCTCACACGTACCAACACAGACTATCCCGCAATTTAACTGATCCCCAAAGGTTTTTATTGAATAGCGGAATAGGAAATATGATCAAAAAAAGTGTATGTATCTCACACGTACAGAAGCACACTAGGCCCCAATTACTATTGTTTGTACCCCTAAAGGCAGGATGAGGAGTAGGAGGAGTATGGAACAGGCAGCACCTTCAAATCTTCAGAAGTATGAGATGAACCATAAAAAACTTGGAAAGGTGGATCTCACACGTACCAACACAGACTATCCCGCAATTTAATTGATCCCCAAAGGTTTTTATTGAATAGCGGAATAGGAAATATGATCAAAAAAAGTGTATGTATCTCACACGTACAGAAGCACACTAGGCCCCAATTACTATTGTTTGTACCCCTAAAGGCAGGATGAGGAGTAGGAGGAGTATGGAACAGGCAGCACCCTCAAATCTTCAGAAGTATGAGATGAACCCCAAAAACTTGGAAAGGTGGATCTCACACGTACCAACACAGACTATCCCGCAATTTAACTGATCCCCAAAGGTTTTTATTGAATAGCGGAATAGGAAATATGATCAAAAAAAGTGTATGTATCTCACACGTACAGAAGCACACTAGGCCCCAATTACTATTGTTTGTACCCCTAAAGGTAGGATGAGGAGTAGGAGGAGTATGGAACAGGCAGCACCCTCAAATCTTCAGAAGTATGAGATGAACCATAAAAAACTTGCAAAGGTGGATCTCACACGTACCAACACAGACTATCCCACAATTTAATTGATCCCCAAAGGTTTTTATTGAATAGCGGAATAGGAAATATGATCAAAAAAAGTGTATGTATCTCACACGTACAGAAGCACACTAGGCCCCAATTACTATTGTTTGTACCCCTAAAGGTAGGATGAGGAGTAGGAGGAGTATGGAACAGGCAGCACCCTCAAATCTTCAGAAGTATGAGATGAACCCCAAAAACTTGGAAAGGTGGATCTCACACGTACCAACACAGACTATCCCGCAATTTAATTGATCCCCAAAGGTTTTTATTGAATAGCGGAATAGGAAATATGATCAAAAAAAGTGTATGTATCTCACACGTACAGAAGCACACTAGGCCCCAATTACTATTGTTTGTACCCCTAAAGGCAGGATGAGGAGTAGGAGGAGTATGGAACAGGCAGCACCCTCAAATCTTCAGAAGTATGAGATGAACCCCAAAAACTTGGAAAGGTGGATCTCACACGTACCAACACAGACTATCCCGCAATTTAATTGATCCCCAAAGGTTTTTATTGAATAGCGGAATAGGAAATATGATCAAAAAAAGTGTATGTATCTCACACGTACAGAAGCACACTAGGCCCCAATTACTATTGTTTGTACCCCTAAAGGCAGGATGAGGAGTAGGAGGAGTATGGAACAGGCAGCACCCTCAAATCTTCAGAAGTATGAGATGAACCATAAAAAACTTGCAAAGGTGGATCTCACACGTACCAACACAGACTATCCCACAATTTAATTGATCCCCAAAGGTTTTTATTGAATAGCGGAATAGGAAATATGATCAAAAAAAGTGTATGTATCTCACACGTACAGAAGCACACTAGGCCCCAATTACTATTGTTTGTACCCCTAAAGGCAGGATGAGGAGTAGGAGGAGTATGGAACAGGCAGCACCCTCAAATCTTCAGAAGTATGAGATGAACCCCAAAAACTTGGAAAGGTGGATCTCACACGTACCAACACAGACTATCCCGCAATTTAACTGATCCCCAAAGGTTTTTATTGAATAGCGGAATAGGAAATATGATCAAAAAAAGTGTATGTATCTCACACGTACAGAAGCACACTAGGCCCCAATTACTATTGTTTGTACCCCTAAAGGCAGGATGAGGAGTAGGAGGAGTATGGAACAGGCAGCACCTTCAAATCTTCAGAAGTATGAGATGAACCATAAAAAACTTGGAAAGGTGGATCTCACACGTACCAACACAGACTATCCCGCAATTTAATTGATCCCCAAAGGTTTTTATTGAATAGCGGAATAGGAAATATGATCAAAAAAAGTGTATGTATCTCACACGTACAGAAGCACACTAGGCCCCAATTACTATTGTTTGTACCCCTAAAGGCAGGATGAGGAGTAGGAGGAGTATGGAACAGGCAGCACCCTCAAATCTTCAGAAGTATGAGATGAACCCCAAAAACTTGGAAAGGTGGATCTCACACGTACCAACACAGACTATCCCGCAATTTAACTGATCCCCAAAGGTTTTTATTGAATAGCGGAATAGGAAATATGATCAAAAAAAGTGTATGTATCTCACACGTACAGAAGCACACTAGGCCCCAATTACTATTGTTTGTACCCCTAAAGGCAGGATGAGGAGTAGGAGGAGTATGGAACAGGCAGCACCCTCAAATCTTCAGAAGTATGAGATGAACCATAAAAAACTTGGAAAGGTGGATCTCACACGTACCAACACAGACTATCCCGCAATTTAATTGATCCCCAAAGGTTTTTATTGAATAGCGGAATAGGAAATATGATCAAAAAAAGTGTATGTATCTCACACGTACAGAAGCACACTAGGCCCCAATTACTATTGTTTGTACCCCTAAAGGCAGGATGAGGAGTAGGAGGAGTATGGAACAGGCAGCACCATCAAATCTTCAGAAGTATGAGATGAACCCCAAAAACTTGGAAAGGTGGATCTCACACGTACCAACACAGACTATCCCGCAATTTAATTGATCCCCAAAGGTTTTTATTGAATAGCGGAATAGAAAATATGATCAAAAACAGTGTATGTATCTCACACGTACAGAAGCACACTAGGCCCCAATTACTATTGTTTGTACCCCTAAAGGCAGGATGAGGAGTAGGAGGAGTATGGAACAGGCAGCACCCTCAAATCTTCAGAAGTATGAGATGAACCCCAAAAACTTGGAAAGATGGATCTCACACGTACCAACACAGACTATCCCGCAATTTAATTGATCCCCAAAGGTTTTTATTGAATAGCGGAATAGGAAATATGATCAAAAAAAGTGTATGTATCTCACACGTACAGAAGCACACTAGGCCCCAATTACTATTGTTTGTACCCCTAATGGCAGGATGAGGAGTAGGAGGAGTATGGAACAGGCAGCACCCTAAAATCTTCAGAAGTATGAGATGAACCCCAAAAACTTGGAAAGGTGGATCTCACACGTACCAACACAGACTATCCCGCAATTTAATTGATCCCCAAAGGTTTTTATTGAATAGCGGAATAGGAAATATGATCAAAAAAAGTGTATGTATCTCACACGTACAGAAGCACACTAGGCCCCAATTACTATTGTTTGTACCCCTAAAGGCAGGATGAGGAGTAGGAGGAGTATGGAACAGGCAGCACCCTCAAATCTTCAGAAGTATGAGATGAACCCAAATAACTTGGAAAGGTGGATCTCACACGTACCAACACAGACTATCCCGCAATTTAACTGATCCCCAAAGGTTTTTATTGAATAGCGGAATAGGAAATATGATCAAAAAAAGTGTATGTATCTCACACGTACAGAAGCACACTAGGCCCCAATTACTATTGTTTGTACCCCTAAAGGCAGGATGAGGAGTAGGAGGAGTATGGAACAGGCAGCACCCTCAAATCTTCAGAAGTATGAGATGAACCCAAATAACTTGGAAAGGTGGATCTCACACGTACCAACACAGACTATCCCGCAATTTAACTGATCCCCAAAGGTTTTTATTGAATAGCGGAATAGGAAATATGATCAAAAAAAGTGTATGTATCTCACACGTACAGAAGCACACTAGGCCCCAATTACTATTGTTTGTACCCCTAAAGGCAGGATGAGGAGTAGGAGGGGTATGGAACAGGCAGCACCCTCAAATCTTCAGAAGTATGAGATGAACCATAAAAAACTTGGAAAGGTGGATCTCACATTTTCCAACACAGACTATCCCGCAATTTAATTGATCCCCAAAGGTTTTTATTGAATAGCGGAATAGGAAATATGATCAAAAAAAGTGTATGTATCTCACACGTACAGAAGCACACTAGGCCCCAATTACTATTGTTTGTACCCCTAAAGGCAGGATGAGGAGTAGGAGGAGTATGGAACAGGCAGCACCCTCAAATCTTCAGAAGTATGAGAGGAACCATAAAAAACTTGGAAAGGTGGATCTCACACGTACCAACACAGACTATCCCGCAATTTAATTGATCCCCAAAGGTTTTTATTGAATAGCGGAATAGCAAATATGATCAAAAAAAGTGTATGTATCTCACAAGTACAGAAGCACACTAGGCCCCAATTACTATTGTTTGTACCCCTAAAGGCAGGATGAGGAGTAGGAGGAGTATGGAACAGGCAGCACCCTCAAATTTTCAGAAGTATGAGATGAACCCCAAAAACTTGGAAAGGTGGATCTCACACGTACCAACACAGACTATCCCGCAATTTAATTGATCCCCAAAGGTTTTTATTGAATAGCGGAATAGGAAATATGATCAAAAAAAGTGTATGTATCTCACACGTACAGAAGCAAACTAGGCCCCAATTACTATTGTTTGTACCCCTAAAGGCAGGATGAGGAGTAGGAGGAGTATGGAACAGGCAGCACCTTCAAATCTTCAGAAGTATGAGATGAACCATAAAAAACTTGGAAAGGTGGATCTCACACGTACCAACACAGACTATCCCGCAATTTAATTGATCCCCAAAGGTTTTTATTGAATAGCGGAATAGGAAATATGATCAAAAAAAGTGTATGTATCTCACACGTACAGAAGCACACTAGGCCCCAATTACTATTGTTTGTACCCCTAAAGGCAGCATGAGGAGTAGGAGGAGTATGGAACAGGCAGCACCCTCAAATCTTCAGAAGTATGAGATGAACCCCAAAAACTTGGAAAGGTGGATCTCACACGTACCAACACAGACTATCCCGCAATTTAATTGATCCCCAAAGGTTTTTATTGAATAGCGGAATAGGAAATATGATCAAAAAAAGTGTATGTATCTCACACGTACAGAAGCACACTAGGCCCCAATTACTATTGTTTGTACCCCTAAAGGCAGGATGAGGAGTAGGAGGAGTATGGAACAGGCAGCACCCTCAAATCTTCAGAAGTATGAGATGAACCCCAAAAACTTGGAAAGGTGGATCTCACACGTACCAACACAGACTATCCCGCAATTTAATTGATCCCCAAAGGTTTTTATTGAATAGCGGAATAGGAAATATGATCAAAAAAAGTGTATGTATCTCACACGTACAGAAGCACACTAGGCCCCAATTACTATTGTTTGTACCCCTAAAGGCAGGATGAGGAGTAGGAGGAGTATGGAACAGGCAGCACCCTCAAATCTTCAGAAGTATGAGATGAACCCAAAAAACTTGGAAAGGTGGATCTCACACGTACCAACACAGACTATCCCTCAATTTAACTGATCCCCAAAGGTTTTTATTGAATAGCGGAATAGGAAATATGATCAAAAAAAGTGTATGTATCTCACACGTACAGAAGCACACTAGGCCCCAATTACTATTGTTTGTACCCCTAAAGGTAGGATGAGGAGTAGGAGGAGTATGGAACAGGCAGCACCCTCAAATCTTCAGAAGTATGAGATGAACCATAAAAAACTTGCAAAGGTGGATCTCACACGTACCAACACAGACTATCCCACAATTTAATTGATCCCCAAAGGTTTTTATTGAATAGCGGAATAGGAAATATGATCAAAAAAAGTGTATGTATCTCACACGTACAGAAGCACACTAGGCCCCAATTACTATTGTTTGTACCCCTAAAGGCAGGATGAGGAGTAGGAGGAGTATGGAACAGGCAGCACCCTCAAATCTTCAGAAGTATGAGATGAACCCCAAAAACTTGGAAAGGTGGATCTCACACGTACCAACACAGACTATCCCGCAATTTAACTGATCCCCAAAGGTTTTTATTGAATAGCGGAATAGGAAATATGATCAAAAAAAGTGTATGTATCTCACACGTACAGAAGCACACTAGGCCCCAATTACTATTGTTTGTACCCCTAAAGGCAGGATGAGGAGTAGGAGGAGTATGGAACAGGCAGCACCTTCAAATCTTCAGAAGTATGAGATGAACCATAAAAAACTTGGAAAGGTGGATCTCACACGTACCAACACAGACTATCCCGCAATTTAATTGATCCCCAAAGGTTTTTATTGAATAGCGGAATAGGAAATATGATCAAAAAAAGTGTATGTATCTCACACGTACAGAAGCACACTAGGCCCCAATTACTATTGTTTGTACCCCTAAAGGCAGGATGAGGAGTAGGAGGAGTATGGAACAGGCAGCACCCTCAAATCTTCAGAAGTATGAGATGAACCCCAAAAACTTGGAAAGGTGGATCTCACACGTACCAACACAGACTATCCCGCAATTTAACTGATCCCCAAAGGTTTTTATTGAATAGCGGAATAGGAAATATGATCAAAAAAAGTGTATGTTTCTCACACGTACAGAAGCACACTAGGCCCCAATTACTATTGTTTGTACCCCTAAAGGCAGGATGAGGAGTAGGAGGAGTATGGAACAGGCAGCACCCTCAAATCTTCAGAAGTATGAGATGAACCATAAAAAACTTGGAAAGGTGGATCTCACACGTACCAACACAGACTATCCCGCAATTTAATTGATCCCCAAAGGTTTTTATTGAATAGCGGAATAGGAAATATGATCAAAAAAAGTGTATGTATCTCACACGTACAGAAGCACACTAGGCCCCAATTACTATTGTTTGTACCCCTAAAGGCAGGATGAGGAGTAGGAGGAGTATGGAACAGGCAGCACCATCAAATCTTCAGAAGTATGAGATGAACCCCAAAAACTTGGAAAGGTGGATCTCACACGTACCAACACAGACTATCCCGCAATTTAATTGATCCCCAAAGGTTTTTATTGAATAGCGGAATAGAAAATATGATCAAAAACAGTGTATGTATCTCACACGTACAGAAGCACACTAGGCCCCAATTACTATTGTTTGTACCCCTAAAGGCAGGATGAGGAGTAGGAGGAGTATGGAACAGGCAGCACCCTCAAATCTTCAGAAGTATGAGATGAACCCCAAAAACTTGGAAAGATGGATCTCACACGTACCAACACAGACTATCCCGCAATTTAATTGATCCCCAAAGGTTTTTATTGAATAGCGGAATAGGAAATATGATCAAAAAAAGTGTATGTATCTCACACGTACAGAAGCACACTAGGCCCCAATTACTATTGTTTGTACCCCTAATGGCAGGATGAGGAGTAGGAGGAGTATGGAACAGGCAGCACCCTAAAATCTTCAGAAGTATGAGATGAACCCCAAAAACTTGGAAAGGTGGATCTCACACGTACCAACACAGACTATCCCGCAATTTAATTGATCCCCAAAGGTTTTTATTGAATAGCGGAATAGGAAATATGATCAAAAAAAGTGTATGTATCTCACACGTACAGAAGCACACTAGGCCCCAATTACTATTGTTTGTACCCCTAAAGGCAGGATGAGGAGTAGGAGGGGTATGGAACAGGCAGCACCCTCAAATCTTCAGAAGTATGAGATGAACCATAAAAAACTTGGAAAGGTGGATCTCACATTTTCCAACACAGACTATCCCGCAATTTAATTGATCCCCAAAGGTTTTTATTGAATAGCGGAATAGGAAATATGATCAAAAAAAGTGTATGTATCTCACACGTACAGAAGCACACTAGGCCCCAATTACTATTGTTTGTACCCCTAAAGGCAGGATGAGGAGTAGGAGGAGTATGGAACAGGCAGCACCCTCAAATCTTCAGAAGTATGAGAGGAACCATAAAAAACTTGGAAAGGTGGATCTCACACGTACCAACACAGACTATCCCGCAATTTAATTGATCCCCAAAGGTTTTTATTGAATAGCGGAATAGCAAATATGATCAAAAAAAGTGTATGTATCTCACAAGTACAGAAGCACACTAGGCCCCAATTACTATTGTTTGTACCCCTAAAGGCAGGATGAGGAGTAGGAGGAGTATGGAACAGGCAGCACCCTCAAATTTTCAGAAGTATGAGATGAACCCCAAAAACTTGGAAAGGTGGATCTCACACGTACCAACACAGACTATCCCGCAATTTAATTGATCCCCAAAGGTTTTTATTGAATAGCGGAATAGGAAATATGATCAAAAAAAGTGTATGTATCTCACACGTACAGAAGCAAACTAGGCCCCAATTACTATTGTTTGTACCCCTAAAGGCAGGATGAGGAGTAGGAGGAGTATGGAACAGGCAGCACCTTCAAATCTTCAGAAGTATGAGATGAACCATAAAAAACTTGGAAAGGTGGATCTCACACGTACCAACACAGACTATCCCGCAATTTAATTGATCCCCAAAGGTTTTTATTGAATAGCGGAATAGGAAATATGATCAAAAAAAGTGTATGTATCTCACACGTACAGAAGCACACTAGGCCCCAATTACTATTGTTTGTACCCCTAAAGGCAGCATGAGGAGTAGGAGGAGTATGGAACAGGCAGCACCCTCAAATCTTCAGAAGTATGAGATGAACCCCAAAAACTTGGAAAGGTGGATCTCACACGTACCAACACAGACTATCCCGCAATTTAACTGATCGCCAAAGGTTTTTATTGAATAGCGGAATAGGAAATATGATCAAAAAGAGTGTATGTATCTCACACGTACAGAAGCACACTAGGCCCCAATTACTATTGTTTGTACCCCTAAAGGCAGGATGAGGAGTAGGAGGAGTATGGAACAGGCAGCACCCTCAAATCTTCAGAAGTATGAGATGAACCATAAAAAACTTGGAAAGGTGGATCTCACACGTACCAACACAGACTATCCCGCAATTTAATTGATCCCCAAAGGTTTTTATTGAATAGCGGAATAGGAAATATGATCAAAAAAAGTGTATGTATCTCACACGTACAGAAGCACACTAGGCCCCAATTACTATTGTTTGTACCCCTAAAGGCAGGATGAGGAGTAGGAGGAGTATGGAACAGGCAGCACCCTCAAATCTTCAGAAGTATGAGATGAACCCCAAAAACTTGGAAAGGTGGATCTCACACGTACCAACACAGACTATCCCGCAATTTAATTGATCCCCAAAGGTTTTTATTGAATAGCGGAATAGGAAATATGATCAAAAAAAGTGTATGTATCTCACACGTACAGAAGCACACTAGGCCCCAATTACTATTGTTTGTACCCCTAAAGGCAGGATGAGGAGTAGGAGGAGTATGGAACAGGCAGCACCCTTAAATCTTCAGAAGTATGAGATGAACCCCAAAAACTTGGAAAGATGGATCTCACACGTACCAACACAGACTATCCCGCAATTTAATTGATCCCCAAAGGTTTTTATTGAATAGCGGAATAGGAAATATGATCAAAAAAAGTGTATGTATCTCATACGTATAGAAGCACACTAGGCCCCAATTACTATTGTTTGTACCCCTAATGGCAGGATGAGGAGTAGGAGGAGTATGGAACAGGCAGCACCCTCAAATCTTCAGAAGTATGAGATGAACCCCAAAAACTTGGAAAGGTGGATCTCACACGTACCAACACAGACTATCCCGCAATTTAATTGATCCCCAAAGGTTTTTATTGAATAGCGGAATAGGAAATATGATCAAAAAAAGTGTATGTATCTCACACGTACAGAAGCACACTAGGCCCCAATTACTATTGTTTGTACCCCTAAAGGCAGGATGAGGAGTAGGAGGTGTATGGAACAGGCAGCACCCTCAAATCTTCAGAAGTATGAGATGAACCCCAAAAACTTGGAAAGGTGGATCTCACACGTACCAACACAGACTATCCTGCAATTTAATTGATCCCCAAAGGTTTTTATTGAATAGCGGAATAGGAAATATGATAAAAAAAAGTGTATGTATCTCACACGTACAGAAGCACACTAGGCCCCAATTACTATTGTTTGTACCCCTAAAGGCAGGATGAGGAGTAGGAGGAGTATGGAACAGGCAGCACCCTCAAATCTTCAGAAGTATGAGAGGAACCATAAAAAACTTGGAAAGGTGGATCTCACATGTACCAACACAGACTATCCCGCAATTTAATTGATCCCCAAAGGTTTTTATTGAATAGCGGAATAGGAAATATGATCAAAAAAAGTGTATGTATCTAACAAGTACAGAAGCACACTAGGCCCCAATTACTATTGTTTGTACCCCTAAAGGCAGGATGAGGAGTAGGAGGAGTATGGAACAGGCAGCTCCCTCAAATCTTCAGAAGTATGAGATGAACCCCAAAAACTTGGAAAGGTGGATCTCACACGTACCAACACAGACTATCCCGCAATTTAATTGATCCCCAAAGGTTTTTATTGAATAGCAGAATAGGAAATATGATCAAAAAAAGTGTATGTATCTCACACGTACAGAAGCACACTAGGCCCCAATTACTATTGTTTGTACCCCTAAAGGCAGGATGAGGAGTAGGAGGAGTATGGAACAGGCAGCACCCTCAAATCTTCAGAAGTATGAGATGAACCCCAAAAACTTGGAAAGGTGGATCTCACACGTACCAACACAGACTATCCCGCAATTTAATTGATCCCCAAAGGTTTTTATTGAATAGCGGAATAGGAAATATGATCAAAAAAAGTGTATGTATCTCACACGTACAGAAGCACACTAGGCCCCAATTACTATTGTTTGTACCCCTAAAGGCAGGATGAGGAGTAGGAGGAGTATGGAACAGGCAGCACCCTCAAATCTTCAGAAGTATGAGATGAACCATAAAAAACTTGGAAAGGTGGATCTCACACGTACCAGCATAAACTATCCCGCAATTTAATTGATCCCCAAAGGTTTTTATTGAATGGCGGAATAGGAAATATGATCAAAAAAAGTGTATGTATCTCACACGTACAGAAGCACACTTGGCCCCAATTACTATTGTTTGTACCCCTAAAGGCAGGATGAGGAGTAGGAGGAGTATGGAACAGGCAGCACCCTCAAATCTTCAGAAGTATAAGATGAAACCCAAAAACTTGGAAAGGTGGATCTCACACGTACCAACACAGACTATCCAGCAATTTAATTGATCCCCAAAGGTTTTTATTGAATAGCGGAATAGGAAATATGATCAAAAAAAGTGTATGTATCTCACACGTACAGAAGCACACTAGGCCCCAATTACTATTGTTTGTACCCCTAAAGGCAGGATGAGGAGTAGGAGGAGTATGGAACAGGCAGCACCCTCAAATCTTCAGAAGTATGAGATGAACCCCAAAAACTTGGAAAGGTGGATCTCACACGTACCAACACAGACTATCCCGCAATTTAATTGATCCCCAAAGGTTTTTATTGAATAGCGGAATAGGAAATATGATCAAAAAAAGTGTATGTATCTCACACGTACAGAAGCACACTAGGCCCCAATTACTATTGTTTGTACCCCTAAAGGCAGGATGAGGAGTAGGAGGAGTATGGAACAGGCAGCACCCTTAAATCTTCAGAAGTATGAGATGAACCCCAAAAACTTGGAAAGATTGATCTCACACGTACCAACACAGACTATCCCGCAATTTAATTGATCCCCAAAGGTTTTTATTGAATAGCGGAATAGGAAATATGATCAAAAAAAGTGTATGTATCTCACACGTATAGAAGCACACTAGGCCCCAATTACTATTGTTTGTACCCCTAATGGCAGGATGAGGAGTAGGAGGAGTATGGAACAGGCAGCACCCTCAAATCTTCAGAAGTATGAGATGAACCCCAAAAACTTGGAAAGGTGGATCTCACACGTACCAACACAGACTATCCCGCAATTTAATTGATCCCCAAAGGTTTTTATTGAATAGCGGAATAGGAAATATGATCAATAAAAGTGTATGTATCTCACACGTACAGAAGCACACTAGGCCCCAATTACTATTGTTTGTACCCCTAAAGGCAGGATGAGGAGTAGGAGGAGTATGGAACAGGCAGCACCCTCAAATCTTCAGAAGTATGAGATGAACCCAAATAACTTGGAAAGGTGGATCTCACACGTACCAACACAGACTATCCCGCAATTTAACTGATCCCCAAAGGTTTTTATTGAATAGCGGAATAGGAAATATGATCAAAAAAAGTGTATGTATCTCACACGTACAGAAGCACACTAGGCCCCAATTACTATTGTTTGTACCCCTAAAGGCAGGATGAGAAGTAGGAGGAGTATGGAACAGGCAGCACCCTCAAATCTTCAGAAGTATGAGATGAACCCAAATAACTTGGAAAGGTGGATCTCACACGTACCAACACAGACTATCCCGCAATTTAACTGATCCCCAAAGGTTTTTATTGAATAGCGGAATAGGAAATATGATCAAAAAAAGTGTATGTATCTCACACGTACAGAAGCACACTAGGCCCCAATTACTATTGTTTGTACCCCTAAAGGCAGGATGAGGAGTAGGAGGTGTATGGAACAGGCAGCACCCTCAAATCTTCAGAAGTATGAGATGAACCATAAAAAACTTGGAAAGGTGGATCTCACACGTACCAACACAGACTATCCCGCAATTTAATTGATCCCCAAAGGTTTTTATTGAATAGCGGAATAGGAAATATGATCAAAAAAAGTGTATGTATCTCACACGTACAGAAGCACACTAGGCCCCAATTACTATTGTTTGTACCCCTAAAGGCAGGATGAGGAGTAGGAGGAGTATGGAACAGGCAGCACCCTCAAATCTTCAGAAGTATGAGAGGAACCATAAAAAACTTGGAAAGGTGGATCTCACACGTACCAACACAGACTATCCCGCAATTTAATTGATCCCCAAAGGTTTTTATTGAATAGCGGAATAGGAAATATGATCAAAAAAAGTGTATGTATCTCACAAGTACAGAAGCACACTAGGCCCCAATTACTATTGTTTGTACCCCTAAAGGCAGGATGAGGAGTAGGAGGAGTATGGAACAGGCAGCAACCTCAAATCTTCAGAAGTATGAGATGAACCCCAAAAACTTGGAAAGGTGGATCTCACACGTACCAACACAGACTATCCCGCAATTTAATTGATCCCCAAAGGTTTTTATTGAATAGCAGAATAGGAAATATGATCAAAAAAAGTGTATGTATCTCACACGTACAGAAGCACACTAGGCCCCAATTACTATTGTTTGTACCCCTAAAGGCAGGATGAGGAGTAGGAGGAGTATGGAACAGGCAGCACCCTCAAATCTTCAGAAGTATGAGATGAACCCCAAAAACTTGGAAAGGTGGATCTCACACGTACCAACACAGACTATCCCGCAATTTAATTGATCCCCAAAGGTTTTTATTGAATAGCGGAATAGGAAATATGATCAAAAAAAGTGTATGTATCTCACACGTACAGAAGCACAGTAGGCCCCAATTACTATTGTTTGTACCCCTAAAGGCAGGATGAGGAGTAGGAGGAGTATGGAACAGGCAGCACCCTCAAATCTTCAGAAGTATGAGATGAACCATAAAAAACTTGGAAAGGTGGATCTCACACGTACCAACATAAACTATCCCGCAATTTAATTGATCCCCAAAGGTTTTTTATTGAATGGCGGAATAGGAAATATGATCAAAAAAAGTGTATGTATCTCACACGTACAGAAGCACACTTGGCCCCAATTACTATTGTTTGTACCCCTAAAGGCAGGATGAGGAGTAGGAGGAGTATGGAACAGGCAGCACCCTCAAATCTTCAGAAGTATAAGATGAAACCCAAAAACTTGGAAAGGTGGATCTCACACGTACCAACACAGACTATCCAGCAATTTAATTGATCCCCAAAGGTTTTTATTGAATAGCGGAATAGGAAATATGATCAAAAAAAGTGTATGTATCTCACACGTACAGAAGCACACTAGGCCCCAATTACTATTGTTTGTACCCCTAAAGGCAGGATGAGGAGTAGGAGGAGTATGGAACAGGCAGCACCCTCAAATCTTCAGAAGTATGAGATGAACCCCAAAAACTTGGAAAGGTGGATCTCACACGTACCAACACAGACTATCCCGCAATTTAATTGATCCCCAAAGGTTTTTATTGAATAGCGGAATAGGAAATATGATCAAAAAAAGTGTATGTATCTCACACGTACAGAAGCACACTAGGCCCCAATTACTATTGTTTGTACCCCTAAAGGCAGGATGAGGAGTAGGAGGAGTATGGAACAGGCAGCACCCTTAAATCTTCAGAAGTATGAGATGAACCCCAAAAACTTGGAAAGATGGATCTCACACGTACCAACACAGACTATCCCGCAATTTAATTGATCCCCAAAGGTTTTTATTGAATAGCGGAATAGGAAATATGATCAAAAAAAGTGTATGTATCTCACACGTATAGAAGCACACTAGGCCCCAATTACTATTGTTTGTACCCCTAATGGCAGGATGAGGAGTAGGAGGAGTATGGAACAGGCAGCACCCTCAAATCTTCAGAAGTATGAGATGAACCCCAAAAACTTGGAAAGGTGGATCTCACACGTACCAACACAGACTATCCCGCAATTTAATTGATCCCCAAAGGTTTTTATTGAATAGCGGAATAGGAAATATGATCAAAAAAAGTGTATGTATCTCACACGTACAGAAGCACACTAGGCCCCAATTACTATTGTTTGTACCCCTAAAGGCAGGATGAGGAGTAGGAGGAGTATGGAACAGGCAGCACCCTCAAATCTTCAGAAGTATGAGATGAACCCAAATAACTTGGAAAGGTGGATCTCACACGTACCAACACAGACTATCCCGCAATTTAACTGATCCCCAAAGGTTTTTATTGAATAGCGGAATAGGAAATATGATCAAAAAAAGTGTATGTATCTCACACGTACAGAAGCACACTAGGCCCCAATTACTATTGTTTGTACCCCTAAAGGCAGGATGAGGAGTAGGAGGTGTATGGAACAGGCAGCACCCTCAAATCTTCAGAAGTATGAGATGAACCATAAAAAACTTGGAAAGGTGGATCTCACACGTACCAACACAGACTATCCCGCAATTTAATTGATCCCCAAAGGTTTTTATTGAATAGCGGAATAGGAAATATGATCAAAAAAAGTGTATGTATCTCACACGTACAGAAGCACACTAGGCCCCAATTACTATTGTTTGTACCCCTAAAGGCAGGATGAGGAGTAGGAGGAGTATGGAACAGGCAGCACCCTCAAATCTTCAGAAGTATGAGATGAACCCCAAAAACTTGGAAAGGTGGATCTCACACGTACCAACACAGACTATCCCGCAATTTAATTGATCCCCAAAGGTTTTTTTTGAATAGCGGAATAGGAAATATGATCAAAAAAAGTGTATGTATCTCACACGTACAGAAGCACACTAGGCCCCAATTACTATTGTTTGTACCCCTAAAGGCAGGATGAGGAGTAGGAGGAGTATGGAACAGGCAGCACCCTTAAATCTTCAGAAGTATGAGATGAACCCCAAAAACTTGGAAAGATGGATCTCACACGTACCAACACAGACTATCCCGCAATTTAATTGATCCCCAAAGGTTTTTATTGAATAGCGGAATAGGAAATATGATCAAAAAAAGTGTATGTATCTCACACGTATAGAAGCACACTAGGCCCCAATTACTATTGTTTGTACCCCTAATGGCAGGATGAGGAGTAGGAGGAGTATGGAACAGGCAGCACCCTCAAATCTTCAGAAGTATGAGATGAACCCCAAAAACTTGGAAAGGTGGATCTCACACGTACCAACACAGACTATCCCGCAATTTAATTGATCCCCAAAGGTTTTTATTGAATAGCGGAATAGGAAATATGATCAAAAAAAGTGTATGTATCTCACACGTACAGAAGCACACTAGGCCCCAATTACTATTGTTTGTACCCCTAAAGGCAGGATGAGGAGTAGGAGGAGTATGGAACAGGCAGCACCCTCAAATCTTCAGAAGTATGAGATGAACCCAAATAACTTGGAAAGGTGGATCTCACACGTACCAACACAGACTATCCTGCAATTTAACTGATCGCCAAAGGTTTTTATTGAATAGCGGAATAGGAAATATGATCAAAAAAAGTGTATGTATCTCACACGTACAGAAGCACACTAGGCCCCAATTACTATTGTTTGTACCCCTAAAGGCAGGATGAGGAGTAGGAGGTGTATGGAACAGGCAGCACCCTCAAATCTTCAGAAGTATGAGATGAACCATAAAAAACTTGGAAAGGTGGATCTCACACGTACCAACACAGACTATCCCGCAATTTAATTGATCCCCAAAGGTTTTTATTGAATAGCGGAATAGGAAATATGATCAAAAAAAGTGTATGTATCTCACACGTACAGAAGCACACTAGGCCCCAATTACTATTGTTTGTACCCCTAAAGGCAGGATAAGGAGTAGGAGGAGTATGGAACAGGCAGCACCCTCAAATCTTCAGAAGTATGAGAGGAACCATAAAAAACTTGGAAAGGTGGATCTCACACGTACCAACACAGACTATCCCGCAATTTAATTGATCCCCAAAGGTTTTTATTGAATAGCGGAATAGGAAATATGATCAAAAAAAGTGTATGTATCTCACAAGTACAGAAGCACACTAGGCCCCAATTACTATTGTTTGTACCCCTAAAGGCAGGATGAGGAGTAGGAGGAGTATGGAACAGGCAGCACCCTCAAATCTTCAGAAGTATGAGATGAACCCCAAAAACTTGGAAAGGTGGATCTCACACGTACCAACACAGACTATCCCGCAATTTAATTGATCCCCAAAGGTTTTTATTGAATAGCAGAATAGGAAATATGATCAAAAAAAGTGTATGTATCTCACACGTACAGAAGCACACTAGGCCCCAATTACTATTGTTTGTACCCCTAAAGGCAGGATGAGGAGTAGGAGGAGTATGGAACAGGCAGCACCCTCAAATCTTCAGAAGTATGAGATGAACCCCAAAAACTTGGAAAGGTGGATCTCACACGTACCAACACAGACTATCCCGCAATTTAATTGATCCCCAAAGGTTTTTATTGAATAGCGGAATAGGAAATATGATCAAAAAAAGTGTATGTATCTCACACGTACAGAAGCACACTAGGCCCCAATTACTATTGTTTGTACCCCTAAAGGCAGGATGAGGAGTAGGAGGAGTATGGAACAGGCAGCACCCTCAAATCTTCAGAAGTATGAGATGAACCATAAAAAACTTGGAAAGGTGGATCTCACACGTACCAACATAAACTATCCCGCAATTTAATTGATCCCCAAAGGTTTTTATTGAATGGCGGAATAGGAAATATGATCAAAAAAAGTGTATGTATCTCACACGTACAGAAGCACACTTGGCCCCAATTACTATTGTTTGTACCCCTAAAGGCAGGATGAGGAGTAGGAGGAGTATGGAACAGGCAGCACCCTCAAATCTTCAGAAGTATAAGATGAAACCCAAAAACTTGGAAAGGTGGATCTCACACGTACCAACACAGACTATCCAGCAATTTACTTGATCCCCAAAGGTTTTTATTGAATAGCGGAATAGGAAATATGATCAAAAAAAGTGTATGTATCTCACACGTACAGAAGCACACTAGGCCCCAATTACTATTGTTTGTACCCCTAAAGGCAGGATGAGGAGTAGGAGGAGTATGGAACAGGCAGCACCCTCAAATCTTCAGAAGTATGAGATGAACCCCAAAAACTTGGAAAGGTGGATCTCACACGTACCAACACAGACTATCCCGCAATTTAATTGATCCCCAAAGGTTTTTATTGAATAGCGGAATAGGAAATATGATCAAAAAAAGTGTATGTATCTCACACGTACAGAAGCACACTAGGCCCCAATTACTATTGTTTGTACCCCTAAAGGCAGGATGAGGAGTAGGAGGAGTATGGAACAGGCAGCACCCTTAAATCTTCAGAAGTATGAGATGAACCCCAAAAACTTGGAAAGATGGATCTCACACGTACCAACACAGACTATCCCGCAATTTAATTGATCCCCAAAGGTTTTTATTGAATAGCGGAATAGGAAATATGATCAAAAAAAGTGTATGTATCTCACACGTATAGAAGCACACTAGGCCCCAATTACTATTGTTTGTACCCCTAATGGCAGGATGAGGAGTAGGAGGAGTATGGAACAGGCAGCACCCTCAAATCTTCAGAAGTATGAGATGAACCCCAAAAACTTGGAAAGGTGGATCTCACACGTACCAACACAGACTATCCCGCAATTTAATTGATCCCCAAAGGTTTTTATTGAATAGCGGAATAGGAAATATGATCAAAAAAAGTGTATGTATCTCACACGTACAGAAGCACACTAGGCCCCAATTACTATTGTTTGTACCCCTAAAGGCAGGATGAGGAGTAGGAGGAGTATGGAACAGGCAGCACCCTCAAATCTTCAGAAGTATGAGATGAACCCAAATAACTTGGAAAGGTGGATCTCACACGTACCAACACAGACTATCCCGCAATTTAACTGATCCCCAAAGGTTTTTATTGAATAGCGGAATAGGAAATATGATCAAAAAAAGTGTATGTATCTCACACGTACAGAAGCACACTAGGCCCCAATTACTATTGTTTGTACCCCTAAAGGCAGGATGAGGAGTAGGAGGTGTATGGAACAGGCAGCACCCTCAAATCTTCAGAAGTATGAGATGAACCATAAAAAACTTGGAAAGGTGGATCTCACACGTACCAACACAGACTATCCCGCAATTTAACTGATCCCCAAAGGTTTTTATTGAATAGCGGAATAGGAAATATGATCAAAAAAAGTGTATGTATCTCACAAGTACAGAAGCACACTAGGCCCCAATTACTATTGTTTGTACCCCTAAAGGCAGGATGAGGAGTAGGAGGAGTATGGAACAGGCAGCACCCTCAAATCTTCAGAAGTATGAGATGAACCCCAAAAACTTGGAAAGGTGGATCTCACACGTACCAACACAGACTATCCCGCAATTTAATTGATCCCCAAAGGTTTTTATTGAATAGCAGAATAGGAAATATGATCAAAAAAAGTGTATGTATCTCACACGTACAGAAGCACACTAGGCCCCAATTACTATTGTTTGTACCCCTAAAGGCAGGATGAGGAGTAGGAGGAGTATGGAACAGGCAGCACCCTCAAATCTTCAGAAGTATGAGATGAACCCCAAAAACTTGGAAAGGTGGATCTCACACGTACCAACACAGACTATCCCGCAATTTAATTGATCCCCAAAGGTTTTTATTGAATAGCGGAATAGGAAATATGATCTAAAAAAGTGTATGTATCTCACACGTACAGAAGCACACTAGGCCCCAATTACTATTGTTTGTACCCCTAAAGGCAGGATGAGGAGTAGGAGGAGTATGGAACAGGCAGCACCCTCAAATCTTCAGAAGTATGAGATGAACCATAAAAAACTTGGAAAGGTGGATCTCACACGTACCAACATAGACTATCCCGCAATTTAATTGATCCCCAAAGGTTTTTATTGAATGGCGGAATAGGAAATATGATCAAAAAAAGTGTATGTATCTCACACGTACAGAAGCACACTTGGCCCCAATTACTATTGTTTGTACCCCTAAAGGCAGGATGAGGAGTAGGAGGAGTATGGAACAGGCAGCACCCTCAAATCTTCAGAAGTATGAGATGAACCCAAAAAACTTGGAAAGGTGGATCTCACACGTACCAACACAGACTATTCCGCAATTTAACTGATCCCCAAAGGTTTTTATTGAATAGCAGAATAGGAAATATGATCAAAAAAAGTGTATGTATCTCACACGTACAGAAGCACACTAGGCCCCAATTACTATTGTTTGTACCCCTAAAGGCAGGATGAGGAGTAGGAGGAGTATGGAACAGGCAGCACCCTCAAATCTTCAGAAGTATGAGATGAACCCCAAAAACTTGGAAAGGTGGATCTCACACGTACCAACACAGACTATCCCGCAATTTAATTGATCCCAAAAGGTTTTTATTGAATAGCGGAATAGGAAATATGATCTAAAAAAGTGTATGTATCTCACACGTACAGAAGCACACTAGGCCCCAATTACTATTGTTTGTACCCCTAAAGGCAGGATGAGGAGTAGGAGGAGTATGGAACAGGCAGCACCCTCAAATCTTCAGAAGTATGAGATGAACCATAAAAAACTTGGAAAGGTGGATCTCACACGTACCAACATAGACTATCCCGCAATTTAATTGATCCCCAAAGGTTTTTATTGAATGGCGGAATAGGAAATATGATCAAAAAAAGTGTATGTATCTCACACGTACAGAAGCACACTTGGCCCCAATTACTATTGTTTGTACCCCTAAAGGCAGGATGAGGAGTAGGAGGAGTATGGAACAGGCAGCACCCTCAAATCTTCAGAAGTATGAGATGAACCCAAAAAACTTGGAAAGGTGGATCTCACACGTACCAACACAGACTATTCCGCAATTTAACTGATCCCCAAAGGTTTTTATTGAATAGCGGAATAGGAAATATGATCAAAAAAAGTGTATGTATCTCACACGTACAGAAGCACACTAGGCCCCAATTACTATTATTTGTACCCCTAAAGGCAGGATGAGGAGTAGGAGGAGTATGGAACAGGCAGCACCCTCAAATCTTCAGAAGTATGAGATGAACCCAAAAAACTTGGAAAGGTGGATCTCACACGTACCAACACAGACTATCCCGCAATTTAACTGATCCCCAAAGGTTTTTATTGAATAGCGGAATAGGAAATATGATCAAAAAAAGTGTATGTATCTCACACATACAGAAGCACACTAGGCCCCAATTACTATTGTTTGTACCCCTAAAGGCAGGATGAGGAGTAGGAGGAGTATGGAACAGGCAGCACCCTCAAATCTTCAGAAGAATGAGATGAACCCCAAAAACTTGGAAAGGTGGATCTCACACGTACCAACACAGACTATCCCGCAATTTAACTGATCCCCAAAGGTTTTTATTGAATAGCGGAATAGGAAATATGATCAAAAAAAGTGTATGTATCTCACACGTACAGAAGCACACTAGGCCCGAATTACTATTGTTTGTACCCCTAAAGGCAGGATGAGGAGTAGGAGGAGTATGGAACAGGCAGCACCCTCAAATCTTCAGAAGTATGAGATGAACCCCAAAAACTTGGAAAGGTGGATCTCACACGTACCAACACAGACTATCCCGCAATTTAATTGATCCCCAAAGGTTTTTATTGAATAGCGGAATAGGAAATATGATCAAAAAAAGTGTATGTATCTCACACGTACAGAAGCACACTAGGCCCCAATTACTATTGTTTGTACCCCTAAAGGCAGGATGAGGAGTAGGAGGAGTATGGAACAGGCAGCACCCTCAAATCTTCAGAAGTATGAGATGAACCCAAAAAACTTGGAAAGGTGGATCTCACACGTACCAACACAGACTATCCCGCAATTTAATTGATCCCCAAAGTTTTTATTGAATAGCGGAATAGGAAATATGATCAAAAAAAGTGTATGTATCTCACACGTACAGAAGCACACTAGGCCCCAATTACTATTGTTTGTACCCCTAAAGGCAGGATGAGGAGTAGGAGGAGTATGGAACAGGCAGCACCCTCAAATCTTCAGAAGTATGAGATGAACCCAAAAAACTTGGAAAGGTGGATCTCACACATACCAACACAGACTATCCCGCAATTTAACTGATCCCCAAAGGTTTTTATTGAATAGCGGAATAGGAAATATGATCAAAAAAAGTGTATGTATCTCACACGTACAGAAGCACACTAGGCCCCAATTACTATTGTTTGTACCCCTAAAGGCAGGATGAGGAGTAGGAGGAGTATGGAACAGGCAGCACCCTCAAATCTTCAGAAGTATGAGATGAACCATAAAAAACTTGATAAGGTGGATCTCACACGTACCAACACAGACTATCCCGCAATTTAACTGATCCCCAAAGGTTTTTATTGAATAGCGGAATAGGAAATATGATCAAAAAAAGTGTATGTATCTCACACGTACAGAAGCACACTAGGCCCCAATTACTATTGTTTGTACCCCTAAAGGCAGGATGAGGAGTAGGAGGATTATGGAACAGGCAGCACCCTCAAATCTTCAGAAGTATGAGATGAACCCCAAAAACTTGGAAAGGTGGATCTCACACGTACCAACACAGACTATCCCGCAATTTAATTGATCCCCAAAGGTTTTTATTGAATAGCGGAATAGGAAATATGATCAAAAAAAGTGTATGTATCTCACACGTACAGAAGCACACTAGGCCCCAATTACTATTGTTTGTACCCCTAAAGGCAGGATGAGGAGTAGGAGGAGTATGGAACAGGCAGCACCCTCAAATCTTCAGAAGTATGAGATGAACCCAAAAAACTTGGAAAGGTGGATCTCACACGTACCAACACAGACTATCCCGCAATTTAACTGATCCCCAAAGGTTTTTATTGAATAGCGGAATAGGAAATATGATCAAAAAAAGTGTATGTATCTCACACGTACAGAAGCACACTAGGCCCCAATTACTATTGTTTGTACCCCTAAAGGCAGGATGAGGAGTAGGAGGAGTATGGAACAGGCAGCACCCTCAAATCTTCAGAAGTATGAGATGAACCATAAAAAACTTGATAAGGTGGATCTCACACGTACCAACACAGACTATCCCGCAATTTAACTGATCCCCAAAGGTTTTTATTGAATAGCGGAATAGGAAATATGATCAAAAAAAGTGTATGTATCTCACACGTACAGAAGCACACTAGGCCCCAATTACTATTGTTTGTACCCCTAAAGGCAGGATGAGGAGTAGGAGGATTATGGAACAGGCAGCACCCTCAAATCTTCAGAAGTATGAGATGAACCCCAAAAACTTGGAAAGGTGGATCTCACACGTACCAACACAGACTATCCCGCAATTTAATTGATCCCCAAAGGTTTTTATTGAATAGCGGAATAGGAAATATGATCAAAAAAAGTGTATGTATCTCACACGTAAAGTCCCAACCATTCCTAAAGGGGGTTTTTTGTCACTAACTCTATAGGGATTATGGTAACACAGTACTTGGAAACTACCTACATATATTTGTGTTGGTACGTGTGAGATCCACCTTTCCAAGTTTTTGGGGTTCATCTCATACTTCTAAAGATTTGAGGGTGCTGCCTGTTCCATACTCCTCCTACTCCTCATCCAGCCTTTTAGGGGTACAAACAATAGTAATTGGGGCCTAGTGTGGTTTTGTACGTGTGAGATACATACACTTTTTTTGATCATATTTTCTATTCCGCTATTCAATAAAAACCTTTGGGGATCAGTTAAATTGCGGGATAGTCTGTGTTGGTACGTGTGAGATCCACCTTTCCAAGTTTTTGGGGTAATTTAGGGGTACAAACAATAGTAATTGGGGCCTAGTGTGCTTCTGTACGTGTGAGATACATACACTTTTTTTGATCATATTTCCTATTCCGCTATTCAATAAAAACCTTTGGGGATCAATTAAATTGCGGGATAGTCTGTGTTGGTACGTGTGAGATCCACCTTTCCAAGTTTTTGGGGTTCATCTCATACTTCTGAAGATTTGAGGGTGCTGCCTGTTCCATACTCCTCCTACTCCTCATCCTGCCTTTAGGGGTACAAACAATAGTAATTGGGGCCTAGTGTGCTTCTGTACGTGTGAGATACATACACTTTTTTTGATCATGTTTCCTATTCCGCTATTCAATAAAAACCTTTGGGGGATCAATTAAATTGCGGGATAGTCTGTGTTGGTACGTGTTAGTGAATGGTTGGGACTTTAAAGGTAACTATATTTGACTCTCATGACAGAAATTATGAATAAAACGTGTCTTTTATTTAGAGGAAGTGAAATATTTGAAAAACCATCAAAACAAAAAGAACATATGTTGGACAGTATGAATGGACATTCTTATACAATACAGTTACAGGTTACAGCAGAATCCAACGCGTTTCAAAATGTAGTATAATACATGAATCTTCCTCAGGGAATCTGCATATATTCCTGAAAAAGTAACCACATACAAAATAAGTCCCAAAAGAGGGGCATAATTCAATATATACAGTTCACAAATATATGAATAATCTTGCAGTTGCGACCATGTATTCTCAAGATAACCAAAAAAAAAAGGGGAGGGGGGGAGGGGGGAGAAAAGAAGAACTTCCAGTTGGAATACCACTGATTAGGAGGTCACGTACCTGCAAAAAATGGGAGCCCAGCAACCCTGTCCCAATAGGGATATGTTCAATTACCACAAGGTGAGAGCTAGAGTCAGGTGTGTGTATTGTTGGCCTTAACCTAGAAACAATGGTAAATGATCAGAAAACCATAAATGTAGAGTGCAAAAACTGCCCTATACAAAAAAGTATTCCAAACAATTCACCTGGTTCGATGATTTATCACAAGTGAATGTATGAAGATGTGAAAAAAGGGGTAAAAAGTTTTTCCATGAGATAAAAAAGGATAATGTTCCTGGAAAGTTCCAATTGGTTATCCTATAATATAAGTATCTCCAGAATTTGATAGATCCTATATTAGGAAAAGAAAAAGGAAAACTGAGCCATACATAGATATTAATGACTGTCATATGAGACATGGCGGACATATTTCATTTGGGGTACCTTACCTCAGTGGCGGTGAATCATTTATGGTGTCTCCAACAGTTCAATACATATACAGTCCCTCGGGATATATATAAAAATATATTCCAAAATCCTTGGTGAGAAATGCACCATTACTTGCCTAAGATGAATGTAAAGAAAATACATACATCTATATCAATGTATATAGAGATATAAACTGGAATAAATAATCAATGTCTCCAGTAAGGTAGAAGAAAATACCATTAAATGTAGGGAAGGCAGTAAACCATGGAGTCACGCTATCCACCAGGGCTGACAGAATCCAATTCTATGGTAACTTGATAGAGCCGCAATGGCGTCCACCACGTGTATCCTAATAAACTGGAGGGACGGGAGAAAGAACCTCCTTAACTAGGATCGGGTATAAATGTAACAATAAAGGTCCTTAGAAAGGTACTTACTATCGTGTAAAAGGCTTCGAGGAACACCAGTCCTAAGGTGACTTCGGAGAGATAACTCTCCGGACTGACTCTCGGCGTGTCCTTAAATAACCCAAGAGGGGCCCGTGATTTCGCGGTAAACATCGCGAGATCTGCATATTGTGATGTCGTCATTTCCGTCTGTTTCTACCGCGGGATATCCTGCGGGTTTTTGTGGATGACATCACTTCCGTTCTAGATGCCCAAGTTGCGGAGCGTTGTATGAAGCCAACGCTAGTGACTACTTCCGCCCTTACTTGGTGTTGGACATTATTGTATATCCACCCGAGATCCCGGCGGTTCATAGGCACAGCAAGATGAGCAAAAGGATAAGTTTATCACATATGTGAAACCTGATTAAGTTGAAGAGGGAATTATAAAAAATATAGAGATATAAATCAATAGTTATATCCCACATAAAATTCAATTGTTATACAGGTTCAACTAAGTAGAGAAAACTTTGGAAAGGCACCATTTGGGGAAATGGGACAATCATTATCAGATATAGCCCCGGCACGGGTAGTGGCGTTGGACCCCTGGAAATTATCAGGGGTTCAGACCTGGAATCTCCGGAAACAAATGTCTCCAGGGATTTACCATTCCGAAAAACGCTTCTTTCTCCAGATGTTCAGGGGCCACAACCGAAGTTGAGGACACCCTTGGAGATGTCTCACCCATGCCGGGCTCTCACTTGTGGATGATCCCCCCACAGGGATCAGGATATAGCGATCCCACTCTGCTCGTGGATCCACCTAGTGGAGGGAAGAGAAATGGAGAGAGGAGGAGAAAAAAAGGGTTGGAAAAATTGCAGAAAAAGGTAGCCAAAATTGAAAGCCTGAGGATAACAGGATTCCAAAAGAGGGGGAGGGAGAAAAAAAAAAAAAGGGGGGGGGAAGGGGTTATTTCCCTTGAGAAACAGAGAGCCTCCCCATAATTTCCAGGGAGGACATAAATCGCACAATGCAATCATACAAGTCTCTTACTCAATTATATTTTTTATCATTATACAATACATCAAAAACATTTCATTGTTATTTCATATTTACCCCACTCCGAGAGAGTGTATATTTCTAAATAGAGTATAATGTATATTCATTAACATATGCCCTTAAGATGGAAGGGAGAGAGAGGGGTAACTTCAAGAACCCCCCAACAAATGGAAAAATTGGGGGAGGGGAAGGTTTATAGTGTATAGCCTTAGATAGTAACAGGGCTATATTGAAAGCATATGTAGACCAGCAAAACACAAGATGGAAAAGAGGTAGAAACAAAGATGGTTATATTGATAGAAAAAGAAGGAACAGAGGACCATCTAGTCCGTCTTCCCAGAGGAAAATCCCTCCAAGAAAGATCTATAACTTTCCATTTCATTCAGGCCAGGGGGGGTGGTCGCCCCAAGCCTAACAATCCAGCGCATTTCACGCTGGAGTAGTTGCTTGTTCCAATCACCCCCCCTGGCCGGAATGTGCACCCTTTCCAGGGCAAGAAAGGTCACCATTGGGGTCCTGTATCTGTGGGCAATAGCCATATGTCGGCCAAGTGGCAGATATAAGTCTCCAATGTTTAGGCTTTGCATGTGTTTACTAATGCGTTTACCCATTTCCTGCTTGGTCTTTCCAACATAAAAAGCCTTGCATTCGCAACGCATCAGATACACAACCCCCTTGGTTTTGCAGTTCACAAAATGTTGGGGGTGAAAGATTTCACCATTGGGAAGCCTAGTTGTTTTACATCTAACTATCACCTTGCATTGGTCACAGTTGCCACAGGGAAACGTCCCTTTATCCCGACAGGGATTCTCTCTGTTTTCACCTTTGTACTCGCTCTGGACTAAACTGTCCTTCATAGAGGTGGCTCTTCTGTAGGTGATAGCTGGGGAGGGTGTCACTATCTGTTGAAGGATAGGGTCCTCACTAAGTATTGCCCAGTGCTTTTTCAGGATGTCGTGAATCTTATCATGTTCCGTAGAGTAGTGGAGAATTACTCTAGGAGGGTTCTTTACGGGTGCTTCATTAGATTTCGGGGTTTTGAAGAGCAAATCCTTTCTCTTCATGGTCTGAACTCTGTTATAGCTTTTCCTAAGACATGTCTTAGAGTATCCTCTTTCGAGGAGTCTCTCTGTTAATTCATTAGCCTTTTCCCTATAAACCTTTTCCGAAGAGCAATTTCTCTTAATTCTTAGATATTGTGAATATGGAATAGATTTCTTAAGAGGCTCTGGGTGGAAGCTAGCTGCATGAAGCAGCGTGTTTCCCGCAGTGGATTTTCTAAATAGGGTTGTTGAAATCTGGCCCTCATCACCTTTGGTGATGGTGATATCCAGAAAATCCACCGATTTCAGGTCATATTGCATAGTGAAAAACAAATTCATATTGTTGTCATTAAGTTTCACAAGACATTCTTCTAATAGTTCCGCAGGACCGTCCCATACCAGGAAGATGTCGTCGATGTACCTCTGCCACAATAAAAAGTGGCAGAAGTACATCGACAAGTCTTCACTGGTAGTAATTTTATGCAGTAATTTATGGTATAGAATTGTAAAAGTAACTATAGACGCCGAATGTCTATACAATTCTATACCACAAGAGAAAGGTCTCTCTGCTATCAAAAATGTTTTGAAACAGAGAGGACTACAGGAACAAAATTATAATAATTTTATCCTTGATATTTTGAGGTTTATTCTCGAACACAATGTGTTCTCTTTTGAAGGCTCCCACTACCTCCAGGTACAGGGTGTAGCGATGGGGACTTGTTGTGCCCCATCCTACGCCAACCTGTACCTGGGGGAGTGGGAGCATAAATTACTACCAGTGAAGACTTGTCGATGTACTTCTGCCACTTTTTATTGTGGCAGAGGTACATCGACGACATCTTCCTGGTATGGGACGGTCCTGCGGAACTATTAGAAGAATGTCTTGTCATAAGGAAGACCACAGAGACATTATCAGAGGTCACCATTAATATGCAACTCCATATGGAAGACTTAGAAGATAGGAGCCGCAGAGGGAACTTAAAACTGAGAGGTGTACCAGAGGTGGATGGGGAAAACTTACAAGAAAAGGTGAGAGACATTTTTTTAAAAGTGCTAGCCCCCACCTCACATCCTGCGGCCCCTATGGAAATTGACAGGGTCCATAGACTGACAGGGTTCAGATACACAGACCCCAATAGACCCCGTGACATAATATGTAAAATGCATTACTATACACAGAAAGAGGAGATCCTCCGGAAAGCCTGGGATATAGGTATAGTTGAATTCGCAGGGGCTAAAATAAAAATACTCCCAGATCTGTCTAAAACCACACTATACCGCAGATCATTATTACGGCCAGTGCTGGAGAGAGCAAAGCAGCAAGGTTTTAGGTACAGATGGGGATATCCGCTGGCAGTGACTTTTTTCAAAGAACGAGACATGTTTGTTCTTCGTACCCCAGCGGATTTACCCAACTTATTTGAGTTCTTGGGTACAGAACCTGTCCAGGTGGAGGACTGGCTTACAATTTCCCCCAGAACAATGGGGTACTCAATTTGGGGCCCCCGTGAACGGAGGTTGAATGGACATGGAAACAGGAAAGTGCAGGCCTGAGAGAATTAAGAGAATTGAGGATTGAGGATCCAATCGGAGGAGAGAATGAAGAAATGAAAGGAAGAAACGCTGTTATTACAAAATTCTCTCCCCAATAATTTTTTTTTTCTCCCCCCTACCCCTTCTTCGGCTGTTTCCCCCTTTCTTTTCTGAACAGCTAGCTCCCCTATGTTTTTTGGGGGATATATGTATTCTCCACCCCGGGAAGAGGATAAGAGATAAGGACCTTTTGATTTTCCCGCACAAAATCACTATTGACCTTGAATTTTTTTTTACGTCTTATATAGATATATATACTACAAGCATATGAGTGGAAGGAGGACCTTCCCCCTTAGGAAATTTTTTTTTTTTTTTTTTTTTTTTAGGGGATTTGCACTTTTTCTTTTTTTTCACTATTTTTTTATATTTTATATTTTTTACACACTATTAGAACACATGAGACACGAGTGCAGAGTGGTTATGGAGGTGTTGTTTTTTTTTTTTTGGGTTATGGGTGAATTATGTTGTTTTTTCCCTTTTTTTTTTTTTTTTTTTTGAGCACACAATAATTAGATATTTTTTCCACATGGAATAAGAGAGATAAGAAACAAGAAGGAGGTACTTATAACTTATAAACACTAACAACTGTAACAATTTGATTTATAGAATAGCACTGACTCCCTTTTTTTTTTTTTTTTGGTTATAAACACATTTTGTAACCTATAAACACTAATAATAGCTATAATCTGATTTATTGAATAGCACGGTTTTTGTTTAATTTTTATTTTCGATTATAAACACATTTCACAATAGGACCAATTTAAGTGGTCCCTAAGAAGGTGATAGAGCACGGAGAACGGGAGGGGATTGTCTCCCCCCCCTTTTTTTTTTTTTTCTCCTTCCCTCTTTTTCAGGGTTAAAAACAGTAGACATGTCCTAGAAGGGGGGGGAGGGGCGGAGGAAGCATTAGGCAATATTCAACCTACTAAGGAACTAGGAGAAGGGGAGGGGTAGATGGTAGATGGCGAATGTAATGTGAGATCTTGGGGTGGGGTGGTGGGGATGGATGGGATGGGGGAAGGATGACCCTCTCTCCCCCACCCCCCCTGTTCTCTTTGTGTTTTTTATTTTTCTTCCCTTTTTGTAGGGGGACTTGTGTGTTTTTTTTTTTTTTTTTTCTCTCTTGAAAATAATGTTTATTTCCTTGATTTTTTCTCCTTTGCCTCTAAATGTGATACAAGGAATGTAGGATGGGAGAAAATGAGGCCGGGAGAAGTAGATAAACAAAAATAATGAACTTATTTATATATATGCCGAAATATCATGTAGATGATCTGTGTTGGGATTCGGGAGAGGGAAGGGAGAGTTTTATTCTCTAACCCAACCCAAACATAACCCCATTTAGGAAATTGCTCAAAGAACCAATATAGATTGGATGAGCAACCCAGCGTGAAGCTACATAGTGACCTCTCTATAGTTGAGAGGTCAAGAAGGTACTTTCCTTCCTCCCCTCTGCCCCCCTTAAGTTTTCCCCCCCTTTCCTCCCCCCCCCTTTTTTTTTTTTTTTTTTTTCTTTACAATGGAGAATATACGGATTTTATCCATTAATGCAAAAGGTCTCAACACTCCAGAGAAAAGGAGAATTTTGTTAGATGATCTGAAAAGATCAAGGATAGATATTGCGATGGTACAGGAGACACATTTCAGAGAGAATAAATGCCCTAAGTTAAACAATAATCTCTTTCCTATAGTATATCACTCGACTAACTTGGAGGCAAAGTCGAAGGGCGTATCCATCCTCCTATCAAGGAATATACCCTGGAAATGTACACAAGTTTTGAGCGACCCAAATGGCCGATATTTATTTGTAAAAGGGACGATACGAGAGACCGAAGTCACACTAGCCAATATGTATGTTCCAAACATAAAACAGGATGGTTTCTTGAGGAGGGGCACGGATATGCTCAACGAGTTTAGGGGGGGACATCTAATAATAGGAGGAGATATGAACATCCCCTTGATTCCTTCAGAAGATACATCCCGGGGTCTATCCTCAATTCCGCCTACAGTACGAAAGCAGTTTGCTAAAATACTACAGGAAGGACAATTAATAGATGCATGGCGCCTGATGCACCCCAGAGAAAGAGACTACTCATTCTATTCCTCTTTACATCAACAATACTCCCGCATAGATTATTTCTTAATTCCACACAGTCAATTGCACGCTATAAAAGACATAATGATAGGCTCAGTGACTTGGTCAGACCATGCCCCAATTACAATAACTTATGAGTTACCAAACAAAAGAGAAAGGAGAGAAACAACCTGGAGACTGAATGAAAGTCTTTTACAAGATAAGGAGACCATGGCAGAGGTCGAGTCAGAAATAGTTTTTTTCTTTTTAACTAATACCACTGCAGACTCAGAGCCAGGGATAATATGGGAAACACACAAAGCAGTTATACGAGGTATTCTTATTAAGCATGGGGCCAGGATCAAAAAACAACGAACTAAACAATTAGATCACCTACTTCAAGCTCTTTATAAAACAGAAGCAAAACATAAACATGCACCATCAGTGGAGGGAAAGGATGAGCTTTTGAAAATAAGGAGAGATATTAATGATCTCTTATCTTTTAGAGCTAAAGCAGCAATTCAGAAAACTAAAAGGATTTTCTATGAAGCAGGGGATAAATGTGGGAAGTTACTAGCAAAATCACGTAAAGACCAAAATCTGACAACTTATGTACCACATATAGTTACAGACGCAGGACAGAAACTTACATACCCCAAACAGATAACTCAAGAATTCAAAAAATATTATGAAACATTATATAATTTAAAAACCCAAACAGTCCTACAAACGCAGATGGAGGAATATGTATATACCTCACAAATGCCCCAGTTGTCAGAAGAGGAGAGTAAAATACTCGAATCCCCAATAACACCTGCGGAGATAATGGAAACTATAAAGAATATTAAAGTAGGGAAGGCACCTGGACCTGACGGGTTTACTATTCTTTACTATAAGAAGTTAATGCCATACCTGAAGGAATTTATGAGGGATATGTTCAACGCTTGGGGGGCAGAAAATAGAATCCCCAAAGAAACCATACATGCACATATATCGGTAATCCCTAAGGAAGGGAAAGACCCTACCTCGTGCAAAAGTTACAGACCAATTTCCCTGTTGAATACTGATTTTAAAATTTTTACAAAGATTTTGGCAGTTAGACTACAGAAATACCTGACAAAGTTGATACATTTGGACCAGGTCGGATTTGTCCCAACCCGAGAGGCAAGGGACAACACGACCAAGCTATTGAGCTTATTACATATAACACACCAAAATAAGATACCAACTGTCTTGCTTAATACCGACGCAGAGAAAGCGTTCGACAGGGTCAGGTGGGAGTATATGTTTACGGTCCTCCGCTATATAGGGATAGGTGAGAAAATGTTAAAATGGATAACACAGAGCTATTCAGTCCCTTCCGCAAAAGTAAGGGTAAACGGAATCTTATCCACAGAGTTTTTAATTACAAACGGAACGAGACAGGGGTGTCCCCTGTCCCCGCTCCTGTTTGTATTATCACTGGAACCCTTCCTGTGCAGAATCCGAATGAATCCGGACATTTCGGGTATCAGCGTGGGGAGGGATCAATATAAAATATCAGCGTATGCCGACGACGTCCTATTTTCGATCACGAATCCAACTATATCACTCCCCAACTTGTTACGCGAGTTGGAGAGATACGGAACCCAATCTAATATGAAGATAAACTTCATTAAATCCGAAACAATGGGAATAGAACTTACAGGGATACTCCAACAACAGTTAAGGGCAAACTTTAAATTGAACTGGACTAAGATAGCCTTAAAATACTTGGGGACATCGATCACACCAAAAATATCGCAATTGTTTAATCTGAACTTTATTCCCTTACTAAAATCTATAAGATTACTACTGCAAAGGTGGAGAGGAGGAATGCACTCATGGATTGGAAGGTGCAACATAATCAAAATGAGTGTCATACCAAAATTCCTGTATATTTTTCAGGCACTTCCCATCCACATTCCACCTCGATACTTGTTGCAGACTGAAACTATGATAATGAATTTCATCTGGAATTCAAAACGTCCGAGAGTAGGGAAAAAATATTTATTTAAATCTAAAACAGATGGGGGGCTGGCGGTCCCGAACATAAAGAAATACTATCAAGCCATTCAATTGGGAAGAGTGATTGACTGGTGTCGACATAGAGAATATAAGCTCTGGCCAAACTTAGAGCAGGCACAATGTGAGATCTTGTTGAAAAGAGCCCCATGGTGTTATAAAATCCTACCAGCATCAATAAAGAAACATCCTATTATAGGAAACACGATCAAAACATGTGCAAAAATATTCAAACAGGATAAATTAATACGGGAGAACTCCTTATTGTATCCAATATTGGGAAACCCCCACTTTGAGACAGGATATCAAGACAGGAAATTTAAGGCCTTAGCAGAGAGAGGAATTATACAAATATCTGACTTCCTAACAGAGACAGGATGGGTAACGATAGAGGAATTAACAGACGTTTCAGGCCACTTTGGCCTAGATCCATGGAGGGCCTTTCAACTACGCCATTTTTTGGGAACATTGCAAGTTCCCTCCCAGGGCGATAAAGAGGTAACACCTTATGAAAAACTATGCACCCAAAATGGAATTCTGGAACACAATATATCTAAAATGTACTCTCTGCTAATGACATCAGTAGAACGGCGTAAACTTCCTTTTTTGAGGGAATGGGAGAGGGAAATGGGTATTGTCTTCTCACTAGAACAGGAAAATCAAATAATTAAGTCAGTATTCTCAACCTCAATGTGCGTTAGAATTCAAGAACTGAATTACAAAATTTTTTCCAGATGGTATTATACCCCGGTTAAGATGAATAAAATTTCTATATCAAATACAGATTTGTGCTGGAGATGTGGGACAGAGAGAGGGACAATGCTCCATATATTCTGGGAATGTCCTAAATTAGAAATGTTTTGGGAACAGATCTGGAGGACAATACAGGAAATTATGAAATGTCATATTCTCAAAGAACCTGCCCTCTTTCTGCTCCATGCCCCCAGCATACCGATACAAAATTATAAAAAATCAATTATACCACATCTGGTGAACGCAGCCAGGATATGTATCCCTCTCAAATGGAAAGAGACTGAACCACCTAACATAAACATGTGGCTAAGGAAAGTTGAGGAAATAAATAACTTAGAAAAATTGGTTCTATCTGCTCATCAACAAACTGACAAATACGAGAAGAAATGGAAACAGTGGAAGGATTATGTTAATTCAGAAGAAAGGTAATCTCTAAGTACAGGACAAGAACTTGTGCGCAGAAAATAGATATATAATAATATAGGAGTGTTGAGACCTATGCACCCTCTTCCCCCCTTTTTTTTTTTTTTTTTTGGGGGACAGGGGGGAGAGGTGGAGAGAAGGAAAAGGAACGAATGGGAGTTTTGGGTTCGGTAATAGAATGCCAAAGAAAGGCTAGTGTTCCTTTCAAGGGAATAAATGTTCTGTAATCATAACCCTGAAAGTTAAAATGTAATGAATATACTGTATATGTAACTGAACTTAAAGAAATAAAGATATAATTTGAAAAAAAAAGAAGAATGTCTTGTGAAACTTAATGACAACAATATGAATTTGTTTTTCACTATGCAATATGACCTGAAATCGGTGGATTTTCTGGATATCACCATCACCAAAGGTGATGAGGGCCAGATTTCAACAACCCTATTTAGAAAATCCACTGCAGGAAACACGCTGCTTCATGCAGCTAGCTTCCACCCAAAGCCTCTTAAGAAATCTATTCCATATTCACAATATCTAAGAATTAAGAGAAATTGCTCTTCGGAAAAGGTTTATAGGGAAAAGGCTAATGAATTAACAGAGAGACTCCTCGAAAGAGGATACTCTAAGACATGTCTTAGGAAAAGCTATAACAGAGTTCAGACCATGAAGAGAAAGGATTTGCTCTTCAAAACCCCCGAAATCTAATGAAGCACCCGTAAAGAACCCTCCTAGAGTAATTCTCAACTACTCTACGGAACATGATAAGATTCACGACATCCTGAAAAAGCACTGGGCAATACTTAGTGAGGACCCTATCCTTCAACAGATAGTGACACCCTCCCCAGCTATCACCTACAGAAGAGCCACCTCTATGAAGGACAGTTTAGTCCAGAGCGAGTACAAAGGTGCAAACAGAGAGGATCCCTGTCGGGATAAAGGGACGTTTCCCTGTGGCAACTGTGACCAATGCAAGGTGATAGTTAGATGTAAAACAACTAGGCTTCCCAATGGTGAAATCTTTCACCCCCAACATTTTGTGAACTGCAAAACCAAGGGGGTTGTGTATCTGATGCGTTGCAAATGCAAGGCTTTTTATGTTGGAAAGACCAAGCAGGAAATGGGTAAACGCATTAGTAAACACATGCAAAGCCTAAACATTGGAGACTTATATCTGCCACTTGGCCGACATATGGCTATTGCCCACAGATACAGGACCCCAATGGTGACTTTTCTTGCCCTGGAAAGGGTGCACATTCCGGCCAGGGGGGGTGATTGGAACAAACAACTACTGCAGCGTGAAATGCGCTGGATTGTTAGGCTTGGGGCGACCACCCCCCCTGGCCTGAATGAAATGGAAAGTTATAGATCTTTCTTGATAGATAGATAGTCCTCTGTTCCTTCTTTTTCTATCAATATAACCATCTTTGTTTCTACCTCTTTTCCATCTTGTGTTTTGCTGGTCTACATATGCTTTCAATATAGCCTTGTTACCATCTAAGGCTATACACTATAAACCTTCCCCTCCCCCAATTTTTCCATTTGTTGGGGGGTTCTTGAAGTTACCCCTCTCTCTCCCTTCCATCTTAAGGGCATATGTTAATGAATATACATTATACTCTATTTAGAAATATACACTCTCTCGGAGTGGGGTAAATATGAAATAACAATGAAATGTTTTTGATGTATTGTATAATGATAAAAAATATAATTGAGTAAGAGACTTGTATGATTGCATTGTGCGATTTATGTCCTGCCTGGAAATTATGGGGAGGCTCTCTGTTTCTCAAGGGAAATAACCCCTTTCCTCCCCCCCCTTTTTTTTTTTTTCTCCCTCCCCCTCTTTTGGAATCCTGTTATCCTCAGGCTTTCAATTTTGGCTACCTTTTTCTGCAATTTTTCCAACCCTTTTTTTCTCCTCCTCTCTTTTCTCTTTTCCCCTCCTCCTCTCTCCATTTCTCTTCCCTCCACTAGGTGGATCCACGAGCAGAGTGGGATCGCTATATCCTGATCCCTGTGGGGGGATCATCCACAAGTGAGAGCCCGGCATGGGTGAGACATCTCCAAGGGTGTCCTCAACTTCGGTTGTGGCCCCTGAACATCTGGAGAAAGAAGCGTTTTTCGGAATGGTAAATCCCTGGAGACATTTGTTTCCGGAGATTCCAGGTCTGAACCCCTGATAATTTCCAGGGGTCCAACGCCACTACCCGTGCCGGGGCTATATCTGATAATGATTGTCCCATTTCCCCAAATGGTGCCTTTCCAAAGTTTTCTCTACTTAGTTGAACCTGTATAACAATTGGATTTTATGTGGGATATAACTATTGATTTATATCTCTATATTTTTTATAATTCCCTCTTCAACTTAATCAGGTTTCACATATGTGATAAAGTTATCCTTTTGCTCATCTTGCTGTGCCTATGAACCACCGGAATCTCGGGAGGACATACAATAATGTCCAACACCAAGTAAGGGCGGAAGTAGTCACTAGCGTTGGCTTCATACAACGCTCCGCAACTTGGGCATCTAGAACGGAAGTGATGTCATCCACAAAAACCCGCAGGATATCCCGCGGTAGAAACAGACGGAAATGACAACATCACAATATGCAGATCTCGCGATGTTTACCGCGAAATCACGGGCCCCTCTTGGGTTATTTAAGGACACGCCGAGAGTCAGTCCGGAGAGTTATCTCTCCGAAGTCACCTTAGGACTGGTGTTCCTCGAAGCCTTTTACACGATAGTAAGTACCTTTCTAAGGACCTTTATTGTTACATTTATACCCGATCCTAGTTAAGGAGGTTCTTTCTCCCCTCCCTCCAGTTTATTAGGATACACGTGGTGGACGCCATTGCGGCTCTATTAAGTTACCATAGAATTGGATTCTGTCAGTCCTGGTGGATAGCGTGACTCCATGGTTTACTGCCTTCCCTACATTTAATGGTATTTTCTTCTACCTTACTGGAGACATTGATTATTTATTCCAGTTTATATCTCTATATACATTGATATAGATGTATGTATTTTCTTTACATTCATCTTAGGCAAGTAATGGTGCATTTCTCCCGAGGGACTGTATATGTATTGAACTGTTGGAGACACCATAAATGATTCACTGCCACTGAGGTAAGGTACCCCAAATGAAATATGTCCGCCATGTCTCATATGACGGTCATTAATATCTATGTATGGCTAAGTTTTCCTTTTTCTTTTCCTAATATAGGATCTATCAAATTCTGGAGATACTTATATTATAGGATAACCAATGGGAACTTTCCAGGAACATTATCCTTTTTTATCTCATGGAAAAACTTTTTACCCCTTTTTTCACATCTTCATACATTCACTTGTGATAAATCATCGAACCAGGTGAATTGTTTGGAATACTTTTTTGTATAGGGCAGTTTTTGCACTCTACATTTATGGTTTTCTGATCATTTACCATTGTTTCTAGGTTAAGGCCAACAATACACACACCTGACTCTAGCTCTCACCTTGTGGTAATTGAACATATTCCTATTGGGACAGGGTTGCTGGGCTCCCATTTTTTGCAGGTACGTGACCTCCTAATCAGTGGTATTCCAACTGGAAGTTCTTCTTTTCTCCCCCCTCCCCCCCCCCCTCCTCTTTTTTTTTTTTTTGGTTATCTTGAGAATACATGGTCGCAACTGCAAGATTATTCATATATTTGTGAACTGTATATATTGAATTATGCCCCTCTTTTGGGACTTATTTTGTATGTGGTTACTTTTTCAGGAATATATGCAGATTCCCTGAGGAAGATTCATGTATTATACTACATTTTGAAACGCGTTGGATTCTGCTGTAACCTGTAACTGTATTGTATAAGAATGTCCATTCATACTGTCCAACATATGTTCTTTTTGTTTTGATGGTTTTTCAAATATTTCTCTTCCTCTAAATAAAAGACACGTTTTATTCATAATTTCTGTCATGAGAGTCAAATATAGTTACCTTTAAAGTCCCAACCATTCACTAACACGTACCAACACAGACTATCCCGCAATTTAATTGATCCCCAAAGGTTTTTATTGAATAGCGGAATAGGAAATATGATCAAAAAAAGTGTATGTATCTCACACGTACAGAAGCACACTAGGCCCCAATTACTATTGTTTGTACCCCTAAAGGCAGGATGAGGAGTAGGAGGAGTATGGAACAGGCAGCACCCTCAAATCTTCAGAAGTATGAGATGAACCCCAAAAACTTGGAAAGGTGGATCTCACACGTACCAACACAGACTATCCCGCAATTTAATTGATCCCCAAAGGTTTTTATTGAATAGCGGAATAGGAAATATGATCAAAAAAAGTGTATCTATCTCACACGTACAGAAGCACACTAGGCCCCAATTACTATTGTTTGTACCCCTAAAGGCAGGATGAGGAGTAGGAGGAGTATGGAACAGGCAGTACCCTCAAATCTTCAGAAGTATGAGATGAACCCCAAAAACTTGGAAAGGTGGATCTCACACGTACCAACACAGACTATCCCGCAATTTAATTGATCCCCAAAGGTTTTTATTGAATAGCGGAATAGGAAATATGATCAAAAAAAGTGTATGTATCTCACACGTACAGAAGCACACTAGGCCCCAATTACTATTGTTTGTACCCCTAAAGGCAGGATGAGGAGTAGGAGGAGTATGGAACAGGCAGCACCCTCAAATCTTCAGAAGTATGAGATGAACCCCAAAAACTTGGAAAGGTGGATCTCACACGTACCAACACAGACTATCCCGCAATTTAATTGATCCCCAAAGGTTTTTATTAAATAGCGGAATAGGAAATATGATCAAAAAAAGTGTACATAGTTACATAGTTACATAGTTAGTGAGGTTGAAAAAAGACATAAGTCCATCCAGTTCAACCTATGATGTGTGTGTGTGTTTGCTTTTAACCGTACATTGTATACCCCTGTATGTTGTGGTCTTTAAGGTGTCCATCCAATAGTTTTTTGAAACTATCAATGCTCCCCGCTGATACGACTGCTTGTGGAAGAGAATTCCACATCCTTACCGCTCTTACAGTGAAGAACCCCTTACGCACTTTAAGGTTAAACCGCCTTTCCTCAAGTTTTAGTGAGTGGCCACGTGTCTTATTGTATCTCCTTTCTCTGAATAGTTTGTTCCTTATGCTAGGGTCGCCAGTACAGTATTTGTACATTGATATCATATCCCCCCTCAATAATCTCTTCTCCAGAGAGAATAGGTTCAGTGCTTGTAGTCTTTCCTCATAGCTGATGTCCTACATTCCCCTAATTATTTTTGTTGCCCTTCTCTGGACTTTCTCCAGTTCCAGCACATCCTTCCTGAGGACCGGTGCCCAGAACTGGACAGCATACTCCAGATGTGGCCGGACCAGAGTCTTGTAGAGTGGAAGAATAATCTCTTTATTTCTGGAGTGAATCCCCTTTTTTATACAACCCAGTATTCTGTTGGCTTTGCTTGCGGCGGCTTGGCATTGCATGCCACTGCCAAGCCTGTTGTCTACCAGTACCCCCAGGTCCCTTTCCATCCTAGACTCACCCAGAGGTTCCCCCCCTAGTGAGTAGCTTGCTTTCTGGTTTCTGGCCCCCAAGTGCATTACTTTACATTTTTCTACATTAAATCTCATCTGCCATGTAGTTGCCCACCCCGTTATTTTGTTCAGGTCTGCTTGCAAGATTTCCACATCCTGCATAGAAGATATTGGCATGCCTAATTTAGTATCATCTGCAAATACTGAGATTGTACTAGATATCCCCTCCTCTAGATCATTTATGAATAAATTAAACAGGATTGGTCCCAGGACAGAACCCTGGGGGACCCCACTTTCCACACCCGCCCAATCCGAGTACTCCCCATTAATCACCACCCTCTGTACTCTCCCCTGGAGCCAGTTCTCTATCCAGGTACTCACCTTATGGTCCATACCTACCTTCCTTAGTTTGTACAGTAAGCGTTTGTGGGGAACGGTGTCAAAGGCCTTTGCAAAGTCCAGATACACCACATCCACAGGCTTACCTTTATCTAAGTGGCAGCTCACTTCATCGTAGAAGGTTAATAGATTGGTTTGGCACGAACGATTTTTCATGAATCCATGCTGATTACTACTTATAATACCGTTTTCATTACTAAAGTCTTGTATGTGGTCCCTTATCATCCCCTCCAAAATTTTGCAGACTACTGATGTTAGGCTGACCGGCCTATAGTTACCCGGGATATATCTCGGCCCCTTTTTAAATATTGGTACCACGTTGGCTTTTTTCCAATCAGCTGGCACCATACCCGTCTGTAAACTATCCTTAAAGATCAAGAATAATGGTCTGGCAATCACCTGGCTGAGCTCATTAAGAACCCTTGGGTGCAAGCCATCCGGTCCCGGGGATTTATTTATGTTAAGTTTCTCTAGTTTAGCTCTAAGTCTATCCTCTGTTAGCCATGGCGGCACTTCCTGAGATGTATTATTTAGTTCGGCCTTACAAGCGGGGTTCGTGTAGCCCCCCGATTCCTTTGTGAAGACTGAAGAAAAGAAATTATTTAACACTTCCGCCTTTTCTCTGTCCTCTGTGGCCATTTTTCCTTTATCATCTTTTATGGGGCCAATGTGCTCTGGCCTCGCTTTCTTACTGTTTATATACTTAAAGAACTTCTTGGGGTTCTTTTTACTCTCCTCCGCTATATGTCTCTCGTGTTCTATTTTAGCCTCCCTGATTTCGTCTTTACATTTCTTATTACACTCTTTGTAGTGCTTAAATGCTGCCAATGACCCCTCAGTCTTGTATTTTTTGAAGGCCTTTTCTTTAGCTCTAATATACATTTTTATGTTGGAGTTTAGCCACCCAGGGTTTAGTTTTGCTCTTTTAAATTTATTTCCCTGTGGAATGCACTGGCCCACCCCCTTGTTAAGTATGCTCTTTAAGCACTCCCATTTTTCCTCCATTGTTCTTTGTTCCCAGGGTTCTATCCCATTTGATATTTTCTAGCAGCGAGCGCAGTTTAGGGAAATTGGCTCTTTTGAAATTCAGTGTCCTTATATTACCCTTGTGTTTCCTATTACTGTAATTAATACTGAAACCAATTGACCTATGGTCACTGTTCCCTAAGTTGTCCCGTATTTCTATATCCGTGAGCAGGTCTGTATTGTTGGTAATCAGTAGGTCAAGTACCGCATTGTTTCTTGTCGGTGCATTCACCATCTGACCCATGAAATTGTCCTGCAAAACATTTAGGAACTGCCGAGCCTTGGCTGAATGCGCGGTTCCTTCTGCGCAGTCTATATCAGGATAAAGGCAGGATGAGGAGTAGGAGGAGTATGGAACAGGCAGCACCCTCAAATCTTCAGAAGTATGAGATGAACCCCAAAAACTTGGAAAGGTGGATCTGACACGTACCAACACGGACTATCCCGCAATTTAATTGATCCCCAAAGGTTTTTATTGAATAGCGGAATAGAAAATATGATCAAAAAAAGTGTATGTATCTCACACGTACAAAACCACACTAGGCCCCAATTACTATTGTTTGTACTCCTAAAGGCAGGATGAGGAGTAGGAGGAGTTTGGAACAGGCAGCACCCTCAAATCTTCAGAAGTATGAGATGAACCCCAAAAACTTGGAAAGGTGGATCTCACACGTACCAACACAGACTATCCCGCAATTTAACTGATCCCCAAAGGTTTTTATTGAATAGCGGAATAGAAAATATGATCAAAAAAAGTGTATGGATCAAACACGTACAAAACCACACTAGGCCCCAATTACTATTGTTTGTACCCCTAAAAGGCTGGATGAGGAGTAGGAGGAGTTTGGAACAGGCAGCACCCTCAAATCTTCAGAAGTATGAGATGAACCCCAAAAACCCCAAATATCATTCAGCTCTGCTGCAGGCCACAATTTAATTTTTTTTAACCCAAGGCTGTATATTGAATAGTGGAATAGAAAAAAAGTGTATGATTTTCGAAACCACTCAATAGCACATGTGAACTGAACACAGCAGTGTATGATCAGTCACTCGGCACAGCACAGCTGAAGGAAAAATGCTGCACACAGTGCCTGATAGAAAAATACTTTTCTCCCTCCTCCTCAGTGGGCAAAAAAGATTGTGTTCACCGCACCCCAAAAAGATTGTGTTCACTGCACCCCAAAAAGATTGTGTTCACTGCAGCCCACACACAGCAAAATGGATGTGGACCACTGACACCTGCCTATCTCCTATCCCACACCACACAGCAATATCGATTGTAGTTTGTAGAACACACTGTCTGACCCTAAAAATCAGCAGACTCTGTCCCTAAAAGGATTGATAAGATCGTAGATCGGGTGACTGCAAACCCCCCCCACACAGCAATATCGATTGTAGTTTGTAGAACACACTGTCTGACCCTAAAAATCAGCAGACTCTGTCCCTAAAAGGATTGATAAGATCGTAGATCGGGTGACTGCAAACCCCCCCCCCCCCACACAGCAATATCGATTGTAGTTTGTAGAACACACTGACCCTAAAAATCAGCAGACTCTCTCCCTAAAAGGATTGATAAGATCGTAGATCGGTCACTGCAAACCCCACCCCACACAGCAATATCGATTGTAGTTTGTAGAACACACTGACCCTAAAAATCAGCAGACTCTCTCCCTAAAATGCCTACAACTCGCCCTGCCTAACACACTCCGACCTGTCCCTCAATTCTATCCGGACACAAATGTTTTTTTTTTCCTGTCTGTCCCTACTCAGCAGCCAGCACGTTGATGTGTGCTCTCTCCCTGAACTAAACAGCAGAATGACGCCGCAGCGGCGCTGCCTTGAACTTATAAAGACTTGGTCACATGCTTCAGACGGCCAATCACAGCTACTGATACATTTGTAGGCATGGCTGGGATGGCTTAGGCACACCAGTTAAATGCTTGTTGATTGGCTGTTAAAAGCCCGCTATGAAAAGTGCGCCAAAGCATGCAAAACCCAGAAATAAAACGGCCGAACACGTATTTTTACCCGAATATACAGTAAAGTTTTCGGGTCCGTGTTCGGGTAACAAAAATCCAATTATTCGGTACGAACACGAATAATACAGTCTGTGTTCGCTCAACCCTAGTTACTAACTCTAACCCTAAGTATCTCACCGTAACCCTAACCCTAGCCCCTAACACTAAACCTAACCCTAACCCTTAAAGCCCAGTTCCTGTCCCATTTTGGTCGGTTCTGGTCTGTTTGCGGTGCGTTAAACGGGGAGTTTGGTCTGTCTCTGTGAAGCGGGCGTAACCCTTACACTACCTGATCAATACAACATCATACCTGATCGTATACACACACTGGATGTTTTAAAGCACGTTATTCCAAACAATTTAGGAATGTTAGGTGATTTATGCCCTTTATGGATTAAAACCCGACTCTGCGTCAACTACGTAATTTTCCATGGGAGTTTTGCCATGGATCCCCCTCGGGCATGCAACAGTCCAGGTGTTAGTCCCCTTGAAACAACTTTTCCATCACTATTGTGGCCAGAAAGAGTCCCTGTGGGTTTTAAAATTTGCCTGCCTATTGAAGTCTTTGGCGGTTCGCCCGGTTCGCCGGTTCGCGAACATTTGCCGATGTTCGCGAACTGCAAATTTTAGGTTTGCGACATCACTACTGAGTATATCACTTAACCGGTTGCCGACTGCGCACAGTATATTTACTGCAGCAGTCAGCCCCGGCCAGGCAGAGTGACGTAGGTCTACATCGATCGCCTGTCACTGCTATTAGAGCCAATAGCAGGCGAGCGCACGCCCGCTGAGGCGCGCGCCCGCCTCAGCTCGTTCAGGGAGGAGTGCGGGCGTGTGACCGGCGGACCCGATGTCCGCCGGTCACTCGTCGATCGTCGGTACAGCGGGAGAAAGGCAGAGCGGCTTATGTAAACAAGCCGCCTCTCATTCTCCCCTGTGTAAAAATGAAGATCAGACGGTTCTACTATGTAGAACCGTTGATCTTTGTTTTTACACCAATAGCATTGTCCCACTACAGTTAGAATCACGCCCCTAGGACACACTTAACCCCTCCCTGTCCAATACAGTTAACCCCTTCCCTGCCAGTGTCATTTTTGCAGTAACAGTGCATATATATAGCACTGATTACTGCAGTAATGTCACTGGTACCCCCAAAAGTGTCAAAAATGTCAGTCAAGGGTCCGATCTGTCCGCCGCAATGTCGCAGTACCGCAAAAAAAATCGCAGATCGCCGCCATTACTCGTTAAAAAAAAAAACACCAAAAATGACAAAAATCTTTCCCTTTGTTAGTAAACGCGATAACTTTTGCGCAAACCAATCAAAATACACTTTTTGCGTTTTTTTTTACCAAACATATGTAGCATAAAACAATTTGGCCGAAAATGTTAAAAAATTTTGATTTTTACATTTTTTTGGGGGGGAATTCATATAAAAAAAAAGTGAAAAATATTGTTATTTTTGCAAAAATTACGCTCTTTTTTTGTTTATAGCGCATGATCAAAAAATCGCACAGGTGATCAAATACCACCAAAAGAAAGCTCTGTTTGTGGGAAAAAAAGGACGTGAAATTCGTTTAGGTACAGCATCGCACGACCGCGCAATTGTCCGTTAAAGTCATGCAGTAAAAAATCGCAAAAAAACCCCTGGTCAGGAAGGGGGTAAAATTTTCCGAGGCTTAAGTGGTTAAAGCAGAGTTCCGGGCACAGAAGTAATTTTTTACTAAACATACCCCCGGGACAGTCAGGGCTAGCACATTCCACAATGGCTAGCCTCTGATCTGTCCCGGTTCGCACTTACCTTTTAGAAGAAATACTTACTTATAAAATTTCTTCCACAGCGTTTCCATCTATCTTGTGGGCAGCTGAAGCCGGCGCGGTCCTCTTCTGTGTCTTCTTCCGCATCTTCTTGTCCCAGAATGCGCCTGCACCGGCTCCTCTCGTCACTTCCGGTGCGGCGCCGCATTCCTCCACAGCTTCTGGGCATGCCCAGAAGCTGTTTAGCAGGGGAATGCGGCGTCTCCCGGAAATGACGAGCGGGGCCGGTGCCGTCGCATTGATTCCTGGGAGCTATGACGTTCAGCTCCCAGGAATCATAGCGAGACAGGAAGTGACGGGGTGAGCCGCGGCTCCGAGGGAGGAAGTACTCTGAGGTGAGTATCTTCGATCTTCAATTACAAGGTAAGTAAACAAAAAAAAAATAACTTTCCAATTCCTTTTCAGGTGAGGTCTACCTAGCGGAGGGGCACAAAAAAAATATTGTTTTTGTGCCCGGAACTCCGCTTTAATTCTGATCTCGGGGCGCCGCCATTTTGGTGTAGTCCGGAGCTTTGGGAGATGAGGAAACCGGACAGTTTGTTGGACTGCTCCGGTCCCTTCTTTCTGCAGGTCATGTCGGCAGGTGTTTGCGGAGGCTGCTGGAGCAGTTTGCGGGTGTTTGCTGGGTCCGAGCTCTTCTTAGCAGCGTTTGTCCCGGATGGCTCGGCGGAGCAGGATCAGCAAGCAGCCATCTTCCGCGCCGCGGCCACGCCCCTTGGTCATTTTATTTTCAACTGTCATGTTTTGTTGTTTTTTTAACTGACCTTTTCTCTCCTTTTTCCAACTGTCATTTTGTGGTCGTTTTTTTTAACTGTCATTTTCCAACTGTCATTTTTTCCAACCGACTTTTGTTTCTCTTGTTTTTCAAACTGCCTCTTTTGGTTGTTTTTTTTAACTGCCATTTTTTTTGGTCATTTGTTTTCAACTGTCATTTTTGGTCATTTTTTTCCAACTATCTTTCTTCTTTCCTTTTGCCAAATGTCATTTTTGGTCGTTATTTCCAACTGTCATTTCTTTCCAACTGACTTTTTTCTCCCATGTTTCCATCTGTCATTATTTGTTTTTCCCAACTGTCATTTGTTGGTCATTTTATTTTCAACTGTCATTTTTTGTTGTTTTTTAACTGACTTTTGTCTCTCCTTTTTCCAACTGTCATTTTGTGGTCGTTTTTTTCAACTGTCATTTTCCAACTGTCATTTTTTTCCCAAACCGACTTTTGTTTCTCTTGTTTTTCAAACTGCCTTTTTTGGTTGTTTTTTAACTGTCATTTTTTTGGTCATTTGTTTTCATTTGTCTTTCTTCTTTCCTTTTCCCAACTGTCATTTTTGGTCGTTATTTCCAACTGTCATTTCTTTCCAACTGACTTTTTACTCAGTTATCCAATCAACTTATTTTCTCTTGGTTTTCCAATTGCATTTTTTGGCCTTTTTTTTTTCAACTGACTTTTCCTCTAATTTTTCCAACTGTCAGTGTTTGGTCGTGTTTAGCAACTGTCATGTTTTTCCCAATCAACTTTTTTATCTCTTGTTTTTCCAACTATGATTTTTGGTCAGTTTTTTAACCATGGTAGCCAGCCAGTGTGCTGTGACTGGTAACCATGGTAAACAGGCAGTGTGATTTGACTGGTTAACCATGGTAATCAGGCAGTGTGCTGTAAGGTGTAACCATGGTAACCAGGCAGTGTGATGTGAGGTGTTACCGTGGTAACCAGGCAGTGTGTTGTGTTTGGTAACCATGGTAACCAGACAGTGTGCTGTGACTGGTAACCATTGTAACCAGGCATTGTGCTGTGAATGGTAACCATGGTAATCAGGCAGTATGATTTTTGAGATGTAACCATGGTAAGCGGACAGTGTGCGGTGACTGGTAACCATGGTAACCAGGCAGTGTGATTTGACTGGTAACCATGGTAATCAGGCAGTGTGCTGTAAGCAGTAACCATGGTAACCAGGCAGTGTGCTGTGAGGTGTTACCATGGTAACCAGGCAGTGTGTTGTGTTTGGTAACCATGGTAACTGGACAGTGTGCTGTGACTGGTACCTATGGTAACCAGGCATTGTGCTCTGAATGGTAACCATGGTAATCAGGCAGTATGATTTTTTAGCTGTAACCATGGTAACTGGGCAGTGTGCTGTGACTGGTACCCATGGTAACCAGGCATTGTGCTGTGAATGGTAACCATGGTAACCAGGCAGTATGATTTTTGAGGTGTAACCATGGTAACCGGACAGTGTGCTGTGACTGGTAACCATGGACACCGTCTTTTTTTCTCTTGTTTTTCCAACTGTCTTTTTTTGGACATATTTTTCCAACTCAACTGACATTTTCCAACTGTCATTTTTTCCAACCGACTTTCCCCCTTCATTTTTCCAACCAACTTTTATTTCTCTTGTTTTTCCTACTGCCTTTTTTTGGTTGTCGTTATTTCCCAACTCTCATTTTTTGGTCATTGTTTTTTTTTCAACTTTCATTTTTGGTCAGTTTTTTCAACTAACTTTTTTCCTCCCATGTTTCCAACTGTCATTGTTTGTTTGTTTTTCCCAACTGTCATTTTTTGGTCATTTTATTTTCAACTGTCATGTTTTGTTGTTTTTTTAACTGACTTTTCTCTCTCCTTTTTCCAACTGTCATTTTGTGGTCGTTTTTTTAACTGTCATTTTCCAACTGTCATTTTTTCCAACCGACTTTTGTTTCTCCTGTTTTTCAAACTGCCTTTTTTGGGTTTTTTTAACTGTCATTTTTTGGTCATTTGTTTTCAACTGTAATTTTTGGTCATATTTTTCCAACTCAACTGACATTTTCCCACTGTCATTTTTACCAACCGACTTTCCCCCTTTATTTTTCCAACCAACTTTTATTTCTCTTGTTTTTCCTACTGCCTTTTTTTGGTTGTCGTTATTTCCCAACTCTCATTTTTTGGTCATTGTTTTTTTTCAACTCTCATTTTTGGTCAGTTTTTTCAACTGACTTTTTTTCTCCAATGTTTCCAACTGTCATTGTTTTTGCTTTTCCCAACTGTCATTTTTTGGTCATTTTATTTTCAACTGTCATTTTTTGTTGTTTTTTTAACTGACTTTTTTCTCTCCTTTTTCCAACTGTCATTTTGTGGTCGTTTTTTAATTGTCATTTTCCAACTGTCATTTTTTCCAACTGACTTTTGTTTCTCTTGTTTTTCGAACTGCCTCTTTTAGTTGTTTTTTTAACTGTCATTTTTTTGGTCATTTGTTTTCATTTGTCTTTCTTCTTTCCTTTTCCCAACTGTCGTTTTTGGTTGTTATTTCCAACTGTCATTTCTTTCCAACTGACTTTTTTTCTCCCATGTTTCCATCTGTCATTATTTGTTTTTCCCAACTGTCATTTGTTTGTCATTTTATTTTCAACTGTCATTTTTTGTTGTTTTTTAACTGACTTTTGTCTCTCCCTTTTCCAACTGTCATTTTGTGGTCGTTTTTTTCAACTGTCATTTTCCAACCGACTTTTGTTTCTCTTGTTTTTCAAACTGCCTTTTTTGGTTGTATTTTTTAACAGTCATTTTTTTGGTCATTTGTTTTCAACTGTCTTTCTTCTTTCCTTTTGCCCCTGTCATTTTTGGTTGTTATTTCCAACTGTCATTTTTTTTCCAACTGACTTTTTACTCAGTTATCCAATCAACTTATTTTCTCTTGGTTTTCCAATTGCCTTTTTTGGTATTTTTTTCTCAACTGTCATTTTTGGTCATTGTTTTTTTTTTCAACTTTAATTTTTTGGCCTATTTTTTTTCAACTGACTTTTTCTCTCATTTTTTCAACTGTCAGTGTTTGGTCATGTTTAGCAACTGTCAGGGCACAAACACCAGGAGAAGGGCTCTAGGACCCTGCAGCGCTATCAGCACTTTGACAGGAGAAGGACTTTAGGACCCAGCAGCACTACCAGCAATTTACCTGGGCCTATTTAAGGAAGCCTGCCAGTGATTATAGTTGCTGGTTGATCTTCAGCTCCTCCAGTGTGTTATCCCTGTGATATTCCAGTTCCTGTTACCAACCCGTCTTGTCCTTGACCTGTCTCCTGATTGCTTCCTGTGTTCGACCTCGGCTATCCACCTGACCACGCTTGCTCTGATATCCACCTGGCTCCTGATCTCGGCTATCCACCTGACCACGCTTGCTCTAATATCCACCTGGTTCCTGATCTTGGCTATCCACCCGACCACGTTCTAGTCTCAGCATTATCCAAGTCCTGCAAACACCTCACGGGCGCCACCTGTCTGCTGATTGCACTGCAGCACTCCAGCTGTACTCTGGATCCTCCTGCACACAGTCCAGCAGGCGACCCGTGCTACTTTGGGCCTGACCTCTCCTGTTCTCATCCTCAGGGGGGTCTGAACTTAGCCACAAGGGAAGCCCTCTCTCTCCATTGGCCTCTAGCACCAGGTACGTGATAGCAACTGTCATGTTTTTCCCAATCAACTTTTTTATCTCTTGTTTTTCCAACTATCATTTTTGGTCAGTTTTTTTAACCATGGTAGCCAGCCAGTGTGCTGTGACTGGTAACCATGGTAAACAGGCAGTGTGATTTGACTGGTAACCATGGTAATCAGGCAGTGTGCTGTAAGGTGTAACCATGTTAACCAGGCAGTGTGATGTGAGGTGTTACCCTGGTAACCAGGCAGTGTGTTGTATTTGGTAACCATGGTAACTGGGCAGTGTGCTGTGACTGGTACCCATGGTAACCAGGCATTGTACTGTGAATGGTAACCATGGTAATCAGGCAGTATGATTTTTTAGCTGTAACCATGGTAACTGGGCAGTGTGCTGTGACTGGTACCCATGGTAACCAGGCATTGTGCTGTGAATGGTAACCATGGTAACCAGGCAGTATGATTTTTGAGGTGTAACCATCGTAACCGGACAGTGTGCTGTGACTGGTAACCATGGTAACCAGGCAGTGTGATTTGACTGGTAACCATGGTAATCAGGCAGTGGGCTGTAAGGTGTAACCATGGTAACCGGGCGGTGTGCTGTGAGGTGTTACCGTGGCAACCAGGTAGTGTGTTGTGTTTGGTAACCATGGTAACCGGGCAGTGTGCTGTGACTGGTACCTATGGTAACCAGGCATTGTGCTCTGAATGGTAACCATGGTAATCAGCCATTTGAGGTGTAACCATGGTAACCGGACAGTGTGCTGTGACTGGTAACCATGGACACCGTCTTTTTTTTCTCTTGTTTTTTCAACTGTCTATTTTTTTGGTCATATTTTTCCAACTCAACTGACATTTTCCAACTGTCATTTTTTCCAACCGACTTTCCCCCTTCATTTTTCCAGCCAACTTTTATTTCTCTTTTTTTCCTACTGCCTTTTTTGGTTGTCGTTATTTCCCAACTCTCATTTTTTGGTCATTGTTTTTTATTCAACTGTCATTTTTGGTCAGTTTTTTCAACTGACTTTTTTTTCTCCCAGGTTTCCAACTGTCATTGTTTGTTTGTTTTTCCCAACTTTCATTTTTTGGTCATTTTATTTTCAACTGTCATTTTTTGTTGTTTTTTTAACTGACTTTTTTCTCTCCTTTTTCCAACTGTCATTTTGTGGTCGTTTTTTCAACTGTCGTTTTCCAACTGTCATTTTTTTTCCAACCGACTTTTGTTTCTCTTGTTTTTCAAATTGCCTTTTTTGGTTGTATTTGTGAGGAAAATGTGTATCTGTAGATGCCATTTTGATCTTAGCACAGTGACATCTCAATATATGTCACTATATGTTAGAGTACTTCTTTATATCTTAAGAATATGTTTTGCTCTGAAACAAGTTTCAGATATTTAGCTTTGCTAAGATGTTTTTGCAATATCACACCTGTTCGTCTCAGACAGATGAGTTTGTGGTCAGAGAGATAAGCATCAGAGAACAGGATGCTATCAAGACAGGATGCTAGAAGAATTTGCTGAAGTATATACAATTTATAATATGCCAATATAATAAGATGGTTTAAGAATACTGATTGTTGATATATACATTCATATAACATATATAGTTTAAACATACAAGCTGTATTAATACAAATATATAAGTCCTTTAGCAATAGTAATTAATAGTTAACAGAATAGGTATCTACTAAGTGTATTTCTAAATATGAAAGATATGAAAGATGGAACTGAAATGTTTTGCAGAAGTTATCTTCTGCAGATGTAACCGCAAAATGTTCAGACAATGCTGAAAATAGGAATAGGGAATTTTTTTGTGGTAACAGGTGTTATGAACTGATGTCACAATAATATGTTATTTTTTATATACTCTTTGAACTATATTTGACTTTTGATATCTCTGGGGAGATTTTATAACCTGGTTAATTGATTGGCTAATTGAGCTAATTGGGAGTGGGGCAGGTGTCTGAGCAAGAGGGAGGTCATGGGAGGGATAAGATAATTTTGTGGTTGGATAAGATAATTTTGTGGTTGGATAAGATAATTTTGTGGTTTGAGACTATATATTCTTATTATTTATTAAATAATCTTATTATTTATTAAATAAATGCAATCATTAGAACCAAGCTATTGTGTATGGTTTTCATTGATTGTCCGGCTAGCTGAAGATTCATCCACAGGACAAACCTAGGGTGCACCCAAACTCGGGATCCTTACAGAATGGTACCAGAAGTCGTGGGGTGCTGACTGTCTGGGTAAGTGATATTTCTTCCATTTTTTTATGCTGGTTGAGATGTTACTTTTCCGGATACAGTAGAACCCGGTACTATTATTAGTGTTGGCAGGTTATTGGTAGGTTAGTGTTGGCAGGCTAGTTTAGTTTTTGCATGGCTGTGACAGACACAGATTAGTACACTGTGTTCTGTAAGTTTTCAGTAGGGGCGTACTCCTGGACAACACGCAGCGTGGCTGGCAGGGGACGGTGTTTTACAGTAACACGCGTCATACGTTGGCAGGGATTTTCAAATAGAGAATTAGTCTCATTTGGCGTTGGCAGGGATCATCCAAATGGAGAAATAGTCTCGTTTGGCGTTGGCAGGGATTTTCCAAACGAAGAGCTAGTCTAGTTTGGTGTTGGCAGGGCTTATTGAGTTTAAGGATCACTCAAGGAATTTATATAAAGTACAAGGAAGTACAAGAAAATACAAGGAAGTACAAGGAAATACATGTATAAAGGTGAAATAAGATATATATAAAGGAAAAGGAATATACGCACAGTAAGTGAAACTAATATATCGAAAAGTATATGTTGGTTTTTAACTTACTCGGATTGTCTGTGGATTGAATCAGTTGCGCAACATAACTGTACAGTCAGATCTGGGACAATATTGGTTGAATGGTACAAATAGTGGTATTTGTGAATACTTCTTATCAAACTCATAGATTGTGGTGTCCGCATTGTCAAAGGAATTCTAGACGTATTGTAAGAGTATTTCAAAGAGTATATGTTATTATTCCTGCTCAAGCTTATAGTTAATATAACACTAATTATACAACTGCTGCTATTTTTTATTCGCATTGTGGTATTGTTTGAAGGAATATATAGAGCTTATTTTAGATTTTATTGAAAAATTATGGGTAACGATTTGGGAAAGGATCCGGATGGTGAGCCGGAGACCAGACCCACACCGTTACACTTTGTATCAGGCACCTGTGGGATAACAGTTACTGATCCATTTTGGGCGAACATATATGAGCGCGGTCCGCAATTGGGAATTACGCGGCTCAGCGCTATAGGTCCTCGCAATGAAGGGGACTGGGCGGAGGTTAAGAAAATGGTGGGGCTTCACTCAAAATATAATTATCCTCCAGGTGACTGGGATGAAAAGTATATGAAAACATGTTTTAAGAAATGGGAAAAAGCATTAAAAGAATATAGAAAAAGATTTCCCCCAACACATCATATATATTTGAAGGAAGACGGGGAGACAATGAATAAGATGAGAGAAGGTATAGAGACAGAACCATTGTCTGACAAACCACCGGCATACGACACTACTGTGTTGATGCCACAATAGGCGACATTCCCAACTGCCCCTATAGAAGAGATAAAACATGTCCCTTATGAAAAAATTCCCTGCTCTGATCAAACAACAGAACCAGAATTATTGCTATTTTCTGAGGAGAATAAAAAGACAGCGAAGATATATCCAGATCTGGGAGATAGGGACGCGCTAATAAGTACAGCTATAATAGTGGCAGCCACTTTGAGGGAACAAGCTGAGGAGACTCCACAGATCCGGGATGTGAAAGTAAGGAGAGGCGAGTATAGGGAACATTTTGCGGCATACATAAGAGAGTTAACCGCATTTAGGGATAAACTGAGAGCTGACATACTTTGTGTTAAAAACCTCCCTCTAGTGGACTTTTCCTTTAATGACGATGATTATGAAGACCCGGATGATTCTAGTATTCCCAGTGACGAACAAATAGAGGAGGTGAGAGAAGTTCTGGGATCAGAATGTGGTAGGACTAGGTCTATGACTTTGCAGAAAGATACATTATTGGCCGAGATAGAAAAAAGGGGAATATTGGAAGATCAGGAAAGACTGGGAGACAAGAGTTCGGGACAAAAGGGAAACCACAGAAAGAGATATGGAGGCGCATAGTTTAGATGCGTCTACTGCGGCACCAAAGGCAACCTCCAGCCCCAAGGCAAATATAGCGACACAGCTCTCCCAACTAGCACTAAAATCAAAGTCCCCTGACAGGAAAACTTTGAGTGTAAGTAGTGAGGATGAGGAGTTGACAGATATAGAAGAGATACCAGAAACCATAACCAAATCACAAAAGAGAAAAAAGAAAAAAACTACACAGCAGTCTTACCCCATGATTACTGTAGGAGATACTGAGGTTCATATTCCCCTTCCTTTAGGATTAATGAGGGAGTTAAAAGATATGTGCCCCAATCCAAAAAAGGACCCCAGGGCAGCGGCGGTGTTTTTGCAGAAGTATACTGCAGGTACTGCATTGACTATGGACGATATTCACATAATAATATCAGCCATAGACCCAGAGAGAGGCTCCCAATTAGATTTAAAAAAGATAAAAGATGACACAGCAAAAAGGGAGGAAGGAGGGGATGAAGAAGTCCCTAAGGCATGGAAGAAATTCTGGGATAAAATAGGAGTTGAATGGATGAAAAAGTATAAAGGGGATTCAGGTGTACATACAATGCTAAACACGAAGCAAGAGCCGAGAGAGGATTTCTACAGTTTTTGTAAAAGGCTATTAGACCTTTAAAATAGTACGGGGATGAACTCACCAGAACTTTTTAAAACTACGTGTATGGCTAATGGGGACTCCAAAACAACACAGTTAATAAAACTAGTGAATAATGAATGGCTCACTCAGTCAGTGACAGAATTTATGAATGACATAGCAAAACGTTCAGCATCTGGCGTTTTCAATCAAAAAGGGGGAGTATTCCCAATGATTTTGCAGCAAAACACACAAGAAGATTCTACATCATCCAGTGGGGGAAACAACTATATGATGATGGTAGGTTCCTCTAGAGGTAGAAATTATGGAAGGGACCCAAGGAACAGAATGCAAACAGACTACCAGGGAAGAGGAAGAACTACAGGGAGTGAATGGAAGGAACAGGAATGGGATGGTGGTTGTTTTATTTGTGGGAGTTTAGATCATTGGAAGCAGCAATGCCCAAGGGGAGGGAGCACATACAGGAGAGATTACAGAGGGAGGAGTGGCCCCACGTTCAGGGGAAGGTCCTTAAACAATAATCCTGGTTACTTTAGGCAAAATAGGGGACAGCAGGAGATGTCAAGGGGACCCCCACAGGAAGACCTTATTAACATACACTGGCCAGCGCAGAATGGGAGGAATGGACAACAACCCAATTTACAGTCAGACTTAGAGAGGTGGTCTGATCGTGCACAGTACCCGTCTTCACGGGGAAATAATTCTTACTAGGGGTGCCCGGAACAAATCCCGTCCTTCATCATGCATTTTGGCCCAATTGATTGGCAAGTCTTACCACAAGTGGTATTACAAATTGATGGTATTAAAACTGATATGTTACTCGATAGCGGGGCTACAAATTCTTGCCTAAATAAGACAAATTTCATAAATGACAGATGCACTGAAGGAAGTTCTATGGGTATAAATGGGACGACAGTAGTACATAAAGTGACAGCACCACTCCCAGTATGTACTCCCTCAGGAGAACTAGTGACACACATGTCTTTTGCAGTTTTGCTGGAGTGCCCAGTTTGTTTACTGGGAAGGGACTTAATGGCAGAATTGCAAATAACTTTGGCCTTTGACAAAAAGGGGAGACTGACTGCAACCTCAATGAAATGTGACTTGACAAACCCAAAGAGACGTGACATAGATGGTTTCTTTTTGAATTTACCGACATCTTTAGAGAACCATGCCATATGGGCGAAGGATAAAGACTCCGTAGGGTTAATTAACTGTGAGCCTTACCACCCCTGTTTGAAGGAGGGAATTATGCCAGTTTTTCAAAAACAGTACCCCTTGAGTGAGGAAAAGTTGGCAGGCATCAGACCCCAAATTGAGAAATACCTGGAAATGGGGATTCTAAGGGAAATTGTCAGTCCCTGGAACACACCAATAAATCCTGTAAAAAAGGCCAATGGCACATGGAGGTTAGTACAGGACCTGAGAAAGGTAAACAAGGCAATCATACCACTTCCCCCCTTGGTGGCAGATATTACAGCTGTATTTGGAGCTATTCCCGCAGAATCCAAATACTACACGGTGGTTGATCTTAGCAACGCCTTCTTTTCCATCCCCGTAGCTTGGGAATCACAAGGTTTGTTTGCTATTCAGTGGGCTAGTGGTCAGTCCCGTGGTCAGCCTAGTGGTCACTCTACGGGTCAGTTGACCTGGACCCGTCTCCCACAAGGATTTGGAGACAGCCCAGCAGCCTTTTCAATTGTATTAAAGGCAACATTGGAAGATTGGGAGCCAAAGAGGGGATCCACCTTAATTCAGTATACTGATGACCTCTTACTTTCCAATTCAGAATTGGAAGTCTGTGAGGTAGACTCGCGGAGTTTGTTAGACCATCTGGCAAGCAAAGGACACCTGGCCTCGAAGAAGAAAATCCAGTATGCAAGTACCCAGGTAGAGTATCTGGGGTGCATCATAGAGGCAGGAGAGAGAAAGGTCTCACCCGCTAGAGTCAAGGCTGTAACCTCCCTAAACAGGCCGATGGACAAAGCAGCAATGCTTAGTTTTTTAGGATCCATTGTATACTGCAGAAGCTGGATCCCTGATTGCGCTCATTGGGATGCAATCCTAAGAAAAACCACACTTGCAGAAGCACCAAAAATAGTGGAATGGACAGAGGATAGAGTAGAAGCCTTTGAGAGACTGATCCAGTCTCTGACCCAGGCACCGGCCCTAGCCCTCGCAGACTATGAAAATCCATTTCAGTTGTACTGTGTGGTATCGGGGGGAACCTATGCAGCAGTACTGACACAAAGACATGGGGGAAGAAATAGGCCAGTTTCATACTTGTCAAAGAAATTGCCTCCTGTGGTTCTTGGAATGCCCCATTGCCTTCAGGCACTAGCAGCTGCAGCTATGTCAGTGAAAGATGCTACCAAAATAGTTCATGGTAATGTAATGGAACTTTTCACCACCCACACGGTATTGTCCCTCCTTCAAAATATGAGTACACAACACATGACAGCACAGAGACTGTCCGGGTATGAAACCATATTACTCAGTACAGCAAACTTAATGATAAAAACATGCTCAACCACCTCCCCAGTGATAAGGTTTTTACATACCCCCATGAGACTTAAATGTGAAGGTTCTGATGAGCAAGTAGACCCAACACCTGAACACAAATGTGATGAGATGATTTTATCCTGTACAGCACCTAGAAAAGACTTAAAGGACACACCACAGACTGGTAGTATAGATGTATTTGTGGACGGTTCATGCTCAAGACCAGACGATAAGACATACCAGACAGGGTACGCAGTGGTCATGCTCCCAGATCAAGTGATAGAAGCCGAACCAATTGTTGCAACTTCGGCACAACAAGCTGAACTAGTGGCCCTCACAAGAGCCTGTGAAATATTTGCAGGACACAAAGTGAATATTTACACTGACAGCCGATACGCACACGGGACTTTGCATAATTTTGCCATGATTTGGAAGAATCGGGGATATATTTCGGCAGATGGGAAGAAAGTGGCGAATCAAAAGTACATAGATCATTTGCTATATGCCATTCAGTTGCCAGAAGCTGTAAGTGTAATAAAGGTGGAGGGACACTCTGCAAGAGGGGACTATCAGGCTATGGGAAATAGTCTAGCAGATAAAGCAGCAAAAGAGGCAGCCCGGAGAGGTACACAAAGAGAGAGTAGATTTTTATTCATGACAGATTTTGAGAGCAAAGACTGGTTGTCAGTAGTACACCAGCTTCAAAAACATTCAACCAGTGAAGACATTAAGTACTGGGAGTCCCAGGGACTGCAGGCAACAGGTACAGGAATATGGACAAAGGATCAAATATTAGGGGTTCCAACTGCATCAGCACCACTCCTAATATCTTACCTACATGGTCCAGGACATTTAGGCAAACTGTACATACTGGAGCATTACAAATCATTGTTCTGTACACAACAATTGCAAAAGTTGATAGATGATTTGGTTGACTCATGTATGACTTGTGCTCAGAACAATGTTCAAGGAAAAGCACATGGGAGACATGGAAATTTACCGCCCCCTACCGGCCCCCTTCAGAATTTACAAATAGACTATACACACATGCCAAAACAGCCTGGGAATATAAAATATCTTCTTGTAATAGTGTGTAGATTCTCTGGGTGGTATTCAGCGATACCTACTTCAGGAGAAACAGCAGGGGTGACAGCCAGGGCGTTGGTCAATGATTGGATCTCATTATATGGGCTCCCCCGGGTAATTCACTCAGATCAGGGACCTGCCTTCCAGTCAAAACTAATACAGGAGCTGACAAAAATTTTGGGTTTCCAATGGAAACTCAATATAGCCTACCACCCTCAGAGTGCAGGAGTAGTGGAGAGAATGAATAGAATCATCAAGGACAGATTAAAAAAGGCTACTTCAGGAACATTGAGAAATTGGCTAAAATTCTTGCCCGCTATCCTCTACCAGATAAGGACAACACCAAACAAAAAGACAGGATTGTCACCTTATGAAATACTGTTTGGTCGGCCCCCCAATGCTAGTGAGGAAGCAGACACTGAGAGTAACATTTTTGCTTTACAGGAACAGTACGTGAAACATCTGGTAGGTATACTCTCAGAAAATCATGAAAAGGTTGCTGTCACTTTTTCTCCTCTTTCCACAGAGCCAACTCATCCGTTCCTACCAGGAGACAAAGTGCTGATAAAACAGCTGGCGGTCAGGAAGAAGACTGGTCCAGTATATCAGGGTCCATTTGAAGTGCTCCGGGTCTCCCGCACTGTTGTCCTAACCGATCAGAGTCCGCAATGGATACACGCGTTCAGGCTGAAGAAGTCACCACCCCAACCGATCCCGGGAAGCTTCCTAAAGCTGAGGGAAGTGAGTGTCCAGGATGCGCCAGAGATTCACATCTCACAGATGAAGAAAGCTCCACGGCCTTTGCCTATGGAAGAACCCGTTTCCCAACCCCGGGTTTCCAAGATATAATACCCGATGACCTAATGGGCCAATGTATCAGATGGTTGAATGGGTATCCACCACCCCGTCATTGTAATGACCCTGTAAATGACATAGAAAAGGGTCTGGCCCATAAGTTTTTTACTGACATACTGAAACAACTGCCCGAGAAAGAACAAAAACAGAATATCCCTGACCCTTTTTATGAGACACTCAAACTAGTGAGAAAAAACCCATATTCCCCTCCCACTGAGTTTCAGGTAACAGGGGTAGAGGTATTTGCACCTAAGGAAACGGTTGAAGAATGTTTGAACTTATTGTCCCCTATGATGACACATCTGATGTACATCCAGAACCAGTCCCAAAAGGGGTACATGTTCCGGACAGTCCACTCTCCCATCCCCTCCTTCCTACACCCCCTTTGCCCCCCCGTGGCCCTCAACTACCCCCATACCCTAACCGGCATGAAATGAACTTGCCAGCCCCTATGGACTGCCTATCTCAGGCTCCCATCCCAGATGATCCCAGAAAGTTTCTTAAAACTAGAACCAGCAAGTGGTATCGGAAGTACCCAACTGAAGAAATGTTTTCCATATTACCAGAGACTTTACATACACCATATTTGAGGTGGCTAAATGGTTACCCACGTCCCTTTCACCCCACTGACCCAAAGACAATGAAAGAAATGTATGATGTTGAAATGAAATTTAAAGAATACAACAACCAATTAGATACAGGGTACTCAAAGGGATTAAATATACCTGCACCAGTGTCTGAGGCTATGATAAATAGACTAACTTTATTGAAGGAAGGGGAAATGTGGAGGAATCCTTCACATTATAGGAAAATACTGACATGGAATGAGGAGAGGAAAAAACTAGTTGAGGAATTTGAAAGGCCCCTTGATCCTATTCCACCCTCAGGGATAGAAAGGTCTCTCAAACCAACCCCATCCTCAAGGAGAAGGATAAGTGCGAAAAGTCTCTATTTTGAATATTTCAGAATATTCATGGCAGCGCTCATATCCTTCTTTGTGCTAACTTATGCTTTGGTTTGTGTAAGATTATTTTATGAGCCAAAGAAAAACCCTGAAAGCATACTGACCAATGGAACACACAGATTAAGAGAGCTAGGAGATCCATTTCTATTTTTGAAAGACCCAATTTTAGAACTACAAAGGTTGCCTGCTGTACAAAAGTTGGCAATAAGCTGGGAAAGACAATGTTAGACAAGATCATAGGATGGCACGAGCAGGAACAGGGGGGACCATGTAAAATAGCGGCCATAGCATTGATCATTAAGGCTTCACCTCAAAATATCTCTCTGTGTCTTACACCCAACCCAACTGATGCAGCTACCAGAAGGAAGGTACAGGAGCTTAAACAATTAATTCCCCAGTCTAATAAGAAAGATATTCTACCCAAACCAAACTTTAGGGAGACAGAACAAGTAGCAAAGCATTTGAACTTAGCAATACAAGAGTTCATAGACCCCTTACCATCTATTCTAGGGAATGTGCATCCTCGAGGCCTTCAGGACATGGATAGAATTCCCCACCATTTTTTGCTAATGCATGAATATGGTATACAACAGTCACAAGGAAAGGGAGATTGTTGGGTGTGTTCTCATATGCATTCAGGAGAAAATATATTCCCAATGATAGCAAAACCATTATCTATAACACAGTTAATGAATGAGACATATGTGTTCACTGGACAGGCAAGACCAGACAATAGGCCATTTTTGATACAGGGATACACACAACCACCAAAATTCTGTTTTCTGAACGGACACCCACTGAATAATGAAACAAACATTTATGCCAACGATGAATTTTGTTATGACACAGATGTCAATTTTACACTTCTAAACATAGAGAAATACAAAACATTTAACTTAATAGACATTACAGGCTTAAACACTGATAGCACTGTTGACATGAATACAAGAATGAGAAACTTGTCAATGTACAATATCTCTTCATGCCCTAGATCAAAACCAACCTATAACAAGTCAGAGGTATATAAATGGTTAGATTTGGTGAATGAAACATTGGTACTTGACAATAAGGTAAAATTGATACATATAGCGGAGTGGTTATGTTTAATTGGAATGCGAACAGATCTGACTACTCAAGAGATGATATCCGCCCCAAAACTACCTGAGGATTGGGTAGTTTGCTGCGGGCTATGGTGTCACACCACTATTCCTTTTCCAAAAGGAGAAGAATCAGCCGGGTGGTGCTCCATAGTTAGATTGTTCCCTTACATGAGTACTGAGTCAGGAAGACGTGTGAGTATGGTGCCAGCCTCAGGGGTACTCACATTTCACAATCAGGGACGATATAAGAGGGCACTGACTAGTTCATGGGAGAAATTCTACATGAGCATCCTACTAGGGGGTACAGCACTGGCACTTATTTCTTTTTTTTTTTTCCAAAAGCACTGGCACTTATTAAGCTTGATGCCTTTGCCGACATTATGGAAAAATGGATCAACACAACAACAAAGGATATAGGATTAATCAATGAAGAAATTAGGAAAATTAGGATGGAGCAGGAGGCAATTAGACAACGACAGGAAAGACTAATGATGGCAGTAACAGGTCTGTGTGATCAAACACAAAACAAACAGATATGTTGCATATATTTTCACAACTTCACCAAGGAGACTAAGGATGTTCAAGTACCAGACTATTATGACATTATTAATGACCATCAACTAGAGAGAGAGAGACTTCAGGGAGAACTGCATAACCTTCCCAGTGCATGGAATCCATTTGATTCAATGGATGGGTGGTTTGGAGGAATGTTCTCTGGAATATTTGGATTCTTTAAGAAGGCAGGAATAGTGATCTTGATGATAATAGTGTTTCTGATGATGATATACTGTGTCATTAAGTTTGCTATTTGGGGAGTGGGTAAGACCATGGCAAGAATGTCACCAAAAACAGTGTCTAAGCCAGACAAGAAGGAAGGTGAGAAAGCTATCAGGATGGCCATGTTGCAGGATCAGGTGACTTGGTATCAGAAATAGGGTTGAGCGGACACCTAGATGTCCGTGTTCGACGGGTTCGGCCGAACTTTAAAAAAAAGTCCGGGTCCGTGTCCCGGACTTTTACCGAACTTTTCCCGGACACCGAACCCCATTGAAGTCAATGGGGACCCGAACTTTAAGGCACTAAAATGGCTCTAAAACACCAAAGGAAAGGGCTAGAGTGCTGCAAATGGCAGCAAAACGTAATTAAGAGCATGGCAAGTGCTCTGCAAACAAATGTGGATAGGGAAATAACTTAAAACAACAAAAAAAAACAGAAAAATAAAACAATGTTCTTCTTCATCTCTGAAGGACGAGGCCCATATGGAGTAGTAGGGAGGTTGAGGTGGTGGTGGATGTGGCGGTGACATAGGCATGCGCACAGGGTGTGCCGGGTGTGCCTGGGCACACCCTAATCACCTAGGGCACATAGCATTGCCAGTGAGGAGATGGGAAAGATCTCCCTCAGACCTGCTCTGCTCTATTTCTCTTTGCCTACAGGTACATGGCCCCGATACATTACTCTCCCTGCTGGCAAACACATGCATGTGTATTTCAACTTTGGGGTGCACACCTTAATGCAATAGGCTGCGCACACCTATGGGTGGTGTAGGTGGAAGCGGTGGTGGAGGAGGACCAGGGCCGGATTAAGAGCATCATGGGCTTGGTGCTGAGGATTTTGAAGGGCCTTAAGGGCCGTGTCTTGCCATGCACCCAGAGGAGGAAGGGTGCAGCCATGCATGCCTAATTCAACATGGGATGCTGTCTCTGAAGTCCATAAACACATCCATGCATCGGCAACTGTCCCTCCTTGTCCGGCCTTCGCGCTGTGTGGGGAGGTTCTGAGGGTGCTGCCTGGGGAAGCGAGCATAGAAGCCAGACTTCTGTGTTTACAAGTGACAGGAGAGCGGTAACAGTGAATATGGCCAACCCGGGGCCTATATAAAAGGTAGGGGCCTGGAGCTGCAGCTCCAATAGCCCCTACGTTAATCTGGCCCTGAGGAGGAGGACGAGGTAGCCAACACTGCTTCTTTTCACAAATTTTAAATGAGGGTACACCCCAAAAGAGTGAGAAAGAGCAAAAATGGAACAATGGGTGGGTAAGGTCGGTATCCATTGCTATTCTGCACAAGGTACGGAAAAGTCCCGTGGGATCCATGCCTGGTTCATTTTAATGAACGTGAGCTTGTCCACATTGTCTCTGGACAGGCGGCTGCGCTTGTCTGTTATAACGCCCCCAGCCGTGCTAAATACCCGTTCAGATAATACACTGGCTGCAGGGCACGCCAGCACCTCCAAGGCGTAAAGGGCAAGCTCAGGCCATGTGCCCAATTTGGAGACCCAGAAGTTGAAGGGGGCAGACCCCTCATTCACTACATGTAGGCGTGTGCACACATACTGCTCCACCATGTTGGTAAAATGCTGCCTCCTGCTAAGACGTTCCATCTGAGCTGCTGGTGCTGCTGTTTGTTGTGGCGTGCTGACAAAGCTTTTCCACATTTCGGCCATGCTAACCCTGCCTTCTGAGGTGCTGGCGGTGCCCTGGTTGCGTTGGCGACCTCCTCCTCCTCCTCTGCCTTGTGCTTCCACTGCGGCCCCGCTGTCAGATGGGAATGCCAGCAGCATGGCGTCTACCAGCGTGCGCTTGTACTCGCGCATCTTGCGATCGCGCTCCAGTGAGTGAATTAAGGACGGTACGTTGTCCTTGTAACGGGGATCCAGCAGCGTGGCCACCCAGTAATCAGCACAAGTTAGAATGTGGGCAACTCGGCGGTCGTTGTGGAGACACTGCAGCATGTAATCGCTCATGTGTGCCAGGCTGCCCAGAGGCAACGAAAGGCTGTCCTCTGTGGGAGGTGTATCGTCCGTGTCCTCTGTATCCCCCCAGCCACGCACCAGTGATGGCCATGAGCTGGCCTGGGTGCCACCCTGCTGTGAACATGGTTCCATCTCCTCCTCCAGCTCCTCCTCCTCCTCATCCTCCTCATCCTCCAGAACTGTGCCCCTGCTGGACAATTGTGTCCCTGGCGTTTGTGTGTGCAGGAACCCACCCTCGGAGCCCCTTGCGAATGACTGCCCTGAAAGCCTTGGAAATGTTACCTCTTCATCCTCCTCCTCCTCCTCATCCTGTGCCACATCCTCTTCCATCATCGCCCGAATTGTTTTTTCAAGGAGGCATAGAAGTGGGATAGTTAAGCTGAGAACGGCGTCATTGCCACTGGCCATGTTGGTGGAGTACTCAAAACAGCGCAACCAGGCACACAGGTCTCGCATGGAGGCCCAGTTATTGGTGGTGAAGTGGTGCTGTTCCGCAGAGCGACTCACGCGTGCGTGCTGCAGCTGAAACTCCACTATGGCCTGCTGCTGCTCGCACAGTCTTTCCAGCATGTGCAAGGTGGAGTTCCACCTTGTGGGCACGTCACATATGAGGCGGTGAGCGGGAAGGCCGAAGTTACGCTGCAGCGCTGCCAGGCGAGCAGCAGCAGGGTGAGAACGCCGAAAGTGCGCACAAATGGCCCGCACTTTCTGCAGCAGCTCTGACATATCGGGGTAGTTTTTAAGGAACCTCTGCACCACCAAATTCAGCACATGCGCCAGGCAAGGGATGTGCGTCAAACCGGCTAGGCCCAGAGCTGCTATGAGATTTCTCCCGTTATCGCACACCACCAGGCCGGGCTTGAGGCTCGCTGGCAGCAACCACTCATTTGTCTGCTGTTCCATGCTCCTCCACAACTCCTGCGCGGTGTGTGGTTTGTCCTCCAAACAGGCAAGTTGTAAAACTGCCTGCTGTCGTTTACCCCTGGCCGTGCTGAAGTTGGTGGTGAAGGTGTTACGCTGTCTGGATGAGGAGGCGGTAGAGGATGAGGAAGCGGAGTAGGAGGAGTTAGGAACAGGAGGCAAACTGAAGCGCCCTGCAATCCTCGGTGGTGGAAGGACATGCGCCAAATTGCTATCCGCCTCAGGCCCATCCGCCACTGCATTTACCCAGTGTGCCGTTAGGGAGATATAACGCCCCTGACCGTGCTTACTGGTCCACGTATCGGTAGTTAGGTGGACCTTGGCACAGATGGCGTTGCGCAGTGCACACCTGATTTTTTCCCCCACTTGGTTGTGCAGGGAAGGGATGGCTTGCCTGGAAAAGTAGTGGCGGCTGGGCACGACGTACTGTGGGACAGCCACCGACTTAAGGTTTTTAAAACTGTGCGTCTCCACCAGACGGAATGACAGCATTTCAAAGGCCAATAATTTTGAAATGCTGGCATTCAGGGCCAGGGATCGCGGGTGGGTAAGGGGGTACTTCCTCTTCCTCTCAAGTGTTTGGGAGATGGAAAGCTGAACGCTTCCACGGGACATTGTGGAGATGGTTGTTGGTGACCCAGGTGGTGGTGTTGCTGACAGATCGTCTGTTTGTGGGGTGGCAGGTGCCGGTATCACTACAGATGTGGCTGGAGCGGCCGAGACTGCAGCAGAAGAGGAAGCAGGATGAGCCAGAGACGTTTCTTGGTTTTGAAGGTGTGTACTCCACTGCAGCTCGTGCTTTGCACTTAGATGCCTGATCATGCAGGTTGTGCTCAGGTTGAGAAGGTTTATGCCTCGCTTCAAGCTCTGATTGCACAGGGTGCAAACCACTCGTGTCCTGTCATCAGCACATTTTCTAAAGAACTTCCACGCTAGAGAACTCCTTTGAGCTGACTTTGGTGCGCTCGTTCCCTTGCTGCGTTGGGCAGTAGCGGGCGTAGTGTCTAGGGCACGGCCGCTCCGCTTCTGCACCCTGCTCCCTCTTCTGCTGTGCTGGTGGCTCTGTGCGACCACCGCCTCTTCCTCCAAACTACTCAGGTCACCTGCATGACGTTCATTCCATGTGGGGTCGAGGACCTCATCGTCCTCCACATCATCTTCCACCCAGTCTTCACCCCTGCCCTCCTTGTCGGTCTCCACAATGCTGAACGCCGCAGCAGTTGGCACCTGCGTTTCGTCATCATCGGAGACGTGCTGCGATGATCCTTGCATGTACTCATCTTGAGAAATAAGTGGTTGGGCATCGCTGCACTCAATCTCTTCCACTTCTGGGGCAGGGCTAGGTGGATGGCCCTGGGAAACCCTGCTGACAGAGTCATCAAAAAGAAGAAGAGACTGCTGTATGGCTTGGGGCTCAGACTGCTTGCCTGATTTGCAAGGGGGTGAGGTGAAAGACGGTTGGACATCGGCTGCAGGTGCCAACTGTGACCTTTCTGCAGTAGACTGGGTGGGAGACAATGTGAAGGAACTGGAGGCACTGTCAGCAGCAAACCAATCTACTATCGCCTCCACTTGTTCTGGCCTCATCACTTCTAGGGGCGTATGATGCCCTACCAAATACTGATGCAGGTTCTGTCGCCTACTCACACTTGAGGAAGGTGTTTCACTTGTGCGTGTAGCTGGCACAGATCGACCACGTCCTCTCCTTGCAACAGGAGCTCTACCAGCAGCACCACGAAATAGGCCACGCCCCTTATTTGACGGTCTCCTCATATTTCTGTAATTTAAGATCTTGCCCTAGAAAGGTTTTTATTGAATAGCGGAATAGGAAATATGATCCAAAAAAGTGTATGTATCTCGCACGTACAAAACCACACTAGGTCCCAATTACTATTGTTTCTACCCCTAAAAGGATGGATGAGGAGTAGGAGGAGTATGGAACAGACAGCACCCTCAAATCTTCAGAAGTATGAGATGAACCTCAAAAACTTGGAAAGGTGGATCTCACACGTACCGACACAGACTATCCCGCAATTCAATTGATCCTCAAAGGTTTTTATTGAATAGCGGAATAGGAAATATGATCAAAAAAAGTGTATGTATCTCGCACGTACACCACCACACTAGGCCCCAATTACTATTGTTTGTACCCCTAAAAGGATGGTTGAGCAGTAGGAGGAGGAGTATGGAACAGGCAGCACCCTCAAATCTTCAGAAGTATGAGATGAACCCCAAAAACTTGGAAAGGTGGATCTCACACGTACCGACACAGACTATCACGCAATTTAATTGATCCCCAAAGGTTTTAATTGAATAGCGGAATAGAAAATATGATCAAAAAGAAAGTGTATGTATCTCACACGTACACCACCACACTAGGCCCCAATTACTATTGTTTGTACCCCTAAAAGGATGGTTGAGCAGTAGGAGGAGGAGTATGGAACAGGCAGCACCCTCAAATCTTCAGAAGTATGAGATGAACCCCAAAAACTTGGAAAGGTGGATCTCACACGTACCGACACAGACTATCACGCAATTTAATTGATCCCCAAAGGTTTTAATTGAATAGCGGAATAGAAAATATGATCAAAAAGAAAGTGTATGTATCTCACACGTACACCACCACACTAGGCCCCAATTACTATTGTTTGTACCCCTAAAAGGATGGTTGAGCAGTAGGAGGAGGAGTATGGAACAGGCAGCACCCTCAAATCTTCAGAAGTATGAGATGAACCCCAAAAACTTGGAAAGGTGGATCTCACACGTACCGACACAGACTATCACGCAATTTAATTGATCCCCAAAGGTTTTAATTGAATAGCGGAATAGAAAATATGATCAAAAAGAAAGTGTATGTATCTCACACGTACACCACCACACTAGGCCCCAATTACTATTGTTTGTACCCCTAAAAGGATGGTTGAGGAGTAGGAGGAGGAGTATGGAACAGGCAGCACCCTCAAATCTTCAGAAGTATGAGATGAACCCCAAAAACTTGGAAAGGTGGATCTCACACGTACCGACACAGACTATCACGCAATTTAATTGATCCACAAAGGTTTTAATTGAATAGCGGAATAGAAAATATGATCAAAAAGAAAGTGTATGTATCTCACACGTACACCACCACACTAGGCCCCAATTACTATTGTTTGTACCCCTAAAAGGATGGTTGAGGAGTAGGAGGAGGAGTATGGAACAGGCAGCACCCTCAAATCTTCAGAAGTATGAGATGAACCCCAAAAACTTGGAAAGGTGGATCTCACACGTACCGACACAGACTATCACGCAATTTAATTGATCCCCAAAGGTTTTAATTGAATAGCGGAATAGAAAATATGATCAAAAAGAAAGTGTATGTATCTCACACGTACACCACCACACTAGGCCCCAATTACTATTGTTTGTACCCCTAAAAGGATGGTTGAGGAGTAGGAGGAGGAGTATGGAACAGGCAGCACCCTCAAATCTTCAGAAGTATGAGATGAACCCCAAAAACTTGGAAAGGTGGATCTCACACGTACCGACACAGACTATCACGCAATTTAATTGATCCCCAAAGGTTTTAATTGAATAGCGGAATAGAAAATATGATCAAAAAGAAAGTGTATGTATCTCACACGTACACCACCACACTAGGCCCCAATTACTATTGTTTGTACCCCTAAAAGGATGGTTGAGCAGTAGGAGGAGGAATATGGAACAGGCAGAACCCTCAAATCTTCAGAAGTATGAGATGAACCCCAAAAACTTGGAAAGGTGGATCTCACACGTACTGACACAGACTATCACGCATCTTAATTGATCCCCAAAGGTTTTAATTGAATAGCGGAATAGAAAATATGATCAAAAAGAAAGTGTATGTATCTCACACGTACACCACCACACTAGGCCCCAATTACTATTGTTTGTACCCCTAAAAGGATGGTTGAGGAGTAGGAGGAGGAGTATGGAACAGGCAGCACCCTCAAATCTTCAGAAGTATGAGATGAACCTCAAAAACTTGGAAAGGTGGATCTCACACGTACCGACACAGACTATCACGCAATTTAATTGATCCCCAAACGTTTTAATTGAATAGCGGAATAGAAAATATGATCAAAAAGAAAGTGTATGTATCTCACACGTACACCACCACACTAGGCCCCAATTACTATTGTTTGTACCCCTAAAAGGATGGTTGAGCAGTAGGAGGAGGAGTATGGAACAGGCAGAACCCTCAAATCTTCAGAAGTATGAGATGAACCCCAAAAACTTGGAAAGGTGGATCTCACACGTACTGACACAGACTATCACGCAATTTAATTGATCCCCAAAGGTTTTAATTGAATAGCGGAATAGAAAATATGATCAAAAAGAAAGTGTATGTATCTCACACGTACACCACCACACTAGGCCCCAATTACTATTGTTTGTACCCCTAAAAGGATGGTTGAGGAGTAGGAGGAGGAGTATGGAACAGGCAGCACCCTCAAATCTTCAGAAGTATGAGATGAACCCCAAAAACTTGGAAAGGTGGATCTCACACGTACCGACACAGACTATCACGCAATTTAATTGATCCCCAAAGGTTTTAATTGAATAGCGGAATACAAAATATGATCAAAAAGAAAGTGTATGTATCTCACACGTACACCACCACACTAGGCCCCAATTACTATTGTTTGTACCCCTAAAAGGATGGTTGAGCAGTAGGAGGAGGAGTATGGAACAGGCAGCACCCTCAAATCTTCAGAAGTATGAGATGAACCCCAAAAACTTGGAAAGGTGGATCTCACACGTACCGACACAGACTATCACGCAATTTAATTGATCCCCAAAGGTTTTAATTGAATAGCGGAATAGAAAATATGATCAAAAAGAAAGTGTATGTATCTCACACGTACACCACCACACTAGGCCCCAATTACTATTGTTTTTACCCCTAAAAGGATGGTTGAGGAGTAGGAGGAGGAGTATGGAACAGGCAGCACCCTCAAATCTTCAGAAGTATGAGATGAACCCCAAAAACTTGGAAAGGTGGATCTCACACGTACCGACACAGACTATCACGCAATTTAATTGATCCCCAAAGGTTTTAATTGAATAGCGGAATAGAAAATATGATCAAAAAGAAAGTGTATGTATCTCACACGTACACCACCACACTAGGCCCCAATTACTATTGTTTGTACCCCTAAAAGGATGGTTGAGCAGTAGGAGGAGGAATATGGAACAGGCAGAACCCTCAAATCTTCAGAAGTATGAGATGAACCCCAAAAACTTGGAAAGGTGGATCTCACACGTACTGACACAGACTATCACGCATCTTAATTGATCCCCAAAGGTTTTAATTGAATAGCGGAATAGAAAATATGATCAAAAAGAAAGTGTATGTATCTCACACGTACACCACCACACTAGGCCCCAATTACTATTGTTTGTACCCCTAAAAGGATGGTTGAGGAGTAGGAGGAGGAGTATGGAACAGGCAGCACCCTCAAATCTTCAGAAGTATGAGATGAACCTCAAAAACTTGGAAAGGTGGATCTCACACGTACCGACACAGACTATCACGCAATTTAATTGATCCCCAAACGTTTTAATTGAATAGCGGAATAGAAAATATGATCAAAAAGAAAGTGTATGTATCTCACACGTACACCACCACACTAGGCCCCAATTACTATTGTTTGTACCCCTAAAAGGATGGTTGAGCAGTAGGAGGAGGAGTATGGAACAGGCAGAACCCTCAAATCTTCAGAAGTATGAGATGAACCCCAAAAACTTGGAAAGGTGGATCTCACACGTACTGACACAGACTATCACGCAATTTAATTGATCCCCAAAGGTTTTAATTGAATAGCGGAATAGAAAATATGATCAAAAAGAAAGTGTATGTATCTCACACGTACACCACCACACTAGGCCCCAATTACTATTGTTTGTACCCCTAAAAGGATGGTTGAGCAGTAGGAGGAGGAGTATGGAACAGGCAGAACCCTCAAATCTTCAGAAGTATGAGATGAACCCCAAAAACTTGGAAAGGTGGATCTCACACGTACTGACACAGACTATCACGCAATTTAATTGATCCCCAAAGGTTTTAATTGAATAGCGGAATAGAAAATATGATCAAAAAGAAAGTGTATGTATCTCACACGTACACCACCACACTAGGCCCCAATTACTATTGTTTGTACCCCTAAAAGGATGGTTGAGCAGTAGGAGGAGGAGTATGGAACAGGCAGCACCCTCAAATCTTCAGAAGTATGAGATGAACCCCAAAAACTTGGAAAGGTGGATCTCACACGTACCGACACAGACTATCACGCAATTTAATTGATCCCCAAAGGTTTTAATTGAATAGCGGAATAGAAAATATGATCAAAAAGAAAGTGTATGTATCTCACACGTACACCACCACACTAGGCCCCAATTACTATTGTTTTTACCCCTAAAAGGATGGTTGAGGAGTAGGAGGAGGAGTATGGAACAGGCAGCACCCTCAAATCTTCAGAAGTATGAGATGAACCCCAAAAACTTGGAAAGGTGGATCTCACACGTACCGACACAGACTATCACGCAATTTAATTGATCCCCAAAGGTTTTAATTGAATAGCGGAATAGAAAATATGATCAAAAAGAAAGTGTATGTATCTCACACGTACACCACCACACTAGGCCCCAATTACTATTGTTTGTACCCCTAAAAGGATGGTTGAGCAGTAGGAGGAGGAATATGGAACAGGCAGAACCCTCAAATCTTCAGAAGTATGAGATGAACCCCAAAAACTTGGAAAGGTGGATCTCACACGTACTGACACAGACTATCACGCATCTTAATTGATCCCCAAAGGTTTTAATTGAATAGCGGAATAGAAAATATGATCAAAAAGAAAGTGTATGTATCTCACACGTACACCACCACACTAGGCCCCAATTACTATTGTTTGTACCCCTAAAAGGATGGTTGAGGAGTAGGAGGAGGAGTATGGAACAGGCAGCACCCTCAAATCTTCAGAAGTATGAGATGAACCCCAAAAACTTGGAAAGGTGGATCTCACACGTACCGACACAGACTATCACGCAATTTAATTGATCCCCAAAGGTTTTAATTGAATAGCGGAATAGAAAATATGATCAAAAAGAAAGTGTATGTATCTCACACGTACACCACCACACTAGGCCCCAATTACTATTGTTTGTACCCCTAAAAGGATGGTTGAGGAGTAGGAGGAGGAGTATGGAACAGGCAGCACCCTCAAATCTTCAGAAGTATGAGATGAACCCCAAAAACTTGGAAAGGTGGATCTCACACGTACCGACACAGACTATCACGCAATTTAATTGATCCCCAAAGGTTTTAATTGAATAGCGGAATAGAAAATATGATCAAAAAGAAAGTGTATGTATCTCACACGTACACCACCACACTAGGCCCCAATTACTATTGTTTGTACCCCTAAAAGGATGGTTGAGGAGTAGGAGGAGGAGTATGGAACAGGCAGCACCCTCAAATCTTCAGAAGTATGAGATGAACCCCAAAAACTTGGAAAGGTGGATCTCACACGTACCGACACAGACTATCACGCAATTTAATTGATCCCCAAAGGTTTTAATTGAATAGCGGAATAGAAAATATGATCAAAAAGAAAGTGTATGTATCTCACACGTACACCACCACACTAGGCCCCAATTACTATTGTTTGTACCCCTAAAAGGATGGTTGAGGAGTAGGAGGAGGAGTATGGAACAGGCAGCACCCTCAAATCTTCAGAAGTATGAGATGAACCCCAAAAACTTGGAAAGGTGGATCTCACACATACCGACACAGACTATCACGCAATTTAATTGATCCCCAAAGGATTTAATTGAATAGCGGAATAGAAAATATGATCAAAAAGAAAGTGTATGTATCTCACACGTACACCACCACACTAGGCCCCAATTACTATTGTTTGTACCCCTAAAAGGATGGTTGAGCAGTAGGAGGAGTATGGAACAGGCAGCACCCTCAAATCTTCAGAAGTGTGAGATGAACCCCAAAAACTTGGAAAGGTGGATCTCACACGTACCGACACAGTCTATCACGCAATTTAATTGATCCCCAAAGGTTTTAATTGAATAGCGGAATAGAAAATATGATCAAAAAGAAAGTGTATGTATCTCACACGTACACCACCACACTAGGCCCCAATTACTATTGTTTGTACCCCTAAAAGGATGGTTGAGCAGTAGGAGGAGGAGTATGGAACAGGCAGCACCCTCAAATCTTCAGAAGTATGAGATGAACCCCAAAAACTTGGAAAGGTGGATCTCACACGTACCGACACAGACTATCACGCAATTTAATTGATCCCCAAAGGTTTTAATTGAATAGCGGAATAGAAAATATGATCAAAAAGAAAGTGTATGTATCTCACACGTACACCACCACACTAGGCCCCAATTACTATTGTTTGTACCCCTAAAAGGATGGTTGAGCAGTAGGAGGAGGAATATGGAACAGGCAGCACCCTCAAATCTTCAGAAGTATGAGATTGTGTTCACTGTACCCCACAAAGATTGTGTTCACTGCACCCCACAAAGATTGTGTTCACTGCACCTCAAAAAGGATTTTGTTCACTGCACCCCACAAAGATTGTGTTCACTGCACCCTAAAAGGATTTTGTTCACTGCACCCCAAAAAGATTGTGTTCACTGTACCCCCCAAAGATTGTGTTCACTGCACCCCACAAAGATTCTGTTCCCTGTACCCCACAAAGATTGTGTTCACTGCACCCCACAAAGGATTTTGTTCACTGCACCCCAAAAAGATTGTGTTCACTGCACCCCACAAAGATTGTGTTCACTGCACCCCACAAAGGATTTTGTTCACTGCACCCCAAAAAGATTGTGTTCACTGTACCCCCCAAAGATTGTGTTCACTGCACCCCACAAAGGATTTTGTTCACTGCACCCCAAAAAGATTGTGTTCACTGTACCCCCCAAAGATTGTGTTCACTGCACCCCACAAAGATTCTGTTCACTGTACCCCACAAAGATTGTGTTCACTGCACCCCACAAAGGATTTTGTTCACTGCACCCCAAAAAGATTGTGTTCACTGCACCCCAAAAAGGATGTTGTTCACTGCACCCCAAAAAGGATTTTGTTCACTGCACCCCAAAAAGATTGTGTTCACTGCACCCCACAAAGATTGTGTTCACTGCACCCCACAAAGGATTTTGTTCACTGCACCCCAAAAAGATTGTGTTCACTGTACCCCCCAAATATTGTGTTCACTGCACCCCACAAAGGATTTTGTTCACTGCACCCCAAAAAGATTGTGTTCACTGTACCCCCCAAAGATTGTGTTCACTGCACCCCACAAAGATTCTGTTCACTGTACCCCACAAAGATTGTGTTCACTGCACCCCACAAAGGATTTTGTTCACTGCACCCCAAAAAGATTGTGTTCACTGCACCCCAAAAAGGATTTTGTTCACTGCACCCCAAAAAGGATGTTGTTCACTGCACCCCAAAAAGGATTTTGTTCACTGCACCCCAAAAAGATTGTGTTCACTGCACCCCACAAAGATTGTGTTCACTGCACCCCACAAAGGATTTTGTTCACAGCACCCCAAAAAGATTGTGTTCACTGCACCCCAAAAAGGATTTTGTTCACTGCACCCCAAAAAGGATGTTGTTCACTGCACCCCAAAAAGGATTTTGTTCACTCCACCCCAAAAAGATTGTGTTCACTGCACCCCACAAAGATTGTGTTCACTGCACCCCAAAAAGGATTTTGTTCCCTGCACCCCAAAAAGATTGTGTTCACTGTACCCCCCAAAGATTGTGTTCACTGCACCCCACAAAGATTCTGTTCACTGTACCCCACAAAGATTGTGTTCACTGCACCCCACAAAGGATTTTGTTCACTGCACCCCAAAAAGATTGTGTTCACTGCACCCCAAAAAGGATTTTGTTCACTGCACCCCAAAAAGGATGTTGTTCACTGCACCCCAAAAAGGATTTTGTTCACTGCACCCCAAAAAGATTGTGTCCACTGCACCCCACAAAGATTGTGTTCACTGCACCCCACAAAGGATTTTGTTCACTGCACCCCAAAAAGATTGTGTTCACTGCACCCCAAAAAGGATTTTGTTCACTGCACCCCAAAAAGGATGTTGTTCACTGCACCCCAAAAATGATTTTGTTCACTCCACCCCAAAAAGATTGTGTTCACTGCACCCCACAAAGATTGTGTTCACTGCACCCCAAAAAGGATTTTGTTCACTGCACCCCAAAAAGATTGTGTTCACTGCACCCCACAAAGATTGTGTTCACTGCACCCCAAAAAGGATGTTGTTCACTGCACCCCAAAAAGATTGTGTTCACTGCACCCCACAAAGATTGTGTTCACTGCACCCCACAAAGGATTTTGTTCACTGCACCCCAAAAAGATTGTGTTCACTGCACCCCAAAAAGGATGTTGTTCACTGCACCCCAAAAAGGATTTTGTTCACTGCACCCCAAAAAGATTTTGTTCACTGCACCCCAAAAAGGACGTTGTTCACTGCACCCCAAAAAGATTGTGTTCACTGCATTCCAAAAAGATTGTGTTCACTGCAGCTCACACACAGAAAAATGGATGTGGATCACTGACACCTGCCTATCTCCTATCCCACACCACACAGCAATATCGATTGTAGTTTGTAGAACACAGTTTCCCTAAAATTCAGCAGCAGCCTCTCCCTAACAGGATTGAGAAGAGACCGTAGATCGGGACTAAGTGCAGACCCCACACAGCAATATCGATTGTAGTTTGTAGAACACTCTGACCCTAAAATTCAGCAGCAGCCTCTCCCTAACAGGATTGAGAAGAGATCGTAGATCAGGATTGAGTGCAGACCCCACCCCCCACACAGCAATATCGATTGTAGTTTGTAGAAGACACTGACCCTATAATTCAGCAGACTCTATCCCTAAAATGCCTACAACTCGCCCTGCCTAAACACTCCGACCTGTCCCTCAATTCTATCCGGACACAAATGGTTTTTTCCTGCCTGTCTTTCCCTAAACAGCAGCCAGCACGTTGATGTGTGCTCTGTCCCTGCTCTAAGCAGCAGAATGAAGACGCTGCGGCTGCCTGGAACTTATAAAGACTTGGTCACATGCTTCAGACGGCCAATCACAGCTAAGGAGACATTTGCAGGCATGGCTGGGATGGCTTAAGGCACACCAGTTAAACGATTGTTGATTGGCTGTTGAAAGCCCGCCATGAAAAGAGCGCCAAAGCATGCAAAACCCGGAAATAAAACGACCGAACACGGATTTTTACCCGAACATACAGTAAAGTGTCCGTGTCCGTGTCCGGGTACAATAAAAATCCAATTATTCGGTACGAACACGAATAATACAGTCCGTGTTCGCTCAACACTAATCAGGAATGATCCTATGAAATTTATAATTTCATATGATCACAGGGGGGATTGTGAGGAAAATGTGTATCTGTAGATGCCATTTTGATCTTAGCACAGTGACATCTCAATATATGTCACTATATGTTAGAGCAGTGGTTCTCAACTCCGGTCCTCGGGACCCACCAACAGGCCAGGTTTGCAAGATAACTAAATTACATCACAGGTGATCTCATTTGCTGCTCAGTGATTGCAGTATTCTAGTCTGCATCCCCCAAGGTAATACTTAAAATCTGGCCTGTTAGTGGGTCCCGAGGACCGGAATTGAGAACCACTGTGTTAGAGTACTTCTTTATATCTTAAGAATATGTTTTGCTCTGAAACAAGTTTCAGATATTTAGCTTTGCTAAGATGTTTTTGCAATATCACACCTGTTCGTCTCAGACAGATGAGTTTGTGGTCAGAGAGATAAGCATCAGAGAACAGGATGCTATCAAGACAGGATGCTAGAAGAATTTGCTGAAGTATATACAATTTATAATATGCCAATATAATAAGATGGTTTAAGAATACTGATTGTTGATATATACATTCATATAACATATATAGTTTAAACATATATTTGTATTAATACAGCTTGTATAAGTCCTTTAGCAATAGTAATTAATAGTTAACAGAATAGGTATCTACTAAGTGTATTTCTAAATATGAAAGATGAAACTGAAATGTTTTGCAGAAGTTATCTTCTGCAGATGTAACCGCAAAATGTTTAGACAATGCTGAAAATAGGAATAGGGAATTTTTTTGTGGTAACAGGTGTTATGAACTGATGTCACAATAATATGTTATTTTTTATATACTCTTTGAACTATATTTGACTTTTGATATCTCTGGGGAGATTTTATAACCTGGTTAATTGATTGGCTAATTGAGCTAATTGGGAGTGGGGCAGGTGTCTGAGCAAGAGGGAGGTCATGGGAGGGATAAGATAATTTTGTGGTTGGATAAGATAATTTTGTGGTTGGATAAGATAATTTTGTGGTTGGATAAGATAATTTTGTGGTTTGAGACTATATATTCTTGACGATGTTTGAAAATAAATGCAGTCATTAGAACCAAGCTATTGTGTATGGTTTTCATTGATTGTCCGGCTAGCTGAAGATTCATCCACAGGACAAACCTAGGGTGCTCCCAAACTAGAGATCCTTACAGTATTTCTGAAAAGTAATTTTCCTGTTTGTCTCCATGGCAGCCTACGTGTGGGTTAACCCCGCCTCCACTCCAAGGGTATAGGACCCCCCTCCCATAAATTTCAGCTCTCAGGTACAGCAGGTGTTCATTTTTTGTCCTCCTCCAAGGACCTACACTTCTGATGTCTTACTACGTCCAGCTTACCTTAGGATACTTTGGATGGTGTCTGCATGTCCAGAGCCCAGCCACGGGCGGGTGAGTGACATTTAAAATCCCCTGCTCTCTGCAGTTGACTGAAGCTTGATCGGCATTCTCTGACATGGGTCTGAAGATTCGCATTGCTTCCCTTCATGGCAGCGGTATTTGTTATTTATGTGCACTTTGTCTGTCTCTTTTCCTATCACTGTACAATATGTTTGTTTGGCCCAATGGCGCTGGAACGCTTCCTGCGTTCCAGCAAACCCTTCCTGCGTTCAACAAACCCTTCCTCTTCCTCCTCTGCTTCTAGCGTCCAATCGGTAGACGCTTCGTGGTCCCGCACATGCGCAGTGCGCCACGAGCGAAGTCGAGGCTTGGTTCGCACATGCGCATTAGCGATCGCGGCCGCATCACCGCTGACGTCATTCCGGCGGGAGATTTAAACAGCTGACGATTCCCCTGTACTTTGGGAATGTACTGTGGGCGTTGCGGCAGCTTCCCAGTGTCTCTGGATTCCTTGCTACAGGTATGTGCAATGGAGACTTGACTGCAGAGGGGGGGGGGGGCGGAGGGTTGTCACCTCACAATGTATCACTGACATGGTGTCTGATATGTATTACCTTTCTTTATCAGTCTGGTTGTTTGGCCTGAAGTATGGATCCTGCGTCACCGCCCTCCTGTGGCCAGCCCTCTCACAACAGGTGGGTGCTGGCATTTTTCAGAGGGGGGGCGGGGAGGGCTTGCTGGTCCCTAGGTCATGGCTAAATCCAGTGTCTCCCCGATTTTCTCTTTTTCCATCAGCTCTTCCAGGCCTGATTTACCACAAGAAAGAGACCCTGTCAGACCTTGTGGGAGTTCATCCTCCAGATCTAAACGCCGTGAATCTCCATCAGGGAGTAGGCAGCAAGGGAGACGCTCTAATTCCTCCCCCAGACACCATACACAATACCAGAGTCACCGCACACACCAGAGAGCCTGTTGGGGTTGTGGGGCGCATGTCCCGGAGGACAAGTCCCTATGTGAGCCATGTTTTGCTCATGCAGCCGGTGAGAGGGGGCAAAAGGATCAAGGATTGGAATCTCTAGTGAAGAGAATAGTACAACAGTCCCTGAAAGAATGGGGTACAGTCCCACCACCTGGTCCCACCACATCTAGTTCTCCAGCGGAAGTGCAGGAAGATCAAGGCCCCTCTCAACCGAGCATTACTTCTGCAAAATCATCTGACAGTGATTCGGAAGAAGAAGGGGCTGTAGGCGGCTTTGAGTTCGCCCTAGTTTCACCCCTGATCAGAGCCATTAAAGAAGCTCTCAGATGGGAGGATCCTGTGTCTCCTCAGAAAAAGCAGCGGAAGTTCTTCAAGCACCTTGGTAAGGAGCGTATCAACTTCCCTTCCCTCTCTGAATTACAAGAGGTGATTACTGAAGAATGGAGTAAAGGGGATAGTAAGTCTTCCTTATCCTCCAAACTTGGGAAATTATATCCCTTTAAACCTGAAGATGTCGCCCGTCTTGAATCTGCTCCTCTGGTGGATGCGGCAGTTACAAGATTAGCAAAGCATGTCACTTTGCCACTAGATGACGCGGTCTCTTTCAAAGACCCTTTGGATAGGAAGATAGATCTGGACCTAAAGAGGATCTCTGTGACGGCCGGCGCGGCCTGCAAACCTGTGATGGCATTAGCAACAATGTCTAAAGCCATGGAAGTCTGGGTTTCCGATATAGAATCCAAACTTGGAAGTCTCTCGGAAGAAGCCGTAGAAAGTTCCCCTTTTCACGAACTCAAGCTGGCTTCAGTGTTTTTAGGAGAAGCATCTATCGATGTTCTGCGTCTTCTGTCCAGATCGATGCAATCCTCAGTAACAGCAAAGAGAGCCTTGTGGCTTCGCCCGTGGATTGCAGATCCAGCTTCTAAACAGGCATGGTGTAAGATCCCTTTTGAGGGTACTTCCCTTTTTGGAAACAAACTAGACAGCGCCATTGCCAAGGCTACTGGCGGAAAGTCAGGTTTCCTCCCGCAAGACAGACGACTATTTGGTCAGAAGAAGCCTCAACCTAGGAGGCAATACACGGAGAGATCAAGAGATGCACGCTCTTACAAGCCTAATAGAGATTTCCGAAGAAACTGGAGAGGTGGTCAATCCTCTACTCGGAGGTCATCAAAAAATCCAGCGCCTGCTGGACAAGATTCCACTAAATCTTTTTGAGATTGGGCCCGTCCAGGCATGTCAGGTGGGGGCACGTCTTCTCCATTTTCAGCATGTCTGGGCGGCCTCAATCACGGACTTTTGGACCGTCAGGACGGTCTCTACAGGCCACAGATGGTCATTTCTGGCAGATCCAGTTCCAAGATTCATCTCAACTCATTTACCCTGTCTAGAAGAGAGAAGAGAAGTCTTGCTCGCCTATGTAGACGCTTTGGTGGCTCAAGGAGCGGTAGCTCCGGTTCCGGAACAAGAAAAATTTCAAGGGGTTTACTCACCCCTCTTCTTAGTCCAGAAGAAGAACGGGGCCTGGAGGCCTGTTATAGATCTCACATACCTGAACAAGTTCATAAAGAACGAAAAATTCAAGATGGAAACACTCTCAACTATTCAAAGGGCAGTACTGCCAGGAGATTGGCTCACCTCAATAGATTTGAAAGATGCGTACTTTCATGTACCTGTGGCAACCGACTTCCACAAATATCTTCGCTTCTGCGTTCAGAATCAGCATCTGCAATTCATTTGCCTACCCTTCAGCCTGTCTACCTCACCCAGAGTATTCACCAAAGTTCTTCTAGCAGTGGTAGCCTTCATAAGATTGAAAGGTATACGTCTACATCATTACTTAGACGATCTTCTGCTTCTGTCTCAAGAAAAGGATCAGTTATTGGCACACAGAGATCAGGTCATATCAACCCTCAAAGAGTTTGGCTGGCTGCTAAACCTACAAAAGAGTCAGCTGGAGCCCACTCAGCGCCTAGTCTATCTTGGGGCGCAATTCGACACCGTCGAGAATTCAATCTCTCTCCCATTAGAGAAGATACCGGTAGTGAGGGAGAGAATCCTTCCGGCTCTTTCCTCTCCTCGGCTGAAAGCCTCTCAGTGCCTCAAAATAATTGGCACCATGGTATCCACGGCTCCAATGGTCAAATGGGCTCTCTGGCATATGAGGCCCTTCCAAAAAGGGTTCCTACAACAATGGAACACAGAAGAGAAAGATCAGTACATTCATATCTCCTCCAGCATGAGATACAGTCTTCTTTGGTGGCTGCAACGCAGGAATCTGCTCAACTGTCATTCTCTGGTTCCAGTCTCATGGACTATAATCACAACAGACGCCAGCAACTCAGGTTGGGGGGCTCATTGTCTGACAGAGATGACACAGGGGAGATGGTCTTTTCAGAGACACACTCCAGTCTCCAATATACTGGAACTCCGAGCAGCCTACCAGGGTCTTCGATCTTTCCAACACCTGCTAGAGGGGAAATCTGTAATGATTCGGATGGACAACACCACGGCAGTGTCTTATGTGAAGAGACAAGGTGGGACACGGAGTCTCTCTCTGCTACGAGAATTAGACCCGATCATGTCCTGGGCCCAGACTCACCTGATGAACATCTCGGCAGTTTACATTCCAGGTTCACAGAATGTTCAAGCGGATTTTCTGTCCAGGGTCCAGTTGAACCACAACGAATGGTCTCTCCATGTGGAGTCGTTCAAATGGATTCTGTCATTGGGAGTATCTCCCGAAGTCGATCTGTTCGCCTCCCCTTGCAACCACAAGTTGGAGAAGTATGTCACGAGAGGCAAGTGTTCTCAAGCTTACGGGACAGATGCACTAACCGACAGGTGGGAGTTCAGCAGGGCTTACGCCTTTCCTCCAGTACCCATCATTCTCAAATTCCTGCAAAGACTTCAAGCGGAAGATGTGGAGATAGTGATGGTGGCGCCTTTCTGGCCGAACAGGCCATGGTTTCCGCTACTCCTACAACTGAGTTACCGGGACCCGGTCCCTCTTCCCCTCAGACCAGACTTGCTTCTTCAGGGAACATCAGTGCACCCCTGTCCTGCAATTCTCCGGTTGACGGTCTGGTTCTTGAGAGGGAAAGGTTGGAATCGCTCGGCTGCCCATCTACAGCCATTTCCACCCTGATGAATGCTAGACGACCAAGTACTAATAAAGTATACTGTAGAATCTGGGCAAGATTCATGGAGTCTGCATACCCTGAAGGTATGTCTTCCTCAGTCCCTGGGATTCAAGAAATACTAAGTTTTCTTCAGGCTGGTCTGGATATGCCCCTTTCAGTGGCAACTCTTAGAGTTCAAGTTTCGGCCTTGTCGGCCTTCTCCGGGGTCATGTGGGCCCAACACCCACTAATTCAACAATTCTTCAAAGGAGCAGTCAGGCTCAATCCTCAGAAAAGACCTAGGTTCCCAAAATGGGATCTACCTCTTGTCCTAAATGCCCTCTCCAAATCGGGCATAGATTCCTCTTCTTCTATCAAGGACCTGACCATCCGAACTGTCTTCCTGGTAGCCATTACTTCGGCTAAAAGGGTCTCTGAATTAAGTTCTCTCGGATGTAAGGAACCATTCTTGACTTTTTTCCCGGATCGGGTAGTACTAATACCCAGGCTGAATTCAAATCCGAAAGTCACCTCGGTGTTTCACCAGAATCAGGAGATTGTCCTGCCTACTTTCCGGTCATCTAATGAGTCCAATCCTCATCCGTTGGATGTAGGAGAATCCTTAAAAGCCTATCTTCAAGCAACTGCACCATTCAGGCAGTCTGACAACCTCTTTGTCCTGTTCTGGGGAAAGAACAGAGGTAAACCTGCTTCATCTAGGACTATCGCTTCATGGATAATGGCAGCTATCCAACAGGCCTATAGAGCTGAGGGGCTGGCTCCTCCGGAGGCGGTGACGGCGCACTCTACAAGGAGTATCTCTACTTCCTGGGCGGCTTCGCGGCACGTGGCTCCAGATGTGATTTGCAGAGCGGCTTCGTGGTCATCAGTCAATACTTTTATGACCCACTATTGTGTAGAGCCTGCTTCTCTGTCCTCAGTTAATTTTGGTTTGACTGTTTTGTCTGCAAATAGCATGAATTAAAACTTTTCTTTGCTAAAACATTCCCACCCGTGTGGAGTGAGCTAGTTATTTCCCACACGTAGGCTGCCATGGAGACAAACAGGAAAACGGAAAATTCCTATCATACTTACCGTAATTTTCCTTTCCTGATAGTCTCCATGGCAGCCGGAGTACCCACCCTCTCGTCTTGGATTCGGCTAAGATATGGAACACCTGCTGTACCTGAGAGCTGAAATTTATGGGAGGGGGGTCCTATACCCTTGGAGTGGAGGCGGGGTTAACCCACACGTAGGCTGCCATGGAGACTATCAGGAAAGGAAAATTACGGTAAGTATGATAGGAATTTTCCGTTTTTTTGGTCATTTGTTTTCATTTGTCTTTCTTCTTTCCTTTTCCCAACTGTCGTTTTTGGTCGTTATTTCCAACTGTCATTTCTTTCCAACTGACTTTTTTCTCCCATGTTTCCATCTGTCATTATTTGTTTTCCCAACTGTCATTTGTTAGTCATTTTATTTTCAACTGTCATTTTTTGTTGTTTTTTAACTGACTTTTTTCTCTCCTTTTTCCAACTGTCATTTTGTGGTCATTTTTTTCAACTGTCATTTTCCAACTGTCATTTTTTTCCAACCGACTTTTGTTTCTCTTGTTTTTCAAATTGCCTTTTTTGGTTGTATTTTTGAATAGTCATTTTTTTGGTCATTTGTTTTCATTTGTCTTTCTTCTTTCCTTTTCCCAACTGTCATTTTTGGTCGTTATTTCCAACTGTCATTTCTTTCCAACTGACTTTTTTCTCCCATGTTTCCATCTGTCATTGTTTGTTTGTTTTTCCCAACTGTCATTTTTTGGTCATTTTATTTTCAACTGTAATTTTTTGTTCTTTTTTTAACTGATTTTTTTCTCTCCTTGTTCCAACTGTCATTTTGTGGTCGTTTTTTTTCAACTGTCATTTTCCAACTGTCATTTTTTCCAACCGACTTTTGTTTCTCTTGTTTTTCAAACTGCCTTTTTTGGTCATTTGTTTTCAACTGTCATTTTTGGTCATTTTTTTCCAACTGTCTTTCTTCTTTCCTTTTGCCAACTGTCATTTTTGGTTATTTCCAACTGTCATTTTTTTCCAACTGACTTTTTACTCAGTTATCCAATCAACTTATTTTCTCTTAGTTTTCCAATTGCCTTTTTTGGTATTTTTTTCTCAACTGTCATTTTTGGTCATTGTTTTTTTTTTAACTTTCATTTTTTGGCCTTTTTTTTCAACTGACTTTTTCTCTCATTTTTCCAACTGTCAGTTTTTGGTCGTGTTAAGCAACTGTCATGTTTTTCCCAATCAACTTTTTTATCTCTTGTTTTTCAAACTATCATTTTTGGTCAGTTTTTTAACCATGGTAGCCAGCCAGTGTGCTGTGACTGGTAACCATGGTAACCAGGCAGTGTGATTTGACTGGTAACCATGGTAATTAGGCAGTGTGCTGTAACGTGTAACCATGGTAACCAGGCAGTGTGATGTGAGGTGTTACCGTGGTAACCAGGCAGTGTGTTGTGTTTGGCAACCATGGTAACCGGGCAGTGTGCTGTGACTGGTACCCATGGTAACCAGGCATTGTGCTGTGAATGGTAACCATGGTAATAAGGCAGTATGATTTTTAGGTGTGAACATGGTAATTGGACAGTGTGCTGTGACTGGTAACCATGGTAACCAGGCAGTGTGATTTGACTGGTAACCATGGTAATCAGGCAGTGTGCTGTAAGACGTAACCATGGTAACCAGGCAGTGTGATGTGAGGTGTTACCGTGGTAACCAGGCAGTGTGTTGTGTTTGGTAACCATGGTAACCAGACAGTGTGCTGTGACTGGTACCCATGGTAACCAGGCATTGTGCTGTGAATGGTAACCAGGCAGTATGATTTTTTAGGTGTAACCATGGTAACTGGACAGTGTGCTGTGACTGGTAACCATGGTAACTAGGCAGTGTGATTTGACTGGTAACCATGGTAATCAGGCAGTGTGCTGTAAGGTGTAACCATGGTAACCGGGCGGTGTGCTGTGAGGTGTTACCGTGGTAACCAGGCAGTGTGCTGTGTTTGGTAACCATGGTAACCGGGCAGTGTGCTGTGACTGGTACCTATGGTAACCAGGCATTGTGCTCTGAATGGTAACCATGGTAATCAGCCAGTATGATTTTTGAGGTGTAACCATGGTAACCGGCAGTGTGCTGTGACTGGTAACCATGGACACCGTCTTTTTTTCTCTTGTTTTTCCAACTGTCTTTTTTGGTCATATTTTTCCAACTCAATTGACATTTTCCAACTGTCATTTTTTCCAACCGACTTTCCCCCTTCATTTTTCCAACCAACTTTTATTTCTCTTGTTTTTCCTACTGCCTTTTTTTGGTTGTCGTTATTTCCCAACTCTCATTTTTTGGTCATTGTTTTTTTTCAACTGTCATTTTCCGTCAGTTTTTTCAACTGACTTTTTTTCTCCCATGTTTCCAACTGTTATTGTTTTTGTTTTTCCCAACTGTCATTTTTTGGTCATTTTATTTTCAACGGTCATTTTTTGTTGTTTTTTTAACTGACTTTTTTCTCTCCTTTTTCCAACTGTCATTTTGTGGTCATTTTTTAACTGTCATTTTCCAACTGTCAGTTTTTCAAACCGACTTTTGTTTCTCTTGTTTTTCAAACTGCCTCTTTTGGTTGTTTTTTTAACTGTCATTTTTTTGGTCATTTGTTTTCAACTGTCATTTTTGGTCATTTTTTTCCATCTATCTTCCTTCTTTCCTTTTGCCAACTGTCATTTTTGGTCATTATTTCCAACTGTCATTTCTTTCCAACTGACTTTTTTCTCCCATGTTTCCATCTGTCATTATTTGTTTTTCCCAACTGTCATGTGTTAGTCATTTTATTTTCAACTGTCATTTTTTGTTGTTTTTTAACTGACTTTTGTCTCTCCTTTTTCCAACTGTCATTTTGTGGTCGTTTTTTTCAACTGTCATTTTCCAACTGTCATTTTTTTTCCAAACCGACTTTTGTTTCTCTTGTTTTTCAAACTGCCTTTTTTGGTTGTTTTTTAACTGTCATTTTTTTGGTCATTTGTTTTCATTCGTCTTTCTTCTTTCCTTTTCCCAACTGTAATTTTTGGTCGTTATTTCCAACTGTCATTTCTTTCCAGCTGACTTTTTTCTCCCATGTTTCCAACTGTCATTGTTTGTTTGTTTTTCCCAACTGTCATTGTTTGTTTGTTTTTCCCAACTGTCATTTTTCGGTCATTTTATTTTCAACTGTCATTTTTTGTTGTTTTTTTAACTGACTTTTTTCTCTCCTTTTTCAATCAGGCAGTATGATTTTTGAGGTGTAACCATGGTAACCGGACAGTGTGCTGTGACTGGTAACCATGGTAACCAGGCAGTGTGATTTGAATGGTAACCATGGTAATCAGGCAGTGTGCTGTAAGGTGTAATCATGGTAACCGGGCGGTGTGCTGTGAGGTGTTACCATGGTAACCAGGCAGTGTGTTGTGTTTGGTAACCATTGTAACCGGGCAGTGTGCTGTGACTGGTACCTATGGTAACCAGGCATTGTGCTCTGAATGGTAACCATGGTAATCAGCCAGTATGATTTTTGAGGTGTAACCATGGTAACCGGACAGTGTGCTGTGACTGGTAACCATGGTAACTAGGCAGTGTGATTTGACTGGTAACCATGGTAACCAGGCAGTGTGCTGTGAGGTGTTACCATGGTAACCAGGCAGTGTGTTGTGTTTGGTAACCATGGTAACCGGACAGTGTGCTGTGACTGGTTACTATGGTAACCAGGCATTGTGCTGTAAGGTGTAACCATGGTAACCGGGCAGTGTGCTGTGAGGTGTTACTGTGGTAACCAGGCAGTGTGTTGTGTTTGGTAACCGGACAGTGTGCTTTGACTGGTACCCATTATAACCAGGCATTGTGCTGTAAATGGTAACCAGGCAGAAGAATTTTTGAGGTGTAACCATGGTAACCGGACAGTGTGCTGTGACTGGTAACCATGGTAACCAGGCAGTGTGATTTGACTGGTAACCATGGTAATCAGGCAGTGTGCTGTAAGGTGTAACCATGGTAACCAGGCAGTGTGCCATGAGGTGTTACTGTGGTAACCAGGCAGTGTGTTGTGTTTGGTAACCATGGTAACCGGGCAGTGTGCTGTGACTGTTACTCATGGTAACCAGGCATTGTGCTGTGAATGGTAACCATGGTAATCAGGCAGTATGATTTTTGAGGTGTAACCATGGTAACCGGACAGTGTGCTGTGACTGGTAACCATGGTAACCAGGCAGTGTGATTTGACTGGTAACCATGGTAATCAGGCAGTGTGCTGTAAGGTGTAACCATGGTAACCGGGCGGTGTGCTGTGAGGTGTTACCGTGGTAACCAGGCAGTGTGTTGTGTTTGGTAACCATGGTAACCGGGCAGTGTGCTTTGACTGGTACCTATGGTAACCAGGCATTGTGCTCTGAATGGTAACCATGGTAATCAGCCAGTCTGATTTTTTAGGTGTAACCATGGTAACCGGACAGTGTGCTGTGACTGGTAACCATGGACACCGTCTTTTTTTCTCTTGTTTTTCCAACTGTCTTTTTTTGGTCATATTTTTCCAACTCAACTGACATTTTCCAACTGTCATTTTCTCCAACCGACTTTCCCCCTTCATTTTTCCAACCAACTTTTATTTCTCTTGTTTTTCCTACTGCCTTTTTTGGTTGCCGTTATTTCCCAACTCTCATTTTTTGGTCATTGTTTTTTTTCAACTGTCATTTTTTGGTCAGTTTTTTCAACTGACTTTTTATCTCCCATGTTTCCAACTGTCATTGTTTGTTTGTTTTTCCCAACTGTCACTTTTCATTTTATTTTCAACTGTCATTTTTTGTTGTTTTTTAACTGACTTTTTTCTCTCCTTTTTCCAATTGTCATTTTGTGGTCGTTTTTTTCAACTGTCATTTTCCAACTGTCATTTTTTCCAACCGACTTTTGTTTCTCTTGTTTTTCAAACTGCCTTTTTTGGTTGTTTTTTTTAACTGTCACTTTTTTGGTCATTTGTTTTCAACTGTCATTTTTGGTCATTTTTTCCAACTATCTTTCTTATTTCCTTTTGCCAACTGTCATTTTTGGTCGTTATTTCCAACTGTCATTTCTTTCCAACTGACTTTTTTCTCCCATGTTTCCAACTGTCATTATTTGTTTTTCCCAACTGTCATTTGTTGGTCATTTTATTTTCAACTGACATTTTTTGTTGTTTTTTAACTGACTTTTGTTTCTCCTTTTTTTTCAACTGTCATTTTGTGGTCGTTTTTTCAACTGTCATTTTCCAACTGTCATTTTTTCCAAAAGACTTTTGTTTCTCTTTTTTTTCAAACTGCCTTTTTTGTTTTTTTTTTAACTGGCATTTTTTTGTTCATTTGTTTTCATTTGTCTTTCTTCTTTCCTTTTCCCAACTGTCATTTTTTGTCATTATTTCCAACTGTCATTTCTTTCCAACTGACTTTTTTCTCCCATTTTTCCAACTGTCATTGTTTGTTTGTTTTTCCCAACTGTCCTTTTTTGGTCACTTTATTTTCAACTGTCATTTTTTGTTGTTTTTTATAACTGACTTTTTTCTCTCCTTTTTTCCAACTGTCTATAACGCTCCTGCGTTTCTTATATGGTGTGGATTTTCAGCTGCAGAAATAGTTCCACGTCAGTAGTCATGTAAGAGATATGCTGAGATACCATTCCCAACCTCAATGACTCATCATGTGTGGAAGGTCTTATTTCAGCCAGTAAATACACACAATTAGCAAGCTGGTTCCTAGAATGACTTTATGTATGTGGTAACACAATGATGAAGGTTGAGGGATAGGTTGAGTGGAGGTGGTAGGTGATAGACACTTGAAGGTGAGACAGTAGCAGATGGATGCAGGAAGGTTTAGCAATGTTGTATGGTAGCAGATGACAGAATAGCAGGTGGACATACAAAAGAGATCAACCCAGTGCAGAAAAGTAGCAGTAGTCTCAAGAGCTAGCAATCTAGTTATGCAGATGTGATATACAGTCTTTACTATGCAGAGCTAGATAGTGTAAGCTTAGTATAAGTTTATAGAGAATTCCCCTGTGGGGTACTTAGCACTATTAGCGATACAGCCGAAGGGTGGTTCAGGAGAGGCGGATGATCCAGTAGCGGGATACAGGGATCAGCGCGGCGAGGTTCCGTCAGCGAGGTAAGCTTGCAAGCATGGAAGCTTCAAGCAAGGTTAGCATCCAGGTAAGGGTGTTTGAACGAGCACATGTGAGTGAGAACCGGCGCTTTAAATAGCCATCTAGTCCGGCGCTGGGTGATGACAGCTCCAGTCTTAAAGGTGTATGCGCACCTTTCCAAAAGTAAATGGTGGGGCGCATACACTTGTGGAAAGTGTAATTTAGGGTACCAAAGGTACCGGAACATTACACTGTCATTTTGTGGTCGTTTTTTTCAACTGTCATTTTCCAACTGTCATTTTTTTTCCAACCGACTTTTGTTTCTCTTGTTTTTCAAACTGCCTTTTTTGGTTGTTTTTTAACTGTCATTTTTTTGGTCATTTGTTTTCATTTGTCTTTTTTCTTTTCTTTTCCCAACTGTCATTTTTTGTCGTTATTTCCAACTATCATTTCTTTCCAACTTACTTTTTTCTCCCATGTTTCCAACTGTCATTGTTTGTTTTTCCCAACTGTCATTTTTTGGTCATTTTATTTTCAACTGTCATTGTTGTTTTTTATAACTGACTTTTTTCTCTCCTTTTTCCAACTGTCATTTTTGGACATTTTTTCCAACTGTCTTTCTTCTTTCCTTTTGCCAACTGTCATTTTTGGTTGTTATTTCCAACTGTCATTTTTTTCCAACTGACTTTTTACTCAGTTATCCAATCAACTTCTTTTCTCTTGGTTTTCCAATTGTCTTTTTTGGTATTGTTTTTCTCAACTGTCATTTTTGGTCATTGTTTTTTTTTTCCAACTTTCATTTTTTGGCCTTTTTTTTCAACTGACTTTTTCTCTCATTTTTCCAACTGTCAGTGTTTGGTCGTGTTTAGCAACGGTCATGTTTTTCCCAATCAACTTTTTTATCTCTTGTTTTTCCAACTATCATTTTTGGTCAGTTTTTTAACCATGGTAGCCAGCCAGTGTGCTTTGACTGATAACCATGGTAACCAGGCAGTGTGTTGTGTTTGGTAACCATGGTAACCAGGCAGTGTGCTTCGACTGGTACCCATGATAACCAGGTATTGTGCTGTGAATGGTAACCATGGTAATCAGGCAGTATGATTTTTGAGGTGTAACTATGGTAACCGGACAGTGTGCTATGACTGGTAACCATGGTAACCAGGCAGTGTGATTTGACTGGTAACCATGGTAATCAGGCAGTGTGCTGTAAGGTATAACCATGGTAACCGGGTGGTGTGCTGTGAGGTGTTACCGTGGTAACCAGGCAGTGTGTTGTGTTTGGTAACCATGGTAACCGGGCAGTGTGCTGTGACTGGTAACTATGGTAACCAGGCATTGTGCCCTGAATGGTAACCATGGTAATCAGCCAGTATGATTTTTGAGGTGTAACCATGGTAACCGGACAGTGTGCTGTGACTGGTAATCATGGACACCGTATTTTTTTCTCTTGTCTTTCCAACTGTCTTTTTTTAGTCATATTTTTCCAACTCAACTGACATTTTCCAACTGTCATTTTTTCCAACCGACTTTCCCCCTTCATTTTTCCAACCAACTTTTATTTCTCTTGTTTTTCCTACTGCCTTTTTTTGGTTGTCGTTATTTCCCAACTCTCATTTTTTGGTCATTGATTTTTTTCAACTGTCATTTTCGTTGTTTTTTTAACTGACTTTTTTCTCTCCTTTTTCCAACTGTCATTTTGTGGTCGTTTTTTTCAACTGTCATTTTCCAACCTTCATTTTTTTCCAACCGACTTTTGTTTCTCTTGTTTTTCAAACTGCCTTTTTTGGTTGTTTAACTGTCATTTTTTTGGTCATTTGTTTTCAACTGTCATTTTTGGTCATTTTTTTCCAACTGTCTTTCTTCTTTCCTTTTTCCAACTGTCATTTTTGGTCGTTATTTCCAACTGTCATTTCTTTCCAACTGACTTTTTCTCCCATGTTTCCATCTGTCATTATTTGTTTTTCCCAACTGTCATTTTGTGGTCGTTTTTTTCAACTGTCATTTTCTAACTGTAATTTTTTTTCCAACCGACTTTTGTTTCCCCCTACCTCAGTCACCTCTGTCACACAATGTGCCCGACTCATGCCCCATGCTACTCACTGTCTAACTGTGAGTCAGCAAAACTCCGTCAGGGCAGAGCGAGCAGCAGGCGGCAGTTTGTTCTGGCGGTGGCGCGGGCTCTCTGATTAAAAGAGACCTCACACTTCCTGTCTGCTCCAGCTGTGCTGAGGCCAACAGGGAGCTGCACTATGGTCCAGAGTCCAGAGTTACGGTAGCTTCGGTGGGGGGCCTTATTATCGGGGAGACCTTATGTTTGGGGGAGGCCTTATTATCGGGGAGGTCTTCTTTTCAGGGGGATGCCTTATATTTTAGCGAGAGGCAAAACTGTAAGTAGGTCTTATTTTCGGGGGATGTCTTACTTTCCGGGAAACACAGTAGTACTTGTGAAAATGATCCTGATGCCGAAACCAATACTTTGCGGTGCAATTTCAAAATGAATACAAAATGAATAAGCACCGAGTACCGATACTTTGCGTTGCAATTTGGGTCAATACAAAAGTATGGGCGCAATTCGCACTGCAAAGAATCACATGCGATTTGAACAGGAATGAGATTCCTGTCCCAAATCGCATGCGGTTTCCCTGTGTGTGTGTATAGAAAGGAAAAAGCGCCATCTAGTGGGCAGTTTAATAAAAATGTTAGAACTCAAATGCAAAATCTGCATAAGTGTCCCGTCCAGCTAAAGATAAAAAATCATGACAGCTAGAGGTGCTCACAGGGCTGGGGAAAATGTATAGGCAGTCTGCTCCCAAGTTGACATCACTTCTGCCCTATACCCACGGGGCTCCTGCACTTCTCCAACCCTGTGAGCACCTCCAGCGTCCATGATTTTCTATTGTCGGTTGGACTGGGACACCTATGCAGATTTTGCATTTGACTAGATATGAATTAATATGCATTCTAACATTTTTAATAAACTTCCCACTAGACACACACACAGGAGCGGTGGGGGAAGTTGCATACGATTCAGACAGGAGTGGCACTACATTAACGTTCAAAATTGCATGCAATTTTTTGCAGTGCAATTTGCTCCCATTTATTTTGTATTGACGCAAATGGCACTGCAATGTATCGGTACTCATACTCAGCAATATTGGTGCAACCCTACTGTTTGCCTTTCAGAATGATGTGATTGGCCATCGCAGATCACACGGCACAGAGGCACTCTAACTATGCTCTTTGCTGTCTAATGACAGTGGGAGCAGGTGCATTGTGTGCGCGCAATAACAGTGAAGAGGACGCTTAAAAACATTCAGTCAGAGTAACAGCTCCCCTTAGCAGCCTTTTTACTACCATAACTGGTAGGACAGTAAATAAACCTATCCTGTCACCAGGTAGGAGAATTTATATCTGAATCTAAAGGTAGAGCTTTCTGTACTGCCTATAGCAAACTAATTCTGCCTTCCAAACATAAAAAGAAATGAATGCGGCAACACAGGTAGTTCTTTTTTTCATTTGCTGACAAAATCTTTTATATTACTTTTTAAATCCTGTAGAACTGTGCTTGTTGCCTTTGGTTAAGTAGATAGTGCCTTTCAGGCTGTGAACAATGAGAAAATGAAAAGGAGACCCAAGAATTTCCCCTTTTTCAGAAACCAATAAAAAAGGCCCAGAGTGTACATCAAATGATTTCTTTGCAGACAACATAACTTAACATAACTTCATTTTTTCAGCTGAAAGAAAAAATGTTTAACAGAAGTAATTTCAGACCCAAATTAAGCTATTCATTGGTACCATATATTTCAAGAAGAATGTTAAACACATTAGGCAAACAAGTACAAGGCATTTATACAGGCACAGTTATAAAAAAATAAAAAAAAGTTATTTCCACTGAATTTTCATTGTCGAAGTTCAAATTTATTCTTTCCAAACATTGTTCAGTTTTATATTTGCTGTCTGTGGATGGAATCTAATTAGGATGTCAACTGTTGCTCCTGTAAACAAAAATAAAAATCATAATTATAATTATCAGTCGTGGAATTGATATGCTTTACAGTTTTATTCATATATACACTATGAATAAGCAAGAAGCTGACTTCTAGTTTTCTGTCCTGTCTACAGTCCTAACACAGTATGTTTCATAGATCTTAGAAGCACAAGTGGCTTAGCCACTAATCCATACAAAGCGATGCGCTCACATGTTATTGTGTAAGAAGATCTGTAAGGCCAACCAGTGTAGCATGGTAACTGCACATAACGGAACCTCAATTCTGAATAAACACCTTGTATGCATGCATACAATCAAACCCATAAATCCCACCAAAAAAGGACCAAAGGTTTTGGCGTTTTGCATGCTTTTGACTGTATTTATTCCCAGGGCTTTCTTTCTCCAAAAATAGGTGCAGGAACTCAAACATGACCCCAGCCTCAATACAAATACACCCTCTAACCTGAGTCAAATAGTGGGTGTGGTCACATTTTGCTAACAATGGGAGGGTCATACAGGAGCATTAAATACTAGGAGTGCATAATGTGCAGAGTTTGTGGGGGTTGGTGTGTGTTACACACAGAATGCAGAGTTTAGGGGTGTGCTGCATACAGAGTGCATAGTTCAGGGTGCTCTACACACAGAGCCACTCTCCACAGCTGCCTACTTTTGCATCCCCCATCCGCATCTCACATTCCCCCCCTCTTCAGCTTGGACCTCTGGGTGCAACCCTCCGTTTCACTGCCCACATTACCCCCCCCCCCCCTCCTTAAAAGCTCCACACTCTTCCACTTGTCTCACTTTTGTTGCTGTATTAAGATTAAGCTTCCAGCCAGCTACAGTAGTACCTCCCCACACACTGTAGGTGGTTCTGCCTCTTTCACTTGCAGGGAGATCATACAATGGGGGTGTCGGCATCCACACTCCACCCTGGGCACCTGCATATCCCTTGTCTCCATCCTGAACCCTGTAGGAGACGCTGGGGAGATCAGATCTGTGGAAGCCATTGGGAGACAAGCTGTCTCTTGTAAACAGAGAAACCATACCTCTGTCTTTACAAGTGATAGTGGTGAGCAGAGAGCAGAGGGCAGAGGACCTGAGCCAGAGGTGATGGAACTGTTCCACCAAGTTCCAGCTGAAAAAAAGCCCTGTGTATTCCAAGCAAGTCAACACCCTTGAGGTTTGATTAGAGACATGCACATGTCTGTAGCTGCACATGTCTGTCACGTAGTCTGACAGACCTATGGGCTGGGCCTACTCGCCCTACACGCAGGGTTACCTTTCGCGAGGAGCACGTTCATCAATGCCCAAGACCAGGTAGAGACTGCGGTCATGTGAACATTCTAAATGTAGCACCCTCGTCTTAAACAGGGCTGCTAGTAAATTTAGTTTTGCTGGGTTGTAACTAGCCTGGCTGATTTATAGTCTTTGTGATCATTTGGATTTTCTCCTAAGCCTGGTTTAGCTGTGATTCCTCTCTTTTGTGAATAGGTACGTGGCTGCACGGGACGTGGCTGCACAGCAACTAGAATTGTTTAGATGACGTCCAAACCGGAAGTGACGTTAAAGAGTTTGGAGACGACGAGCAGAGACACAGAGACCGTCTCACTGGTATTCATCGCTACCATGAGCTGGTAAGCGTTAGTTGTGTATCCATTCTGGTTGGTTGATCCATTATGAAATGTAAATTTTACATATGAAGATTTTTTATTTGAACAAATTTCCCATTACGGTATCACCCTATGGAATTTTCCATCTTTTCTCCATTTACCCATTGTTATGGAGTGCCAATGAGCTGGTGAAAACTCTTTATGGATATTATACCTGTTTAAAGTTTTCGCCCATCCTGCTGGATATATGATCAAATGCCAGTTATCTGGTGAGTGAATTACCTATAGGGAGCGGGGTCATTTGCTCACGTGTAGTGTTGAGCGAACACGGACTGTATTATTCCGGTCCGTACCGGATAATTGGATTTTTGCTACCCGGACCCGAAAACTTTACTGTATGTTCAGGTTTAAAATCCGTGTTCGGTAATTTTATTTCCTGTTTTGTATGTAATGGCGCGCTTTTAATGGCGGGCTTTCAACAGCCAATCAACAAGCGTTTAACTGGTGTGCCTTAAGCCATCCCAGCCATGCCTACTAATGTATTAGTAGCTGTGATTGGCCATCTGAAGCATGTGACCCATGTCTTTATAAGCTCGAGAGACACAGCGCGGTGCATCAGTCTGCTGTAGTGTAGGGAGAGAGCACACATCATACGTGCTGCTGATTAGGGACAGACAGGAAAAAACAACGTTGTGCCCGAAAAGAATGCAGGGACAGGTTGGAGTGTAGGCAGGGAAAGATATTTGAGCATTTTAGGGCTGGAGAGATTAGGCAGGGACAGATAGGAGACACAGGACAGAACAATCGTCCTTTAGCGATCTACATCGATATTGCTGTGTGGGGGGTGGTGCAGTGAACAATCTTTTTGCCCTCACTTGAGCCCACTGAGGAGGAGGAGGAGGGAGAAAAAAATATATTTTTATCAGTCTGTTGTGTGCAGCGTTCAGCTATATTTTACTACAGATTGCTGTTCTAATCTGCTATTTAAAAAATACAAATTTAAAGGGGAATTTTTTTTTTTTCCCTTCATAGCCTGCTGCTGACTGTGACATAAGACACTGCTGTGTTCACATGTGCTATTGAAAAATCACCAATGTTATATACGTTTTTCTATTCCACTATTCAATATACACCCTTTTGGGTTAAAAAAAATTAAATTGTGGCATAGTCTGTACTAATCTGCTATTTAAAAATTACAAATTTAAAGGGGATTTTTTATTTTTTTCCCTTCATAGCCTGCTGCTGACTGTGACATAAAACATAAGACACTGCTGTGTTCACATGTGCAATTGAAAAATCACCAATTTTATATACTTTTTTCTATTCCGCTATTCAATCTACACCCTTTTGGGGTAAAAAAAATTTAATTGCGGCATAGTCTGTATCGGTACGTGTGAAATACACCTTTCAAATTTTTTGGGCGCATCTTACACCACCGAGGATTGCAGGGTGCTTCAGTTTGCCTCCTGTTCCGAACTCCTCCTACTCCTCATCCTGCCTTTAGAGTACAAAAAATTGTAATCGGGGCCTAGTCTGGGTTTGTACGTGTGAGATACACCTTTTTATATCATATTTTCTATTCCGCTATTCAATCTACACCCTTTTGGGGTAAAAAAAATTAAATTGCGGCATAGTCTGTATCGGTACGTGTGAGATACACCTTTCAAATTTTTTGGCCGCATCTTCCACCGCCGAGGATTGCAGGGTGCTTCAGTTTGCCTCCTGTTCGGAACTCTTCCTACTCCACATCCTGCCTTTAGGGTACAAAAAATTGTAATCGGGGCCTAGTCTGGGTTTGTACGTGTGAGATACACCTTTTTATATCATATTTTCTATTCCGCTATTCAATCTACACCCTTTTGGGGGTAAAAAAAATTAAATTGCGGCATAGTCTGTATCGGTACGTGTGAGATACACCTTTTAAATTTGTTTGGCGCATCTCCTTCCACCGCCGAGGATTGCAGGGCGCTTCAGTTTGCCTCCTGTTCCTAACTCCTCCTACTCCTCTTCCTCATCCTCTAACGCCTCCTCATCCGGTCAGCGTAACACCTTCGCCACAAACTTCAGCACAGCCAGGGGTAAACGACAGCAGGCAGTTTTTAAACTTGCCTGTTTGGGTGAAAAATCCCACAATACGCAGGAGTTGTGGAGGAGCATGGAACAGCACACCGATGAGTTGTTGGTGCCAGCGAGCCTCAAGCCCGGCCTGGTGGTGTGCCATAATGGGCAAAATCTCATAGCAGCTCTGGCCCTAGCTGGTTTGACGCACATCCCTTGCCTGGCGCATGTGCTGAATTTGGTGGTGCAGAGGTTCCTTCAAAATTACCCCGATATGTCAGAGCTGCTGCAGAAAGTGCGGGCCACCTGTGCGCACTTTCAGCATTCTCACCCTGCTTCTGTTCGCCTGTCAGCGCTGCAGCGTAACTTCGGCTTTTCCGCTCACCGCCTCATATGTGACGTGCCCACAAGGTGGAACTCCACCCTGCACATGCTGGCAAGACTGTGCGAGCAGCAGCAGGCCATAGCGGAGGTTGATGCGGCAGCACACGCGCGTGAGTCGCTCTGCAGAACAGCACCACTTCACCAATAACTGGGCTTCCATGCGAGACCTGTGTGCTTTGTTGCGCTGTTTCGAGTACTCCACCAACATGGACAGTGCCTATGGCGCCGTTCTCAGCGTTACTATCCCACTTGTATACCTTTTTGAAAAATTGCTGGATGATGGATGAGGAGGAGGAGGAACCATGTTCACAGCAGGGTGGCACCCAGGCCAGCTCGTGGCCATCACTGGTGCGTGGCTGGGGGTATACAGAGGACACAAACGATACACCTTCCACAGAGGGCAGCCTTTCGTTGCCTCTGGGCAGCCTGGCACACATGAGCGATTACATGCTGCAATGTCTGCGCAACGACCGCCAAGTTGCTCACATTCTAACTTGTGCTGATTACTGGTTGGCAAGTCTCCTGACGGGGACATAGGGTTTCCATGATCTGCCTAGCCAGAAGGCCTGGCAGAACCCCGTTCTTCATGGTAGCCGAAGCCACCTCGAATACTAGGTCAGGGGTGCTCTCCCGAAGAGAGAACCCCCCCCCCCCAGGAGGAAGGAACCCGAGGGCCACACATCAAACCTTCCAAGCCCCCATCACTCCAGCAGGTTTCCATAGCCACCACCCAATCTTGGTCAGGCAGAATGACATCACAGCGCCCCCACTGTATAACTTATAACAACTGATACTACACTTGATCTTAGCCAAAAGGTCGAGAAGCGATGCTGGTGGAATTCCCATATGACAGCAGGGGCACATTGAAAGCACAAGGCAAAGGCAGAGGAGGAGGAGGAGTAGGTCGCCAACGCACCCAGGGCACCGCCAACACCTCAGAGAACAGGGTTAGCATGTATGAAATGTGGAAAAGGTTTGTCGGCACGCCACAAAAACCAGGACCACCAGCCGTTTTTTTTTTATAAGCCCGTGGTGTGTGAACACGCTCAGACTATCACCCGGCGGGTGCATAAAAGAGTACACAGGGTGTACACATGGTCCTCCTCCCGAAAGAGGAAGGACCCTGACCCTGATCCCCCGGGGCGCAAGGCTGCTGACAGGGACTGGTGTACTTACACTGGCAAAGTACTAGGTGGGTGAACCAAGCCAAAAGGCCATATCCATACCCCCCCCCCCCCAAGACGTTCAGGGACAGTCCCAAGGACCTACACCCTACTAATCAGATTATGTGTGCAAATAAATTGTACCGCCACATTACAAAAAGACAAACGTGAAACACACAAACAATAAAGAGTGGGGGAAAGGGAGGTGGAGAAGTGCAAGCCCGAAGCTTTAATGAAAGGACAAAAACACACAAGGGAGAGTTGGGGAAGGGGAAATCGCTAGACCTCCTCTTCCTCCATGAGATCCATTAGGTTATAGTCTCTGAGCAGACTATGGACAGTCTGCGACAGTCCTCAATGGGCATCCTCTCTCGCTGGTAGATAAGGCACTTTTTGGCGCACCATAAAGCGTCCTTAAAGGAACACAGAACCTGCCAGGTGTTGTCAATGTCCTCTTGGGAAAAAGTTCCACCAAATAATCCATTTCGCACACCAAAGTGTGTGATGGCAGTTTGTGGTACAAAGTCCTTAAGTTCAGGTTACAAGGCCCTAAACAGGCTCTGTGCAAAGGGGCACTCCCAGAAAATCTGCAAAGCAGTTTCCTCCTGGATGAACTATTCCTCTATTCAATATACACCCATGCGGGTGAAAATAATTCAATTGCGGCCTAGTCTGTACGTGTGAGATATACCCTTTTATATACTTTTGTTCTATTCCGCTATTCAATATACACTTATGCAGGTGACAAAAATTAAATTGCGGCATAGTCTATATGTGTGAGATGCACCCTTTTGGATACTATTTTTCTATTCCACTATTCAATATACGCCCATGCGGGTGACGAATATTAAATTGCGGCATAGTCTGTACGTGTGAGATGCACCCTTTTAGATACTATTGTTCTATTCCGCTATTCAATATACACCCATGCGGGTGAAAATAATTCAATTGCAGCCTAGTCTGTACGTGTGAGATACACCCTTTTATATACTTTTGTTCTATTCCGCTATTCAATATACACCCATTCAGGTGAAAAAAATTAAATTGCGGCATAGTCTGTATCGGTACGTGTGAGATACACCCTTTCAATTTGTTTGGCGCATCTCCTTCCACCACTGAGGATTGCAGGGCGCTTCAGTTTACATCCTGTTCCTAACTCCTCCTCCTACTCCGCTTCCTCATCCTCTATCGCCTCCTCATCCGGTCAGCGTAACACCTTCACCACCAAATTCAGCAAAGCCAGGGGTAAACGACAGCAGGCAGTTTTTAAAACTTGCATGTTTGGGGGGAAAATCCCACACCGCGCATGAGTTGTGGAGGAGCATGGAACAGCAGACCGATGAGTTGTTGGTGCCAGCGAGCCTCAAACCCGGCATGGTGGTGTGCGATAACGGGTGAAATCGCATAGCATCTCTGGGCCTAGCCCGTTTGATGCACATCCCTTGCCTGGCGCATGTGCTGAATTTGGTGGTGCAGAGGTTCCTTCAAAATTACCCCGATATGTCAGAGCTGCTGTAGAAAGTGCAGGCCGTCTGTGCGCACTTTCGGCGTTCTCACCCTGCTGCTGCTCGCCTGTCAGCGTTGCAGCGTAACTTTGGCCTTCCCACTCACCGCCTCATATGTGATGTGCCTACAAGGTGGAACTCCACCTTGCACATGCTGGAAAGACTGTGCGAGCAGCAGCAAGCCATAGTGGAGCTTCAGCTGCAGCACGCACGCGTGAGTCGCTCTGCGGAACAGTACCACTTCACCACCAATAACTGGGCTTCCATGCGAGACCTGTGTGCTTTGTTGCGTTGTTTTGAGTCCTCCACCAACATGGCCAGTGCCGATGACGCCGCTGTCCGCTTAACTATCTCACTTCTATGCCTCCTTGAAAAAACGCATCGGGCGATGATGGAAGAGGATGTGGCACAGGAGGAGGAAGAAGAGGGATCATTTCCATGGCTTTTAGGGCAGTCATTCACAAGTGGCCTGCACCCACAAACGCCAGGTACACAATTGTCCAGCAGGGGCACAGTTCTGGAGGATGAGGAGGAGGAGATGGAGGAGGAGATGGAGGAGGAGAGGGAACCATGTTCACAGCAGTGTGGCACCCAGGCCAGCTCATGGCCATCACTGGTGCGTGGCTGGGGGGGATACAGAAGACACAGACGATACACCTCCCACAGAGGACAGCCTTTCATTGCCTCTGGGCAGCCTGGCACACATGAGCGATTACATGCTGCAGTGTTTCCACAACGACCGCCGAGTTGCCCACATTCTAACTTGTGCTGATTACTGGGTGGCCACGCTGCTGGATCCCCGTTACAAGGACAACGTACTGTCCTTAATTCACTCACTGGAGCGTGATCGCAAGATGTGTGAGTACAAGCGCACGCTGGTAGACGCGATGCTGCTGGCATTCCCACCTGACAGCGGGGCCACAGTTGAAACACAAGGCCAAGGCAGAGGAGGAGGAGGAGGAGGAAGAGGTCGCCAACGCAGCCAGGGCACCGCCAGCACCTCAGAAGAACCCTTCAACTTCTAGGTCTCCAAATTGGGCACATGGCCTGAGCTTGCCCTTTACGCCTTGGAGGTGCTGGCCTGCCCTGCAGCCAGTGTATTATCTGAATGTGTATTTAGCACGGCTGGGGGCGTTATCACAGACAAGCGCAGCCGCCTGTCCAGAGACAATGTGGACACGCTCACGTTCATTAAAATGAACCAGGCATGGATCCCACAGGACTTTTCCGTACCTTGTGCAGAATAGAGATGGATACCGACCTTACCCAGCCATTGTTATATTTTTGATCTTTCCAACTCTCTTGGGGTGTACCCTAATTTAAAATGACTGAAAAAAGCAGTGTTGGCTACCTCGTCCCCCTCCACCTACACCACATCCACAGCCACCTCAACCTCCCTCCTACTCCATATGGGCCCCGTCCTTCACAGATGAAGAGAATTGTTTTATTTTTCAGTTTTTTTAAGTTATTTCCCTATCCACATTTGTTTGCAGAGCACTTGCCATGCTCTTAACTACATTTTGCTGCCATTTGCAGCACTCTAGCCCTTTCCATTGTTTTTTTAGAGCCATTTTAGTACCTGAATGTTCGGGTCCCCATTGACTTCAATGGGGTTTGGTGTTCGGAAAAAGTCCATGACACGAACCCGGACTTTTTTTTCAAGTTCGGGCCGAACCCGCCGAACACGGACATCCAGGTGTCCACTCAACTCTACTCACGTGGTATGGTGAACGGATGACATCAGGAGTGTCACCTATATGAACTTTAATCCATTTTTACCTCTTACATGGAATCTAATATTTATTATTTATGTATTCACTCCAGATCGGGGGTGTTTTATGTCATGCGCCACTGTTTACCCTCATTTACTGCTGTAGGAGGTAGACTTGTTTTTAATTTCTATTTTAGAAAGTGGCAGCTATAGAATTTTATTTTATTTCATTATTTCTGTGGAGTTCTTTTTGTGTGATTTACATTTACTCCTATGCTGATATATTGTTAGTGCTGAAGCACAGTGGCAGGTTCCATTTTTAGAGCGCCTTTAGGGTGGACCTTGTTTTTTTTTTTCTTTTCCTGTACTCCTATCTACCTCTTCTACATTTTTGTCTAAAGAGTCTGCCAGTCTGCTGCTCTATTTGACTAAGGGTGTCCTGTGCCCTACCCCTCTGTCCCACATTTTCCTGTTGGGAGTAATAAACTAATTTTTGTTCAAGCATAAAAAGTGACTGACCCCCAACTTTCTACCTTCGACACCACCCACCATGCCTAGTAACCTGCGCCCTGAGGTAAAATGTCAGCCCTCCCTGTCTCTGGGGGTCGCCACCATGCCTCTGGAGGTCGGGGGCGGGTGCTACATAACATTAGGTCAGTTCCCCCCTACTTAGAGATGAGCCTTCACTGTGTGCAGTAATTAAAGTACATATTTCCTCTAAGAAGTGTCTTGTCCCATGCAACTACAAACTGTAATTTGGTAGATGTTGCATTAGGAGGGACATGTTGAGCCTGCGCCCGCTATACCAGTCCAATGTATCTCTATTACCTCACATCCAATAACAGAATGGGGTCCACCAAGCACATAGCATAGACTTCATACGTGCTTATTAACTCTTTCCTTTCCGTACCTTTTGATCAGGCCATAGATCTCCATAATGAGGGTTTGAATCCGGTTTCTATTGGACATAGTATACTTGGATATTGCAAAAGCGTTTGACACAGTTCCCCACACAAGGCTAATGTGTAAGGTAAAGTCTACTGGCTTGGAAAGATCGGTTTGTAATTGGATAGAAAATTGGCTGAAAGATAGAATACAGAGAGTAGTGGTTAATGATTCTTACTCTGAATGGTCTAAGGTTATCAGTGGTGTACCCCAAGGTTCAGTGTTGGGACCCTTACTTTTTAATATCTTAATAAATGATATAGGGTCTGGGATTAAAAGTAGCATTTCAGTCTTTGCAGGTGACACCAAGCTTTGCAGTGGAATAACTTCTTTACAGGATGTCTCCAACTTACAAGCTGACCTCAATGCACTGTTTCATTGGGCAACTATGTGGCAAATGAGGTTTAATGTTGATAAATGTAAAGTTATGCACTTGGGGGGCTAAGAATATGCATGAATCATACATACTAGGTGGAGAAGCACTGGGGGAATCCATAGCGGAGAAGGACCTGGGTGTTCTGGTAGATTATAGGCTTAATAATAGCATGCAATGCCAAGCTGCTGTTTCTAAAGCAAGCAAAGTCTTTTCTTGTATTAACAGAGGCATGGACTCCAGAGAGAGAGATATTATTTTGTCCCTGTACAGATCATTGGTAAGACTTCATCTGGAATATGCAGTTCAGTTTTGGGCACCAGTTCTTAAAAAGGATATCGGGGAACTGGAGAAAGTGCAGAGAAGGGCAACCAAACTGATAAGAGGCATGGAGGACCTCAGCTATGAGAAAAGATTAGAGGAACTTAATTTATTCTCTCTTGAGAAGAGGAGATTAAGGGGGGATATGATTAACCTGTATAAATACATAAGGGGTCCATATAGTGAACTTGGTGTTGAGTTGTTCACTTTAAGGTCATCACAGAGGACAAGGGGGCACTCTTTACGTCTAGAGGAAAACAGATTTCATCTCCAAATACGGAAAGGTTTCTTCACCGTAAGAGCTGTGAAAATGTGGAATAGAATCCCTCCAGAGGTGGTTCTGGCTAGCTCACTACATTGCTTTAAAAAAAGGCCTGGATTCTTTCCTAGGTGTACATAATATAAATGGGTACTAACATTTTTTTTAGGTAAAGTTGATCCAGGGAATATTCGATTGCCTCTCGGGGGATCAGGAAGGAATTTTTTTCCCCTGCTGTAGCAAATTGTATCATGCTTTGGTGGGGGGTTTTTGTCGCCTTCCTCTGGATCAACTGCGGGTATAGGATTGTGTATATGGGATTGTATGGTTGGGTTTTCAATATTTTTTTTTTTTTTGGTTGAACCAGATGGACTTGTCTTTTTTCAACCTGACTAACTATGTAACTATAACACTATGTAACTAGAGAGATAGCAAGACAATGACCCCCTCGCTACTGGAGGACTTGTCACCTTACTGGGTACCACGCCTAATGGCTGGTTGCTTGATGCCTCAAACTTGTGCTTGGTTACTCACAGCAACTATACTCCTTCTCCTTGTCTTGCCAAGTTAACCCTTTTTCAGCAGTGTTACTTTATACACCTCTGTTCTTTGCAGACCCTGATTCTTTAAGGCCCGTACACACGATAAGAAATTCTGAAGGGAAATTTCGTCCGCCGACCGATCTGCCGATTTTCGGATTGTTAGTATGGTGCTTCCTACAGCCGACTCCGACTTTTTGGGCAAAAAAATCCTGGTGTGCAGGCTATATAAATTTTGTCGTCCGTCAACACAACGTCCGATTTTCGTGCAGTCAGTACAGAATTCAGACAAAAATCTGAACATGCATGATCGGAAGCAAATAACGACCCGGAAGACTTTTTGTCCGAAAACTAGCCATTGTATCAAGAAAGGACTTTCGTCTCGCGGCAAGCAAATTCATTTTTGAAATGCGGTGCACATGCTCATCTTGGTTAATGTGAGAAGAAGGAAGCTGATGCTCATAATTGTATACTTTATAATTAAAGAGCCATGTGTTCTATTATGATGATGATAATGACTTGGCTATTCTGCATGTTGCATGGTGTTTTTTTAGAATGTTAACTCTACACCATTATCAATGGTTTATGAATGGAAAATATCTAACTGTTTATGTGTCCCTTTATTAATTTTTTCATTAATGTATAATACATATATTGCTGCCTACTCCCAATATGCTCAATTTTTTTAATAAAGATAGGCAAGCATTTTATTTACTTTTAAAATAAATGTATCCAAAAATAAACATAGAGATCCTCTCATCCTCGCATTCCATGCTCAAATAACTTAGAAATAAATAATAATCTGGAACAGAAAAAACACATTATAAATTCAAATAATTTATAAATGTGAATAAGTATAGCCATGTGACCATGGGGGTAGGTGGGGATCGGTGCATATTGCCACTGACTGCCATGTGGCTGTGGTGGAGGTGGTGGCTGGTAGGCTGATAGGTGTGTGTGTCCGTGGATTTCTACTCGGACACCTTTATTCAGCACCTGCAGTAAGAGGACCTCTGCCATTTGTCATTGTTCCTCTGTCATCAGCCGTAATTTATTGGCTGTAAGAAAGCCAAATGAGTCAGCCTCATCTGGCTTTCTTTGCAGGGCGATAGAGGCCTGGCTGAAGGAGGAAGCAGTGGCCTCCTCCAAGTTTTTGTTTTTTTTACATCTCTTTTCAGGAGCCTGTGTTCTTCCTGACTGCTCAGGTGACGCCTGGCTTCCACTCGGCTCCTCCACATTGACACTTTCCTGTTTAGGAAATTAGTACATTATTATAATGTTATAGTGTATATAAAATGTCACGTTTGTTTGATTATTTTAACAAAATAACAGACTTTACATTAAGGATAAATTATTGCCTTGATAATATTTGTTTAGCCTCATTATCTTTATTGCAGACAATATATTGTTAAATGCTATAACTGTGTCAAGGTTGGCTCCTGTACATCTTCCTCCTGGGTTTCAGCACATGAGCCCTCTGCCGCAGTGGAAGGGAGAGTAGAGAGGGATGGCCTGGATTCTGACTGTTCTGTCAGGAAGCGCAGGCTCTCGAAATACCAGAGCCTTGGTACATATATATCATCAGCAGCAACTCCTGACCTTTCAGAATCGCGGATTTTGTTCAGCTCCCTTTTAAAGGTGCTGCGCAGATTTGATATTTTGTTTCTGACATAATGAATGTCAGCATTGGGGCAGAATGGTTTACACAAATCTGCCAATTTTTGCAGAGCATCATTTCTAATTTGTTTATTAGAGTAATCTTTACTCTTCACCCTCCACAATCACAGCAATTGTCTGTATTCTTCAATAAATTGAGATAAGAAATCTGGTGACGTAAATTTGTCAACCATGATGCCTGCAAGACACAACACAACACAAAACATAGTCAAAGATCATGTTTTTTTCACATAAGATAGGCCCAATATAAGCTGCATAGGGCACAAAACACCCGTGCTCGAATCTAAAGTTGTACCTTTGTTTGCTCAGATGATTCGTGGTTCGCCAATCGATCGCGCTCCTGTGACAGATCTGTCTGATGGCGAATCGTCGAGCGAACGATCTGGCGGCCTTTAAATACAGCGCACGCGTCAATTCCGCCTCCAGTGGCGGCTGACGCAGGGGCGTGTACGTGCTGATTATTAAGCTGCATGCGACACACAGACACAAGAGTCGGCGGAAGATTCGTGGAGGAGATGGCAGAATCGGGGAGTTGCAGTCAAGGCCGCAGTGGTTGGGCTCAGGAAAAACCCAAAGCCACACCTATGAGCAAGGGTGAGATGGTTGAGATGGTGGCCATACTGGAGAAAAACGATTATGATGGCAAGCTGGAGAATTATGAAAGGCCCAACTCCAGAAAAGACAGAATTCTTGAGAAGGTCATTTCATCTCTCAAAAATATTTATGGTGTGGATCGTTCGAAGGACCAAATCAGAAAAAGAAGGTCAGATCTGAAACATCGGGAACAAGAACAGCTAGGTCACATCTATCATATCCTGAAAAGAAGTAAGCAATAGTTGTGTTTAAGCAATATGTATTGGGTATATTTGGTGTATGTTCTATAGAAATGTATAGATACTATTGTCTAGGAAAACTTTACTTAATAATTAAAATTGTCATGTATGTATTTTATTGATATATTTATGATTTATTTGTATATTAACAGGAATTTATTTGTATAAAAGACAGGAATCCACAATAAACGATATATGCATATTATTGATAAGAATTTTCGTTCTAAACTCATATTTGCTCCATATTATATTTTTCACCTTTAAATAGGAAAAAAAAGAAAAATGAAAATAAAAGAAAGACAAGATATGAGGAGAAGGGAATCTACCATGCCTGCTCCATCCACATTGGATGAAAACAATGAAGACATGGTCCCTGATGCAATGACACATTCCCAAAAAAAAGGTAATTGTTTCCTATGCTCAGTAAATCATTAATGTCCCTACTTTTTAGGAGGTAACCATGTACATGTCAGAATATTTTATGTGAAAAGAGCTGTCAAGCAGTGCACCATGTCATAGCAAATTTTCCCCCTGTGAATTTTCTGACATGCCACATTTTTATTATGTAGAAAATGATCAAACAAAACACACTGTGACCACTATGGAGGAAAGCAACGTGGCAAGTAGTCCAGAGTGCAGCATGGTGGAGTCAAGTGTTGAGCAAATCAGCTTACCACCACAGCAACATGAAGGTTGGTAGCCACATAATGTTTAGAAATGGGAGCCGAAAAAGTTTGAGTGAGTTTGGGATGATTCTTTAACCTTCTATTGTTGTATTTCAGATAAAATGGACATTCCAGATGTCCCCGAAGTTCCCTCATTTGAGCCATGGGATCTGTCCCCTACAGCCGCATCAGATCTGGAATTATTTGCTCCAAGATCCCCTGCCATGATTCGAAGTGAGTGTCCAAAAAAGAACCAAACAGAAACAAGTGTTGTTGAGCCTGTTTTGTGCCCAAGTAAGTATTATTCTAATGTTAGTTCTAGTGTATTTGTATTTTTGTGTATTTGAGTTAAAGCTTAAAATGAACTACCTGTTTGCTACATTAGCAAGGTGTGAAACCATACAGTGCTAATGTACATAGTAGAAAGTGCATTACCATGGGGGAGGAAGAGGTGTAGTGAGTGGTTTGTGCCAACAGGTGGAATTGTTTATGAGCCACAGACACCAGTGCAAAGAGAACATAATGTTTGCACTGTGTACTTTCATAGTAGTATAGGTGTCATAAGGGCAAGCAGGTTACACACAACAATGCACAGGGTAGGTACTAACTATTAATTAGTTTATGATGAAATTGACCCCAAAATGTTTAGATATTATGACCTCATCTAGTTGCTTGTCATTTACTTACTATATATTATTTTTTATTAACAGGTCATGTTATTCCTAGTTGTACAATTGCCAGGATGACTGTTGATGCTTTGCAGTGTTGCTCAGAACTGGAAAAAAATAAAGGAGGCTGCTACAGCTTTACAATGCAAAATCCGTGACTTTGTTGACCTGCTAGCAAAATTTTAAGGTGACTTGTTTTTTTTTTTTTTTTGGGTTATTTGGGATATTTTTGCTTTTCCCAATGTTCTTTAAACATTTTATGGCCTATTTTTTGGCCACTAACTGATCATGTGCAAGAGGTGTCCCAAAGTTTTGGACATTTTTAAACAGTTTTATACAGGGCTCCTTTGCATATGATAACGTTTTACAAGTACTAAATAAGAAGAGTTGAAGAACTGCTTTTCATACGATTTTTTACATGTCTACTGAACAAAGTTCCCTGAAATTATAAGCAATCTAGATGTTCTCACCAAAGAGAGTCTGGTGTTTAAGCACTTTACAACACCCTAACCCTTACCCTAAGCCTGTGAATGTGTGTTAATAAAAAATGTTTCCACTCAACAATATGTGTTATATTTCTTTTCATTGCCGTGGGGGGGCAGGTCTAAAGCTGTGTAAGGTGGCACAAAATGCATGATGGCTGTCCTGTTCACATAGTTGAATGTTAATTAAAGCATTTTAGTTTGTGTGTATAATTATCAGCCTGCCAGAATGAGTGTTCCTTCTGGACCAGTGGCCATCTAACAAGTGATATTTACTAGTACACTGAGTGCACAATGATATCTGTCGACTGAGTGGCAATCAGTCTACACATATCCAGGTTCGATTTAAGGACTAGCACTGATAGAATTCTATATGTCAGTGTGATAGGTACTACAGTAGCACTCAGTATACTGAGATCAGTGTAATATATAGTGAATCGCAGCTTCGTTTGTGCATTTCCCTTTAGATTACCAATATACAACACTTATATCTCTACACTGAGTGAGTTTCACATAACACTGACATCTCCTTACATTAGTGGGCAGTGAGAAGGATGTCATAAATTAACACAACATAACAGGTGGAGCTAAGTTGTTATTACACTAATGGGTTAATAAAAAAAACACAAACAATGTATGGGGACCTTCTGGCCAATGACTACCAATGTAAGGTGACATTGGGTGGACCTTGGGTGTGACCTACTTTACTATGTGAGAGGGCTTATCTAATTTACCTGGGGGGCTGAAGGCCCTGGTCTTTTGGCCACCTAGCAATGCCCCAGAGCTTTGAAATTTCATATTTTGCATATTAAATTGTATAAAAACTATATTAATCAAGATACTTGACATATGGACCCAAATGCACACGTTTCTTACAAAATTTGGATTATCTTTAGTGAAAAATGTGGTGCTTAAAAATAATTACGATATAGTGACCTCGTGAATCAGTTAAGGTCTATTTTCACTATTGGAGCAAGTGGTAAACTAAACACACATGGTAAAAATCTAATTTTAACAGCTGGGGAGAGACAACAGTAGATAAACACACTGATGAATGTATTAACCCTCAAAAAGTCACACATATATAACACATGATGAAAAAAACATCTTGATTTTGGCATGTACCCAAAATATTTAAATACACACTCTTGAATAAATGCAAAAAAATTTTAATGAACAAATAATAAAATATTTATTAAAATTAGACTGTATCGGGCAGGAATTGCTGCCAAGAAACGGCACCTCTACCAACAAAATACATACTGTTGTCTAACATCACGGGCACTTCTGGAGGCCAAGCCAGAACGGGCTACTTCCATTGGTGTCATTGGATTGACAGGCCCACGTGCTTCAGCCTCTACACTAGGCCTGACATGGCAGGCCTACCTGGCATGGCAGGGTCACTCTCAATTGGCTGAGAGCTTACATGTCTCTGCATGCCTGCGCAAAAAATTATGCAAGATGCAGCAGGAGAGGACCACATGATTGACTTTGTATAATGCCAGATGGATGGAGCTGAGGAAAAGTCTAAACCTATTTGACATAATCCCAAAGGCATTTTCCACCACTCTTCTAGCACGGGATAGCCGGTAATTGAAAATCCTTTGCTCGAGGGTGAGGTTTCTCAGAGGGAATGGCTTCAAAAGATGTTCCCCAAGAGCAAAGGCATCGTCAGCCACGAAAACAAAATTGAGACCCTCAATTGTTTGCTCCCTGGATGGCAAGTTGAGAGTGTCATTTTGTAGCCGCCTAGCAAACTCGGTTTGGTCAATGACTCCCCCATCAGAATTGCGGCCATTCTTTCCAATGTCCAAAAACATAAACTCATAATTAGCATTGACAATTGCAAGCATTACAATGCTAAAAAAACCCTTTATAATTATAATAATAGGATCCCGAATTAGGTGGTGGGACGATGCGGACGTGCTTGCCATCAATAGCACCCCCACAATTCGGAAAATCCCACTGCTCCTGGAATTGGCCAGCAACTTCCTGCCACTGCTCTGCGTTGGTCGGAAACTGTTGGAAAATAATTAAAAAACAATTAGTGCTTGTGCACATCACATTATTACACACACATTTGGCACAGAAATGCTTATGCAACTTTAAGATAAGAACAACATGAAGGGAATCTTTAGCATTTTGGGGTATTTCATTTACATACATTTAATTTTCGCCTCCAAATGTCATAATATTGTCATTCACCAGCTACAGCATTTGTATATGCTGACTTTTACATTTAGCATGGGTGGGTGGGTAAAACTATGGTTTAAACATCATTAAGGGCTTGTGCCCACTGAACGTTTTTACATCAGAAAATAAACATACACAGTCATAGGTTTAACTGGATGGACTGATGTATTTTATAAACCTCATAAACTATGTAAAAAAATAAAATAAAAGGGATAATGGGTTCTGGGAACGTCAGAAAATGACACAGATAAAATATACTGTTAACAGGCTATGCATTTAGGGACACATAGGAGAGGATGCTGGGGTGGTTACTGGCTAATTTTAAAAATGCTTAGGAAAATATATAGCTTTACTACTATGAGCATGAGGCCAGAGGGCAGTTACAAAATAATGACATATGCAATTTGATGTACATCCAAAATAAACTAAATTATGTTGACATGAAAAATACATTGAATGTAATATAAAAATAAGAAACATACCTTGATATAGTCCTTCTCAAGACTTTACTGATAGCAGAGAAGGTCTCAGGGATGATGACTCCAAGAGCTTGGGGGGAGATACCTGTGGTGAACTTGAGATCCTGCAGGCTTCTCCCTGTTGCAAGATATCTCAATGTTGCAATTAGCCTTTGCTCAGGAGTAATTGCAACCCGCATACAAGTATCCTGCTTCCGAATATAGGGGGACACCAAGGCAAGAAGACGGTGAAAACATGGATCCGTCATCCTCAAATAATTCCTGAAGTCATCAGGATTATTTTCCTGTAGCTCCCGCAGCAAGGACATGTGGGAAAATTGCTCACGGTTGAGCAACCAATTTTTGGTCCAGGAGGTCCTCTTTTTCTTCTTCTTGCAAAGAACTCGGCTTAGAGTAATTACTCCCAGCCCAACAACAGCAAGAGTAGAAACCTCGGTCATCACAATTGCTTCTCGAACGATGTCTCTGAATATAGCGAAATGTCGTTTACCAAACAAATGCTACCGAAATCAGCGCGAGATGCCCAGAAGGGTCATGGCCAAAAACTCACTTCCTCTTTTGTAGAGTTGGACGTAGTTACGTCATCTTTTTTCGGACGACAAAATTCATATGCAGTATACAACACATTCCAACCAACAGACACGCACTCTCGACAAAAGACGGATGAGCGGTCGGCGGAAATTCGTAGCGTGTGTAAGGGGCTTTAGATATGCCAGAACCAACATTCCCCTCTTTTAATAACTTCAGACCAGGGCTGGCTCAGAACAGTTAAGTTACTTTACTGAACAAGTTGCAGCATAAGGGTTCAATATGAACAATGACTTTGTCACTAATCTACCTACAGTTGTGTAGCTGCCCAGGGATACCTTCATGAGGTGATAGTCCATCTTGATATTCGCCATGGCTTAGATGTCTTCTAAAAATCCCGGTGCCTTCAGAGGACTGCCAGTCTTGATACCACAAGCCATTAACGTGATCAGAATTAATACAGGACCCTAGACTTCCCCCTTTTTATAGCACAGGTGGGCTGGCTGGGACCAAAAAGTCTGGGAACTAAACTCTCACTTAACCCTTTCCCCTGGCCTGGGCCAGCCACTAATTCACTAAGGGCAACATATTTCAACCTGCCTACAGACCCCAGGAGGTTGATTTACTAAAGGCAAATATACTGTGCACTGCAAGTGCAGTTGCTCTAGATCTGAGGGGAAGCTCTGAAATGAGGGAAGCTCTTCTGATTTCTATCATTCAATCAAGCGCAAACAAAAATGCTGTTTTTTTTTTTTTTGCTTGCATGTGATTAAGTATTCTTTGCAAAGTGAAGCTTTACCTCTTTAACTTGCGGTGCACAGTATATTTGCCTTTAGTAAATCAACCACCAGTAAATAAACTGAGAGTTAATAATGCTCAAAACAAAAAGATAAGCTGAATTAATTAAGAGTCAGCAATGTAAAATTCACATGCTATGCTGAGGGATAATTAAAAAGTGGTGACACATGTACGTTTTTAACTCATTTTAAGGGATACAGAGTTTCTAATGAAAAGTAAGCACTTGTAATTGAGCCCTTGTCAACATTACTTATCTAGTAAACAAAGGGATACCACACTAGAAAAGAACCAATATATGTATCCACCCAGCGCCAAACAGAATTGAAGAAATGAACGTGTTAAATTAAAACACTGAAGCTGCTACTATAATGAACCAAAATATAAAAACAATATGTATGATGCAATCAACCACACATTAGCAGCGCTTCTAAAAACACATAATTGATAAAATCAATAATGGATATACATCTCTATATTAGAGTCCTCTGAAAAAGAAAACAGAGTCTTTGCAAAATCGTTCCCAGTGTTCATAAATGTAGTAGAAGGAGAGATCAGTGTGGTCAAAAGCCCATCAAAGCCATCACCGTAACTCGTGGATGATCACTCCCCTCAAATATTGCACTCACCAGAAACATAAATGTATGGGGCCAAAAAGCACACTCATTCTCCTTAGGTAAACTCCACACCTTGGATCAATCCTCTCATCACCTCTCCTCAAGAGTAGATCACAGGAGTAGAGACCAATCAGCTGATAATTGCAGAGGACTCTATATTAGAGTCCTCTGAAAAAGAAATCAGAGTCTTTGCAAAATCGTTCCCAGTGTTCATAAATGTAGTAGAAGGAGAGATCAGTGTGGTCAAAAGCCCATCAAAACCTTCAACGCAACTCGTGGATGATCACCCCCCTCAAATATTGCACTCACCAGAAACATAAATGTATGGGGCCAAAAAGCACAGTCATTATCCTAGAAGGTGTGGAGTTTATCCAAGGATAATGAGTGTGCTTTTTGGCCCCATACATTTATGTTTCTGGTGAGTGCAATATTTGAGGGGGGTGATCATCCACAAGGTGCGGTGAAGGCTTTGATGGGCTTTTGACCACACTGATCTCTCCTTCTACTACATTTATGAACACTGGGAATGATTTTGCAAAGACTCTGTTATATTTTAATGTCAGTCGCCATGTTCCTGAACATTTTATAAACACATTGGGATTAGCTTACTGAGTTACTAAAGGCAAACAGATTATGCACTCTGCAAGTGCAGTTGCTCCAAAACTTAGTAAATGAAGGGAAGCTCTGCTGACTTCCACCATCCAATCATAAGCAAGCAAAAATGCTGTTTTTTATTTTCCTCACATTTATTGAGTATTCTTTGCAAAGTATAGCTTTACCTTCTTACTAAGCTGTAACCAACTGCACTTTCAGAGTATAACTGCACTTGCAAAGTGCACAGTCTATTTGCCTTTAGCAAATCCACCCCATTATTCCCACTAAGTATTACTTAATGCAGAACTTCCTGATTGAACCACTCCCAAGCAGGCTGGGTTAACAGGAAATGGGCAGAATGATGTCGGTGTTGTTGTGCCTAAAGAGGTTTCTTGAAATCTAGTAGCAACGCAGTTGAATACTACTGTTGGTCCTTTTTTATTTTCACTAATAGTTCATTTTCAGGTCAAGCGTTCAGGGTATACCCCCCTTTTTTTAAGGTCAAAGCAGTACTTAACCTTATGCCCCGTACACACGTGCAGATTATCTGAAGACTTTTGTCTGCAGACTTACCAAAACCATATAATATGAGGTCAAACCTAAACACTTTCAATTTGTATGCAATCCGGCAGGCCCTTGCACTACATAGAAAAGGTAAATCTGAAGACAAAAGTCTTCAGATAATCTGCACGTGTGTACAGGGCATTAGAAGAAGGGACCCTGAAACCTTGCTCAAAAAATGTAACTGTTAGTGCAAATAGAAAAGTATCAAGGGCAGTATTTAACTATGTTGTTGCAAGTGCACTAATAAGGCTAGGATCACTTTTTTTTTTTTCAAGAAAATAAGATTTTTATTGAGGTTAAACAGAGCATTGCACAATTATTTCAGAGAAAAAACAAGACACTTGACATGTACATCAGTACAATGAATACATATTAGACAAAATAATAATAATACTCAGATGGATCAATACACCTCGTAAAAAGATATCATTTGCAGTATATAGTATAGAAAGGGTCTACCGTAGAAACGGGAGACATTGGTGTTCAAATCATCCAAACATGTCTATAGGACACATACCTCAGCAACAATTTTAAAACCCAAAGTAAGTAAAACTCTGAAAGGGAAGAATGGCGGCAGATAACATAGAGAGAAGAAGAAAAAAAGGGGGGGAAAAATATTCCACTGTATCTCATAACCTAATACAGTTAGACCAAGCACATCTCAACCTTCTAACAGCCTATTCATGACCAGTTGCGGTGGAGCCGTGGAGCCAAGGTTGGGTCATCAAGCCATGGTTGCCACAGTGAGGAAAACTTCTTATGAGCCTTTCGGTGCTGGTACGTCAGTTTTTCCCTAATCAAAGAAGCATTAACCTGTGCAATCCACTGCCCTGCGCTTGGAACCCGGGAGGAGATCCAGAATCTAGCAATAAGCTTACGAGCAATATAAAGTAATCATAAAATAGCCACATGCGCACCTCCAGAGCGCCAAGCAAGCAGACCACAGGATCTCGTAGCAGTTGAAAAACTGAATTTTTGTAAAATCTTACAGTAAAATTCCTTTCTCTGAGTCCTCCGACAGTCGCCGCCCACTCATACAGTCTTCACCAATGGGTATTGACTTCCTCTCCACAGGAGTAGCTAGGCATAAGACTTGTTAAAACCAAAAGCATTTAACATAGACACACCCATGGGGGCTGTCCCACTGGTCAATACCCCCCTGCAGTAAGCCACCCCAACTCAGTTTGGTAGCATAGCAGTAAGTGTACAAGAACCCCAAAAAAGGGGCGGGGGCGGCAACTGTCGGAGGACTTAGAGAAAGGAATTTTACGGTAAGATTTTACAAAAATTCAGTTTTCTCCTACGTCCTCCGACAGTCGCCGCCCACTCATACAGTCTTCACCAATGGGATGTCCCAAAGCAGTGTAGACATGAGGGGTGGGAGACGCAACCGTATAAAAGGCAACGCAGTACCCACATCAGAGAAAGGAACCTTACACGAACAGTAAGAGAACCTTCTGAGCAACAGAAAAGGCTCACCCGGAGCAACAACCCAGGAAAGCAAATAACCCAGGGGATAAACAACCCCAACAGCCAGGGACCCACAAAAAAAAACAGGGTCCCCTATGGCACTGCCGCACAGAGAACTTTGCGGCCAAAGCAGGCATCAGCTGATGCCAGAACATCAACCTTATAGAATTTGGAAAAAGGTGTGCACTGACGCCCAAGTCGCAGCCTTGCACACCTGGGTCACCGAAGTCTGATGCCGGTAGGCCCAGGACGTACTCATCGATCTGGTAGATCGATGTGCACCTTAACAGGGAAGGGTGGAACCCGTTCCTTCAAAGTATAGGCCTGGACACTCGTCTGTCTGATCCATTTGGCAATGGTCGCCGCAGACGCAGTCATGCCCTTCCAAGGTCCCTCAGGAAGGACAAAGAGGAAATCCGATTTCCGAAAAGACTCAGTGGACGACAGGTAAACCCTGATCGCCCTGACAACATCCAAGGAATGCAACGCAACCTCCTTAGGATGCTTAGGCTTCGCACAGAGCGAAGGTAACACAATGTCCTCATTTAGGTGAAAATCAGACACCACTTTGGGCAGAAAAGATGGATTAGGTCGCAAGAACACCTTATCCTTATGAACCACCAGGTAAGGAGAGCGGCAAGACAACGCCGCTAACTCCGACACCCTGCGAGCCGAATTGATCGCCACTAGAAAGGCAACCTTCTTAGACAGCAGAGGCAACGATATCTCCCAAATGTTTTCAAAGGGAGAACGCTGTAACACGGACAGAACCAAGTTCAAGTCCCATGGAGGTAAAGGCTCCCTCCGGGGAGGGGCCAAATGTCGCACACCTTGAATGAAGGTGCGAATTAAGGAATGTGACGCCACAGGGCATTGAAAAAAGGACAGCCAGTGCAGATACCTGGCCCTTTATCGTGGCCAGCGCCAGGCGCTGGTCCACACCAGACGGAGGAAAGCCAACACTCTCGTCACTGAGTATGAGCAAGGAAAAAAAAACCTGGACTCACACCAGGCAAAATAAGCTTTCAAGGTACGGTAATAAATCTTACTAGACGAGGCTTTTCTAGCCTTGATTAAGGTAGGAATGACCTCTGGGGAGAGACCCCTGTCTTTCAGGACCTGGCTTTCAACAGCCAGGCCGTTAAAGCCAGCGACTGTAAAGCAGGATGGAAGATCAGTCCTTGAGACAGTAGATCTTCTCGCATTGGCAGGCGCCAAGGAGGTGCGACTGCCAGGTGAACGATTTCCGCGTACCAGGACCGGCGTGGCCAGTCCGGTGCCACCAGAATCACCAAGTTCGATTCCGAGGCCAACCTGTGAAGGAACCGGGATAACAACTGAATCAGAGGAAAGGCATACATCAGACGATACTGATGCCAAGGGGCCACCAGCACATCCGAGGCATCCGCCAGAGGATCGCGCGTTCTTGCCACGAACCTTCCCACCTTGTGGTTTAGCCGGGACGCGAACAGATCCACGTCCGGGGATCCCCACTTCGCGCACAGCATTTGGAAGACCTCCGGGTGTAGGGACCATTCCCCCTGATCCAGGGTCTGGCGGCTCAGATAATCTGCCTGCCAATTCTCCACACCCAGAATGTGAACTGCCAATATTGCCGGGACGTGAGTCTCGGCCCAAGACAGAATGTCGGTCTCCTCCCGGGCCGCCCGGGCACTCCTGGTGCCCCCTTGGTGGTTGATGTAAGCCACCGCGGTAGCATTGTCCGTCTGTACCCGTACAGGACGGCCCAGAAGTCGTTCCGACCACTGGAAGAGACAGTTTGATCGCTCTCAATTCCAATATGTTGATTGGAAGGGAGAATTCCTCCTCCGACCAAGTGCCCTTGCCCAGTACTCCACCCCAGCCCGACAGGCTGGCATCCGTGGTAATCACTGTCCACAGTAATGGACGGAAGGATTTTTCTTCCGACACAGCCTGGGACTGAAGCCACCACAGAAGATCCATTCTGGTCTGGCGACTCAACGAGACACTCAGATCCAAGGACTGAGGTAGTCTGTCCCACCTGGCCAGGATCTCTGCTTGGAGAGACCGTGTGTGAAACTGAGCAAATGGTATCGCCTCGAAGGCTGACACCATCAACCCCAGGCACCGCATACAATTCCTGAGCGACGAGGATTCGTTGTCCCTGAGGGACCTGATCTCGTGCTGAAGGATCCGGAGCTTGTCCTCCGGCAGAAAAACCTTCGCTTGAGCAGAGTCCAGAACCATTCCCAAATAGGGAAGACGAACCGAAGGAGACAAAGTCGACTTCTGAACGTTGATGGTCCAACCGAACTCCTGGAGCGTCTGTACCGTAGTCGACAGATCGCGCAACAGGCTCTGACTTACACTCGATCTTAACAGGAGATCATCCAGATATCCTAAGACCGCAATGCCCTGTGCTCTTAACAGGCCCAGAACAGGCGCCAGCACCTTGGTAAAGACCCGTGGAGCCGAAGCGAGACCAAAAGGTAACGCTAAGAACTGATAGTGGTCCTCCGCTATCGAAACTTTCGAACTCGCACAAAGTGGTTCAGAGCTTTTAAGTCCAGGATCGGACGCACTTTGCCCTCCTTTCTGGGCACAGTGAACAGATTTGAGTAAAAACCCCCGAAACCTGTCCCGATGAGGCACCGGGACAATCACCCCCTGGGCAAGGAGGTCCTGCATCGCTTGATGCTGGTCCTGCAACCGCCCTGGGGTCAAATGAAGATTTGAGGGAAAGAATCTGTCCGCCGGCCGCGAAAGGAATTCGATCTTGTATCCTGACCGAATGATTTCCTGAACCCACCTGTCCGGAATTCGGAGCAGCCAAGGTTGGAGGAAACCGCGCAGACATCCCCCCACCCCTGAAACGGGTGATGGCGTCCCTTCAGGCAGAGGCGGATTGAGCCGTCGCACCGGAGTGGCCGGCCTTTTGCTTGCCCACCCAGAGCTTCTTCTGGCCACCTTGGCCCTTTAAGGGTTTGCCCTTGTTTTGTGTCTTGAAGGCACAAAAGGACCCCTGATTGGGTCTAAAGGCGGGACCCCGCTTGCCGCGAAAAGGCTTGTTCTTCGTATTCTGGGACAGCAGAGTGCTCTTGCCCCAAGGGACTCCTTTCACCAAAGTAACTAAGGCCTCGCCAAAAAGGCGAGACCCTGCATAAGGAAAGTCAGCCACCGTTTTCCGTGACGTCTGGTCAGCCGACCAGCTCTTCAACCAGATCAGGCGACGGTTAAGAACCGCGACACTAGACAGGCGCGCAGCCAAAGGGGCCCTTTATTTAAGGCCGCATCGCACAAATACATGACCCCTTGATGAATTTGGTCCACCATGTCCAGCGTAGCAGGTGGGGCAGAATCACACGCGAGAGTGCGTCTAAGCACCTTAGTCCAATCCGCCACCGCCTGAGCCACCATGACAGAGGCGAAAATAGGTTTGAGCATGGAACCCGCCACCATGTAGGCATGGCGGACCAGAGACTCCAACCTCCTGTCCGTAGGATCCCGGAACACCGGGGTATCCTCAGTGGGAACCAGGGTAGCTGTTAGGATTGAGTTCACCTGCTGGTGGCACTGTGTTGCCCTGGGCTGTATGCTGCAGTTTCAATGTCTACCAGCAGGTGTCTCCCAGAAAACAGCAGGCTTCTATGATCACTTACAACTGTGTTCAGCTGCCAGGTGGCTATTTAAGGCTGCTCCTCCCTTTCCCAGGCGCGTCACTATTTTGATTGCCTCCTTGCTGCCTGAACCAAGTGTCTTTGATCCTGATCCATACCCTGATCTATCCTGTACCCCTTGCCTTGCTCCTGCTCTCTGCTTTGTATCCAGTCTAGTTTGCCCTCTTCCTTGCTTCCCTGCTCCCCTTGTCCTGTATAGTGTATATATTTATAGATAGTTGGTTCTTTAGTTATTGTGTCTTTGGGGTTGGGTTTTGTTTACTGGCATTTGCTTTGTTCACTGTTGCTGTGTATGTTTGTTTTGTGGTTCACTATAATAAATTTTACTTTAAGGCTATCTATATTGTTTTGGCGTGTAGCTACATGTGTCTGGTCTCCCCTGCTGCTGCTGTACCCTGACAGTAGCATTGTTCAACACGGCCACAGTGTGATCCACCTGGGGGGCCACACACCAGCGCGAGTCCATAGAAGGCGCAAAGGGGTAAAGCAGTTGAAACCGTTTTGGCACAGTGAAAGGGCGTTTCAAACTGCGCCATTGTTCATTCACCGTGTGATGAAACTCAGCGGGGCAGGGAAAAACCTGCGCCAACTTGCGGGACCTATGTGTACTAAAAGAGGACACACTGCCCAGAGGATTGGGCTCATCCTCCAAATGTAGTGTTTCTTTCACAGAAGAAATCAACGCATCCATTGCTGCGCGTTCTTCAGGCGACCCCGGGGGATAATCATCTACCCCCTCCACCTCCGCCTCCCCCTCAGACCCCAGCGGGTCCAGTGAAGAGCGAGACCCTGAAAAGGGCACGCCACCCACAGCAGCCACATCACCATCTGAATCAGAAGAGAAAGAAATCCTAGGCCTTTTTCTAGCAGCCCGTTCAGCCATCATCACCTCCATTTTGGACACTAAAGTCGCCACCACAGCGGCCAAATTAGGTAGAACTGGGGGTTCAGCAGAACTGGGGTCCCCCACCAAGGCTGGGGGGAATTTGCTGTCCTGAGATTCCATTGCAGAAAACACAAAGTGAAAGGTACTGGCCCTTTAAGAGCACTGCGGACCACGCAGCCCACCGCTATATACTGTATACTGTGTACACAGACCCCCAACAGGGACAAAACTAAGCCAGAAGGGATAAAACAGAGTAAATATAAAAAGGACAGTCTGCAGAGCCCCACAGAGTGTTACCACACCGATCGCTGCTCCAGAGGAAAAGGAAGTGAGGTCACCAGAGGCTGAACTATATGCTGCAGGCAAAAAGAAAATGGCTGCCCATAGGAAGTAATGGAAGGCTTCGGCAAGATGGCCGCTGACATGTGCCACATCCACACACAAGATGGCGCCGGATGGCGCCAAAACCACTACATAGCAAGCTGTTGCAAAAGCCCATAGTGAAGCCAGACATGCTGCCCACACCTAAAATGGCGGACCGCACGGTTTTTACCCGCAGCGGCCGCCGAACACATAGCCTGCACCTCCAAACACCGAAGTGACACAGGAGAGGGGCCCTCAAAACCACACAGCGCCAGCAGTGCAATAAAAAAAGACCCCCGCAGGGATCGCATCAGGGAGCCCCACAAACGCACAGACATGAGGAGGACACACAGCACACAGGACTGCCACCCCAGACAGAGGCCCCACACAGAAAGTACTTACCTGTACCGGATGGCATGGGGTGCCTCTATTAAATGGAAAGCCTCTGTCCTCAGATGACAGGGAATGCCATCAGCCAAAAACGCAGGACACTGCATCACTGAACCGCAGATGTGTCCAGTGAGGTAGCCACCTCACAGGCTGCATCCCTGCTGCAAACAGGGATGGGTCATTCTTAGTGTCAGGGCGAACACATAGCTGAACGCTCAATGGCGGGCTGGGGATCCATCTGACCCTCTGCCCTGGAGAGCCAGGGCGGCCAGTCGGATTCCCAGCTCCGCAAAATCCACCTTCAGCCGAAGTTCCGACTAAACTAAGCTGACAAAATAAACAGCTAGTAAAGCAAAGAAAAAACTGACATTCTTGCAAATAAAAATCATAAGAAAAGATTAGAAGGCTGAGACTGTAGCCCCAGCACAGGGAAGCCTATCTACTCCTAACGCTAGGCAGAAGACAAACTGAGTTGGGATGGCTTACTGCAGGGGGGTATTGACCAGTGGGACAGCCCCCATGGGTGTGTCTATGTTAAATGCTTTTGTTTTTAACAAGTCTTATGCCTAGCTACTCCTGTGGAGAGGAAGTCAATACCCATTAGTGAAGACTGTATGAGTGGGCGGCGACTGTCGGAGGACGTAAGAGAAATTATACACTCTAGATATTGTAGCAATTACTTCCGACCAGTAGCGAAATAATTTGGGACATCTCCACAGCATATGTATAAGCGTACCCTGCTCTCTGTCACATTTCGGACACAGAGAGTTAGACCTGCGGCCCTAGCGAAACAATTGTACCGGTGTTCTATATGCTCTATGAAATAGGAAAAGGTGTGAGACCTTATGTGAGGCTGATACCGATACCAACGGAATCGAGGAAAGGCATAGCTCCCAGGTCTCTCCATCAATGGGGCCAAGATCCCCCTCCCACCCCGCTCGAGCCGGCACGGTAGAGGGATCTTGTAAAGAACCTAGTAGGATATCGTATACATTGGAAATCATGCCCTTTTCTTCTGAAGCCTGGAAAACGTCCCCAGTAAGTCGATGTGTAGCAAGTTGTAATGTGGAAATTTTTGCCTGGGCCGATACTGCATGCCTCAACTGTAGATACCTAAAAAAGTATTGTCTGAGAATGTCAAATTCCCTCTGTAGATCCTGGAAAGACTTCAACACATGAGCTCTAAATAATTGCGACATGAAATAGACGCCAAAGGCTTCCCAGATCTCTGCACCCTCCAATTGAAACAGTTCCCTGAAGTTTTGGTTGTGCCAGATTGGGGTCCTTGAAAGGAAACCCTTGATCTGTAGCATCCCCTTGACACAGCACCAAACCATCCTAAGCAGGGAGATCGTCGGCAGGCCCGCCGGCATATGCGAAAACTCTGCCTCCAGATGGACCAGTACCGGGTGAGGGGAGCCTGACGGGACCAAAAGGGTTCCAATGGGATCCAGGAGGTCCGGGAGCCCCCAGCCTCCCATGTGTTGAATCTGTGAGGCCAGGAAATACTCCCTAGGGCTAGACACTGCAAGCCCACCACAATCCTTTCCCAACTGCAGGGTAGAGAGTTTAATCCTAGCTACTTTTTTACACCATATTAGATCACGGTACTGGGAGTCTATCCTACGGAACCATCTCCTGGGTATCCACACAGGAGAATTATGGAGGACATACAGGAGTTGGGGCGCCCAGACCATTTTAATTAAGTTGACACGGCCAGCCACAGATAATGGAAGTTTACACCAGCTCGTGCATTTGGAGCGAAACCTTTGCAACAGAGGTACCAAGTTCATCTCAAGGTATTGAGTAGGGTCAGGAGAAACACGGATCCCCAGATATTTAAACGAGTCCACCACCCTTACCGATGAAGCACAGTCAGGGAGAGGTGCGGGTAGAGGATCTAAGAGCAGCAGGACCGACTTGTCCCAGTTTATGGAAAATCCCGAAAGAGATCCAAAGTAATCTATAGGAGACATCACTGCCTGCAGAGATTCCTGGGTATCACCTAGGTAGAGCAGGGTATCATCTGCGTATAGCGAGATGATGTCCATGTGCGGGCCCCGTATGAAGCCCACTATCCCAGGCAAGGCACGAATCTGTGCCGCTAGAGGCTCCAGTGCCATGGCAAACAGCAGCGGAGATAGCGGACAGCCCTGTCTGGTGCCCGTATGAAGACAGAAGGATTCAGACAGTTCCCCATTGACTCTCAATCTAGCCATCGGAGCGGCATAAAGCACCCTTACCCACGAAAGGAAGGTCTCTCCCACACCAAAGCATCTAAGCACCGCCCACAGGTAAACCCATTCGACACTGTCAAATGCCTTAACGGCATCTAGTGAGAAGACAGCTCGATTACCCGGATTATCAACTGGAATTTGAAGGTTCACAAATAGGCGCCTGAGATTAAGTGCCGTTGATCTAGCAGGAAAAAAGCCCGATTGATCTCTATGTATAACTTTATGTATAACTTGAGAAAGCCTGGAGGCTAGGATTTTGGCCAAAATTTTTACATCCGCCGTGAGTAGGGAGATGGATCTGTATGAATCAGCCTTCATCGGATCCTTGTCAGGTTTTAATAGGAGGGCGACAATTGCCTCAGACATAGAAGCAAGTAAGCTCCCAGTCTGAAACGCCGTATTATAAACTCGGAGCAGAACGGGCACCAACTGTTCAGCATATCGCCCATAAACCTCCGAGGGGATACCATCCGCCCCAGGAGATTAAGGCTAGGATCACTTTAAATCTAGTAGGATATATAATACAGACTCTTAAGTAAAATCCAAAGGCTAAATTCTACCATGCAACTCCAGTAAAGCAAAAAAAAGAAGTTCTACTAAAGGCTGGTATACCCAATAGCTTTCCTCCTGAACTCCTTAAGCCTGGAACACACTGCTAATTTATTTTTCGTTCAACCTAGCAGGCTGAACGAAAAAAACTGACAGATCACCAACACAAACGATGTTAGTGGAGCGATTTTCCTTGCTATGCCACTGCATTTCTGACAGGGGACTTTCCCCCCTGCCAGAACACACTGCTCGGACGCTCGTTTTCCAGCATGTCCCTTCGGCAAAAGGCAGTCATTAGACCAGCTTCTGTTGGACCGGCAGCTGTACACACTGGCTAAATACCTGCTGAACTTAGCTCATTTTCCACCTGTGTGTACCCAGCATTAGGATGGTGTCCAAAACTGGGTCTAATATTGTTATCCACTGAAGGACCGGGCTTATTTCTGATACTTGTTTTTTACAAGTTATATTCAGTATTTTTAGCTAGAAAATTACTTAGAACCCCCAAACATTATATATATATATATATATATATATATATATATGCAGTATATATATTTTTAGCAGAGATCCTAGAGAATAAAATGGAGATTGTTGCAAGCGTGGGAGCGTCCATGCGTGGGAGTGACATCACCACAGCCCAGCCATTCAAGAAGCTGAAGATAAGAAACTCTGAAGTAACACCGGGGGAAGATGAAAGGGCCGGGGAAGCCGTGACAGCTCTCTGCTGGGGGGCTCAGTTTGCAGGTAAGTCTGTCATAATGTGCTAGTATACGGTGCATACTAGAACATTATGACCTAAACCTGCAAGGAGACCAGCTTTTTTCTTTTTAAGGCTGGACTTTACCCCGCTTTAGGGACAGAACTGGACAGCAATTGCCATTTGTAGTCTGAGGATTTGTGTGAGATATAGTATATTGCATTTTAGCTATATTTTACAATGACTGTAGGTATCATGTGACTGAGTAGAAAAACCTTATGAATGCCTTTTCCAGACTTCTGCATGGGAAAAATATGGCAACACTATAATCTATTATACATAGCACATACTGTATACCAGTGGCGGCTGGTGCTCAAAATTTTTTGGGGGGGGCGCAAACAGAAAAATGTAATAGGCATTGCTTTGCGGCAAAAAACGCCGTAAAAATTGCGTGACTTTGAGGTCACAAAAGTGTGAAAGGGGCCTTCAGTAATCAAGGTATAGTGTGCCGCCTTCAATGCAGAGTGACCAGCGTGCCCCCTTTCAATGCAGAGAGACCAGCGTGCCCCCTACAATGCAGAGTGATCAGCGTGCCCCCTTTCAATGCAGACAGTGCAGTGTGCCCCCTTTCAATGCAGAGTGACCAGCATGCCCCCTTTCAATGCAGACAGACCAGCGTGCCCCTTTTCAATGTAGACAGACCAGCTTGCCCCTATTCAATGCAGACAGACTAGCGTGCCCCCATTCAATGCAGAGAGAGATCAGTGTGCCCCCTTCAATGCAGAGAGAGATCAGTGTGCCCCCTTCAATGCAGAGAGAGATCAGTGTGCCCCCTTCAATGCAGAGAGAGATCAGTGTGCCCCCTTAAATGCAGAGAGAGATCAGTGTGCCCCCTTTCAATGCAGAGATCATCGTGCCCCCCCCCCCCGAGACCAGTGCACTTACCTGCAGCGGAAGCGGCTTCTCCTCAGTCCCCCGGCATCTCCTCGAGTCCTCCCGCCTCCTCCTCGGCCAATGGCATGGGGTTTGTCTTTCGGCCAATCAGGAAGCGGGTCTAGGACTCACTTCCTGATTGGCCAGGAGGAGGATCCGTGTGACAATAGCGAATTTTCAATTCGATATTGTCACACAATGGGTGGGCTCGGGGCGCACTGCTCTGCGCCCCGGGTCCACCCTTTGCTGAAGCCTATTAGAGCCTCTGGCTCTAATCAGGTGATAAAAATAAAAATAAAAAACCCATTGAGCTCCATGCGTCCGGCGCCCGGCATTCAGATTAGGGGGCCGGACGCATGGACGCACCGTCCGCCACTGCTATACACTACTTTACTTACATTAATGTCTAATTCAAAATCAATAGCATTAAAACATATATTAGTACACATAACCCTACATTATATCCTCACTGACTGCAAATGATAAATAAATCAATCAATAAATACATTAATTTTTCTCTGTCCTAGTACTTAGGGGGCCCTTAAACAGCAGTATGGCCATACAGACATATAGCAGCTTCAGAAAAAAAGCACAGTGGTGTCCTGAAGCCAGCAAAGCACTACCAAAATGAAAATGAGAAAATGGGACAAAAAAAAAAACAAAACATTATTACATACCCCTACCTTCTAGTTTTCACCTTCTCTTATGCTTCTGTTGTAGATTCTTGTAACTCCAACCTTTTGAAATCATCATTTCTCTTTCCTATGACGTCTCTTATTAACACTGGAGGAAATTAAAAACTATCAGTGTATTGCTCTTATGTTCTCTCATTATGAGGCAATTGTAGTTGTTACAAACAAATGCAGTAAAACACTTATTTATAGAAAGTTTGCAAAACTATTTGTCCTGTAAAACCGCATGTACATTTGTTCTGGGCAAAAGCAAAAGTTACCAGGGTATTTTCTCTATAGGTCAATTGTTTTTTATTCACATAGAAAGGTGTAGCCAATTGGCATGGGACACATACGATAGTGGCAATCACTACCAGGGCTGGCCCAAGACATTGTGCTGCCTGCGTCCTAGAATGAAATGCTGCCCCCCCAAAAAAAATAAATAAATAACACCCACCAAAAGGCCCCTACATCCATTATTTTATATAAATATAACATTTTGAAAATATTATATTCACTGTTATCTTCTTCCATAACTCACCACCGGATCGGTCCATCAAACACCCACTGTCTGTCTTCAGTCATTCCTGTGCCTGCCACCGCCCTAGAAAATCCAGTCTGCCCTGTGTACGATGGATTGCAATGACGTCATTGCGCACACCATGATCACGTGAGGGATGTTCCCACACTCACACTCACCAGTTTGCACTACAGGCAGCAGTATTAGATGGGGAAATGCCGCCCTTAATGCACCGCAAACTAATGACACAGAAAACTGCTGGAAAAAAACCTTGGGCGTCACTTTGCTGCCCCTTTCAAAGTTCCGCCTGGGTCCACTGGACCCAGCCGGACCCATGGTAGAGCCGACCCTGATCACTACAGTGATTTTCCACATCCAAAGGAATCAGCCAGTAAACGAATAGGCATACATCTATTGGTCCATGGTAGCCCAATGTTACTATGCAAACATCTGCATTCCTGGAATTTGGCTTTAAGTTATAGTTAAAGTCTTGTGGGCTAAGTCACAATTTGCTTTCTTAATGACTCAAGCCATATATATTTCCTGACAAAGTCCCTGGCTTTTTCTATACCTAGTTTAAAGTCTTTCTGCTAAAGAAATGTATTTTCATTCTACCTATTGCATTTTCACAACATAAAATATTATAAAATAAGCCTAAAAGCCAACAGGGAGAAAGTGATAACAATAGGTTTGCAGACCTGGAAACTTCACTGGAGGGATCTTAACATGGGAGTACTTTGCTACTTATCTTTTTTTACTAGTTTTCCTGCTGTCATGAGGAGGTACGCATGCTCCTGTCACAAAGCCTTTTCTATAGTAATTGTGTATGTAGAACCATATACTAATGAAGAGAAACTGAAGGTAGAGGCATTGTCTACAATACTCATGAAAGGGTGTGTGGGTCCCTAGGTTCCTATCCAGTGGAGAAGTGTGTGGTGCCCTTGGTTGCCAGTAGGGTTTATTTACAAAGAAGGATATAGATACATTATAGTTACAAATAAGGAAATGGGGTGCAACAATGGGAAGGGAGAGGGAGGGGGGGGGGGGGGCATCTGCTATCACACACACTCCTCACTGACTCTTTCACACACACCAAGGCCTCTCGTCCATTCTTGCCCCACCCTCAAAATGGGTCCCAGCAAATCATGTCCTGGATCCTTAGTGGAAGATATCCTGAACCAAAAGGACACAAAAGTTTATTCCTCTCCCAGGCTCAACTTTGAGTTTTCTTTTGAGCAGATGATCACAAAGGATGTCCATCAAATCCATCACCCTTCAGGCCCCATGCTGGCCAGTAGTAGGAGGCAGTTGAATAGCCTCAGGAGTCCTACTGGTCAGATGATAACAATCTAGTACTGTTTACTGCAGACCCGCTGTAAAAATTGTCATCTGCCTTAATGTCCTTTCAAAGCCGTATTGCCAAAGCCATATTGTCCTCACGTCCCAGCTGCATTATTATCATTTTCTTTTTCCAATATTACAGCTACCATGCACAGCTTCACCAGATTCTGCACTCTCCAGTTTTAGTAAATCAACCCTGTGTTGTTTTTAGTGTAAGCGCTGTTTTTGTTTATTACTATTCTTCATGGAGAAATACACTTACCAGCAACTTTATTAGGAACACCTGTTCAATTGCTTGGTAACACAAATTGCTAATCAGCTAATCACATGGCAGCAACTCAATGCATTTAGGCATCTATACATGGTGAAGATGACTTGCTGAAGTTCAAACCGAGCATCATAATGGGGAAGAAAGAGGATTTAGGGGACATTGAACATGACATGGTTGTTGGTGAAAGATGGGCTGGTCTGAGTAGTTAAAAAAACTGCTGATCTACTGGGATTTTCACACTCTCTAGGTCAGAAAAATAGAAAATATCCAGTGAGTGGCAGTTGTGTGGACGAAACTACAAATCAAACCTTGAAGCAGATGGGCTACAGCAGCAGAAGACCATATCGGGTGCCAATCCTCTCATGTAAGAACAAGAAAATGAGGCTACTATTCACACAGAATCACCAAAATTGGCCAATAGAAGATTTGAAAAACGTTGCCTGGTCTGATAAGTCTTGATTTCAGCTGTGACATTCAGATGGTAGGGTCAGAATTTAGTGTAAACAACATGAAAGCATGGATCCATCCTGCCTTGTATCAATGGTTCAGGCGGTGGTGGTGGTGTAATGGAGTGGGGCATATCTTCTTGGCACACTTTGGGCCCCTTAGTACCAACTGAGCATTGTTTAAATGCCACAGCCTATCTGGGTATTGTCCATCCCTTTATGACTACAGTGTACCCATCTTCTGTTGGCTACTTCCAGCAGGATAATGCACCATGTCACAAAGCTCAAATCATCTCAAACTGGTTCCTTGAACATGACAATGAGTTCACTGTACTCCAATGGTCTCCACAGTCACCAGATCTAAATCCAATAGAGCACCTTTGGGATGTGGTGAAACGGGAGATTTGCATAATAGAGGTACAGCTGACAAATCTGCAGCAAGTGCGTGATGCTATCATGTCAATATGTACCAAAATCCCTGAGGAATCTTTCCAACACTTGTTGAATCTATGCCACAAAGAAATAAGTTCTGAAGACAAAAGGGGTCCAACGCGGCAGAAGCAAGGTGTACCTAATAAAGTGTCCGGTGAGTGTTTGTATGTTTTGCAGAGATTTAATTTAAGCCCTGCTTGCACCAAAAAATTCCTGTGTTAATGGCAGTTCTGTGATTGCACTAAGCAGTTAGGCTGCTCAGGTGGGCAGAGGTTAAGCCAGGATCAGCATTCTCCTGGGCTCTGTCCTCTTCCCTGTGCTGCTAACAAAATGAGAGAGGGCTCTGCTTAGAGCCCTGAACCTTGGCCTGTATGAGGAGAGGCACAGCAGGAAGATGTAACCATTAGCATTTTTTTTTTATTTATTTTTTTTATTTTGGGTTTTTGGTGCCTCAGACCAGATAATTGGGACTTTATGGGCAAGAGTAAAAGAGGAGTGGTATTATTTAAAACAATTTATTGAATAATTACAGTATAATACAACGTTGGTAGTGAATGGGTGAAGGCCCATTGTGTCAGAAGTGCAAAAGTATTGAAAAGGTAAGTGACAGGTGAAAAATGGGTGACTTTTAACAGGACATTTGGCTCTGTTGTTCCATATGCATTGGAACTTGATTCAGAGGAAAAGTCCAAAGGATTGTCCTAAGCGTTTCGGCCGTATAGGGCCTTTTTCAAGGATGTGTCACCATTTATCTTTTTTGTCCGTTCCATGCATGGGTGCCTTTCCCAGGTTTCTAGGTTGCATCAGGAACTTGTGCTGCTTTTGTAGGTTTAGACAGGTGGTGTTTGGCCGTGCTGGTAAAGTCCAACTCGGTTCCCTCAAGGTTCTGGACCTTGGTAAATTTAGTAGTCCGGTATTCGAGGGAAAAACTGCAGCAGCATACCTCCAGGTGTTTCCTCTCCATCCGAGGAAGAGGAATTTAGTAGTCCGGTATTCGAGGGAAAAACTGCAGCAGCATACCTCCAGGTGTTTCTTCTCTATCCGAGGAAGAGGAAACCCCTGGAGGTATGCTGCTGCAGTTTTTCCCTCGAATACCGGACTACTAAATTCACAAAGGTCCAGAACCTTGAGGGGAACTGAGTTGGACTTTACCAGCACAGCCAAACACCACCTGTCTAAACCTACAAAAGCAGCACAAGTTCCTGATGCAACCTAGAAACCTGGGAAAGGCACCCATGCATGGAACGGACAAAAAAGATAAATGGTGACATGTCCTTGAAAAAGGCCCTATACGGCCGAAACACGTAGGACAATCCTTTGGACTTTTCCTCTGAATCAAGTTCCAATGCATATGGAACAACAGAGCCAAATGTCCTGTTAAAAGTCACCCATTTTTCATCTGTCACTTACCTTTCAATACTTTCGCACTTCGGACACAATGGGCCTTCACCCATTCACTACCAATGTTGTATTATACTGAAATTATTCAATAAATTGTTTTAAATAATACTACTCCCCTTTTACTCTTGCCCATAAAGTCCCAATTATCTGGTCTGAGGCACCAAAAACCCAAAATACAATTTCATAGGGACGGTAGCAAAACCAGACTATAGGGCTTCACTGAGATCAAAAACCCCCCTCTATAGATGTAACCATTAGCAACATTCTGAGCACCTTTGGGGAGATCCCCCAGGAATCAGGACTCCTCCACACTATGCACTTCTACTTTGGAAGGTGTGCATTGGGCACCCTACAGTTGTGCCTAAAATTTGACATAACCTGTCAGAAATCGTGAAATTTTGGCGCTGATATTGAAAATATGACTGATCATGCCAGAAAAAAAATATATGTCTTTTGTTTAGGGATAGTGATCATATGAAGCCATTTATTATCACATTGCCCTGGGTTTACATGCCCTGGAATTTTTGGCCTTGGTATAGACACAGGTAGGTGAAACACACAGGTAAAATGGTATTTAAAGGTTAGTTTCCCACATCTGTGGCTTTTAAAATTGCAATTAGTTTATGTGTATAAATAGTGAATGAGTATGTTAGCTCTCATGTGAATGCACTGAGCAGGCTAGATACTGAGTAATGGGGAGCAGAAAAGAACAGTCAAAAGACCTGCGTAACAAGGTAATGAAAGTTTATAAAGATGGAAAAGGATATAAAAAGATATCCAAAGCCTTGAATATGCCAGGCAGTACTGTTCAATCACCTATTAAGAAGTGGGAAATTCAGGTATCTCTTGATACCAAGCCAATGTCAGGTAGAGCAAGAAAGATTTCAGCCACAACTGTCAGAAGAATTGTTCATGATAGAAAGAAAAAATCAGAGGTAACCCCAGAGAAATACAAATAAAAAGAGGGTGTGGTTCTTTTTAAGGAGCACAATATGAGGATACCTGAACAAAAATGAGCTGTATGGTCGGTGAGGTGTATCAAGGTGTTGTCAGGCATATTGTAACCGGCTGTGGTATTGGCGCACTAAAGGCTTCTTTCTAGCAACTCGAACATGCAGCTCATTTTTGTTCTTCTGGTCAAAGAAATGGCCTAAGAAAGGTTTCCTTACATGATAGTATTATCACAATTATGTCCTGCATAAGTGTAAAAGGGGCTCTTAGTAACAATGACAGTTGGTGTGGTGGTCTAACAGGGGGAGCAATGTGCATAATCCCTTATATAAAAGTACAAATCAGCAAATGCGTAGCAAGAGGTTGTTGAAAAGAACAGTGCAGTGCAGACACCATGTAGTACTAAAGGGCCAAATGTAGTTCTACTCCAAATTGGCCAACCAAAAAAGTAATTGTGGAACCCCCTTCATATGTCAGCAAGGTCAGGATTAAGGGTTTAAAACAAGCGACCGAGATGGAATAGGGGGGGTCTTGAGCCAGTGACTCTGGTCTGCTTGGAAGAAGCAAAGGTTTGTCCACCACAAGTTTCAGTATTTCTGTGTATCATGTTCTTCTGGGCCAATTTTGTACGATGGGAATCACTGGAACCCATTACCTTCTCTAACTTGCGCAGCAGTTGAGGTAAGATCGTCATCGGTGGAAAGGCATAAACCAGCAAAAACTGTCAAAGGAATTACCAAGGATCAGAAGCATTTGAAGATCCAATGATTGGATTTGCTTGTTGCACATTGCAAGTTAGCTAGACTAAAGCACTTGGCAAAGAAAACTGCATTGAAAGAGGCTACCATCAAACCCAGAACCCTTATGTACAAGCAATCTGAGGAGTGCCATTTTGACTTGAGGGGCTTTGTGTGGGACTCTAGGGATGCAACATTTCTGGCTTTGGATGTTTTCAAGATTAGACTGTTTATTATCCAAAGGTTTGAAGAAACTGAATTGTTGCTTGGACATTGACAGACAGGGTTGTGGCTGAGAAGTCCTTCAGTAGGAGTCATCCAGGTAATCTGTGATATGAATGCCTTGGGTTTACAGGAGAGCCAGAAGCAGGAGAAGAAATTTTGTGAACACTTGGAGTGCAGAGGAGAATCCAAGTGGTGGTGTCACATATTTGAAGTATTGATCTCTCATAGCAAAATGCAGAAAGTGTTGATGTGGGAGGAAATGGGGATTTGTAGGTAGGTATCTTGTATGTCTACTGATGCCAGAAATTCCCACTTGAGAATTAATGACAGATATAATTGATTCTATACAGATATTTGGTACACAATGAAATCTGTTTAAAGATTTTAAATCCAGTTATCCAGTGACTTCCTTGATGAATTTATGAAGGCAATCACAATCAAAAGGTTGTGGATAAGAAACCATGCGTAGAAGATGGTTTTTACAAGCAGGTTCCGCAGACCAAGCTTCTGAACACAAAATCCTGCACTCATGCACAGGGATAAGGGGCATTTCATTTTAAGAGCAGGGTACTTAAAGCCAGGTTCCTGGTTTCTGCTCATTTGTCTTGTACAGTTATCAATAGACTGGCAAACAGACATTGCTGCAATAGCTGGCTGCAGGGCAGGACCTGCAAGAGCAAAGAAGTTCCTTAAGAATGCTTTCAATGCCTTACAACAGAATCCTTAAAAGAGGAAACATCCTCAATAGGAACTGAAAGGTGTTTGCTGATAACTGAAATGGCAGGATCTAATACTTTAATAGTCCATTCTTCTTTGGTTCCTTAAGAAGGAAGAGTTAATACCCCTTTAGGAGTGGGCCGGTAAAAGAAAACTGGTCTAGCACTTGCAATTGTGTACATCTCCATCCCTAAAATTTTGTAAAGACAAGAGAACGGTCGCCCAGGCGGGACTTTATATGAGGTTGCCACAATAGTCATGAAGAGTCAAAAAGTAAAATTTATTAGTAGAGTATAAGCATACAATCGATATAAATGTATAGTCATAAGCATAGTTACAAAACATGTACAGCATGTAGGAAACAATTGACAAAATAACAACATAGCAGCAAATTGCGCATGATGACAGCATTGCAGCATCCGTGTAGCATAGTATTGGGTATATCTGTATTGAAAACTCTACGCGTTTCGTGGGTCTAATATGCCCACTCATCAGGAGTATATAAGTAGATCTGTCTAAAAGTAAATGATAAAAAATAGAATATCAATATTTGCTGTGCGTTTATATTGGCCAACAACTGTGAAGTTTCAACAAATGTATGACCCAAGTGGGGAAACAACACTTACATTGGGCCAAATCAGATTGAGAAATGCTGCCATGAGGTGGGGTGCCAACGTCTGATCCGGGAGCTGAAGAGACAAGAGTACCCACAAGAAAATGGGGAGCTGGGCAAGGAAACATAAGTGATGGAAAATGTGATATGACACTGGCTGAAAATGCAAGAAATAATATATCAAAGTATTAGAATATGGGCTGTATCACATAGTGAAACATGAAAGTATTCAATGTACAAGGTATGTTCCAGCAGAGACAGTGTCAACATTAGAGAAGAAAAAAAAAAAAAAAAACACGAAAGAAAGCACCGAAGAAAAACGCAGATCCCCAGAAAGAGTGCTGATCACAGTGTAACCAATGGCCAGGAATAGTGATGAGAAAGCTGTGATGAATAAAATAGAGTGAGGAAGATGAGCTCATATGGTTTCATAACACTGGTTGAGTAACCATAAATAGTGAAGCATAGTATCTCAGGATATTGAAAGTACAAAAAAGTATCAATATAGTAAATAAAGATGATACAAATAAAAATATATAGTAAAATTGAGACAGGTGTAGGAACCATAGAGTAATGAGCTCACAGGGTGGTGCCTGTCCTTAGAACAGGCACCACCCTGTGAGCTCATTACTCTATGGTTCCTACACCTGTCTCAATTTTACTATATATTTTTATTTGTATCATCTTTATTTACTATATTGATACTTTTTTGTACTTTCAATATCCTGAGATACTATGCTTCACTATTTATGGTTACTCAACCAGTGTTATGAAACCATATGAGCTCATCTTCCTCACTCTATTTTATTCATCACAGCTTTCTCATCACTATTCCTGGCCATTGGTTACACTGTGATCAGCACTCTTTCTGGGGATCTGCGTTTTTCTTTGGTGCTTTCTTTCGTGTTTTTTTTTTTTTTTTTTTTTTTCTTCTCTAATGTTGACACTGTCTCTGCTGGAACATACCTTGTACATTGAATACTTTCATGTTTCACTATGTGATACAGCCCATATTCTAATACTTTGATATATTATTTCTTGCATTTTCAGCCAGTGTCATATCACATTTTCCATCACTTATGTTTCCTTGCCCGGCTCCCCATTTTCTTGTGGGTACTCTTGTCTCTTCAGCTCCCGGATCAGATGTTGGCACCCCACCTCATGGCAGCATTTCTCAATCTGATTTGGCCCAATGTAAGTGTTGTTTCCCCACTTGGGTCATACATTTGTTGAAACTTCACAGTTGTTGGCCAATATAAACGCACAGCAAATATTGATATTTTATTTTTTATCATTTACTTTTAGACAGATCTACTTATATACTCCTGATGAGTGGGCATATTAGACCCACGAAACGCGTAGAGTTTTCAATACGGATATACCCAATACTATGCTACACGGATGCTGCAATGCTGTCATCATGCGCAATTTGCTGCTATGTTGTTATTTTGTCAATTGTTTCCTACATGCTGTACATGTTTTGTAACTATGCTTATGACTATACATTTATATCGATTGTATGCTTATACTCTACTAATAAATTTTACTTTTTGACTCTTCATGACTATTGTGGCAACCTCATATAAAGTCCCGCCTGGGCGACCGTTCTCTTGTCTTTAGGAGTGGGCCAGTCCTCATAAAGTGCAAAATTCATTTGTGCGTGTGTGGGGAAAGTCTTTCTTGAATTAGCCTGTTTTTTTGTGTAACAAATGCCACATAAACAGTAGTCAAGAGCATGCTAGCCACTCAAAACAGTGAGTCTCTAGAGATGTTGACAGATAAACCACTGCAGCTCTAGTCTGCAAGGATTTACCAGATATTCTGGTCCAACCTGAAAAGCTGAGTCCTGTGCTACCTGGAACACAGATACGGAGTCACTGCTGACTGCAGGGCCATTACAGAAAGAACATCTGTATTAACTGGGAAAACATGAACTAGTTAGCTGACAAAAGGGACTTTCAGGATTTCACATACCCAGCATGAATCTACCAGTGCTCCTTGGATGACTGGAGAGACTTCCAGGAATAAACATAGCCAGCATGAATCTACCAGTAGCTCTTGATAGTAGAAAAATCTTCTAATTCAAAAGAAGGAGACAACCATTCTCTGGAGGACAGCAAGCATAATTAGTGAGGTGGGAGGGCTTATAGCTTTTAAGGGGGTGGACTTTAGGCTCTATGTGCCTGGTGTCCATTTGTCTTGTAGGAGAAATTATATTTATTTATATATTTATAGACATTATGTTGTTGCAGTAGGCCAGTAACTCTTGTATTCAGAACTTTTTTGAGTTGTCATGGAAGCATTGTTTACGTACAGTATATATTGTGTGGCTGAAGACAAGGCTGCTAAGGTCACAATAATGACTTTGTTTTTTGTGATAAACATTTAGGTGTCCTGGATCCCAGTTAATCCTCTGAATATCACAACTGGTGCTAGGACGATAAAAGGACCAGTACCTCTTTTTTGTTGTTTTTTTTGTTTTTGGATTTAGGATGGAAGCAATGCTAAAACAATTGGTGGTGGTTAATGTTGCATAGCAGCCACAACTTCAGAGCAGTGCCTGGCCAATGTGACACCCCAGCAAAATCTGGAGGTGCAACAAAGAAAAACGAAAGTCAAGGTATCTGCTAAGGCAGCACCGATACCAATGTTGACTGAAGCAGTAAAATTTATGTTGCAAAACAAGAAGTGAATGGCAGCCACTCTCAATCTCAAGCAATTACTAGGGAAAGACATTTTCTGTAGAAGTTAACTGCTACAGATGATGGTGGGGCAGAGAGTGGGGTGGTTTATTGCTCCCTTTTTGTCATGGGACCCTCAAAAGGCAATTCTGGAGACACTAGGGTCTATAACCACATGAAGTTGGAAATTTAAACTTGCCTAGTGGTAACTACAGCGGTTGAAGCACAAGTGCACTGTTGGAGCTACAGAATGAATTAGCTATCTCAGAAATCGCTGGTGCATTAATTATTACAGTTGGTAACTAAATGGTTGCAAACAGCATATTTAACTAGCTCTCAGATGGTTGAGGGAGTTTTGATGGACTGGCATCTTTAGTCCGTGGCTGTCAACCTGACTCAAAGGGTTTGCCATGGGGATCCGAAAATCACTGATAAGCTGGTTGAGATGGTTAAAAGGTTCAAGGTAATCGAAGAGCTACTCAATCCCAAGTCTAAAGAGTCCTATGTCTCAAGCTGAGGAAAAGATTCTTCCCTCTAGAAAAGCAACCACAAAACTCCAGAATCACCATGAAGCAATACAGTTAAACATTGACTTTTCACCAGTCCTCCTGTGCCCCAAAGAGTCTTTCGCTAGGGGGATCTGCTTGCATATTTCCAGTGGATTACTAGTGAACCTCTTTACTGCTACAGACACTGGCATCTGAGCCTGTTCCGAGACCATGACAAGTCATCATCAATGGGGTGTCCCAGGAACTGGGGGCAGATGGAACAATAGCCCCACTTTGCTTTCAACGGGGACCTATTATATTAGGTCTTTAAGATTTGAACAATTACAGGTACCACAACCATACAGAAGGATGGTGCTTAACATAGCCCATAATAATATTCTGGGGATACACCTAGGGGCTGAGAAAACAGAGACATGGATTAATGACTGGTTTTACTGATTCAGTTTAAAAAATATTGCAGATCCTATTCAACATGCCAGTTAACAAACTTTGGCACACTTCTGTAATTCATTGGTGCCCCTACCTGTTATTTCAAATGCTTACACAGACAAGTTTTCCCAAGAAGATATTCACTGACAAGAATGTTTATTTCAAGGGTTATGACAAACATGTGCAGGTAGTTGCAAATTAAGAAATTGCCATCCACAGACCAACAGCTTGGTCGAACAATTCAATTAGACCTTGAAATCTATGTTGAAACAGGTGGCACAAAGAAACTGAAAGAACTGGGACTGCCTTTTGCCAGCATTGATGTTTGCTATACAGGAGATTCCCCAATTATCCACGGAGTTCTCCTCTTTTGAACTGGTCTATGAGCAGAGACTCAAGGGCTTGCCTGACCTGGTAAAAAAGATCCAGGAGAATGTGTTCACCCCCCCCCCACACAAAATTATTTTGCAGTTTTTCCTCCAGTTACAGGAAAGGATTGAAAAGGTGATGCTGTTGGTTAAGGAACACCTGCAATATACCCAAGAGGCACAATGCCGAGTTTTTAAATGCTCAGTGAAAGTAAAACACTTCCAGGTAGTGAACCAAGTGGCAGTACTTATCCCCACTAGAAAGAGTATATTTCTGGCTTGATGAAGGGCCCTTTTGAAATCACAGAAAAAGTTGAAGTAGTGATCTATAAAATTTTCCAACTCTGTAAAAAAAAAACCTTTCCACACTTACCTGGCCTCACTGATGTCAGACAGCATCAAATCATCACTAAACTGGGCTCCAGGGTTTGTGTTAGATCTATTGCATCGCTGAAAGAAGGTGATCTCTGGTGAAGTGAGAACAAAGTTGGCACTGGGATTCAGATGATTTGCAGAATGATTTGTGATCCCTCATAGCATTGAGTAAAGTGCAAGAAAGGGGTTGAAAACGGCGCTACCTTTGTGCAATAAATAATAAGGTGCAATCACTTGCAATCAAATAAATAATCAGCCAAGCGCTCACTCCGAAGGGGAAGACTGGCGTGCTGCTCTCCTCAGGCAGGGAACTCCAAACGGATGCATAAAAGAAAGGAAAAGGAGGCGCATACACCTAGTGCATTACCCGTGGTACTGTTTAAAATGACCGCTAACGCGTTTCGGGAGTCAAGCTCCCTTCCAGCTCTGAGGAAGGGAGCTTGACTCCCGAAACGCGTTAGCGGTCGCAATTTCCAGGACATGGTCCAACACATGGGTGACGGGAATTTGCAGTACGATTTTCATTCTTCATGTTTGTGAGTATGCATTCAGCATTTTAATAAATCATTTTAAACAGTACCACGGGTAATGCACTAGGTGTTTGCGCCTCCTTTTCCTTACCTGCAATCAAATGATAAATAAGGGGGTGTGTCCCATAAAACCATAAAAGAGGTAAAATGAATATATACTGTATATTGGGTGGATTCAAATAAAATGGATTAAATCTCCTGATGTGTGGTAGATACAACCCAAAAAGTGCTGGAGTGCAATAAATAAATTTATGACATAGACAAGTGTGTTTATTGTGATAAAAATATATAAATAAATCAATACAGTGCAGAAGTAAAATAAATCACGTGTTGGGTAATAATCCTGGCACTATTACTATTTGAAAGTGTAACGTGCCAATACAAAACAAATTGGTGATAAGAGTGGTGAGTGAACCAGGGAAAAATCCCTTAAGGTAGGTGGCAGCTGCAATCACCTGTGTAACCACTAGGTGTCGCGCTGTGTATACAACCTGCCGTGTATAGACCAATGTATATCTCCGAGGGTCCCCCTCCACGGTCAACAAGGCACCAGTTGGCGTGTTTTCATGTGGAAAAAGAAAGAGGGGAGCCCCATGAGGTATTGATCACAAATAGTAAGAGAAAAACGTAGCATCCACTCACTGTGAGAGCTGCCTCGGATCAGTAGCAATCGCCAGGAAGCTTCCGCGTTCCACGGCGGTGGAGTCTCGAAACCGGAAGTGATGCTATGACGCAATGGACCCGCCCTACGCGTTTCGTCAGAGGACGTCTGCTGGAGGGGAGTCACCACGGCGCACTCCCGGTTTTCTTATAGCCGGCCCTTGTCATGGCAACAGATCGGCTGCCTTCAGCCATCTTGATGCTCCGTGTTGTTGCCAAGTAGAGGCCATTTTGCTACTCATTGTCTTACTATAAATGAGTATAAAGGGCGGCTTGTTTACATCATTTTCGAAGCAGCTTTCACCGGACTACTACGAGGGCCATATCATAAAAAGAATTGTTTGTAAAATGCAAAAAATGTTTTCTTTAAAAATGTGGAATACAACCTTTAATGGAAAAAATTAAAAAAATTAAAAAAATGAAAATAGGAACATATGTGAATAAAAAATCTATTTGTATTTAAAAAAGCATCATATTTCAAAGGCTTAAAAAACTTTTAAAAAATCGTGAATTACATATTTAATCAGTGTGTGGAGAATTTTTGTAAACATTAGGTACAATATATTGAAATTAATGGTTCTTTGCTGGGACTGAGCGATATGTGAGTCATCCGTCTACCACATGGGGGAAGAGAGGAAGGAATTTATGTGTATTTGTGTTTTCTTGGAGACTCAAGTAAGCGGCTATATATGAAAAGGAGAAGCCGGGGCGAGAAAAAAGGGGAAAAATAAAAGGATCAAAAAAATGAAAAAAAATGGTCCGATGTTGGATGAGAAGGCTGAAAAATATAAGTTGCCTAATTGGAAAAATGCCACCTCCAATTGAGGTGGGTGTAATGGGTGAAGAGAGGGGTAATTGTGGAGATGCCAGATTGGCTGGAAAAAAAGAGATATCCAAAGGAGGAAGGTTATATAAAAATTATGTATAAAAAATTATATATAATAAAATTATATATAATAAAAATAGGGATAAAAAATAGGATAAAAAATAAGATAAAAACAGAGGAATTGGAACGAATATGGGCATAAGGAGTGTCCAACACTTCTCTTACGAGATAACAGGGAGGTAAATGGGTGGGATAAACTCTGAAAATAGTAAAATATGAAAGTGGTGAGAGGACTATATACCTAGGAGAGCTGTCTGATGCGGTAATCTTTCTGAAATTCGGTAAAAGACAGGGCGTAAAATCACATACACATAAGATGCATAAAAGCCATATAAAAGGCATGAAGGACGATATATGGGAATTGTACAGGCTATATAGTGAGGACTTATTAATAATCAAGGTAAAAAACTGTAAAAAATTGTGCAAAAATATTATAAAAAACCAATCATGTTAAAATCCTTAAAAAAGAGGATACATATAAAATGTATATAAAAGGATTTTGTATAAAAAATGTATATTTAGACATCGGTGATAAAACAGTTCAAGTCTATATCGGCATTTAGCCCATCAGGTCTCAAAGATCGCATCCGGAAGATCCACTTCGTTTCGTTTTTCGAAATCATTCTCCTCTTATTGCCTCCTCTCCAGTCCCCTTTTATTTTATCAATACCATAGAATATTAGGCCGAGGGGTCCTGGGAGTGCATTTCCTTGAAGTGTCTTTTATGTTTTTGACATGTTCCCTGATTCTCACGTATAGGGGGCGGGTGGTTCTCCCTATACAGTAAAACCTTGGATTGCGAGCATAATTCGTTCCGGAAACATGCTTGTAATCCAAAGCACTCTTATATCAAAGCGAATTTCCCCATAAGAAATAATGGAAACTCCGATGATTCGTTCCACAACCATTTATTCATAAATCCTTCAATTTATAGTCCATATAAAAAGATTATAGCATTGCGATAGGTTGTGTAACCATACAATGTCCATCCACAAATAGCCGCTTCCACAAGGGGATTGGAAGCAAAATCCAGCAGGAGCTACAGGGTAGCAATATGGTTCCCATTTAATGAAGGTACAACATTTAGCAACTCACATGGTTGATGAATAAAACAGGCACATCTAAGTATGCAGGCATCCAGGGTAAAGCTGTCCACATAGACTATCTTCTGCACCGCCGGCTGCCAGTCTGTAATCCTGACCGGGAAGACCACCCTGCAGTAAAGCGATCTGAAAGCAAGGGGCAGCATGGAAAGGATGACGTAGATGACGGTGCGGAGGATGATCTATGTAGACAGCTTTACCACTGATGCCGGCATCCTTAGATGTGCCTGTTCCAATCATCAACCATGTGAATTGCTAAATGTTGTACCTTCATTAAATTTAACCATATTGCTACACTTAGAGGTGCCCCTCTTCTCTTTTATACTCAGCTGTGACTTGAGGCTACTTGTATATCAAGTCAAAATTTATTTGAAAATTTTGCTTGTCTTGCAAAGCGCTCTTAAACCAAGTTACTCTCAAACCAAGGTTTTACTGTATACTGCAGGTGACACGGACATTCAATGACGTATGTCACGTGTGTACTAGTGCACGTGATGGTGTCTTTTATTTTATACTCCACCCCTGTAGTATGGGATTTGAAAGTTTTGATTTTTTTGGGTTGCTTTCTATTGGTTCTACACGGTAAGCATTTTTGACACCTAAAAAAACCATTGATGCTTGTGGGGAGAGAGATGGTTTTGGGTGGGTTCACCACATTATGTACCACCTTATCTTTAAGTGTAGGTGCCCGCCTATACACAAAGGATGGTTTGCTTGGGAGAATTCTCTTCAAAGTTCTGTCTGCTGTCAAAATGGGCCAATGCTTCTTGATAATGTTTTCAAGTTGCTTATGTTGTCTGTTAAAACCCGTTATAAAGGCAAATTCATGCTTATTCTCATTTACCTTACTTTTGTTTTCCTTAATTAAGTCCTCTCTTCTAGTATTTCTTACTAGTTGTTTCAAATGTACTAGATCTTTCTTTTTGTAGCCTTTTTCAACGAATCTCTGTATTAAAATGTCCGCTTGGGTTTCAAAATCTTGTATATTGCTACAGTTCCTCCTAATCCTTAGGAGCTGTCCCTTAGGGATGTTGCCCAACCATTTCGGGTGGTGGCAGCCCCTAGTCGGAATATATCCGTTTTTGTCCGTTTTTTTAAAAAAGGTCTTGCTGGCTAATTTTCCTCCTTCTTTGTACAGCTCTAAGTCCAGATAAGAGACTTTTTCTCGATTCCAATTTCCTGTGAAGGTAATCCCGTAGGCATTGCTGCTTATCTCATCGAAGAAGGTTTGTAAGGTGTCCATATCGCCTCTCCATACCAAGATGATGTCATCTATATATCTGTGATAATAAATTAGATGAGGGCGTTCCACGCTAAATATTTGCTCTTCCTCCCATTTCTGCATGAATATATTAGCGACGCTGGGGGCATACTTAGCCCCCATAGCGACTCCTTTGATCTGCGCGTAGTGTCGTCCCTTGTACCAAAAGTGATTGGAGTTCATAGCCATTTTTAACCCTTCTAGAATAAAGTGCATCTGTGCATGTTTCAGATCTGTATATTTATAAAGTGCCCATTCAACGCTATCCAAACCGTCCTTTTGTGCTATATTTGTGTATAGCGAATTAACGTCTATAGTGACTAGGATGTCTTCCTCCTCAATTTCTAGATCCTGGATATCTGACAGTAATTGCTTGCTGTCCCTTAGATAGGACTTTCCTTTGGGAACAATTGGTTGTAAGTATTTGTCCAAATATTCTCCCAACCTGGAGTGGACGGAATTTATGCCGCTCACTATGGGGCGGCCCGGGGGTTTTTCCTCATTTTTATGAATCTTGGGCAAATAATAAATTATTGGCGTTCTGGCTCCTTCTATGTCCAAATATTTTGCCTCCTTTTTGTTTAACCACTTAAGCCCCGGAGGATTTTCCTGCTAAAAGACCAGGGGGTATTTTGCGATTCGGCACTGCGTGACTTTAACGGACAATTGCGCGGTCGTGTGATGCTGTACCTAAACGAATTTGACGTCCTTTTTTTCCCACAAACAGAGCTTTCTTTTGGTGGTATTTAATCACCTGTGCGATTTTTTGATCACGCGCTATAAACAAAAAAAGAGCGACAATTTTGCAAAAATAACAATATTTTTCACATTTTTTTATATGAAATTCCCCAAAAAAAAAATGTAAAAATCAAAATTTTTTAACATTTTTGGCCAATTTGTTTTATCCTACCTATGTTTGGTAAAAAAAATTGCAAAAAGCGTATTTTGATTGGTTTGCGCAAAAGTTATCGCGTTTACTAACAAAGGGAAAGATTTTTGTCATTTTTGTTGTTTTTTTTTTAACGCGTAATGGCGGCGATCTGCGATTTTTTTTGCGGTACTGCGACATTGCGGCGGACAGATCGGACCCTTGACTGACATTTTTGACACTTTTGGGGTTACCAGTGACATTACTACAGTAATCAGTGCTATACATATGCACTGTTACTGTAAAAATACACTGGCAGTGAAGGGGTTAACTTTATTTGGGAGGGAGGGGCTGTGTGTATCCCTAGGGGCGTGATTCTTACTGTGATTGGCTGTGGCTCTAGCTGTAAGGACACTGATCAACGGATCTACATACTAGATCCGTGTAATCAGTGTCTTTACAGCGAGGAGAATGACAGGCAGCTTGTTTACACAAGCTGCCTGACATTCTCCCTCTTCCCCCGACGATCGCCGAGTGGCCGGCGGACATCGGGTCCGCTGGTCACACGCGCGGGGGGGTGCGTGACCGCGCGGGAGCGGGAGCGCGCCTCCGCGGGCGCGCGCTCGCTCCCCAGACCCTCCCAGGCTAGTGACGTTAATTAACGTCACTCTGCCTGGCAGGGGCTGACCGCCGCAGTAAATCTACTTGCGGCGGTTGGCAAGCAGTTAAGATGCCCAAATCCTTTCCTTTTTCGATGTATGTTTTCAGGGCTTTGGTGTATTTACTTTTTGGGTCTCCATGCAATTTTTGGTAGGTGTCTTCTGCACTGAGAAGATGTTCCAGCTCTTCCTCATAGTCTTTTTGATTTAAAATGACCAGACCTCCTCCCTTGTCCGCTGGTCTAATAACTATCCCTTTCTTCTTTTCCAGTCTTTTGATAGTTTCCCATATATCCTTTTCCTTTTTGTTTTTAATCTTTAGGCCTCTTATCTCTTCTTCAACCATCCTTTTGAAGACCTCTAGGTTTTCATTTTGTGGATTCTTCAGGTTGAAGACAGACTTGTTCCTAAGTGCAGTGTGCTTATATTCTGTATTCGGTATGGAAGTCCCTTTATCTTTCTTGATCTCAAAAAAATTTTTGATGTTAATTTTCCGTATATATTTCTGCAAGTCTATATACGCTTCGAATTTGTCCAGGTTTTTGTCTGGTGCGTATTTTAGGCCTAAATCTAAAAGTTCCAATTCCTCTTTATTAAAAACCACATTACTCAAATTAAAAATTCCTTTCCCTAGAACTCTCTTCTTCTTTTTCTTAGACCCCCCGCGTTTTCCCCTTGGTTTCCGTTTCTTGTGTCGTAAAATCTGAGGGGTTCCTCTCTCCTGTTCAAACTGGATCCTCCTGGTCTTGGAGTGTCCCCGTATTCCCCTTGTTGGGGTCTTCTCTAGTCTTCTCTCCAGTTGATATGTTGTCCTCCTTGTGGTCTGTATATCCCTCTCGGGCCTCCGGGATGGTCTTGTCTCCATGGTTGTTGCCATCCGTGGTTCCTCCAATTTCCTTGGTGTCCTTGTGGGCCCCTTCCTCCTCTTGGGGGTCTCCCTCTGTTGCCCCTTGGAAAAAAATCCCTTCTGGGGGGCGGACCTCTACTCTCATATTGGGGTTCATGGTATTGCCTGAGAGGTGAAAATCTGTTGTAAGTGTCAATCCGATTGTATGCATAAGATGGTGTTCTGTCCCTATATTGATTCCGATGTGTGTTCTCCCTGTGGCTGTCCCAACGGTCGTTTATACACGTGTCTTGGTTCAGTGTCCCTCTCACCGTTGTTTCTCTCTCCGTTTATTGGAGTTCTGGGGGTCCTGGGAGTCCTCGGTGTTGTAACATCTATCCATGGGTCCTCATCTTCATCCTCCATGTCCGATGATTCCCTGGACTCTATATCCACCGGATCCACACTAGTTCCTTGTCCGTTGTATATCTCATCGGATTGCCATTTATATACTTCTCTGTTCCTATAGTCCATGATATCCCTCTTATATTTTTTCTGTTTCTTTGCCTGTTTAGTCTTGTCGTATTTCTGTATGGCCTCCTGGAGTGCCTTCTCTTTATTCTTATATTCTGTTTTTTCCGCATGAGGAGCCAATTGTTCCTTAAGTTGGATTATGGTGCTTTCAATCTTCTTAAGTTTAAATTGTCTCCGTTTAATAATCATTAGTAGTAATTCCTTTTCACATTTATTAAAAAAAGCATACCAGTTGTCTAGGAGAGCTGGGTCTGAGATATGGTCATTGGGGGATATATCCCAGCGCAATCTCCTGGGAGCTATACCTTCCTTGGTGTATTTCTCAAGGGTGGTTATGTCCCACCAAACCCTCAGTTGTTTCTCCATGTTATGCTTTAATTGTTTAAAACAGCCTTCCATGTCTTGTCTATGTATGATGGTGTCTTGATCGAATATTTCTTCAACGTTCACCGCTCTAGTTGTCATATATTTGAAGATCTCCATTCTGCAGCCGGGTCTGGGTGGTCCCACAAAAAGTGGTGTACACAGAACAGGTAAAAGCAAGAAATGACCAGCGCTATGGAGTGTGCGGTGAAGCGTGAACGGCTATCAGCTGTAAGCAGCCAACAACCAAACCCCAAAGGGGTCAAGATATAAGTAAAGTGCAAGAAAGGGGTTGAAAACGGCGCTACCTTTGTGCAATAAATAATAAGGTGCAATCACTTGCAATCAAATGATAAATAAGGGGGTGTGTCCCATAAAACCATAAAAGAGGTACAATTAATATATACTGTATATTGGGTGGATTCAAATAAAATGGATTAAATCTCCTGATGTGTGGTAGATACAACCCAAAAAGTGCTGGAGTGCAATAAATAAATTTATGACATAGACAAGTGTGTTTATTGTGATAAAAATATATAAATAAATCAATACAGTGCAGAAGTAAAATAAATCATGTGTTGGAGAAACAACTGGGGGTTTGGTGGGACATAACCACCCTTGAGAAATACACCAAGGAAGGTATAGCTCCCAGGAGATTGCGCTGGGATATATCCCCCAATGACCATATCTCAGACCCAGCTCTCCTAGACAACTGGTATGCTTTTTTTAATAAATGTGAAAAGGAATTACTACTAATGATTATTAAACGGAGACAATTTAAACTTAAGAAGATTGAAAGCACCATAATCCAACTTAAGGAACAATTGGCTCCTCATGCTGAAAAAACAGAATATAAGAATAAAGAGAAGGCACTCCAGGAGGCCATACAGAAATACGACAAGACTATACAGGCAAAGAAACAGAAAAAATATAAGAGGGATATCATGGACTATAGGAACAGAGAAGTATATAAATGGCAATCCGATGAGATATACAACGGACAAGGAACTAGTGTGGATCTGGTGGATATAGAGTCCAGGGAATCATCGGACATGGAGGATGAAGATGAGGACCCATGGATAGATGTTACAACACAGAGGACTCCCAGGACCCCCAGAACTCCAATAAATGGAGGGAGAAACAACGGTGAGAGGGACACTGAACCAAGACACGTGTATAACGACCGTTGGGACAGCCACAGGGAGAACACACATCGGAATCAATATAGGGACAGAACACCATCTTATGCATACAATCGGATTGACACTTACAACAGATTTTCACCTCTCAGGCAACACCATGAACCCCAATATGAGAGTAGAGGTCCGCCCCCCAGAAGGGATTTTTTTCCAAGGGGCAACAGAGGGAGACCCCCAAGAGGAGGAAGGGGCCCACAAGGACACCAAGGAAATTGGAGGAACCACGGATGGCAACAACCATGGAGACAAGACCATCCCGGAGGCCCGAGAGGGATATACAGACCACAAGGAGGACAACATATCAACTGGAGAGAAGACTGGAGAAGACCCCAACAAGGGGAATACGGGGACACTCCAAGACCAGGAGGATCCGGTTTGAACAGGAGAGAGGAACCCCCCAGATTTTACGACACAAGAAACGGAAACCAAGGGGAAAACGCGGGGGGTCTAAGAAAAAGAAGAAGAGCGTTCTAGGGAAAGGAATTTTTAATTTGAGTAATGTGGTTTTTAATAAAGAGGAATTGGAACTTTTAGATTTAGGCCTAAAATACGCACCAGACAAAAACCTGGACAAATTCGAAGTGTATATAGACTTGCAGAAATATATACGGAAAATTAACATCAAAAATTTTTTTGAGATCAACAAAGATAAAGGGACTTCCATACCGAATACAGAATATAAGCACACTGCACTTAGGAACAAGTCCGTCTTCAACCCGAATAATCCACAAAATGAGAACCTAGAGGTCTTCAAAAGGATGGTTGAAGAAGAGATTAGAGGCCTAAAGATTAAAAACAAAAAGGAAAAGGATATATGAGAAACTATCAAAAGACTGGAAAAGAAGAAAGGGATAGTTATTAGACCAGCGGACAAGGGAGGAGGTCTGGTCATTTTAAATCAAAAAGACTATGAGGAAGAGCTGGAACATCTTCTCAGTGCAGAAGACACCTACCAAAAATTGCATGGAGACCCAAAAAGTAAATACACCAAAGCCCTGAAAACATACATCGAAAAAGGAAAGGATTTGGGCATCTTAAACAAAAAGGAGGCAAAATATTTGGACATAGAAGGAGCCAGAGCGCCAATAATTTATTATTTGCCCAAGATTCATAAAAATGAGGAAAAACCCCCGGGCCGCCCCATAGTGAGCGGCATAAATTCCGTCCACTCCAGGTTGGGAGAATATTTGGACAAATACTTACAACCAATTGTTCCCAAAGGAAAGTCCTATCTAAGGGACAGCAAGCAATTACTGTCAGATATCCAGGATCTAGAAATTGAGGAGGAAGACATCCTAGTCACTATAGACCAGTGGTTCTTAACCTGGGTTCGATCGAACCCCAGGGGTTCGGTGAGTCAGTCTCAGGGGTTCGGCGGGGGGGCAACAGGGCAATTGCTCCCCCCGAGAAAATATTACTGATTGTGAGTCCAACCCCCCCCCCCCCCCCCCGGGAAATTAGAGCTGCGGTGGGGACGACTCACAGCCATTACACATAGACACTTGACGCTCTGCCCCCTGTACCTCCCCCAGCAGGTTTCCAGCCTATCTCCTGCAGGCTGCTTGCTGCTTGAGTGGGCGGGATGGGGATGTACCTGACCACGGAGATCGCGCCCACCTGGAAGAGGGAAGTGTGAGCAGCTGAGCAGAGGGAGCCAAGTGAATGTTCCTGGAGGTAGGCTCAGCTAGCTGTACATGGTGGATTAGTTTGCAAGCCCCTCTATGCTAAGTCTGCTGAGTTACTGCAGCTTAGCATAGAGGTGCTGTTAGCTGATAAATGGAAATGCATGTCCTTTTCATTTAGCTCAATAAGCATTGTGAATGCCCCCTGGTGTGTGCCCTCCTGATACCCCATGGTATGCCCTCCCAACACCTCCCCCCAGTGTGTGTCCTCCTGACACCCCATGGTATGCCCTCCCAACCCCCCCCCCCCAGTGTGTGCCCCCCTGACACCCCATGGTATGCCCTCCCAACACCTCCCCCCAGTGTGTTCCCTCTTGACACCCAAGGTATGTCCTCCCAACCCCCCCAGTGTGTGCCCTCCTGATACCCCATGGTATGCCCTCCAAACACCTCCCCCCCCAGTGTGTGTCCTCCTGACACCCCATGGTATGCCCTCCCAACCCCCCCCCCCAGTGTGTGCCCCCCTGACACCCCATGGTATGCCCTCCCAACACCTCCCCCCAGTGTGTTCCCTCTTGACACCCCATGGTATGTCCTCCCAACCCCCCCAGTGTGTGCCCTCCTGACACCTCATGGTATTCCCTCCCAACCCCCCACCCCAGTGTGTGCCCTCCTGACACCCCATGGTATGCCCTCCCAACCCCCCCAAGTGTGTGCCCCCCTGACACCCCATGGTATACCCTCCCAACCCCACCCCAGTGTGCCCTCCTGACACCCCATGGTATGCCCTCCCACCCCCCCAGTGTGTGCCCTTCTGATACCCCATGGTATGCCTTGCCAACCCCCCCCCCCCAAGTGTGTGCCCCCTGGCTCCCCCAGTGTGTGCCCTCCCAACCACTGATGTGTGCCCTCCTGACACCCAGTGTGTGGCCTCCTGACTCTCCACTGGTGTGTGCCCTCACTACCCTCCCCCACAGTGTGTGTCCTCCTGACTCTCCCCCCAGTGTATGCCCTTCCAACCCCCTGGTGTGTGCCCTTATAATCCCCCGGTGTCTGCCCTCCTGACCCTCCCCTGGTGTGTGCCCTCCCAGCCCCCTGGTGTGTGGCTTTACTGATCCCTGTACACTGTCCTATCCCCTGTCCTGTCAACTCCTGTCCTCTGCCCTATTCTCTGTACACCGTCCTACAGCCTACTGACCACTCTATCCTTCCCTACAATCAATTGACCCGTATACACTGCCCTACATGCTACTGGCCTCTGTACACTGCCCTACATCCTACTGACCTTTCTACACCGCCCGCAAAAACTACTGACCCCTATACACTGCCCTACATGCTACTGACCTCGCTACTCTGCCCTACAAACTACTGAGCACTGTACACTACCCTACAAACTACTGACCACTGCACACTGCCCTACAAACTACTCACTACTGCACACTGCCCTACAGCCTACTGACCTCTGTATGCTGCCCTACAGCCTACGGACCTCTGTACGCTGCCCTACAGCCTACTGACCTCTGTACGCTGCCCTACAGCCTACTGACCTCTGTACGCTGCCCTACAGCCTACTGACCTCTGTACGCTGCCCTACAGCCTACTGACCTCTGTACGCTGCCCTACATACTACTGACCTCTGTACATTTTACTTTGTATGATACGTTTAATTCAGTTCTGTAAACAACACCTTATTTTCTGGCAGTGCCCCTCCCGAGACTAGACTCATAAAATCATATTTTATTTTTCCAATTAAGAAGGGTTCGGTGAATGCGCATATGAAGCTGGTGGGGTTCAGTACCTCCAACAAGGTTAAGAACCACTGCTATAGACGTTAATTCGCTATACACAAATATAGCACAAAAGGACGGTTTGGATAGCGTTGAATGGGCACTTTATAAATATACAGATCTGAAACATGCACAGATGCACTTTATTCTAGAAGGGTTAAAAATGGCTATGAACTCCAATCACTTTTGGTACAAGGGACGACACTACGCGCAGATCAAAGGAGTCGCTATGGGGGCTAAGTATGCCCCCAGCGTCGCTAATATATTCATGCAGAAATGGGAGGAAGAGCAAATATTTAGCGTGGAACGCCCTCATCTAATTTATTATCACAGATATATAGATGACATCATCTTGGTATGGAGAGGCGATATGGACACCTTACAAACCTTCTTCGATGAGATAAGCAGCAATGCCTACGGGATTACCTTCACAGGAAATTGGAATCGAGAAAAAGTCTCTTATCTGGACTTAGAGCTGTACAAAGAAGGAGGAAAATTAGCCAGCAAGACCTTTTTTAAAAAAACGGACAAAAACGGATATATTCCGACTAGGGGCTGCCACCACCCGAAATGGTTGGGCAACATCCCTAAGGGACAGCTCCTAAGGATTAGGAGGAACTGTAGCAATATACAAGATTTTGAAACCCAAGCGGACATTTTAATACAGAGATTCGTTGAAAAAGGCTACAAAAAGAAAGATCTAGTACATTTGAAACAACTAGTAAGAAATACTAGAAGAGAGGACTTAATTAAGGAAAACAAAAGTAAGGTAAATGAGAATAAGCATGAATTTGCCTTTATAACGGGTTTTAACAGACAACATAAGCAACTTGAAAACATTATCAAGAAGCATTGGCCCATTTTGACAGCAGACAGAACTATGAAGAGAATTCTCCCAAGCAAACCATCCTTTGTGTATAGGCGGGCACCTACACTAAAAGATAAGGTGGTACATTATGTGGTGAACCCACCCAAAACCATCTCTCTCCCCACAAGCATCAATGTTTTTTTTAGGTGTCAAAAATGCTTACCGTGTAGAACCAATAGAAAGCAACCCAAAAAAATCAAAACTTTCAAATCCCATACTACAGGGGTGGAGTATAAAATAAAAGACACCATCACGTGCACTAGTACACACGTGACATACGTCATTGAATGTCCGTGTCACCTCCAGTATATAGGGAGAACCACCCGCCCCCTATACGTGAGAATCAGGGAACATGTCAAAAACATAAAAAAGGGCTTCGCAAAACACAACTTGTCAAGACACTTCAAGGAAATGCACTCCCAGGACCCCTCGGGCCTAATCTTCTATGGTATTGATAAAATAAAAGGGGACTGGAGAGGAGGCAATAAGAGGAGAATGATTTCGAAAAACAAAACGAAGTGGATCTTCCTGATGCGATCTTTGAGACCTGATGGGCTAAATGCCGATATAGACTTGAACTGTTTTATCACTGATGTCTAAATATACATTTTTTATACAAAATCCTTTTATATATTTTTATATGTATCCTCTTTTTTAAGGATTTTAACACGATTGGTTTTTTATAATATTTTTGCACAATTTTTTACAGTTTTTTACCTTGATTATTAATAAGTCCTCACTATATAGCCTGTACAATTCCCATATATCGTCCTTCATGCCTTTTATATGGCTTTTATGCATCTTATGTGTATGTGATTTTACGCCCTGTCTTTTACCGAATTGCAGAAAGATTACTGCATCAGACAGCTCTCCTAGGTATATAGTCCTCTCACCACTTTCATATTTTACTATTTTCAGAGTTTATCCCACCCATTTACCTCCCTGTTATCTCGTAAGAGAAGTGTTGGACACTCCTTATGCCCATATTCGTTCCAATTCCTCTGTTTTTATCCTATTTTTTATCCCTATTTTTATTATATATAATTTTATTATATATAATTTTTTATACATAATTTTTATATAACCTTCCTCCTTTGGATATCTCTTTTTTTCCAGCCAATCTGGCATCTCCACAATTACCCCTCTCTTCACCCATTACACCCACCTCAATTGGAGGTGGCATTTTTCCAATTAGGCAACTTATATTTTTCAGCCTTCTCATCCAACATCGGACCATTTTTTTTTCATTTTTTTTGATCCTTTTATTTTTCCCCTTTTTTCTCGCCCCGGCTTCTCCTTTTCACATATAGCCGCTTACTTGAGTCTCCAAGAAAACACAAATACACATAAATTCCTTCCTCTCTTCCCCCATGTGGTAGACGGATGAATCACATATCGCTCAGTCCCAGCAAAGAACCTTTCCATTAATTTCAATATATTGTACCTAATGTTTACAAAAATTCTCCACACACTGATTAAATATGTAATTCCCGATTTTTTAAAAGTTTTTTAAGCCTTTGAAATATGATGCTTTTTTAAATACAAATAGATTTTTTATTCACATATGTTCCTATTTTCATTTTTTTAATTTTTTTAATTCTTTCCATTAAAGGTTGTATTCCACATTTTTAAAGAAAACATTTTTTGCATTTTACAAACAATTCTTTTTATGATATGGCCCTCGTAGTAGTCCGGTGAAAGCTGCTTCAAAAATGATGTAAACAAGCCGCCCTTTTTACTCATTTATAGTAAGACAATGAGTAGCAAGATCGCCTCTACTTGGCAACAACACAGAGCATCAAGATGGCTGAAGGCAGCCGATCTGTTGCCATGACAAGGGCCGGCTATAAGAAAACCGGGAGTGCGCCGTGGTGACGCCCCTCCAGCAGACGTCCTCTGACGAAACGCGTAGGGCGGGTCCATTGCGTCATAGCATCACTTCCGGTTTCGAGACTCCACCGCCGTGGAACGCGGAAGCTTCCCGGCAATTGCTACTGATCCGAGGCAGCTCTCACAGTGAGTGGATGCTACGTTTTTTTCTCTTACTATTTGTGATCAATACCTCATGGGGCTCCCCTCTTTCTTTTTCCACATGAAAACACGCCAACTGGTGCCTTGTTGACCGTGGAGGGGGACCCTCGCAGATATACATTGGTCTATACACGGCAGGTTGTATACACAGCGCGACACCTAGTGGTTACACAGGTGATTGCAGCTGCCACCTACCTTAAGGGATTTTTCCCTGGTTAACTCACCACTCTTATCACCAATTTGTTTTTGTATTGGCACGTTACACTTTCAAATAGTGCTAGGATTATTACCCAACACATGATTTATTTTACTTCTGCACTGTATTGATTTATTTATATATTTTTATCACAATAAACACACTTGTCTATGTCATAAATTTATTTATTGCACTCCAGCACTTTTTGGGTTGTATCTACCTCACATCAGGAGATTGAATCCATTTTATTTGAATCCACCCAATATACAGTATATATTCATTTTACCTCTTTTATGGTTTTATGGGACACACCCCCTTATTTATCATTTGATTGCAAGTGATTGCACCTTATTATTTATTGCACAAAGGTAGCGCCGTTTTCAACCCCTTTCTTGCACTTTACTTATATCTTGTCCCCTTTGGGGTTGGGTTGTTGGCTGCTTACACCTGATAGCCATTCACGCTTCACCGCACACTCCATAGCGCTGGTCATTTCTTGCTTTTACCTCATAGCATTGGTTCCTAAGCCCAATGGAACCTTGCAACAATGGCCACGAAGGAGAGAAAATGCATTCTTCACTACATACGGAAACTTCCAATATTGAAGAATGTCTTTGGCCTTTAGGCAGCTCCAGCCACATTGCAATGGGAATTTGAAGTATGCCTCAGTTTACGTAGATGTAATGGGGATTGGGAGTCTTACCTACCAAAGGCTAGACAGTTTTGGATTTCTTGAAGAAAGCAAGCTAAGGCTGAGAAAAACAATGCCACTGTGAAGCGAGAATGCCTGACCATAAAACGGACTCCGGATTCTGGTATTCTGATGTTATCTGGTAAAAAGTTTAAGTTGATCTCCAACCATGCTTCTTTGACATGGATGTGCCAGAGGAAGGGGGCAAATTCTTAGGTGACTTGGTGGTTTCTAGCACTTCTGGAGATCAGGTTTGTGGTGGAACACAGAACCGAGAGACAGCATCAAAACACAGATGGATTTTTCCATTATCTAGACTTCTGGGTTGGGGCTGGGGAATTGGGTATTGTGCCAGTCAGTAGGGACATATCCTGGATGGTAGGTATCTTTCCCCTTGTATTTTTTTTTTTTTTTTTTTTTGAAGTGTGGCCTTTAACCACTTCTGGACCGGAAGGATTTGCCCCCTTAATGACCAGGCCATTTTTTTGCGATTTGGCACTGCGTTATTTTAATGGGAAGTTGCATGGTCATGCGACGCTGTACCCAAATAAAATTGATGTCCTTTTTTCCCCACAAATAGAGCTTTCTTTTGGTGGTATTTGCTCACCTCTGCGATTTTTATTTTTTGCGCTATAAACCAAAAAGTGTGACAATTCTGAAAAAAAAAATTTTTTTGCTGGTAATGGCAGTGATCTGCGATTTTTAGTGGGACTGCAACATTGCGGCAGACAGATCGGACACCTAACTGACTTTTTTTACACTTTTGGGGGGACCAGTGACATTACTACAGTAATCAGTGCTAGAAATTTGCACTGTTACTGTAATAATACCATTGGTAGAGAAGGGGTTAACACAGTGGGTGATCAAAGGGTTAAATGTAAGCCTAGGGGAGTGATTCTAACTGTATGGGGGTTGGGCTTTTTAAATGATCACAGAGCCCTGTGATCCTATATAGAAGGATCAGCGGGGAGCGATTGCAGGTGGCGGTTCGGAAGTAGTTAAAGTGTATTTTCACTTTTGAAGCCAAAATGGGGCAATACCTACCATGTTTCCCCCAAAATAAGACAAGGTCTTATATTAATTTTGTCTGCAAAAAAACACATTCAAGCAAAAAAGTTCCTGTGTTCACTGTCTTCTCTCTCCTCTCCCCCTCCCTCTCTATCAGCTCAGGAGTCAGCATTATAAAAATGATGTAATTTAAAAAAAATAGCCAAGTTAAGGTCCTTGTAAAATCATGTAATCTGCGCTATAAAAAGGATTATATAATGTCCATTATGTGTCTTTATGTAACATTATTGTGGAAAATACCTTACTTAAAGCACCGCTGGACACTCCTGTGCTCCAGTGACACTGCTGGCGCCCCGTGGCGCTGTAAATAAGGTATTTTCCACAATAATGTTACATATAGACACACACTGACAATTTATAATCCTATTACAGTGCGGATTACATGATTTTATAAGGGCTTTAACTAAGGCTTATTTTCAGGGTAGGGCTTATATTGCAGCCATCCTAGAAAATCACAATAGGTCTTATTTTCGGTGTGTCTTATTTTCAGGGAAAAACAGTACTTTACTGTATATTTGTTACATTTTCTTATTCACATAGCATGACTTAAAAAAAAAATGCTGCTTTTATTTTACTTGTCTGAAGTTTTCCTCTGCAGAGCGGACTGGAGAGCTAATATGGAGAATAGAATAAAGGTGTATGGCGCTGCCTCAATGTAAATGGCAAAAAGGTGTATACAAAATGTCTAGTGATAATACCACAATAATATATATGTATTATTTATTTATTTACAGTGAATTATTCACTTATACCACTCATCTTTGCACATTGAGTCACTTCCGGTTTTTTGATACTATCTATGTTTAAGTGACTAATTTATATTCCACTATTGCACTTTTTGGCACTTTTGTCCCCTTAAAATTTAATATTTATTGTTTATTGTTGATTTTTAAATCACTATTGATGTGGTATTATCACTAGACATTTTGGCAGTGCCATATACCTTTATTCTATTCTCCATTATACTCTATATACAGTATCTCACAAAAGTAAGTACACCGCTCAGATTTTTGTAAATATGTTATTATATCTTTTCATGTGACAACACTGAAGAAATGACGCTTTGCTACAATGTAAAGTAGTGAGTGTACAGCTTGTATAACAGTGTAAATTTGCTGTCCCCTCAAAATAACTCAACACACAGCCATTAATGTCTAAACCGCTGGCAACAAAAGTGAGTACACCCCTAAGGGAAAATGACCAAACTGGGCCCAATTAGCAATTTTCCCTCCCCGGTATCATGTGACTCATTAGTGTTACAAGGTCTCAGGTGTGAATGGGGAGCAGGTGTGTTAAATTTGGTGTTACAGCTCTGACTCTCTCATACTGGTCACTGGAAGTTCAACATGGCACCTCATGGCAAAGAAATCATTGAGGATCTGAAAAAAAGAAAGGTTGCTCTACATAAAGATGGCCTAGGCTATAAGAAGATTGCCAAGATCCTGAAACTGAGCTGCAGCATGGTGGCCAAGACCATACAGTGGTTTAACAGGACAGGATCCACTCAGAACAGGCCTCGTCATGGTTGACCAAAGAAGTTGAGTGCACGTGCTCAGCATCATATCCAGAGGTTGTCTTTGGGAAATAGAAGTATGAGTGCTGCCAGCATTGCTGCAGAGGTTGAAGGGGTGAGGGGTCAGCCTGTCAGTGCTCAGACCATATGCTGCACACTGCATCAAATTGGTCTGTATGGCTGTCATGCCAGAAGGAAGCCTCTTCTAAAGATGATGCACAAGAAAGCCCACCAATAGTTTACTGAAGACAAGCAGACTAAGGACATGGATTACTGGAACCATAGATAAACGTATTTGGTTCAGATGGTGTGAAGCGTGTGTGGCGGCAACCAGGTGAGGAGTACAAAGACAAGTGTGTCTTGCCTACAGTAAAGCATGGTGGTGGGAGTGTCATGGTCTGGGGCTGCATGAGTGCTGCCGGCGCTGGAGAGCTACAGTTCATTGAGGAAGCCATGAATACCAACATATACTGTGACATACTGAAGCATGTCTCTAGACCTAAACCCTATTGAGCATCTGTGGGGCATCCTCAAACAGAAGGTGGAGGAGCACAAGGACTCTAACATCCACCAGCTCTGTGATGTCATCACAGAGGATTGGAAGAGACCTCCAATAGCAACCTATGAAGCTCCGGTGAACTCCATGCCCAAGAGGGTTAAGGCAGTGCTGGAAAATAATGGTGGTCACACAAAATATTGACACTTTGGGCCCACTTTTGACATTTTCACTTAGGGGTGTACTCACTTTTTTTGCCAGTGGTCTAGACATTAATGGCTGTGTGTTGAGTTATTTTGAGGGGACAGAAAATTTACACTGTTATACAAGCTGTACACTCACTACTTTACATTGTAGCAAAGTGTCATTCCTTCAGTGTTGTCACATGAAAAGGTAGAATAAAATATTTTAAAAAATTCGAGGGGTGTACTCACTTTTGTGAGCTACCATAACTCCTTAGTGGGGCTATATATAGAAGGTAGGCTGCAGCCAGGTTAATTTGTCCACAGCGCGGATTTCTTCTTTCTTATTTAGTGGAGAGCTAATATGTTTGCCATAAATAAAGTACAAATATAGACAAAGGTTTTTTTTTTTGGTTACAGTGGAGAGGTTAGCTCTCCCGTTGGCTTTTTACTGTTCACTGTGCCCTCATTAGGGAGATTCACCCTCTCTATTTTTCATGTTTACTATTATCATCAAAAGTGAAAGTAAAAGAAAATCTTACATTTTGGGTTGTCCCCAGAAAAGTAATAGAGGGGAAATTAAATCAAATGTGAAGACTACTACTGATGCCTCTGGTGACAACCAGAGACTCAGTCACTTTGCAGGGATTTTCTCTCACTTCCTGTTTTAGCTATGGGACATAGATGAAAAAAAACTGACAGGGGGCTATAAATCCCCCTTACTGTATCCAAAAAAACGTTTTGCCTTTAGTCCAACGTTAACACTGTCTGTACTGTATTGCCAGATCCTATTATCAGTTGTAAACTAGATCTGAAAACTGTCTGTCTAACAAAGGATTAACGATCTAGAAGCTAGGTTTTTCATGGTATGTTAAGGAGTGGAAACTCATTGGGGTTGATTTACTAAAGGCAAATAGACTGTGCACTTTGCAAAGTGCAGTCCCCTCTGCAAGTGCAATTGCTCCACAGCTTAGTAAATGAGGTAAGGCTTCACTGTGCAAAGAGTCCCCAATTGCATGCAAGGAAAATAAAAAAACAGCATTTTTGCTTGCACATAATTGGATGATGGAAGTCAGCAGAGCTTTTGCTCATTTACTAAGCTCTGGAGAAACAGCAACTTTGCAAAGTGCACTGTCTTTTTGCCTTTAGTGAATCAACCCCATTGTATCCCTCTTTGTCAGTTGGGACAGACTGAATTCTCTCATTTCATACTGTGCAGAGGCCTTAGGAAGCAGATGTCCTGCCGGGATGACTCCGATCTCCCCTCCTTCTCCCTCCCCTGTCTGAGCCAGGAAGTGCTGGATGGCTGGGCCGCTGCCAGTGAGCCAACCCTAGAGACAGTGGCGGCTGGTGGGTTGGGCCGTCGGGGTACCCGTGCTTCTCCTCCAGCCCTGCATCTCCTCCCTTCTCCTCCTCCTTGGCCAATAAGATTGCTTCTCTTTTCGGCCAATTGGGACACGGGTCTCATGACCCACTTCTGATTGGCCGGGAGGAGAATTAATGTGACAATAGCGAATATTCGTTCACTATTGTCGCACAACTGGGTGGGCTCAGGGCTCAGTGCTCTGTGCCCCAAGTCCACCCTTTTTTGAAGCCGATTAAAGCCTATTCCTCTAACCATGTGCTTAAAAAATAAATAAATCCCCCAATGCGTCCGGCGCCCCTAATGGACAAGTAAGAAATGTTTTTTAATTATTTTTAGGTATGCTGTGTGCATGGAAATATGACAAAATTGTAAAAATGTGATTGCAAAAAGGAAAATACACTTTAGGAGCCAGTGCAGGGTTACTGAACAGGGAAGGTGAAAAGGAAAAAGAAAGAGGGAGTCTCTGGTGTAGGTAGCTGCCCTGGATTTAGCACAGATAAAATTGCCACTGCTATGTGTTGTGACTTTCATTTTCTCTATGGACATTATGCCACTGAAGTAATCCAGTAACTTTTGTGTTCAGGACTTTATTGAGTTGTGATAGAAGCATTGTTTATGTTTATTTGACGTAACTGAGGGCAAGCCTGCGGAGGTCACAATAGACTTTGTGTTTCTAACGAACACTTATTTTGATGCCCTGCGTCCCAGCTAATCCCTTCAATTTCACAATATACTGTATTTTAACATACACTACAATTGGATAGGTATATACTGTACCTGTACACTCTAATTCACTTTGTGTATGGGACGGTACAAGGCCTGCTAAATGATCCCTGAATATACTTACTGTCCAGAATAGCTCTTCCCAGTTCACTCTTCTTTAGTGTTTTTTCTACTTCATCCATAAGCCATGGTATGAATCCGGTCTCTACATCTACATATGAGCAAAAAATGTAAAAAAAAAAAAAATTGAACATGTATGTTTTAAATGATGAGCGACAAACAGGTGAAAATAACCATATCTCTAAATACTATACAGTTCAAAAACTCTGGGAAAAAACATGAAATTGAATAATAGATACACTTTGTGCATAAGGGTTGTAATGAGTCTGTTTTCGCACTACAGGCGGTCCCATAGGAAGGGAAATTTACTCCTGTAAGAGTTATCATGGGAAAAAGGTGTCTCAACTGAAGATTTATCACCAATCCTTGTTTCCACAACACCCCAAAATTTTCAAAATTCAATTGTCAAAGAGACAATTGTTTGAACAGGGACATAGACAGCAAAACAAATGTTACAGGGGTGATAACCCTTCCCTATGCTATCCAAAAAACCTAAAAAATATTTTTTTGGCTGGAGCTACACTTAAAAAACGTACCTGTTCCCGAATTATGTACAAATTCAACAAACCTACAGACCCTATCTTGTTAGTAACCCAGGGACCACCTTTATCTGAATGTATCACTTCTACCAGCTTTGGTCAGCAACAATTCATTTTCCAATCATTTTTATTGAAGATTTGAGAAAAAATATGATTCGAATACTTATTCACAGGGGAGGACTGGGCCAGGGGGGAAATTGACCTACAACAAAATAATCAACAAAAAGAGACAAAAGAAAGAGAAGTATGTATATTCAGGTTTCCCTGTCACTCCTTTGGGCTTAATATGAAGAGAGAGAAGGAAACTGGGATAACATGACCATGTAGCCATCATATATTTGTGTATATCCATATGGTATGGAATTAGTGGGGATAAGAGGGTGTAGCAAGGAGCCAGAGCAACAACCAAGGTTCTCTCTCATCCCCTGCATAAGTAGTGCTGTTCTCTCTACCTCTTCACACAGGCACAGATGCTTCTGCTGTTGTCAATCAAATCTTGTGGGGGGCGGGGCCGAGCCAGGCTGTGTATGTCTATTGACTCACACAACCTGGCTCGGGAGCAAGCCCACAGGTGTGCCTCCATAGAAAGTGGCTTGATATGATGGTGCACGAAGATGAGGAGGAGCCTGGAGCACCAGTGGGCCACCCCAGAAGAGGAGGTTTGGGGCCGCTCTGTGCAACACCATTAAACAGATAAAGTGAACAGGAACATTTTAAGGTTGGTGCTTATACTAGTGTTACACAGTAACATTTAAATGCCCTTTTCTCCATAACTGCCCATTTTGATGTTTATACTTGTGTTTTTTATGGGTTGCAGTACAAAGTGCCGTAATCCATAGTGCGGTTATAGCAACCTTTTTTTAACTTAACTACTGACCTGGCAAGCTCATATCATGTCATACAAATGCATATACAGTGCCTTGCGAAAGTATTCGGCCCCCTTGAACTTTGCGACCTTTTGACACATTTCAGGCTTCAAACATAAAGATATAAAACTGTCGATTTTTGTGAAGAATCAACAACAAGTGGGACACAATCATTAAGTGGAACAAAATTTATTGGATATTTCAAACTTTGTTAACAAATAAAAAACTGAAAAATTGGGCGTGCAAAATTATTCAGCCCCTTTACTTTCAGTGCAGCAAACTCTCTACAGAAGTTCAGTGAGGATCTCTGAATGATCCAATGTTGACCTAAATGACTAATGATGATAAATAGAATGCACCTGTGTGTAATCAAGTCTCCGTATAAATGCACCTGCACTGTGATAGTTTCAGAGGTCCGTTTAAAGCGCAGAGAGCATCATGAAGAACAAGGAACACACCAGGCAGGTCCGAGATACTGTTGTGGAGAAGTTTAAAGCCGGATTTGGATACAAAAAGATTTCCCAAGCTTTAAACATCCCAAGGAGCACTGTGCAAGCGATAATATTGAAATGGAAGGAGTATTAGACCACTGCAAATCTACGAAGACCTGGCCGTCCCTCTAAACTTTCAGCTCATACAAGGAGAAGACTGATCAGAGATGCAACCAAGAGGCCCATGATCACTCTGGATGAACTGCAGAGATCTACAGCTGAGGTGGGAGATTCTGTCCATAGGACAACAATCAGTCGTATACTGCACAAATCTGGCCTTTATGGAAGAGTGGCAAGAAGAAAGACATTTCTTAAAGATATCCATAAAAAGTGTTGTTTAAAGTTTGCCACAAGCCACCTGGGAGACACACCAAACATGTGGAAGAAGGTGCTCAGGTCAGATAAAACCAAATTCAAACTTTTTGGCAACAATGCAAAACGTTAAGTTTGGCGTAAAAGCAACACAGCTCATCACCCTGAACACACCATCCCCACTGTCAAACATGGTGGTGGCAGCATCATGGTTTGGGCCTGATTTTCTTCAGCAGGGACAGGGAAGATGGTTAAAATTGATGGGAAGATGGATGGAGCCAAATACAGGACCATTCTGGAAGAAAGCCTGATGGAGTCTGCAAAAGACCTGAGACTGGGACGGAGATTTGTCTTCCAACGAGACAATGATCCAAAACATAAAGTAAAATCTACAATGGAATGGTTCACAAATAAACATATCCAGGTGTTAGAATGGCCAAGTCAAAGTCCAGACCTGAATCCAATCGAGAATCTGTGGAAAGAACTGAAAACTGCTGTTCACAAATGCTCTCCATCCAACCTCACTGAGCTCGAGCTGTTTTGCAAGGAGGAATGGGCAAAAATTTCAGTCTCTCGATGTGCAAAACTGATAGAGACATACCCAAAGCGACTTACAGCTGTAATCCCAGCAAAAGGTGGCGCTACAAAGTATTGACTTAAGGGGGCTGAATAATTTTGCACGCCCAATTTTTCAGTTTTTTATTTGTCAAAAAAGTTTGAAATATACAATAAATTTCGTTCCACTTCATGATTGTGTCCCACTTGTTGATTCCTCACAAAAAATTACAGTTTTATATCTTTCTCGTTCAAATGTTTTTATTAGGTTTTTCAAACATACAAGGTAAAGGAAAACATTCAGGGTAAAAGAAAATGTGCAGGCGTAATACATATCGATACTCTCAGATAAGGATAGAACATAGTTGTCATAACAGCTACAACAATACTCATGAACAATAGGTAGCATATAACCATCTATGCCTAGTACACGTGTTCAAAGACTTATAGCGCCATCTAGTGGTGCTCTTTCATAAGATTCACACTCTGTACCCTTTGTGAGGTATGCAGAATACCACTGTGCCCACGGTTGCCACCATTGCACTTCCCTTTGATACCTGCCCAAGGTAGGTGCCATGAGCAGTTCAAAGGTTTTATGTGTTTGGACTGTAGCTATCATCTCAGAGACTGTAGGGGGGCAAGTATCTTTCCATCTTCTGGTAATATTAATCTTGGTAGCGAGCAAGATATTGATTACTAGTTTGCGGGTTTTCTGTGGGATTGGGTCAATCGGAAAATGAAGCAGAGCCATGCTAGGGGTCGGCGTTACCTGGAACTTTACTTTACAATAGTGAAAATTAGGTCAAACACTTCCTTCCATAGCTCTAGGATCGGAGGGTATGACCACAATATATGTGCCAGAGTGCCTTGTGCACCGCACCCCCTTCAGCATGTGGACGGGGCTGAAGGAGCGAAGTTCGCAATCACAGTAGGGGTTAGATACCACCGCAGGGTCACTTCAAGATAGAGTTCTCTTAAGGATGCACACAGTTTTATATCTTTATGTTTGAAGCCTGAAATGTGGCAAAAGGTCGAAAAGTTCAAGGGGGCCGAATACTTTCGCAAGGCACTGTATGTATGTATATATATATATACACACACACACACAAGGAATGGAATGTACCATTTACACAATGAACTATTCTCCAAGGTTTTATTTCTCCAATTAAATGGAACGCATATAAACAACAAGTCAGGTTTCACTGTCTTTCAGCAATGCGTATACTTTGTGCCAGAGCTTACTTTCATATGGATAGCTGTAGAAATGATGTATTGCTTCCAAGGCACATACACTGCATTGTGCTTGAAAGTACACCTCAGTTACCAAAGTCAATAAGGTAGGCAGCTGATATTCATATATTGCACTAAAAGTATTTATAACCTTGCGTTAGGCTGATACTAGAACTAGGACTTATTTGACTTATTATTAAATCCAGATCAGCTAGACAGTCTAGCAACTAGTACGTTCAGAGGGAAAGGTCAGTTATGTCAGCCTATATATCAGTCTTTTGACAGGTTTTTAATAAATTTGATGTTTAATCAGCTTATATTTTGTCTTGCCTGGTCCTCTGTCCCTTCCTCTTCAACATGCTAACAACTTACAACCTGACAACATTTCCATTGTTATTACATATCTTATTTTAGACCAACTGATGTCATCACTGGTTTTCAGCACTATGCAATGCAAGCAGACCATGGCTGATGGAAGGGAATAGCAGAGTGCTGTACATAGTACTCTGAAAACATGACAGTACCCTGCCTCAGTACTACTTAAAAAGCCCTCAGCCCTGATGCAACCAGTAGGCTAGATCTTAGAAGGAGTTATGCAGATATCAAAATCCCTTGATGGGTTGATGTCAGTCTGGAGGACTGCACTAGGTAATGCAGGCTGACTTAGGTAATTCCCACATTGAGAGTGAGCCTCCATGATTAAAATTAATGAATGTGGGGAAACCCACAGTGATGGTGAGCCTCCATGATTAAAATTAATGAATGTGGGGAAACCCACAGTGATGGTGAGCCTCCATGATTAAAATTAATGAATGTGGGGAAACCCACAGTGATGGTGAGCCTCCATGATTAAAATTAATGAATGTGGGGAGGCCCACAGTGATGGTGAGACTCCATGAATAAAATTAATGAAATGAAATGGGCCAGTCAGGCTGGGAAGGAAATAACTAGATGATACTAGATGTCTTCTGGCCACCGCACACCTTGCCCAGCCAGAGTAGTTAGCAGGTAAAAGCAGCCTAAGCTTGATTCACCCAGGCAATAACCCAAACATGTTTCACCCCACCCCTGGGGCTTAATCGTGGAGAGGGGCAGGGGGTGTACAACAGCCAGCTTATCTCTTCTTATTTCCGTAGTGTGTTTTGGGTCTGGACGGACCATTCCTCAGCCTGCACCATCGTTGGTCAGTGACATTCAACTCATCAGATAGCCTGAGTGGGGACCATTAAGCATTTATCATGGGTCACTAGATGTCTTCCAACGAGTAAATTAATCAGCTCTATATGTTATGCTGCAGCTTCTAATGCACACTGTGAGAAGCTCAGTCTGCTGTGAAATAAGAGTAAGCATTTTTCAGTACAGGAGAGGACATAACAGGTAGATGACCGTATATACTGTATATATCCATACAAGATCAATACTTTTTCATTCTATAAAATATCCTTAGATCTTGGTCTTGATTTTACAGTCCCTTCCACATTAGCCTTTCTAAACACATCGTAGCCTTTCAGATTTGTTATCGAAGTCATATTTTCCATTATGCCCATGGTATGATGATTTTGCCTAAAAATTGCATCTTTAGTACATAGTTATTATTTGCAAAAAAGTTTGCAATTATATATTTTGCTTACAATAACATTCACTTCATGATTTTCTTTTTGTGGGGGACTGAGTCCAACTTTTTTAGTCAATTTTTCAGTCACCTGCTTAAAGTTAATTTTCTAATGGTTCCACAGACCACAAGACAACACAAGAAACAGAAATGCTGGAAGCCTATACTTGTTAGTAGACTGACCACACCATCATTTGACAGGTAAAACACTGCCACCTACTGTTTAATTCAGACATAATATATTATAAAAAAAAAAAAGAAAATTATATATGCGTGCGTATGTGTGTTATTTTTACAGTGTTTCCAATAATTATAATGTATGTAAAGCCAAAACCTTTTATAATTTTAGGATAGGATTAGAATAGGTAAGGGTAGAACCCCTGCCAAATTTTTATTGTTGTCTACTATTCCATTCTGGAGATTCTTCCTCTGTCACCAGACCTGAAAGTGAGGGAAAATCCAAAACTGTCACAGGAAAAGAAATAGAGGGGAAATCTTCCAATGGGTACACTACAAGTGACAACTGTCCAAAATAAAAATTCCTTTATCTAAAGCCAGTCATAGATGGTTTAAGTTTCAAACCATGTACTGTATGGGCAGGCTAAATGTACCCAAGTCGATCGATCGATCAACTTGGGCACAACCAGCCTGTCTGATTTCACATGCGATTATGGTCAGCAGCTGTTATAGCCACTAGCAATAATCATTGTGTTTTCCCAGCGGGGATAGCTTCCCCTGCCGGGAAAACACAATGGCAACCTGCAGTTGCAGGAAGGAAAATCGCTCCATCAATGGCCGGCCTAAGTTCATGTTGGGTCTACAAAACAGGAAGTAAAATGAAATCCCCCTAATGGCGGTTGTCATAGCAAGCTGCTTGCTGTGGTGGCACTTAGCAGAAGGGAGGGGCCAGAAGCGCTGGCCAGGGACTCAAGAAGCAGGGAATCTAGGCTGCTCTGTGCAAAACCACTGCACAGAGCAGGTAAGTATAACATGTTTGTTATTTTTAGACTAAAAAAAAAAAACAAGATTTTAATATCACTTTAAATATATAAGTGCGCGCTACAGATATACAAAAACCCCATTGGATTTATAAATATGGACCCAGTAGGTTGATATAACACAACCATATAATGTTATGAAGTTAACAACACATAATGGACTTTACTAGGGTTGCCGTTAAAAATCACTTTCTAATAAAAGAGCAGTCTTTTGTAATGCCAGTGATCATTTAAAGAAATGCTGTCATGGTAGTTTAGACTCAAAGATCAGGGTTTTACCATGACATAATGTTTAACACAGGAAATAAGGAAACACAAAGGAAAAAAGTAGATCATTAATTCGATTATATGATACTCTGGAAAAGTACCTCTGAGAAAAAAAGCATATAAACTACAGGAAGATAGCCATTGGGTGACTTTGTTAGTTCATGATATGACTGAAAGGCAAATAGCAGTCAGCAGTCCTAATCCTGTGGCTGGTGAGTGCTATTTGGCTTTCAGCCATATCATTACCTATTATATGGTTTGCTAAGAGGTAATCTTGTTCTGAAAAATATTACTTGCCCTGCTGCGTACAAGGTTACCAGTGGGCACAAATCAGCACAAATCAGCACAAATCAGATATAAAATATTATTTAAAAAAAAAAAAGATTGTATCTTTAGTTCATAGTTATTATTTAAAAAAAAAAAATTGCAATTCTATATTTTGCTTACAATAACATCCACTTCATGATTTTCTTTTTGTGGGGGACAGTGCAACTTTTTTAGTCAATTTTTCAGTCACCCACTAAAAAATAATTTTCTAATGGTTCCACAGACCACAAGACAACACAAGAAACAGAAATGCTGGAAGCCTATACTTGTTAGTAGACTCACTACTACGCCATCACTTGACAGGTAAAACACTGCCACCTACTGTTCAATAAAGACATACCGTAATATATTATGAAAAAAAAAAAATTGTATATGCGTGTGCATATTTTTAGTGTTTACAATAATTATAATGTATGTAAAGCCAAAACCTTTTATAATTTTAGGGTAAGATTAGAATAGGGAAGGGTAGAACCCCTGCCAGGTTTTTATTGTTGTCTACTATTCCACTCTGGAAATGCAAAATATTACTTGCCCTCCTGCGTACAAGGTGACCAGTGGGCACAAATCTAGACAGCATTCTGCAAGATAATCCTTATTTGTTTTGCTGTCTGTGTCTTACTGGGAATATTTCTCTTGAAGCATATCTAAACCCAAAAACAAATTGTAATATACTGCAGCTTACCAGTAGTCCTTAGATGTGGTGACTGCGTTGTTTTTTTAAACTTTTTTTTTTTTTAACGCTATTTTCATCTAGCGATCCTGCAAGTAACACACTTCCTGTCCTAGGGTGACAACACACACTGTAGTGTATTCTATGCAGGATCAGCGTTGTCATATTCAGCTGCTCTCTTGATTTGGGCTACAAACACCACCCCATCTCTAAAATATAGGGAGGAGGTGATGTATAGTTAACAGAAGATAGCTAGGAGAGCTGATTACAATGTTTGAAATTTTAGTTGAGTATATTGGAAGTTACAAAGATATTTTGATTTTGTATTTCTTTTAGGATAAACAGATATTTTTCTGTACTTGCAGAAAATGTCCTTAGCCTGGTAACATAAAACCAACGCAGCCGCCACATCCAAAGACTAGTAAGCAATATATTACATTTTTGTTCTTGGGTTTAAATATATTTTAACTGCCTGTCCTGAAGATGCAATCTTTTATTATACACCTTTCTACCACTGTTTGAAAAATGTTCTTCTAGCTGTTACTCTAGCTTGTGGAAGTCATTGTAATTCTTTGGTAATTTAAAAAAAAAAAAGGCCACTTTGCCTATTCCTTGTTTAAGCCTGGAAATACAAGAAATTTGATAGTATGGGCTCACCCGATACCTGGGAGAAGAGTAAGTGCATATATTTGTGCAAACCTGATTGTCTCAGGAGCAGATAGTGATTAGTGTAGGAGTCTCCCTTCTGGTGGTGAGAGTAAAAGTGTTACTTAACCCACAACATTAAAATCAGTCTGTATATGCAGTAAAGCATGCTTATTATACGCACTGTGGAACCTAAGGGGTTAATCTTCTGCATTGTGTATAAAGGCTGTTTTATCCTGTCTCCTCTGATCTTCTCCTCCTTCCATTGTCCCCAATATATTTCTTGATAATACAGAGGGGACAGGCTGCACATGCTCAGTTTGGTGTGTATTGCTAGAGAGGTTTTATTTTTTTCTTGGGAGGGTGTATGTTAGGGGTATGGAGTTAAAATTCACAGGGGTCAAGTTACTAAAGTTTTCTTCCAGCAGGGGCCTGAATCGTATGTTTGATTCTTAATGGCACCTTGAAGCATTGACAAACGCTGCACGTTTTCGTGAGCGCCAAACCAGCTTTGTGCAGCGCAATTTAAAAGGATCAGGGACTACTTTTTGTATGTTTCTGCATTTAAGACAGCCCACTGAAATTAATGGGCTGCCTACATGCAGAACACAGGTAGCAATGTTATAAACCTAGCCTCATATCCTTCACATCACAATACTGTGATTACAACAATGTTCTCAGTCCCCCCTGCACATCGCAACCCGCCCCTTCACATTCCTGTCCTCAGCCCCCCTTCATATCACCCCCCTCCCCTCACATGACACGTGACATGGACAGCAGGCCGCCATTTAGTGATGCCTGGTGTATGTAATCAGCACAGGGCCAGACAGAGCGTCAGGGTTCCTACATCATAATAGGACAGTCAGTGCAGAATGAAAACCCCTCCTTCAAGCTTTACCAGACACTCATAGAAGTCACAAGACTGCTACGGTATATACTACTGGTGAGAAAAATTATTTAGCAGTTTATATTTACTAAAATTATTGCATTTTCATGGTCTGTGTACTGTGGGAGACCAGATAAAGAAATGCAAGTTTGGTAACACTTTAACCCCCTTTAGAAACACATTCAAAGGTTACCTGGGCTCACGGTGTTCATTTGGACTCCCAGACCCCTAATCTGGACCACAGTAAATCGCAGAGCCCTGTGTGAGTAGTGCTTCGGGGATATGGTGTTCATATGGACTTTGATCAGGGGATGGTGCAAGTGGTCTGGGATCAACATCAATGCACATTGCAAAGTCTGCTTGGACTTGGGTGGCATCGGCCATGTAAGTCAAAGCCAGGCAGTCTACTTACATGCTGATTAATTGTCCAGTGAGGAGGCTGGGGGCAGCAACAAGGCAATGAAAGCTAAATTGTTAACCCAAGAGGATAAATTACCTAAAGGTTATCTACTGTAAACCCAAGAACAAAAAATGTTGCAGCTTACAGGTTCTTGGAGGTGGTTACTGTGTGTGTTTCTATTTTTCAGGCCAAAAAATTTTTCAAGAACTACAGAAAAAATATGTTAACCTTTTCATCAAAACAGCAAAAAAAAAAAAAAAAAAAGAAGGGCGCACCGACCTCGCGCATTACCACTAAAAAGGTTTATTAGAATCCGAAGACAACATACATTGTACTCACATACAAATAATGATTGCGCACATAGAACACAAATTAACTGGTTGTCTCCAAAATGGCCAGGGAGCCCCTGTACTGAATGATGTGTGCTGGTGCTCGTAAATGTCTGGCTGGGCTGACGTGTTTCGAGGGAGAACCCTCTTCATAAGAGCCAAAGCGTGCTACTGAGTTCGCATCAGTTCGTATATCGCAGTGCGAACTGTCAGTTCGGACATGAATAGGATGTGTAAACCACCATGCGATCCGATTCTGTTGCGGACCCAAAAAAGGGTGCTGTGCGTGTTGTGTCTGAATCCGATGCAAATTCAGCCATACAATCTGTATGGCTGAATTCTCATCGCACAGACATCGCATGTCATTTTCAGAGCAGTGCGCTCCGAATCACATGCGATGTCTGTCATCGCACTGATGTGAACCGGGGCTAAAGAAAATCAAGAACCGGGGCTAAAGAAAATCAAGAGAGGAATACATGTTTAAAGTCCAGTTTGGGTGACAATCATAGCTCCTTTCAGAGATACAGTGGAGCGAGTGAGCGCAGCCATCATAGGAAATTAAGTGTCTTATTTACAGATAAAGCATAAAAAATTATTGCAGCTACTTCATCTAAGTACTGGTACTCTGCAACATATCATATTTTGTTTTTGGGTTTAGATGCTCTTTAATCAGGAAATATGTACATCACTTGTTTGGCTCTGCAATGTGAAAAACGTGTTTAAATCAAAAAGACTTGCTGTACAGAAATACAATTCATTTGGTGGGTAATCCGTAAAACTTATAATGAATTTGTGTATTGAGTTAGCAGTGTGTAGAGTTTCTCTTTAGCAGAGAAAGTAGAAAAGTCCTGCAGCCATGACTTTAATTTACAATTTTCATTTTACACACATAAATCTAGTACACATACACATAGGATGAACTGAATGGATTGGTTTCTTTTTTAACCTTCTAAACTATCTAACTATAGTCATAAAATAAAAATCACACACACATACGTTGACCTGGATGGACCTGTGTATTTTTTCAACATTATACGCTATGTGACTATTGTTATAGAATTAAAATCACACACACATTAACTGACCTGGAATATGGATTATGTAACTCTGGGCACTGATGGGTGATAAGATGGCTGCAACTCTGACAAATGTAATTAGCAAAAAATTCAGCTGAACTCACTCACTCAAGGTCTGCAGGCAGTTTCTGTACTACGAATTTACTCAGTATAAATATGTTTGCTAACAGTTTTACACAATATGACAATGATGCATGAATGTCATGAAGCCCTCAGGTGTGTTTTACATTGATAACCAAGATAGAAACAGTTATACATGTTTGAAAGTACAAACCTCTTTCCACAGGGTCATAGAAGTATCCGTTGTCCCTTAGGCTGCTGAACACAGATGGAATAAGGTCAGCCAGGTACTGCTGTGCAAAAGCCCTTGCTGCCACCTTCTCTGCCGTCTCCTTCTCTTTCAAAAGCATTTCCCTTTGTTGCTGTTTACGTCGATCCTAAACAGAAAAATTAGTGTAGTAACTGTCAACTTAAAGCAGAACTTTACTCATAACAACCTGCTTCATGCTGGAGGCTGCCATTTTGCTGAAGCCCAGAGCACCCAAACATTAGAAAAACATAAAGTCGATCTACTGTAAACCCATTTATTTATTTGATGATTTCAAATAACGGTTACATTCCTGCAATGCCAGGATTGCTAACTGTCACATTTACTTGTGTCCTCAACCAAACGGTCAACCCATCAAACGGCTGGTGTCATAACTGTGTGGCACCATGGCGAGTTGCAGTTTAACCGCTTGCCGGGCAGCTTCTGTAGTTTTACTGCAGCAGGTCGGCTCTGTCCCGCGAAACAACGTACCTGTATGTTTCTTTGCGGGACCACTAGAGGGGCCGCGCGCCCACTCACCACAGGGGAAGCTAATCAGCTGGTCCAGCTGCTGTGATTGCCACCGGGCACCTGCGATCACTCCCCGTGGAGACAGAACGGCGGTCTGAGGTTGTAAACACGGAAGACCGCTGTTGTGTCAGGTATAAATACACAGGGATGCTGTGTTCCTCGTGTTTAGTGTTTTAGTGGTTGTAAACCCACTTTAAAGACTTTTACCTATAGGTAAGCCTATATTAAGGCTTACCTATAGATGCTATAAATATCTCCTAAAAATGCACCGTTTAGGAGAATCTTACAGTGCATGCAGCCGATGATGTCATTGACGCATGCGCTCTGAAGGAACGGCCACCCGTGCCGTTCCTTCAGAGCCCAGTGCCGTGAACGGCGGCTCCTGTGCGCATGTTCGGGAGTGATGTAATCGCGCCTCCGGCCAATCAGATGGCCGGAGGACATGATCCAGGAAGCAGGACAGCCGAAACATGTCGGCCATCCTGTCGCACTGCGGGGGCTTCGTTTTTAGGTAAGTACTTCATATTGATGTATACTAGCTCATTATGCCTTTGTCTTTACAGGGTTTTTTCACATTTTTTTCAAGGGGGAAAACCTTCCGGTCCAAAAGTGGTTAAACAGAAGCAGCATCCTTGGCAGTAAAGGATAGGAGGGATTCATTCTGCCTTGAGGCTGTAAGCAGGTCGGCCTCTACAAACTCAGGAGTGCCTAAAATGGAGAGCAACTGAGCATGTGCAGAGCAAGGTAAGACAGTGTATTACTGGATTGTAAACAGTATAGACACTTATTTTTAATATTTTACATAGCTATACCTGCAAAATGGGCCAGCCTGAAGTGATCTAGCAGGACTTCATTTTCTGACTAAAGTTCCACTTTAAATTACATATTTAAACTTCATGTCTATTGCAGTGAATTCCCTGATCATTCCCTGATCATTACTTTGAAATAACAGAGCCCCTAAATAATAAGCTTGTATACCTTTTCTTCCCTGTGTCTTCTCTCCTGATCCTCGAGACGCTGGGCCTCAGCAAGTTCAGCATTGCGTAGTTCCTCAAAGGCACGCTGTTGTGCTCTTAAGCTGGCAAGTTCTTCTTCTTCCATTACCTCAAGTAAAGCCTGCTCAATGGTTTTGCCAATCAGAACCTCCAGCACTGGTTTAACCTCGAGATCAAAGTCAAAAAGCTGCCAAGAGAAATGAGCAAAGATCACTGGTAACCATTTTGGTCATTTTATTTTAGCCTATATACTTTTGTTATGGGACAAAGTTTGTCAACCATAGAGAATCGTCTTTTTATAATACCTGTACTCGGTGATATCTTGCAATATTGGAAGATGTTTATTTAAACAAGTAGCACAGTATTTATACACCACTGCACAAATACCGTGACCATATGAGTAGGCAGTAAATGTGCGAAATGTGCCAAGGTGTGATTTTGTATGTATGCTGTACTTCTTGCTTGAATAAACACCCAGTGGTACTGCAGGATACTACAGAGGACTTGTATTACATAAAGTTGCTTAATTGGATCTGACAAGGTTTGGGGATTCCTAGTAAAGAGAAAGGTTTGACTGCACTCCAACATCGAAGGTGAAAAATAGACTTTATTGTATAAAAGCGTGTCTCGACAGCGATACAAAAATCTTGGACAAACCAGGCATGGGAAGAAGCAGTTGACGCGTTTCACAAACTAATTTCGCTTACTCATAACTGGTTTGGGGACTACTGGTATCTGCTGCACATAGTTTGATTTGTGGCTGGGCTTCCCTAGCAGCAGCAGAGGAATATTTTATGCATATACAAAATCATTTGCAGTCTTGCATTTGTCCAGAGACCAACAGCTCTATCACTAACCTTATTAGTAGCATTGAAAAATTATTATTATTTTGTTTAATACTTTATTTAAGTAAATGCATTAAGAATTTCATTTTGTTTCAACCAAAACCATTTAAGCACCATCATCTAAAATCAGCCTTTCTCAACCTTTTCAAAACAGAGGAACCCTTGAAATAAGTTTGTGGTCTTGGGGAACCCCTGCTAAAAATGAAAAATTTACAACTCATGGCACATTAGTGTGACAGTCAGTGGGATAAATGCTCATTACTTTTGTCATCATTGGGAAGAATTACCCCCTTACAGATAGCTAAAAGGAACAATGGTGTCATTGGAAACTATCCGAGAGGCCAAAATTACCCATTGCTAAAGAAACCCCTAGCAACCTCAGGAGGAACCCTGGTTGAGAAACCCTGATCTAAATTATGTGTTCATTTCAATGCAGGAATAAAGCTTGATACACACTATACAACTTTTGTTGGTAGATTTCCTTTAGATTTACCTTCAACTATGTAGTGCAAGGGCCTGCCTGATTGCATACAAATTGAAAGTGTTTAGGTCTGATCTCATATTATCTGGTTTTGGTAAGTCTAAAGGAAAAAATCTAAAGAAAATTGTATAGTGTGTATCCAGCTTAATGCAGAATATAAAATGTGGGCACACAGAATGATAGCACATTGCTTCCAATCAAGAGAAACCATTCCTAAAGTTTAACAAGAACCTAATGACTCCAAAAATAGTCCAAACCCAAATTGCTCTCATTGTTGTAGATCATTGTGAATATTGGTCAATGCTGTACAACATAATTGTATTGAGGTTTCCGTTTCTGCCTTTTTTTTTTTTTAAATGAGCACTGCCTTCTTTTATAAAGTCATATATAGTGATCAAAGTATGATAAATAATGTTTAAATAAATAGGATATAGTCAGCGTGAGCCTCAAAATGGTGCAGTGTCCCTAAGATATAAGAAATATGGAAAGTCCCCTATGGGTGGGACTTTACTAGCACCAAAAGAATAATGGATAGTGTGTAAGTAAAAGCTATTTTTATTAATACAAATTTCTAAAAACACTAATACATGTATAGCAGCATGTACAATATAATACAAACAAAAGGACATTGAGAAATCAAAATAAAGCACCATATGATATACTTGGTTAACACCAATCACCCAATGCATTACGGGGCTGAAGAGCTCCATCATCAGGGGTATAACTGGAGTTGACAACCTATATGGATCATCCTGGATCGTCCTGAATGCTGGGGTCAAAGGGGTGCCATGTAAACACGGCAGACCGCTATTGTGTCAGTTAAAAATACACAGGGATCCTGTGTTCCTCTCATTTAGGAACACAGGTCTCTGTGTTCATGCAGCAAGCCTATCCCCACCACAGTTAGAAAGCTCCCCCTAGGGACACATTTAACCCTTTGATCGCCCCTGGTGTTAAACCCATTCCCTGCCAGTCTCATTAGTACAGTAACAGTGCATATTTTGCATGCTGGGGTCGAAGGGGAGCGTGGACCCAGGAAATATGATCCAAAGTCCAAAAGCAGTGTATATGCATGGGCAGTCGGGAGCCATATTTCCTGGGTCCACGCTCCCCTTTGACCCTAGCATTCAGGACAATCCAGCTGGCGATTTTACAGCTTATCCGTAAATTTTAGCATCGCTATATAACATCATTATAATCGATGGGCAGAATGTATTGATATACTCCTCTGGGATCTTGGTATTTGTCTTTGTATTGTTTTTACCATGACATGGATTTTGCTTATGCATCACCTCTTAATATAGGTTGTCAACTCCAGTTATACCCCTGATGAAGGAGCTCTTCAGCCCTGAAACGCATTGGGTGATTGATGTCAACCCACTGTATCATATGGTGCTATATTTTGGTTTCTCCGTGTCCTTTTGTTTGTATTATATTGTATATGCTGCTATACATTTCATGTGTTAGTGTTCTTATAAATTTGTATTAATAGAAATTGCTTTTACTTACACACTATCCGTTATTCTTTTGGTGCCAGTAAAGTCCCACCCATAGGGGACTTTCCATATTTCTGATAAATAATGTTTGCATGTTTTTTATAGGCAAGAAGTGATCTCTTAAAAAGTTCCACCCTTGAGGGAATAATTAGACTTGTTAACGACACCTTCCCCATATAACATGCACATCTGCTGGACAGTACATGAATGGGCAAAACCACGTCACTGGAATATTTCCACAGAATTCATCATTGATTTTTCATCAATTCTTTCTGCTGTGACCGTTTCCATTGTGTATGAGGCCAGATTACTACATTAGTGCACAAAAACATTCTTGACTAGACTTTTTCTTGTTCTTTTTAAAAGTCTACACTCACCGGCCACTTTATTAGGTACACCTGTTCAATTGCTTGGTAACACAAATTGCTAATCAGCCATTCACATGGCAGCAACTCAAGGCATTTAGGCATCTAGATATGGTGAAGAGGACTTGCTGAAGTTCCAACCAAGCATCAGAATGGGGAAGAAAGGGGATTTAAGTAACTATGAATGTGGTGTGGTTGTTGGTGCCAGATGGGCTGGTCTGAATATTTCCAAAAACTTCTGATCTACTGGAATTTTCACACACAACCATCTCTAGGGTTTACAGAGAATGGTTGAAAAAAGGTGAAAATATCTAGTATGCTGCAGTTGTGTGGACAAAAATGCCTTGTTGATGTCAGAGGTCAGAGGAGAATGATCAGACTAGTTTGAGATGATAGAAAGGTAACCATAACTCAAATAACCTCGCATTACAACCAAGGTATTAGAATACCATCTCTGAATGCACAACACCTTGAAGCAGATGGGCTACAGCAGCAGAAGGCCAAACCAGGTGCCACTCCTGTCAGCTAAGAACAGGAAACTGAGGCTACACTTTGCACAAGCTCACAAAAATTGGACAATAGAAGATTGGAAAAACGTTGCCTGGTCTGAGGAGTCTTGATTTCAGCTGCAACATTCAGATGGTAGGGTCAGGATTTGACGTAAACAACATTAAAGCATGGATCCATCCTGCCTCTATAAAAAAATTAGGCTGGTGATGGTGGTGTTATGGTGAGGGAAATATTTACTTGGCACACTTTGGGCCCCTTAGTACCAATTGAGCATAGTTTAAACGCCACGCCCTACCTGAGTATTGTTGCTGACCATGTCCATCCCTTTATGACTACAGTGTATCCATCTTCTGATGGCCACTTCCAACAGGATAATGCACCATGGCACAAAGCTCAAATCATCTCACCACTAGTTTCTTGAACATGACAATGAGTTCACTGTACTCCAATGGCCTCCACAGTCACCAGATCTCAATCCAATAGAGCACCTTTGGGATGTGGAATGGGAGATTTGCATCATGGATGTGCAGTCAACAAATCTGCAGCAACTGCATTTTGCCATCACGTCAATTTGGACCAAAATCTTTGAGGAATGTTTCCAACACCTTGTTGAATCAATGCCACAAAGAATTAAGGCAGTTCTAAAGGCAAAAGGGGGTCCAACCTGATACCAGCAAGGTGAACCTAATAAAGTGGCCCATGAGTCAGGGGCGTAACTACAGGGGTTTCAATTGCAACCGGGCCCCATGCTCCAGGAGGCCTGTGCGGCTCCCCTGTACACCTGGATAGGAGGGGTGGCGGGGGCAGCATGAAGAGAAATCACTGTCCTCCTTTTTCCTCCTGTAGCTGCAGGAGGAAAATGGAGAAGATTGGTTCCTCTGTATGCTGCCCAGCCACCCCTCCTATCCAGTTCATTCAGTCATAGTCAGTGACATTGTAAAAAAATAAAATGATAAAAAATAATACAATTAAAATACCAAAAAAAAAATAATAAACTACTAACACCAGTGGGTGAACTTCCAGGATCGCAAAAGTCACACTTGCAACCGAGCCCTGGCATTTCACCACCGTGGGGAGGCCCCAAGACGGCAGGAAGGGGGCCCACTGCAGAACTTGTGAAAAGGTCCCACTGCGGGAGCATAATAAAGGACCCCGCAATGAGAGTAAAGGGCCCCAGGATCAGTTGAAGTGCCCCGGCCAGGGGTCCAGGGGCTCTTCATGGTTTCTTGCACCGGGGCCCTGAAGGTTTTAGTTACGCCTCTGCCATGAGTGTATATGGCCCGGTCTAAATGAGCAGGGAAAGGGGAAGTTAGGGGGATGTGTCTTTCAGGCCTCTTATGTGTCCAAGAGATTCTTGCAGCCAAGTTCTTTTGGCATTTCTCAAAAGCAATAACTTTTACTAAGGGGTCCCTCTTTTCCTAGTAAATTATCTGTTATACATTATTGTAGAATTTTCTGTGCTTAATTTCACATAGGCTGGAGTGAAAAGTGAGAAAGGCAATAGGTCTAATGGGAATCTGTCATCACTTAAACCTCTGAGAAGAAATGTGAGTGATCCAGCCAAGCAGCTTTCAGGAAATGTACACTTAAGATCAATTTTATCTTTCATCACTTTGCAAGTTTCAGGACTATAAACCAATTTTTGTTTTATATAGATAATTACTTCTCCTTCCAAAATCTGAGTGGCAACATCAACTCCTGTCTTTGCCGGAATAAACAGAGGTGTAGGCGGTCTGTCCAAGAAGGCATCTGTCTGGCATTCCATATCTTTCTCTTCAACACGGTCACTTAGCTCCTCCAGGTAAAGCTCTGTTTAGGATTGTAACAAAGATTACATGGCAACATTGAAGGTAACCAGCAAAAACAGATAACTTTAAAGGGTATTTGTACTAAAAAAAAAACTATGGTGGCTGCCATTTATGACCTGGCACATCATTATTGTTCCAGGTTGGTTATTAAAAAAGTATTGAGTTCAGAGGATCAGCGTAGCAACAAGACAACTAGCATTTTCTGAAGCAGGGCAAGAACAACCTATAAATGTCTTTCAGAACTGCACAGAAGTAGAACTACACTCACTGACAATTTTTCATTCAATCTCTCTCCATCATTTAAAACAGGGGTGCTCAACCAGTGGCCCACGGGTAACATTGTGGCCCACGACTTCAAACCAGGGAAGCGCATGCCCATGCACTGGGATGGTGGGTTGGCAAGCCCAGATCACAATCAACGAATTGCCAACCCTGCCATCTCAGAACACCAGAGTGCATGGAACCAGCGCTGGCAGTGGAGGAAGCAGGCTGCCATGGAGGGAGCAGGAGCCTCATAAGCGGATGCTTCCTCTGTAGTGCTGGCTCCTATCCCAGGGGGAGTAATACCAAGTGCACTTTGCCTGGGACCTTTCAATGAGCCTGGAGAGCAATGCCAGCAGAAGTTGGAAGATGAAAAGGTCAGTGTATTAAATATCACATGCACTACAGTTTTGCAATACACATATTAGTACTTATAAAAAAAGGGTTATTATTCTTAACACTGAGCCGTAGGTGCAGCACAGTGCACCTGCGTCTTTCCTGCAGGTTAGCTGCATTGAGCCACAAACTTATATTCTATACTGCAGATTTGGTGCGCTTTCAGAAAAGTGCACCATACCCGCAAGATGTAAAAGAAGTCTGGCTCAGTGCAGCTAACCCGCAGGTGCACTGCGCTGCACCTACGGTGTGGGTAAATCGCAGTCCATCAGTGTGAAAGCAGCCTTATAGGTGGCTCAGGACAGTAAGGGCTCATTTACAGTTTGGGGGGGTGGAAAAACCCCACAGTTCATTGTGGCCTGTGACCGTTTACCAAATCACTTAGGTGGCCATTGCTCTTCAAACAGATGAGCACCCCTGATTTAAACCCTAAATTACTAGCAAGATTCTTACATGAGATTACATTTTTTTTTGTGGACTTTTTCCTCTCACCTGTCTGCACATCAATGTGCTTCCTGCCTTCCACTGGCTCCGGGGTCCTGGGTCTCAACAGATCTTTGGCACGTTTCTTTGCCAGTGCTCTTCTGCGTGCTTCTTGTGCTCTCTGGATTTCCACTGGATCTGGCTGAGCTGCCTAGAGGCCAATCACACAGTAATCAGTGATTTTTTTTGTAGTAGTAAATCATTACTTCATACCAAAATATCCCACAAAAAAGCGCTGAATGGACCCATTATTGTGAAATATGAATGGCAGCTGTTTACAGAGTGATCAGTATGTATGACACCAGCATGAATGATAAAACAAGGAAAGGTTTATTGGGAGAAACCCATAGGTAAACAATGTATCGGTATTAAAAATGCAGAGCTCCCCTCAACCACACTGGTAAAGCAAAAGAAGGCAAGGACTCACAAGATGGATATCTCCAGCATGCTGTCAAATGTAACTAGACCAACCAGGTCAATGCTGCTGTGAAGACTGCTGTTGTAATCTTTAGCACGTAGAGATAGGCAGATGGAGAGAGCCCCAATAGATCGGAAGGGGAGAGAGCCACCAAGTTGGGCTGGAGACATGCCGGGAGGTGAGGCAGGAAGCTGTCTCGCTGTGGAGGATGGTGGAGCCGACAAGCAGCTACATGGACAGCGGAGCGGCAGCCTGAGTGTGACATTGTACACTCGGGAAGTCGGCGAGAGGAGCAAGGTCTGTGCCGCAAGTGGAACTAAAGTGGTAGGGAGAGATGCAATGAAGAGTGGCTGTCCTCCTGACGACGCGTTTTGGGCGTGGCCCTTTGTCAAGTCTAATAGTGACTTGACAAAGGGCCACGCCCGAAACCCCGTAGTCAGGATGACAGCCACTCTTCATTGCATCTCTCCATCCCACTTGAGTTCCACCTGTGGCCTGAAAAATTTACACAAATGGAGTCCACATTGTAATGAAGATAATCGTGGCCACTGTGGCCTTTGCCCCTCATCTGGGAAAATGCTCTGCTATTGCTTCCATCCTTCACTTGAATCAAGGATCCAAAGTGAGAGTGACTAAATCAGCAACAGACTCCTTATGGGGACAAAATGGTTATAATTAGACCTGAAGTTCACCTCCGTAAGAAAAAATATCGAATGCACATCTTTTTGCAGGTACTAAAATGTGCATTTATTGTTTTTTAATTAGAAGCCTGCCGAGCATTGCAACAGCAATCAGCAGATCCCGGGTGCAATCTCAGGCTCCTGCAGACTGTCTAATTGCCTGACCATACAATGTACAGGCAGACAGCTACACAAAGAATGATAGAAAGCATCAATGAACTATCTAGAGTGCTCATCAGCACCCTGGTAGTTTATTGAGAAAAACAAGCCATCAGCCGCAATGTAGTTCCCCCATTCATAGAACTCTGTGAATGAATGGCATAGCCTGGAGCCCTGCACAACTGCATTTCTTTTTCATTTGTGACAGTGAGTGCGGAGAGAATATCCCTAGCCCGCTGACACAGTGGGACTCGGGGAGGTGCGGGGGCTGCTGCATTTGTTAACATGTTACGCCCTGGATATGGGTGTAACATGTAACATAATATGGAAGGTGAACTTATTCTTTAACCACTTCCGGACCACCAACCACATATATACTGCGGCAGGGCAGCCCGTCTGCGCAAAATCACATATAGGTACGTGATTTTGTGCAGGGGTTCTTGAGGGCGCACGCGTGCCGCTCCTGCTGTGATTAAACACAGCGAGAGCCAATCAGCGGGTCTGGCGGCTGCGATGGGTGCCGGCCACCCGCAATCATGCAGGAGAATCACAGAACGGCCATCTGCCTATGTAAACAAGGCAGATGGCTGTTTTGTCACAGAGGAAGAGTGAGATCTTGTGTTTCAGCTAAGCTGAAACCCAGATCTCTCTTTTACTCTAGCACATCCATCCCCCTCACAGTTAGAAAGCATTCCCTAGGAGCACACTTAACCCCTTGATCACCCCTAGCATTAACCTCTTCTCTGCCAGTGTCATTTATACAGTAGCAGTGCAATTTTTTTAGCACTAATCACTGTATTGGTGTCACTGGCCACAAAAAAGTGTCACTTAGTGTCAGATTTATCCGCCGCAATTTCACAGTCCCGCTAACAAAAAAAAAAAAAAAAAAAAATCGCTGATTCCCGCCATTACTAGTAAAATCAATAAAAAAATTGAAATGCCATAAATGTATCCCATAGTTTGTAGATGCTATAACTTTTGCGCAAACCAATCAAAATACACTTATTAGAAGTATGGAAGCAATTATAGGGAACTTTCTTGGAAGAGGGGCAAATTAAATTCTCCTCATTACAATTTGGACTCCATTTGCGTGGACGGGCTGATCTCTGATTTTATGAGAACTAACAGAACATAAACCCCCATTATTCCCTAAAAAAGCTCATCAGGATGAAACGCATTGGAATGTTGCTTTACGGACCCCATACCAATATATAGTGTTATTAAATAGCCCTAGTTAGTTTCTTACTGGACATTTGGTAATGTGTGATATGAATATACATGTAATTATCTAGGAGCATACATATCGGGGATAAGGTTCTGTAACACTCTTGTTGCTGCTGTGCATACTTTTATCATAGGAGTTGATACATTTCCAGTTTATAGAAACTTATGGAATAAAGAGGGTTTTTGTTGGGGGGGATTTTTTTTCCCAATGATGTCAAGGCCCCTTCTATTTAAACATAATATGAAGCATTGTGTTGCAACATGGTAATAAAGAATACTCTCATATGGTACTCTGCAGTAGGATTAGCATTGGAACTGATCAATTTAGTTCCTTAGCTTAGTACTAGAAGCAGCTGGGATTCAAAGTTAGAGCTGCTAAAACCCTTTTTACACAGGCCGATCCTTTTTCTCTGACTCTGCTAGCTCAGCAGGGATCACTCCATTGATCCCCGCTGAGCAGGCGGATGGCAGGTCTGTCTCCACTCACTGTGCGGAGACAGACCTGTCAGAGTCCTGCTCTCTCCATCCGATCCAATCCGCTGGACGGATGGCGAACGTATAGCCATCCGTCTGTTTTCAGCGGATCTTGTCCGATCGGATGCCAGACGGGTGTCGCCGGACAAACTACTGACATCTGTCTCCCCATAGAGTAGAATGGGTGGCCCAATCAGGTCCGCCTGAAAAACAGACAAGTGGACCTGATCGGTCTGATCGCGTGAAAGAGGTCTAAGACTGGGAAACCGTTTGACACCACCACTAGGAAAAGTAAACATAATCTCAGAGCCATTTTGAAACTGCAAACTAAATCCTAAAAGAAATGTATATACCTAGTTTAAAACTTTTCACAGGAATAAATAAAAAAAAAGTGTATTTAAAGCGTAATAAAACTCTGCCTTTCAAAAAAAAAAAGAAAAATCCCCTGAAAAGCAATGACATAATGTACCAGTATACATCGCATGCTAGCCCATTATGAAATACTCACCTTAGAGCGAAACCCTCCAACAGTGGGCTGTCACCACTGACAGGGCCTCCTTCTACCCCTGGTCTTTCTTCCAGGTTTGCTGGCTCTGGTCCTTTGAATGGCTAACCCGTGATCAGGTCAATCCCACGCATGCACACGGGAGTCATGGTTTACGGCACAGAGCTCTGAAGGGACGTCACCTGTGGCATCCAGTGTAGCATAGTGAGGAATGTCCTGTCTTTCATTTTATTTGGTGCATTTGTGGCACATTCTTTGTGGGATTTTTGGAATGTGTTAGGAGAAAATGGCCAGGTCAACAAATAACACTAAGTCAGCTTTCACACAACCTCTGATTTTAAGGATGAGCAGTGAGTACAAACTGCAGGGAATATGCTGCCAGAAATTAGAACTGAACCGCTGGAATACACAGGACAATCAGGTTGGTAATGTAAAGATCTGTGAAAATGTAACATCACATATAAGTCAGAAGTTAAAAAAAGACAAGGCAAACTCTTTGCTTTCCTTACCAGGGGTAGTATCTGTTGTGCATATGTGTTACCGCGCACCACTCTTCTATCATACATTATATTTCCATATTGATATGTCTCCTCAGCCCTGAAAAGCAAACACAATATTTATAAGTATATGTTCACAAGAACATTATAAAGACATTTCGAAAAGCCAAAGACGTCAAAAAGCGGTAATATATGCATATATGACTAACACTGTTAATGTCTGGGAATCTACATTTCAGTCTTGGCCTTAGAGAAAGGACTTTATAGAGCATCTTTGTCCACTGTCTTGAAAAACTGCCATAAAATGAAAGTGTTAGTATTGTATATTGGTCATATGGCAGTAGACCACCACAGGATGGGTTCTGTATTTGCCAGTCATTGCTGAATACTTAATAATATCCTTTTCACAGGATTTAGCTCTGTGCAGTCCCATTATGCTGGTACAAAATATGTCATTTATTTTATAATCTTTTATAATCTTAAATCACCTTTCTCAGTATATTGCTTGTGACTATCACTGGGTATAAAAATGGATAAGTCCACCCTAAAACTAAAATCCCTGCATGTATAGATCTCCATGTTCTAACACCGACCTATCTAGCCCTGTAAAGAAGAAATCAGTTTACTTACCTTTTTTGATGCCGATCCGACACGATCCCGTGCTGAGCTGTCTGCCACAGCTTAGCTGTGGAGGCAGGTGCAAAAGACACAGCCAACAACGGAAGCCTCATAGTAAGTCTATGGGTGACGTCACCTCCCGTTCATTTGGAAATCGGGTCCGATGGGCTTCAAAAAAGGTAAGTATACTGATTTCTTCTTTACAGGGCTAGTTAGTGTTAGAACGTGAAGATCTATAGATACAAGGATTCTAGTTTTTAGAGTGGACTTATCCTATAAGGTTTGCAGATCAGATAACAGCACATCAGGGACCCTAATGTTTTACAATTTTACAAAACTGAATAATGATGTATGGCAGGGCAGAGGTCATGGTACTAGTCACAATGATTACATACAGACAGACATTTATGTTCTTTCACACTTTATTCCTGTAGCATATGTGCCTTCCCATTGCTGTCAAAGCAAGGATATATTCATTTTAACTTCAACATTAGACCATATGATTTCCAAAAAACTATCATACTTATTGTAGTACTACATATTACTATACAGTATCTCACAAAAGTGAGTACACCCTTCACATTTTTGTAAATATTTTATTATATATTTTCATATGACAACACTGAAGAAATTACACTTTGCTACAATGTAAAGTAGTGAGTGTACAGCTTGTATAACAGTGTCAATTTGCTGTCCCCTCAAAATAACTCAACACACAGCCATTAAGGTCTAAACCACTGGCAACAAAAATGAGTACACCCCTAAGTGAAAATGTCCAAAATGGGCCCAATTAGCTATTTTCTCTCCCCGGTGTCATGTGACTCGTTATTGTTACAAGGTCTCAGGTGTAAATGGGGAGCAGGTGTGTTCAATTTGGTGTTATCGCTCTCACTCTCTCATACTAGTCACTGGAAGTTCAACATGGCACTCAGAACCGGCCTTGCTATGGTCGACCAAAGAAGATGAGTGCACGTGCTCAGCATCATATCCAGAGATTGTCTTGGGGAAATAGAGGTATGAGTGCTTCCAGCATTGCTGCAGAGGTTGAAGGGGTGGGGGGTCAGCTTGTCAGTGCTTAGACCATATGCAGCACACTACATCAAATTTGTCTGAATGGCTGTTGTCCCAGAAGGAAGCCTCTTCTAAAGATGATGCACAAGAAAGCCCGCAAACAGTTTGCTGAAGACAAGCAGACTAAGGACATGGATTACTGGAATGGTGTCCTGTGGTCTGATGAGACCAAGATAAACTTATTTGATTCAGATGGTGTCAAGCATGTGTGGCGGCAACCAGGTGAGGTGTACAAAGACAAGTGTGTCTTGCCTACAGTCAAGCATGCTGGTGGGAGTGTCATGGTCTGGGGCTGCATGAGTGCTGCTGGCACTGGGGAGATACAGTTCATTGAGGGAACCATGAATGCTAACATGTACTGTGACATACTGAAGCAGAGCATGATCCCCTCCCTTCAGAGACTGGGCCGCAGGGCAGTATTCCAACATGATAATGACCCCAAACACAACTCCAAGACGACCACTGCCTTGCTAAAGAAGCTGAGGGTAAAGGTCATGGACTGGCCAAGCATGTCTCCAGACCTAAACCCTATTGAGCATCTATGGGGCATCTTCAAACAGAAGGTGGAGGAGCGCAAGGTCTCTAACATCCACCACCTCCTCCGTCTTCATGGAGGAATGGAAGAGGACTCCAGTGGCAACCTGTGAAGCTCTGGTGAACTCCATGCCCAAGAGGGTTAAGGCAGTACTGGAAAATAATGGTGGCCACACAAATCATTGACACTTTGGGCTCAATTTGGACATTTACACTTAGGGGTGTACTCACTTTTGTTGCCAGCGGTTTAGACATTAATGGCTGGGTGTTGAGTTATTTTGAGGGGACAGCAAATTTACACTGTTCTACAGACTGTGCACTCACTACTTTACATTGTAGATTGTAGCAAAGTGTAATTTCTTCAGTATTGTCACATGAAAAGATATAATAAAATATTTACAAAAATGTGAGGGGTGTACTCACTTTTGTGAGATACTGTATATGTATATTACCAAAAGTATCGTGACGCCTGCCTTTACACGCACATGAACTTTTATGGCATCTCGGTCCTAGTCCGTAAGGTTCAATATTGAGTTGGCCCACCCTTTGCAGCTATAACAGATTCAACTCTTCTGGGAAGGCTGTCCACAAGGTTTAGGAGTGTGTCTATGGGAATGTTTGACCATTTTTCCAGAAGAGCATGTGCTAGGCAACATACCGGTACATTGCCTAGCCTAGCTGTGCAGCCTGTCCACAGGAAATGTACTGTGGGTGGGCGGCAAGCAAGCGGTTCAAGAGATACTATGTGAATTTGTTCATTCATTTAAATTATTTTGATCATATTTTCCAGAATATGCTATATAATATGCAACATTTGTAGTTAACGAATCATTCACTTACGTAGGTGGTTGTATTGTCCTGTATTTATGTCGGTTTTGAACCACCCTAGGATGGCTGGAGAATGTGTATGTTCCACTTCCCATTTCTTTCTGAGATGGTAATAGAGACGTCATGGTTGTAAAGAGCTTAAAGATGTTTGTAGTATGCTTGGGATATTACAAAATGCTGTAAGAAAAAAGAAGTTAAGATATGTACAAGACAGCACACAAAAAATTACATTTATCAGTCTTAGTACAAGCAGGCAATCCTTTCCTAAATTTTAGTTCAATGATGCTGGTTCCCCAGATCCCACCTTTTTTTCTGGGTTCCAAAATATCAATCTAAAGGAATGGACTTTCTGGCAGATGTCCCACCAGAATAAATGATCTCTGCGTGTGGCTGTTGGAATGTTAGTACCATATTTCATCCTATTGCTTTCATCAATACTGTCCTTTAAAAATAACCTTGGATTGCGAGCATAATTCGTTCTGGAAACATGCTTGTAATCCAAAGCACTCTTATATCAAAGCAAATTTCCCCATAAGAAATAATGGGAGGGGCGTGGCCTGCGGCGCTGTAAGATGGACGCTTAGACCAGCAGCTCCGCTCGGCCATCCGGGACTTCAGCCCACTACAGCCCACAAAGCGGGTGAACTTACCTCTCCGACGCTTCTTTAGCCCCCGGGAAGGATGAAGGGGAAGAAAGGCTCATCGCAGGCGAATCGGCTGGACGGTTTTCTTATCTCCTCCGCCGTGGGTCTCCGCCAGCATGGCGCGGGTAGGCCGCAACACCAAGCATCCCACCGCTCCAGTGTGAGGGAGCATCACGGCCAGCCTGTGCGGCAGGTAGCGAACCCGGACAGTGGAAACTCGTCCGGATCCTCCACTCCTCCCTCACCCTCGGCAAGGAGCCCGGCAAAACAAAAGCCCAGATGGAATTCTCCGCCGCCGGACCCTGATCAGGCCTGTGGGATGGATCTCACGGCGGCTTCTCCACGGCCTGGGGAAGCCCCTGTACAGACGCCAAAGGATCCCTTTGCTGCTTTCCCCTCCGGAGACCAGCCAGTGTCTGCCTCTCTCTTAAAAGACATGATGCATTCCCTGTGGTCCTCCCTACACTCAGATCTTTACCAAGACCTCACTCAGACCAAGAAGGAGGTGAGGCATCTGGAGTCCAGGGTAGAGAGTGTTGAAACATCTATGGAAAAGTGCTCCCTCTCTCTCAACACCATGGTGGCTGCTCACAATGGCCACGCAGAGGACATTGCGTGGCTGAGAGATAAAGTGGCGGACCTCGAAGACCGATCCCGTCGGAACAATCTGAAGCTGAGAGGGATCCCGGAGACGGTTCAGCCCCAACACCTCAGGCAAGTGGCCACTGATCTTTTCTCTGCCTTGATCCCTTCACTTTCAGCCTCTGACTTAGAGATAGATCGCATCCACAGGATCCCTAAGCCGGGATTCATAGCCCCTGAACTGCCCAGGGATGTCCTCCTTCGGGTGCACTTCTTTCAGGTGAAAGACAGGATCCTCCAAGCTGCCCGCCAACTTCAAGTTATGCCTGGCGACCACCCCAACGTTCTTGTCCTACCGGACCTCTCTAGGCACACGCTGCAAAAGCGTAGAAACCTGGCCACTGTCACCAAGGCCCTGCACAACCATCGTATTCCCCACAAGTGGAAGCATCCTGCCCTGCTCACCATCACTTATCAGAATTCCACGGTGACCATCTCCTCCTTGGAAGAGGGTATGTCTCTACTGACCAAATGGGGAATTCTTGTAGACCGCAATGCTCCTCCTGAGACTCCCCTGTCCGCCTCAGGACCTTCTGGAGATTGGCAAGTTTTCTCACGCAAGAGAGACAATTCTAGGAGCTTTCCCCCTGGGGCTGGGAAAGACGCCCCGCTACTTCCACCTGTGTCCCTGGCCTAGTTAGAGTCTCTGACCTACATGGCCCCTGTGTTACTGTTGCAGGCATTGCCTGCCCTTGGACTATTTCTTATGTTTTGCCCTGCGCTTGGCGCACCCTGTACCTTGATTCCCTCCCTGCTCCGCTGTTCCAGGACTCACCCCTTGTTCCGGCTTGTGTATGCTACTGATCTCCTGCTCGATACACCCCTGTCTACTGACATCAGACTCCTGCAACCTCTGGACTTCTTTAGATATCCACCATGACCAGCAAGTTCCTATCCTTGAATGTAAATGGCCTCAACCACCCGGCCAAGAGGTTCTCCTTGTGGACTGAACTGTGCAATAGCAAAGCGGATGTGGTCTCCATCCAAGAGACCCCCTTTAAATCTGGTAATCATCCGAACTTCTCCCACAGGAACTTTCCCGCTTTATTTTTCGCTAATGCTCCTGAAAAGAAGAAGGGGGTGATGATTGCCATAAGAGACACTGTGGCGTTCCGGCTCCACTCGTATATCCCAGACCCTGAAGGACGGTTTCTCATTCTTCAAGGGGACTTCAACTCGACTCCCCTGACTCTTGTGGCGGTGTACGCTCCTAATAGCCACCAAAAGCGCTTTCTCCACAGGCTTCTGAGAAAGGTCGCCTCTGATTTGTATGGTAATTTGGTTGTGTGTGGGGATTTGAACATGGTTGTCGACCCTGGGCTTGACGCTTCGGCGCCCGCCCGCGGCCGACAACTCTCCCTCAACTCCCTTCTGTTGGGGGAACAGTTATATGATGTTTGGCGGTGCCTCCATGGCTCCGAAAGGGATTATTCCTTCTACTCTCATAGACATGGTTTGTACTCGCGAATTGACATGTTCTTGACGGATCTCCCTTTGCTGGGTAAGGTCTCCTCCTCCACCATTCGGAACATCACCTGGTCTGATCACGCGGCGGTTGAAATGGTGTTGGAGGAGTCTGGACCCAGGGAACGGACATCGATATGGAGATGTGATGTTAGGGTATTGCAGGATCCCTCCTCGGGTAAATTCATCAGGGACCAATTATCCTCCTACTTTGACATTAATACCCCTTCTGTTTCGGATCCTTGGATTCTGTGGGGTGCACACAAAGCGTTTATTCGCGGTGTCTGCATCCAGCAGTCTGCACGGATGAGGAAAACTTATAACAAAACGCTGACTACCCTTCTCGCTGACATCAAGGTCCTGGAGGCCAAGCACAAGACCTCTCCCACCCAGACTGTATTCCTGCAACTGATGCAGAAGCGGGAATCCCTGAAGTCCCATCCAATGTCCCGGTATGACCGTCACCTCAAAACTCTCAAGCTCAAGTTCTATGCTCACGCAAATAGAGCTGGTAAGGTCCTGGCCCTTCGCATTAAGCAACGTAGAGTTAACTCCCGCATCTCTTACCTCACCCACAAGACTATTGGCGCAAGACTGTCACACCCTAGAGATATTGCTAACGAGTTTGCAGATTTCTACGGCTCCCTTTACAACCTAGCCCAAGACCCCAGCACACTGCACCCCACACCGGAGCTTGTTCGAGCATTCTTGGACAAGCTGCGTCTGCCGGTTCTGTCCGAATCCCACATGTCTTCCCTAGCCTCCCCCTTTACGTCAGAGGACATCTCCAAGGCCATTAGAACGCTCCCCTCCGGGAAGTCCCCTGGACCTGATGGTCTATGTAACGACTATTATAAACTTTTTGCCTCCCTTCTTAGCCCTACCCTTGCGGACGTTTTTAATAAGGCAGCGTCGATGGCACGGTTCCCCCCTGACATGTTATCAGCGTACATAACCACCATCCCTAAGCCGGGTAAGGACCCTAGTTTGCCCGCCAACTATCGGCCCATATCCCTCCTTAATAGTGATGTTAAAATTTATGCTAGGATTTTAGCGGCCCGCCTTCAACCTATTCTCCCCCACCTCATTAACCAGGACCAGATGGGCTTCATGCCTGGTCGCCAGACAGCTGACGCCACCAGGAGAATCATTAACCTTGTCCACCTGGCCGAGGCCTCGCGAACGCCTTCTCTGCTCCTCACCTTGGATGCGGAGAAGGCGTTCGATAGAGTTAATTGGTTATTCATGAGGCTGACGCTAGAGAGGTTTGGCTTCTCTGGCCCGTCTCTTTCATCGATCCTCGCATTGTACTCCTGTCCCTCTGCTCAGGTTCTCACTTCGGGCACGACCTCCGTTCCATTCACTATCTCGAATGGTACCCGCCAGGGGTGTCCCCTCTCCCCCTCAATCTTCAATTTGATGATTGAACCCCTGGCGGAGGCCATTAGGTCGCATAGTGGGGTGACGGGCTACCAAGTTGGTGACGTGACCCACACGGTGAGTCTCTTTGCGGACGACATTGTAGTTATCCTCACCAACCCTTTACAATCCCTCCCAGCAGTACACCACATCTTAGTTGACTATGGGGCGGTCTCCTACCACAAAGTAAACACGACCAAGTCCCTGGCGCTTAACCTAGGTATAGACGACCGTACGCTCGCTCGCCTCCGGTCCTCTTTCCCATATCCCTGGACGGACGCATACGTTCCATATTTGGGCATCAACATTACCCCCCGCATAGCGTCACTCCTTTCGGCGAATGTTGATGCTCTCCTTAAGAAGACTGCCAAAGAGATGGCCTCCATTGCCAAGGTTGAACTGTCTTGGAGTGGCAGGATGGCAGCGTACAAAATGTCAATACTTCCCCAAATCCTGTACATCTTCAGAGCGGTCCCCCTGATTTTTCCCAAGACGTGCTTAGATGCTTTAACTAGAGCAATGCGCCAATTTATCTGGTGCGGCAAGAGTGGTCGGGTAGCCGCTTCTGTCCTGACGCAACCTAGGTGTCTGGGTGGAGCGAAGCTGCCCGACATCTCTCTCTATTACTGGTCGACTAGACTTGACCAGCTCAGGCCCTGGTTTCATGGTGCCACTGACTTCCCATGGACGCAGATTGAGAGACATTTGTCCCCGACTCGGGACCTCTGCCTCCTTCTTCTGGGCGACCTCTGGATTCCCTGGAGCTTGCCTGGACTCTCCCCTCCTATGCGGGCCTCCCTTCTGGCATGGCGTAGGCTGGGAGCGTCTCAGGAGGACGGGGCGGAACTTGTTCCCTGTGCATCGACTTCCCTGCCGTTGGACATCTTGAGGGCCCATCTACCCTCCCTCGACTTGACGCAATTGAGATTGAAGGGAATGACAACGTTATCTCATTTTTTCCACTCGGACTCCCTCCACTCCCCGACTTTCTTGATGAGGACCCACCAGATTCCCGACACCTGCTCATTCACTATTCTCAGGATACATAGTTTCCTGTCCAAGCACCCTATGACGACGAAACTACTTCCCCAAAGGGCATGGGACTACCTGCTCAACGTAGTCAAGCGGGGAAAGGGTATCTCACTGTTCTACGAATGCCTTTTGGGGGGGCTCCGTCCCCCCAAGACGTCTTCTATGCTTCGCTGGGAGAAAGACCTGGCCTGCACGTTCACCCACGAGCAGTGGTCACGGGCCTTCCTGGCACCATACAGATACTCTCGCTGTACTTCGCACTGGGAACAGACACTTAAGATTGCTAATAGGTGGTACTACACCCCTGTTAGACTCTCAAAGATCTTTCCAGGGGTCTCTGACCAGTGCTGGCGAGAGTGCGGTAGTAGGGGCACGTTGGCTCACGTACTTTGGGAGTGCCCCTCACTTAAGAGCTACTGGTCTAGAATATTTGGTTGCATAGCGGAGTGTACGGGCATCCTTAACCCTCCCAGGAAAGCTATGGCCCTGCTAAATATTGGTATCGAGGACTATCCTAAGTGTTTTCGTGGCATGGTAACGCACATCTTGCTGGCTTCCAGGACACTTCTACTCAGAAATTGGAGATCCCTGGTTATCCCGGGCTTCACTGACCTGATTAAACTAGTTAACGAGAACTACCTATGTGAACGAGCGTTGGCAGTCAATGCTCTTACCCTCTCCAAGTTTGACGATGCCTGGAAACACTGGAAATATACTCCTAGTCAGGTTTAAGAAGGTCCTTTTCTCTTCTTCTTCTTTACTGTATACACGGGTGTTCGGATGTGGGATGGTGCTCCTCCCTGTGGCGAATATGTTCCCAATGGGTGTCACGTTAGGGAGTGGTACCGTCCCCTTCCGCCTCCCGTCTCTCTCTCTTCTGCATAAAAGCCAAATGTACCTCTAGTTCTCGGTGGTATTTACCCACTTCACTGCTTACTTTTGTACTCACTGATGAGTAAGGTGGTTCAGTAGTCTAGTTTGTTTATCTTGATTTACTGTTGATTCAGTTGTTGTATGATGAGTGTACACTCTCCTTGTTGTGGAACAGCTCCCTCCCCCTCCCCACCCTCCCCTCCCTCCCCCTCCCCACCCTCCCCTCCCTCCCCTCTCCTTCTACTTATCTTGTTTGGGCACTATTGTATGCTACCTTTTTGCAACTCGCTTTGTTATTCTCCAATGTTGTGCATTATTATCCGTGTACTTTGTTGAATTTTCAATAAAAAATACTATTAAAAAAAAAAAAAAAAAAAGAAATAATGGAAACTCAGATGATTCGTTCCACAAGTCCTTCAGTTTATAGTCTATATACAAAGATTATAGCAATGTGATAGGTTGTGTAACCATAAAATGTCCATCCACAATATGTAGCCTTCCCAAGGGGATTAGAAGCAAAATCTAGCAGAGCTACAGAATATAAGAGAGATGAGAGGCGCCTCTAAGTGTAGCAATATGGTTACATTTAATGAAGGTTCAACATTTAGCAACTCACATGGTTGATGATTAAAATAGGCACGCCTAGTATGCAGGCATCCGGGGGAAAGCTGTCCACATAGACCATCTTCTGAACCACCGACTCTCACCACTGTCAGTCTGCAATCGTGACCGGGAAGAATAGCCTGCAGTAGAGTGATCTGAAAGTGAGGCTTTGAATTACTCGTGGAGTTCAGCGGGGAAGGGATGATGAAGATGGCTGTGCAGAGGAGGGTCTATGTGGACAGCTTTACCCCGGATGCCTGCATACTTAGATGTGCCTGTTTTAATCATCAACCATGTGAGTTGCTAAATATTGAACCTTCATTAAATGTAACCATATTGCTACACTTTAGAGGCTCCTTTCCTTTTTTATACATGACGCTACTTGTATATCAAGACATCGCTTGTATATCAAGTCAAAATTTGTTTTAAAAAATTAGCTTGTCTTGCAAAGCGCTCTCAAACCAAGTTACTCTCAAACCAAGGTTTTACTGTATAAAACTATCAGGGTTCAGGAAAAGATACAGCCTCATCTACTGGGAGTGTTGCCGAATCTAGGTGTCAATGGTAGTTCTGAAAGTAGGTGTCCTTTTTGTTTTGCAATCACAAATTATTTGCTTATATTGCATAACTGTTTCACAACTTTGGTTACTGTATTTTTTATATGATTTTGTAAATGCTCCTCGAATGGATATCTGTATATCAGACAATATCCTCTGCATACAGCAAACCTGTTATGTTGGAAATAAAATAATAGACATATTATACCTACCTGCTCTATACAATGATTTTGCACAGAGCAGGCTGGAACCTCTTCTTTTGCGGTCCCCCATTGGCACTCTTGGTTCCTCCTCTTCTCTGTGTGCCATCCGCCTGCTATGGTGGCACAACTGCAGGCTCCCTTTAAAGCGTCCATCGACACACACTGCAAGGTTCAGCCCCACCCCCACTCTCTCTGAATTTGATTGACAGCAGCAGTAGCCAATTATTCCTACCACTGTCTTTAAGCCTGTGAGGAGAGAGAGAGGAGGTGCAAGCAAAAAACAATAAAACAAAAAGGGACTTTGATGGCACAACATAGTCATACAAAACACTAGTTTATGTAAAAATGTTATTTTATTCCAAAATCATTAAAAAAGTCTCCTTTACAGAAATTACTATAAAATAAAAAATATATATAAATATTTAAAAATATTTATTTTTATAGTCATTTTTGTAAAGGAGACTTTAACGATTTTGGAATAAAATACAATATTTTACATAAACTAGTGTTTTGTATGACTATGTTGTGCCATCAAAGTCCATTTTGTTCTATATTTTTTCGCTTGTAGCTTAATTTAGGCTGAGGCACAGTTTATTATACCAGTGTCCACAGTGCCACTCTGTGGTGACACCTATATAAGTATGAGCGAGAGAGGAGAACGCCACTGTAGGTGGGCACAAGGCTGGATCGGGATTGAACGCAGGTAAGTATGAAGTAAAAAGTAAAAATCTTTGTGAAACCCACAGTAAGTATTTACTAATACTAGCAGCATAGGCACAAACATTAGTCAATGCTGATTAAGCCCCCATTCACACTACCGCGACGCTACTTCGCACCGCGACCTCCGAGGTCGCGGTGCGAGCAGCGCGCCGCGACCTCGGAGCGGCCGCCACGGACTTCATAACATTGAAGTCTATGGCAGTCGCCTCCTGGTCGCCCCAAAGAAGCTCCGGACCCTTTTTCTAGGTCGGAGCGACTTGTGTCGCTCCTATTAGAACAGGTCCGCAGCTTCCCTATGGGAGGCGACCTGCGGCGACCTGTGAGGCGACCAGGTCGCCTCACAGGTCGCCCTAGTGTGAACCGGCACTAAGTGTCGGTTCACACTATGGCGATCCGACTTCGGGGGCGACCTGTGAAGTCGCGTGCACCGCGACTTCGGCGCGACTTGCACGGACTTCACATAATGGAACTCAATGCAAGTCGCTCCGATGTCGCCCCAAAGTAGTACAGGAACTATTTTCTAAGTCGGAGCGACATGAGTCGCTCCTATTAGAACGGTTCCTGTAGCACAGAATGGACCGCGACTTGTCAGGCTGACAAGTCGCCTGACAAGTCGCGGTAGAGTGAACCGGGACTAAGAGTAGTTCTGCTTTAATGGCCCTGTAATCTATTTTAAATTAAAATGTTACTTGCTGTATTTTTCTGCCATTTTGTAATGTCTTCCGTGAGCTCCAGAATCTCTCTCTTTCCTACTTACTTCCATTTGTTTGGAATGAGCAATTTCTGTTAGTTGCTATCTTGTGCAATGCTCTGTGCACACTACAAATCCAATAGTCCATCTCCAGAGCAACAAGAGAGGGTGGCTACATTCCTACATATAATGGGACCATGGAGAACAAATGTAGCCACCCTCTAACAGCAAGTTGTATGGCAGGAGCAAAGCAACTAGGTACTCTGTTCTTCTAGCCTCACAGCAGGGGCTATCTGGAGTCTGATAGCCATACAATACTGCAGGTACAGACCTCTGTCATATATCTTAGGTGATCTGCTGCTCATCTGTGAGGGGTTTCAGTGCAGTAACCTTCTCATAAATGGCTGCTGACCTCTACTGCTAAACCACTTGACCTTCAGAAGGTTTTACCCCTTTATGACCAGAGCATTTTCTGTCATTCAGCACTGCCTTACTTTAACTGTCAATTGCATGGTCATTCAAAACTGTACACAGATGAAATTTAGAAAAATAAAAATCACACAAAAAGAGCATTCTTTTGGTGGTATTTGATTACCTCTGGGTGTTCTATTTTTTATTATATAACCAAAAAAAGACTAAATAATTTAGAAAAAAAATCCCAATATTTTCTACTTTCTGTTATAAAACATCCAATAAAATAAAATTTCTTCATAAATTGCGGCCAAAATGTATTCTGCTACATGTTAAAAAAAAAAAAAAAAAAAGATCCCAATAAGTGTATATTAATTGGCTTGTGTAAAGCATCTACAAACCATGGTATATACTGTATATTTGAAAATTATTTGAAAATTGATCAGTCCTGATGTACTAACTGCCCATCTAATTTCTTGAGACCCTTAAAATGCCCGGACCATACAACTACCCCCCCCCCCCCCCATGGAAAATTTAAGATTTCAAATAAAATGCGTTTTTTAACAATTTCCTTGATGGGGTGGTGGTGATCTGGGATACTGATTGGTGACAGTATGTAAATTAAAAAAAAGATATTTTTTTATTCAATATTTTAATCATTTTATTTTATTTTTTTTCCCTTTATGCAATTTTCTTGTACATTTTGTCATCAGAGTAGTGACACTGTACTACTCTGGGGGGTGGTCAGGGATTTTTTTTTTTACACTTTTATTGCTTATGATCGGTAACAGCTTACTTATGGTTGTGATTTGTGATTTGCTACAGTTAATCACATGGTACAGGTAGCCAGGTACCATGTGATTGCTGTGGGACAATCACAGATCATAAATGCAAGCTGTTCATTAATGAAAATCCATTCATGTCAGTTTGTTTATTTTGTTACCATTCAATCGCAATGACCAATCCTAGCGATCACATGATACCCGGTAGTCGGTAATTGTAATCTGCTGTGTCTGGTGCACACAGCTGTCACAGGAGTGGCGCAGCACACCTCTAACCTGAAAACAGGCTGGATGACGTATAGGTACATGATCCAGCCTGCCCAGGCCGCCCACCCACAGTAAATGTACTGTGGGCAATTTGGAAGCGGGTAACATGGCTACCGTTATTTTCTCTTACACCTTTTTGAAGAAAAGACAAAACCCTAGCTACTGAAAACAAGCGAGGGTGCACCTTCAATGATTCACACCATAAAATGTACGATTTTCACGTACGATGATAGATCTTCAATACCTGGCTTTCAACAGTCACGCCGTTAAAGCCAGCGACTGTAAAGCAGGAGGGAAGATCGGTCCTTGAGACAGCAGTGCTTGTAGTTCCCCTGGATCTTGGTCCGTCAGAAACTAACTTGTGTAAAAAATAAAAAATACCAACTAACACGAATTTCCCTGTTAAAATCTAAGACCGAAGTCCCAGCAGGGAGCTAGGTCCTATTCCTAAAACTAGGCAGAAACAAACTGTTTGCTGATTGAAGAGTGTGTGGGGTTATGCCTGCAGGGACAGCCCCATAGGCATGGTTAAACATTTTTCCTGCCTAGTGCCTATTCCTGATAGAAGGAGCATAACCCATTGGTCTAAAGAAGATGGAGCTGCGTCTGTCAATGAACGATAGAGAAATCTGTGTGACATTTCAAATAAAGTTTGTTGAAAAAAAAAAAGGAAACCGTGCGGCATTATAATGCAGAAGCTGGTGTGAATGGACCCTTAGGCTATTTTCTTTATTAAAGCAGAGCTCCACCCAAAAGGGGAAGTTCCGCTTTAAGGCCCTCCCGGCTCCTGTTTGTGAAATGGAGCTTTTGGGGAGAGCGGGTACCAGATTTTGAGAGGTATTCTCTCCCACCTCTGCTTTGATCGCCTTAGTTCTCCTTACCCCCTCCCTCCTGAAGTCTTCTGGGACAAATGATAGGTCCCAGAATACTTCGGGACCAGTCACAGAGCACAGTGCAGCGCCACTCGCACATGCACAGTGGGAACTCAGCTGGGAATCTGTCACAGCCGGGTGCCCATAGTGAAGATGCCGGCACCAGCGAGGGAGGACACATGGAGAACACGACTGAGGTGAGTACACCACTGGATTGTGGGACAGGTGAGAGGATGTTTATTAAAAGTCCTCTGCTGACTTCTAATTTTCACTTAAGAGCTCGGAGCTCCACTTTAGGGCCCATGCACACTGCAGTTAAAAAAAAAAAAGCACTGCTTTTACAGGCATTTGTACTTTTATTTCTCTGCCTAAAAGCTTGAAAAAGCTTGTGTTTTTTGTGCACTTTTGTGTGTTTTTATTGAGCTTTTTTGAGCATAAGCCTTTTTTTTTTTTTACAAACCCTCCACATTAGCTCATTTTATCTTTTTGTGTGCATTTTTGAGCTTTTTTGAGCTTGAGAGCTAAAAAGCCTGTGAGAGCTGCTTCTTTGAGCTGCAGTGTACATGAACCCTGTATGTTCTTTAACCACTTCTGGACCGGAAGGATTTGCCCCCTTAATAACTAGGCCATTTTTTGTGATTCGGCACTTCGTTACTTTAGCGAACAATTGTGAAGTCGTGTGACGCTGTACCTAAATAAAATGGACGTCCTTTTTTTTCCCACAAATAGAGCTTTCTTTTGGTGGCATTTGATCACCTCTTCGATTTAATTATTAATTGCGCTATAAACAATAAAAGAGTGACAATTCTGAAAAAAAAAACATTTTTTTTCACTTTCTGCTATATAACATCCCCCCCCCCCCCCAAAAAAAAATTTAAAAATCTATTTTATCAGATTTATGTCATTTTTATTTATTTATTTAATTTTTTTTACTAGTAATGGCGGCGATCTGCGATTTTTAGCGGGACTGCGACATTGCGGCAGACAGATCGGACCCCTAACTGACATTTTTGACACTTTTGGGGGTACCAGTGACATTACTGCAGTAATCAGTGCTAAAAATATGCACTGTTACTGTAATAATGGCACTGGCAGGGAAGGGGTTAACTTAGGGGTGATCAAAGGGTTAGGTGTAAGCCATGGGGAATGTTTACTAACTGTATGGGGGAGGGACTTGTGAAACAACCACAGCTAACCGTTGTTGTCTCTCAGCGGAGAGCGATCGCAGGTGCCTGGGGGCAATCGGTGCCCCCGGTCCCATGGATCGGCGCCCCCAGGACCGCTCACGCGAAGCGCCGTACAGGTACAGCGATTTGCGCGGTCAAGCCAGCCTGCCGCAGTATATATGCGGAGGATGGTCGGCAAGCGGTTAAGGTTTAATGCACACTGCTGCTCAAAAAATAAAGAGGCCTTTGAGCTTTTATTTCAGCTTGAAGAAGCTTGTGCTTCTTTGTGCTATTTTGCACGGTTTTAGTGAGCTTCTTTAAACTTTCTTGAGCTATTTTGAGAGCATAAGCATTTTTTTTTAACAAGCCCTCCCCACAGCTAATTTTTCTTGTTTGTGTGTTTAAGCTTTCTTCAGCTTTTTTTGAGCTTTTTCTTCCTTTCTACGCTTTATCGTGCGTTTTTGGGCACTTAGGCGTCTTTTGTGCTTGAAAAATGCAAGTTCAGTGGGTTTTTTATTTTGCCTGTTGGAGCATATGCCTATAAACTAAAGGCTCATGCACACTGCAGCTCAAAAAAAAGAAGCTGCTTTTACAGGCATTTGTGTTTTTATTTCAGCTTAAAGAAGCTTTTTTGTGCTCTTGTGCACGTTTTTACTTTTAAAACGTTTTATTGGTATTTTTGAACAAAGTGTACAAAGCTGAAAACAATGCACAAAAATCATGCATTTAACATTATTGTGGAAGAAACCTCTTAGTGACAAAGCAAATTCGCAAATAATCAATTGTAAGTGATAAGTACTTTAAACATAAGGAGAGTGTATCAATGGAACCCAACCTGGATGAAAGTAAGTTTGAAGTTGCCTGAGCTGGCTTAATGGCCCACCAGAGGTCCAGACACCCCCGCGGGGGAACTTGCTGTGCCTGAACCAGGGGAGAGGCCACCTCGATTGGGGTTGGGCCATCCATTGTATTGCTCTTGTGCACGTTTTTATTGAGCTACTTCAAGCTTCTTCAAGCTCCTTTGAGCATAAGCTTTTTTTTCCACAAACCCTCCTAGATAGTATTTTTTTTTGTTAACCACTGTATAAACAAAACAAAATGCTGGAATAACGTTTTTGCACGTTTTTGAGCTTTTTTGAGCTTTCTTGAGCTCTTTGCGGCACTAGCTCCTCTCAAAAATGTGAGTTTGGCAGGGTGTTTTTTCTGCCTGTAGGAGCATATGCCTAAAAAAGAATGAAAAAGCCATAGTGTGCATGGACACATTGGCTAATATAGAGGGGAGTTTCCAGCCAGAAAAAAACAAGAACCGCTTCTTTGAGTTCTTTTGAGCTGCAGTGTGCATGAGCTCTAATGCCCCGTACACCCACGTACCGATTGTTGGCCGTAAATATTCGGCCGACGACCGATCGGCCGATTGTCGGCTTGTTAGTATGATGCTTCCGACAGCGCATTTTCGGCCAAACAGAATCAGTCGTGCAAGCATTAAAATTTTTGTTGGCCAACACCAGAACGGCCGATTGTTCGCCAGTCAGTACAGATTTCGGCCGACAGACAGCAGATTAGCAAGACTGGGCATGCTCAGAAAAGAAAAAAGACAAGGAAAGTTAATCATCACATGACAACACTTCTGCAGTCGGCTGTTGTTGGCCGACAAAATTCGTGTGCAGTCTTTTGCAGTTTTCAACAGACACGACAGCCCTGGACAAAAGACGGCCGATCGTTCGGCCGATGATCGGTACGTGTGTACGAGGCTTTACTCTTCTGGTGGAATGTTCCTAATGCCATTTTCCTTTGGGATTAAATGTTAGGATTTGTTAAATTGTCCCTGTGAAAGGCAACAAATAGAAACTGATATTTCACACATATTACAAACCAACAGATATGATTTGTGACGTTAGTGTGAATGCTGAGATATTCGCGTTTTTTTTTTTTTAAATCATGTTTGGCCAGCCTAAGAAGTATAATTCATCCAATAGACAGTTAGATCTATTTAAAAACACAAAAAAAAATAAAAGAGAGGGGGTGTTAAAAAAAATGCTTAAAAAAACAGGAATCTTTTCTAGACAGTTGTCAACATGTACATAAGTATGGAAACAGAAGTATGATGGAGTAAAACAAAGTAGTGGAGCACATAATCTCCCATCATAAGGAAAACACTCATGTATTAAGTAAAGGTAAGAAGAGACAGAAAGTCTAATACTGTTAGTAAGCATACAATGTCACCTCTAATAGCAGAGCTACATGGAGCAGACTTCCCTGAGATCTCAGCGGCCCTCTTCAGTGATGAGATTAGCTGTGACAGTCCTGACTGTGTACTATAGCGACCGGTAACCAGGCAACACAGCTCCTCCTTAGCAACCCCTTCTCTGCACATGCTCAATCCATTCCTCACTGGAGATTTTTTTTCCCCTCAAAGTTTTATATAGACACAACACAAACACAGTGTGTGCAAAGCAGTCTCAAATTTCTATATGTACAGTATCTCACAAAAGTGAGTACACCCCTCACATTTTTGTAAATATTTTATTATATCTTTTCATGTGACAACACTGAAGAAATGACACTTTGCTACAATGTAAAGTAGTGAGTGTACAGCTTGTATAACAGTGTAAATTTGCTGTCCCCTCAAAATAACTCAACACACAGCCATTAATGTCTAAACCTCTGGCAACAAAAGTGAGTACACACCTAGGTGAAAATGTCCAAATTGGGCCCAATTAGTAATTTTCCCTCCCTGGTGTCATGTGACTTGTTAGTGTTACAAGGTCTCAGGTGTGAATGAGGAGCAGGTGTGTTAAATTTGGTATAATCGCTCTCACTCTCTCATTCTGGTCACTGGAAGTTCAACATGGCACCTCATGACAAAAAACTCTCTGAGGATCTGAAAAAAAGAACTGTTGCTCTACATCAGTGTTTCTCAACTCCGGTCCTCAGGGCACACTAACAGGCCAGGTTTGCAAAAAACTGAAATACATCCCAGGTGATATAATTTGCTGCTTAGTGATTGCAGTATTCTAGTATGCATCTCCCCAAGGTAATACTTAAAGCGGAGTTCCAGCCTAACACACTCACCTGACCAACGGTCCAGCGATGCGGCCGCCCGAAGCCTCACTCTTCTCCCTCTCTGCTCGCCAGCATCACTGGTGTGGGCACCCGGCTGTGACAGTTTGCGGCTTCACAGCCAGGTACGCACTGCGCATGTGCGAGTTGCGCTACGCGTCGTGATTGGCCGGCAATATTCTGGGACCTCTGACATGTCCCAGAAGATTGCAGGGAGGGAGGGGACAGGAGAACTTCCGCTCAGGGCGCCGCGGCGCTCCGAGCGGAAGTGGGAGCGGGTACCTGTCAAAACTAGGTACCCGCCCCCCCCCCCCCCCCAAAAAAAATGACATGCCAAATGTGGCATGTCAGGGGGTTAGAACTACCTAAAGCGGAAGTTCCACTTTTGGGTGGAACCCCGCTTTAAAATCTGGCCTGTTAGTGTGCCCTGAGGACCGGAATTGAGAAACACTGCTCTACTGAGAGGGAGCAGAGGAGACTAGCGGAGCAAAGGCTGACCGGGAAGTGACAGAGGGAGGCGGGTGCAGAGCGGAGACTGACCGTCTGAGGGAAAAAAAAAAAAAAAAAAGCCAGGAACTGCTAGAGTCAGACTTAAAGGGACATACACTAGGTAAGTAAGACTGGTGACTGAGATTGTACACTGACTGAGGGTGTAGTGTAGTACCTGAGTATCTGTGAGTACCTGTTACTACCTGAGTATCTGCGAGTACCTGAGTATCTGTGAGTATCTGTGAGTACCTGTGAGTACCTGAGAATCTGTGAGTACCTGTGAGTATCTGTGAGTACCTGAGTACCTGTGAGTACCTGAGTATCTGGGAGTATCTGTGAGTACCTGAGTATCTGGGAGTATCTGTGAGTACCTGAGTACCTGTGAGTACCTGAGTATCTGTGAGTACCTGAGTATCTGTGAGTATCTGAGTATCTGTGAGTATCTGAGTATCTGTGAGTATCTGTGAGTACCTGTGAGTATCTGTGAGTACCTGTGAGTACCTGAGTACCTGTGAGTACCTGAGTATCTGGGAGTATCTGTGAGTACCTGAGTACCTGAGTATCTGTGAGTACCTGAGTATCTGTGAGTACCTGAGTACCTGTGAGTACCTGAGTATCTGGGAGTACCTGTGAGTACCTGAGTATCTGTGAGTACCTGAGTATCTGTGAGTATCTGAGTATCTGTGAGTATCTGAGTATCTGTGAGTATCTGTGAGTACCTGTGAATCTGTGAGTACCTGTGAGTATCTGTGAGTACCTGAGTACCTGTGAGTACCTGAGTATCTGGGAGTATCTGTGAGTACCTGAGTACCTGAGTATCTGTGAGTACCTGAGTATCTGTGAGTACCTGTGAGTACCTGAGTATCTGGGAGTACCTGTGAGTACCTGAGTATCTGGGAGTACCTGTGAGTACCTGAGTATCTGGGAGTATCTGTGAGTACCTGAGTATCTGTGAGTACCTGAGTATCTGTGAGTACCTGAGTATCTGTGAGTACCTGTGAGTACCTGAGTATCTGGGAGTACCTGTTACTACCTGAGCGTTGTGCGTCTGACCGGGCTGTGCGACTCGGGGTTGTGCGTCTGACCGGGCTGTGCGACTCGGGGTTGTGCGTCTGACCGGGCTGTGCGATAGGGGTTGTGCGTCTGACCGGGCTGTGCGACTCAGTGTTGTGCGTCTGACCGGGCTGTGAGACTCAGTGTTGTGCGTCTGACCGGGCTGTGCGACTCGGTGTTGTGCGTCTGACCGGGCTGTGCGACTTAGTGTTGTGCGTCTGACCGGGCTGTGCGACTCAGCATTGTGCGTCTGACCGGGCTGTGCGACTCAGCATTGTGCGTCTGACCGGGCTGTGCGACTCAGCGTGGTGCGTCTGACCGGGCTGTGCGACTCAGTGTTGTGCGTCTGACCGGGCTGTGCGACTTGGTGTTGTGCGTCTGACCAGGCTGTGCGACTCAGCGTTGTGCGTCTGACCGGGCTGTGCGACTCAGCGTTGTGCATCTGACTGGGCTGTGCGACTCGGTGTTGTGCATCTGACCGGGCTGTGCGACTCGGTGTTGTGCGTCTGACCGGGCTGTGCGACTTAGTGTTGTGCGTCTGACCGGGCTGTGCGACTTAGTGTTGTGCGTCTGACTGGGCTGTGCGACTTAGTGTTGTGCGTCTGACCGGGCTGTGCGACTTAGTGTTGTGCGTCTGACTGGGCTGTGCGACTTAGTGTTGTGCGTCTGACCGGGCTGTGCGACTGAGGGTTGTGCGTCTGACCGGGCGGTGCGACTCAGTGTTGTGCGTCTGACCTGGCTGTGAGATTGTGAGTGTTGTGCAACTGAGTGTCAAGTGAGTGGAGTGGAATACCAGAGGGTGAGAAGGTAGCGTTAGGAAGCCAGGAAATAGCCACATAGGATAGGCTTAAATTACTGAATCCCCATTAGATTAGATAGTAGGTACAATGCCCGGCGGGTGTGGAGATGCGACTCGGTGTACATCTTGTAATATGTATGCGTTCCTCGGTCATGTGATCGAAGGCGAATACAAATGTGCAAAATGTGAGCACGTTGCTTCCCTGGAAGCTCAGGTCCTGAATCTAGGGAAGCAGCTGGCAACACTGAGAATGTCCATGCCGGAGGAGAGCCAGGATTGTACCAATCAGGTGCAGGCAGGGGTCTGCACAGAGGTGGGCGGAGTATCGGAGGTGCAGGCATCAGAGCAGAGTAGAGGGGTGACAGTTAGGAGGGGTAGAAGGGAACAAGGCAAGGAGGCTGATCCTGGGCTGGAGCACCCCAATAGATACGCCCCGTTGTGTGATGTTGGGGAAACCAGTCAGGGACCAGCATTGCTGGAGCAGAGCGACGCCCCTAGCTGCCAGGGGAAGAACTCCTCCAGTGAGGCTGGGAGAAAGGGAAAGGAAAGACAGGTGCTGGTGGTAGGGGACTCAATTATTAGAAGGGCAGACAGTGTAATCTGTGACCAAGACCGTGTGCGCCGAACAGTCTGTTGTTTGCCGGGCGCTCGGGTTCGGCACATAGCGGATCGGGTGGACAGATTATTGGGTGGGGCTGGGGAAGACCCAGCTGTCATGGTACACGTGGGTACCAATGACATAGGCAGAGGAAGACGGAGAGTCCTAAACGATTTCAGGGACTTAGGCGCTAAGTTGAGGACTAGGACCTCCAAGGTAATATTTTCCGAAATACTACCTGTACCTCGAGCCACACCAGAGAGGCAGCGGGAGATTAGGGAAGTTAACGAGTGGCTGAGGAGCTGGTGTAGTAAGGAGGGTTTCGGGTTCCTGGAGAACTGGGCCGACTTCTCAGTCGGTCACCGGCTCTTTGGTAGGGACGGATTGCACCTAAATGGGGTGGGTGCAGCCGTACTGGGTGCGAGGATGGCCGAAAAGTTAGAGGGGCTTTTAAACTAGGGAATGGGGGGGAGGGTACAGATGTAGAATTACCCAGTGGAAAGCAAGTTTCAGAGGGCAGAAATGGGGGCATTAGCGATAGGGTGTGCGGAGCTCCTATACCCAGGGTGGGTACGGGGAAAAATCAAGAGAGCAGCCTAAAAACATCAAAAGAGGATAAATATAACCGATCAAAATTACGAGGTTTGTATACCAATGCCAGAAGCCTGGCCAACAAGATGGGAGAGCTGGAGCTGCTGATATTTGAGGAGGACTTAGATTTTGTGGGGATAACTGAGACTTGGTTTGACAGCTCTCATGACTGGATGGCGTCCATTCAGGGGTATTCCCTTTATCGCAGAGATAGAGAAAGTAAAAAAGGGGGAGGGGTATGTTTGTATATTAAGAACAGTATACAGGTAAATATGAGGGATGATATTAATAATGGAGCTATGGACGAGGCAGAATCCCTATGGGTAGAGCTTCAAAGGGAAGGCACGGCGGGGAAGGTAATATTGGGCGTATGCTATAGGCCCCCCAACCAGGGTGAGGCGGACCTCATGTTACAGATAGGATTGGCAGCAAGGATGGGAAATGTCATTATAATGGGGGACTTTAATTATCCTGATATAGACTGGGCAGAAGGAACCGCACACTCAGCCAAGGCTCGGCAGTTCCTAAATGTTTTGCAGGACAATTTCATGGGTCAGATGGTGAATGCACCGACAAGAAGCAATGCGGTACTTGACCTACTGATTACCAACAATACAGACCTGCTCACGGATATAGAAATACGGGACAACTTAGGGAACAGTGACCATAGGTCAATTGGTTTCAGTATTAATTACAGTAATAGGAAACACAAGGGTAATATAAGGACGCTGAATTTCACAAGAGCCAATTTCCCTAAACTGCGCTCGCTGCTAGAAAATATCAAATGGGATAGAACCCTGGGAACAAAGAACACGGAGGAAAAATGGGAGTGCTTCAAGAGCATACTTAACAAGGGAGTGGGCCAGTGCATTCCACAGGGAAATAAATTTAAAAGAGCAAAACTAAACCCTGGGTGGCTAAACTCCAACATTAAAATGTATATTAGAGCTAAAGAAAAGGCCTTCAAAAAATACAAGACTGAGGGGTCATTGGCAGCATTTAAGCACTACAAAGAGTGTAATAAGAAATGTAAAGATGAAATCAGGGCGGCTAAAATAGAACACGAGAGACATATAGCGGAGGAGAGCAAAAAGAACCCCAAGAAGTTCTTTAAGTATATAAACAGTAAGAAAGCCAGGCCAGAGCACATTGGCCCCATAAAAGATGATAAAGGAAAAATGGCCACTGAGGACAGAGAAAAGGCGGAAGTGTTAAATAATTTCTTTTCTTCAGTCTTCACAAAGGAATCGGGGGGCTACACGAAACCCGCTTGTAAGGCCGAACTAAATAATACACCTCAGGAAGTGCCGCCATGGCTAACAGAGGATAGACTTAGAGCTAAACTAGAGAAACTTAACATAAATAAATCCCCGGGACCGGATGGCTTGCACCCGAGGGTTCTTAATGAGCTCAGCCAGGTGATTGCCAGACCATTATTCTTGATCTTTAAGGATAGTTTACAGACGGGTATGGTGCCAGCTGATTGGAAAAAAGCCAACGTGGTACCAATATTTAAAAAGGGGCCGAGATATATCCCGGGTAACTATAGGCCGGTCAGCCTAACATCAGTAGTCTGCAAAATTTTGGAGGGGATGATAAGGGACCACATACAAGACTTTAGTAATGAAAATGGTATTATAAGTAGAAATCAGCATGGATTCATGAAAAATCGTTCGTGCCAAACCAATCTGTTAACCTTCTACGATGAAGTGAGCTGCCACCTAGATAAAGGTAAGCCTGTGGATGTGGTGTATCTGGACTTCGCAAAGGCCTTTGACACCGTTCCTCACAAACGCTTACTGTACAAACTAAGGAAGGTAGGTATGGATCATAAGGTGAGTACCTGGATAGAGACCTGGCTCCAGGGGAGAGTCCAGAGGGTGGTGATTAATGGGGAGTACTCGGATTGGGCGGGTGTGGAAAGTGGGGTCCCCCAGGGTTCTGTCCTGGGACCAATCCTGTTTAATTTATTCATAAATGATCTAGAGGAGGGGATATCTAGTACAATCTCAGTATTTGCAGATGATACTAAATTAGGCATGCCAATATCTTCTATGCAGGATGTGGAAATCTTGCAAGCAGACCTGAACAAAATAACGGGGTGGGCAACCACATGGCAGATGAGGTTTAATGTAGAAAAATGTAAAGTAATGCAGGGTGCCAGAAACCAGAAAGCAAGCTATTCACTAGGGGGTGAACCTCTGGGTGAGTCTAGGATGGAAAAGGACTTGGGGGTACTGGTAGACAACAGGCTTGGCAGTGGCATGCAATGCCAAGCCGCCGCAAGCAAAGCCAACAGAATACTGGGATGTATAAAAAGGGGGATTCACTCCAGAAATAAAGAGATTATTCTCCCGCTCTACAAGACTCTGGTCCGGCCACATCTGGAGTATGCTGTCCAGTTCTGGGCACCGGTCCGCAGGAAGGATGTGCTGGAACTGGAGAAAGTCCAGAGGAGGGCAACAAAAATAATTAGGGGAATGGAGGACATCGGCTATGAGGAAAGACTACAAGCACTGAACCTATTCTCTCTGGAGAAGAGACGATTGAGGGGGGATATGATATCAATGTACAAATACTGTACTGGCGACCCTAGCATAAGGAACAAACTATTCAGAGAAAGGGAATACAATAAGACACGTGGCCACTCACTAAAACTTGAGGAAAGGCGGTTTAACCTTAAAGTGCGTAAGGGGTTCTTCACTGTAAGAGCGGTAAGGATGTGGAATTCTCTTCCACAAGCAGTCGTATCAGCGGGAGCATAGATAGTTTCAAAAAACTATTAGATGTACACCTTAAAGACCACAACATACAGGGGTACACAATGTACGGTTAAAAGCAAACACACACGCATCATGGGTTGAACTGGATGGACTTGTGTCTTTTTTCAACCTCACTATGTAACTATGTAACTATGTAACTATGTAACATAAAGATGGCCTAGGCCAGTGATGGCAAACCTTGGCACCCCAGATGTTTTGGAACTACATTTCCCATGATACTTGAAAACACTGCAGAGTGCATGAGCATCATGGGAAATGTTGTTCCAAAACATCTGGGGTACCAAGGTTTGCCATCACTGGCCTAGGCAATAAGAAGATTGCCAAGACAATGAAATTGAGCTGCAGCATGGTGGCCAAGACCATACAGCAGTTTAACAGGACACGTTCCACTCAGAACAGACCTTGCCATGGTCGACCAAAGAAGTTGAGTGCACGTGCTCAGAGTCATATCCAGAGTTTGTCTTAAGGAAATAGACATATGAGTGCTTCCAGCATTGCTGCAGAGGTTGAAGGGGTGGGGGGGTCAGCCTGGCAGTGCTCAGATCATACGCCACACACTGCATCAAATTGGTTTGCATTGCTGTCGTCCCAGAAGGAAGCCTCTTCTAAAGATGATGCACAAGAAAGCCCACAAACTGTTTGCTGAAGACAAGCAGACTAAGGACATGGATTACTGAAACCATGTCCTGTGGTCTGATGAGACCAAGATAAACTTATTTGGTTCAGATGGTGTCAAGCATGGTGGTGGGAGTGTCATGGTTTGGGGCTGCATGAGTGCTGCCGGCACTAGGGAGCTACAGTTCATTGAGGGAACCATGAATGCCAACATGTACTGTGACATACTGAAGCAGAGCATGATCCCCTCCCTTCAGAGACTGGACCACAGGGCAGTATTACAACATACCAACCCCAAACACACCTCCAAGACGACCACTGCCTTGCTAAACAAGCTGAGGGCAAAGGTGATAGACTGGCCAAGCATGTCCCCAGTCCTAAATCCTTGTGCTCCTCCACCTTCTGTTTGAGGATGCCCCACCACATCTGGGGGACATCCTCAAACAGAAGGTGGAGGAGCGCAAGGTCTCTAATATCCACCAGCTTAGTGATGTCGTCATGGAGGAGTGAAAGAGGACTGCAGTGGCAACCTGTAAAGCTCTGGTGAACTCCATGCTCAAGAGGGTTAAGGCAGTGCTGGAAAATAATAGTGACCACACAAAATATTGACACTTTGGGCTCAATTTGGACATTTTCACTTAGGGGTGTACTCACTTTTGTTGCCTTCGGTTTAGACATTAATGGCTGTGTGTTGAGTTATTTTGAGGGGACATCAAATTTACACTCTTATACAAGTTGTACACTCACTACTTTACATTGTAGCAAAGTGTCATTTCCTCAATGTTGTCACGTGAAAATATATAATAAAATATTTTCCAAAATTTGAGAGGTGTGCTCACTTTTGAGAGATACTGCATATATAAGAATGCTCTAAGACAGTCTTTCTCAACCATTTCAACACAGAGGAACCCTTGAAATAAATTTCTGGTCTTGGGGGAACCCCTGCTAAAAATTAAAAATCTACAACTCATGACACATTAGTGTGATAGTCAGTGGGAAGAATGCTCCTTACTCTTGTCATCATTGGGAAAAATTACCCCCTTACAAATAGCTAAAAGGAACAATGGTGTCATTGGGAACATATCTGAAAGGCAGAAATTGCCCATTGCTCAAGGAACCCCTAGCAACCTCAGGAGGAACCCTTGGGTTCTGCAGAGCCCTGGTTGAGAAACCCTGCTCCAAGAACTTGTTGTGCCTTCTTCTTTTAGTAAATTTCACTTACTTTTTTTTTTTCTTGCGTATGCATGTTATTTAATGGCAGCTTGTCAGAAAGATTGCATAGATCACAAACCAGAGCAGAGATCTGGATTTATAAAGTGATATTAAACCCAAATAAAACTGTAATATATAGCAAACCTTAAATATGATGGCTGTATTTGTTTGTTAGGGCTCTTTCACACGGGCGGTCCGATCAGATCCGCCTGTCAGTTTTTTAGGCGGATCTGATCGGATAACCATTCAGCCCTATGGAGCAGTGGATGTCAGCGGTGACACCTCCGCTGACACCCGCTGCCATCATCATCCGATCCTGTCCGTGAAATCCGGACGGGTGGAAACCCGATTTTCCATCCGTCCTGAGGATCGGATGGGATCGGATGAGAGCGGACAGGCGGTCCGCTCTCATCCGATTCCCCATAGAGAGCAGCGGGGGCTGTGACACCTCCCTCTCCGCACTGCAAGCGGAGACGGAGCTGTCATCCGCCGGCTCAGCGGGGATCGCGGATCGATCCCCGCTGAGTAGCACGGATCCGCCTACGGAGGCGGACCGTGTGAAAGAGCCCTTAGTCTTTTTTGTTTCATTTTAACCTGGTGATACGGTGTTGTAAAATTTTGTCGGACCTGTGAAAAAAATCGGACCTCGTCACTTCCGGTGGACAGAGCATCACAAAACAGCTGATGGGAGTCGTCCGTGCGCATGCGCAGAAGACATTTTTCGAGGTTTGGCAAAATTATAACAGAGAGCGGACAGCTGATTGAGAGGAGGCGGGGCTGAGGTGCGACAGAGGACACCGCCGCTTCACTGAAACATTACAGGGACTGAGGCACATATGCAGAGCTGAATAGAGGAGGCGGGACGGAGGTGCGGCCGTAATAGATGCAGGGCTTAAGCGACTCCTTCTGTTTTATTATCTTTAGTAATTATTGTATTATTTATCCTTAGGATTTAATAACATTTAGTATTTCTTATTTTGTATTATAGAAATACTACATGTTAATAAATCCTAAGGATAAATAATACGATAATTACTAAAGATAATAAAACAGAAGGAGTCGCTTAAGCCCTGCATCTATTACGGCCGCACCTCCGTCCCGCCTCCTCTATTCAGCTCTGCAGATGAAGCGGCGGTGTCTTCCGTCCCACCTCAGCCCCGCCTTCTCTCAGTCAGCTGCCCGCTGTGTGTTATAATTTTACCAAACCAAGATAATGTCTTGTGCGCATGCGCACTTGAGACTCCCATCAGCTGTTTCATGACGTAGGACCACCGGAAGTGACGAGGTCCGATTTTTTCATGGGTCCGAGGAAATTTTAGAACACTGGCTAATAACACAAATGTTTACATTTTTTGTGGCAGCCATAAAAGTGATAAAAAAAAGTTAAAGCAACACTATTTTCCATCTGTCCAGGGGATCGGATCGGATGGGATCGGATGAGAGCGAACAGGCGGTCTGCTCTCATCTGATTCCCCCATAGAGATGCATGGGGCTCTGACATCTCCCTCTCTGCACACAGAGCGGAGATGGAGATGTCCACTGCCTGCTCAGCGGGGGATCCGTGTTTACGATCCCCTGCTGAGCAGCACGGATCCGTCTACGGAGGCGGACCGTGTGAAAGAGCCCTAAAAAAGACAGACCGCCATTTTCTGTCACAGAGGAAGATGGAGATCTTGTGTTTCTGCTAAAACAAATAAGATCTCTGTCTTACTCCAGCTAGGCTACCCCAGACACAGTTAGAAAGCACTCCCTAGGAGCACACTTAACCCTTTGACCCTGTTAACCCTGTTAACCCTTTCCCTGCCAGTATCATTTATACATTGACAGTGCATTTTTTTTTTAATACTGATCACTGTATTGGTGTTACTGGTCCCCAAAAAGTGTCATTTAGTGTCAGATTTGTCCACCGCAACGTTGCAGTCCCATTAGTCCCCGTTCACACTGGGGCGACCTGTGAGGTGACCTGGTCGCCTCACAGGTCGCCGTAGGTCGCCTTCTATAGGGAAGCTGCGGACCCGTTCTAATAGGAGCGACAAAAGTCACTCCGACTTAGAAAAAGGGTCCGGAGCTTCTTTGGGGCGACCCGGAGCGACCGTCATAGACTTCAATGTTATGATGTCCGTGCCGGCCGCTCCGAGGTCGCGGCGCGCTGCTCGCACCGAGACCTCGGAGGTCGCCCCGGGAAGTCGGATCGCCCCAGTGTGAACGGGGCCTTAAAATCACTAATCGCCACCATTACTAGTAGATAAACAAATAAAAAAATTTCTACAAATCTATCTCATAGTTTGTAGACACAATAACTTTTGCGCAAACCAATCAATATACACTTATTGGGATTTTCTGTTACCAAAAATATGTAGCAGAATACATATTGATCTAAATTGATGAATAAATTCAATTTTTTTACATTGGGTATGTTTTACAGCAGAAAGTAAAATATATTGTTTTTTTTTTTTTTTTTTCAAAATTGTCTGTCTTTTTTTTGTTAATAGTGCAAAAAAAAAAAAAAAAAAAAAAAACTGCAAACGTGATCAAATACCATCAAAAGAAAGCTCTATTTGTAGGAAAGGAAGGACAGCAAGTGTATTTGGGCACAGCGTCGCACGTCCGTGCAGTTGTCAGTAAAAGTAATGCAGTGTTGTATCGCAAAAAATGGCCTGGTCATTAGGGTGGTGAAACCATCCGGGGCTGAAGTTGTTAAAAACAAAAAGTGTCCCCATCCCCTGGTGCTCCCGCACGAAAGTGAACGCATGTGTCGCTCCTGCACAGACCCAGACAGCAATTGTTCCACACGTGAGGTATCACCACAAGTGTTAGATCATGGGTAGTAGCTCTAGCGCTAGAGCTCCTCTAAAACTCAAAAGTGGTAACCTGTACAGGCATTTAAAGCGTCACCTATAGGTAGTAAAATGTATGTTGTTTATCTCAGTTGCAGGGGCATGCGCAATTTTAAAGCAGGACATGTTTGGTATCTGTTTACTTGGTGTAACAGCATCCTTTATATTTTACCAAAAAATTAGGATATGCTTTAAAGTTAAAAAAGTGTATTTTTTCCCAAAAAAATGGTATTTGAAAAACCGCTGTGCAAATACTGTGTGACATAAAAAATGATTGCCTCTGCTTTAAAAAAATATATAATGTTTGAAGGTTCTAAGTATTTTCTAGCGAAAAATACTGATTGTTACATGTAAACAAAAAGTGCCAGAAAAGGGCTGGAGCTGAAGTGGTAAAGGCAGGCCATAGACGGGGCAAATTTCTTTCCTGCAGCCACGGGTTGCAGAAACTCCCCCATCAACACAGACAGCGTTGACAGGGGAATCCCTCCTGCCGAGGAATTGTCTGCTCCCGGCGAGAGGGGTGGGGGAAGCCGTCCCTGCTGGGAGAAGACAGTGAATATCGCTAGCAGCTATAGCAGCGACTAACGATAATCGGAAGTGAATCCAGCAGGATGGTTGTAACCAAGTTGATTGATCGATCAATTTGGCACATTAATCCTGCCCATTTATGGTTTGAATGTCAGCCGGTTTCTGCTGAACCAGCTGAGATTTGAACCGTGTATGGCTGGCCTAAAGCCCCGTACACACGTACCGAATGTCGGCCGAGCGATCGGCCGTCTTTTGTCCGATGCTGTCCTGTTGGTTGAAAAGTGCTAAAGACTGCACACGAATTTTGTCGGCCAACAACAGCCAACTGCAGAAGTGATGCCATGTGATGGTTAACTTTACGTGTGTTTTTCCTTCTCTGAGCATGCCCAGTCTTGCTAATCTGCTGTTAGTCGGCCAAATTCTGTACTGACTGGCGAACAATCGGCCGTTCTGGTGGCGGCCAACAAAAATTTTATAGCCTGCACACCCGATTCTGTTCGGCCGAAAAGTCGCAGTCGGTTGTCGGAAGCATCATACTAACAAGCCGACAATCGGCCGATCGTTCGGCGGCCGAATATTTACGTCCGACAATCGCTACGTGTGTACGGGCCTTTACTTTCTACTTTGTCCTCCACTGACTTCACCCACTGACTCACTCACTACCTAGAAGATTGCCAATCACTTAAAAAAAAAAGACTTTAGCAATTTGAGATGGGATCTCTACTGTGCAGGTAACTCCCACCTAACATGCCAATTCCACCTCCACATTCAATACTTTCCTGTTTTACCCTGTTACCATAGAGGTTGCTAAACGTCTTTCTAACTCCCACCTAGCCACCTGGATCCTGTTTCCTACCAACTACTACGGTCATTTTCTTGCTCTATCCTACACTTTCCAAGTGACATCTTCAATCTCTCCCTCTCTACTGGCACATACCTAAAAAGCCCTCACTGGGCCCCACCACTCTTTACAACCTAAGATCCATCTCCATTCTCCAAATATACCTTTTATCCCATTGAATGCCCAGTCTACAACCACCTGAGCTATCATCTCACCAATAACAGCCTTCTTGACCCCTTTCAATCTGGATTTTGCCCATAACACTCCATAAACTGCCCTCCTAATACTCATCAACAGGGGTTTGGGTTCCTGGGTTCCTGGAGAACTGGGCTGACTTCTCAGTCGGCTACCGGCTCTTTAGTAAGGATGGGCTGCACCTTAATGGGGACGGTACAGCTCTTTTGGGGAGAAAGATGGCCACCAAGTTGGAGGGGCTTTTAAACTAGGAGACGGGGGGGAGGGCTCAGAAGTAGATTCAGTCAGGAGGGAGCAGAGGACTGAAGGCAGTTGTAGGGTCAGCAGCGACAGTAGGTCCACAACGTCAATCGGTAGGTCTGTGCGGGAAAACCTCAGACCAAACAGGAATAAACATAACCACCAATTGCGCTCAACTTCCGTAAAACTAAGAGGGGTATATGCTAATGCCAGGAGCCTAGCTAATAAAATGGATGAGTTGGAAATATTAGTACATGAGGAGGACATAGACCTTGTGGGAATAACAGAGACTTGGTTCGACCCCTCACATGACTGGCTGGCCAATATCCAAGGGTATTCGGTGTACCGGAAGGACAGGGTAGGAAAAAGAGGGGGAGGGGTATGTCTCTATGTCAAGAACAATATAAAGGTAATAAAAAGAAAAGAGAAGGCGCCTGGCCCTTTAAATAAAAGATTGTTGAACCTGCTGCCCTTTTAATTGTAATAAAACAATAAATAGGTATATATCATAGGTAAAAAGGCGCTGGTAATCTTAATATATCACGTGTTATAAAAATTAATAGGTGATTTAAAGTGTAATATATGTGATTAAAAATTGCTACAAATATATATATGATCTACTATTGGTGCAATTAGCAAAGAAAAGTGCATACCAGTGCAATTTCAATTCAGAAGTGTTTGTGCTTCTCAAAGTAAATTAATCCACAAAGGTGTGGATCAGTGAACCAATAAATAGATATATAAAGAATTCCATACAAAAATCACATAAGAATATATAAAAATATAAATATATAAATGTGCTCCAAGTAGTGTTTAAAAGTCCAGGCAATAGCATGCAATCAAAATTGTGCTTGGTGGATTCTTATTAATCCCTTCACAGTGCTCCAGGTGCTGGGATGTGACAACCGTCAATTAAGAAGTGCTTGTGCTTCTCAAAGTAAATTAATCCACAAAGGTGTGGATCAGTGAACCAATAAATAAATATATAAAGAATTCCATACAAAAATCACATAAGGATATATAAAAAAATCACATAAGAATATATAAAAAAGTATAAATATATAAATGTGCTCCAAGTAGTGTTTAAAAGTCCAAGCAATAGCATGCAATCAAAATTGTGCTTGGTGAATTCTTATTAATCCATTCACAGTGCTCCAGGTGCTGGGATGTGACAACCGTGGCCTCTTACCAGCTAGCAGCAGGTCACAAGGACCCCCAACGCCTGTGATCCCTTTATTGGGTGGATCAGACCTCTCCTCGATTGCTTGGATCTCTGGCTCCTATATTACTCGAGTTGGGCCATGTAGTCCCCCCATACACATAAAGATATAGAAGAACAAATAGCCTCCAATAGTGAAATACTGTTTTATTCTCCAAAAAACATACACTATAAGGTGACAATTAGCCTCTTACTATTTGTTGTGCCCTCCTGGCACTGGGCAATTCGGCAGTACAAAATCGTTTTTTTGGGTCTTAGGAAGATATTCTCCGGGGATCTGCAGCACCCTGTATCTCCTTTCCCCCTTTCTTTGTATTGCGGCGGTGGATGTGTATCCCAGCCTCTGTTCCGAATGCCTCTGTGTGTTACTTCCGGGTTAGCATTGACCACAATGCATTTCGCTTAACGAGCGTCCTCAGGCAGTCCTGCCTGAGGACGATCGTTAAGCGAAATGCATTGTGGTCAATGCTAACCCGGAAGTAACACACAGAGGCATTCGGAACAGAGGCTGGGATACACATCCACCGCCGCAATACAAAGAAAGGGGGAAAGGAGATACAGGGTGCTGCAGATCCCCGGAGAATATCTTCCTAAGACCCAAAAAAACGATTTTGTACTGCCGAATTGCCCAGTGCCAGGAGGGCACAACAAATAGTAAGAGGCTAATTGTCACCTTATAGTGTATGTTTTTTGGAGAATAAAACAGTATTTCACTATTGGAGGCTATTTGTTCTTCTATATCTTTATGTGTATGGGGGGACTACATGGCCCAACTCGAGTAATATAGGAGCCAGAGATCCAAGCAATCGAGGAGAGGTCTGATCCACCCAATAAAGGGATCACAGGCGTTGGGGGTCCTTGTGACCTGCTGCTAGCTGGTAAGAGGCCACGGTTGTCACATCCCAGCACCTGGAGCACTGTGAATGGATTAATAAGAATTCACCAAGCACAATTTTGATTGCATGCTATTGCTTGGACTTTTAAACACTACTTGGAGCACATTTATATATTTATACTTTTTTATATATTCTTATGTGATTTTTTTATATATCCTTATGTGATTTTTGTATGGAATTCTTTATATATTTATTTATTGGTTCACTGATCCACACCTTTGTGGATTAATTTACTTTGAGAAGCACAAGCACTTCTTAATTGACGGTTGTCACATCCCAGCACCTGGAGCACTGTGAAGGGATTAATAAGAATCCACCAAGCACAATTTTGATTGCATGCTATTGCCTGGACTTTTAAACACTACTTGGAGCACATTTATATATTTATATTTTTATATATTCTTATGTGATTTTTGTATGGAATTCTTTATATATCTATTTATTGGTTCACTGATCCACACCTTTGTGGATTAATTTACTTTGAGAAGCACAAACACTTCTGAATTGAAATTGCACTGGTATGCACTTTTCTTTGCTAATTGCACCAATAGTAGATCATATATATATTTTTAGCAATTTTTAATCACATATATTACACTTTAAATCACCTATTAATTTTTATAACACGTGATATATTAAGATTACCAGCGCCTTTTTACCTATGATATATAACAATATAAAGGTGATAGAAAGGAGTGACATTACAGAAGGGATGAGTATGGAGTTAGAATCTGTGTGGGTTGAACTCCATAGGGAAGGAGAAAAGGGGAAAGTAATTGTGGGGGTTTGCTATAGGCCACCTAACCAAGGGGAGGAGGTAGAGCTGGAATTCTTAGCACTAATGAGTAAAGTGGCAAAATTGGGATCAGTCATCATATTGGGGGACTTCAATTATCCTGACATTGACTGGGATGAGGGGACTGCACACTCTCAGAAGGCCCGTCTATTCACAGAAACCTTACTGGATAATTACATGTCACAGTTGGTGGATTCTCCGACTAGAGAAAATGCAGTCCTGGATCTATTGATCACTAATGACCCAGACATAATCTCGGAGGTAGTAGTTCAGGACAACCTGGGCTCTAGCGATCACAGGATGATCACATTTAGTATAAATAACAATATAACAAGGCAAGTGGGGAACATAAGAACCCTAAACTTCAGAAGGGCAAACTTTCCAAAATTGTACTCATTGATGGAAAGGGTAAACTGGGACCAAACCCTGGGATCCCTGACCACAGAGGAAAAATGGGAATGCTTTAGGAACATATTAGGCAAAGGCATCTTGCAGTGCATTCCTATGGGAAATAAATTTAGAAGAGACAAAGTCAAACCTGGCTGGCTAAACCGTAGCGTTAAAAAACTTATTAGGGGAAAAAAATTGGCCTTCAAGAAATATAAATCAGAGGGCACAGTATTGGCCTTCCAGCAATACAAGGAGGCAAATAAGAAAAGTAAACACGAAATCAAAATGGCTAAAATCAACTTTGAGAGACAAATAGCGGAGGATAGTAAAAAAAACCCAAAGAAATTCTTTAAATATATCAACAGCAAAAAAACTAGGGCAGAGCATATTGCACACATAATTAGCGATGATGGGGGGATGGTTACAGAGGACACTGAAAAAGCAACCGTGTTGAATGCTTTTTTCTCGTCAGTCTTTACACAGGAAACGGAGGGGTACACCGACCATGACTGTATGGTTAGTAGTAATACACAGGACTTGCCACTATGGCTAACAGAGGGTGAAATCAGGGAAAGGCTTGATAAACTTAACACAAACAAATCACCAGGCCCGGATGGCGTACATCCGAGAGTACTCAAGGAACTCAGTAAGGTTATATCCAGACCACTGTTCCTGATCTTTGCTGACAGTATTAGGACAGGAGATGTACCAGGGGATTGGAAGAAAGCTAACGTGATTCCGATATTCAAAAAGGGCCAGAGGCATATCCCGGGAAATTATAGGCCTGTCAGTTTGACATCAATAGTATGTAAACTTCTGGAGGGGATGATAAGGGACTATATCGTAGAGTTTGCTAAAGACAACAACATCATCAGTAGTAATCAGCACGGGTTTACAAATGGGCGTTCTTGTCAAACCAATCTCTTAGCATTCTACGAGGAGGTAAGCTGTGAGCTAGATAGGGGGAGACCAGTGGATGTGGTGTACTTGGATTTCGCTAAGGCGTTTGATACAGTTCCCCACAAGCGCTTAATTTATAAAATAAGGTCTGCAGGTATCGACAGCAGAGTTTGCTCTTGGATACGGAATTGGCTTAAAGGGCGTGTCCAAAGGGTGGTAATAAACAGCGCATACTCAGACTGGTCTGAGGTTGTAAGCGGGGTGCCCCAGGGCTCAGTCCTGGGACCAACCTTGTTCAATTTATTCATAAACAGCATTGAGGACGGGATCAGTAGTGCGTTATCAGTTTTTGCAGATGACACAAAATTGGCCAGGGCAATAACTGCACAGCATGAAGCAGATATCCTACAGAATGACCTGGACAAAATTACAGAGTGGGCAACGACATGGCAAATGAGGTTTAACGTGGAGAAGTGTAAGGTTTTGCACTTGGGGACTAAAAACATAAAAGCACAATACACGTTAGGAGGGGAACCCTTGGGGGAATCAAAAATGGAGAAGGATCTGGGAGTCTTGGTTGATGATAGATTAGGCAACAGCATGCAATGTCAAGCGGCAGCTGCCAAAGCCAGCAGAATATTAGCATGCATAAAGAAAGGGATGTATTCCAGAGATAAGACTATAATCCTTCCACTTTATAAAACTCTGGTCCGACCACATCTGGAGTATTCTGTCCAGTTCTGGTCGCCAGTCCTCAGGAGGGATGTGTTGGAGCTGGAGAGAGTCCAGAGAAGAGCAACTAAACTAATTAGGGGATTGGAGGACCTTGACTATGAAGAGCGTCTACAATCGCTCGATTTATTCTCCCTGGAGAAGAGACGTCTGAGGGGGGACATGATAGCAATTTATAAATATCTTAATGGGGATCCCAGCTTAGAAAAAAAGCTGTTCATTCGAAGGGATTGCATGAGGACTCGAGGGCATACAATGCGATTAGAGGAGAAGCGTTTTAACCACAGGCAACGTGGGGGGTTCTTTACTGTTAGGGCTACAAGATTGTGGAATTTTCTACCACAAGAGGTGGTTTCTGCGGGTAGTATGGTGGCTTTCAAAAGACTCTTAGACTTACATCTCAAGGATCAGAACATTCAGGGGTATGTGAGATGAGTACAGCCACACACACCTACACAGGTTGAACTGGATGGACTATTGTCTTTATTCAACCTCACCTACTATGTAACTATGTAAATGTTAAAATAAATGGTCACTACTCTGTACTCTTCCTCTAAGACCACTCTGTTGCTTTTAATACAGTTGACCAGCCACTCTTCTTAAAAAAAAGAAAACTTCCATTTGTTGGCCTCCATGGCTCTGCTATTGTCTGTGTCTCCTTTTACCCATCTCACTGCACCTTCAAAATCACCTAAAAATCAAATACTTTTCCTTTTTTCCGTATGGGTCCCCCAAGGTTCCATCCTTGGACCTCTTCTAGTCTTAATCTACACCTCCTTCCTGGGTCAGATTATAGCCTCCCACTGCTTCCAATATAATTTCTTTGCTGACAACGTCCAAATTTAGCTCTCTACCCTTCTGTTCACCCCGTCAGCCTCCTTACACATCATTTATCTACTAACTAATTTACTAACTGCCCTATCACTAACTGACATGTAGTAACTAACCGCTCACAAATGTAACTCTCTACCGTTCTGCTCACCCCTGTCAGTCTCCTTGCATATCACTCATTTACTAACAAATTTACTAACTGCCATATCACTAACTGACATGTACTAACTGACAACTCCCAAATTTAACTCTCTACCCTTCTGCTCTCCCCTGTTAGTCTCCTTGCATATCACTTATTTACAAACGAATAATAATAATTACTAGTAACTGCAGTGATCAATGATTTTTAGCGGGACTGCGACATTGCAGGGGAAAAATCTGACACAAAGTGACACTTTTTGGGGACCAGTGACACCAATTCAGTGATCAATGCTGAAAAAAAAAAACGCACTGCTACTGTATAAATGACACTGGCAGGGAAGGGGTTAACACTAGGGGTGATCAAGGGATCAAGTGTGCTCCTAGGGAGTGCTTTATAAGTGTGTGGGGGATGTGCTAGAGCAGGGGTGTCAAACTCATTTTCATTGCGGGCCGCATCAGCATTATGGTTGCCCTCAATGGGCCAGCTGTATCTGCAAGATTAGATGTCCAGAGCACCCTACGGCCCCTTACACCCTTACATGAGATGTCAAGAGCTCAACCACAATCAGAAGTCAAGAGTCACTCACCCTTCCTTACATTACTATGTACCCCCTTACCTTGTGCTGCTGCCAGGAAGAAGATGCGGGTGGATCTGGGAAGAAGTGCAGGGTCTGGAGGAGAACCAGAAGGGCTGGAGTCAGCTTCCAGAGTCTGCTGAATGCTGAGACCAGGGGAGGCAGAGGCAAGGTGGTGTTGCAGCTGCACAGAGAGGTGCAGAATTTGTAGGAGGAGTTCTCCCCTTCTCTATGCTGACTGCTGAGAAGGGGGGGGGGGGGTTGGGAAAAGACAAGCCTTTCTGCAGCTGCACAGAGAAGTGCTGGATCTTGCAAAGGAGTTCTCACCTCTCTGCTGCCGACTACTGGGACAAGGGAGGTGCCGCAGCTGCGGGAGAGGTTCGAGGGCCACATGAAATGGCCTGGGGGGGCGCATTCGGCCCGCGGGCCTTGTGTTTGACACCCGTGTGCTAAAGGAAAAGTGAGAACTGTCTTAGCTGAAACACAGATCTCTCTCTGCCGCTGTGACAGAACAGCCATCTGCCTTGTTTACATAAGCAGCCGGCCGTTTTGTCATCCCCCTGCACGATTGCGGGTGGCTTGCTGATTGGCCCACTGATTGGCTCCGGCTGTGTCTGATCGCGCCCCCGAGAACCTCTCACAAAATCAGGTACCTATTTGTGATTTTGCGCAGCCGGGCCGACCTGCCGCAGTATATATGCGGTGGGCGGTCCGGAAGTGGTTAACTAACTACCCTTCTGCTCACCCCTGTCAGTCTCCTTGCACATCACCAATTTACTGACATATCAGTATGGATGTTACACCACTTCCTCGAACTAAAAAACTAATAAAAAACAAGTTACCTAATATGTACATTTTTACTATACCCTTTGATCAAGGTCTCAACTTTAAGGGGTGTATTTATATAAAAAAAATGTGCGTAGCTATTTGTCCAGTGAAACTGCACGTGTAGTTCTTCTGGGCAAACCCACCAGCTGTTGTGAGAATGAGGCAAAATCTGGTCAACAGCTCTTCAATTAGGGGTAGTAGTAAAGATAGAGTCATTCATAAATTAGAAAAATACTGCATTATGGCCACTAGATGGCGCTGAGGATCATAGTAAATAAATACTTCTTAGTAAGAAGAGATCCACTGCAGAGATTTCAGTCAATGACAGATTGTAGGTGTGTGCTGGGTACCACAGATCCATCTGGACATGTGTAGAGGGACAGGTGAGCGGTCCTGAACTGTCTGCATCCAGGGCCACACATTAATCCTTGTATGCAAGTAAACACTTGGATGTGCAGGGACAAGCGTAAGTTAATTTGCACAGGCGGCCCTCCCGTCAGTCCCAGCTTATTTTTCATGGTGTACTCAGTGCTCTTGTACATTAACCCTAAAGTGAACAGAATAACCATCTTAAAAAGGTGTCTCAATTACAGTATTTTCCCTCACTTTTTGCTCTGGTGACAACACTACAATTTCAGATTTCCCATCACCTTCCCCTGACACCAGGACAAGTAGAGGTCCGAATTTTCCCAATGGGTATGGACACAAAAATGAAAATAAAAACTGACAGAGTATCTCATTCTTTTCAAATCAATCCAAAACTGAAATTGAAAAAAATTGTCTATACGTTCACTTCAACATAGCACATGCGTTCCAGTAAGGACTAGATACTTGCATTGCAGTAAAGACTAGAGACATAAATTGCAGTAAGGACTGGACACACGCATAGCAGTAAGCACTAGATACATGCCTTGCATTAGGGGCTAGATACATACTGTACTTGGCAGTAGGGACTGGATACATGCATTGCAGTGGGGACTACAAACATGTGTTTCAGTAAGCAATGCAGTAAGGACTAGATACTTGTATTGCAGTAGGTACTAGATACATACGTTGCAGGAAGGACTCGATGCATGCGTTGCGTTGTATGTGTGTAGCACCCTACAAATAGGTGCTAGGTAAAACTATAGTGGGCCCTGTCTACCAAGAAGCCATCAGGGCCATCCCAAGAAGCTTGCAGTTATGTGGGAGACAGGCCTCACGCAGGAGATGACGGGGAAGCGAATCAAAGTTCCTCCGCGGAGCAAAGAGAGAGGCATCTTCAGGCTGATGATGCAGATGGAGGCCCTGCCTGCAGTTGGTGGGCTTCCAGTCTGCAGGAGGGGGGGGGGTCGGTCGCAGAGCCTCCTAGGGAGGCGATTTGTGGCCACTCAGACAGTAGGGGCCTGGTCCGAAGTACGGTCAGTCAGGGCCATCAAGTATTCCCCAGCCTGTCCAGACAAAAGTTGCCCAGATGTCTTCCTCCCCCGTCAACAGTGAGGGTGAGAATTGCCTTGTTCGTGTGGACTCCCCATCCTTCTATCTGAAGCATGGTTTTGTGGAAGAAGGTATAGATGACTGGGGATCCATTGAGGAGACTGAATGGGAGTGGGGATCGGAGACTGGAAGCAGCTCCCCAGGTTCCGAAGTTGTTGCACCCCTAGACCAGGAAGCCAAGGAGGCTATTGAGAGGGGGAAACTGGCTCAGCGATTGGGGTTCTGTGAGGCCTATGTTACAAGGGTCCCAGACTTCACCCCACCAGGAAACATCGCTCAGGCCAGGTATCAGAACACCGCCTACGAGGAGATGATCCAAAGAGTGCATACCCCATTTTCTCCACCAGGGAGAGGTAACCGGAAAACCCTCCCCAAACTGTCAAGAATACAGAGGTGGATGCAAAAGAAAGTTGCCTTGGAGTATGGCTATGACTACCCATACGCCCCAAGGGAGGTCATGTTATTAGTGGAAAAATATAGAGACTGGTGGTGCGATGAACTTATCTGGGACTATCTCTTTGTTCCTAAGAGGTACCGAGATTCTCCGGAAGGAGGATTGAAGGAGAAATTTAAAATATTCAAGGTACACTGGTACTATGGACGCTCCATCTACATAGATCGGGTGGAAGTCCGTCGCCCAGATGGCTCCAGACAAGCCTGGTCCATCCGGGTCAAAAATGGGGAATATGTTTAAATACCTCATCCGGAGTACTATACTATATCTAAGAGAAAATAAATTCATCAGTGGCTAAAAGGAGGAAGGAGAGACTTAACAAGAAAAATTTGTGTGGCCGACCGGCTACCACAACTGACCAAGGAAATCTTTTGTTCATACAACAATAGAGTGCTAAATTCAAGTTGCATCTGTTAAAGTGAAACAGACCCCTTGGGCCATTGGGCCAGAGTCTTTGGGAAAGTCAAGTGCTGTATTGTTAGACCTTCTTAGACCATCGGGTCGGGATCTGTTGTGGATTACAAATTGCTGTGTGAGATTTCACCCACAGTCTACACAGAAGAAGAAATTGTTGCAAAGTTCGTGAGGGCCAAGAGTTTTGGTGTGGGGTGCCCGGCTGGACCCCTGTGATGTTTCCCTGACTCAGCAGGACTGTGGGTCATGAGAGACTGTGGCCTGCCCTATTTCCTTACTGAAGTGCTCAAAGAGACAACAGGAGGCGCTGTGTTTCACTTCAATAAAGAGGACTCTGTTTAGAAAGCTAGTGTGAGGGGGATCAGCTCTTCCAAGTTAAAGGAGGACCCTAGCGTGTCAAGACACTGGTTGGCAGAGGCAGTCAGGGAGGGAATGGAAAGGTCGCCCTTGCAATTTTGAAGGAGGGTCTTTCTATTCAACTGTAAGTTATATAGAAATGTGATGTGATTTCCATGTGTGATGTGATGAGATTGACTAACTTTTGCTTCCTTTTCTCTATACAGGTTGGACCACCTTAGAGCTAGACAGTCAGGATGTTATAGTGCCTGTTTCTTGATTGTTCCCCACCAAATTAGTTTGTTTGGTGGGGGGTGCTTCAGTTTTCATGCACCTTAAAATGTGTATATACATGTACAGCAAATTGTAAAGATATATTTTTTCACGCTAATTTATTCTGTAAATTTGTTTTTCCCTTTTCCCCCTTTCCAGGTTTGTGGGATACTCCTGATTTTTATGGCAGAGTCTTGATAGGAGGCGGCTGCCTCAGAGTCAGAGGGACCTGACTCATTTTGGTGTGGGGTGGGTGTAGCACCCTACAAATAGGTGCTAGGTAAAACTATAGTGGGCCTTGTCTGCCTAACAGCAGGGCTGTGATTCATCTAGGCAGGGTGTCATGGTTTCTAGGTGTGCCTGCTAAGGGGAGAAGTATCCCCACTGACTCCTGTGAGAGGCTTCTCATAGGGCAGTGTGGGAAGCCCAATCAGGGGACACATCCCAGCTTGTAACTACCCCAGAAGGCATATTACGCTGCAAGGGATTCTGGGAGTGGGTATACATTTGGGGGAAGTGTGTGGCACGGTGTCTTTGTCGGGAGCAGAGTCCCAGGAAGAGAGTGCGACTGCCTCTCCTCCTGTTTGAGGAAGGTGGATGTCTTAGGGTGACGCCTGAGAATCCAGAGAGGGCTGAAGTTGAGCTAAGGGGGATCCGGTGTGCCGAGAGCCTGTGGAGAGAGAGAGGGGTCCAGTTCCAGGAAAGCCTACACAGGTCGTGAGTACTGAGGATTGCCCCTGGGGGTCTGCCTAGTGTCAGAGGGGACCACTCCGGAAGAGGTTTGGGGACCCAAGGTCAGCTAGCTGCAAAGGGGGTACCTAGGTTGAGGACCCTGAAGTGTAAAGGGGTACATAGTCAGTGGACCCTGAAGAGTTGAAGGAGAAAAGGGGGCACCTGCAGTCTGGGCCCTGAATTGTATTGCATGTGCCAGTTACAGTGTTAGCCATTTGGAGTTCTACAAAATACTACCTCAAGCTGTGCCAGGCGGGGGAAAAGTATTCAAAGACTTACACAGTGAAGTAGTGTCAGGAGTTCTACAGTTCTCAGTCTTGGATCTACTGGACTATAGGTCGCGGATTCAACACTTCCTCTGTTGTAGAGTTTTCTCAGAATCAGTGAGCGTTGGTTGGCGCTGGCTAGCGTCAAGGAAGCGCCAACAGGCCTTTTTCCAGGATCAAAGTCCTAATTGTAATTTAGTTCAAGTCGAGAGGAGTCTCCCACTCATTCCCTTCTCCCATCCCCTTAATTCATGATAAAAAACACAAACAACGATGCCGGAGTTGTCACTGTTCCAATTGTCACACCAGGGGACTCAGCTCACATGGGCTGGAGAGGATTCCAGTACTAATGGCAGACCCACATCAGGCCACAGGCCTGGAAACCTTGCTACATGTGCAACACAGAAGGTACTAGATACATGCATTGCAGAAAGGACTAGTTACATATGTTTCATTAGGGACTAGATACATGCGTTGCAGTAAGGACTAGTTACATATGTTTCATTAGGGACTAGATACATGCGTTGCAGTAAGGACTAGAAAGGTGCAATTCAGTACAGACTAGATACATGCGTTGCAGTAAGGACTAGGTGTATGTGTTGCAGTAAGGACTAGATAGGTGCAATTCAATAGGGACTAGATACATGTGTTGCAATACGAACTAGATGCATATGTTGCAGAAAGGGCTAGATATGTGCAATTCAGTAGGGACTAGATACATGCATTGCAGTAAGGAGTTTATTCATGTGTTGCAGAAAGGACTAGATAGGTGCAATTCAGCAGGGACCAGATACATGTGTTGCAGTAAGCACTAGATGCATGTGTTGCAAAAAGGACTGGATATGTGCAAATGAGCAGGGACTAGTTACATGCATTGCAGGAAGGACTAGATAGGTGCAATTCAGTAGGGACTAGATATATATATATAAGTTGCGCTATAAAGTGAAAAACATATGTGATTATGTAATAAAGTCCAAAATAAAGTCCATATAGGTAAACAGCACGTCTGACGAAATATTCTGTACAGGTACCGCTTACCAAAGGTAAATAGTATATAGGCCCAATATACTTCAAAGGATCCACAGGAACCAGATATCAATCGGACTCCGTATTTCTAGATGGATCTCCTCAGTGTTGGGTATTCATGTGGAATAAAATGAAAGACGCCATAGCGTAAAACCACAATAAATTAAATAAACACCCCGAGTGATTGGAATGTCAGGAAAGTGCTAAAGTAGTGTAGATAGAAGACACAACACCTCCAATCTTGTGAAAATACTCCTTACCAGAGTAATAAAACTTGTGCAGAGAAAGCAGAAAGAGACCTCCCCCAGTAGGACTGCAGCTTACCAAAAGCAAACCATATTATGCATATTCCGCCTTATTCGGAAGTGTCTGAGCTGGACTGGGTGGCTCCCGAATTTTGGCCTGAGGGAAGTTTATCGGGGTTGATGATACCTCCTGTATGCTGAGCCTCTACTAGCGTTCCCATTGGAGGTGTTTGATCTGATCTGGAGTGCTTTTGACATATATCTGGAGCTGTGCCATCAGTTGAAGTACTCAGTCGAATTCTGGATCTTTTCTGCCTTTCAATTTCTGGAGCTGGTAAGGGCATATATATGTCAGCTCTCTTTGGTGACACGATTGGGACCTATATGCATAATATGGTTTGCTTTTGGTAAGCTGCAGTCCTACTGGGGGAGGTCTCTTTCTGCTTTCACTGCACAAGTTTTATTACTCTGGTAAGGAGTATTTTCACAAGATTGGAGGTGTTGTGTCTTCTATCTACACTACTTTAGCACTTTCCTGACATTCCAATCACTCGGGGTGTTTATTTCATTTATTGTGGTTTTACGCTATGGCGTCTTTCATTTTATTCCACATGAATACCCAACACTGAGGAGATCCATCTAGAAATACGGAGTCCGATTGATATCTGGTTCCTGTGGATCCTTTGAAGTACATTGGGCCTATATACTATTTACCTTTGGTAAGCGGTACCTGTACAGAATATTTCGTCAGACGTGCTGTTTACCTATATGGACTTTATTTTGGACTTTATTACATAATCACATATGTTTTTCACTTTATAGCGCAACTTATATATATATATTTCTTTTAAGGTGACAGTCACACTTGAAGTTGCAGCTTCACATTTATTTGGTTGGTTTAGCGCAGTTGTTTATTTAATTTTTTAGTAGGGACTAGATGCATGCGTTGCAGTAAGGACTAGATACATGTGTGGCAAAAAGGACTAGATAGGTGCTATTCAGTAGGGACTAAATACATGCATTGCAGTAAGGACTAAATACATGTGTTGCAGTAGGGACTAGATATGTGCATTTCAGCAGGGACTAGATACATGCATTGTTGTAAGGACTAGATGCATGTGTTGCAGAAAGGACTAGATATGTGCAATTCCGCAGGGACTAGATTCATGCATTGCAGTAAGGACTAAATGCATGTGTTGCAGTAGGGACTATATATGTGCAATTCAGTAGGGACTAGATACATGCATTGCAGTAAGGACTAGATATATGTGTTGCAGAAAGAACCAGATAGGTGCAATTCAGTAGGGACTAGATACATGCGTTGCAGTAAGGACTAAATGCACGTGTTGCAGTAGGGACTAGATATGTGCAATTCAGCAGGGACTAGATACATGCATTGCAGTAAGGACTAAATGCATGTGTTGCAGTAGGGACTAGATACATGCATTGCTGTAAGGACTAGATGCATGTGTTGCAAAAAGGACTAGGTATGTGCAATTCAGTAGGGACAAGATACATGCGTTGCAGTAAAGAATAGATGCATGTGTTGCAGTAAGGACTAGATATGTGCAATTCAGTAAGGACTAGATACATGTGTTAAAGTAAGGACTAGATAGGTGCAATTCAGTAGGAATTAGATACATGTGTCGCAGTAAGGATTAGATATGTGCAATTCAGTAGGGACTAGATACATGCGTTGCAGAAAGACTAGTTACATGCATTGCAGTAACACATGTAAAAAGCTATGTGAACCCAACCTCAATGCCTATGGCCCATTTGCCCCGATGCACATTGGGACTGCGTTGGACAGCCTTGCCCCGGTGCAGATCCAATGCATGACATAACAATCTGCTCTGTTGCCTATTGGGTCATTTCTGCGGGCATGTGTGCTGAAAGAAAGCACTGCATGCCGCATTCCATTTTTATGCAGCACAGCTTGTTAAGACGCACTACATAGGAGTCGCATGCGCTGCGGTTTATAAAGATGAATGAAATGTCCATTTGAGTTCTTGAATACTTTACTTCATGTCATAGCAGGATTCTCTTCAATAATCCTGACCCCTCTACAATGCCTTCTCTGAGAATAAACCATGGCATAGATTATATGATCTATTTCCTAGGTCAAAAGTCGTTTCGGTGTCCAAAAAGCCATATTTGAAAAATAAAGATATTTGCAAGTTGTCTGCTCTGCCATGTGACTACAGGTAACGCAAGTATGATGAAGAAAAGCAAAACTTCTATCATCTACTGTTTTAAGGAGAAAGCCAATACTTGTGCACTCCACACACATTACAATCTGATTGTACAATCTACTTTAGATCTACCAGCTATGTAGTGCAAAGGCTTGCCTGACTGGATACAGGCTGAATAAATGGAATAAGAAGTCGATCGTATTACAGAGTTTTGGTAAATCTAAAGTTGATTGTAGGAGAATTGTACAATCAGATTGTAACGTGTATGGTGACACTAAAGCTGCCTGCCCAGGATTTAGCTCACACGTTCGTATGGAAAATGAGAAAAAATGTTCATTAGGACAGTTATGGACTTGGGACTTTTTTTTAAAGCCCAGAAATATTTAGTTTGAGTGCCATGGCGATTTTTTTAATGCAACTTTTAATTGCAGGGATTCACATACAATAAGTAGAATTTTTCACAAAACGAAAACCACATTCACAGTCAGAATTGTATTATTCTCCATCCATCTTTGATTTTCCCCATCACTAAAGGCCCGTACACACGTACCGATTGTCGGCCGAAACTGTTCGGCCGCCGAACGATCGGCCGATTTTCGGCTTGCTAGTATGATGCTTCCGACAGCCGACAGCGCACTTTCGGCCGAACAGAATCTGTCGTGCAAGCATTAAAATTTTTGTATGCCGACACCAGAACGGCCGATTGTTCGCCAGTCAGTACAGAATTCGGCTGACAGACAGCAGATTTGCAAGACTGGGCATGCTCAGAAAAGAAAAAACACACGGAAAGTTAACCATCACATGACATCACTTCTGCAGTCGGCGGACAAAATTCTTGTGCAGTCTTTTGCACTTTTCAGCGGACACGACAGCCCGGGGACAAAAGACGGCCGATCGGTCGGCCGACGATCGGTACGTGTGTACAGGGCTTAAGATTAAAAAAAAAAAAATTGTCGATTTGAACCCCATTACTATTAGAAAATTGAAGGAATGCTCTAAAAACTAATTTTTTAAAACGAAATTCTACTAAATAGCCAGCTTTAGCCTGGGTTCACTCTAGTGTGTTCAGACCGCTACATGTGATCCACACAGGAATCGCACCGAGTTCCTGCATACATCACATGTGATTTCTGTGTGGTGCAATTTGAACCATACGTATTGTATGGCTCAAATCGCATCGAATCTGCACCAAAATGGTGCAGGACTTTTTTTCCACACCTGAATCGCATCTCAAGGGTGATCACACCCATGCGATGCAATTCTGGCAATCACATAGGTGTTCACACCCATGCGGTGCGATTTTGGCAATCGCACTGCGTTTTGCAATCTGTTTTGAGGTGTCGTTAATCAAACATTGAAACCCGCAGCAGATCACATGGACACCATGTGTTTGCTATTTAGTGCGATGCAATGTGGGGAAACACAGTGAATCTTCTGCGTTTCCTGCATCGCATCAGTGTGAACCAGGGCTAAAGCAGAACTAAACCCTCTGATTTAGGCTGGGATCACATCTGCGCAGTGTGTTTTAGGTTCATTGCTCTTTAGGTGTGTTTTACATGTGCCTGAGTGCCGGTTCACACATATGCGATGTGAGACATCGCATTTGATTCGCACCGCACTGCTATGCAAACCGCATTCGATGTCTGCTCGATGCAAATTCAGCCATACAGATTATATGGCTGGATTTGCATCGCATTCGGTCCAAAGTCGCACAGGACCCTTTTTTTGATCCACACCAGAATTGGATCGCATTGGTATTCACACCCAATGCGATTCAATTCCTGTCCAAACTGACAGTTTGCACTGTGATATGCAAACTAATCTGGGGGTGCCGTTAACTTTGTATTGACACCCCCAGCAATTCACATATGGCAGTGTGAACTACCTGCAAGTCAGGTGCGATGCAGTGGATTTGCAGGGTTCCCGCATCGCACCAATGTGAACCGACACTTAGATGTGTTACCACTGAACTCTATATAACGCACATTTCAATGAAAATGCATCAAAGAAGCCGCAAGCAGGATTTGGATTTTTTTATTTAAACGCACCGCACCTAAAGCGCATGTTAAAGGCACACGTGTGAACAGGACCTTAAGGCTGGGTTTACACTGATGCTTTGCGGGAACCACAGCAATTCCTCTGCATCAGACTCGCAGGCAGTTCACACTGGTCTCTGCGAACCACTGAGTGTCAAGGTGAGTTTACTGACACCCCCAAATCGGTTCGCAGATCGCAGTGCGAACTGTGAAATCAGATGGGAATCGGATTGCATGGGTCTGAACGCCCATGCGATCCGATTCCAGTACTGCACCATTTTGGTCCGATGCGATTTAAGCCATACAAGCTGCATGGTTGGATTTGCATCGCACAGACATGTGATGTGCACAGCAATGCAGTGCGAATCACGTGCCATTAGTGTGAATCCAGCCTAACTGCTTGTGAAAGCAGTTACATGATGTGGATGATAACTGTCACAGTTGCTTGTGCTCTCAGCCGAACTGTCAAGCCATCAAATGGCTGGTGTCATAACTGATCTGAGGTGCTGCTCCATGGCCACTGCAGATTAAACAGAGGCTGAGATGGCAGCTTCATTGGCTGTAAAGGATAAGAGGATTTAGTTCTGTTTTATAAGGCAAAAGATAAAGTTTAGTGCTGTTAGTAAGCATCCAACATCCCCTCTAATAGCAGACTTCCCTGAGATCCCTCCACTTACCTGTACATACAACTCTCACCCTCCCTCTTCAGTGATGAGAAGCTGTGACAGTCCTGACTGTGTATTGTAGTGGCCTGTAACCAGGCAACATAGCTCCTCCTTAGCAACACCTTTCACTGCACATGCTCAATCCATTCCTCACTGGACATTTTTTTTTCTTCCTTAAAGCTTTATTAAAACACTTCACAAACAAGCAAAAACACAGTCTCAAGTATATCCGATTTTACATTGTATAGTTATTGTTAAAAACAAATATAGGAAGTAAAATAGAGTCGTAGTTTCCCCCTTAGTTCCAACTTGATTTAGAGCATGTGAAAAAAAAAGGAACATGATCAGTTCAATAGGTATGGTGGACAAAGGGAAAGTGGTGAAGAATTTGAATTGGAAAAAAAAGTTTACTCAAAAGCAATGATGGCCATGCAAGGAACGATTGTATATACAAACATATTGTCATCGATTGATTTACCATCCAGTAAGGGATCGAAAACATTGTTTGATGTGCCATTTATCATACATCAACCAGTTTTTATTATACAATCATATTGTCAGGGCTGGTTCACACCACAAAAACGTGCGTCAAATGCGTTCTAGATGCGTTTCTGCCTGTGCGGTGTGCTTTCGATGCATTTCTGGATGCTTTCCAAATGTTTTTTCTTTAGGTTTTTTTCATCACTGTACTAAAGTGCGTTTTTGCTGCATTCCAGTGCATTCTGGTGCGTTTTTGATGTGTGTTACTGTGTTCCAGTATAGTCCAGTGCAGAAAAAAATGCAGCATGTTGTACTTTTTTCTGGAACTGGAACAAACTAGAACTGACCGCACTGGTGCGACCTATGCCATATGCCAAAATCCATGCGTTTTTGATGCATTGGACTGAATGTGGTGTGAACTGGCTCTCAATTTAGTCTAGGTTCACATCTATGCAGCTGCGTTTGATGCATTTTTCTGGCGCGTTTTTAAACACACACTTTTGATGCATCTTGCGTTGTTTTTTTTTCTCTTTTTACATACTGAATATAGCTGGTTGCTAAGGAGCAGCCGAAAAGCCCGCTGCAGCATCCTTAGCAACTGTTCAACGCACATGCCTGAAGAAGGGGTCCTGCGTGACTCTGAAAAGTTGCACTTGTCTTTGTGGTGTGGTCTCTGCAATAAAAAACACAGTGACAGTGATTGAAGATCCTTGGTGTGCTGGCGAATATGTACTCTTTCTTGACAAAAGATGATTCATCCCCTGTGACGTCGGTAGCCCAGCATGCAGCGGTCCATGATATCACAGGGGGCGGTGCCACCAGGTGATGTCACTGGGTGGCCCTGCCCCTTAGCTATTTAACCACTCACTGACCGCCAGCAGTCAGCTCTATTGCGCGAAACAATGTACCTGTACATCGTTTTGTGCAAATGTCAGTGGGGCGCACGCATGCCGCCGGAGGAGGAGCCAATCAGCGGGTCCGGCAGACACGACGTCTGCCGGCCACCCACAATTGATCCCTATAGAGACAGAATGGAGGTCTTCCTATGTAAACAAGGCAGACCGCAGTTCTGTCACAGATGAACACAGTGATCCTGTGTTCCTGCTATTTAGGAACAGGGATCTCTGTGTTCATCTAGTGAGCCCATCCCCCACACAGTTAGAAAGCACAGCCTAGGGACACACTTAACACTGGTGTTAACTTCTTCCCTGCCAGTGTCATTATTACCATATATTGTGCATATTTTTAGCACTGATTATGTAGTAATGTCACTGGTCCCCTCAAAAGTGTCAGTTAGGTTTCCGATCTGTCTGCCGCGATGTCACAGTCTCGCTAAAAATTGCTGATCGCCGCCATAACTAGTAAAAAAAAAAAAATTCAAACGCCATAAATCTATCCCCTAGTTTGTAGACACAATAACTTTTGCGCAAACCAGTCAATATACACTTATTGGGATTTTTTTTATCATAAATATGTAGCAGAGTACATATTGGCATAAAAGGAATAAAAAATTAGATTTTTACATTTTTTTTTATTAGCTGTGCTTTATAGCAGAAAGTAAAAAATATTGTTTTTTTTTTTTTTTTTTTTCAGCATTGACGCTCTTTTTTTGTTTATAGCGCAAAAAATAAAAACTGTAGAGGTAATCAAATATCATCAAAAGAAAGCTTTATTTGTGGGGGGGGGGGGAGGACATTAAATTTATTTGGGTACAGAGTCACACAATCGCGCAATTATCAGTTAAAGTTACGCAGTGCCATATTGCAAAAAATGGCCTGATCATTAAGGGGGTAAAACCTTCCAGTCCAGAAGTGGTTAAGAAATATAACACGGCATAAAAGGCAGACCATGGGAGTGTTCATTACGAGCAGAGCTTTTTTTTTTTTTTTTTTCAGGTCTGGCGATGGTGGTAGATGTCATGATTGACGACCGATCTACATCGGGGAATATTTTTTTTTTTTTTTTTTTGTAGCACTGCCCCCTTAAGGGTTACCGTTAGCAACTCTGGTATTCACAATTTAACACAATTTAACACTTTACTTCTTGGCTCAGTCAATGATCAGTCCAGGGGTTTGTAGTTGTTTTTGGTGTTTTATTTTAAATAGGGATGGGAGAAGAGAATAATGGGATACTCCAGATTAACTAATCACAAGATGTGAGGACTCCTGTCTGGTGATGCAGCCAGGCTGCTGATTCACCCTGCCACTAGGTGAATTTGGATTAAGAATCTATACAAATGACTTGATGAATTAAGTTCTCTTCAGGATACTCTCCTAGTATCCTCTTTCTTGACCACTGACCCCCGTCCACTAACTATCCTACTCCGGGTAGGCCCCCCTCAGTACTCACGATACTGTTTTTCTAGGGTCTCCAGGGTCTCCCCCTCAGTCAGCTTTCCTGAACCTCTGGGTTCAGCTCTGTACTTTTAGCATTCAGAACGACCTCCTGATGCCACGTGCCACTGCTACAGAGGAGGAGGCAGCCACCGCCCTCCCTCCGGGACTCTGATCACCAGCCAAAGACCCCGCAGCGCATGTGCTCCTGGCTTTTATACAGTATCCCAGAATGCACCGAGACAGCCTGTCTCTACTAAACACCAGGACTGTATCAAAGCCTATATATTCATTGATCAGGTTTCCTCCCACTGTCCAACATGCCTCCCTATTGGACCAGAGTGAAACACTATCTAGACTCAATGAATCACATACTGAGCACACTGAGCAGGCCTCACTCTCAGATCCTGCTCTCTGCTAGACAGAAAGCAATATAGATTTGCCTGCTGCTCCTCGAATACACAGACAGAGCCAAAAACTATACTCTCTCACTAGCACCTATCTAGGAGGGTGCTACATTTTTTTAAAAGGACTTTTACACTTTTTTGGTAAATGGGTAGGGGTGTACCCCATATTCATTCACATGGGGCTGTGGGATTTGGGGGCCCCTTGTTAAAGGGGGGTTTCAGATTCCGATAAGCCCGCAGACACCCACAATCACCGCCCAGGGTTGTGGGGAAGAGGCCCTTGTCCCCTTCAACATGGGGACAAGGTGCTTTGGGGTGGGGGGTGGGTAGAGCCCCCCCTGCCCCAAAGCACCCCCAATGTTGAGGGCATGTGGCCTGGTATGGTTCAGGAGGAGGGGGGTGCTCACTGGTCCCCTCCCTATCTTGATCTGCCAGGCTGCATGCCCGGATAAGGGTCTGCTATGGATTTTGGGAGGGACCCCATGCCATTTTTTCTTTAAATTTTGGCGTGGGGTTCCCTTCCAAATCCATACCAGACCTGATGGGACCCCACATTGATTTTCTCTCGTTTTTATTTTTTGCCTTCAATCCTTTTTTTTACATTCAGCTGTCAGCAGGTAACTTGGCCCGTTCCTTAGCAACCAGCTATATACAGTGTGTAAATAGAACGCAATACTTGCATTTTTAGTGCGGCTCCATTGAAGTCTATTACACACAAAATGCAATCTGCTGCAGAAAAAAAAGTCCCTGACCCTTTCCAAAAATGGCTGAAAAACCCATACATGTGAGCGCGTACCATAGGGAACCATGTTAAATGGACTGTAATGCGTTCCTGCAAACCACAAAACACACTAAAAAACACATTGTGTGAATGTAGGGCTTATGTCTGGGGGAAAAATATGATTGGAAGATGGTACCAATGTACCAATTAAAATTGTTCAATATGATCAGACCATAAGAGGAATGAAGATGCAGCTTTAGTGTGAGTAAGAAACACACCACACCACAGTGACATCTAATCTCCTTACCAGAAGAAGAAAAAAGCAGGCAACAAACGGGATCCAAAAGGCACTAAGCTTCCAACAGCAGATGGACGGCTATGCTGAAAGCATCGAGACTGAAAAAACTTGCCACAATTCTCTATCTCCCATACTTCAGGCGGTGGAGTGAAGAAACCTACTGGAACGACACGGCCTTACGACACCAGTTCCGTCTCGGTCTTTCAGAGGGTCTGAAAGATGAGTTGGCCAGAGTCGTGTACCAGAGACTTTGGAGGCACTGATTGCACTGGCGATTCAAATTGATTGTTGGCTCCGCGAACGCAGAGCTGAGCGATATTCTCAGCAGTCTCGTTCAGTCTGGATGTTGCCTCAAGTGCCCACTCCCGGATGTTACTTCCCCACCAGTTCTGTTCCTGTGGATCCTGCTCCTACCACACCAGTACCTGATACCTCGGAGTCGGAAACCCATGCAGCTTGGCCTCATGCGACCTTCCCTGACAACAGAAGAACGTCTTCGCCGGAGACAAAACAATCTTTGTCTGTACTGCGGGGAGGCCGGCCACTACGTACGCTCCTGTCCCACAAAGCTGCGTAAGTGCTTCTCCATCTCTCCCTCGAGCTATCCGGTACTCTCTCCCAGCACTACTCACCGGGCTCTGTCTGTTCTTTTTAAGCTTCTGGAAGGTATGGTACCGGTCAATAACTGATTCCAAAGCATGTAGCTGCTTTATTGACCTGTCGTTTGCAGCACAACAACATATCCCCCTTCGACCCAATTCACAAGGACTCTTTTTGGAAGATGGTTCATGCATCAAGTCCGGATTGGTGACCCAAGAAACCCCTCCTTTACCCGTAATTGCTACTGGGAAACACAAGGAGCTCCTGAACCTGGACGCCATTGCTTCTCCCCTATTCCCAGTTATTTTGGGGCTGCCTTGGCTGCAGGCACATAATCCGTTGATCGATTGGGCCTCCGGAGACATTAGGTTCCAGTCTCCCTACTGCTTGAACCACTGCTTGCCGATACCTCTCAGTTCCCCCAATATTCTGCTATGCACGGACTCTGATAAAGAGACACGGTCTCTCATGCCTGAACCCTACCATGGGTACCTGGATGTTTTTAGCAAACAGGGGGCTGAAACTCTTCCACCACATCGTCCTTACGATTGTCAGATCAAATTACTCCTGGGAGCTGAGATTTTCTTCGGTCGGATCTTCCCTCTATCAGAACGCGAGTTGGAAACTCTTAAAGAATACGTGGACGAGAACTTGAAGAGGGGGTTCATCCGTCCATCTACTTCCCAGGCGGGGGCGGGAATGTTCTTTGTAGAGAAGAAGGACCATTCCCTTCGGCCCTGTGTGGACTACCAGGAACTGAACAAGATCACAGTTAAAAATCGCTACCCCCTTCTGTTTATTCCCGAAATTTTCCAGAGACTGAGGTCCGCCTCTATATTTACCAAGCTGGATCTGAGAGGGGGTTACAACCTAGTTTACATATGTGAAGGGGATGAGTGGAAAACGGCCTTCCGTACCAGGTTTGGCCATTACGAATACCTTGTGATGCCCTTCGGCTTTTGTAACGCCCCGGCTACTTTTCAACATTTTGTCAATGACATTTTTAGAGATTACCTTGATGTCTTTATTATGGTATACCTGGATGATATCTTAGTCTTTTCTGCTTCTCTGGACCAACACCGTGAACACGACAAGAAAGTCCTTCATCGTCTTCGGCAACATAGGTTGTACGCCAAACCGGTGAAGTGTGAGTTCGAACAACGGAGTATTCAGTTTCTGCGACTGGTAATCTCTTCTACAGGCATCAAGATGGACCCGCAAAAAGTCTCTGCCATCATGGACTGGCCAGCACCCTCAGACAAAAAGGGGGTGCACTGTTTTGTGGGTTTCGCTAACTTCTATAGGAGATTTATTAAAGGATTCTCCACCATCATCACTACAATTACGCAATTACCCAGGCAGAGCACACGTTTCAGTACATTATAGGGACGATTTACCACTGCACCAATCCTGAGCCACCCTGATCCCACTTTGCCTTATGTACTTGAGGTAGATACCTCAGAAATGGCTGTAGGTGCGGTCATCTCTCAACGTCAGGGTCTCAGAGATTTAGTCCACCCCGTGGCTTTTTTCTCCCGCAAACTTTTTCTAGCGGAGAAGAATTATGATGTAGGTGATCGGGAGCTCCTGGCCATCAAGGCCGCCCTGGAGGAATGGTGGTACCTATTGGAGGGTGCAGCACACCCTATCCTCATTTATACGGACCACAAGAACTTTGAGTATTTAAGGACAGCCAAGCGCCTGAAGCCACGCCAAGCTCGATGGGCATTATTCTTTTCCCGATTTTCGTTCCACATTACGTAGTGGCCAAGATCAAAGAACGTTAAACCTAATGCGCTCTCCCGAATGTTTGACGATCCTAAGGAGACTTCAGTGCCGAACACCATCCTGTCTCAAACCCATTTTTTGCTGCTCCAACCTGACCTTCTGTCCCGTATGAAACAGACCTCGATGGACATTCCCTGCCTCCCTGGAATTACGTTATCATCCCGAGATGGGCTGTTATGGCGGGACAACAAGATTTTTGTTCCTGAAAGTACCCGAGTGATGATCCTGGGCCTGTGTCATGACCACCCTTTGGCGGGTCACTTCGGGGGTTCACAAGACTCTGGACCTGATACGGCGCACGTCCTGATGGCCGGATTTCGAAAAGGACTGCAAGCAGTATGTAGGTGCATGTCCCATCTGTAACCGGAGTAAGACTACAAGAGCAAGGCCTGGGGGATGCTCAGACCATTGCCAGTTCCAGATAGGCCATGGAAAATAATTTCCATGGATTTCATAGTGGAACTCCCCCCATCTGAAGTTTGTTCTGTCATTTATGTAGTGGTTAATCGCCTATCAAAGATGGCTCACTTCCTGCCATTAAAGAACACGCCCTCCACCTCAGAAATGGCCCAAGTCTTCATCAAAGAAATAATCAGGCTTCACGGGATCCCGGCGGATATCGTTTCCGATAGAGGGTCCAATTCACCTCCCGGTTCTGGAGATCCCTGTGTGAAACCCTGAAGATCAAACTATCCATGTCTTCTGCATACCACCCTCAGACGAACGGGCAGACAGAGAGGACAACTCAAACTCTCGAACAGTATATCCAGTGCTTCACCACTTTTGTTCAGGATGACTGGGTGTCATTATTTCCTTTAGCGGAATTCCCCTATAACAATGCCAAACACTCAGTCACAGGCCAGTCACCATTCTTTGGCAACTACAGGTTCCACCCATCATTTTTCCCCTGTGTTGTCTCAGAATTCACGGTCCCTGCGAATCAGAGTGTTGCTGATTTCCTTAATCACAACAGTAAGCTGCTACAGGAAGCGATGGTCAAGGCCCAGGCAGCTAACAAGGGGATTCTTGACAGGAAGAGAAAAGGAGAATTGATCCTTCAACCGGGGAACAAAATATGGCTGTCCACGAATAACCTCTGCTTGGCCTGCCCCTCAAAAAAATTGGCACCCAAGTTTATTAAGCCATTTCCAGTAAAAAGGAAACTTAACAAGGTGTCATATGAATTGGCCTTACCTGAATCACTTAAAATCAACCCTGTGTTTCACGCCTCGCTGTTAAAACCTGCCTTGCCGGACCCCTTTCCGGGTAGGGATTCTAGACCACCTGACCCTGTGGTGATTGACGGTGATGAGGAATTTGAGGTGGAAGCTATCTTGGTCTGCAGGAGGAGGATTCAATTACAATTCCTGGTTAAATGTAAGGGCTATGGCCCCGAGGAGAATTCCTGGGAGCCTAAACAGGATGTCCATGCTCAGGAATTAATTCTGGCCTTTTTCCGCAGCCACCCACTGAAAAAGAATCTCTTGGGCACCGTGATGTTGCCCTTAGGGAGGGGGCAATGTCAGAGACTTGCTAACCGGCACAGGTGCATTGGCAATCTCCCCACCAGGAACACACGCTAGTGCACATGCGCGTACGCTGTTAGCGTACGCAATAGGCGTACGCAGTTGGCGCGTGCAAATTCGCAATTGCGCGCATGTGCGTGCTAATTGTCTTGGTGCCAAATGGCCTATTTAAACACAGCAGTCACTCCAGATAATTGCTGTGTTATCTTCAGCTCTTCCTGTGATCCTGTGTTCTGTACCCGTTGTTCCTAATTATTTGACTCGGCTTCCTCTTGACCCTGCTGTTCGTTGCCCTCCCTAACCTTTGGCTTGTCTGACTACTCTCTCGGTTATCCTTGTCTGTTTATCTGCTACTGGACCAGAACCTGCTCTCTGCCTGGCTGGGTGATCCCGAGGACCGCGACCTGGTGCTAGTCTGCAGCGTAGTCCATCCCCACCATCAGGGGCCCTGATGAATACCAGCTAACACTTATACTCCACACCTCAGGGGAACCTGTGCTTGTCAGAGTACCTGCCTAGTGTCCATCCGGCATCCGGCTCAGCAACCTCGGACCCTCATCAGGTGAGAGTTCTCTCTATTCGTCAGGCTCCACCTGCCCTCCTGACAGTAGGATAGGGTAGCAGCAATCATGTCTATAGTTCAAGAGCATATACAGCAAGCCTAATAGGCTCTGGCTAGAGTTTAATACTGCACTGCTAAAATTGGAACTTTTAGCCCAGGAGATAGAGGGGTTAATTTACTAAAGGCAAATCCACTGTGCATTACAAGTGCACTGCAAGTACACTTGGAAGTGCACTTGGAAGTGCAGTCGCTGTAGATCTGAGGGGAAGATCTGAAACGAGGGGAAGCTCTGCTGATTTCTATCATCTAATCATGTGCAAGCAAAAATGCTGGTTTTTATTTTCAGTGCATGTCCCCCTCAGATCTACAGCAACTGCAGTGCACTTCCAAATGCACTTGCAGTGTACTTGTTGAGCATAGTGGATTTGCATTAGTAAAATAGTTTCAATTCACACTATAGAGAGTACATTTCTGTCAAAGTGGCAGGGTCTCTATGAGATCAGAGAGGAAATTAGGCATGAATACTACCTGATATACCATCCCAGAAAGGAAAAGCCCTTCCAAATATACCATGTTAACCTAATCATTGCTCCCTCTTTGCTATTAGTGGACAATAGGGATATGATCCCAGTTTTTGACTTTTGGGTGGAAGCCAAACATCAAAGTTACATAGTTAGTCAGGTTGAAAAAAGACACAAGTCCATCTGGCTCAACCAATAAAAAAAAAAACAGTAATGAAAAATTGTAAAGGGTGTGTAGTCAACTATATGGAAATGTGTTACCATAATCCCTAGACAAAAGTTTCAAAAAGGAACCCCCATAGTGTGGTGTGGGACTTTAAGGGTAACAATAAATTATATAGTTAAAAATGTTATTTCTAAAAGTTTTTATTTTAAAGACTGAAACGTAATTTGTATGTCTTATATCAATAAATTCCTCAATAACACATAATACAAAATAGCATAAACAGATTTGGCCATATAACAAAAAAATGGCTCATACATGAAATTGAAACGATACATAGTACAATACAAACACAGTGTTCCTAAAGGAGTGGTACATTATCCAACGCGTTTCGATACATATGTGATAAATGACATTGATCTTCGTCAGGGATTTCTGAATCCACTTCTAGAAGAAGGGGGTACAACATAATATAAGCTTGATGAAATGATTTACTTAAACATAAACGACATCATACTATGCATCTGTGATTCTTCCCTGTGGATTATCAGAAAAAGAAAAAGAGAGAAGAAAGAAGAAGAAAGAAAAGGGAGGCAGAGAACAAGAAAGAAAGCCTCCCCCATATCCAAAACATCCCCGACGAAGAGATGTTACACCACATACCTGGCAACCCACACCTTGCCTTATCTCCTGTTGATATCCTTATATTTTCATTCAAATGGAGGCTAGAGACAAGTATAAAGTTTTTTGATTCTTGGTCCTACAACAATAGATATGTTCATCAGCTGAGAATTTGATTTCCAATAAAGAGAGAAAGCAAACTCCAGCAGTGTCACAGATAAAAAGGGGGGACATACTTAATCTGAAAAAAGGCTTACCTAATTATTTACATCCAGCTGATTGTGAATTAAAACCATACATAAAGTGTGTATATCGGGCCTATTAACCCCTCAGGTTCCCAAACACCAGAAAAAGAGAGAGGAGAGGGAGGGGCCCTTTCATTCATCCTTCATCTGGTATGGGGATAAAAGAGGAAGATGAAGATTAATCCAAAGGAGGGAGGTTTCTTTGAATTATATATGTATGTAGGTTACACGTTCATGTCAAATTTCCCTACCTTGGTATTTGAATTTAGGTCCAGGGATTGTCTATAACTTTATGTGATCATAAAGGAAGGGGAAGAAGCAGCAAAAAGTCCACTCAGTATATAATAGTTTTCAGCTCGATGGTTGGATTCCCTATAATCCAAAAAAAATATACCGTATATATCCATATATATAATATATAATGAGGGTGGTTCTTTTGGTGTATGAAGATATAGGTAATATCTGAAGAATATTGATACTTACAGTGACAATTGCTGTGGTTAACTTACTTAACAGAGGGAGAATATCCACTCAGTCAGAACGAGATTATCCCGTCTTATCGGTAATTCCTATAAATATTCAAAAGATGTACATAGTCAAGGTAAAGCACCTTCCGTTTAGTGTAGCAAATTCCCCACAGGAGGGTGAAAGGAAGCATCACCACTGCACAAGCATATATATATATATATATATATATATATATATATATATATATATATATATATATATAAGGACTTACAGTTAAGGAGCCTTTGGTTGACCTATGAAAGAAAAGGGGAAGGAGGGGGACCCATCTAATCAGAGGAGAGTCTCGTGCTTCCACCGATCCCGGTAGATAATATCCCTAAGGGGATCAGAAAGTGGGAACAACTCAATTTAGGCTAAAGAGAAGGTTCCTCTAAAGAGGTAAGCCTATTGCAGATAAAAAAAAAAAAAATCTCATGCTTAAAAGGTAAGATCCTCCTTACTTACTTTTAGTCATCCATTATGTAACATCCCGGACCCAAGATCGTCATTTACCGTTGGTGGAGAGGAATAGCTCTCCTCTCTGTCTCTCGGCGTCCCTTTATAGCGAATGGGTGAGTGTCTACAACTGCAGCTGATCCCGTGATGTGTTTATGACATCACTTCCGCCCAACTCCTATGAGTGTCATCGCATCACTTCCGCCCAAACCTTCGGGCGGAGAGTGTTCGGTGCTTCTCTTTACTGGCTTAGCTAGGGGGAAGGAATTCAATGATGTCTGGGTGACATCATTTCCGCCCCATCTTGGTTTCAGCTTCGCCGCACCACTTCTGCCCAAACTGGTTGGGGCGGAAGTGTTCAGCATACAACTTTTCTTAAAGCGGAGTTCCAGCCATTTACTCACCTGTCCAACGGTCCAGCGATGCGGCCGCCGGAAGCCTCGATCCTCTCCCTCAGCGCCGGCATCACTGCTGTGGGCACCCGGCTGTTACAGTTTTTTTTTTAATTAAATAAAAAGAAAATTCCTGATATACTGAGGGATCCCTCACCATGTGCCTATAAAGGGATATATATACACCCCGACACAGTCATGCGAAATCCCCTTCAATAGGGGAGAAATTCCAGAAAAAATAAACTATCCCTCCAACATTTACTGGAGGGCAGATTCCCACTGAATGCGCAAAAGCCCCCCAAGGTGGACAGGGGGCTTACCTGTGTCGGGCCTCCACTTGGATGGGATACCCTGAGAATAACGGCAGGTGTCCAACTCAGGATGTGTAGGAGGGGGGGGAGAAAGGGGGGGGGATTTTTGGCACGAAGAAGAGAAACTTGTGATCAAACCCAGGGGAGAACGTTTCACAGTGCATTTGTAGTGCATTTTAGTGGTACATTTAGAATTATTTCAAGAAAATTCAAAAAAGAACCCAAACAGAGATATATACAATATATATCTTAACAGCATTCAAAACTATTATAAATCTCCTAAACAGGAAGAGAGAGGGCCTCCTATATAAGAGAGGGAGTAGAGGGGAGGGGAACGGAAATGGGGGGTGTTTTTTTATATATAATAACTATTTGTCAATCCGTCTTGCCTGACGAAAAACCCTCCAGAAACGGTCTATAACTTTCCGCTTCGTTGAGGCCAGGGGGGCGGTTGCAGCAAGCCTCGCAATCCAGCGTAATTCACGCTGGAGTAGCAGCTTGTTCCAATCACCCCCCCTGGCCGGAATGTGTATACGTTCCAGGGCGTAAAACGTCACCCTGGGGATCCTGTATTTGTGAGCAAAAGCTATATGTCTGCCTATTGGTAGATGGGGGTCTCCTAAATTTATACTTTGCATGTGTTTATTAACACATTTTCCAAACTGTTGTTTAGTTTTACCTACATAGAATGCGTTGCATTCACAACGCATTAGGTAAATGATCCCCCTTGTCTTGCAATTTACGAAGTGTTTCGGAGAGAATGCCTCCCCGTTGGGTAATATAGTACTTTTACATTTAGTTATAACTTTACACTGTTCGCATTTCCCACAGGGGAAAGTTCCTAGGTTGTGACAGGGGTCTGCTCTGTTGGAGCCCTTATATTCGCTAATCCATATATGTACTAATCCATCCTTTAAGGAGGATGCTCGTCTGTAAGTAATGGCAGGTGACGGAGTGACAATTTGTTTCAAAATTGTATCCTCTTTAAGTATTACCCAATGTTTTTTCAATATTTTATAAACATTTTCATGTTCAGAGGAATAGTTTAGGATAACTCTCGGGGGACTCTCAATGGGCTATGTTTTAGAGGTTTTTGGTTTGAAGAGTAGATCCTGTCTATTTAGGTCTCTAACTCTATTAAAATTTTTTCTTAGACACGTTTTTTAATAGCCTCTTTCCAACAGTCTTTTTGTCAGTTCGTCTGCCTTGCTTTTGAAGTCTAGTTCAGATGAACAATTACGCTTGATTCTCAAGTACTGAGAGTAGGGAATTGATTTTTAAGAGGTTCAGGGTGGAAACTATCTGCATGTAGCAGTGTGTTCCCCGCTGTCTCTTTCCTAAAAAGTGTAGTTTTTAATTGTCCCTCATGGTCTTTGAATATACTTATGTCCAAAAAGTCGACTCTATTGGCATCATATTTCATTGTAAAGAATAAGTTCATACTGTTCTGATTAAATCTCTGCAGACATTCCTCCAGGAGTTCCACCGGGCCGTCCCATACCAGGAAGATGTTGTCGATATACCTCTGCCACATGAGAAAGTGGCAGGAGTATATCGACAAGTCTTCACTGGAGATTAAATTTTGTTCCCACTCCCCCAGGTACAGGTTCGCGTATGATGGGGCACAACATGTCCCCATCGCCACACCCTGTACCTGGAGGTAGTGGGAACCTTCAAAGGAGAAGACATTATGGTGTAATATATACTCCAAGATGTCCAGAATAAACAAATTATAGTTCCATTCTTGTAATCGCCTCTGTTGTAGGATATTTTTAATGGCACTTAGGCCTTTATCATGAGGTATTTTATCTGTGACACTGCTGGAGTTTGCTTTCTCTCTTTATTGGAAATCAAATTCTCAGCTGATGAACCTATCTATTGTTGTAGGACCAAGAATCAGAAAACTTTATACTTGTCTCTAGCCTCCATTTGAATGAAAATATAAGGATATCAAAAGGAGATAAGGCAAGGTGTGGGTTGCCAGGTATGTGGTGTAACATCTCTTCGTCGGGGAGGTTTTGGATATGGGGGAGGCTTTCTTTCTTGTTCTCTGCCTCCCTTTTCTTTCTTCTTCTTTCTTCTCTCTTTTTCTTTTTCTGATGATCCCCAGGGAAGAATCACAGATGCATAGTATGATGTTGTTTATGTTTAAGTAAATCATTTCATCAAGCTTATATTATGGTGTACCCCCTTCTTCTAGGAGTGGATTAAGAATTCCCTGACGAAGATCAATGTAATTTATCACATATGTATCGAAACGCGTTGGATAATGTACCACTCCTTTAGGAACACTGTGTTTGTATTGTACTATGTATCGTTTCAATTTCATGTATGAGCCATTTTTTTTGTTATATGGCCAAATCTGTTTATGCTATTTTGTATTATTTGTTATTGAGGAATTTAGTGATATAAGACATACAAATTATGTTTCAGTCTTTAAAATAAAAACTTTTAGAAATAACATTTTTAACTATATAATTTATTGTTACCCTTAAAGTCCCACACCACACTATGGGGGTTCCTTTTTGAAAGTAATGAAAAATTAACCATACAATCCCATATACCCAATCCTATACCCGCAGTGGCTCCAGAGGAAGGCGAAAAAACCCCAGCATTGCTACAGCAGGGGAAAAAAATCCCTTCCTGATTCCCCGAGAGGCAATCAGATATTCCCTGAATCAACTTTACCTATAAATATTAGTACCCAGTTATATTATGTACACCCAGTAAAGAATACAGGCATTTTTTAAAGCAATATAGAGACCTGGCCAGAATCACCTCTGGAAGGAGTCTGTTCCACATTTTCACAGCTCTTACGGTGAAGAAACCTTTCAGTATTTGGAGACGAAATCTGTTTTCCTCTAGGTGTAAAGAGTGCCCCCTTGTCCTCTGTGTTGACCTTAAAGTGAACAACTCAACACCAAGTTCACTATATGGAACCCTTATGTGTTAATACATGTTGATCATATCCCCCCTTAATCTCCTCTTCTCAAGAGAGAATAAATTCAGTCCCTCTAATCTTTTCTCAAAGCTGAGCTCCTCCATGCCTCTTATCAGTTTGGTTGCCCTTCTCTGCACTTTCTCCAGTTCCCCGTTATCCTTTTTAAGAACTGGTGCCCAAAAGTGAACAGCAAATTCCAGATGAGGTCTTACTAATGATTTGTACAGGGGCAAAATTATTAATCTCTCTCTAGAGTCCATGCCTCTGTTAATACAAGAAAGGACTTTGCTGGCTTTGTAAACCGCAGCTTGGCATTGCATGCTATTACTAAGCTTATGATCTACCAGAACACCCAGATCCTCCTCCGCTATGGATTTCCCCAGTTCTACTCCACCTAGTATGTATGATGCATGCATATTCTAACCCCCCCCCCCCCCCCAAGGTGCATAACTTTACATTTATCAACATTAAACCTCATTTGCCACATAGTTGCCCAATAAAACAGTGCATAGAGGTCAGCTTGTAAGTTGGAGACATCCTGTAAAGAAGTTTATTCCACTGCAAAGCTTGGTGTCATCTGAAAAGACTGAAATGGTACTTTTAATCCCAGACCCTATATTATTTATAAAGATATTAAAAAGTAAGGGTCCCAACACTGAACCTTGGGGAACACCACTGATAACCTTAGACCATTCAGCGTAAGAATCATTAACCACTACTGTCTGAATTCTATCTTTTAGCCAATTTTCTATCCATTTACAAACTGATCTTTCCAAGCCTGTAGACTTTACCTTACACATTAGTAAGTGAGGGGAGGCGTGGCTTGGCGCGCGGACGAGATGGCCGCTTGAGGGAGAAGCTCCTAGGCATATCGGGTCTCCACTGAGCTAGCGGGCTCCATTACACCCGATTATGGGCAGAGTGAACAAGCCGGGAAGCAGCACCAAAACCCCGAGGTCCGGTCCCAGCGGCGCCACCCAGAATATACCGGACTTCTTCGGCTCCCAGGCCTCCAGCATGAAGGGCTCACAGAGCTCCAAGATGGCGCGGGCTGCACTTAGAGAAGAAGACAGAGACTAAGACACTGATTCCCTGGCGGACACCGAGGATATGGTAGGTGAGCCAGACCCCTCGGACCCCCCACTGACATACAAAGTCATGACAGCCATAGCAGCTGACATCAAAAACTCTTTTGCATCGGCCATAGTCGATTTAAAAGCTGACATCACCAGACTATCCGATCAGATGTCGGCTGTGGAAAAAGCACTAAGGAAGCTGGAAGATGTGGCTGTGTCTCACTCCGAGCACCTTATCTCCATGAATAGACAGATCGAGGACCTAGACAACCGCGGTCGGCGAAATAATATTTGGGTGAGGGGGGTCCCCGAAGCAGTTGAAAGAGAGGGGATCAAAGCCATGCTGCAGTCTGTATTTAATAGCCTATTGGAACGCCCTGAGGAATCGCCCATAGACTTTGAGAGAGCTCACAGAGCACTGCGACCGAAGGCACCAGACGATGCCCCATCTAGAGACATCATATGCTGCCTCTCCAGCCACCCTCTGAAGGAGGAAATTCTCTCCAAAGCCAGGCAGAACGAACAGATCATCTTTAATGATCGCCCCATACAGCTCTTTCAGGACCTGTCCCCCATTACCCTGAATAACAGAAGGGCCCTTAAGCCTTTATTGGAAGTACTCAGAGCAAAAAACGTTCCTTACAGGTGGAAATTCCCCTTTGCCTTACAAGCAGGGGTGGGGGGCAAACAATACCTTCTACGCACACTTGCGGAGCTACCTGACTTCTGCGCAAATCTGCACATTGATGAGATAGAACTCCCGGAATGGTATGCGGAATTCCGGATCCCCTTACCCCACGATGTTAACCAAGATGGCCTGGAGGCCTCCACTTCCCGGTCACCCTACCACAAAAAAGGGAAACAGAGGAAAAGGGAGCTTAATTCTTTGTTTGGCTCTTCGCCCAAAACACCTAAGACCCCAAAAAACAGGGATCGCAACTGATTGTTCTTTTTCCACATTGACTGTGGCTACGAAGTGTTCCTGAACTTTGACTTGTCCTCTCAAATGTTCTTTTTTTTATTTTTTCCTTTCCCCCCCATTTGCTGCCCAACTTTTTGTGGTTCTGATATCCCTGCTGTCCATTTATAAAATTTGCCAGTTCAGTAACTGTCCTTAACCACCAGATGGCGACAATCCCTTTCAACAGATAAAAGAGTGAACCCTCAGGTCAATTCTGTTGTGATGAGGCTCAATTTTTACTTGAGTGTATCTTGCCTGTTTCCTATGCAAATGGCCGAGGCTCTTTTTTTTTTCTCTCGGATGGTCATACTCTCTCATTTTTTCTATGACTACTGATGGCCTTATACCGTTCATTATGCAGGACGCTCTTTGTTACTTTGATAAGCGTAATTAGCTAATAATGCAGAATGACCGTAACCTAGTGGAGAGGAAAGTGGTTTTATCAAGGTTATATTTATCTCTCTATGTCTACGGAACAATGTATTAACTAAGGGATATTAGGCCAACGTTATAGCACTGTTTATATGCCTTAATTATTAGCCTACTGAGACTTACTGCTACCAGAATGGTGACAGATCCTATCGTAATCTTTTAGCCACCAGTTGTAGCGATTTTGATATATGACTGAACCTCCGAGCAGTTGTTCACATTCTAAGTGGAAAGGGGGTGGTTAAAGTGCACATTTGGCACTGGGAATATTGGTCACCTTGCGGAATTTGGAGCCCGCTTACATGCTAATGAAGAAATGTTATTTGATGATAATTACATACTACGTGTTATTGCTTAAAATTTATAGGAGTTTTCTCCACAATTGGAGACCCGAGGCTATAGGACATGACCCTTGTCTACATTTTAAGGTTATAAATCTTTTTCTTTTGGTCACTTTCTGTGACGCCTTCCACAGCCTCAACAGGATAGTTTTATCCCTAGATAAAGTTTGTGATATACCAGTCTATAAATATATCCACCTCATTGCGATCTCAACCGGGCCACTCATCGGGCACGGTTGACCTCGCCTTACTGAGAGTCTTCTTTCTTACCTCTTCATTTCTATTTCTCTGTTAACTACATTCTTTTCCCTCTCTCCCTAGTGTGTTATCTCCATCCCCCATCCCCTCCTCTATTACAGACCAAAAGGACTTCTCCGCCGGACAATATGGCGTATGATCATCTGGGTAAGTGCCCGTTTTTAATTTCTCACAATATCAATGGCTTAAATGTCCCAGAGAAACGTAAGAAAGTTCTCTATGAACTAAAGAAAATTATACCACAAGTGGTCTTTCTACAAGAGACCCACTTCAAAAACCCCTCCCATCCTCTGCTAACGAACAAATTCTTTCCAACTGCATTTTACGCCTCAAATAACCTTGCGAAAACAAAGGGTGTAGCAATCCTTTTGCATAAAGATACCCCTTTTGTTTTTGAGAAACAATTGGCCGATCCGGAGGGAAGGTACATCTTTGTAGTAGGAACCATTGGTGATAAACCAGTTACATTAGCCAATGTATATTTCCCCAACCGAGCCCACCTAACTTTCTGCAGATCACTGATCTCTGAACTGAAGGGCTTCGCGAAGGGATGCATAATTTTGGGCGGAGACTTTAACATACCTCTGAACCCACTCTGTGACACCTCTTCAGGTCAATCTTGCATTTCTTATGCAATCCAGAAGAAAATTATACTATCCCTTCAGTCACTCACTCTCGTAGACACCTGGAGGGCGCTACATCCCACCGAGAGAGATTTCACCTACTTCTCTGCTCCCCACAATCGATACACTAGAATTGACCATGTGTTTGTATCGCAGAGGGACCTTGCTGATGTTAGTAGAGCGGATATTGGTTCGATTACCATTTCAGACCATGCCCCAACTTCCCTACACATGAAATTTCTTCCAACACGGAGACCAGACAGGGCCTGGCGACTTAACCCAGCTCTGCTTCTGGACCTGGCTACGCAAAGTCAGATTCAAACTGTTTTGACCAATTATTTTTCCGAAAACTCCTCCAACAAGATTTCCCAACTTACGATTTGGGAAGCCCATAAGACAGTAAGCATAGGAGAACTGATTCGTATTGGAGCAAAAAAGAAAAGGGACAATATAGCGATCAAAGAAAACCTGATTACAAAAATTAGAGACCTTGAAAATAAACATAAATGCTCTTTGGCCAAATCAGTAGAAGAGGAGCTGACTAGGGTTGAGCGGACACCTAGATGTCCGTGTTCGACGGGTTCGGCCGAACTTTAAAAAAAAGTCCGGGTCCGTGTCCCGGACTTTTACCGAACTTTTCCCGGACACCGAACCCCATTGAAGTCAATGGGGACCCGAACTTTAAGGCACTAAAATGGCTCTAAAACACCAAAGGAAAGGGCTAGAGTGCTGCAAATGGCAGCAAAACGTAATTAAGAGCATGGCAAGTGCTCTGCAAACAAATGTGGATAGGGAAATAACTTAAAACAACAAAAAAAAACAGAAAAATAAAACAATGTTCTTCTTCATCTCTGAAGGACGAGGCCCATATGGAGTAGGAGGGAGGTTGAGGTGGTGGTGGATGTGGCGGTGACATAGGCGTGCGCACAGGGTGTGCTGGGTGTGCCTGGGCACACCCTAATCACCTAGGGCACATAGCATTGCCAGTGAGGAGATGGGAAAGATCTCCCTGGGACCTGCTCTGCTCTATTTCTCCTTGCCTACAGGTACATGGCCCCGATACATTACTCTCCCTGCTGGCAAACACATGCATGTGTATTTCAACTTTGGGGTGCACACCTTAATGCAATAGGCTGCGCACACCTATGGGCGGTGTAGGTGGAAGCGGCGGTGGAGGAGGACCAGGGCCGGATTAACAGCATCATGGGCTTGGTGCTGAGGATTTTGAAGGGCCTTAGGGCCGTGCCTTGCCATGCACCCAGAGGAGGAAGGGTGCAGCCATGCATGCCTAATTCAACATGGGATGCTGTCTCTGAAGCCCATAAACACATCCATGCATCGCCAACTGTCCCTCCTTGTCCGGCCTTCACGCTGTGTGGGGAGGTTCTGAGGGTGCTGCCTGGGGAAGCGAGCATAGAAGCCAGACTTCTGTGTTTACAAGTGACAGAAGAGCGGTAACAGTGAATATGGCCAACCCGGGGCCTATATAAAAGGTAGGGGCCTGGAGCTGCAGCTCCAATAGCCCCTACATTAATCTGGCCCTGAGGAGGAGGACGAGGTAGCCAACACTGCTTCTTTTCACAAATTTTAAATGAGGGTACACCCCAAAAGAGTGAGAAAGAGCAAAAATGGAACAATGGGTGGGTAAGGTCGGTATCCATTGCTATTCTGCACAAGGTACGGAAAAGTCCCGTGGGATCCATGCCTGGTTCATTTTAATGAACGTGAGCTTGTCCACATTGTCTCTGGACAGGCGGCTGCGCTTGTCTGTTATAACGCCCCCAGCCGTGCTAAATACCCGTTCAGATAATACACTGGCTGCAGGGCACGCCAGCACCTCCAAGGCGTAAAGGGCAAGCTCAGGCCATGTGCCCAATTTGGAGACCCAGAAGTTGAAGGGGGCAGACCCGTCATTCACTACATGTAGGCGTGTGCACACATACTGCTCCACCATGTTGGTAAAATGCTGCCTCCTGCTAAGACGTTCCATCTGAGCTGCTGGTGCTGCTGTTTGTTGTGGCGTGCTGACAAAGCTTTTCCACATTTCGGCCATGCTAACCCTGCCTTCTGAGGTGCTGGCGGTGCCCTGGTTGCGTTGGCGACCTCCTCCTCCTCCTCCTCTGCCTTGTGCTTCCACTGTGGCCCCGCTGTCAGATGGGAATGCCAGCAGCATGGCGTCTACCAGCGTGCGCTTGTACTCGCGCATCTTGCGATCGCGCTCCAGTGAGTGAATTAAGGACGGTACGTTGTCCTTGTAACGGGGATCCAGCAGCGTGGCCACCCAGTAATCAGCACAAGTTAGAATGTGGGCAACTCGGCGGTCGTTGTGGAGACACTGCAGCATGTAATCGCTCATGTGTGCCAGGCTGCCCAGAGGCAACGAAAGGCTGTCCTCTGTGGGAGGTGTATGGTCCGTGTCCTCTGTATCCCCCCAGCCACGCACCAGTGATGGCCATGAGCTGGCCTGGGTGCCACCCTGCTGTGAACATGGTTCCATCTCCTCCTCCAGCTCCTCCTCCTCCTCCTCATCCTCCTCATCCTCCAGAACTGTGCCCCTGCTGGACAATTGCGTCCCTGGCGTTTGCGTGTGCAGGAACCCACCCTCGGAGCCCCTTGCGAATGACTGCCCTGAAAGCCTTGGAAATGTTACCTCTTCATCCTCCTCCTCCTCCTCATCCTGTGCCACATCCTCTTCCATCATCGCCCGAATTGTTTTTTCAAGGAGGCATAGAAGTGGGATAGTTAAGCTGAGAACGGCGTCATTGCCACTGGCCATGTTGGTGGAGTACTCAAAACAGCGCAACAAGGCACACAGGTCTCGCATGGAGGCCCAGTTATTGGTGGTGAAGTGGTGCTGTTCCGCAGAGCGACTCACGCGTGCGTGCTGCAGCTGAAACTCCACTATGGCCTGCTGCTGCTCGCACAGTCTTTCCAGCATGTGCAAGGTGGAGTTCCACCTTGTGGGCACGTCACATATGAGGCGGTGAGCGGGAAGGCCGAAGTTACGCTGCAGCGCTGCCAGGCGAGCAGCAGCAGGGTGAGAACGCCGAAAGTGCGCACAAACGGCCCGCACTTTCTGCAGCAGCTCTGACATATCGGGGTAGTTTTTAAGGAACCTCTGCACCACCAAATTCAGCACATGCGCCAGGCAAGGGATGTGCGTCAAACCGGCTAGGCCCAGAGCTGCTATGAGATTTCGCCCGTTATCGCACACCACCAGGCCGGGCTTGAGGCTCGCTGGCAGCAACCACTCATTTGTCTGCTGTTCCATGCTCCTCCACAACTCCTGCGCGGTGTGTGGTTTGTCCCCCAAACAGGCAAGTTGTAAAACTGCCTGCTGTCGTTTACCCCTGGCCGTGCTGAAGTTGGTGGTGAAGGTGTTACGCTGTCCGGATGAGGAGGCGGTAGAGGATGAGGAAGCGGAGTAGGAGGAGTTAGGAACAGGAGGCAAACTGAAGCGCCCTGCAATCCTCGGTGGTGGAAGGACATGCGCCAAATTGCTATCCGCCTCAGGCCCATCCGCCACTGCATTTACCCAGTGTGCCGTTAGGGAGATATAACGCCCCTGACCGTGCTTACTGGTCCACGTATCCGTAGTTAGGTGGACCTTGGCACAGATGGCGTTGCGCAGTGCACACCTGATTTTTTCCCCCACTTGGTTGTGCAGGGAAGGGATGGCTTGCCTGGAAAAGTAGTGGCGGCTGGGCACGACGTACTGTGGGACAGCCACCGACATAAGGTTTTTAAAACTGTGCGTCTCCACCAGACGGAATGACAGCATTTCAAAGGCCAATAATTTTGAAATGCTGGCATTCAGGGCCAGGGATCGCGGGTGGGTAGGGGGGTACTTCCTCTTCCTCTCAAGTGTTTGGGAGATGGAAAGCTGAACGCTTCCACGGGACATTGTGGAGATGGTTGTTGGTGACCCAGGTGGTGGTGTTGCTGACAGATCGTCTGTTTGCGGGGTGGCAGGTGCCGGTATCACTACAGATGTGGCTGGAGCGGCCGAGACTGCAGCAGAAGAGGAAGCAGGATGAGCCAGAGACGTTTCTTGGTTTTGAAGGTGTGTACTCCACTGCAGCTCGTGCTTTGCACTTAGATGCCTGATCATGCAGGTTGTGCTCAGGTTGAGAAGGTTCATGCCTCGCTTCAAGCTCTGATTGCACAGGGTGCAAACCACTCGTGTCCTGTCATCAGCACATTTTCTAAAGAACTTCCACGCTAGAGAACTCCTTTGAGCTGACTTTGGTGCGCTCGTTCCCTTGCTGCGTTGGGCAGTAGCGGGCGTAGTGTCTAGGGCACGGCCGCTCCGCTTCTGCACCCTGCTCCCTCTTCTGCTGTGCTGGTGGCTCTGTGCGACCACCGCCTCTTCCTCCAAACTACTCAGTTCACCTGCATGACGTTCATTCCATGTGGGGTCGAGGACCTCATCGTCCTCCACATCATCTTCCACCCAGTCTTCACCCCTGCCCTCCTTGTCGGTCTCCACAATGCTGAACGCCGCAGCAGTTGGCACCTGCGTTTCGTCATCATCGGAGACGTGCTGCGATGATCCTTGCATGTACTCATCTTGAGAAATAAGTGGTTGGGCATCGCTGCACTCAATCTCTTCCACTTCTGGGGCAGGGCTAGGTGGATGGCCCTGGGAAACCCTGCTGACAGAGTCCTCAAAAAGAATAAGAGACTGCTGTATGGCTTGGGGCTCAGACTGCTGGCCTGATTTGCAAGGGGGTGAGGTGAAAGACGGTTGGACATTGGCTGCAGGTGCCAACTCTGACCTTTCTGCAGTAGACTGGGTGGGAGACAATGTGAAGGAACTGGAGGCACTGTCAGCAGCAAACCAATCTACTATCGCCTCAACTTGTTCTGGCCTCATCACTTCTAGGGGCGTTTGATGCCCTACCAAATACTGATGCAGGTTCTGTCGCCTACTCACACTTGAGGAAGGTGTTTCACTTGTGCGTGTAGCTGGCACAGATCGACCATGTCCTCTCCTTGCAACAGGAGCTCTACCAGCAGCACCACGACCCAGGCCACGGCCCTTATTTGACGGTCTCCTCATATTTCTGTAATTTAAGATCTTGCCCTAGAAAGGTTTTTATTGAATAGCGGAATAGAAAATATGATCCAAAAAAAGTGTATGTATATCACACGTACACAACCACACTAGGCCCCAATTACTATTGTTTGTACCCCTAAAAGGCTAGATGAGGAGTAGGGGGAGTATGGAACAGGCAGCACCCTCAAACCTTCAGAAGTATGAGATGAACCCCAACAACTTGGAAAGGTGGATCTCTCTCACACGTACCGACACAGACTATCCCGCAATTCAATTGATCCTCAAAGGTTTTTATTGAATAGCGGAATAGGAAATATGATCAAAAAAAGTGTATGTATCTCGCACGTACACAACCACACTAGGCCCCAATTACTATTGTTTGTACCCCTAAAAGGCTAGATGAGGAGTAGGGGGGGTATGGAACAGGCAGCACCCTCAAACCTTCAGAAGTATGAGATGAACCCCAACAACTTGGAAAGGTGGATCTCTCTCACACGTACCGACACAGACTATCCCGCAATTCAATTGATCCTCAAAGGTTTTTATTGAATAGCGGAATAGGAAATATGATCAAAAAAAGTGTATGTATCTCGCACGTACACAACCACACTAGGCCCCAATTACTATTGTTTGTACCCCTAAAAGGCTAGATGAGGAGTAGGGGGGGTATGGAACAGGCAGCACCCTCAAACCTTCAGAAGTATGAGATGAACCCCAACAACTTGGAAAGGTGGATCTCTCTCACACGTACCGACACAGACTATCCCGCAATTCAATTGATCCTCAAAGGTTTTTATTGAATAGCGGAATAGGAAATATGATCAAAAAAAGTGTATGTATCTCGCACGTACACAACCACACTAGGCCCCAATTACTATTGTTTGTACCCCTAAAAGGCTAGATGAGGAGTAGGGGGGGTATGGAACAGGCAGCACCCTCAAACCTTCAGAAGTATGAGATGAACCCCAACAACTTGGAAAGGTGGATCTCTCTCACACGTACCGACACAGACTATCCCGCAATTCAATTGATCCTCAAAGGTTTTTATTGAATAGCGGAATAGGAAATATGATCAAAAAAAGTGTATGTATCTCGCACGTACACAACCACACTAGGCCCCAATTACTATTGTTTGTACCCCTAAAAGGCTAGATGAGGAGTAGGGGGGGTATGGAACAGGCAGCACCCTCAAACCTTCAGAAGTATGAGATGAACCCCAACAACTTGGAAAGGTGGATCTCTCTCACACGTACCGACACAGACTATCCCGCAATTCAATTGATCCTCAAAGGTTTTTATTGAATAGCGGAATAGGAAATATGATCAAAAAAAGTGTATGTATCTCGCACGTACACAACCACACTAGGCCCCAATTACTATTGTTTGTACCCCTAAAAGGCTAGATGAGGAGTAGGGGGGGTATGGAACAGGCAGCACCCTCAAACCTTCAGAAGTATGAGATGAACCCCAACAACTTGGAAAGGTGGATCTCTCTCACACGTACCGACACAGACTATCCCGCAATTCAATTGATCCTCAAAGGTTTTTATTGAATAGCGGAATAGGAAATATGATCAAAAAAAGTGTATGTATCTCGCACGTACACAACCACACTAGGCCCCAATTACTATTGTTTGTACCCCTAAAAGGCTAGATGAGGAGTAGGGGGGGTATGGAACAGGCAGCACCCTCAAACCTTCAGAAGTATGAGATGAACCCCAACAACTTGGAAAGGTGGATCTCTCTCACACGTACCGACACAGACTATCCCGCAATTCAATTGATCCTCAAAGGTTTTTATTGAATAGCGGAATAGGAAATATGATCAAAAAAAGTGTATGTATCTCGCACGTACACAACCACACTAGGCCCCAATTACTATTGTTTGTACCCCTAAAAGGCTAGATGAGGAGTAGGGGGGGTATGGAACAGGCAGCACCCTCAAACCTTCAGAAGTATGAGATGAACCCCAACAACTTGGAAAGGTGGATCTCTCTCACACGTACCGACACAGACTATCCCGCAATTCAATTGATCCTCAAAGGTTTTTATTGAATAGCGGAATAGGAAATATGATCAAAAAAAGTGTATGTATCTCGCACGTACACAACCACACTAGGCCCCAATTACTATTGTTTGTACCCCTAAAAGGCTAGATGAGGAGTAGGGGGGGTATGGAACAGGCAGCACCCTCAAACCTTCAGAAGTATGAGATGAACCCCAACAACTTGGAAAGGTGGATCTCTCTCACACGTACCGACACAGACTATCCCGCAATTCAATTGATCCTCAAAGGTTTTTATTGAATAGCGGAATAGGAAATATGATCAAAAAAAGTGTATGTATCTCGCACGTACACAACCACACTAGGCCCCAATTACTATTGTTTGTACCCCTAAAAGGCTAGATGAGGAGTAGGGGGGGTATGGAACAGGCAGCACCCTCAAACCTTCAGAAGTATGAGATGAACCCCAACAACTTGGAAAGGTGGATCTCTCTCACACGTACCGACACAGACTATCCCGCAATTCAATTGATCCTCAAAGGTTTTTATTGAATAGCGGAATAGGAAATATGATCAAAAAAAGTGTATGTATCTCGCACGTACACAACCACACTAGGCCCCAATTACTATTGTTTGTACCCCTAAAAGGCTAGATGAGGAGTAGGGGGGGTATGGAACAGGCAGCACCCTCAAACCTTCAGAAGTATGAGATGAACCCCAACAACTTGGAAAGGTGGATCTCTCTCACACGTACCAACACAGACTATCCCCCAATTTAACTGATCCCCAAAGGTTTTTGATTAAATAGCGGAATAGAAAATATGATCCCAAAAAAGTGTATGTATATCACACGTACACAACCACACTAGGCCCCAATTACTATTGTTTGTACCCCTAAAAGGCTAGGAGTAGGGGGAGTATGGAACAGGCAGCACCCTCAAACCTTCAGAAGTATGAGATGAACCCCAACAACTTGGAAAGGTGGATCTCTCTCACACGTACCAACACAGACTATCCCCCAATTTAACTGATCCCCAAAGGTTTTTGATTAAATAGCGGAATAGAAAATATGATCCCAAAAAAGTGTATGTATATCACACGTACACAACCACACTAGGCCCCAATTACTATTGTTTGTACCCCTAAAAGGCTAGATGAGGAGTAGGGGGGGTATGGAACAGGCAGCACCCTCAAACCTTCAGAAGTATGAGATGAACCCCAACAACTTGGAAAGGTGGATCTCTCTCACACGTACCAACACAGACTATCCCCCAATTTAACTGATCCCCAAAGGTTTTTGATTAAATAGCGGAATAGAAAATATGATCCCAAAAAAGTGTATGTATATCACACGTACACAACCACACTAGGCCCCAATTACTATTGTTTGTACCCCTAAAAGGCTAGGAGTAGGGGGAGTATGGAACAGGCAGCACCCTCAAACCTTCAGAAGTATGAGATGAACCTCAACAACTTGGAAAGGTGGATCTCTCTCACACGTACCAACACAGACTATCCCCCAATTTAACTGATCCCCAAAGGTTTTTGATTAAATAGCGGAATAGAAAATATGATCCCAAAAAAGTGTATGTATATCACACGTACACAACCACACTAGGCCCCAATTACTATTGTTTGTACCCCTAAAAGGCTAGGAGTAGGGGGAGTATGGAACAGGCAGCACCCTCAAACCTTCAGAAGTATGAGATGAACCTCAACAACTTGGAAAGGTGGATCTCTCTCACACGTACCAACACAGACTATCCCCCAATTTAACTGATCCCCAAAGGTTTTTGATTAAATAGCGGAATAGAAAATATGATCCCAAAAAAGTGTATGTATATCACACGTACACAACCACACTAGGCCCCAATTACTATTGTTTGTACCCCTAAAAGGCTAGGAGTAGGGGGAGTATGGAACAGGCAGCACCCTCAAACCTTCAGAAGTATGAGATGAACCCCAACAACTTGGAAAGGTGGATCTCTCTCACACGTACCAACACAGACTATCCCCCAATTTAACTGATCCCCAAAGGTTTTTGATTAAATAGCGGAATAGAAAATATGATCCCAAAAAAGTGTATGTATATCACACGTACACAACCACACTAGGCCCCAATTACTATTGTTTGTACCCCTAAAAGGCTAGGAGTAGGGGGAGTATGGAACAGGCAGCACCCTCAAACCTTCAGAAGTATGAGATGAACCCCAACAACTTGGAAAGGTGGATCTCTCTCACACGTACCAACACAGACTATCCCCCAATTTAACTGATCCCCAAAGGTTTTTGATTAAATAGCGGAATAGAAAATATGATCCCAAAAAAGTGTATGTATATCACACGTACACAACCACACTAGGCCCCAATTACTATTGTTTGTACCCCTAAAAGGCTAGGAGTAGGGGGAGTATGGAACAGGCAGCACCCTCAAACCTTCAGAAGTATGAGATGAACCTCAACAACTTGGAAAGGTGGATCTCTCTCACACGTACCAACACAGACTATCCCCCAATTTAACTGATCCCCAAAGGTTTTTGATTAAATAGCGGAATAGAAAATATGATCCCAAAAAAGTGTATGTATATCACACGTACACAACCACACTAGGCCCCAATTACTATTGTTTGTACCCCTAAAAGGCTAGATGAGGAGTAGGGGGAGTATGGAACAGGCAGCACCCTCAAACCTTCAGTATGAGATTGTGTTCACTGTACCCCACAAAGATTGAGTTCACTGCACCCCACAATGATTGTGTTCACTGCACCCCACAAAGATTGTGTTCACTGCACCTCACAAAGATTGTGTTCACTGTACCCCCCAAAGATTGTGTTCACTGCACCCCACAAAGATTCTGTTCACTGTACCCCACAAAGATTGTGTTCACTGCACCCCAAAAAGATTGTGTTCACTGCACCCCAAAAAGGATGTTGTTCACTGCACCCCAAAAAGGATGTTGTTCACTCCACCCCAAAAAGATTGTGTTCACTGCACCCCACAAAGATTGTGTTCACTGCACCCCAAAAAGATTGTGTTCACTGCACCCCAAAAATGATTTTGTTCACTGCACCCCAAAAAGGATTTTGTTCACTGCACCCCAAAAAGGATGTTGTTCACTCCACCCCAAAAAGATTGTGTTCACTGCACCCCAAAAAGATTGTGTTCACTGCACCCCACAAAGGATTTTGTTCACTGCACCCCAAAAAGATTGTGTTCACTGCACCCCAAAAAGGATGTTGTTCACTGCACCCCAAAAAGGATTTTGTTCACTGCACCCCAAAAAGATTGTGTTCACTGCACCCCACAAAGGATTTTGTTCACTGCACCCCACAAAGATTGTGTTCACTGCACACCAAAAAGGATTGTGTTCACTGCACCCCAAAAAGATTTTGTTCACTGCACCCCAAAAAGATTGTGTTCACTGCAGCCCAAAAAGATTGTGTTCACTGCAGCCCAAAAAGATTGTGTTCACTGCAGCCCAAAAAGATTGTGTTCACTGCAGCTCACACACAGAAAAATGGATGTGGATCACTGACACCTGCCTATCTCCAATCCCACACCACACAGCAATATCGATTGTAGTTTGTAGAACACAGTTTCCCTAAAATTCAGCAGACTCTGTCCCTAACAGGATTGAGAAGAGATCGTAGATCAGGATTGAGTGCAGACCCCACCCCCCACACAGCAATATCGATTGTAGTTTGTAGAAGACACTGACCCTATATAATTCAGCAGACTCTATCCCTAAAATGCCTACAACTCGCCCTGCCTAAACACTCCGACCTGTCCCTCAATTCTATCCGGACACAAATGGTTTTTTCCTGCCTATCTTTCCCTAATCAGCAGCCAGCACGTTGATGTGTGCTCTGTCCCTGAATCTAAGCAGCATAATGACGCCGCTGCGGCTGCCTCGAACTTATAAAGACTTGGTCACATGCTTCAGACGGCCAATCACAGCTACTGAGACATTTGCAGGCATGGCTGGGATGGCTTAAGGCACACCAGTTAAACGATTGTTGATTGGCTGTTGAAAGCCCGCCATGAAAAGAGCGCCAAAGCATGCAAAACCCGGAAATAAAACGACCGAACACGGATTTTTACCCGAACATACAGTAAAGTGTCCGTGTCCGTGTTCGGGTACAAAAAATCCAATTATTCGGTACGAACACGAATAATACAGTCCGTGTTCGCTCAACACTAGAGCTGACACAAGCCATGAAAGATCTACAGTTTCTTTTAGACGCAGACACTAAGCGTATCCTCTTTCTACGGAAGGCTATCTACTATGAACATGGGGACAAATCGGGTAAGATTCTCGCTAGGGCTTTAAAAGATTCCCAGAGTACTAATGTCATCCCCGGGATTAAAACTGCTCAGGACCGCTTAGTGCAAGACCCCAAGGCTATAGCAAATACTTTCAGGGATTTCTATGCGAAACTCTACAATCTCCCCACACAAGATAAGATGGACAACGATAGCACTCCCAGAACCCAAGCTATCAGAAAGTATTTATCGGATAGCGGTCTTCCGACCCTTGATCCGGATTGTATAAACCTAATTGATTCTGAAATCACGGTGGAGGAGGTGAAATTCGCCATTAAATCCCTGAAAGCGGGGAAGAGCCCTGGACCTGACGGTTTTACCGCACAATATTATAAAACCTTCACAGACACCCTGGCGCCCTTCCTCGCAAAGGCTCTGAATGCCATCAAAGAGGGTCATAAACCGTCCAAAGACTTCCTCACTGCCCACATCACTGTGATCCCGAAACCAGATAAGGATATAACTCTATGCTCTAATTTTAGGCCAATTTCCTTACTTAACCTAGACCTGAAAATCCTGGCAAAAATTATGGCCGACAGGATTAGGCCATTTTTAGAGAAAATAATAGGTCCTGATCAAGTAGGCTTTATGCCCGGAAGGGAAGCCAGGGACAATGTCATCAAATCAATAAACCTAATTCACGGGGCCAGAAAATCGGGGTTCAAGGGTCTTTTACTGTCCACAGACGCAGAGAAGGCCTTTGACCGCGTGTCTTGGGAATACCTCTTTGAGACTTGCGCCCATATTGGGCTGGGCTCGAATATGATGTCCTGGATACGTGCCTTGTATTCGACGCCACAAGCGAAAGTAAGGGTCAACGGGATCTTCTCTGACCCCTTAGAATTACACAACGGTACAAGACAAGGCTGCCCCTTATCCCCAATATTGTTTATAATTTCATTAGAACCACTAGTCAGGTCAATCAACTTAGATCCATCGATACAGGGTATACACATGCATCAGAGAGAATTTAAAGTATCGGCGTATGCAGATGACTTACTCTTCTATGTATCACAACCACACATAACGATTCCTAATTTAAATCAGCACTTCAAGATATACAGATCACTGTCAAATTTTAAAATCAATAACTCAAAATCGGAAGCGATAAACCTTACACTTTCCCCCCAGATGGTAAAATTAACCAGAGCTAATTGTCCTGTCCATACCGTTGGGAACATAGTTCGTTAAAATATTTGGGTATATATTGGTATTCTGTTCTTAAATCTCGTGAAGATATATGGTATACCTAGACAAATCTGTTAAGATTCTGCATGTTCATGAACATTTGTTGTATGTAAACCATTGCTCACTTAATTACAATGTGTTTATTATGCGAGCGAGCGACTGTTAACGCTCAAATGTTTATTATATGTTACTTGTTAAAACTTCAATAAAGAATATTTGGGAAAAAAAAAAAATATTTGGGTATTGGCTTGACATCAAACCCTAGTAAGCTGTTTGAAACCAACTTCATTCCTTTGCTCCGAAAGATCGCGAGTGACCTTAAAAAATGGGACAGGGGCAGGTTTTCATGGTTCGGCAGAGCAGCAATTGTCAAAATGACAATCCTGCCCAGACTGTTATACCTTTTCCACGCCTTGCCAATACACATACCTTCATCATTTTTTCGAAGCCTTTCCTCTCTCCAGCGCAACTTCATTTGGGCGGGCAGGCATTCGAGCATAAGTCTCGCGTACCTACAAAGAAATAGGGAAGATGGTGGCATGGGAATCCCGAACTTCTACAAATATTATGTAGCAACCCACCTGACCAGAATAATAGACTGGCACTGCCATGCTGAAACTAAAGACTGGGTCAACATCGAAAAGCGATGGTCCCTCTGCGATAACACATCACCTTTTATGGTCGAAAACAGGCTCTCAACCTTCCGAGATCAAAAATCACCCTTTGATTTCCACCACGCTCACAATCTTTCAAAAATCAATGGTCTAATTCGGCTTGTCATCCTCCCCTTGTCCAATTCTGCCTCTTTATAATAACCCTGATTTTCCTCCTGGGATTCAAAATAGATCCATGCTTAGTTCTGTCAAAGAGGTGCTGATATCTTTGGTTGCTAATAATTGCTTTGCAAATGGGAAGATCCTCAACTTCCAAAACCTTCGAGGTAAATGCTCACCTAGCCACCGTCTGTCATATTGGAACTATGGTCAGATACATGGCTTCCTCCAGAGCTGTAAGCACAAAAATCTATTTTTTAGAGCTCCTACGGAATTCGAGAAGTGCTGTTCTCTCCGCACCCCTATGAGGAAAGTAACCTCAATAGCTTACAAATGGCTCAACTCTACTCCCGTAGACTCTACAGACCCATACAAAAAAAAGTGGGAATAGTGTCTAGGCAAGATGTTTTCGGCGGCTCAATGGAGAAAGTCATGCGTCTTCGCATACAAGTGCTCACTCAGTACTAAGCTCCAAGAAAACTCTTTTAAGATCAGGACACAGTGGTACCGCACCCCGACCAAACTGAAACACTGGTATCCTGATGCTTCGGATAGATGCTGGAGGTGTGGAGACGCACAAGGGGACTTTGTTCACATATGGTGGACATGTCCTAAAATAGAACAGTTTTGGAAAACGGTCGCTTCATGGACAAAACACATCACAGGATTAGACTTAAATTTTGATATCCCGACATTCCTTCTGCACATTAATCCATTCTCATACCACAAATATAAAAATTCCCTGGCTAGACACTTGCTAAATGCAGCAAAATACCTGATCCCACTCAATTGGAACTCAATCAACCCTCCACAAATCAAAGATTGGTTGTACAAGATAAACCAGTTCTACGAAATGGAAAAAACCCTGGCAATGAAAACTGACAGAACGGATAAGTTCCGTAAATTGTGGTCTCTTTGGTCTTCTTTTACTGTGTCCTCAGAGTATCTAAATCTGGTTCATTAAACAATCGTATACTCGGATTCACTTTCTGAGAGAAATTTGCCTGAGACTCCTCGGAGAAGCCCTTTACATCTTTGTACCCCCATCCCCTCCAACACGGACCGGGCTGACCGGGCTGTGCGACTCAGTGTTGTGCGTCTGACCGGGCTGTGCGACTCAGTGTTGTGCGTCTGACCGGGCTGTGCGACTTAGTGTTGTGCGTCTGACCGGGCTGTGCGACTTAGTGTTGTGCGTCTGACCGGGCTGTGCGACTGAGTGTTGTGCGTCTGACCGGGCTGTGCGACTTAGTGTTGTGCGTCTGACCGGGCTGTGCGACTGAGTGTTGTGCGTCTGACCAGGCTGTGAGATTGTGAGTGTTGTGCAAATGAGTGTCAAGTGAGTGGAGCGGAATACCAGAGGGTGAGAAGGTAGCGTTAGGAAGCTAGGAAATAGCCACATAGGATAGACTTAAATTGCTGAATCCCCATTAGATTAGATAGTAGGTACAATGCCCGGCGGGTGTGGAGATGCGACTCGGTGTACATCTTGTGATATGTATGCGTTCCTCAGACATGTGATCGAGGGCGAATACAAATGCGCAAAATGTAAGCACGTTGCTTCCCTGGAAGCTCAGGTCCTGAATCTAGGGAAGCAGCTGGCAACACTGAGACGAATGTCCATACCGGAGGAGAGCCAGGATCGTACCAGTCAGGTGCAGACAGGGGTCTGCACAGAGGTGGGCGGAGTATTGGAGGTGCAGGCATCAGAGCAGAGTAGAGGGGTGACAGTTAGGAGGGGTAGAAGGGGACAAGGCAAGGAGGCTGATCCTGGGCTGGAACACCCCAATAGATACGCCCCGTTGTGTGATGTTGGGGAAGCCAGTCAGGGACCAGCATTGCTGGAGCAGAGTGACGCCCCTAGCTGCCAGGGGAAGAACTCCTCCAGTGAGGCTGGGAGAAAGGGAAAGGAAAGACAGGTGCTGGTGGTAGGGGACTCAATTATTAGAAGGACAGATAGTGTAATCTGTGACAAAGACCGTGTGCGCCGAACAGTCTGTTGTTTGCCGGGCGCTCGGGTTCGGCACATCGCGGATCGGGTGAACAGATTATTGGGTGGGGCTGGGGAAGACCCAGCTGTCATGGTACACGTGGGTACCAATGACATAGGCAGAGGAAGATGGAGAGTCCTAAACGATTTCAGGGACTTAGGCGCTAAGTTGAGGAGAAGGACCTCCAAGGTAGTATTTTCCGAAATACTACCTGTACCTCGAGCCACACCAGAGAGGCAGCAGGAGATTAGGGAAGTTAACGAGTGGCTGAGGAGCTGGTGTAGTAAGGAGGGTTTCGGGTTCCTGGAGAACTGGGCCGACTTCTCAGTCGGCCACCGGCTCTTTGGTAGGGACGGATTGCACCTAAATGGGGAGGGTGCAGCCGTACTGGGTGAGAGGATGGCCACAAAGTTAGAGGGGCTTTTAAGCTAGGGAATGGGGGGGAGGGTACAGATGTAGAATTAGCCAGTGGAAAGCAAGATTCAGAGGGCAGAAATGGGGGCATTAGCGGTAGGGTGTTCGGAGCTCCTAAACCCAGGGTGGGTACGGGGAAAAATCAAGAGAGCAGCCTAAAAACATCAAATGAGGATAAATGTAACCGATCAAAATTACGAGGCTTGTATACCAATGCCAGAAGCCTGGCCAACAAGATGGGAGAGCTGGAGCTGCTGATGTTTGAGGAGGACTTAGATTTTGTGGGGATAACTGAGACTTGGTTTGACAGCTCTCATGACTGGATGGCGACCATTCAGGGGTATTCCCTTTATCGCAGAGATAGAGAAGGTAAAAGAGGGGGAGGGGTATGTTTGTATATTAAGAACAGTATACAGGTAAATATGAGGGATGATATTAATAATGGAGCTATGGACGAGGCAGAATCCCTATGGGTAGAGCTTCAAAGGAAAGGCACGGTGGGGAAGGTAATATTGGGCGTATGCTATAGGCCCCCCAACCAGAGGGAGGAGGGTGAGGCGGACCTCATGTTACAGATAGGATTGGCAGCAAGGATGGGAAATGTCATTATAATGGGGGACTGGGCAGAAGGAACCGCACACTCAGCCAAGGCTAGGCAGTTCCTAAATGTTTTGCAGGACAATTTCATGGGTCAGATGGTGAATGCACCGACAAGAAACAATGCGGTACTTGACCTACTGATTACCAACAATACAGACCTGCTCACGGATATAGAAATACGGGACAACTTAGGGAACAGTGACCATAGGTCAATTGGTTTCAGTATTAATTACAGTAATAGAAAACACAAGGGTAATATAAGGACACTGAATTTCAAAAGAGACAATTTCCCTAAACTGCGCTCGCTGCTAGAAAATATCAAATGGGATAGAACCCTGGGAACAAAGAACACAGAGGAAAAATGGGAGTGCTTCAAGAGCATACTTAACAAGGGGGTGGGCCAGTGCATTCCACAGGAAAATAAATTTAAAAGAGCAAAACTAAACCCTGGGTGGCTAAACTCCAACATAAAAATGTATATTAGAGCTAAAGAAAAGGCCTTCAAAAAATACAAGACTGAGGGGTCATTGGCAGCATTTAAGCACTACAAAGAGTGTAATAAGAAATGTAAAGACGAAATCAGGGCGGCTAAAATAGAACACGAGAGACATATAGCGGAGGGGAGTAAAAAGAACCCCAAGAAGTTCTTTAAGTATATAAACAGTAGGAAAGCGAGGCCAGAGCACATTGGCCCCATAAAAGATGATAAAGGAAAAATGGCCACAGAGGACAGAGAAAAGGCGGAAGTGTTAAATAATTAATTTTCTTCAGTCTTCACAAAGTAATCGGGGGGCTACACGAACCTTGCTTGTAAGGCCGAACTAAATAATACACCTCAGGAAGTGCTGCCATGGCTAACAGAGGATAGACTTAGAGCTAAACTAGAGAAACTTAACATAAATAAATCCCCGGGACCGGATGGCCTGCACCCGAGGGTTCTTAATGAGCTCAGCCAGGTGATTGCCAGACCATTATTCTTGATCTTTAAGGATAGTTTACAGACGGGTATGGTGCCAGCTGATTGGAAAAAAGCCAACGTGGTACCAATTTTTAAAAAGGGGCCGAGATATATCCCGGGTAACTATAGGCCGGTCAGCCTAACATCAGTAGTCTGCAAAATTTTGGAGGGGATGATAAGGGACCACATACAAGACTTTAGTAATGAAAACGGTATTATAAGTAGTAATCAGCATGGATTCATGAAAAATCGTTCGTGCCAAACCAATCTATTAACCTTCTACGATGAAGTGAGCTGCCACCTAGATAAAGGTAAGCCTGTGGATGTGGTGTATCTGGACTTTGCAAAGGCCTTTGACACCGTTCCCCACAAACGCTTACTGTACAAACTAAGGAAGGTAGGTATGGACCATAAGGTGAGTACCTGGATAGAGAACTGGCTCCAGGGGAGAGTACAGAGGGTGGTGATTAATGGGGAGTACTCGGACTGGGCGGGTGTGGAAAGTGGGGTCCCCCAGGGTTCTGTCCTGGGACCAATCCTGTTTAATTTATTCATAAATGATCGAGAGGAGGGGATATCTAGTACAATCTCAGTATTTGCAGATGATACTAAATAAGGCTTGCCAATATCTTCTATGCATGATGTGTAAACCTTGCAAGCGTACCTGAACAAAATAACGGGGTGGGCAACTACATGGCAGATGAGATTTAATGTTGAAAAATGTAAAGTAATGCACTTGGGGGCCAGAAACCAGAAAGCAAGCTACTCACTAGGGGGGAACCTCTGGGTGAGTCTAGGATGCAAAGGGACCTGGGGGTACTGGTAGACAACAGGCTTGGCAGTGGCATGCAATGCCAAGCCGCTGCAAGCAAAGCCAACAGAATACTGGGATGTATAAAAAAGGGGATTCACTCCAGAAATAAAGAGATTATTCTTCCACTCTACAAGACTCTGGTCCGGCCACATCTGGAGTATGCTGTCCAGTTCTGGGCACCGGTCCTCAGGAAGGATGTGCTGGAACTGGAGAAAGTCCAGAGAAGGGCAACAAAAATAATTAGGGGAATGGAGGACATCAGCTATGAGGAAAGACTACAAGCACTGAACCTATTCTCTCTGGAGAAGAGACGATTGAGGGGGGATATGATATCAATGTACAAATACTGTACTGGCGACCCTAGCATAAGGAACAAACTATTCAGAGAGAGGAGATACAATAAGACACGTGGCCACTCACTAAAACTTGAGGAAAGGCGGTTTAACCTTAAAGTGCGTAAGGGGTTCTTCACTGTAAGAGCGGTAAGGATGTGGAATTCTCTTCCACAAGCAGTCGTATCAGCAGGGAGCATTGATAGTTTCAAAAAACTATTAGATGGACACCTTAAAGACCACAACATACAGGGGTATACAATGTACGGTTAAAAGCAAACACACACACACATCATAGGTTGAACTGGATGGACTGATGTCTTTTTTCAACCTCACTAACTATGTAACTATGTAACACCTCTCCCTTCCCCCCCCCCCCCTTCTACTTCCTCTCTTCCTTTGTCTGTTTACTTTTTCCCCTTTTTCTTCACCTTTCCTTTCTTTCTGATTCTTCTTCTTCCTGACCTGTCGGGTGTTAGCCCCTCGATCAGGGTACGGAAGTTTATTTGTTACAGTTCATGATGTGTTCCTTACTCACATGTTATTCATGGTCTCACAATAAACAGTCTGGTGATAAGATTTCATGGATATTACCAGTTGTAGCATATTTCCTGTCTGTTATGGGCTAAATATCCATTTATTTGCTGCTACTCCTGGGATACTTTTCTTTGTTACCTACATTGTTTTTGTGTTGAACATATAAGTACTGTATCCCATGAGCCCATGCTGTTTGAATAACCATTGACTGTCTTACATGCTACATTATTATTTGTACTGTTACATTGTTACCTGTAACTTGTGTTAATTTCTCAATAAAGCACCTTTTTGTGAAAAAAAAAAAAAAAAAGTAAGTGAGGAACTGTGTCAAACGCTTTTGCAAAATCCAAGTATACTACGTCCACAGCCACCCCTCTGTACAAGGTTTTGCTTACCTCCTCATAAAATGAAATCAGGTTTTTTTGACAACTTCTGTCTTTCATGAATCCATGCTGTCTGTTGCTTAAAATATTTTTTTCCAGAAAGAACTCATCTATGTGGTCTTTTATTAAACTTTCCAGTATCTTCCCAACTATAGAAGTTAAACTAACAGGTCTATAGTTATTTGGCAAAGACTTTGATCCCTTTTTAAATCCCTTTTTTACTATTAATATATTTGAAGAATATTTTGGGGTTTGTCCTACTATCTTGCAATCTGTCGTTCATTTTGAATTTTTGCGTCCTTGATTTCCTTTTTACATATTCTGTTATATTCTTTGTAACAATTAAACAATGATAGTGTTCCCTCATTTTTATATTTTTTAAAAGCTCTTTTCTTGTTATTTATAGCTTTTTTAACTTTGGCCGTGAGCCACATAGGTTTTATTTTTAGCCTTTTAAAATTACTACCCATGGGAATATTCTTTGCAGTGAGTTTGCAAAAAAGTCTTTTTGAAAATTTCCCATTTCTGTTCTGTGCTCATCAATGCCAATATTCCCTCCCAGTCTAAGGGTCCTTTCACACGAACGATCCGATCAGATCCGCCTGTCAGTTTTTTAGGCAGATCTGATCGGATCCTCCATGCATCCCTATGGGGCAGCGGATGTCAGCGGAGACATATCATCTGACACCCGCTGCCATCCGCATCCGATCCTGTCTGTGTAATCTGGACGGATGGAAACCATATTTTCCATCCGTCCAGGGGATCGGATTGGATGGGATTGGATGAGAGCGGACAGGCGGTCTGCTCTCATCCGATTCCCCTATAGAGAGCAGTGGGGCTCTGACACCTCCGACTCCTCACACAGAGCGAAGAGGGAGCTGTCATCTGCCTGCTCAGCGGGCATCACTGCATAGATCCCCCGCTGAGCAGCACGGAGTCTGCCGACGGAGCAGACCATGTGAAAGAAGCCTAAATCCTGCAGAGCAGCCCTCATCCTTGGAAAATTTGCTCTCTTAAAGTTAAGTGTTTTTGTATTTCCTGTATGCATTTTTTGCTTACAGCTAACATTAAATGAAATCAGATTATGGTCACTGCTACCCAGATGTTCTTTTATATGAAAATTATTAATAAGCTCTGCATGGTTTGAGATCACCAGGTCCAACAGAGCATCATTTCTAGTGGGGGCCTCAATAAACTGCACCATAAAATTGTCTTGTAAGAGGTTTTTAAATGTGTGCCCTTTAACTGTTCCAGTAGTGCCATTACTCCAGTCAATGTCTGGGTAGTTAAAATCCCCCATTATTAACACTTTCCCAGCCCTTGCATCCCTTTCTATCTGTGCCAGGAGCTGAGTCTCCACCTCATGAATACTGGAAGCTCTATAACAAACTCCAATGATAATCTTTGTATTACGCACACCCATGTGCATTTCAACCCATACTGCTTCAGACTCAGCACACTCTCCATCAACTAGGTCCTCTTTCACACTCACTTTGAGATCACTTCTCACATAGAGACACACACCACCACCCCTCCATTTTACCCTGTCTTTCCGTAAGAGAGCATAGCCAGGAATTTTAATAGCCCAGTCATATGAAGAATGAAGCCAAGATTCAGCAATACCAATTAAATCATAGTTCTCCTCCTGCACCAGAGCTTCCAACTCACCTATTTTGCTTGGCAGACTTCTGGCATTGGTGAACAAACACTTTAATTCATTGTCACATTTTGCACACTTATTTTGCATATTTTTAATTTTGGTACAAATAGTACAATTTCCAATGGTTGTTTGTGACATGGGAACCTTCTTATTCTCTGTCATAACTCTCCCCCCATCTTTCCCTGTTCCACCCACCAATAGGGGCTGACCCCTGCCTGACCTGCCTGCCCCATTATATTCTAATTCACCCTCCCCCTCAATCCTAGTTTAAAAACTCCTCTAGCCTTCCCATAAACCTCTCTGTAACAGATCCCCAATGCTTGGACCAAGTATTTCTGTCTTAGGTCTCCAGAATCTCACGTGATGCAGTGACCTGGCCCCTCAATTCCCCCCCAAACATCAGCCTAAGCTCGATGAAGGGTAAAACAAAAGACACTTTATTCATCAACTCACTTCCAATGTATACAGTCTCATGAGTTTGATTTCATTATCATATGCAAATGTAATTGTATACAGAACATAGTTAACATACCTTGGCCTTCTGGAAAGAGACAATAGGTGAATGAGACTGCAACATTATCATAATTAATTCAACAAACAAAAAGCCCAAAACATAGCCGAATACGCATTCCTAGAAGTGTGAACACACTCCACCTCTAAACAGATAAAAGCAGAAGACATTATGTAGGTGTGCTCCCGCTGTGTTCCTAAATGTGAGTGCCACATCCCGATATGAGAAGCATATTTGGAGAATCCCCTAGGGGTGGGACTTTAAAGGCCACTCAAAAATTGTACAATTGAAAAGATATTATAATATGTATGTATAAATTTTATTACACAAAAAATATATAAGAAATTGACATACAACAATATGCAACATTAAACGGTAAAATTGGCAAAACAGTGTTTATAAAAAGATGTGCATATCACTCAACCAACTATTCCGTGCAAGATCCGACGTTTCAAGGTAAAAACCTCTTCTTCAGGGATTTTAGTGGAAATAGTTTTTATGGTTGAAGAAAGTATGGACACCAGAATTGTTTTGCCATAGGATAAAAACATGGAATATTAACGACACCCACAAAGGCTATTGTCAGCTTTGTCTGTAGGGAGAAGGTTTGGTGCTTGGAGCAAGCCAAAAAAATGTGTCAAATGAGCGTGCGATAGTAAGAAATGTGCAGGCTGGGGGACAATGTCTCAACTGGAGTCCAAGATAGTCCGACCAGAAAGGCGGAGGTCAATCAACAGAATGCTTGTGACAGAGAGCCCCACGGCGACCTTACTCCCAGCAGAAGACATAGGCTCTCAGACTGCCCGTCTCCATTTTCAACACACCTTATTATAACTTAAGTGTCAATTCACATCAACCCAGTATACCAAAGCTGAGTCTTTGTAAGATTCTGGTACCTCTGGTACCCTTAATAATCTATTTCCTTCCAAATATGCGTCCCACCTTTCTTACTAGGTGGTACGCATACACCTTTAAGACAGATGATGTCATCGCTGAGCGCCGCAGAGCGGCTATTTCAACCGCCGGCGTTCTCACTCACATCGTTCGTTCAACCTGCCTTGTGTATCCACATGCTTTCAAGCCTGTCTTGCTGTCGGAACCTCCAGCTGGTTGCTTCTACCAGGAGCAGACCGGAACCTCGCTACTGATCCCTGTATCTCGCTACCGGATCTTCCCCTCTCTACTGGACCCCTCTACTACTAACATTTACTAGTGATAAGTACCCCACAGGGGAATCCTCCATAACCTACTTACACTATCTATCATCTGCACTGTTGCATAGATTGCTAGCTCTTGAGCCTACTACCATCTACTATCTACACTGTTACATAGATTGCTAGCTCTTGAGTCTACTACCATTTATCATCTGCACTGCTACATAGATTGCTAGTTATTAAATCTACTACCATCTATCCTTGCACTGGGTTAGTCTATCCTGTAATTGTCATCTGCTGTCCTTACCACCTGTCACCATACTCGATTACTAACCTATCTGCACTCTACCTAATACCATCTAGTACTCTCCTGAACAAACCTATCAAGTACTTACCATCTCTATCACTGTTCACACCTGTCCCTTCAGCACAACACCTTCATACTGTCATATACATTCCACCACTCCAGGAACATCTTATTGAGTGTGTATATTTCTGTATGTTGAAGCTGACAGGCCCACAGTGATGAGTCTGGAGAGTTGGATCTGGTTATTCAACACATCTCTACATGACTACTGAGTGGAGATTTTGCAGCTGCATATCCAGCCTACTACAAAAACGCAGGAGCGTTACAGTCTTATGTCATTAGCATCTGTTTCGTCTCTCATGGTGTGAAGTCCTTTGTTGTAATATGCAGCTTAGGCCCAAAGTCTGTGTCGCTTTGGGTGAAAGGGACTTGAATTCAAAGTAACATTACTCCAAGGGTCCCCCAGCATACACCCCCAACCAGAGCCGTGCTCCCCTACAAGCCAGGGCCGTAGTCCGTGGGCAGGAGGCTGGCTTCCACACTCCTCCAGTAACCCGTGACGAACGTCCCAGCAAATGGGCATTCGTCACACTCTCCCCTAGAAGGAAAGAACCCCTTCCATTTAGGCGCAAACCATCTTTAGCATATAGTTTTCACCCCAATGAAAAGTGAGCCCAGTGCTCTAAAAATCCAAATCCCTCCTTCTTACACCAGGCCTTTAGTCATGCATTCAGCTCTCTAATCTCCCCCTGTCTTTCCTGTGTTGTGCATGGCACAGGCAATATTTCAGAGAATATCACCTTGGAGGTCCTTCCCTTCAACTTGCAGCCTAGTTCATTAAATTGGTTCTTAAGAAACCTCCACCTTCCATATATTCTGTCATTGGTTCCAATGTGGACCAAGACAGCTGGGTCGTGCCCAGCCCCCCTCCCAGTAATTTATCAACCCGGTCCACCACATGCCGAACCCTGGCACCAGGGAAACAGCAAACCATTCGGTTGAGGTGATCCTGGCGACAAATTATTCTATCAGCCTTCTGATTATAGAATCCCCAAATACCACCAACTGTCTAGGCCTACCTACAGTCCCCTCACCACCTCTACTAGACGGACTGCTCTCCTGGCTGTCAGGGATAGCAGTGACATCTAGGGCTGCCACCTCTGAGCTTGCCACCCCACATCTTCACCCAACATGGAAAATATTTTAGGGTGCTTAAACCCAGGGCTGGCCTTCCTTTTCTGTGAGCCCCTACCACTCCCTCTGACTGTATTAACCCATCTTCCTACCTGATAAACCTGACTTACCCCTCCACCCTCCCCAATAACCCCACTAGCCACCTGCTCAACGAGCAGAGGACCCCTTTCAAGGTAGTCAGTTCTGCCCAGTGTTGCAATTTGCTCCTCCAGATCTCTAATGTGAGCTTCCAGAAGGGCAACCTGCTCACATCTGTCGTATCCATCCTGGAGCGGTTGCTCCGTTATTGTATATATGCGGCACACTGTGCACTGCACAAAACCTTCAATCTTGCTAGCACACATTTTCCCGGTTACAACAATAATACAACTAATTGAAAATTTCAGATCTTACTTACTGGTCAGAAGACTCCTGTTCAAATCTCCTGTTTTAAACTCTGATTTTTGACTCACCACTTAGTCAATACCCACGTGTCAGAGATACAGCAAGCATAAAGGTGGCAAGCTCAAAAAAGAACAAGCTCAGAAGGAAGTCCTGCAGAAATGTAAATAGCACCTGAAGCACCTGTGACCAATTAACCACTCCCCTTAATTAGTAGTCTGAAGGAAGGAAAGAAAAACAACATGGGTTTACTTCAGGGAGATCATGTCAAACAAATCTTATAGATTTTTTTGACTGGGTGACTAAAATAATAGACGGTGGAGGTGCAGTAGACATTGCATATCTAGATTTTAGTAAGGCTTTTGACACTGTCCCACATAGAAGACTTATCAATAAACTACAGTCATTGAGCATGGACTCCCATATTGTTGAGTGGATTAGGCAGTGGCTGATTGACAGACAACAGAGGGTTGTAGTCAATGGAGAACATTCAGAACAAGGTCATGTTACCAGTGGGGTACCTCTGGGATCTGTACTGGGACCAATTTTGTTTAATATCTTTATAAGTGATATTGCAAAAGGCCTCGTTGGTAAGGTTTGTCTTTTTGCTGATGACACAAAGATATGTAACAGGGTTGATGTTCCTGGAGGGAAATGCCAAATGGAAAAGGATTTAGGAAAACTAGAAGAATGGTCAGAACTCTGGCAACTGAAATTTAATGTGGATAAGTGTAACATAATGCACCTGGGGCGTAAAAACCCAAGGGCAGAATATAGAATATTTGACACAGTCCTGACCTCAGTATCTGAGGAAAGGGATTTAGGAGTAATTATTTCAGAAGACTTAAAGGTGGGAGGACAATGTAATAGAGCAGCACGAAATGCCAGCAGAATGCTTGGATGTATAGGGAGAGGTATAAGCAGTAGAAAGAGAGAAGTGCTTATGCCGCTGTACAGAACACTGGTGAGACCTCACTTGGAGTATTGTGCGCAGTACTGGAGGCCATATCTCCAGAAGGATATAGATACTCTAGAGAGAGTTCAGAGAAGAGCTACTAAACTAGTACATGGATTGCAGGAAAAAACTTACCAGGAAAGGTTAAAGGACCTTAACATGTATAGCTTGGAAGAAAGAAGAGACAGAGGGGATATGATAGAAACTTTTAAATACATAAAGGGAATCAACTCGGCAAAGGAGGAGAGCATATTTAAAAGAAGAAAAACTACCACAAGAGGACACCGTTTTAAACTAGAGGGGCAAAGGTTTAAAAGTAATATGAGGAAGTATTACTTTACTGAGAGAGTAGTGGATGCATGGAATAACCTTCCTGCAGAAGTGGTAGCTGAGCTGCAAATACAGTGAAGGAGTTTAAGCATGCATAGGATAGGCATAAGGCTATCCTTCATATAAGATAGGGCCAGGGACTATTCATAGGATTCAGATATATTGGGCAGACTAGATGGGCCAAATGGTTCTTATCTGCCGACACATTCTATGTTTCTATGTTAAAAAAAAGGGCTATTTAAAAAGTGACAGAAAAAAAGAGGAAAAAAAGGAAAAAAAACTGCAAGGAAAGAGCCCCTTAAAATGCAAACAACAGTCACCAGCAGTCAAACGCAAAACTGTTTATCACTCTCCACTCAAATTTCCCACTCTTCCCCCTCCAAACAGCAAATCTGGCAAGCTCAGAAAGGAGTCCTGCAGAAATGTAAATAGCACCTGAAGCACCTGTGACCAATTAACCACTCTCCTTAAGTAGTATTATACTCAGAGTAAGGCCCCTTTCACACGAACAATCTGATCAGATCCGCCTGTCAGTTTTTCGGCGGACCTGATCGGATCCTCCATGCATCCCTATCTCTCCTGTCTCTCCTGTGGTCCGGGGGGGGGGTACAGTGTGTGGCGGCCTGGTGTGGTCGGGGGGGGTATGGTGCGGTCCATCTGCCGCCCCCCCCGGCCCATGGAGCACCAGCTGCCACTGGCCAATATACCAAATCCAAGCAGATAAACATAATATACAATACTGCAGCGCTGGAAACCTAAAAACATATATACAAAAAGTTCATGGAAATCAGGACAGAAAGGCTCCGAAAGAGTGTCAAGATGTATATCTAAATAGTCTCTTATGGGTGAATCTGTACAAAACCTCCACCACATATATTGCTAGCAGCTCACCTCAAAGTGAAGGAGTTATGTGACGTCACCCACAGCCATCTTTGGTTTTATCTGTACAGAACGCTTGTTTACCTGCCACTTGGTTGAAGTGCTCTGTCTGTAAGTGCTTTTCTTTTACTTCAAAAAAGTTAGCTATAGCAGAGAGCACTATGTTCTCTATATTTATTTACATGTACTGTGTGGTTCAGAGATCTTTTTTTCTGCAGCAATACCCAGGAGGGTATTGGCTTATGTATGCATCCATCTCAGCCCATTTTGCTTTATGATTGATTCCACCATATCAGACCTTTCACTAACAACAGGAGAATACACCAGGCGATATTGCAATAATTATTACCCCGCATGGGGATGTGCTACTGTCCTACAGGCTAATTCAGGGGTCCACACATTGAGGTGAGCTGCTAGCAAAACCTGCGGTAGAGGTTGGTTGCATGGATTCACCCACGAGAGATGATTTAGATACACATCTTGACACTCTTTGGGAGTCAGTGTGTCCTGCTTTTCATTAACTTTTTATATACAGCTGCAAGAAAAAGTATGTGAACCCTTTGGAATTATATGGATTTCTGCACAAATTGGTCATAAAATGTGATCTGATCATCATCTAAATCACAACAATAGACAATCACAAACGATATAAGGTGCGCTTCTTGATATGAAATATGTACTGTCTGAAGGTACAAACGGAAAAAATGTGTATATCCACAAAAATAAACACAACTTAAAACACAACCAAATGTGACATGTGCAATGATATAATAGGTGCAAGTCTCTTGTGAAAAAACAGGAGGTTGACAAATGCAAAACTCCCAAATAAAGTCCAAAGAAATGTTCTTAATGTTGAAGTGCTCATAAACCAGGTCGCAGATGCTGAATACACAGATCCCCGTGTCACCAAATTGTGAAGAAGGAAGAGGTACCCTTACAGACTAAAGACTTGAGCATGCATGTTATAAACCCATGGAATCCAGCAAGGAATCCTCAGACAAAAATCCTTCACCCCGTGCAAACAAATGTGAATGGACTCTTACCAGATGTCACATAAACAATCGCTTAAAGGAAAGGTTAAAGATGGATGTCTCGATTCCCCCGTTATCCAGGAATTGGCATTCCTTAAAGGATCCTGCCTCTTTGGTGGTGAGCATAAAACCTCGTCCCTAAGATGGCTTCAAATAGGTGTCCGCAGGATAGCTCCCCCTTGCCTTCCTGTTGGACAACTAATGACATCTCCGAGAGCTAATTGGAGTGAGATGTCAGCCAACTGGAGTCCAATCAATGAGATGAGATTGGAGGTGTTGGTTACAGCTGCCCTGCCCTATAAAAAACACACCAGTTGTGGGTTTGCTTTTCACAAGAAGCATTGCCTGATGTGAATGATACCTCGCACAAAAGAGCTCTCAGAAGAACTACGATTAAGAATTGTTCACTTGCATAAAGCTGGAAAGGGTTATAAAAGTATCTCCAAAAGCCTTGCTGTTGTTCATCAGTCCATGGTAAGACAAATTGTCTATAAATGGAGAAAGTTCAGCACTGCTGCTACTCTCCCTAGGAGTGGGCGTCCTGTAAAGATGACTGCAAGAGCACAGTGCAGACTGCTCAATGAGGTGAAGAAGAATCCTAGAGTGTCAGCTAAAGACTTACAAAAGTCACTGGCAAATGCTAACATCCCTGTTAGCGAATCTACAATACGTAAAACACTAAACAAGAATGGATTTCATGGGAGGATACCACAGAGGAAGCCACTGCTGTCCAAACAAAACATTGCTGCACGTTTACAGTTTGCACAAGAGCACCTGGATGTTCCACAGCAGTACTGGCAAAATATTCTGTGGACAGATGAAACCAAAGTTGAGTTGTTTGGAAGAAACACACAACACTATGTGTGGCGAAAAAGAGGCACAGCACACCAACATCAAAACCTCATCCCAACTATGAAGTATGGTGGTGGGGGCATCATGGTTTGGGGCTGCTTTGCTGCGTCAGGGCCTGGACGGATTGTTATCATCGAAGGAAAAATTAATTCCCAAGTTTATCAAGACATTTTGCAGGAGAACTTAAGGCCATTTGTCTACCAGCTGAAGCTCAACAGAAGATGGGTATTGCAACAGGACAATGACCCAAAGCATAGAAGTAAATCAACAACAGAATGGCTTAAACAGAAGAAAATACGCCTTCTGAAGTGGCCCAGTCAGAGTCCTGACCTCAACCCGATTGAGATGCTGTGGCATGACCTCAAGAAAGCAATTCACACCAGACATCCCAAGAATATTGCTGAACTGAAACAGTTCTGTAAAGAGGAATGGTCAAGAATTACTCCTGACTAGAGTTGAGCGGACACCTGGATGTCCGTGTTCAGCGGGTTCGGCCGAACTTTAAAAAAAAGTCCGGGTCCGTGTCCCGGACTTTTGCCGAAGTTTTCCCGGACACCGAACCCCATTGAAGTCAATGGGGACCCGAACTTTCAGGCACTAAAATGGCTCTAAAACACCAATGGAAAGGGCTAGACTGCTGCAAATGGCAGCAAACCATAGTTAAGAGCATGGCAAGTGCTCTGCAAACAAATGTGGATAGGGAAAAACCTTAAAACAACAAAAAAAAAACAGAAAAATAAAACAATGTTCTTCATCTCTGAAGGACGAGGCCCATATGGAGTAGGAGGGAGGTTGAGGTGGTGGTGGATGTGGCGGTGTCATAGGCGTGCGCACAGGGTGTGCCGGATGTGCCTGGGCACACCCTAATCACCTAGGGCACATAGCATTATCGCTCTGTTTGCCAGTGAGGAGATGGGAAAGATCTCCCTCGGACCTGCTCTGCTCTATTTCACTTTGCCAGCAGAGAGAGTAATGTATCGGGGCCATGTACATGTAGGCAAACACATGCATGTGTATTTAAACTTTGGGGTGCACACCCTAATGCAATAGGCTGCGCACACCTATGGGCGGTGTAGGTGGAAGCGGCGGTGGAGGAGGACCAGGGCCGGATTAAGAGCATCATGGGCTTGGTGCTGAGGATTTTGAAGGGCCTTAAGGGCCGTGCCTTGGCATGCACCCAGAGGAGGAAGGGTGCAGCCATGCATGCCTAATTCCACATGGGATGCTGTCTCTGAAGCCCATAAACACATCCATGCATCGGCAACTGTCCCTCCTTGTCCGGCCTTCGTGCTGTGTGGGGAGGTTCTGAGGGAGCTGCCTGGGGAAGCGAGCATAGAAGCCAGACTTCTGTGTTTACAAGTGACAGAAGAGCGGTAACAGTGAATATGGCCAACCTGGGGCCTATATAAAGGTAGGGGCCTGGAGCTGCAGCTCCAATAGCCCCTACGTTAATCTGGCCCTGAGGAGGACGATATAGCCAACACTGCTTCTTTTCACAAATTTTAAATGAGGGTACACCCCAAAAGAGTGAGAAAGAGCAAAAATGGAACAATGGTTGGATAAGGTCGGTATCCATCGCTATTCTGCACAAGGTACGGAAAAGTCCCGTGGGATCCATGCCTGGTTCATTTTAATGAACGTGAGCTTGTCCACATTGTCTCTGGACAGGCGGCTGCGCTTGTCTGTGATAAAGCCCCCAGCCGTGCAAAATACCCGTTCAGATAATACACTGGCTGCAGGGCACGCCAGCACCTCCAAGGCATAAAGGGCAAGCTCAGGCCATGTGCCCAACTTGGAGACCCAGAAGTTGAAGGGGGCAGACCCCTCATTCAGTACATCTAGGCGTGTGCACACATACTGCTCCACCATGTTGGTGAAATGCTGCCTCCTGCTAAGACGTTCCATATGACCTGCTGGTGCTGCTGTTTGTTGTGGCGTGCTAACAAAGCTTTTCCACATTTCGGCCATGCTAGCCCTGCCTTCTGAGGTGCTGGCGGTGCCCTGGTTGCGTTGGCGACCTCTTCCTCCTCCTCCTCCTCCTCCTCTGCCTTGTGCTTCCACTGTGGCCCCCCTGTCAGGTGGGAATGCCAGCAGCATGGCGTCTACCAGCGTGCGCTTGTACTCGTGCATCTTGCGATCGCGCTCCAGTGAGTGAATTAAGGACGGTACGTTGTCCTTGTAACGGGGATCCAGCAGCGTGGCCACCCAGTAATCAGCACAAGTTAGAAAATGGGCAACTCGGCGGTCGTTGTGGAGACACTGCAGCATGTGTGCCAGGCTGCCCAGAGGCAACGAAAGGCTGTCCTCTGTGGGAGGTGTATCGTCCGTGTCCTCTGTATCCCCCCAGCCACGCACCAGTGATGGCCATGAGCTGGCCTGGGTGCCACCCTGCTGTGAACATGCTTCCATCTCCTCCTCCAGCTCCTCCTCCTCATCCTCCTCATCCTCCAGAACTGTGCCCCTGCTGGACAATTGTGTCCCTGGCGTTTGTGTGTGCAGGAACCCACCCTCGGAGCTCCTTGCGAATGACTGCCCTGAAAGCCTTGGAAATTTTACCTCTTCATCTTCCTCCTCGTCCTCCTCCTCCTCCTCATCCTGTGCCACATCCTCTTCCATCATCGCCCGAATTGTTTTTTCAAGGAGGCAAAGAAGTGGGATAGTTAAGCTGAGAACGGCGTCATCGGCACTGGCCATGTTGGTGGAGTACTCAAAACAGCGCAACAAGGCACACAGGTCTCGCATGGAGGCCCAGTTATTGGTGGTGAAGTGGTGCTGTTCCGCAGAGCGACTCACGCGCGCGTGCTGCAGCTGAAACTCCACTATGGCCTGCTGCTGCTCGCACAGTCTTTGCAGCATGTGCAAGGTGGAGTTCCACCTTGTGGGCACGTCACATATGAGGCGGTGAGCGGGAAGGCCGAAGTTACGCTGCAGCGCTGACAGGCGAGCAGCAGCAGGGTGAGAACGCCGAAAGTGCGCACAGACGGCCCGCACTTTCTGCAGCAGCTCTGACATATTGGGGTAGTTTTTAAGGAACCTCTGCACCACCAAATTCAGCACATGCGCCAGGCAAGGGATGTGCGTCAAACCGGCTAGGCCCAGAGCTGCTATGAGATTTCGCCCGTTATCGCACACCATCAGGCCGGGCTTGAGGCTCGCTGGCAGCAACCACTCATTTGTCTGCTGTTCCATGCTCCTCCACAACTCCTGCGCGGTGTGTGGTTTGTCCCCCAAACAGGCAAGTTTTAAAACTGCCTGCTGTCGTTTACCCCTGGCCGTGCTGAAGTTGGTGGTGAAGGTGTTAAGCTGTCCGGATGAGGAGGCGGTAGAGGAGGAGGAAGCGGAGTAGGAGGAGTTAGGAACAGGAGGCAAACTGAAGCGCCCTGCAATCCTCGGTGGTGGAAGGACATGCGCCAAATTGCTATCCGCCTCAGGCCCATCCGCCACTGCATTTACCCAGTGTGCCGTTAGGGAGATATAACGCCCCTGACCGTGCTTACTGGTCCACTTATCGGTAGTTAGGTGGACCTTGCCAGAGATGGCGTTGCGCAGTGCACACCTGATTTTTTACCCCACTTGGTTGTGCAGGGAAGGGATGGCTTGCCTGGAAAAGTAGTGGCGGCTGGGCACGACGTACTGTGGGACAGCCACCGACATAAGGTTTTTAAAACTGTGCGTCTCCACCAGACGGAATGACAGCATTTCAAAGGCCAAGAATTTTGAAATGCTGGCATTCAGGGCCAGGGATCGCGGGTGGGTAGGGGGGTACTTCCTCTTCCTCTCAAGTGTTTGGGAGATGGAAAGCTGAACGCTTCCATGGGACATTGTGGAGATGGTTGGTGACCCAAGTGGTGGTGTTGCTGACAGATCCTCTGTTTGCGGGGTGGCAGGTGTCGGTATCACTACAGATGTGGCTGGAGCGGCCGAGACTGCAGCAGAAGAGGAAGCAGGATGAGCCAGAGACGTTTCTTGGTTTTGAAGGTGTCTACTCCACTGCAGCTCGTGCTTTGCACTTAGATGCCTGATCATGCAGGTTGTGCTCAGGTTGAGAAGGTTTATGCCTCGCTTCAGGCTCTGATTGCACAGGGTGCAAACCACTCGTGTCCTGTCATCAGCACATTTTCTAAAGAACTTCCACGCTAGAGAACTCCTTTGAGCTGACTTTGGTGCGCTCGTTCCCTTGCTGCATTGGGCAGTAGCGGGCGTAGTGTCTAGGGCACGGCCGCTCCACTTCTGCACCCTGCTCCCTCTTCTGCTGTGCTGGTGGCTCTGTGCGACCACCGCCTCTTCCTCCAAACTACTCAGGTCACCTGCATGACGTTCATTCCATGTGGGGTCGAGGACCTCATCATCCTCCACATCATCTTCCACCCAGTCTTCACCCCTGCCCTCCTTGTCAGTCTCCACAATGCTGAACGCCGCAGCAGTTGGCACCTGCGTTTCGTCATCATCGGAGACGTGCTGCGATGGTCCTTGCATGTACTAATCTTGATAAATAAGTGGTTGGGCATCGCTGCACTAAATCTCTTCAACTTCTGGGGCAGGGCTAGGTGGATGGCCCTGGGAAACCCTGCTGACAGAGTCCTCAAAAAGAACAAGAGACTGCTGTATGGATTGGGGCTCAGACTGCTTGCCTGATTTCCAAGGGGGTGAGGTGAAAGACGGTTGGACATTGGCTGCAGGTGCCAACTCTGACCTTTCTGCAGTAGACTGGGTGGGAGACAATGTGAAGGAACTGGAGGCACTGTCAGCAACCCAATCTACTATCGCCTGTACTTCTTCAGGCCTCATCACGTCTAGAGGCGCATTATGCCCTACCAAATACTGCTGCAGGTTCTGTCGCCTACTCACACTTGTGGAAGGTGTTTCACTTGTGCGTGTAGCTGGCACAGATCGACCACGTCCTCTCCTTGCAACAGGAGCTCTACCAGCAGCACCACGACCCAGGCCACGGCCCCTATTTGATGGTCTCCTCATATTTCTGTAATTTATGATCTTGCCCTAGAAAGGTGTTTATTGAATAGCGGAACAAAACAACAACAGTATCGCACGGGTGTATCTGACAGTAAAATATGCAAACTATGCCGCAATTTTTAGGTTTTTTTTACCCCAAAAGGATGTATATTGAATAGCGGAATAGGAAAAAGGATAAAAAAACGGTGTATCTCACACGTACAAACACAGACTAGGCCCCGATTAAAATTTTTTGTACCCTAAAGGGAGGATGAGGAAGAGGAGTAGGAGGAGTTGGGAACAGGAGGCAAACTGAAGCGCCCTGCAATCCTTGGCGGTGGAAGGAGATGCGCCAAACAAATTTAAAAGGTGTATCTCACACGTACCGATACAGACTATGCCGTAATTAAATTTTCTTACACTCCAAAACGGTGTATATTGAATAGCGGAATAGGAAAAATGTTATAATACGGTGTATCTCACACGTACAAACACAGACTAGGCCCTGATTACAATTTTTTGTACCCTAAAGGCAGGATGAGGAAGAGGAGTAGGAGGAGTTGGGAACAGGAGGCAAACTGAAGCGCCCTGCAATCCTCGGCGGTAGAAGGAGATGTGCCAAACAAATTTAAAAAGGTGTATCTCACATGTACCGATACAGACTATCCCGCAATTTAATTTTTTACACTCAAACAGGGTGTATATTGAATAGCGGAATAGGACAAATTTTACAAAACGGTGTATCTCACATGTACAAACACCAACTAGGCCCCGATTACAATTTTTTGTACCCTAAAGGCAGGATGAGGAAGAGGAGTAGGAGGAGTTGGGAACAGGAGCCAAACTGAAGCGGCCTGCAAACCTCGGCGGTAGAAGGAGATGCGCCAAACAAATTTAAAAAGGTGTATCTCACATGTACCGTTACAGACTATCCCGCAATTTAATTTTTTACACTCAAACAGGGTGTATATTGAATAGCGGAATAGGACAAATTTTACAAAACGGTGTATCTCACACGTACAAACACAATCTAGGCCCCGATTACAATTTTTTGTACCCTTAAGGAAGGATGAGGAGTAGGAGGAGTTCGGAACAGGCAGGAGGCAGACTGAAGCACCCTCAAATCCTCGGCAGTATGAGATGCGCCCCAAAAATTGGAAAGGTGTATCTCACACGTACCGACACAGACTATCCCGCAATTTAATTGTTTATACCCAAAGGTTTTGATTAAATAGCGGAATAGGAAATATGATCAAAAAAAGTGTATGTATCTCACACGTACAAAACCACACTAGGCCCCAATTACTATTGTTTGTACCCCTAAAAGGCTGGATGAGGAGTAGGAGGAGTTTGGAACAGGCAGCACCCTCAAATCTTCAGAAGTATGAGATGAACCCCAAAAACTTGGAAAGGTGGATCTCACACGTACCAACACAAACTATCCCGCAATTTAATTGATCCCCAAAGGTTTTTATTGAATAGCGGAATAGGAAATATGATCAAAAAAAGTGTATGTATCTCACACGTACAGAAGCACACTAGGCCCCAATTACTATTGTTTGTACCCCTAAAAGGCTGGATGAGGAGTAGGAGGAGTTTGGAACAGGCAGCACCCTCAAATCTTCAGAAGTATGAGATGAACCCCAAAAACTTGGAAAGGTGGATCTCACACGTACCAACACAAACTATCCCGCAATTTAATTGATCCCCAAAGGTTTTTATTGAATAGCGGAATAGGAAATATGATCAAAAAAAGTGTATGTATCTCACACGTACAGAAGCACACTAGGCCCCAATTACTATTGTTTGTACCCTTAAAAGGCTGGATGAGGAGTAGGAGGAGTTTGGAACAGGCAGCACCCTCAAATCTTCAGAAGTATGAGATGAACCCCAAAAACTTGGAAAGGTGGATCTCACACGTACCAACACAAACCATCCCGCAATTTAATTGATCCCCAAAGGTTTTTATTGAATAGCGGAATAGGAAATATGATCAAAAAAAGTGTATGTATCTCACACGTACAAAACCACACTAGGCCCCAATTACTATTGTTTGTACCCCTAAAAGGCTGAATGAGGAGTAGGAGGAGTATGGAACAGGCAGCACCCTCAAATCTTCAGAAGTATGAGATGAACCCCAAAAACTTGGAAAGGTGGATCTCACACGTACCAACACAGACTATCCCGCAATTTAATTGATCCCCAAAGGTTTTTATTGAATAGCGGAATAGGAAATATGATCAAAAAAAGTGTATGTATCTCACACGTACAAAACCCCACTAGGCCCCAATTACTATTGTTTGTACCCCTAAAAGGCTGAATGAGGAGTAGGAGGAGTATGGAACAGGCAGCACCCTCAAATCTTCAGAAGTATGAGATGAACCCCAAAAACTTGGAAAGGTGGATCTCACACGTACCAACACAGACTATCCCGCAATTTAATTGATCCCCAAAGGTTTTTATTGAATAGCGGAATAGGAAATATGAGCAAAAAAAGTGTATGTATCTCACACGTACAAAACCACACTAGGCCCCAATTACTATTGTTTGTACCCCTAAAAGGCTGAATGAGGAGTAGGAGGAGTATGGAACAGGCAGCACCCTCAAATCTTCAGAAGTATGAGATGAACCCCAAAAACTTGGAAAGGTGGATCTCACATGTACCAACACAGACTATCCCGCAATTTAATTGATCCCCAAAGGTTTTTATTGAACAGCGGAATAGGAAATATGATCAAAAAAAGTGTATGTATCTCACACGTACAAAACCACACTAGGCCCCAATTACTATTGTTTGTACACCTAAAAGGCTGGATGAGGAGTAGGAGGAGTATGGAACAGGCAGCACCCTCAAATCTTCAGAAGTATGAGATGAACCCCAAAAACCCCAAATATCATTCAGCTCTGCTGCAGGCCACAATTTAATTTTTTTTTAACCCAAGGCTGTATATTGAATAGTGGAATAGAAAAAAAGTGTATGATTTTTGAAACCACTCAATATTAGCACATGTGAACTGAACACAGCAGTGTATGATCAGTCACTCAGCACAGCACAGCTGAAGGAAAAATGCTGCATACAGTGCCTAATAGAAAAATACTTTTCTCCCTCCTCCTCAGTGGGCAAAAAAGATTGTGTTCACTGCACCCCAAAAAGATTGTGTTTACTGCACCCCAAAAAGATTGTGTTCACTGTACCCCAAAAAGATTGTGTTCACTGCACCCCAAAAAGATTGTGTTCACTGCAGCCCACACACAGCAAAATGGATGTGGACCACTGACACCTGCCTATCTCCTATCCCACACCACACAGCAATATAGATTGTAGTTTGTAGAACACACTGTCTGACCCTAAAAATCAGCAGACTCTGTCCCTAAAAGGATTGATAAGATCGTAGATCGGGTGACTGCAAACCCCCCCCCCCCCACACACAGCAATATCGATTGTAGTTTGTAGAACACACTGTCTGACCCTAAAAATCAGCAGACTCTGTCCCTAAAAGGATTGATAAGATCGTAGATCGGTCACTGCAAACCCCACCCCACACAGCAATATCGATTGTAGTTTGTAGAACACACTGACCCTAAAAATCAGCAGACTCTCTCCCTAAAATGCCTACAACTCGCCCTGCCTAACACACTCCGACCTGTCCCTCAATTCTATCCAGACACAAATGTTTTTTTTTTCCTGTCTGCCCCTAATCAGCAGCCAGCACCCCAAAAAGATTGTGTTCACTGTACCCCAAAAAGATTGTGTTCACTGCACCCCAAAAAGATTGTGTTCACTGCAGCCCACACACAGCAAAATGGATGTGGACCACTGACACCTGCCTATCTCCTATCCCACACCACACAGCAATATCGATTGTAGTTTGTAGAACACACTGTCTGACCCTAAAAATCAGCAGACTCTGTCCCTAAAAGGATTGATAAGATCGTAGATCGGGTGACTGCAAACCCCACCCCACACAGCAATATTGATTGTAGTTTGTAGAACACACTGTCTGACCCTAAAATTCAGCAGACTCTGTCCCTAAAAGGATTGCTAAGATCGTAGATCGGTCACTGCAAACCCCACCCCACACAGCAATATCGATTGTAGTTTGTAGAACGCACTGTCTGACCCTAAAAATCAGCAGACTCTGTCCCTAAAAGGATTGCTAAGATCGTAGATCGGTCACTGCAAACCCCACCCCACACAGCAATATCGATTGTAGTTTGTAGAACGCACTGTCTGACCCTAAAAATCAGCAGACTCTGTCCCTAAAAGGATTGCTAAGATCGTAGATCGGTCACTGCAAACCCCACCCCACACAGCAATATCGATTGTAGTTTGTAGAACACACTGACCCTAAAAATCAGCAGACTCTCTCCCTAAAATGTCTACAACTCGCCCTGCCTAACACAGTCCGACCTGTCTCTCAATTCTATCCGGACACAAATGTTTTTTTTTTCCTGTTTGTCCCTAATAAGCAGCCAGCACGTTGATCTCCCTGAACTAAACAGCAGAATGACGCCTCAGCGGCGCTGCCTCGAACATATAAAGACTTGGTCACATGCTTCAGACGGCCAATCACAGCTACTGATACATTTGTAGGCATGGCTGGGATGGCTTAGGCACACCAGTTAAACGCTTGTTGATTGGCTGTTGAAAGCCCGCCATGAAAAGCGCGCCAAAGCATGCAAAACCCGGAAATAAAACGACCGAACATGGATTTTTACCCAAATATACAGTAAAGTTTTCGGGTCCGTGTTCGGGTAACAAAAATCCAATTATTCGGTACGAACACGAATAATACAGTCCGTGTTCGCTCAACCCTACTCCTGACCGTTGTGCATGTCTGATCTGCAACTACAGGAAACGTTTGGTTGAAGTTATTGCTGCCAAAGGAGCTTCAACCAGTTATTAAATCCAAGGGTTCACACCTCCAAGAAAGGGTTGCACCTCCAAGAAATATTTATTTCAAAGAATTTTGCAGTGCTGTTGTTTCACATTAACCATTATTATAAACGCTGCTACCCAGTGAACAGTATTTTTTTTTTTTTTGCATTTACACATGTCCCATGGGGACATGTCCCCAGTTTCCCATGCCCTTTTTGACAACATCTTACCTATTATTATTATTATCATTATTATTATTATAATATAGTATTTATATAGCGCCGACAGTTTACGCAGCGCTTTACAACTTGAGGGTAGACAGTACAAATACAATACACTTTAATACAGTAGGAATCAGAGGACCCTGCTCGTTAGAGCTTACAATCTAAGATGGACGGTCAAGAGATACAATAGGTAACAACTGTGGGTAATAACTATTAACTATAACAATGGCTCAAACAGATTAAAACGATTTGCCTCCCACTGGCTTAAACAGGTTTCAGATCCCCCATTTAAACTCCAGCTATGTTTAGTAAACCTCCCCTGAATCCAAACCCAGGATGTTCAGCCCATTAGCAGTGGAATATGCAGAGAGGAGTGTTGGCCATTTTGGGGGAGATCATGAGTGGAAGGAAGGATTATGATTGACTGCCCCCAAAGGCTAGGAGTAAGCTGCCCCTAGCCATGACAGAGGAGGATCCTGACCGGCTGCTGAGTGGTGAGGACTGTGACCCTACCTACTGAACCTGAGGGGTTCTCTACTGTCACTGAGGAAACCTTGCGAAAAGCTCTTGCTGGGACCTGGGGGCACAAATTGTGCTACTAAGACCTGTGAGCACAGGGTTGCTGTGCTAAGCCCCCAGCAGCCTGTACTGCTGTTCCTGTGCTGCTTTGAGGAGAGCTGCCATACTTCACAAGCCAGAGACTGTTCTGTTAGCAGGCGAGTACTGAGCTGCATCTGCCAGAAACTGAACTACTGCAAGTACTAGGCCTGCTGAATATAATCGCCGAATCGATGCATCGCGATGCGACCCTTCGCGATTCTGCATCGATTCGGGGGGATTGAAAAATCCATTACCTAATGACGTCAGTTCCCGGGGGCAGGGACAGAAGTGACATGGCGGCGCTGAATGAGTTGTTGGCGGCGGCCGGGCTTGTGGAACACGGAGTTCCTCCTCGCGGCGCGGGAGAGGAGAGGAGGAGAGCGGAGCTATCAGTGCTCTCTCTGGCCCCGGGATACACACGCATCCTCACAATCGTTCCCTGTCACATGCAGCTGCAGGGAAAGGGAAGCACTAACCAGCGGTGTCCTTGCCTGAAAGCAGAACTGGCTGAATGGAGAGACACACTAATGAGCAGTGGCCGGGGTCCGAGGAGTGAAAGAGGATCGCAGAGAGGAGACAGTGACAATCCTAAGGCAGCATGGATAAGGAAAGTCGGTGGGCGGTGAAAGTTATGTCTGTTTGAACCGCTTATCTGTTAGCACGCTTCTCTCCTCTCTGATTTTTAACAGCATTACAAGCACTGCCTGTATGTAACACTGGTTGGCATGGATGAGCGGGCAGATGGTATGTGTGATTAACAATCGGAATTAGCTCATTTGCCCTGCTGAGTTGAACTTTCACTTTAGCCACTAAATGATCACTGCTCTCTGCCTCTCTGCTTGCTATGATCATTTACACTCAGTACTGTTTTTGAATATAATCCTGCTCGGCTTTATTAACCCCATCTTTTCTGCCCAAATTCTGCAGCAAATGCAGTGCAAGCAGTGGCGACCTGTGCATAGGGGGCGCCGGAGCGTCGCCCCCCCCCCCCCCTAAAAAAAAAGAAAAGAAAAATAGAAAAAAAAAAAAGACAAAAAAATAATAAAGTTTTGAAAAAAAAATTGCGTTCGCAGGCCTATGCGCTCGGCCTGGTGGATATGGGGAGGGGGTGGGGTTTATGACCCCAGAAGAGGCGCCGATTGGCTGCCTTCTGGGGGCGTAACCTGGGCGCCGTAAAAAGCGCTGAGCCACCTCCACCTTCGTGATATCCTGGCTGTGATTGGTCCAGTCTCCAGCCTGGACCAATCATCATCCAGGACATCGCTGACTCACAATGGGGGCGGTGCCGGTGTCACGCACCGTCACCGCCCGATCTCCTTCTCGCCGCCCGGACCGGAAGACAGAAGACTGAAGAGGAGGACGTCCACGGCGCTGCTCGTCTCGATTCCCGGAATCCCGCCATCCCACCGCCGTCAGAAGGTAAGTGATTGAAGCCGACCTGTGCCTTCACCTGTGCCATGCCTGTACCATCACCTGTGCCATCACCTGTGCCATGCCTATGCCATCACCTGTGCCATCCATATGCCATCACCTGTGCCATGCCTATGCCATCACCTGTGCCATCACCTGTGCCATGCCTATGCCATCACCTGTGCCATGCCTGTGCCATCACCTGTGCCATGCCTGTGCCATCACCTGTGCCATCGCCTATGCCATCACCTGTGCCATGCCTATGCCATCACCTGTGCCATGCCTGTGCCATCACCTGTGCCATGCCTATGCCATCACCTGTGCCATGCCTATGCCATCGCCTATGCCATCACCTGTGCCATGCCTATGCCATCACCTGTGCCATCACCTGTGCCATGCCTTTGCCATCACCTGTGCCATGCCTATGCCATCACCTATGCCATCACCTGTGCCATGCTTATGCCATCACCTGTGCCATCACCTGTGCCATGCCTATGCCATCACCTGTGCCATGCCTATGCCATCACCTGTGCCATCACCTGTGTCATGCCTATGCCATCACCTGTGCCTTGCCTATGCCATCACCTGTGCCATGCCTATGCCATCACCTGTGCCACGCCTATGCCATCACCTGTGCCATCACCTGTGCCATGCCTATGCCATTACCTGTGCCATGCCTATGCCATCACCTGTGCCATCACCTGTGCCATGCCTATGCCATCACCTGATGCCATCACCTGTGCCATCACCTGTGCCATGCCTATGCCATCACCTGTGCCATGCCTATGCCATCACCTGTGCCATGCCTATACCATCACATGTGCCATGCCTATGCCATCACCTGTGCCATGCCTGTACCATGACCTCAAAGTCATGCAATTTTTTTACCGCGTTTTTTGCCGCAAAGCAATACCTATTACATTTTCCTTTCTGCGCCCCCCCAAAAAATTTTGAGCACCAGCCGCCACTGAGTGCAAGACAACACTTTTAATCTAGCAAGAGGACTTCTTTGCATTAATGATGTGCAGTAACCTTTAGCAACCAAGCAGTGAACAGTTATGTGCAGTAACATCTGGCAACCAGTTACCAATAATGTTGTACAGTAACCAGTAGGCCCTGGTAAGGAGGAATGCTGGGCTCTGAAGCTCTGTACAGAGCCCAGCATTCCTCCTTACCAGAGCCTGCTATACTACAACTAGGGGGACTACAGAGCCCAGCATTCCTCCTTACCAGGGCCAACGGTACTACAACTAGCATCAGGTAACTCTTCTAACCTGATGTGGCCTGCTCTAAAGGGGGATCTATGAGGGGACCTGCTCTACTAAAGGAGGATCTCTGGGGATGCTGGCCCACTCTAAAGGGGGATCTATGGCGAGCCTGCACTAAAGGGGTTCTATTCCATAGATCCCCTTTAGAGCAGGGTCCCCATAGATCCCCCTTTAGAGCTCAGTTCCCCTGGATCCCCTTTAGGGCAGGCCCAGGCTCCCCATAGATCCCCCTTTAGAGAAGGGTCCCCATAGATCCCCCTTTAGAGAAAGGTCCCCATAGATCCCCCCTTTAGAAAAGGGTCCCCATAGTAATCGTGATGCATCGTGATGCATCGCGGAATCGAATCGCATCGAATCGCGACCCTAATAATCATAATCACATCGAATCGTGAGGTAAGTGAAGATGTGCAGCCCTAGCAAGTACTGTGTGGTGCTGTTGATTTTACTAGAAACATAGAAACATAGAATGTGTCGGCAGATAAGAACCATTTGGCCCATCTAGTCTGCCCAATATATCTGAATCCTATGAATAGTCCCTGGCCCTATCTTATATGAAGGATAGCCTTTTGCCTATCCCTTGCATGCTTAAACTCCTTCACTGTAATTGCAGCTACCACTTCTGCAGGAAGGTTATTCCATGCATCCACTACTCTCTCAGTAAAGTAATACTTCCTCATATTACTTTTAAACATTTGCCCCTCTAGTTTAAAATGGTGTCCTCTTGTGGTAGTTTTTCTTCTTTTAAATATGCTCTCCTCCTTTACCGAGTTGATTCCCTTTATGTATTTAAAAGTTTCTATCATATCCCCTCTGTCTCTTCTTTCTTCCAAGCTATACATGTTAAGGTCCTTTAACCTTTCCTGGTAAGTTTTTTCCTGCAATCCGTGTACCAGTTTAGTAGCTCTTCTCTGAACTCTCTCTAGAGTATCTATATCCTTCTGGAGATATGGCCTCCAGTACTACGCACAATACTCCAAGTGAGGTCTCACCAGTGTTCTGTACAGCGGCATAAGCACTTCTCTCTTTCTACTGCTTATACCTCTCCCTATACATCCAAGCATTCTGCTGGCATTTCGTGCTGCTCTATTACATTGTCCTCCCACCTTTAAGTCTTCTGAAATAATTACTCCTAAATCCCTTTCCTCAGATACTGAGGTCAGGACTGTGTCAAATATTCTATATTCTGCCCTTGGGTTTTTACGCCCCAGGTGCATTATCTTGCACTTATCCACATTAAATTTCAGTTGCCAGAGTTCTGACCATTCTTCTAGTTTTCCTAAATCCTTTTCCATTTGGCGTTTTCCTCCAGGAAATAGGGGACAGTCCCCATCTGTCCCCTATTTGAAGGGACTGCCTCTTTTGAGACCAAGTCCCACTGTCCCTTGTGCAGCCTCAGTTGTCCTTCTTTTGGTCACATGTGTACATCTATATACAAAATGTAATATTTTACTACTAAAAGTGTTATGCTACACCAAACGTTTTATCCAACCTCTATATTACTGCATTTGTTATTACGAAAAGGCAATATAAAGAAAATCAAAAAAGTACTTGTGTGGTGCAGTCAATAATTTTTTTGCATATTAGACACCGTGGACAGTGTAACCGGAGCCATGGCAGGGACGTGCTGAAAGTTGTCCCTCTTTATCATTTCAGAAAGTTGGGAGGTATGCTTTTACCCTACAATAAAGCTCAATTAAAGCCCAATTAAAGAGATAGGGACAAATACCACACTCAAAATTGCTCATACTGGTTCCTGATCTGTTCTCCTGGTTTATTTCACAATATTAGCAGTATTCACTAACTTCATATTCTTATATGCTAAGAGGTGCAGTAACCCATAGCAATCAGGATTTACACAGTTAAGATCAGAATTATACAGTATATAATGGATGCTGTTTCATTACTATTACTGCTCTAATTTTAGTTTTTAAATTTGCTATAAGTAACTGCTCCTTATTTTTCATTGTCCACTTGAATCAAGCATGTGCACATCAAGTGTGTACATGTTTATTCCCAATTAGCAAGTAGTGATATAAGGATATGGATGACAATCCTGGAGCATCAAAATGAAGGCAGCGTTAACACAATTCACGCTCTTGTCCTAACAGGTACCATTGTATAGTAAAACAACTAGAAAGCCTCAGACTAGACCATAAAAAAGCATTGTCAATAGAAAAGTAAATTAGGAGGATGTTTTCATAAAACAGTGAATTTTCCAAAAAGCAGCCATCACATTTTGTCATCTTTGTGGGTTTGCTCTTCCTGCAGATAGAACGTTCTGTTCATATTAAGGAAGTATTATTATCTCGGTCAAGTCAAATATTTTTCTGTTGTATAAATAGCATAATACATTACATAAGGATGTGTATTACATCCTAAACTTAACCATTTATCTAACATGTAACATTTATTTAAACCTAAGAACAGAAATACTGTATATTGAATTAGATGTGCATTAGCATTCTTTTCTTTCAGGCTAAGTACACTGTTTATTTATTTTTTAACAAAGGACATTTGGGTGTCTATATTTCTAAAAAAAAATTATATTAAAAGTGTGGTGCTGTTAGTTTAAATTGTGCATCCATAAAGGGGATGATATGTGTCAATCTCCTAAGGACTAGCTATCCATAGAAGTGAATCTGCAACACTACCTATAGGTGTAGCTGTAAAGTAGAAACATACATATAATTCATATATATCAGTATCACAATAGAATTAATAAATACCAATGTGCAAAACACTGTGTACAGAAAGTGCTTAGGTGCATAAATACATAAATATGGTGAATAAATAGGTATAATATTTAAACAGATCCTCATATAAATATTAGAATGAATGATTATAGTCCATGAATTATAGATATAAAGGTGAGTGGTATGCCCAACACCGTGACTGAAGATTGTTAACTTTTCTCCACCCCCTGAAGCCAATCCACTCTTGAATGCTCACCAGATGGTCCCAGGCCACTAGGACCTATATCGCCTTTCCAGATCGTCTTTCCAGATCGCAGTATTCCAACATAATATGGACCCCAAACCCCAAACACATCTCCAAGATGACTACTGCCTTTCTAAAGAAACTGAGGGTAAAGGTGATGGACTGGCCAAGCATGTCTCTAGACCTAAACCCTATTGAGCATCTATGGGGCATCCTCAAATAGGAGGTGGAGGAGCACAAGCTCTCTAACATCCACCAGCTCCGTGATTTCCTCATGGAAGAGTGGAAGAGAGCTCCAGTGGCAACCTGTGAAGCTGTGGTGAACTCCATGCCCAAGAGGGTTAAGGCAGTGCTGGAAAATAATAGTGGCCACACAAAATATTAAAACTTTGGACCCAATTTGTATTGTATTTGCATTTGTATGTAAATAAACATTTACATATATACAGTATATATAGTGTTATTGCCATCCCTGCCTGCCTCCAAGGTGGTGTTTGCTGTCTTTATGATAGGACATCCTCTCCTTGCCCCTGGATGAGTATACCTGTCTGTGCTTCATTGCAAATAACTGTCTAAAGCTAGGCCAGTTCTTCTATCATTTACCACCAATAGGGCCGTCTGTTTGGTTGCAGCTGGGTCTATCAGTTTCCTGCCTACAATGGCCATGGGTGTGTCCAATCCTGTAAATCTCTGAGGCCTTCTGGTAGGGACGGGGCTGTGCTGGTCTTGCCAGGGCCCGGGATCCTGTGGTGTATGTGCCCCTGGAGTGGCAGTCCAGGGGTGCCATAATTCATGGCAACACTATGAGTATGGCACCAAGGACACTGCACTTCCTACACACATTTTTCACACCTGCCTCTAGGGACGGGCCTTTTGGTCAGGAGTCAGGACCAGAGGAATATTTTATTCCTGGCCGAAGGGCCTGCCCTAGTATTGCAACGTGGCACTAACCTTGCATTTCTCCACTTTTATGTGTGGCGGTACACTTTATTTTGCACAGCGTGATTAGTAGGGTGTAGGTCCTTGGGCATGTCCTTGAAAGTCTTAGGAGGGGGTGGATATGGCCTTCTGGCTTGGTTCGCCCTCTCTCATGGGGTCTCTCTTTGGGAGAGCCCCACCTAGTACTTGGGGTGGTCTGTTTCAGCAGACCTCCTAAAGAACGGGGCTGCCTGGTTTCGGTGAGGTTAGCCAGTGTAAGTACCCCAGTCCCTGTCAGGAGCCTTGCGCCCCGGGGGATCAAGGTCAAGGACCATGTGTACACTCTGTGCCCTTTTTGTGTTTAACTTTTGTGGTGTGCACTTTTTTATGCACCCACCGGGTGATAGTCTGAGCGTGTTCACACACCAGGGGCTTAAAAAAAAAAAACAGCTGGTGGTCCTGGTTGTTGTGGCGTGTCGACAAAGCTTTTCCACATTTCATACATGCTAACCCTGCCTTCTGAGGTGCTGGCGGTGCCCTGGCTGCGTTGGCGACCTCCTCCTCCTCTGCCTTCGCCTTGTGCTTCCACTTTGCCCCCGCTGTCAGGTGGGAATGCCACCAGCATCGCTTCTCGACCTTTTGCCTAAGATCAAGTGTAGTATCTGTTGTTATCAGTTATTTGGGTGCCACCCTGCTGTGAACATGGTTCCTCCTCCTCCATCTCCTCCTCCTCCTCATCCTCCACCTCGTCATCCTCCAGAACTGTGCCCTTGCTCGACAATTGTGTACCTGGCATTTGTGGGTGCAGGAACCCACCCCCGGAGCCACTTGTGAATGACTACCCTGAAAGCCTTGGAAATGATCACTGCTCCGGATGCGGAGGTGGTAGAGGATGAGGATGAGGAAGCGGAGTAGGAGGAGTTAGCAACAGGAGGCAAACTGAAGCTCCATGCAATCCTCAGTGGTGGAAGGAGATGCGCCAAACAAATTTAAAGGGTGTATCTCCCAGTAACATAATCAGCAAACGCTGCAAAATTATTAATTTTCCCCTAAATGGGTGTATATTGAATAGCAGAATAGAACAACAGTATCCAAGGGGTGTATCTCACACGTACAGATACAGACTAAGCTGCAATTTAATATCTTTCTGTCCCCTAAATGGGTGTTTATTGAATAGCAGAATAGAAAAACAGTATCCAAAGGGTGTATCTCACACGTACAGATACAGACTAGTCCGCAATTTAATGTTTTTTCCCTAAATAAGTGTTTATTGAATAGCGGAATAGAACAACAGTATAGAAAGGGTGTATCTCACAGTAAAATATGCAGACTAGCCCGCAATTTTTTTTTTTTCCCCTAAATGGGTTTATATTGCAATGCGCAATACAACAGTATGCAATGGGTGTATCTCACTGTAACATATGCAGACAGGGCCGCAATTAACTTTTTTTTCCCCTAAATGGGTTTTTATTGCAAAGTGGAATACAACAACAGTATGCAATGGGTGTATCTCACTGTAACATATGCAGACAGGGCCGCAATTACCTTTTTTTTTCCCTAAATGGGTTTTTATTGCAATGCGCAACACAACAGTATGCAATGGGTGTATCTCACTGTACCATATGCACACAGGCCCGCAATTAACTTTTTTTTCCCCTAAATGGGTTTTTATTGCAATGCACAACACAACAGTATGCAATGGGTGTATCTATCTGTAACATATGCAGACAGGGCCGCAATTAACTTTTTTTTCCCCTAAATGGGTTTTTATTGCAAAGCAGAATACAACAGTATGCAATGGATGTATCGCACTGTAACATATGAATGAAAAGCTGAAAAATAATTGTCCCCTTAATTGGTGCTTGTTGAATAGCAGATTTGAAATGCAGTGTCTGTCTAAAGGCTGTAAGTCACAGTAAAATATGAAGGAAAAACGTTTTTTTTTCTTTTTTAAATGCAGATTAAGCAGACACATATGCAGAGGCTTCAGGAAATGGCCGCTACACACCGCACACCTAACAGGTTGGATACTGTTGTTGTTCTATTCCGCTATTGAATAAAAAAAAACCCATTTGCATGAAAAACTGAAAAATAATTTTTTTTCCCTAAATACTGAAAAATAATTATTTTCCCCTTACATTGGTGCTTTTTGAAGAGCGGGTTAGAAAAGCAGTGTCTGTCTAAAGACTGTATGTCAAAGTTAAATATGAAGGAAAACATTTTTTTTTCTTTTTTAAATGCAGATTAAGCAGACACATATGCACTGAGCTTGCATTAAATGTGCAGCACCACACGCCGCCCACCTAACAGACTGCTAAAAGTTTTTTTTTCTCCTTTCTCCTCCTCACTGGGCTCAGGTCAGGGCATAAAGATCGTGCACTGCACCGCCACACAATACAATCATTGTAGATCGCTGTCTGATTAAAGAAGATTGTTCCTATCTATGCTTTCCCTCAAAGCAATCTCCAGCCTGACCCTACAGTAATCTCCTATCTCTCCCTCCGGTCATAAAGATCGTGCACTGCACCCCCACACAATCAAATCAATGTAGATCGCTGTCTGATTAAAGAAGATTGGTCCTATGCTTTCCCTCAAAGCAATCTCCAGCCTGACCCTACAGTAATCTCCCTATCTCTCCCTCAGCAGAATCAGCAGGAACCTCTCCCTAGTATAGTTTGAGCAGAGTGAGGCACAGCGCTATATGACTCCAGCTTATATAGACTCTGGGTCACATGCTGCACTGGCCAATAACAGCCATGCCATTAATGCCATTAGTAGGCATGGCTGTGATGGCTTCTAGGGCACACTAGTTAAACGCTTGCTGATTGGCTGCCTTGCACCTGTTGAAACCGTGCCATTAAAACCGTGCCAAAACATCAAATAACGTTACCGAGCAAAGGACAGTACCCGAACATACAGTGAAATATTCTGGTTCGGGTCCGGGTACCGAATACCCAAAAGTCCGGTACGAACCCAAACAATACAGTCCGGGTTCGCTCAACCCTACTCCTTATAGAAAAGTCCCTGTGGGTCATTGAGGTTAACATGTGACTTCATAGCCTAGTCTCCATGACGCTGTAAAGCAACAGAAAGTCCAGCTGAGAATAACTACTTCAGCAAAACGGGTCAGAACACAAACATCCACTTACCCTTCTCCTTAAAACAACATCCCTATCAGTGAAGTATAGGGGTATCTTTGGTAGAACAGGGGAACAGCTGAAGAGATCCCAGACTTGCGGACACTGGGGGTCCACTCCATTTCAACTAAAATAGTGTAGTACATTGTTTCTCAACCTATTTTCAGTTGAGACCCTTTAAAACTAGGGGCCGTCTAGTGGCATCCCATTCTAAAATGTAACACAATAAATCCACAGGGAGGACACCCGACATTAGAGGGAATTTATTTTTCCAAAGCAAATACAGTACCCTTTTCACGCTGGTACTGGCTACTATTCTAATGTTTTTCTTCTTCAATTTCTCTCCATCAGTCAGCTAATATCACCCCAGTGTTAAGGGAGAGGGGCACAAGAGGGTCAAACAAGAATGCTGTGGAGGCAACAGACATCCTCCTTATTAACTGATGATGTCATTGGTTGTTAGGATGCCAGTGTCTAGAAAGTCATAATGGTGCATAATGAAAACCTGTAGCTTTGGGGGCGGAGCGGATGGTTGAGTGAAGCCACTGCTCTCCACAACGGGTTCTGCACAGCTATTCCCAGCGACCATCCGAAGCCCTTTTGTCTCCATACACCCTCCTGAACCTACGGGGAACACCATGGCAGCGACAGGCAAGAGGAAGGAGAGCGAGAAGCCGCGGAAATTGACCGAAGATTTCACCTCAGCGGCGGGCCGGAGCAGCCAAGATGGTGCCGGCTCAGGACACAATACGGCCTCCCGCCAGCGATCCGCCGCACATCCTCCACCATCGGAGCACGTACTCACCGGTGAGTCCCTGGATGGGCAGAATCCTCTGCCGTCCTCCCCATTTAACAGTCCAGTTAAGCAGCGGAGGAGACTTTCTATGCCCTATGATGTAGCCCCACTTTTCCACGATGCAGGGGAAGACATGAAGGAGTCAAACAGCTCTTTTCAGCAATTAGATGCCTTTCCAACTACAGGGCAACCCATTACTGATGTGACTATGAAGGGCATGTTGCTAACCTTCAGAGGTGCTATTCAGAAAGAAATGGAAATATTCATGAGAGGTACAAGGAGAGAGCTTTCAGCTTTGGGTGATAGAGTGGATCATAATGAGCAACGCATGGAGGATTTTACAGGGGCCCACAAAGAGTTAGTTGATGCCCACTCTGACCTGGAAGAAGAGCTTAAAATGCTTAAACTCAATGTGGCAGGTATTGAGGATAGGTCTCGCAAGAACAACGTTAAATTTAGGGGCATACCAGAAGCGGTTAAACCTGCTGACCTCACTGACTTCCTGCAGTAACTTATGCTGAAAACTCTTCCTGAGCTTACTCTGTCGGACGTAACTATTGATAGAGCACACAGACTTCATAAGCCGGCCCATATCCCTGACAATGTACCGAGAGATGTCATAGCTAGAATCCACTTCTTTCATGTGAAGGACAGGCTCATGAGATTCTCCCGTCAGAATGCTGCCTTACCCGACCCTTATGCAGGTATCTCTCTATATGCTGATCTGTCGCAAGCGACGCTGTCTGCTAGAAATAACCTCATCCCAATTACGAAAATATTGCGAAACCACAAAATCCTACATAAATGGGGCTTCCCTGCCAAACTGACTGTGACTTTGAACAATGCCGCACACACCATAACCTCCCTGGACAAGGGCCTGGAACTGCTGAGAGAAGTTGGTCTTCTCCCTAGGGATGCACCTCCACCGACTCACGCTTCAAGACCACCATCAAGACCCGGTTCCAGCAGAAATGATCGCTGAGGATGTGTCGGACCACCCCATCTGGGGTAAGGAGCTACTTCTCCTTTGCTAAGCTACCAGGTCTTGTTTCTGTTCCTTCCCTTATGAATGGTAGCACTCCGGATGGAGCCATGTTTACCCGTTGCCCGGCTCACTTACCTTATCTACCCCCGAATGTATTGCGAGATTTCTCGCAGCCTTGGGTCACCCTTGACCTGTTTGAATTGTCTCAACTTGGCAGTAATCAGAACAGCACTGTTGGCCAACTGTTTGGGCCTTTCCTTGTCATCCACAATGGTATGTCCTTTTGTCTCTCCCCCCCCCCCTTCCTCCCTCCTTCTACCACCAGATGGAGCTCTAGTCCTTCTCTGCATTACCATGTCTCTTAGATGGATGTACATCAACGTCAGAGGACTTAATCACCCAGCAAAAAGAAACAGCCTATGGCGAACAGCGTTGGACTCGCAGAGTGACATTCTTTGTGTGCAGGATACACATTTTATGAACTCTAAACCACCACGCTGCACACATCGCAGGTTCCCGTATGTATTTTGTGCTAATAGTCTATCTAAAAATAGGGGTCTCATGATAGCAGTTAAGGATACGATTGCGTTCAATCTGATCTCTGTAATATCGGACGACTCTGGCAGGTATGTTCTACTGGTTGCAGAGATCAATGGGGTCTCCTACACAATTTTGAATCTCTATGGTCCCAATCAGAAGCCGACAAAATTTATTCGCAAAATGATTGCTTTAGCTAAACAACATCAGCGGGGATCCCTAATTGTGTGCGGCGACTTTAATGCGGTCGTGAATTGGAGTGTTGACTGTTCTTCAGTAGGGCGGAGGCGCAGACTGAGTCTGGGGCCCATGTGCTTTGGTGAGGGTCTTTACGATCCGTGGAGGTGCCTCCACACCACTGAGAGGGATTATTCCTTTTACTCAAATGTTCATAAAAGCTACTTGAGGATTGACATGTTTCTTACTGACAAGTTTTTACTGCAAAAGGTAACTAAAGCTGAACTGCACTCTATCACATGGTCTGACCATGGACACATCACTATGGATGTCAAAGATGATTCCAAGATAGTCTCCAAACCGTTATGGTGTAACAATGCATACTGTATATCTTGGCCCACCCTCAATATTCCGCGACCTTGCAAACTAAGCTTGCAGAATATTTTGAGATCAATGGCGCTGATTCTTGTTCTCCTGCTACGATCTGGTGTGCCCATAAGGCAGTTGCACAGGGCCTCCTCATCCAGTTGTCATCTAGGGATAGAAAGACTAGGACTTCCTGCATTAGTACCCTACAGGAAGAAATTATTAAACTAGAACAACAGCATAAAAGTTCCCCGACCAATTCCCAGACTGTATTCCCTACACTCACCGACAAAAGAAATGAACTTAAGCGGCTTCTAGTGGCGGACCATGACTTCCAATATAGGCGGCTGCAGGTCTCCTGGTACTCACAAAGTAACAGATCTGGCAAACTTCTGGCGTCTCAACTTAAAGTGAGACGCAGGAAGTCTCACATCCCACACATGACACACCATGTCACCAAGACAACCTACAATAACCCTAAGGACATTGCTAACGTCTTCAAAGACTAGTATGAATCCCTTTACAACTTACGAGATTCGGACCCAGAACATCAACCTACTGCTCCTGACATCGACAGATTCCTCAATGGTCTCAATCTACCGACACTTGACGATCAATCCCTCAACACCTTGAACGAACCTATATCTGCAGCAGAAATAATAGAGGTAATTCGCTCCCTGTCCCTACACAAATCGCCGGGAATAGATGTTTTTTCGGCAGAATATTATAAAGCTTTTTCACATATTTTGGCCCCGTCCCTGGCCGAGGTTTTCAACTCGGCGGCTCAGTCAGGTTCTTTTCCTAAAGAGATGTTACAGGCTGTTATTGTCACGATACCCAAACCGGGCAAAACACCAGACTCCCCTCATAACTTCCGTCCCATATCCCTCCTTAATGTGGACCTTAAGATTTTTGCCAAAGTACTGGTCAACAGATTACTTCTTGTTACCCCATTGCTAATTGGTTTGGACCAGGTGGGTTTTGTCAAGGGGAGGCAGGCCCCCGATGGTACCCGACGTATGATTAATCTCCTCAAATATGTGGAAACGGGGCACATCCCCTCGGTCTTTGTAGCTTTAGATGCCGAAAAAGCGTTTGATAGAATTCACTGGGGTTATCTCTCACGCACGCTTTCAAAATTTGGGTTTAGGGGTACGGTCCTCTCGGCGATCATGTCTTTATATTCCAATCCGTCTGCCCAGGTGTATATTGACGGTTTGCTGTCACGTCCATTTCTACTCTCCAACGGCACGAGACAAGGTTGCCCTCTTTCACCCATTTTATTCTCCTTAGCAATTGAACCATTGGCGGAAGCCATCAGGACTAACCCAAACATATCGGGAATCACCATTGGTGGAGATTAATCGTCTTCTTAGAATCTTTAGTAGTGTTTCACTGTATAAGATCAACACGAGTAAATGTTCCGCACTGCCGATCAACATCTCCACTAGGGATGATCGAACTTTTCAAAAGTTCGGTTCGGCCAGAACATCCGAACTTCCCGAAAGTTCGGCCCGGATTTCAGAACCCCATTGAAATCAATGGGACCCGAACTTCGGTAATCAAAAAACACAATTTTGAAGCCCTAAAACCCAATAAATGCCCCTAAAAAATGCCTAGGGTTCTGGGTCATACCCCAGGGACTATTAATCACACAAAAAAAAAGTTCTTAAAAATTGTCATTTTTGATAGAGAGACAATTATTGGAATAATTAAAAAAAAATAAATAAAAAAAAATTTCTTTGGATTTAGTATCTGGGGTGTCTAAAAAGTGTACCTGTGAAGTTTCAGCTCTGTGGCATGTCCAGAACCATAAAAAAAAGATTGTTTGTATTTTGTCACTTATAGAACAGGTTAGTGGCTTCTCGCTTTTCACACATTGCCGGTTTAGTAGCAGGCGTTTTTTTGGGCATTTTTTTGGGTTCTTTGGAGGCAGGAAAAACATCTGAACTTGTGTATAGTGGTATATACAGTATACCCGTATACACAAGTTCAGATGTTTTGCCTGCCTCTAAAGAACCCAAAAAAATGCCCAAAAAACGCCTGCTACTAAACCGGCAAGGTGTGAAAAGCGAGAAGCCACTAACCTGTTCTATAATTGCACTAATACAAATTATCTTTTTTTATGGTTCTGGACATGCTACAGAGCTGAAACTTCACAGGTACACCTTTTAGACCCCCAGACACAAAATCACACAAAAAAAAGTTCTTAAAAATTGTCATTTTTGATAGAGAGACAATTATTAAAAACAAGCGTTTTTTTGGGCATTTTTTTGGGTTTTTTGGAGTCAGGAAAAACATCCGAACTTGTGTATAGTGGCAAAAAGTTCTCAATTCGGCCGAACCTCGAACACCCAATGTTCGGGCCGAACCGATGGTCGACCCAAACCGTTCGATCATCCCTAATCTCCACGAGTGACCTGGTTTCTCTTAAAAGCATTTTCCCTTGCGATTGGGACTCCACTACCTTAAAGTACTTGGGCATCCAATTGACTTCTCCAGTCGCTAACCTATATACTAAAATTTATTTACCTCTACTCGATCAAATTGGAGAGGAATTTTCACTCATACGGAAGGTCCACCTGTCTTGGTTGGGTCGTATAGCAGCATACAGAATGCAGGTCCTCCCCAAAATCTTGTACCACTTTAGGACTTTACCGATAGTGTTGCCCAATTGTTTTTTTGAGAAACTGGCTTCCTTGTTACGACAATTTATCTGGAACAGTAAACAGCCTAGAATCTCCCTGACTAAACTATATATCCCAAGGTCGTTAGGTGGGGTCGGCCTTCCCAAAGTGAGGGCTTATTATTTAGCCACTGGATTAAGCCAAGCTAAGTATTGGTTCTCTGCACAGGAGGACAATTTCTGGAACCAAATTGAGTGTGCTGTTACTGACACTCATGATCTCCCTGCTCTAGTGGTGGCTAAACACATTGATTGTAAAATCCAGGTTCCACCTTACCCGACGATTTTGGCCACTCTAAATGCTTGGACATCACTACTGGAGCTCGAGTTCGGAGAGGAATCTTGTTTCTCTCTCCAGATTCTGACTGCCAGCTATTATTTTTTGCTCCCAGAAATGCCCACCTCTAACTGGAAAAAGTGAGGGCTGAACTATCTCCCTGATACAATCCTTGACCCTAGCAATATGAATTCATTTACCCGTCATCGCTTACACTCATACAACAATACAAATAAACCACCATCACTACGCATCCCTGTCAAATTGTGGGGTTTTCTAATGAACAAGTCGTCCACTATTCGTAGAGGTATCTCCCTTTTTTACTCAATTTATAACTACCCCTCTGGGTTTCGCAAAACACCAACTATGCTGAAATGGGAAGTCGAATTATCGCATTCATATCCTGAGAGTCAATGGATGGCGGCGCTCAAAGCTAACGCTACTTCCTCCGCCTGCATTTATCATTGGGACAATGCCCAGAAACTACTACATAGATATTACATGACACCTCATAGACTTCACATAATAGACAAATCCTTATCTCCTCTTTGTTGGAGAGAGTGTAATGGTAACGGGGACCTTATTCATGTTTTCTGGGACTGCCCTCTTATTAAACATTTATGGAGGGATATTTCCTCCCTTATCTCCTCCATCACGGGGAAGAAATTTGTTATGTATCCTGCTTAAGCTCTTCTAAGTGTTGGTATACATGAGTTCCCTATGGACGTTAGAACCGTAATTGCTCACCTTCTTTTTGCCACTAGAATAGCGGTGGCCAAGAGATGGTGAACCTCGTCCCCCCCGACCATGGGGGAAATTAAGCATAGGGTAAACTTTCACAATACGATGGAGAAAATGTTGGCATATAAAGAAAGTAAAGCCTCCTTCTTTCATAAAAAATGGCAGAAATGGCTTACAATTTCCCCTGACGTTGACGGAGTGTTTGCTTTACCTAATTACAAGTTGGAATGTTTATCATCAGGACTATAGCAGCTGATCTTCATCTCATTGTTTAACATGTCATCTGGTGCCCCTCCTTCCCTGCCCCTCCTTCCCCTCCCCCCTTTTTTATTATTTTTTTTTCCCCAAGTACATCCTTGCGCCTTGCTCAGACACTGGCCAATTTAGCGGTACGTAGAGCTGACCTTATGGCGTGTTTGTTCACCTACTTATTTTGTAGGTACTGCTAGGTTTACCTTGTGCCTTGTATATTGAGTCTGGACTGGGGGGGTGGGTGGTGGCAACCCACCTCCCCAGCAGAGTTACTCCAGGCATGCCTGTCCACAGTATGTTCCTAATAGGGGGGACAGGTATTGCTATTTCATGTCTGATAATTCCAGACTTGGGTGCATTGCCCTTTTCATTTGGCTCAGCCTACAGTGCCTTGCGAAAGTATTCGGCCCCCTTGAACTTTTTGACCTTTTGCCACATTTCAGGCTTCAAACATAAAGATATAAAACTGTAATTTTTTGTGAAGAATCAACAACAAGTGGGACACAATCATGAAGTGGAACGAAAATTTATTGGATATTTCAAACTTTTTAACAAATAAAAAACTGAAAAATTGGGCGTGCAAAATTATTCAGCCCCCTTAAGTTAATACTTTGTAGCGCCACCTTTTGCTGCGATTACAACTGTAAGTTGCTTGGGGTGTGTCTCTATCAGTTTTGCACATCGAGAGACTGAAATTTTTGCCCATTCCTCCTTGCAAAACAGCTCTAGCTCAGGGAGGTTGGATGGAGAGCTTTGTGAACAGCAGTTTTCAGTTCTTTCCACAGATTCTCGATTGGATTCAGGTCTGGACTTTGACTTGGCCATTCTAACACCTGGATATGTTTATTTGTGAAACATTTGTGAACCATTCCATTGTAGATTTTCCCAGTCCCAGTCTCAGGTCTTTTCCAGACTCCATCAGGTTTTCTTCCAGAATGGTCCTGTATTTGGCTCCATCCATCTTCCCATCAATTTTAACCATCTTCCCTGTCCCTGCTGAAGAAAAGCAGGCCCAAATCATGATGCTGCCACCACCATGTTTGACAGTGGGGATGGTGTGTTCAGGGGGATGAGCTGTGTTGCTTTTACGCCAAACATAACGTTTTGCATTGTTGCCAAAAAGTTCAATTTTGGTTTCATCTGACCAGAGCACCTTCTTCCACATGTTTGGTGTGTCTCCCAGGTGGCTTGTGGCAAACTTTAAACGACATTTTTTATGGATATCTTTAAGAAATGGCTTTCTTCTTGCCACTCTTCCATAAAGGCCAGATTTGTGCAGTATACGACTGATTGTTGTCCTATGGACAGAGTCTCCCACCTCAGCTGTAGATCTCTGCAGTTCATCCAGAGTGATCATGGGCCTCTTGGCTGCATCTCTGATCAGTCTTCTCCTTGTATGAGCTGAAAGTTTAGAGGGACGGCCAGGTCTTCGTAGATTTGCAGTGGTCTGATACTCCTTCCATTTCAATATTATCGCTTACACAGTGCTCCTTGGGATGTTTAAAGCTTGGGAAATCTTTTTGTATCCAAATTCGGCTTTAAACTTCTCCACAACAGTATCTTGGACCTGCCTGGTGTGTTCCTTGTTTTTCATGATGCTCTCTGCGCTTTAAACGGACTTCTGAGACTATCACAGTGCAGGTGTATTTATACGGAGACTTGATTACATACAGGTGGATTCTATTTATCATCATTAGTCATTTAGGTCAACATTGGATCATTCAGAGATCCTCACTGAAATTCTGGAGAGAGTTTGCTGCACTGAAAGTAAAGGGGCTGAATAATTTTGCACGCCCAAGTTTTCAGTTTTTTATTTGTTAACAAAGTTTGAAATATCCAATAAATTTCGTTCCACTTCATGATTGTGTCCCACTTGTTGTTGATTCTTCACAAAAAATTATAGTTTTATATCTTTATGTTTGAAGCCTGAAAAGCCTGAAAAGGTTGCAAAGTTCAAGGGGGCCGAATACTTTCGCAAGGCACTGTAGCACTGGTATTTAATTGTATTTGGTTACTCTCTAGGTTCATTATGTGAAGTTGTACACAGACCTCCATTTCTCGTGTTTATGTTTATACATATCTGTTTCATGGATGTACATCTGTATGTTCAGGTATATTTCCTGTTTATGTTGTTCATTAATATGTTGCTCCTCTGTATAATGGAAATTCCTTCAGTAAAGATTTATGTTTAAAAAAAAAGAAAACCTGTAGCTTTGTGTAACTGAAAGGCAGGCTTGATCTACCTGCTGGCTTGTATACAATTTTTGATCAATTTTTAAGAATTTTGCCAAGAACCCTTAAAGACACCTCAAGGCACCCCAGGGTGCCAGGGCATCCTGGTTGAAGAAGGCTGGTCTAGTAGCATAATTCCCACAGTAAATCTTCTTTTTTTCGGAGAAGCTGTCTGCCCTCACACCAATTCCTATTTTTGAGAATCTCTTACCTGGCCGATTATCACTTGCCCAGCTACCTCTGCCTCTTCAAGAGTGGTCTCACTGAGCTGCTAAGGAAGAGAAGGAGAGAAATGTATCTTCCCTGGGTGTGTTCAGCATCCCTGGGAGTTGTGGGAAAATGAGTTAAAGTAGACCTATAGGCAAAACTTTTTTTGTAAGGGAGGGTTATAACCCCTGTCTAATTTTTGTTTTTGGCATCTGTGTCCCTTTGCAGAGGTTTCCCTTTACCTCCTGTCCCATAGCCAAACAGGAAGTGAGAGGAAATCCCTGAAAATTAAGGGAATTTATTGGGGACCCCCAGGGCACCAGAACTAGTGTTCCTATTGGGACATTTCCCCTATATTACTTTTCCGGGGACAACCCAAAACATCAATTATAATGGTAAACAGGACAAATAGAGAAGGTAAGTCACCTTAAAGGTTAAAAAAGGTTTTGCCTTTAGTTATACTTTCAAGGACCCTGCACCTGCGTCTAGCATGTTGAGTAAATGGACACTCTGGGAAGGGGGGGGGGGGTTACTAAAACTGGCACATACAGAATCTGGTCCAGCTCTGCATAGTAACCAAACAGCTTCTAGGTTTTTTGGCAAAGCTTAATAGCTTAATCAAGCTGAAGATAGAAGCTGATTGGTTACTATGTTCTGTATGTTTTGGTAAATGTCCCCCTCCACTACAACCTTGCACAAGGCACAGATGATTGTTGAGGGAATGAGTGGGGTTAGCAGGACTGAAAGTCACTCCAGTATATCCACTTACTCTGGCCTTAAAGTTTCAGAACTAATTGCTCTACAATGGCTGCAGTAATTGGAATCGGGGATGGCAGGGCGTGGACGAATCCAATCTTACAGGTAATTTACTGTAAAGTTTAGTTACATAGTTAGTCAGGTTGAAAAAGACACAAGTCCATCTAGCTCAACCAATAAAAAACAAAAAAGAAAACATAGCCATACAATCCCATATACACAATCCTATACCCACAGTTGATCCAGAGGAAGGCAAAAAACCAGAGCAAAGCATGATCCAATTTGCTACAGCAGGGGAAAAAAATCCTTCTTTATCCCCCGAGAGGCATTCGGATATTCCCTGAATCAATTTTACCTATAAATATTAGTACCCAGTTATATTATGTACACCTAGGAAAGAATCCAGGCCTTTTTTAAAGCAATCTACTGAGCTGGCCAGAACCACCTCTGGAGAGTCTATTCCACATATTCACAGCTCTTACTGTGAAAAACCTTTCTGTATTTGGAGAAGAAACCTCTTTTCCTCTAGACGTAAAGAGTGCCCCCTTGTCCTCTGTGATGACCTTAAAGTGAATACCTGAACACCAAGTTCACCATACGGACCCCTTATATATGTATACATGTTGATCATAATCCCCCCCCCCCCTTAATCTCCTCTTCTCAAGAGAGAATAAATTCAGTTCCTCTAATCCTTCCTCATAACTGAGCTCCTCCATGCCTCTTATCAGTTTGGTTGCTCTTCTCTGCACTTTCTCCAGTTCCCCAATATCCTTTTTGTGAACTGGTGCCCCCAAAACTGAACTGCATATTCCAGATGAGGTCTTACTAATTATTTGTACAGGGGCAAAATTATATCTCTCTCTCTGGAGTCCATGCCTCTCTTAGTACAAGAAAGGACTTTGCTTGCTTTGAAAACCACAGCATGGCATTGCATGCTATTATTAAGCTTATGATCTACCAGAACACCCAGATCCTTCTCCACTATGGATTCCCCCAGTTGTACTCCCCCTAGTATGTATGATGCATGCATATTCTTAGCTCTCAAGTGCATAACTTTACATTTATCAACATTAAACATCATTTGCCACATAGTTGCCCAATGAAACAGTGCATTGAGGTTGGCTTGTAAGTTGGAGACATCCTGTAAGGAAGTTATTCCACTGCATAGCTTGGTGTCATCTGCAAAGGCTGAAGTGGTACTTTTAATTCCAGACCCTATATCATTTATAAAGACATTAAAAAGTAAGGGTCCCAACACTGAACCTTGGGGTACACCACTGATAACCTTAGACTATTCCGAGTGAGAATCATTAACCACTACTTTCTGAATTCTATCATTTAGCCAGTTTTCTATCCATTTGCAAACAGATCTTTCCAAGCCTATAGACTTTACCTTACACACAGGTGTGCGGAACTGTGTCAAACGCAAAATCCAAGTATACTATGTCAACAGCCACCCCTCTCTCCAAAAACACACCAACTGGGGAGGGGAGGGGACAGACCGCAGCATGTTTCCGAGGCCCACCTCCTTCTTCGGGCTCCAGAGCCCGAAGAAGGAGGCGGGCTTTGAAAACGCGTTGGTGTTTTTTTGTCTTGCTGTAGTTCATAGAGCCATGTGAAAGCTGGTGTTGCTGTCGTTTTCCTGTTCCTCTGTGCGGCGGGTCCTGGCTTGTGTGAGCGGCTGCCCACATCTGGCATACTTATCTTCTGTCATTCAGCGGTGTGATTCTTGCAGTTTGCTGATTAAGTCAGTCCCTGTTGTCATCTCCAGTGGGTCCGAACATTATACAGCTGCCCTACAGTCCACCCTGACTACCAACCTGGGAAATAGCACACAATGCCACAGCACCTTTACACGCAGCCTGCAAGCTTCTCAGATGTAAATGGATAAAGTGTTGTTGTTTTTATCTACACTGACCTGGTGCCCTTTTTCTCCTTTTAGTTTTCAAATGTTTGTATATAGCCTGGCCACTGATTCAGTTCAGGATGTTTGTTCACAATCATCTTGCTTTTTTATGCTAATCTGATGATAAGCAAATCTCATGTAACTGTGACAGCTCTTGTTTTCAAGGTCAATGAATTCCAAGAGTATCCCTTCCCTATGTCTCTTTCATTTTCTTTTGAAAACCCCTTGGGGAAATCTGTGTGCAGCAACTTCATAGTGTGTGCAGCAGTAATTTGCGGAGTGACTGCTGACAATGATCAGTAAGCATCTTCTTTATTTTTTGTTTTACAACATTGTAACACACTAGCCTTCAGGAAGTGGTTGTTCTAAAGGAAATGAAAGTCTAATTCAAACTTCTTGACTGGCGCTGTAATAATCTGCAACATCTGTAGAGAAAAATGGAGCACACAGTAACACAAAAATGTGTCAGTCATTTAACAAGACTAATTAAAGCGGAGTTCCACCCATCTTTTATTGATGTAATGTCTGGTAAAAGCATTGGGAACGCTTTTACCAATGGCTAATTTTTTCCTTATTTTTTTCGGCAGCACTTTTGGCTGCAGCCGCCTAGGAGACTACGTCACTTGGTGATTTGCAAGGGCTCCTGGGATAGCGGCATCATGTATCTTAGGAGTCCTTGCGAATTGCCTAGAGACAAAATATTGCATTATTTTCAGACCAGAAATGATGAGAGAGGGAAGACCTGGATGTCGTGATTAACAAGTTTCTATAGCAATGGGGCAGGAACTTCCGCCGCCATTGCTATGGCAGCCTGTCAGGGAGAGCCGCACAGTGGCAGTACTGCGTAAGCACAAGATCAGGGGGTGCATGCTGGGTAGCCAGCTGCACCTTATCCCAAAAATACACATGAGTGTGCTTCAGATGCCCACACTGCTCGATGACCGCTGCCTGCTTCTAAGATTATGTAAGGTATTACAGATTTAAAAAAAAAAAAAACAAGCATGAAGGCAGTTAGGAGAGTATCCAAATATTAATGTACTAGTATTAACAATTACAGGGGAGCTTTTAAAACAAATTGATTATGGGGACTGGAGCTCAACTTTAAGGGATGGCTTAACATTTTAATAAACTTACTCAACTCAATCCCCCCCCCTCCCCCTCCACCCCAGCTGCCTACTTATTGCCATACCACCGCAGCAGCCTGCTCCAGTGTGTACCTTTTCTCTGCAGAAGTTCTTCTGAGCGCCGACCACCCTTGCACACAATAGATTTGTATAGGGACATATCTTGAGACTGAAGATTCTCATTATACAGACCCATTTAGGTCTATAAGGACTCACCGCCATTGTTTTAGTGTATTTCTGCGGAGAGGAGGCAATAGTGGAGCAGGTTGCTGCTGTGATATGGAGAGAAGTATTGTAAGCAGCTGGGAGCAGGGGAAAGCAGATTGGCTTAGAAGTGATGGAGAGTTGGTTTAGTGTTAGTTAATAGAAAGGTAATCCTGTCCTTTAAAGTATGATTAAACCTCATTATTTAACTTTATATGATAAAATATTATATAAATTATGAAACTTTTTTTTTTTTTTTAGGCTGCTGCAATAGGCACGGGTTAAGGTAGCTCTTTCATATGAATGGGCTGCCAATGTACCAGGCCAGAGAAATAACAGAATTCCACATTTTTTAGCAATGCAGCACATCACAATGCACATTAGTGTATAAGGCCCCATTCACACTTGAGCATTTTGTAGCTCAACGTTTCAGGCTCCAAATCGCTGGAGGAAAAAAAATTAAAATATTCTCTATAGAGATGATTCACATCTCCACTCCAAGTTGTCTGAAGCCAAACACCTGAAGCTCAAAAAACTTTTTGGACATTTTTATGTAGCTCGAATCAGACAAATTAGTGCATTTTATAAATGCATAGAAATGCGCTTTTTTGAGCATTTTTGCATGTTTTGTCAAAGTTTTTTTTTTTTTCTACGTTTTTCTGCTCAAATGCAATTATTAAATAAAAATAAATAAATAAAAAAATAAAATGAATAAAAAATAACAATAGTACTAATAATAAATAAATATAATAACAATAATGAATATGAATAAATGAAATAAATTAACCCTAAAACCAAGCCTTAACCCTAACCCTAATCCCTAACCTTAATCTTAACCCCTAACAAAAAAAAAGTTAAAAAAAAATTGAGACACAAATAATAAACAGATATTAATAAATAAATAATAACAAAAGCAGATGAAAAAGCTGAAAAACATGGAAACAAATTATGAAACAGATGATATTTTTCTCTATTGGGTAAAAAAAAAAAAAAGGGCAGAAGAAAAAAGCTGAAAAACATAACAACAAATTATGAAACAGATGATATTTTTTTTTCTACTGGGTAAAAAAGTGCCGAAGCTCAAAGACGCTTTAAAAATGCTGTACAGAAACGCTCAAAATTTAATGTACAAACACGCCTCACAATGCCTGAATACACACTCAAAAATGCGACACTCAGGTGTGAATGCAGCTATAGCACGCATTGTGGTGCACTACAACACAGGTGCGTTGGGATGCCATTTAAAAATTAATTGCACACACAGCACACCAATGGTCATAGCACACATCAATGCAATGCCTAGGGGTAAATCCAGCCTTAAACCTTCTCACCCTCACTCACACACTTTTTGCTGATTGTTGATAATCACATAGTACAGGGCGATACAGCAATTCGGGCCTCTGTGTGTGCAGCACTATAGGGGCATGTTGAACAGCAGTGATGTGGCCAGCTTGTCATGGCGTACACATCAGCTAATCTGTTAGAAAAGCTCAGACTGCAGAGGAAAGATGCCATTATCAGTGGTATCAGTTAAGCTGAATACACCTGTACATTGTGTGTTGACACATCAGCTTGCACTCCAGCATAAATGCATTGTCTAAGGTGACAACACTGTAGGCAGGTGCAGTCTGTACTCCCCACTGCAGCAGGTGGCATTCAACCGAAGCAGCAATGCAGAAGGGAAATTGAAGTTGTGAGGAATTTGGTTCCTCTATGACTTCCTGTGATCACAAGGAGACAGCTGTCTGATTGGACACTGCCACCACATGTGACTTCAGTGCCATCTTGGATCAGACAGAGTCTATTTACGACTCTGGCTCCCGGGTTTGGCACACTTTATGTGAGTGGCAAATATAAGGACAGGTTCCCCGTCTGACAGGGACAGTGCTTAGAGGTAGGGAAAGGTTCCACAGGAGTAGGGATAGTGCAGGGACTATGTCTACCTCTCTTGAGGCCAAAGCATCCCCTTTGGTTGTGGACTGGCCAGGCCGCATTCCACTCCTTGTGGCAGATGCTGTCGTCAACTTTTAAGTCAGCAGACCGCTGTTACAGTTCATAAGTGGCTCCGGATGGCCGTTCCTACCCTCCAGGCCTAGTAATATTGTGTTTGACCTGTCTACAATATATTGTTTTTGCCTTGGACTCTGTGGGGGAGATTTACTAAAACTTGAGCCTGCAAAATCTGGTGCAGCTCTGTACACAAACCAGGTCAACTTCCAGGTTTTATTGTCAAAGCTTAATTGAACAAGCTAAAGTTAGGAACTGATTGACCACCATGTATAAATACAGCAGATTCTGAGCGCTCCAGTGTTAGTAAATTTTTCCTGTGTGTTTACTGTCCACCACACCATGCTGCAGCTTGCTAACACTTGGTGGCAGTTGGCAGGATATTATCTCTTTGCAGCTGGTGCAGAAAGAGAAACAGGGACCACAATGATGCCATTAGGACCGGCTTTGGCCTTAGTGCCTAAAGTAAATGGGCCAAACATCTCTCTATTAGAGTAGGAGGAGAGATTGGAGAGTGCTGCTCGCTTGTATCAGGTTATCACACAGCTGATCACGGAGCTGACTAGTAACGAATTAGAGGATGACAGCTGTCGAGCAGTGATGGTGTTACTGGAAGATTTCCAGGCCAGCCTAGAACAGATTGTGGTGTGCTTGGAGGGCTTGTTTGGGGAAAACATACAATGTGGAGGGACTCGACTGAAGACCAGAAATTCTGCCATTGTGGGTGCTTTGGCCATCTAGCCAGAAACTGTGGCCGGTTCAAAAACAGGAGAACCTAAAGGCCATCATTAAACTAGAGGCTCCTGGGGGACGACCCCCAGGAAAGGCAACACAAGGTCCCAAAATGCCACAGGCTATGGTTTTGCCAAGGCCAGTTGGTAACATCTAATGGCCAGATGGTCCAAAGTCACCATCATGAAGTGTGAGTTCTACACCCAATGGTTTGGGACTCAGAACCAGTTGGACCCCTCCTGGCTGGCCCTGAAGGAGACCAATAACCTTCCCATCATGGTGGAAGGAGTTAACTGGATGCGGATACAGATAGATGACCAGGTAGTGGAGCGAGTTGGGGTCGTAGTGAACCACAGTCCAGTGAGTTCAGCAGTGCCTATCATTCTGGGCATGAACGTCCTGAAGGACCTGGACCTAACCCACCTGCTGGCCAAGACTGAGCAATCGGGAAGGTGTGCATGGGACTGTGCAAGCTGTTTGGCTCAATGGGATCTGGCCCTTCGAGGTCAACCCGCGAGCAGCTAGATGACAGACAGAACAGGTGGGAGTAGTCTGCATGCCCCCTCAAACAAAAGCTACCTCTTGCACCCCTCCAAGTGGTTGTCAGGTCCCTACCTGCTGGGGCCCCCAAGAAGCTGCAAGGGACCACGATGATGGTAGAGCCCCACAAAGACCTCAGGGTGTCCTGGCGGAGTGATTGGCACCCTGTACCCTGTCTAAGGTCCACAGAGGTAAGGTGTTAGTCCAGCTCATCAACTTGGGAACCTCCCCAGTCCCACTCCCAAATCACACCACCATCTCAGACCTCTACGTGGTACCCAGTCACTGCATCTCCGGGGCCCAGCCAGGGATGGAGGCTGTTTGTGCCCTGTGCAAGCTGCCATAGCCACCCTGAATAATGGATAATACACTTACTGGAACAACTATTTATCACAAAATTCGACATAGGGGATGCTCCACCCATCCGGGACTGCCACTGCCATGTTTCCCCCAAAGACTTGATCTGTAAGCAGAGCAGGGTGATTTGAGAGAATCGCAGCCTTTGGGCCACCCCTTTCATTTTAGTATGAATGAAAGACAGTAGCTTATTGTTTTGTGTGGACTATCGCAGTTTGGATGCCTGTACACACCAGGATACCCTAACCCCTTGCCCTGATGGAGTCACTCATGTTGCTGGGCCAGGCCAGACTAAAAAGGACAATGTTTATGGAATACAAACTAAAATTAAAGCAAGTGCCAGCCTGATACGTCAGAGAATCCAATATCTGGGGCAAGTTGTGGAGTATGGGGGAGTCAGCCAAGGTCCAGGCAGTACAAGAGTGGCTTCCTCCAGCACTTTCTCTAAACTATGCTCTTTTCTGGGATTGGGGAGCTATTACCAGCAGTTCAAACCTCAAGTTTGCATTGATCGCTGCACCTCTTACACAGCTGTTAAGCTGACAACCTACACAGAGGAAAGAGGGATCTTCCTCCTCCATCCAGTCACAGTGGCAGGAGCTGCAACAGCAAGCCTTTGATGCTCTGAAACAAAACCTTACATCTTCCCCCCTCTTGGCCTACAGAAATTACTCAAAACCCTTCTGAGTGGAGTGCGCATGCAAGCGGCCTAGGGGACGGATGTGATCTGACCGGGCTCCGCACACTGACACCCTGAATCTGCCTTCATCCGTACCAGGACAAGACGTCTAGCCTCCCAAGACACCCCGGACGACAGCATGAGGCGCGGGGGTCCTGGCCAGCCCAAAAAATCCGGGCACAAACAGACTTACCCGCTCCGTTCATCGCGGCCTACTTCCTCTCCTCAGCCCTCAATCTCCAAGATGGCGGCGGACTCCGGGCAGCCCCCCACAGCAGAACGGACGCTGGCCACTGCTTCCTCAGGATCCCTGGAGGTACATTACGTCCAGGTGGGGGGAGACATTCCGGCCATGATACAGGGACAGAGCTCCCCATGCCCCTCATCTCTGGCACTTTTTTCAGGCCTGCGGCCTGGCGAGGGATCCCAGCCTCCTCGCTGGGCAAGCAGATGGCTGACATGGCCGAATTGGCGTTCAGCTAGCATAGCCAGCAGAGCCCCACTCGGTCCCTCCTTGACTCCAATCATGCGGACCCTCAGCCTGTATATGGATGCAGTGCTTATAGCCCGCTTCTCTAACCTATTGCAGCAGGAACTCTCTAAAGCCTGTACAATTATTACTACTGATCTTAAACAAGATTTTCAGTCGATTGGGACCAGATTAGACACCATAGAAACTGGAGGAGGCCTATTCAAAAATCGAGGACCTGGAGAATAGGTCCCGCCAGTATAATATACGTATTCAGGGGCTCCCTGAAGCAGTGGGGGACCTGGAAGGCACGGTCCAGGAACTTATGAAGGAACTGATTCCTGAAATAAGGCCCCATCAACTTGAAATTGACCGTGTCCACAGAGCACTTACCCCCCCACGGCAAGATGGCCTCCCTCGAGATGTGGTGGTTAAGCCTCATTATTATGGGGTGAAGGAAAAGTTTATGTCAGCTGCCAGACTTAGGCCCGACCTCTCCCTCTTGGGTGCTCCTGTCCAACTCTTTACGGACTTGGCTCCTTCCACCATACAGAAAAGAAGAACCATGAAGCCGCTATTGCAACAGCTTATCAACCATCAGATAAAGTATCGCTGGTCGTTTCCCTTTAAGCTTTCCTTTACCTACAAGGGCAAATTCCATTCCTTTACCAAATTTAATGATGGGGAAGATCTCCTACTTCAACTGGGTATCATCTCTAAAGAATCGTCCTCCCCCAAACAGAGAGAAGGGACTGATGGTTCCCTTTCGCCCATCTGGACCAGGCCGAAGCCTGTCAGGGATAAGGAGGGCCGGTGTCAGTTACCTTGGTGGAGGCCGAAGTGCTGAGAGGGCTTCCCTTGCAGCTCGGTGCGGATCACCCCTGGTGGTGAAACAGGAGATGACACGTCCCAAGGAGCACTGGATGCGGATGGATCCCGGATGGATGGATGGTGATTTAGGACCGCTTCCAGGAGATCTATAGATGCTCAGAGAAAAGAGACAAGGTGAATGCCAGGACGAGGGTCATACACAGATAATCAGTCCGAGGAGATGAAGGTACAGAGGGCCGTACAAAAGAGAGAGTCCGTGGGATCCAAGCCAAGGTCGGTACACAGGAGATCCAGCTGAGGTGTCTTTTAGAGTAAAGAGTGGTCAGGCAAGCCGAGGTCAAACGAAGGAGAGATGCAGGTACGTCAAAGGAGCAAGCCGGGTCAAACAGGAACAACAGGCAATCGGACAGGTCACGGGTACAGGAGCTGATGATAAACCAGCACTGAAGCACAGCCAGAGAGCGTCTTATATAGGGCCAGGGCTGGGGAGAAGGGCGTGGTGACACACCTGCTCTGCCTCCAGCAATCTATTGTTGCTGAATGGTAATTCCTTTCCTGACAGCCGGTTTGGGGAGGATCAGTGATCAGGCTGTCTCCTTTATTTCCTACTACGCCCCCAATGTGGGACAGGTGGCTTTTTTTAGGGATATGTTGGCTACTCTGATACCTAAGATTAGTGGCGGTGTGGTGCTGGGGGGAGATAGTAATCTTCCTCTGGACCATGTCCTGGATAAGTCTCACCCGGTCCTGTCAGCCGCGCGGCAACAACCCAGGCAGAGTTGCGCTCTGGCACAAGTTTTCTACCAACATGACTTGGTGGATGCCTGGAGGAAATGGACATACATACGTCCAGGGGCGGACTGAGAACCCTCAGGGCCCCCGGGCAAAATAAATCAAGGGCCCCCTTCCAGACCCCACCCATGTCCCGCCTCCAGTTACACCCTTGCCCCGCCTCCAGACACACCCACATCCCGCCTCCAGACACCCTACACAATCTTTAGACACAAGGAACAAAAGTGCAATAATTTATAAACAAGTGCAATATAAATAATTCACAAACCAAGACCAGTGCATTACAAAAATCATACATAGACAAAACCAGAGCATTACAATAGTAAATTGCCAGGTCTAGGTGGGGTAGGGTTGCTACCTCACCCCTTTAATCCAGGACAGATACGAATTACCAGTGGCGGCTGGTGCTCAAAATTTTTGGGGGGCGCAAACAGAAAAATGTAATAGGCATTGCTTTGCGGCAAAAAAACGCTGTAAAAAAATTGCGTGACTTAACAAACAATCATTAGGTTGGTTCAAGATTGACCAGCGTGTCCCCATTCACTGCACAGTGACCAGCATGTCCCCCATCAATGCACAGTGCCCACAATGCACAGTGACCAGCATGTCCCCCATCAATGCACAGTGACCAGCATGTCCCCCATCAATGCACAGTGTCCATAATGCACAGTGACCAGCATGTCCCCCATCAATGCACAGTGTCCACAATGCACAGTGACCAGCATGTCCCCCATCAATGCACAGTGTCCAGCATGTCCCCCATCAATGCACAGTGACCAGCATGTCCCCATTCAATGCAGAGTGTCCAGCATGTCCCCATTCAATGCACAGTGTCCAGCATGTCCCCATTCAATGCACAGTGTCCAGCATGTCCCCCATCAATGCACAGTGTCCAGCGTGTCCCCCATTCAATGCACAGTGTCCAGCGTGTCCCCCATTCAATGCACAGTGTCCAGCGTGTCCCCCATCAATGCACAGTGTCCAGCGTGTCCCCCATCAATGCACAGTGTCCAGGATGTCCCCCACCAATGCACAGTGTCCAGCATGTCCCCCACCAATGCACAGTGACCAGCATGTCCCCTACCAATGCACAGTGACCAGCATGTCCCCCACCAATGCACAGTGACCAGCATGTCCCCATTCAATGCACAGTGACCAGCATGTCCCCCACCAATGCACAGTGACCAGCATGTCCCCCATCAATGCACAGTGACCAGCATGTCCCCCATCAATGCACAGTGTCCAGCATGTCCCCCATTCAATGCACAGTGTCCAGCGTGTCCCCCATCAATGCACAGTGTCCAGCATGTCCCCATTCAATGCACAGTGTCCAGCGTGTCCCCCATCAATGCACAGTGTCCAGCATGTCCCCCACCAATGCACAGTGACCAGCATGTCCCCATTCAATGCACAGTGACCAGCATGTCCCCTACCAATGCACAGTGACCAGCATGTCCCCAACCAATACACAGTGACCAGCATGTCCCCATTCAATGCACAGTGACCAGCATGTCCCCCATCAATGCACAGTGACCAGCATGTCCCCCATCAATGCACAGTGTCCAGCATGTCCCCCATTCAATGCACAGTGTCCAGCGTGTCCCCCATCAATGCACAGTGTCCAGCATGTCCCCCACCAATGCACAGTGACCAGCATGTCCCCATTCAATGCACAGTGACCAGCATGTCCCCCACCAATGCACAGTGACCAGCATGTCCCCCATCAATGCACAGTGACCAGCATGTCCCCCACCAATGCACAGTGACCAGCATGTCCCCATTCAATGCACAGTGACCAGCATGTCCCCTACCAATGCACAGTGACCAGCATGTCCCCATTCAATGCACAGTGACCAGCATGTCCCCCACCAATGCACAGTGACCAGCATGTCCCCCATCAATGCACAGTGACCAGCATGTCCCCCATCAATGCACAGTGACCAGCATGTCCCCCATCAATGCACAGTGACCAGCATGTCCCCATTCAATGCACAGTGACCAGCATGTCCCCATTCAATGCACAGTGTCCAGCATGTCCCCCACCAATGCACAGTGACCAGCATGTCCCCATTCAATGCACAGTGACCAGCATGTCCCCCACCAATGCACAGTGACCAGCATGTCCCCCATCAATGCACAGTGACCAGCATGTCCCCTACCAATGCACAGTGACCAGCATGTCCCCATTCAATGCACAGTGACCAGCATGTCCCCCACCAATGCACAGTGACCTGACCAGCATGTCCCCTACCAATGCACAGTGACCAGCATGTCCCCCACCAATGCACAGTGTCCAGCGTGTCCCCCATCAATGCACAGTGTCCAGCATGTCCCCCACCAATGCACAGTGACCAGCATGTCCCCCATCAATGCACAGTGACCAGCATGTCCCCCACCAATGCACAGTGACCAGCATGTCCCCATTCAATGCACAGTGACCAGCATGTCCCCTACCAATGCACAGTGACCAGCATGTCCCCATTCAATGCACAGTGACCAGCATGTCCCCCACCAATGCACAGTGACCAGCATGTCCCCCATCAATGCACAGTGACCAGCATGTCCCCCATCAATGCACAGTGACCAGCATGTCCCCCATCAATGCACAGTGACCAGCATGTCCCCATTCAATGCACAGTGACCAGCATGTCCCCATTCAATGCACAGTGTCCAGCATGTCCCCCACCAATGCACAGTGACCAGCATGTCCCCATTCAATGCACAGTGACCAGCATGTCCCCCACCAATGCACAGTGACCAGCATGTCCCCCATCAATGCACAGTGACCAGCATGTCCCCTACCAATGCACAGTGACCAGCATGTCCCCATTCAATGCACAGTGACCAGCATGTCCCCCACCAATGCACAGTGACCTGACCAGCATGTCCCCATTCAATGCACCGTGACCTGACCAGCATGTCCCCCATCAATGCACAGTGACCAGCATTTCCCCATTCAATGCACAGTGACCAGCATGTCACCTACCAATGCACAGTGACCAGCATGTCCCCATTCAATGCACCGTGACCTGACCAGCATGTCCCCATTCAATGCACAGTGACCAGCATGTCCCCCACCAATGCACAGTGACCTGACCAGCATGTCCCCATTCAATGCACCGTGACCTGACCAGCATGTCCCCCATCAATGCACAGTGACCAGCATGTCCCCATTCAATGCACAGTGACCAGCATGTCCCCTACCAATGCACAGTGACCAGCATGTCCCCATTCAATGCACAGTGACCAGCATGTCCCCCACCAATGCACAGTGACCAGCATGTCCCCCATCAATGCACAGTGACCAGCATGTCCCCCATCAATTCACAGTGTCCAGAATGTCCCCATTCAATGCACAGTGACCTGACCAGCATGTACCCCATTCAATGCACAGTGACCTGACCAGCATGTCCCCATTCAATGCACAGTGACCTGACCAGCATGTCCCCATTCAATGCACCGTGACCTGACCAGCATGTCCCCCATCAATGCACAGTGACCAGCATGTCCCCCACCAATGCACAGTGACCAGCATGTCCCCATTCAATGCACAGTGACCAGCATGTCCCCTACCAATGCACAGTGACCAGCATGTCCCCATTCAATGCACCGTGACCTGACCAGCATGTCCCCATTCAATGCACAGTGACCTGACCAGCATGTCCCCCATCAATGCACAGTGACCTGACCAGCATGTCCCCATCAATGCACAGTGACCTGACCAGCATGTCCCCATCAATGCACAGTGACCTGACCAGCATGTCCCCCATCAATGCAGTGTCCAGCATGTCCCCATCAATGCGTGACCCCCCCCCCCCGGAGGACTTCACTTACCTCTGGTGCCACCGCCGTCACCGTGCCTGGCGTGCTGCTCGGGACTCGGTCGGACGTCTTCTCCCTCCGAGTCCTCATCTCGACCTGCATGTGCGCCGCCCGTCTCCGTCCCGACTCCCTGGCGACCGTGCTGCTCGGGAGTCGACTTCTTCCTCCTCCATGGCGCTGCGACTCGGTCGGCGCCGCCCGGTGCCTCTTCTCTGACGGCGGACGGTAAGGTGTGGTGATTTTGGTGGGGGGATCACATATTAGGGTGGGGTTGTCAGTGGTGAATTGTGTGGTTTAGGGGGGGCTACACCGCCACTGTATCATACCCCCCCCGCACACAATTCACCACTGATCTCCTCACCAAATTCACCACTACTGTGTCATTCCCTCCGAATGACACAGCAGTGGTGAATTTGGTGAGATTACATATTGGTGGGGGTGTCAGTGGTGGGGGGGGGGGGGTGACACAGCGGTGGTGAATTTGGTGAGATTACATATTGGTGGGGGTGTCAGTGGTGGGGGGGGGAATGACACAGCGGTGGTGAATTTGGTGAGATTACATATTGGTGGGGGTGTCAGTGGTGGGGGGGGAATGACACAGCGGTGGTGATTTTTGTGGGGAAATCACATATTGGTAGGGGTCTGTGCCACAGACCCCCCAATATGTGATTTCCCCACAAAATTTACCACCGCTGTGTCATTCCCACCCCTACACCACCACTGATACCCCCACCAATATGTGATCATGTCCCCCAAATTCCCCTCTGCTGTGTCATTCCCCCCACACCACCACCAATATGTGATGTCCCCCAAGTTCACCACTGCTGTGTCATCGTCCCCCCACCACACAATTCACCACTGACACCCCCACCAATATGTGATCTCCCCCAAGTTCACCACTATGGTGAATTTAGGGGAGATCACATGTTGGTGGGGGTGTCAGTGGATGTGGTAGTTAGCTGGTGTTTGCTTTGAACAAAACCTGTACTACTGTACGGTATTCTTGTTATTATCTACTCACTGACCTGACCTCACCACTTATGAGGACACCATAGATCCGAAGGCGGAGCGGGCCACAGGACCTTTCACAACGTCACGTTCACGTGACTCCGCTGAGGTGTGGGTGGGGTTAGGTGCCCTCAGCGTGACGGGGCGGGGTTAGGTGCCCTCAGCGTGACGGGGCGGGATTAGGTGCCCTCAGCGTGACGAAGGAGAGTGACTCGGCCAATGTGTGGGTGGAGCTACCTGTCAATATTCACTGGGGAGGGCTAGGAGTGTGGGCAGGGCTAGAGCTCTTTAATGTGCACGGCCACGGACCAACGAGAAGGCGGGCCTAAGAGGGACTCTTTGTGGTGTAGGCGGGGCTAGGCGTCCTTAATGATCACAGAGTGCGGGGCTAAGAATGACTCGGCTGATGTGTAGGCGGGGTTACAGGTCGTCTCCCCTCCTCACACTTCAACATAGAACTGGCCGCCGGGCCCCGCCTCCTAGTTCCATAGCGCTGGTCGCCGAGCGGCTCTGCGGCGGTTCCCGATAGCCCGATGTTGTCTTTGAGACAACATCGGGTGAATTAGTGCTGTACTGGGCGGCGGGTTCCCTTCCCGTCCAAAGTGTCCGACCGCTCAGTCCACCCCTGGAGCCCGCTGCTGACACTGACATGGGGCCCGGGGCCCCTGGACATTCGGGGCCCTGGGCAGTTGCCCAGTTTGCCCCCCCCCCTAACGCCGGCCCTGCATACGTCCATCATACATACTCTAGAATTGACCATATCCTGGTGCAGACACCCATGTTGCCCTATATCACATCTGTGAAAATAATGGACACTCCATGGTCCGATCACTCCCCATTAAGCATGACCCTATCTGACCTCTGGTCCCGGCCTTCCCCGTCCCCATGGCATCTCAATGCCTCTTTGCTGGGTGACCCGACCATTTGTTCGGAAGTGGAGGTGGAGATACGTTCTTTTTTCGCTTTAAACTAGCCTTCTGCTACGTCTCCCTCCAACAACTGGTCAGCGCATAAGGCTACCATTAGAGGCAAGCTGCTTCAGCTGGCTGCCAGGGCTAAGAGGCATAATGACAGCACCATCAAGCAACAGGATGCGCAGTTAGCCTCTCTACGGGCGGAACAGCGCAGTTTTCCGCACATCGATATTAGACATAAAATAGATATGGTGCGGGCGGCCTTGAATCTTAGTCTCACTACGCGGGCGGAAAAATCCCTTCACTGGTCTAAACATAGATTTTACGCGTTAGGGGACATGCCGAATACCCTTCTGGCTAGGAAACTGAACCCTCTGAATTTTGCGGCGGCACTTCCTAAGCTTCGCCTTGGGAATGGCCAAATGTCCCAAAATCCCAAGTCGGTAGTTGCAGAATTTTATGACTTTTACTCGGATTTATATATGGCACCGGAACGGTTCCAGTCTGCGCAAGCGGATAAATTCTTTGCGGACATCCCCTTGCCCAAGCTCAGCACTGCTCATATGGAACTAATGGACAAGGACATTGAGGAATCGGAAGTCTTGATTGCAATCAAGAGCCTGAATCCATCTAAGGCCCCGGGCCCGGATGGTTTCTCTGGTGCTCATTACCGGAAATATGGGGAGCTCCTGATCCCTCATATGTGCTCCTATTTTAATGCCATTCGCAAGGGGGAACCCCTTCCGCCCCACGAAAACAACGCATTTATACATGTGATACCTAAACCAGGGAAGGACCACAGCGATTGTGCGAACTACCGCCCTATATCCCTGATCAATGTGGACTTGAAGATCCTGACAAAGGTCATGGTCAACAGGCTTAACTCCTTTTTAGCTTCCTATGTGCACCCTGACCAGGCCGGGTTTGTGCCTACTAGGCAGGCCTCTGATCAAACCAGGAGGGTCATTGACGTAATCTAGGCCCTCCATTCTGATTGGGACGCTTGTGGACCCAGGAAGGGGATGCTGCTCTCCCTGGATGTCCACAAGGCATTCGACTCACTCTCCTGGGACTACCTCCTATATGTGATGGAAAAGTACGGGTTTGGCCTGCGTTTTCTGTCTATCCTAAAGGTATTATATGATAAACCGGAGGCCTCGGTTGTGGTCAGGGGTCACAGATCAGCCCCTCTGGGGATCCATAGGGGTACCAGAAAGGGGTGCCCTCTGTCACCGTTGCTTTTTGTCCTGGCACTCATCTGTGGGGGGTGGATAATAAGTGTCTGCTTTTTGCGGACGACATTTTGATACTGTTGTCCTCCCCGATTGTCTCTATACCTAACCTATATAACCTATATAGAATGCTTGGCCACTTCTCACGGATCTCGGAACTCACGGTCAATCATGTGAAATCTTGGGCACTGAATGTTTCTCTAAATCATAGCACAGTGGAGCTACTGAAACAAAACTTTGCTTTTCAATGGCAGGCTCAGGCTCTTCCCTATTTGGGAATTAATCTTATACCCTCTTTACGCACTTTATATGCCATGAATTACCCACCATTGTTTAGACAACTTTCGGAGGACCTTCTCAGGTGGCAACTTAGGCCCCCACCATGGTTTGGCAGAATTCATTCCTTAAAAATGGTGGTGCTTCCAAAACTGTTAGATTTATTTCGTACCCTACCTATACAACTTCATAAAGCGGATGTTATTTCCTTTCAGAAGAAAATGCTTTCCTTTATTTGGGGTACTAAGAGGCTGAGGGTTAATAAGCGCACTCTCCACGCTCCCAGGGGGAGGGGGGGCCTAGGGGTCCCGAACCTCTTAAAATATTTTTATGCAGCTCAACTAGCCCAGCTCATCAGATCCTATTCACAGACCGCGCTACCTTTGTGGTTGCGGGTGGAGTCTGTTTCGTCTGGGGCTTACCCACTCTCTCACCTGCTGTGGCTGCCTTCCAGGTGCTGCCCAGCCATTATGTGTCCTTCGCTTTATTTCTCCCTGGGACTGTGGGATAGGCTTTCTAGGTCATTTCAATTTGTGTCCCCCCCACAGGCCGCTGGCCCCCTTGTTCAGAAACCCTGACTTTGCCCGGGCCTTGAGCCCCGGGCGTTCTCGTGGTGGACGAACAAGGGTTTGCTGCGAATAGCAGATATCTGTGACCACAGGGGGCTTTTCACCAAATGGGTTTTGATGGAAAAGTTGCACATGCCAGAGTCCGAATGCTATCGCTATGCTCAAATTATGTACCACGCCAAGACTTTACAACGCGGGTCTGACCTTGTTTGCAGAACCCGTATGGAATTCTTGTGTGAACAATTTGATAAACTTAGGGGCCACATTTCTCAAATATATTCTATCCTGACATCCTCCGATTCATGTAAACTAAGTTATATGGGGGCTTGGGAGGGGGACCTGCAGGAGACTCTGGACCTGGCGGATTGGGATAAGTTAGCTACCGCCGCCTCTAGGTCCCTTATCAATACATCTATCATTGAGGCAAATTATAAGGTTCTCCTGCGGTGGTATATGGTTCCTACACGATTCGCGGCATATGTCCCGGGAGCTTCTCCGCTGTGCTTCAGAGGCTGCAGCCAACAGGGGACGGCCTATCATGTGTGGTGGGTCTGCCCGAAAGTACGGTGTTACTGGATACGAATCTATAATCTTATCTACTCTCTGACGCAAGTGAACCTGCGGAAGTCCCTGCGACAGGCGTTGCTGGGGAAGGCGGTGAAGGATGCCTCCAAAGGAGCCAAATTGCTTATATGATTTATTTTTGTGGCAGCGAGAATAGTGATAGCACGGTCCTGGCGTTCGACAACAATACCTCTTGAAATGTTTAGAGCAAAATTGACTTGGCTGATGATTAATGAATGTTTATCTGCTGTACTGAATGATAGGGTGAAGCTGTTTGAGAAGGTCTGGCACCCATGGCTGCGATATTTGGAAGGGGACCCCCGAGCCGACTTGGGTTGAATGATACCCATTGAGCTGTTTTGGGCCCCTCTGGGGGTGGAGTGCTCTCCCTGGGGGTTGCCCCCTACTTACACCAGTTGGGCTTTTATGCACAGTTTATGTGTCTCCCATCCCATCCCTCTCTCTTCCTTTTCCTCCTTTTTTTTCTTTCTTTTTGTCTTTCCCCCTCCTCCCCCTTTTCGTTTTGAGGGCAGGGTTGCTCGGGGTGGGGGGGGGGTGTATTTTGTGATTGCTTTCATTATGTTTACCCAAATCCCCACATTGCATTATGGTATATTTACGTGGC